>NC_132936.1:82420000-83670000 GCF_034638445.1 Ciconia boyciana
TTTACTGCAGTCAGGAGGAGCATCAGCTTTTGCTCCACTCTACACTTAGCCTGCTCAAATCAATTATGTGCAGTTTTGATGACATTTAACTGTTTCAACACAGAAGTGCCCAGACATGCCTGCCCCACTTACATTTGCTGTGCAGCTAGTCCCCCTCTTGTGAGACTATTCACGACTAATACAACTTTAGCCTGATCTCTGATCAGCTCATCAGCAATAAATCATAGAATCATAGAAAAATGATATGTTGGAAAATATACTCCTTAGTTGCAACTGAATAAACATGCCTCAAAACCAGGCAACCCTTCACTTACTTAGTGATGGCGTACATTGCATGGCCTACAGGCTCACCTGTTGACATACAGAAGTTAAAAATATCTAACTAAATAGCATAAAAAGCAGAAGATGGACTAACAGCCAGTTTTGTGTGCACTGTACAGTGCAAAATGGATCACTCACACAGGGCTGTGGTCTTACCTCAAATAAGCAGTGAAGTATCACATCACAAGATGAAATACCAGATTTTTCTTAACGTGTATTGCTATAGAGTCTAAGTGACATCTAAGGACATAACTGGGCCCTAAGCTCTACCAAATACTTAAATACAAACCTACTTTGCTAGTTTTCCAGTTAGATTCACAGGCAGCCTTATTCTCATTTTTAATGGGGAAAATATCCCAGAATGAGCGTGTGATAACAAAGGCAAGCCCATTGGTCAAACATCCAAAATTATTATTTTGGAAACAAATACACATGTGCAATTTAATTTGATTTCATTTAGCAAGTGCTAAAAGCCAAACAGTGTGATACTAATTAGTTCATGTTGACAACGAAAGGAAATTCCCAGTTACTCTAAGGATTATTTTTCTGAAGCCAACCTTTCCTAATAAAGGCAAAACTTCTATACTTACACAGAAATACTTGATCAAAAGATTAAAACTCTGCAGAATTAAGTTTCTGCAAATTTAGAGAAAGGTACTACAAAGATAAACTTTGCATTACAGTACTTCATTTACTACTTTAATAGCTGTACAGCACTTTCAGAAGACAGAAGTCACTGTTTCATGTGACTGAGTTCCCTGCAATAATTAATGATTTGGGGAGGCAGGACGGGTTAGCCTCATTTTTAGATATCTTTATTACAAGAAATGCTGTAGCATTAAAAGACAGAGCACTATGCTACAAATACATATGCAATACTTTCAAGGAAAGGAAGAACTCAGAAAATAGTCAAGATAGCTGGCAGGTCCCCAGATAAGAGAAAGACAAAATTAAAAAGTCAGTTAAGAACCTCTTCAACATTACACAGATGAAGACAAAAAGTTAACCAGAAGTCAATTAAGACAGCTCCTTCTCTTCTTAAACAAGCAATCCTCCCTAAACCCCTACCTTCCTTCCCTCCCCACCAACAGTTTATCTGTACAAAACTAAGAGTCCTAATCAAACTTTTTTTGACTGAGATTCAGTAAGAAGTTAATCTTTTCAAGCTTCAAACTATTTGGCTTACTGTATCATACAAAACATATCAAGCTAGATGAAATTTAATAAAAAAGCCTAAGGAATAAAGCTATAGGGATTTGCTACAGCTGGGCTCTTGATGAAGAGAAGTCATTCATGAAGGAGGCAGAAGTAAAGGTAGAGCTATAACAATCATTCTACTTTAAAACTATGAGCTAATACTGAGAATAATTTGTGGGAGGGTAAAGAAATCAAAGCAACTCTGGTATATAGTTACGCAAACACACACACAAAAAAGTATCAGTGAATGATCTTCATCACTGCCATAAAAACATAAGATGCCCAAACCTTGATAGTTAGAGAAAGAAAAATAAAACACCATATATAGCAAGTACCCTGTACCTTAGGCCTATTTGGTATAAATTTAAGATAAACCTTTTATATAAGAGGCATTCCAAACCCTACTCTGCAAGAAGATTGAAGTAATTTATCATGTAAGAGCAGGTCCTTCGCATAAAACTCCTTTCAGAGATGCATGTTATTAAAAATCTGTCATCATTAATTGGTAAAGGGATTTTGAGCACTTAAGATTCACCTAATTGCTGAAGCAATATTGAAGATTAGTACTATGACGTTTCTAATAACTTTCAGTTCTGCAGAGTTGCTTTGGGGAAAACCTGATCTCTCTGTGGTGCCTTCAGAGTAATTCAAAATCATCATGACTGTGAGGAACTGAAGAAAATCAGACAATACCATGGATCCTTAGAAGGCATGGTCTCAGTATAAATACTTTGCAAATGAACCATGGAGATTTAATATGCATGCTTATAGAAGTTAGACATGAGTTTCCAGTCCAGAAATGCTGAGCAGCATTTTCATAAACTGTTTTAACTCCAGGAAGATGTTTAAAGCATCCATCACCTACAAAGGTACAAGATACCTTAAATGAATAAGTATCATGCTTCTACAAAGGAGCTCTTGAGAGCCACTGGAATATTACAATCCTTGCCATAGGTTTCAGTACAGATCAAAAATAAACTCCTGAGATACAACTGCGTTCCTCCTGCAGGCACAAGTGAAGAAAGATGCAAGTGAAAGGGTATTTCCCTCTACATGCATTTCAAGAAACATCTTTGCAAGAAGCTAACTAGAATTCCCAGAAAGATATTTTATACCCGCTAACCTAGCCCCCCCTGAGTCTTCAAAAGTAACCACACTCCTTTCCTGTTTAAGCTAAGGAAGGAAGCTTTGTCTTAATTTATCAGTCATGGTCTGAACAAATGTTTTCATAACCAGGAATCCAAACCACTGCAGATTTCACAGCTTCAAAAAGAAACAAACTTCAAAGATCTCTTTAACACTGTTCCCAACAATTTGCAATAAAAGAACAGCAAGAAGTGAGATACAGTAGTTTTTCCAAGTGAAGTCTTGCTCAATAGAACATCTTAAAAGTTGACCCAAAAAAAGGTTTGTTTGTAAAATGTCTCTCTGCCCTAAAAGTTTTCCTTAAATTTTTAAAATGAAAGAACAAAGGGTAAAACATCAAGTTGTGGTGGTCTCAGATTTGTCAAAGGACATAGATTATGAATTGCAACACCTTAGTAGAAGGGACAGGTGAAGTAAAGAACAAAACTCTTAAAAATAGTGCACCCTTCACATTAAGGAGCAGAAAACATTTTTCTTCACTGAACTGTAAAGGAAGAAGTCATTCCTCCCCTCACTGAACTGACAGACGGTGTGCATCTTTTCTCCTAATTATCTGATAATCTGAGCTGTCAAGCTTTGTGTTAAATAGAGGGTCTGCTTAGCCTGGAACATTATTTACACAGACACAGTAGGAATACGCTCATATTAATGAGTAATTTGATTTGTAGAAGTTTCTTTCCATCCAAAAAAATCTGACAATTGCTAGAAGTCACATCTTTCATTATTCAGCTCGCCTAAATTAACTTTCAAAAACATCATTTTGCAGCTGACAACCTTTAAAAACCATAGCTTCTTTAGAGCATCATGTAAGTGGCATCTACATTAGTTCAAAAACAAGTATATTCATACAAAATTGTGATCAGGAAGACCTGCATGTAATTTGTAGGAAATAAAGTATGAAAGGGTAACAACATAAGGAACTAACACAAGGAATATTAAGCATTATGGGCGTTTGCATTTCGATGTTTAATAATCTTCAGCAGGTATATAATTTCTGTGGCAGTTTTCAAGTACTCAGACAAATTAAGAAAGACAGACAAAAGATGATGTAATAGCTGAATTTTAACCAAAGCAAGAATCACATGTAAAGAAAGAGATTTCAATTTCTGCTGATTTTTCATATTAATTTGCACTGTTGACCATTTTCCTCCTCCTATTACTATCAAAGAACTTCAAATAGCTCTAGAAATGTATTTCCCATGGACCTTATTCTTCAAAGAAATTTAGAAGGTACAGAACAAGCCTTTAGCAACAAGCATTTAAACAGGTAAGCACATCTCTATATGTTAGAGTCATTTTCAGCTAGGGCTACTGTCTAAATCATATACTATTTCCTCTAAACTTCTTTCTAAAATAGCAGCAGACCACTAGGAAAAGGAATATCACCTCAAATTAAGGCAAAAAGTCTCAAGGCATCTCTCAACTTTCTTTACGATGGTCAGACATTACATTTGTCCTTTCCTAAAGATAATCTTTCAGGAGTTAAGAGAAAGCAAATTTACAGTGAAGTATCCCTGGTTCAAATCCCAGTATTCTTGCTCAAAACTTTCCCAAACCACTACAGAAATATGAACTCACTTATCTGAAAAACGTTATTAGTCATCTGGGAAACCATGGAACCTAAAAAAATATGGCCACTAGCCATAGCTGCAACAGTTATAAAAACCAATTAGAGTTTTAGATTAGAGACCTTTTTCCAGTACCCTTGAATAAAACCACTCACTTCCACTGTTCAGATGGAGTAGCAGCTCAGAAGGATGCTACACCTGCTACCAGAACTTAGAGAAACTGGGGTGTCTGCACAGCCCTCTGAAGCCCCAGCAGGCAGGAGGTGACAGTAAAACCCATTTCTTCCCAGAACAACAGTCCAGGATCAGAACTGCTAAACCTTCATCTAGTACTCCTATTACTAATGGAGTCTTCAGAAACATTAAGGTCTGTGAAAGATTCATTGGAGTTGGCAGGTGCAGTATCAGGAAACTGATCGAACACAGATGCTTTATACAACCAATATACTAAGCAACAACATAACCTGTCAATCAACAGAAGAGCTGACTATATGCATGTACCAGGCTTCTTTCCTGTAGTAAAAGGACAGAGAGGAAAGTATGAAGTAACTAAGAGTTAAGATACCATGGAAGACAAGAAAGTAGAAGTGGTTATAATATTAATGGCAAGACAAACTGTAGTACACTGCACCAACTGTGACCTTCCAGTTCAAAATCACCAAGTTCAGAGGTCCCAACCAAAACGGCTCAGCTACATTCCCACCCAGACTGTCAGGCCCTAACTCTTGTTTTTAACTGACAGTTAAGTTTTCAAAGCTCATCACTCAAGGGAGATTAGTACAGAGGGGAAAACACAGCATTTGACTTCAGCAACAGAAATCAAGTTTTAATTGTCAAAGCCATTTTGAGAAAGTAGCAGATCTGTGTATGACTGCCTCTACTGTTTTTTAGCCAAAGACAAAGAAGGGCACTTCTGAAACTGCAGAAACAAGATACAACTTCTCATGCAAAACTAGTCTGCCTAGTACAACATTAGACAAAGAAAATGTTAGTGGTACAATTTTACAAGCAAGCCATTAAGGAATACGGAAGCATTCATACTTCCAGCAAGATGCTTTCGATGTCTAATAGAGTTGCCTTGAAAATGACCACTCACAAGGTGCAGGGAGCGGGGGGGTTGTATCAAAGGTTCACTGCCCATTTCCTGGGCAACATACACACACAGCAATGCCAACAGCACAGTCAGGAGGCTGTTTATAATACAAACACTAAAAAAAAAAAACCCACCACATTTAGAACAGACCCACAGATTTTATAGTCAGAGGCATGCAGCAAGCTGCATCTCTAAATCAATTTAAAGAACAATCAATACTCCTCTAACACACCAAGCATGCTAGATAAAGTTTTGTTTTCACAGTTTCTTGTGAGTGTGCCTCATAGCAAAACAACAAAAAAGCCAAAACCAAAATCTGGTTTAGTACTAAGAATAATTTTTCTGTGGTCACTCTGCCATAAAATCACTGCAACTGGTCTATTTTCTGAGTCAACTAAAGAAGTTTTATCACAAGAAGTGCCAAGAATATTTTGTCTTATCTAAAATTATAATCCTATATAGTCACAGTAAGTAAAGAAGCATTTTAAACCTGTAAGACTATGTGATACTCCTTTAGAAATCGTTACAGAAATACTATGGGATATAGAGTTTGTACTTCTTAAAAAAACCCAGAGACATTCTAGTACGGTAACTCACTATATTGTGCATAAGACACTGATGATTGAATTTCTATAAAACCTTCTTTTAGTTTAAGTGAACTAAAGGTCCATCTTAAGCAGTTTATATCTTAACTCTTGAAAACATGGGCCAACAAACAGAACATCATAGAAGTGTACTGACAAAAGTGGTATCAACTTTTATCCTCTACTCCTCTAGAAACTCACTTCAGGTATACAAGTTAGTTATGCCAGCTGGCATACCAAAAAGCAAGTCTTACATTCTAAAATGCTGAAGAGGATCACCATAACTTCATCCTCTTCTATATTTCTGAAAGGTGTCCTCAAACCCTCATCGGTTTCCATAGGTAGCTGCTTTCCACAATAAAGTGCAATGTTACCTTGTTAAGTCATAACTAGATAGCTCAGTTATGGATGCTCCATATTCCAGCTTTGTGCAGCACAAATTCGTACTCAGTTACATTTCACAAAACAGCACTTTCCATCACTTGAATTCAGTTAGTAAGCACACTGCAGAAAATACTTATCTGTAACAGAAAAAAAAGTATATCTAGAATTTCAAAAGTGGTGGTAGGGGAGGTAGGAAAGGGTTGCCCAGTATTTTGGGATGGCAAGGAACAGAATAACATTGTTGTACCCACCCAATTCTCTACTAAGACTATGATCTAGATCCCACTGATCAAAATGAAAATCTATTTGCTCTGGCCCAACCCTTTGCTATCCTGGACTTCAGCAAAAGAACTGTAGAAGTGGCTGGCAGGTATAAAGAACCACTGTACAGAAAGATGTGCCCAATAAGTGCCACCATTTCAGGGCAGCTAATTCCATGGCTTACTGTAGTTCAGGGCAGTCAATTACACTGCGATTCAGATTGCTTTCATTTTTGCTTAGACAGTCTCCAAGTGATATTTTAACATGTTAAAATATAGGCTGGAAGAAGACAGCTATAACTAGAACAGGAATTTGCAATTTCTAAAGCAAGTTTTTGTCAGCAAAAATCTAAAGCACTATAATTAGTGAACGTTTAATTACCCCTGACATGCAAGAGATGAAGATGCAATCAAGAATGATTAGAAAAACTGCAACTTCAAGTTGTGTAGCTTAATGCTAGCAGTACCTTATAGAAATCTGAGTTCTAATTTCATAGAAATTAGCCCAACAATTTAGTGCTAGGAGTTTCTGAAGATGCAAACAAACATCAAATAAAAAAGCAATACTTGTTTCTTCATGGAAATTTGTAAGGCTATAGTCATGTATACCCTGATGGCTAATGAAAGAACATACACATGCAGAAAAACCACCACAGACAACATGCAAGGCCTACATGCATAAGATGTTAGTCACTGAGTTTGTGTTTTAATATCTTTCTGATTTAACCCCAGAAACATTTCTTTTCAACAAAGAGAACAGCTTAGAGTTAGTGAACACACACGAGTTCAGACCAGACTCATGTTCTCAGCTATGTCCTTTAATCGTAGCCACGAACCAAATAAAAACACATTCCCTGGGACATGAATAAATTTATGTGATGCAATTTCCTTTCTAAGACAGTACCAAATAACATGATTTCAGGAGATGCAATGACATAATAAATGCAGACAGATTTCCAGCATGGTCAATATTAAGCACTGGACTTGAATGCCTATATCGTCACAGCACAAAAGCCACTATTAAGCCTAACTGGCAACACTGGTTTAGTACCAACTTTTTGCTGACAAAGAACTCCATGGCAGATCCCGACTACCTGGATGCCACTTAAACTTCGAAAGGAGACATGCCGCATCTGACCCTGTCAAATATGAATTAGCATCACAACAGTTTCTAAACTTCGGAAGTGCTCCCTGTCCCCCTGCTTTACTTATCTGGGACAAATTAAACATTCAGTAAGCAGATTACAGCTGGCTGAAAACATTAACAGTGAAGTAAGAGACATAGCTCACACCAGCTGCATCCACAATAGTGATTTAGCATGCCAAAGGGGTACTCCTTGGTGCAAGTTTGCATTGTGTCTATATCTGGAGTTTTGCAGCATTTATTAAGGCACAGCCCAAGCATGCTCAAAGCATCCCCCCTCCTGGTGAAACCAAAGCTGAAGTCCTACCCCAGGACTCTACCTGTAGTTCCCTACTTTTAACAAAGATGCAAGATCCTCCAACAGTTTGTTCTCTACGCAAGCACAGTGCACTCCAAGGACTGATAGCTAACACATACTTCACTCCAGGACTGATAGCTAACGCAAACTTTCCTGACACGAGAAATGCAAAGTGCATATGAAGTCCTAGAACCACAATGGAACACAGCAAACAGCCTCTCTTCACCACACAGATCAACAGAGATGCACCCAACCAACTTCTTATATCAGTACTACATACATACCAATACCAAAATTGGTTAATTGGTTCCCCATCTGTGTATGGAGCAAACACACCAGCAAATATTTTAGAAGTAAGCTGAGGTGAAGTTTTAGATGTGAATTAACATTAAGGTTTATTTACAATTCCTAAAAAGTGATGATAAAGAACAGGTGTTTGGTCTACCCACTGTCACTTTAAAGGCACAAGATCAAAAATAACATGCTTAAATTCATTCTATGATCTACCCTCCTTTCGCTAAGACCCATCTGCTCCTTCAGCTCTACAGTGCCCACTCCCTGTGCTCTGCCAACTCTTTTCTCCTAAAGCAGAGCAACTATTCCTGCTGTGCTGTGTTGATGACACCCCTTTGGTATACATCCTTTCATATTTTCTTCTTCTGCCCTTCTTCAATCCCAATTGGTTTTTTTAAGCCTCTTTCCTGCCCCCTTCCCAAACTCTGCTTTCTTCCCTCTTTGCTTTAAGGGTTGCGGAACAGCTGGGTCTAGAAAAGTTTTTTACTAGCCCAGCAGTACTGCCCACTAAATTATCTGTTCTTGCTAAGTAGGTATTGATACACAGTAACTGAGATCACATAAACCTATTCATGTTAATCAGCTGATAGAAGAGGGTTACTGCAAAAGCCCAGAGCTGTCAGCTCACACCTGAGCTAGACTGCTTTTAGTTAGACTGACAAGGTAAACAGAATATTGTCTCCTCATCGCTATTGCTTTGCTTGCAAACGATGCATTACCTTACCAGAATTTATAGACAACGATAAAGGGCACTGGCTCAAAACTCTTGGAAAACCACATTAAGTGTTAGTGACACATACTGTAAGGCAACCAAACTTTAACAGCATGGCAAGGTAGAGACATGGCCACTTACCACATTCTCCTGCAGTTGTCTAACAACCCAGTTATTACATGACAGGCCTCACACACATGCTTACTGGACCTCTAGCAAGACTAGTAACTATTTTATATCAATGGTACTATCCTGTGCACTTTTATTTCCTCAAAATGTAAGAGTGAACATATCTGTTTAGATTTTCCACACACACACACACACACTTACTGCTCTGATTACCACTGCTGTTTCATTCAGCAATCTACACCTTTTAACGCATGTGCCGATACCATCTGCAATAAAAAAGTACAAAGTTGTCAGAGAACTGTGGTCACGCTATCAATGATACAGGAGCCCCTTATCTCCAGCCATAGTTCCTGTGTTCAAGACAAGCTTGCACATTTTACTACACTGTAAACATGCATATGAACTGTGCACCAGAACTGTTGACTACTCTCATCTTACTACCTTTCCACACTTTTAAGTTATGTCATGAGTTTCTACTCACTTAAGAGTTGGACAAGCAGAAAATTAAAAAACAACTGAGATTTACAGTACTCTTATATGACAAAAAGAAGGGAGGAGGTATAAGAGTCAAGAGTGAAGTTGAGCCTGAGAAGAAGGGAGGGATGGGGGAAAGTGGTTTTAGTTTGTTTTGTTTTTTTTTTCTAATTTCTCACTACCTTACTCTGTTATTAACTGGCAACAAATTAAATCAACTTCCTTAAGCTGAGTCTGTTTTGCCAATGACAGTAACTGTTGAGTGATCTTCCTGTCCTTATTGCAACCCACAAGCATTTCATTGTATTTTCCCCTGTCCTGTCGAGGAGGGGAGTGATAGAGAAGCTTGGCAGGCACCTCGTGGCCAGCCAAGGTTAACCCACCACACTGAGCACAGCTGAATGAAGAGCTATAGTCATTTGCTTGACTTGAAAATGAACAGCCCTCAAACATCCTTGTTGCTTCCAGAATCTCCCTTCTACCCCGTGCTGCTAAGTATTTTTTCTGCAATACTCTCATGCAAATGTAGTCTTTTATCATGGACTAGAGAGTCAAATCTTCCTGACAGTGTAAGCCACATCCCAAAAACCTTATTGTAATCCACCCTAACGTGGTGGAGAACAGCAAAACGTATCCCACTCATCTCCAGAGAGCCAAGGCTGACAGTACTCAGTCATTCATAAGCAAGAAGAGCAGATCTAATCTCCACTGCAATATAGACATGCTGTTGTGTTTCCAAGGTGCTAGCTAAGGCTGCTGCAGCCGTTCCGTGGGCTTGCGCTCTACTGTAGTCGTGGATTCACCCCACAGTCCTTTTGACAATAAAGTCTCACAGAAAGCACAGCCAAACTTACAAGCAACAGCAATTATGTTGACTTATTTCCATCTACAACAGCCTTTCTCAATGGCACTCACTAGGACATTTGCAGCTATGAGGAAGAGGGAGTTTACAGTCTATCCATATCCCAGTGTAGATGCAAAAATGGCAAACTGTCACATTACTAGAAAAAGGATCTTCACAGCAAGTAGGAGCTAAGAAAATAACAGAATGCTTTTTATAGGCAATGCTTACTACTGTACAATACAGCAAAACCAAAGAAGAAAGGGTGTTTGTATGCCTGGCTGTGAGACTTTCTTCTTCACTACTTGCCTTTTTAGATTCAAAGCAAAAGAGCTTCCAACATAATACAAAATCACAGGGTTTGTGAAGTTGTTCATAGGCTTGCTCTTTGGAGTCTAACCAGACAGACCAAAACATGAGGTACAAGATGCTACCAATCATGCTGCATACCCCCAAAGCAGGGAGGAAATGGAAAACCAGATTGCCTAGGAGGAAAGTCATTTTACTTTTAGAGGTACTGAAATACCTTCAGTATTATTTGACAGGTTCAGCCCTAGAATTTTGAAATTCACTATTTAGATTTAAAAAAATAACACTATTGTGCTAATAAGAATATCTGCAACCATGCAGCCTCTCCCACCCCCCAAAGAAGAGAACTTCATAGCTGCTTGTAAAAACATACTCTGTCATGCACAGTTGTCTGAGGAAGACACACTGGGAAAATTATCTCGAGTCCAACACCAGACTTCCCTTTGAATTTAGTAACACCCCTCTTCAGACTCTTTCTTCTCCTTATGTTCTCCCTCCTCCGCAGGAAAAGCCACAAAGATTTATAGCTAAAAATCTGTTAAAAAGAAATCAATTCAATCTACCTTAAATAAGAGAGGAAGGAGGTGTGGGGGAGTAACAATACTGGGGGCTGGATACGGGCACTCAAAAGAAAAACTTCATTCAGACATATCCTGTACTGACAAACAGCTGTTCTTACCCCCTTAAAGGACAATACTGAGTAAAGAGAAATTAAAATATAGTGAAAATTCTCAGTCTCATAACAGTTGTGAACAATTAATCAGCTCTTCCAAGCACATTCTTCAAAAACATGACAGTTAAAACTATCAAAAACATTAGTTTATTAAACACAGGAGCACCAATGTGTTCAACATAAGAATTCCACTCCCCCCAGTACATGCATTTCCTGAGAAATTAAATTCTGAAATAGCGCAAGGAAAACCTGCTTTTTTCTTTATAAAAAAATTCCATGAAAGTTTGTGCAGAATTAGAAAGCTTTGGGGTTTTTTTTCCAGAATGATTACCTTTGGAGTCTGTGGCAGCTTGACAATTAGTGTCCCATTTCCCAAAACTTCAAGACGAGGACCATTCCACCAGCAGTCTGAGGCTACCAGATGCACCTTCTGCAGAAGTGGCCAATTACTGAACTAGTCAATCAATAATTACAGTTAATTGGACACATCTAAAATCTGGCTCTTAAAATAATTATGTCACTTTATTTGCTTTCTGCACAAATTGTGACCACTTATTCGCCTATTTAACAGGTAAGTACCCATGCAGTACTTCGTTAGACTTGCTTTCTGATCAGAAAACAAGCTACTCAAGAGTATTGCAGTACTACTATTAGGGCAATGTGAAAGAAAGACTGCCTCAAAAATTTGACCTTTCTCACTGGAAAACCACACCAGCTTGACAAAAACCCTGAAGAGCAGTCACATGGATAGAGGGAGCAATGGCAGGCAAGAATTCCTGTGTGTTGCTGTTCAAAAAGACACTAAAGGGATTGCTTTTTTCTTACATCAGACAAATGCTTATACTGGCTCCACTGAACAGAAGTACAACAAAGGTATAGCTTACAGTCAAAGATGTTAAAATAAGATTTTAAAACCCAGAAGCCACTCTCAACTGCTTATAATAACCAAGTAATGTTTTAACTTCTGAATCTAGCTGTTGACGTACAGCTTCAGCATCAGAGGCTAAATTTGAGGGGATTTCTGCATTGTGGTAATTGCTACCCATACATCTGTGTTGATAATCTGCACCAACAGAGCATATTTCTCTGCAGTTCACATACTGTACTCTTATCAGTACCTGCTATGGACAAATCTCAGACGTGAAAAGCAGAAACGTTAAGATTTATATCCCTCTCAGTAAATCCAAAGTCCTGGGTTTGAAACCCAGTTCTTCAAGTCAAGCAACTGAAAATGTCAAAAAGGCAAGGAAAGCTTCAAGGAAAAATACTGAGGGTTGTATCTATTTTATGGAATGAATATATTAGAATGAGCAGAACAAAGATGGTTGATTTTGTATGCAACTAGAATAAAGAAATAGCTACATCACCACTCTTCAAATACAAATTCCCAAGCCTTTGGAGATACGCCATGCCACACAAACACAGACTCCAAGACTGCTACTAGAGCAGATTTCTTTGGAAAAAGAAAGCCCACAACAACAACAAATTCAGATCTGGCAGAAACTGTTTCTGAAAATGTCCTTGTGAAGCCACCTTTAAGTTAACCTTCATTCAAAATCTTTGATATAAATTCATACCTAAGTTCAGTTTGAAACATCAAATTGCCTGATGTAGTAAACTGAAGCTTTGCCATCCACCCTCCCACCACCAAACATACACTTTCTCACTCTGAAGAACTGCTTTTTTTTGTAAGATCATTATATTCTTCGGGCTCTGGTTACCATCAGCACAGCATTGTGTCATGCTTTCGCTCCAGCAGGAAAACCACCATGTTATTTTTCTTTGTTTCTGAACTTCCCCCTTTCACACTAATTTGAGGATTCTAAGCAAGAGGGGAAAAAAATTATTCTTGTTTTATGACAGTGTTTTACATTATTTCCTCCCCAAAGGGTACTGGTCTGCACTGGTGGCCAGAAAACGTCAACAAGCAAGAACTCTGTTTTCTTTTAAGTAAGTTCCTACATGTATGGCTTGCATCAGAAAAAGTGCTACTGTAAAATAGATAACCCAGTATAATCCTACTGGCAGCCAATTCTTTAAAGCCTAGAACAACAAAGTAGCATAACTTTGTATGAAAATACTCAGAAAAAATAATCTGTGAGGACAGATGGCTACTTATTTGCAGCAGTCAAGTATCAGCTGGAAGGGAGAAAACAGAAAAATCAGAGGGACAACACACAGTTAACAGATGCGAAGAAAGACAGTCAGCAGCACAGGAGAACCTACTCAGTGATCTTTGTAAAGTGAATCAAAGCTCCCTTCCTGTGGCGGATCTGACTATGCTCCTTGGTAGAGCAATGAACTAACCCTCTGAACATGGAATTGATTTTTAAGTATAATCTTGAAAATGAACATGAATTTTAACTTGTAAGTTTGGTAGCCTCTGTACTACTTCTATATAATGATTCGAAGAAAGCCTACTAAACCTTACTTGAATTTCAAGCATTGGCTACACACCAAGATTTTTTGTTATGACAACCGTATGCAGAAGATGCTGTTCAGGCTCTGCAGAAGAAAGACTTTGTTATAAAGAGCAACATGCTTCTTCAAGGACTCCCAGAAGCTACTTGGTCTCCCAAAGGTTACCACTTTCTATAACTCTCAAGGAGGAAAATAACTGTGCATATTAAGATTTCATTCCTATTAGTTAACACTACACAATGAGGAGAGCAAGAGGGGAGAAAAAAAAGAAAGGACTGTCAAATTTTTAATTAAGTATACTTATGCATTAATCATGACCATATGGTCATAGTATCATGCCAGTAACAGTGCATTTCCTCCTATAGACAAAAATAAAGTAGAAATTACCTGTCTACATGGATTTTACTCTACTTCATCAGCCCTTTATAGAGGAAATTATTACAATGTTCTTATCTCTGTAACATTTCAGGTCAACATTTCTCTGGTTTGAAAAACATGTTCAACTACAACTGTCTAGTAACTTGAGATCTAGAAAACAGGGTGTTGGTCTGCAGCCTTATGTAGAAAACTGAAGGCTCTGACACCCCTGTTGCTTCAAACTGTAGCACAGAGTAAATGGTGATGTGAAAGAGGGAATCACATTTTGCCATCCTCAAAAAGAAACAAGCTTCAACATATTTAAGTAGTCTTAAAGATTGTAAACAGTAGAATGGCAAAAATATCACAAGCAGATTAAATTAGCTTTTATTTGTAAGACATAATACTTTCCACTTGCACTCAGTGCAGACAGTTTATAAAGTAAAATAGCATGCTTACATCAAATGGTAAAAATATTTTGGAAAAATGGTGCTTGTTATTTCTTGTTGCAATAGTAGAAATCTCCATTCCAGTTTCTTTTACAGCAATGTGACAAGACAGTTTTTGTTTTAAGTAACAAAGGTGGATGGAGAGGGACGCTGAACATGCAACACATTCAGAATTAGTGCATCTCTAAGAAGGCAGCTGCAAAACAGAGCCTTGGCAAATGAACGTTGTTGTGAAATATACAGCTTCTCTCAATGAACAGCGCAAGCCTACCATTGAAGTAGAGTTTGAAAACCACATTGTAAAATAGCAAACGAGTTAAAATTTGTAGATACCCAACCACAGGAAAAAATTAAGTTGGCAATTTCACCTCCCTTTCATAATTGCAGACCTCCTCTCAAAACACCTTCTGATCAATTTTGAAATAAGCTGAAGTCATGCAACATTAAGATAGGCATTGACATTTCTAGTGTCAGTGCCACTTACTAGCAGGAGCAATGGCCCCAGAACAAAGGAAAACCAAAAACCAAGTTCAATGCCAACTGTTTTGTACTGCAGAGAGGCACTGAACATGGTGGGAGCCACGGGCATCCCATGCTTGCCAGAACCTAATTTGCTACCTGCTAAAAGTTACTGTGAATTCCCAAACAGCCATCAATAGAAAAAAGCAGCTTCATTTTAGCTTTCAGACATGTATTCTAGCTTTAAAGATAACCTTAACCCAGTATTTCAATGGTTGATGTCACAGTGATGATTACAGAGCAAACTGTCCCTTCTCAGAAGATTTTCAGTATGTTAGTTTTGCCACAGTTCGAGCTGTAACTTCGCTTGTGGGTTCTCCCACCCAGCTGAATCTTTCCAGTGATTTTTGAAGCATGGTTTGTGGCTATGCAAAACTCAGATTTTTATAGATTACTGTGACTTGAAAGTTTTTGTGAATTGTATCCACCAAAAGTGGGCACAATCCAAATCACCTGGCATCCTAGGATGAAGCACCATGACTGTCCTATGTTTTTTCTTAGTTTTGTACACCCCTACACCACATATTTAATTTCTCTCTATACACACCATACTTTATAGCTCCTAAAAAAAAGACACTGTAGTATCATGACAGATGTGGTTTCCGTTTCTAGCAGCCTCCTTCTCTGCTAATGCAAATCTGAAGGCAGCTGACACAGTCTACGAAAAAACCCAATTGTCATCATTAAAAGCCAAACATGACTGAAAAAGAAATAAATCAGTCAAGTTGTCAAGAAGCAACTGAATGATCAAGTAGAGGGATACAACAGTCCAAACAACAAAATACAAACATGAAGAGAACAGCTTTCCACTTATATTTGCTCCTAATGGGAAATAATTGTTTTTGTCTACAAGTAAACTCAGTAAAAACAGGTATACTGAAGAGCTCAGTCTAAAACTGCATTGTTATTCTTAGCACAGAGACTATTTATTGTTTTGTAAACCTCAAAGCTAAGTGAATTTAATAGGATAACTAAAATTATACATTATTGCCATTAGTACAAATGAACATCAACCAAAAAAACACCTGCAGCATGGTATTCTCCCCAGATTTCCTTCAGTTCAACTGGATTTGACTTTGACTTTCATGCAGAGATCAGGTAATACAGGCAGTGTTTTATACTGACAGTAAGATTAGTAAAACACACATTTGTTCTCTTAGGGCTTGTGATGATTTTCTGAGATAGAGAAAAGGGAAGTAAAAGGCTACGCTTCTTTAGCATACCTTTCTTCACTTTTTGACCTACAGCTTATCCTCATCCCATTTCTTCCTTTTCTGACACAGGATGCTTTGTTGGTGACTGATGAAAATTATGCACAACAGACACAATGCCTTTTAAAACAAAGTAGCAGCCTATATCATTACCTTTCCCTTTTCTGTTGCAGAACACAAGTAAAATGTGTGTTGGTGTGTGCCAGATACTATTAAAATTATTAGATTCTTGCAGCCCTTCTTCCTCCATGGAAACACTGGTTTTGGGCATCAGAAGAGGAAGCAGCCAGTTCCTAGTTTAAGTTACTGAAACAGAGACACTGAGCTCTTTTTTCATATTCTACCAGTACGCAATTATTTAATGCCTGAATCTAGGATCACAAGAGTTCCAGTTAATGGAAAATAATCAAGTGACCATCTAGCTTTCTCTTTATAAGGTCCTGGTTAGATAGCAGGTTTCCCAAGAAGTATTCACCATACATTCTTTATTCCATGGCAGGAACACTGTCTTGTCAGTATCAGTAGCTTTTCATACTTGCAGGGAAAAGAGAACATGCAGTTTATTTACGCAGTACTTTTTTTCAACTAAGATATAAAGAGTACAGCCTCTAGAGATTCAAATACAAACCCAAGAGCACAGCACAGAAACTGGGCAAATAGAACTAATACAACTTCTGCTGTACATCTTCAATCCTCAAAAGAGCAAGAGGGCAGTGTATGTTACAAGTCACCTCTATTATTGGAATGGGCATAAGAGCTAGAACTCCGTTTCCAGAAAAAACAGGCAGAATCAAGTTAACAGCTGAAAAACTACATGGTGCTACATGTGAGATAGATTATACTAGGATAAGTAAACATAAAAACTGTGATTACTAATATCATGGTAGGGACTAATTACTCCCACTATACAATGCTAAAAGGCATCTGCATTTTTACTAGACATGAGCCAGTAATTACCATTTTCTTCAACAGCAAACAAGAATACTCTTAGCTAAAAGTATTTAAGGGATTAATCTTAAAGTTAATGTGGACAAATTAAGATCACATACTTAGGCATGCTAGCACTCAAAGGAACAGTAAAAATACAGCCCATACCATGTTATCTACCTATTCAAACAGTACAATTGGAACAATTCCCATCTCAACAGTAGTTCTATCCATGCTAACATCACTGCATTAACTGGCAAGCACTGCTGTTTACTGTTTGTTTTCCTGGCAAAATCCAGAATTCAGAAAGGGAGGAAAGAGGAGAATCGACTGCTTGATCATTGAACTATGGACAAAAATAGCTTTCAGGCATGCTATAACCACTGTAGCTTCCAAAACCAGAAGGCAAGCCAGTACTAGCACTTCCTGTCATTTCATTGCTATTTTCTTCACTATTTGTATAATGGCAAAAGGCCATTCAAATACAGGGAAAAAAAATGACTACAAAATTATTGTCTTAAACTGATAAGCCTGAAAAAGAAGACTAAACCATGTCACAAGAAAGCAAACATGCTGACATCACAGCTGCTACAGCATACTGCCAGTAAGAGCATGAGAACAGTCTAAATGAAAACATCACGCAGTTGCCAGAACAGTTATATTGACATACTTCCAAAAAAACTCTCCCGTTGGAGACTCTTCTTCCTTCAGCTGACAAAAGAGCCAGCTAAACAAATTCAGAGCTAGAAAACTGATATCCTCAAGCACTAGCTGATCACAAAAAGCTAGAAAAAAATTCTTTTAAATTATTCCAATAAGATGCTTATGTGAAAGTACGTTTTCTAGACTGATCATTTAACACTCACTCTCTATCACCTCCCTCCAGGAAAAGGAGCACATTACTTTAACCTACAGAAAAAAGAAAGCAGACAAATGTTTTCAACTCACTTGAGAGTGCAGATCACAAGCTGTGCCACTGACATGTTCACACTTCTAGGCAAAAAGAAGAAAGTCAGACTTGTTCAAATATTGTATGAGAAACAGTAGCAAACAAAGCATCAGTATCTACATAGAAGCCACTGTCCTTAGGTTTAAAAAAAAAAACAACCCAAAACAAAAGCAAAAAATCACACACACGCTTTGCCAAAACCAGTTTTACATCTATCCTGACTTGTATAATAAAATAGAATCTCTACCGAAAAACCTGCCTTACCTAAGAAATTATGTTTAAAAAAAATCTACCATGTGCCACAATGTTCTGACAAAGTATTATGACAGTACAAGAGGAAAGTGAAAGTCATATAGCTAAGGAGAATTAGGGATAAACTCAAAAGAAGACGGTATATAACACTCAAACAGAAAAGCAGTAATAATTGAAGCAATCTGCAGACACTTATTAGTTGTTTTGCATACATAAACAAGCGCTTAGAGTCTTGAAGAATTGCCATAATTTCAGTGCTTCTATGGATTATTTTAATAGAAACTGCCATCTTAAGTACAGGGTTTCTCCTTAAGTTCTACTAGTCACGTTTAAAAAAAAAAAAGGAAGATAACTTGGAAGACTATCAAGGACCTACACCCACTAACATCCAACACCTTGCTTATTCATCATTATGAACTGGCTTTCATCACAAACTGGATACTAAAACCGATTTTTCTTAACATAGTTTTAGAAGTATTCACAAGATTTTGCCATATCACTCACACAGCAGTTCCCTTAAAAAAACCCAAACATCTTCAGAGAAATTTACAATTGAAAAGCAATCAGTTGAGGCATTGTAAAGTATTCAAAAAGGAAGTAACATCCAAACTACTCCTATATACCCTCAGACTCACCAAAAAACATCCCTAAACTGCCTTTTTTGTTTTTAAATACACCTTTTGGAACACCAAGGACATTTCTGTAAGTTTAAAAAAAAAAATTCATTACAGGATATATAACATTCAGTGAGTAGAAGAAAGTTTTTACATCAGTTTTCTTGTGTACTTATCCAGATCTGTCACTGGCAACTTTTCTCAGTAACTGGGATAACAACATCGTGAGATGACAGCCACAATCACAGTTAATCTGAACAAACACCATGATACTTCCAAACTGTTGCCTGCATCTGAGCTGTAGCTGCTCTTGGAAATAAAGATTAGAATACCACAATTCTAAACAAAACTGAACATGCATGAACTGGAGATTTCAGAAGTGGTCAGCATCAACCACACTAAGATTAGACACTAGATGTGGTTCACTGCATAGTCTGACTACCATATCAGATCCAGACCCTTCTAGTAAGCTTAGCAGCACAAGGTCCCATCACACTTCAGTGCTGAAGACTGAAAAGCTTGAGCTATCTTTTCCATATGATGTATAACTTGGGACATTATAATTTCTTAAAGTCCATTCAATTACCGAGTTTTAATCCATAAAAGCCAATTATCTAATATAGCTTGTCGAGATACACATAGACAAAAAGGTTTGGTTTTGAGCAAAAGGCCACATCAAGAGATGACCACATGAGAATTTCTACTGTAAGACCACAGCTAACATTCACACACAGATATCTAAATCCTACAAGAAAGAAGCCCTTTTCTATGGTGTAGAAATAACCTGTTAAGACCATTCAAAAAACTACTTTGGTATATCACTAAATAAAGACACAATCATGGCCAAATTTGAAACGTTTGCAACCATTAAGGAATAATAATGGCAAATTAAAAAAAAACCCCAACTTTAAAAAGTCACACTCCAAGACATCCATGTGTATAAAACCAGTTTTTGCCTAAGTTTCTGGCTCTTGGGATTGCAAGCACACATGAGAGAGAACATTAAATGATTGCAGACTGATTTTATCATTTTGATTTTCTAGCTATTGTTCCAAGGATACAAGAAGTATTTTCTTCTAGAACACCACTATGATTTGCATTAGTCATCTCAGTAGGTAACTGAAATGGATTTTTAAGCAAATAGCTTTTTCTGTGTATAAAGCCAGATACTTTAGGTCTAAGCTAAAGTGAACACCAAGATCAATCTCTTGCTTATTTTTGCTAGAGAATATTCAGAAAGTATTGGGAATAAGTGAACAATTGCACCTTAAGGAGGCATGCTGCATCCTTACCAAGTCTCTCACAAACCTGACAGTCACTGTGGACAAGTCCTTCAAAATTTTTTTCTCCCTGATCAGTATAGGTTTTGTCCTAATGTATTTCTAACTCTTGTGATACCTCAGTGGTGGTATCGACAATCTTCCACTTAGTTCAGTCTTCTCACTAAGAATCTACCAGGCTAAACACTTGCACTTATGTTTCTATAAAGAAAAAAGAAAAAAGTTTCCTCAAAAAATATTCAAGCACACTTTTTGCTGTACAAAGAGGCCAAGTCTCTCCCCGTCACTTAACACATTTCCTTAATTAAAACTTTAAAAAGTATTCACTAACATAGCGTATATGGGTAATAACTATTCCACATGGTAGAACAGTCAGTTCACCATTTGTTGAGGCTAAATGACATAGCACATCTTCATGTCAGTGCCTGTTGGCAAAGCAACACATTGTGTTGTGAGAGCACAAATCAGAGGACTGAAGAACACTCCCTATTGGCTCTAAATAGATAATGCAGGAGAAAATGAACAAGCTTGCTGTTGATGGATGGTCTGCTATGGTAACCGGGAGGACTGGTGCATTCCACTGTAGCAGGAGACATGCCACCACCCATAACAAGAACTTATTACACTGTCTGGACAACATATGCAAACCTAATTTCGCAAAACGCTATAGCAGATATATACTGTAATTCAATTGCCCCCACATTTTTGGTAGGTCTGCCTATCAGAGTAGTGGTTTTGTGATAGGGATGCTTCCCAATGGTTAACAATGGCCTGTAAGTATATAGGCTGGTCCACCATTAGTCGGTAGCAGTTTGCTACCAAATGAAGTAATTTATGAGAAGGAAATTTTCCTTTTCCTTACCAAGGTCTTAAAAGAACTTAAGTGTACTTGAGTGAACAGACTTTTCCATTTCACTTAAGAGAAGCAAGAAGAAGAAAAGCCAAGAAGTCTAAAAACCTTAATATTTCATCTCACTAAAGCATATATCCATATATACACTCATATATTTATTGACCATCCTTCAACCAACAGGACAGTTAGAGCAAATTTATTTTAGTAACCAAAACTAATTTCAGCTGTGCTGATTATTTCCAGGGTGGCTAAACATTTGGAACTTCATACAAGGAGAAAACATTTTATCTTCATCAAGTCATTGCTCTCTGAGAATTCGTACACAATAGCATTAGCTCGGTGCCAATTCTTCATATAATCTTTCCTTGGCTAAAGTCTTTTTGTTTCAAGCAGATCTATTACTCAGTACAGCCTATTGCACTTTGCTAATGCCTGAACTCAGCAGAATCTCTAGTTATTCTCTGCTTTCCTTAAAAAAGCACCCAGGTTTTATGACAATTTTACAACTTCAGAAAAGTTATTTAACAACTGAACCTGCAACCTTTTCAATAGGCTCTTTTTTTCCATAAGAGACCATAGTTATAAAGACAACAAATCCAAATTATTGCCTTTGATGTGCACTACATAGCAGTTTTGGGGGATATATGGAGTGCTCTAAAATTCAGCCTTTCTGTTCT
The DNA here is from genome assembly GCF_034638445.1 of Ciconia boyciana. Classification (NCBI taxonomy): domain Eukaryota; kingdom Metazoa; phylum Chordata; class Aves; order Ciconiiformes; family Ciconiidae; genus Ciconia; species Ciconia boyciana. Next base: position 82,441,937 of record NC_132936.1, read on the forward strand.
TTTACTATCTCATTCCTTTCCTGTTTGAATTTCATAAGCAGAGCTCAAAACTAACATCTGCCTGGATACTCCCTTTACACAGATGTGCTCTGTCAGGTGGTGGAGCTATTTGAACTAGTGTAATTTAAATTGTTTAAATGACAATAAAGGTATCCTGGGCAATTAACAAAACCAGTGTATAATAATGGGATAGTGGGGAAAATAAACACTTCAGACAGATGAGAAGGCAACTGGGAAAAAAAAAAGTCTTGATAGTAATTTGCACAGGCTACATTGGAAAGCTATCATATGAACAAGTTACTTTGTTTTCTCAGAAGAAAAACAATTTTAACATGCAAGTTGATACACACCAAGAAAACAAACAAACAAAAAAGGCCTACCTGAAAACCACAATGGAATTTTAAAATACGCTATATTCCAACAGGGGATGTATCAGTCACAGTTTACAGAAAGAAAACAGATGCTGATTTTTTCCACTTTATTCATGATTAACAACTGCCACAGGACACAATAAATAGTCCAGGACTGCTCCATTGATGGTAAGATTACTTGGCAAATGAACACTTAGAGAACGACAGGTAAGCATGTACTTGGTATGCATCAGTAACATACAGGTTTCATAAAACACAACATTTAAATATCTTCACTTCCACTTAGCGGAAGAGGTCTACCATATGAAGCTTTCTGTGACAGAACCTTACAGACCCAGAGGGAACATGAAATGGTTCAGTTTCTAGCGTTATCTAGGCTATCTTATGCTACGCCTTTAAATTCCCAAACAAATAAAACATTTTGATGTGGACATTTACCTTTTTTTTTCCTCATTCTTCCCTCCTCTATCCATCCCTTATTCCTTTGAAAGCTTACATGAAAGGGAAAAGCAAAAGAGAAGATGAGCACCTACTAATTTCAAAACAAACAGCATGAAAGTATGCACCCAGGTTTTAAAATTTATATAGCTTAAGATACCACCACTTTGCATTACATGATGGCAATAAAACAACCTGCTTAGCGTTTCCTTCTGTAATGCCCACGCTGATTCTGTTTCCACACTATCCCGATATATTCGGGCAATGACATTCAGCCCCATATTCCTGCAAAAAAAAAATGCAAGTGTCTCACTGCTTCCTGCAGATTCATTATTAGAATTCAAATGTATTGCCAACACATGGCATTGCCAACATACTAGCAATAAACAGCTTCTCCACTAAGTCCTAATAACAATCACATTTACTAACAAGTTATCAATGGCCAGGGAGTTGAAAAACTGTTTGTACAACACCTGGCTATACATTCATTTGTACCGCTACAGCTAAACTACTGTCAAGAGTAGGTTAAGTAAAGATTTAAGTGGACCAAATCAACTTAAACAAAAATACAAGGTTTATATTTATCATTTCCATTGACTTCATTTGAGCAGCTTACATTCTTCACCCGAGTCTCACAGGATCAACTGTCCTAATGTTTTCCTTTCAAACAGATTTAACTTAACCAAAAGTACTATATATTAAATTATTTATAAATTATATGTAGTTACCAAAAAGTCAACCAAAAACATTTTCTAGGCTGTCTGCTGGAAGTATTATTTTTAAATAGTTTCTAGGCATGTAACGAGGGTTACTCTCTTGTGACACCCAGTACCAATATAAAGGTCTCTCTTCTATTTGGTAGTAGAGTATCATTGTGAACGGCTTTCTAGCAGACAATACCACATCTCTCATCTGACCTACCATCATCTTAACAAAACAGTATCGGTTATACACAAGCACTTGGATACCACATAATATTATACACCGAAGAGAAGAGGACCAAAAGAACAGACAAGACAAAAGAACAAAAAAATAATCAGGATTTGTAAGGAAAAAATGTGGAATTATCATGTAATTTTGAAGACAGAGATTGAGGTTCTCTAACATATGTTTAAATGGTTTATATTTTGTTTTTCTAGGTTGGTCTAAAGACCGAGTGATGACAATTCCATTTTGGTAATCACCACTGAGATGGATCTTTAATATTTTTACTTCGTATGAAGTAATATTGTGCCTTTTCTACATTATAAAAAAGTGCTATTATATCATTTCTCATGTTGTATTTTTTGAAGGATCTAGAACACATGAAAAGAATGACTGGCATTTATTTGCAATACATCTCAAAACACAAGACAGAACAGGTAAGGTACATGGCACACTTCATTAGTGCACTAAATTTTTAAACTATATCTGTCAAAGGACATCACTACAACTTCTAAACTTTATACCCGGAGATCACAGTAAGCAGCAAAGCACAGCAGCAACAGAATAACATGGAGAAGCACAGCAAACTACTACAATACCCACATGAAAGGGAAAAGCTAGGGGAAAAGCTGGTTAACTACGCTGTTTCATATGAAGCTACTGAAGAAGTCATTCTTGTTTCCCCAACCCCTTCTGCCATCACTACAGCCCTGGTCTACTTCTCCATTTATGAAACAAAACAGCTATCAGTAATCCAAGAGTGATAGCATCTGTACCAAAGCCAGAGTCATCAGTTTCTAACCTGGCAGGTTGCGGGGGACAACACAACAGTCCTCTAGCTAAGAATTAATTTCTCACTACCCCTCCATATCAACAGGAAAAAACCCTCACTGAAGCATTTCAAATAGCAGGGGAGAAAAAGGGAAGAGCCCAATACGGCCACAGACCTAAACAGACTGCACAAAATCTGCATTTGACTGTCTTGTCATTGCAATGTTAAATTTTATGAAGTAATCCACAAAAATAAGTGACTGAATTGCCAAGACAGTCATTTTGTCAAGTGACATATGTTAGATTAAGAAAACATACATGTACGACAAACTTCAGAGACTCATTTTTACATTCTAGTGAGAGAAGGACAGCTTTATTATTGAAGTGCCTGGGCATTTAATTTCTTTCCCATTTGTTATCGAATTGTATAGAAGAAAAACATCTATTAGCAGAAACTGTTACCTGTTATACAGGGGAACATCCTTTTCTATCTCCTTGCACATTCTGGGAAGTGAATGCCACAGAATGGACACACGATAATTTGACTTTTTTAACCTTTGATATCTTCACTTGTCTAATGATCAAGATATCAGAAATCACATCCAATGTCACATTATACAAGGGACTGAAGTTACATTTAAAAATGATGCAGCAAACTAAACTTAGTATTTAGCAATTAAAACAGGCAATGCCTTCCTCAGATGAAAGCAAACAGAATTGGAGAGCTTACTTTTAACCTTCTTCCAAAAAGAAACTACTGCCTTCATGCACCTTGAGAGAAACAGTCAAAATAAGTTACACTCCGCAGTTTCATTCTCTGACAAAAACAGGTTAATGCACCTAAAGTTAACACATTTCCTTTTTCCTCCTACTGAAACCTTCAAAAAGAAACTTAGGTACACTAAATCTGTAGTATATGTAGCGCTCTTGCTCTCCTATGTACGTCATTATGCAAAATGGCAGTAACAGCCTCATTTAACAGTAACTGAAATAGTTCAGGGGTTCCAAAAAAAGGCAAAAAGAAAGAGGAAAAGAAACCTTTGCGTATGCTGAAAGGAGTTATTCTAAAGTTTTATCCTTGTAGAACAAGAACTTACAAAGCTTGTTTCTTTTTTCCCTGCTTTCCCCAAAGCGATCAAGTTACTTTTAATCAGTCACATACTCAAGGCAAACCATCACCTTTTACCTTTGGATTTATTTCATCTCAGCTAGCTCCATGGTACAGACACCTATCAAAAGCCTGTTCCAAAATTTTAAAAACAAAAACAAACAAACCCACACATGAAACAACAACCAAAACCAGAATATGGAAAGGAAAAATAGCACTATGTACAGGGCAATAACCAGTTCCACAGGAGAAGCCTGCCTCCTTGTGGCTCAACTAACCATAAATTAGATTTCTCCAATTTGTTCCATTACACCCAGTAAATCTGGTGAGCCAAGAGAGCAACAAGCTTCTAGCTGAAGGTGTTTTGGGGGTTTGGTTTTGTTGGGGTTTGGTTTGGTTGGTTTTTTTTTTTTTTTTTTTGGGGGGGGGGGGGGGCATGGAGTTTATGAAAAAAAGTTGTTTCTAATTTTAAGAAGCACTGGCAAAAGTTATCCATCTCTCATTACTGAAAGACTGCTTTTAGCCTTCTCCTCTAGATAGCAAAGACCGGGCAGGAGGGGACAGAGGTCCAACTTAAAAACAACTGACATTCTTTACATGGCAACAAAAGCAAAAGCTTGTCAGCACTCTGGCACCTAAATCCAGAAGGCTCCCAACCTTGGCTCAGCTGTGGCTTAACCTAGCAGGCCTCTCTTGATGCCTTAGCTTTGAACAGTAAATCCCCTTTCTGCCTACAGGTCTCCTTCAGGGTACGCCTAGGAGGATTTCACTCTTGGCAGCAGCGGTGAAGCATTTGGTGCTTTCAACAAGATGCAGCCATTCCTCTGTCCTGCCTGAAGGGCTCAATTACTCTTCTAGGCATTAAGAAAGTAGCCCCGTGTAAGTTCTTCAGAAAACAGCTGGAGTTTTTGGCTGGGTTTCGGGGGGGGGGGGGTGGGGGTGTGTTTGGTTTGGTTTTTTTTCCAATCCAGTCACTCTATTGTGCAAGAGCTTAGTGGTTAAAGAACTCAAAACCTATGTGACAAACACAAATTCAAATTCACACCAGCCTTAGGAGGGGATCACGTCATCAGGATGACTTTGGCTTGAGAGAATATGAGTAGCTTTCTAACCATCTTGCAGAAACTGCTCCATTTTGTGCAGATCAGACAGAACATGAACAGCTTTTGCTATGGGTTAGGAAAGTCATCCATGAAAAGAAGGGAAGTTCCAGTCTCCACTCCAAAGACTTTTTAATATAAAACATGTTAAGTGAACACAAAAGTAGCCCACATTTTTCTCAGTCTCACAACTGTTGGGCTTGCAACTTACTTTCTTCTGTGTCACAGCCTCTGTTTTAGGAACTCTTTCTCTAACCTTTAAACAAGTGAATCAGACTCACTCTTTCCAATCTACAACCCAGTAACCTGGCTGGAAAAGGAGTGAACTGAACCCATGGCGCTCTCATGCTTACAATCCTTTTAACTGGAGATTCACTGGAGGGGAGAAGGAGAAAAAAAAACAACACCAAAACATTTCTGCCCACTCCAAGCACACTTTGAATGAAAGGCTTTGACTTTTTTTTTTTCTTGAGAAGAAAAGGGTAAAGCAAAAGGTTGTCACACCCTAAATTCCAGACATGGAAGACATCATTTCTTTCTACCACAGTTTTTATGCCTAGGTCCAGAATGAGAAGCATTGCACCTTCCTATGTTTTTTTGTTGCTATTGTTTACACATTTACTAATAAGACAGCTTCTGCCTTGTGTGCTTTAGATTCTTGCATGCCTGCTCAGCTCCTATCAGGCCAGAGTGCTGCACGCAGGGCTGTGGATTCCACCACTGTTGCCAGGGGCCAAAAACTTAGGCAAGGCTGTACCGTACACTGCAACATCCAAATAGCTTCCTAGATCTCATTAGAAAGGCTGTAAATGGAGAACCAAAATAAGTAGAAGGTTACATTAACTCTGACACTACTCTAATAAGAAAAGCAAAGAGAATAAAAGAAAACAGTCACTCTTCTCTTACTCAGGTGCAAACACCTTCAACTCTACTGAAGGGAAAGAGAATTGGTGGTGTTCATCACATCATGGGACTGGCTGCCTTATCAAACAAGTCCAGTATGTCTGGATAACACACTAGGTCTGTGTATGGAAAAAACCATTCTGTTTGTATAACCAAATCTGTAATTAACATGCAAATTACTTACACAAATGAAGAACTATCCCCTCACGGCTTTTGTAATTTTATAGACTGAACACGGCAAAGACTTCAATTTATTAAAAGTGATGTTCTTCTGCAAGCAACTCTGTTTCCATTATATTGAAATAGTGGGCAAGTAATAAGGGCTACAAGAAGTCATACACACCAAGAAATTTACTACAGCAGGGTTTCTGTTTGTAAGTTTAAGACAGTTTGTGTTTTTGCTTTATACCAGGGTCTGACACTAAGTTAATAAGCCTTTTATTGAGATTCAAAAGCTATTACATTACACACATCTTCCTCTACTTACATTTGCTAACCTATGCTGAGGCCCAGGATTAAATTTTACGCTTCGCTGACAGAAAATAGAATCCTAAATCACCAATCCACACATAATTGTTAATTTCCCCACTTGTTTCTTGTGGTCACAGTACCTACTGTCTTCCTTAACATGGCCTTACTTTAAACTTTCACATTTTTAAACCTAGCACTGAGCTTCAGCTCAGGCCTATGAAATGTCTCATTTTCTTTACATTATCTTTACTAAACTCTCCCAATTACCCAGACCAGTTAAGGTTTACTAAATTTTGCGTAGAGTGATAACAAATTCTACTACCAAAGCAAGTATCAGGATCATAGATCTCTTAAAACCATAATAAAAAGTCCTACTAATGTCAATAATAAACAGCAGCAGGTTCTAGCAGATTAAGTACCAGACTCATACTCAGAAAAACTGGTTTATTTTCTATTTTATTCTCACCTAGCCTTCTAGGTGACCTTGGGCAAATCACTATCCCTACATCGCAGTTTCCCCAGCAGTAAAAATGAATTGAACAGAGTTGTAAATCTGGAAACTCCAAATGAAACACACCATAAGAGTTAAAAATATATTTCCCTATCTGCAGATATATTTGCCTTGATAGCTTTTCTTTATCACATTATACATCAGCAGCAGCATAAGATTGCTTTTACTTTCTAAATACACTCTGGTGGTTCTTCAAGAAAGGCTTTAGGCTACTGCCTTACTTTTTAATCACATGCTTGATCTATTTCTGCTACTGTATCTACTTTGAAGGACCAAGAGCTTGTATTTAGCAATACACACTTAACACTTGTTTTAACATATTATGTCAAAAGTTGCTGTTGAACACATTCCTAAGCTACAGGGAGAAAATAAAACAGGACACATCAGAACAGAGAGCCAATTATCAATGAGCAGCGACTCATTCTCTAGACCCTTGCTCACGTAAGTAATCTTTTAAGTAATCATGCAAGTATTTGCTTCCATGATGTGCCACGGGAACCAGTCATCAGCAGATTTTTACCAGGAATACATGCATTGATGAACTGAACTGCATCAAAGCAACATAAAAATATTCCTCTTCTCATACACTGCTAGACTTAAACACTACTTTTCATTTAACAGGAGAATGCCATTTATTAGCAAATAACACTGCTTAACTGCAGTGCACATCGCTCACTTGCCCTCTTCTCATTTCTGGGTTTGTTTGGGTTTTTTTGAATTATGAGATGTTTTTTCACCTTTCCTATTCCAAAATACAAGGCTTAAACAACAGGTTCTAAAAGCTCTTGGCTTTGCTAGTCTTTGGGGGAAAAAAGCCGACAAAACAAAAAAAGGACTTATTCATAATTAATTTTTCTCAACAGAGTTAGTGGATAAAGTTGCCACTTCCCACATCATGCCACAAAAACCTGTTTTCATTGACATAAACGCGAACTATGACGTACTTAACTTCCAGCTATTTTCCTGATCAATTAATTACTCCAACACATTGAAAAATTTCCTTCATAAATTGATGGACAGAATAATGAAAAATTACTCCTGTACTGTCAATAGATAACTTCTTGAACATTAGTAATTGAGCCGTTAAAAGAAAGGAAGGGAGAGACCTTCCACACCACAGACCCAAAATGTGACAAATCCAGCTATTTCCTGAAATATTGCAAAACCGATCGGAAAACGGCATCTTTTAGGCGTAGCGCTAAGGAGAAAGGAAACCGCTGTGCATCCAAGAGCGAAAAGAAAGGGGAAACGCATTTGCAGCTCGGATCCTCGCGTATTCTCTAGGTGGGAAGGCGAGCCCAAACGACTCCGGTGCCGGCGGGGGAAGGAAGGAAGAGGCAGACGTTATCTGCCGGGAGGGGAGCGGAGCCGAGGCGGGGCCCCCCCAGCCCCGGAGCGCAGCCCCGGCCCCCCCCGCCGCCCGCCCCGCTCTCCCCTCCCACACCAACTTCCCCCGGCCCGGGACGTGGCCGGCAGCAGTTGGATAGGGAGCGACGTGACGAGGCTGAAACCGGTCTGAAGTCCACAAAGAAGCCATCTGCCTCCGGGAAACGGGCTGGAGAAGGGCGGGCGGGGGAGAAGGAGAAGCCCGGGGGAGTTTCACCCCGCCTGAAAGCGGGCACCCGCCGCCCCGCCAGGGCTCGTGAGGAGATCCCCCCGCCGCCCCTGCCCCCGCCCCGAGGACCGGGCAGCGCCGCCCCCAGCCCGGCCCGAGCCGCCCCGCCGCCGGGGCACAGAGCGGGCGCACCTTCCCCGCCCGCCCCGCGCAGGGCTCCGGGCTGGGCTCTCACCTTCCTGCCGCCACCGCCGCCGCCGCCGGCCAGCGCGGCGCTGCCGCCCGAGTACATGTAGTAGGCGATGCCCAGCACCCAGAGGAAGGCGAAGCAGAGCAGCAGCCGAGACCTGCGCCGCATCCTCCCTCCCGCGCCGCCGCCAGGCCACCAGGAAACGGCCAGCAGCAGCCACCGCCTCCGCTCCTGCTGCCGCCGCCGCCGCCGCGCAGGGTCAGGGGGCAGAGGGCGAACGCCCGCCCCCCGACCAATCCCGCGCCGCTCGGCCCCGCGGGGGGCGGGGCGGGGCGGGGCGGGACTACCGGCGTCGCCATGGTTGCAGCACGCCGGGCCGCGGGCCGGGCCGCTGCCTCTTCCCTCACGGGCCGGGGGCTGCGCGACCCCCGCGGCGGCAGGGCGCGCACCGGCACGGCCCGACCCCGCCCGCCCCTCCCTCCCGCGGCCGGGCCCTCCGGCCCCTCCCTGCCGGCGGCCGCCGGGCTCCCCAGCGGCTGCCTGAGGGGCGCGCGCTGCCGCCGCCCCGTGAGGCGGGAGCCGCGCGCTGCGCCTCGCGGCCAACGGCCGGGCGGCGGGGAGCAACCGCTTCCCCTCCCTGAGGCGGCGGGGCCGCCCCCGCGGCTGCGGCTTCCCCGGGCGGGCGGGGAGAGCAGCCGGCCCGCGCCCGGAGCGGCGGCCGGCGGGTGCCGTGGCGCGGCGTGGCTTCGGAGCCGCGCTGGGGGCCGCCCCGCGGGCGCGGTGCGCTCCGGGCCCCGGCCCGCCGCCTCCCACCCCCGCCTGCCGCGGGCCGAAGGCGGCCAAGTGTCTGTGTCCGTGCTCCGTGGAGCGGCCTGCGGGCTCCTTGCGGAGCTGGGGCGTGGGCAGCGCCGGGAGCGGGACCTCTGGCGTGGGGGGTGATCCCGGCTCGCAGGGTTTGCTAGTGGGCGCACTCCCGTTCAGTGCAGTCTCCGAGCACCGTAGTACACCAGTGAGGTGTTGATCACTCCTCTTTTGGGTTGTCTCACTCCCACCCATACTGGCTGATTATATAGAGACCTCCAGGTCCACAGAAACTGCAGGCTGGCCACCACAAGTCGTGTCTCTGTCTCTCTCCCTGCTGTTCCCGCTGAACAGCAGGGAATGGAGAACATGCTTTGTTCTCTGTTCTGTCGTAAAGGTGTTGTCCTCGAAGTCGCTTGAGGCACGTAGTGAGGCTGGTCTTCATTAAACTTCAAAGGTGAGAAAGCAAAGTCCTGTTGGATGACACCCAGTGTCCTCTGCGTGACAGGTATCTGCATCTTATTTGATAAGTCTCAGCCTTTCTCACGTTATTCAAGAGATTCTTCCGTGGCCTTATGGGAGACGTCAAGGTCCTGGCAACCCCGCCATACCACTGAGGTTGCGCAGCTGCTCCCCTTGCACCTCTGGGGTCGCTGCATTACTCAGGTAGTGATGCCCACTCTAGAAGCGTGGTCACCCCTATGCAGGGCTAAAGGGACCTCCGGGGGACTCTGCCTGGGTATTCCCAGGAGGTTGACCCAAGTGGGGCTCTGCTCTTAGAGGCTGGTCTGTTCATATGGGGTCATTGCCGGGTAAAATTACCTTTCTTCCTGCTTAGCCAGTTCCACCCATAAACACCTCAGGACAGATGCTACACTGCTGCTAGCTCTCACTGTGGTTCACTGACTTGTGTGTGCACAGCTCATGCTGCTATTTTTCCACGCCACTGAGTTTCCTGTTGTTCGGCATTTGCTGCTATCTCATCCCACTGTGAGACATCAAGAAATGAGAACACAAAACTAAGAAGGAAAGAGACACATTCCCTAACAATTAATAAGCACCTCTATTTCAGAGCCACGGTATCCACTCAAGGCAGGACATTCCTGGTTTTTAAAGGTTTTTCTCTCTCATCTCACCTCTTTTTTTCAATAGGCTGTTTAACTGCTGCCCATTCTGACTGTACTGCACATTTCTGTCCTCCTCCTGTCTATACCGATGTCAGACCTCTGCCAGTTCAGACGCACCAGTGGCTACAGAGCCTCTGCAGAGGACTGCTCACCAAGCTGTGCCAGGATGTGGCAGGGATCTGGCAGAAATTCTGTTGCATGAGCAGGAAAAGATCCAGCAGCCAAAAAAAATGGCATCAAAAGCTCACCTGCTCACCGGTACAGTCACTCCACTGACAGTCTCGTCAGGGAGGTGATTTGTGTCAGTGTTGGCACTGCCTGGGCAGAAGTTGTCAGGCATGCAAAGATTTCAGTGACCAACTGCATGCCTTCTCACCTGCCAGAGCCCTGACAGAGAGACAGGATGGGTGAAAAGACAAAGGAAGAAATCCCAAATAAGTATTCGTTCAGGGAGCATAAAATAAAGAGATCTCTTTCTTCAGAGCAAATGACTCTTTCAATAAACTCGGCATTACAATTCTTGGTTTTGGAGGGTGTTGGAGAGACACACACAATTTGTGCAAAATACAAGTTTTGGAATGAAATAACTGGCATCTATTGAAGTGAGGTACAATGGAGAGCATGGGCTGCCAGGAGACACGCAGATGTTCTGGATGAGAAATTTTGATTTATCCAAAGTGTGTTTGATGCAAGTGAGACCAGTTCCTGCAAAAGCACTGATTGTGCCTGCGTCTAAAAAGACACACGCACACCGCCCCAAAGGCTACATTTTAATTAGCAAGATTTTCTATATGATTCAGAGCAGTTTCAGCAGCCCAAGATTGTGAGCATGCTGATAAACTCGTGCCACTTAAGCTCTGCCATCAGCTAGAAGTGAGATGAAGAAGCAGCTTCCCTGCCGCTGGGGGGTTCCTCCACCGGGCCGATTTGCTGAGGGAGAGGGTGCTGTGCATGACATGCTTCCCCACAGAAAACGTCATATACTTACATGTGTAAAGTCCCCAATTCTGGAGCCATAATCCCATCTAACCTTACAAAATCTGCAGGCCACTTACTCTTTAAACACCTTGCAAAGCCTACAGAATCTTTTCTTGCCCTTTTCATAGTCTAAAAGATCTTGAGACGGTCTTCAAAGGTCGCCCTGAAGCCCCAAGTATTTTCACTGATTTTAGCAATGTGCTTAGATAGATTTTTCCCTTTCCAGCAAAATTAGCCAGCCATGCATGTACAGAAAATCCTTCTGTAGCTGCACACTTCACAAGCTTACCAAAATAATCCACTGCACATGCTCAGTTGCAGTTTTCAAAGGTTTATAACTCAGCCAAATCAAAACTAATTTCTTCTCGAACAAGCAAATACATGTCTACTTCAAGGTAGGCTACTTCCATGTCAGAGTTCATTTTTCAGCCTTCTGCTGATAAAGTTATTGAAATGCTCAAAAAAGGCTGCAAGAACCTATTTAGCTTGAGAAACAAGCTTTCTTTTCACTCTCCTGATATTCTGAACTGGCTGAACCAGTTTTGTTCAAATCTTTCCAAAATATTCACATTTGGACAAGGTCCCAATCTGGCAGATTTCTTCCTGAATCATTTATATTTCAGAGACCACAGAAAACAGAGAGGTTTAGAATGGAAAATGTTACATTGCTTTAACTCCAGGAAAAGCTGCCTGTTCTATTACAACGCATTCGCATGCACATACCTCTTTGCCTCAAAACGCCTAACATGTTTAGTCAGCAAAGCGAAAGTGAAAAAAAAGCACTTAGTTTAAAGCAAAGAATTCAAGAAAAATGTAAGATATTTTACAATTATTTTTCCAGTGCATTTCAAAGAAAATATTTGCATATTTTAAGAGCAGCGTTGCTAGAATGATTCACAGAATATAAATGCTTCTGTATCAACCACAGCCCTTTAAACAAAAGAGAGATCAAGCATGTGAGAGTACAAATAGCAGTGAAATTTGCAGAAGGAATCATCAAAACTCTGCCTTTGATCTGTAATGCAGACACCTAGATTCAATGGGCCAAATTCTGATCTAGTTAGCTAGGGTGTAAACCAGAGGGAATTTCACTGAATTTATTTGAGAGCGGGTAAAAAACCAGACACAACTGCGGCCAGAGCCTAATTCAGAGTGTTACTGTTCATCTTCTTGTAACTAAAGACCACAAAAGTTGCTCATCCTTTTCTGGAGTTAAATGACCTAGAGGTGAACAAATACTCTGACAGTGCAAATGGAAAGTAGTCCTCACGTTTAGGAATAAGTGAGTCAAACCCTTACTCATGCAAGCAATCTTGTCCTTGCAAAGACAGGAAGGAGGATTTGCAGATCAGGTCTAAAACACAGCAAATATGTTTTTAAAACTTTAAAAGGCCAAAAATCCGATCAAGATGCCTGAACCTCTTTGATACACGGAAGCTAATATGTTGCTGCTCCAGTTCAGATTACATTCTGTCAAACCTATGCAGTTATATCATTCCTCCCCTCTCATGAGAAAGGTTACTTATTAGCCTAATGTAAGATGGTTTATAACATAGAAATCACACATTAACGTGAAATTTAAAATACATCTGTAGAGGATATAGGTTTATTAACGCCTTGAGAGCTTGAGCTGAGTACTCAGCCCAAGCCGAGTTTGTGTTTGTAGTGCAAGGATTGTGTTTGTAGTGAAAGATCCTGATCCTGCAAACGTTTATGCAAATGTTTAACTTCATTCATTCCCATTGGAGTCAGTCAGACTACTCAGACAGTTAAAATTATACGCTCATGGCTGAGTACTTGCAGGATTAAAGGTTAAGTGCAGCTAGCAGGTCTGAAAATCTATGTGGGTGTTTTGCAATTCCTCACTGCACAGTGGTAACAATGAGAAACAGACTACCTCCTCAGCTAAAGACTTGGGAGTCAACATGTCCTTTCCCATCTGTTTAGATGCCAAGAACTATGTTTGTTTAATTTTTCAGCACAGTTTCTGATGCTACCCAGAGTAGGCAGACGTGCTGGCAATAGCATTCAAAAGTGGCTCGCTTCCAGAAAATCTTGTTACCCTCCAAGAATTTTTTTCGAGCTGTTAAAACCCCAAGTAGCAAATATTTTATCATGCACATTTTACCTTGAAAATAGTGTGTCACCCTGCCTGACCTCTACAGGGTTTGCCGTGCAAGGTCTGAATGCATTCAGGCCTTTTAAAAACTAAAGCTCTCTCGTCCTAGACTTTGATATCAAGAAGGTAGCTCTTGATATGCTATCACTTTTAAAGCATAAAGCAATGGTTTTAATGCTTCAGTTTTAAAGCATAAAGCAATGGCTATTTCCCCTGATAGCAGGTTTTTTAAGCTCTTTCCCCATTAGAGATCGATCAACACATTACGTCATGTGATGCAGATATTGTAACCGCTGCATTTTCTCACAAAGGTTTGCAGTATCAGCTTAAGCCCTCATGCTTCCAAGGCAAATGATCCAAATCTGTAAGTCCTTCCTCTCTATTAAAAAAAGTTGAAGGTTCAGCATTCCTTGGAGTTGTTCAGTTCTACAAAGAGAGGAAACATTCTTTTCCTATGGGTGGTGAAGACAAAGAAAGAACAACTCAGCCTTCGGTAGGCCTCCCGCTAAAGATGGCAGAAGCCAATACAAACTGCAGTCCCATTGCCAACTATTCTTCCCGAGCTGAGTCACTTAGCGTGTTGGACTGAACTTCAGCAGCACAAAACAAACCTCTTGAGGCATTCTGTAGGCTGATGATCGGATTTCAAAATGTGATACGGCTCAGAAGCATTTCTTATAGGTGATAGATGAAAGATAATAGATGAAAGAGAGAATCGGCCGAGGAGAGAGACTTGCTGAAACAATGACCTCACCTTTGATTGAGGTAATTTGATCTCCCTTCATTGCATTTATCTGAATTCTGAGGGTCATGCTGGATTCTTCATAGCTGCCAGGAGTGGTAAAGACTGATGATCTACGGTCTGAAACAGGGCAGGAAATTCCATCCTTTCCTCTCGAGCAAGACTATGTTGCGGTGGTGTGCAGCTGTAGTACTGTAAGTCATCTGAGACTAGGGGTAAACACTACGTGCTAATGCATAATACAAAAGTCTATTTTTGAGCAACAAAGGCAAATGTGAACACATCACACAATGGTACTCTAATCTCAACTGGTACTTTGTCTATTCAAACTCATAATCCAGATCAGTAAGGCTACAGCCAAGTAATTTGAGGCTATCTATCTATGATACAGCTTTGCTACAGCAAAGTGTGGAAAATGCAGCTAAATTAGCCTACAATAACATTCCTGGAGATCAAGAAAGAGGTTTCCCCAAGTCAAAGTGTTCTACCAGAAGCAGGTTTTGCTTATCTCTTTAAGTAAAGTCTTTCCTAGGTCATTGCACCATCATCAGCTCACCACAGGGAATGTGAGGGAATGGGAAAAAGAAAGAACAAATGTAAAGAGGAATGAAGGAGATGTGGTAGGAAGGGAGGTGAGAGTACAAGGAAGCAACATAGGCCTTTCCCTTCCAAAGTTGCTGCACCATAATTCAGTCTCTCTCTGCAGTGTCTGAATTGAAAAGACTGATAAGTGATTCAGATCGCCAGCTCCCCAGGATGTCAGACCCTGGCTTCTTATACAGACGGCAGGGAGAAGCTGATGCTTAGCAAGTGCTCAACCTAGGTATTGCAAATGCTTCTCTGCAGTGACTGTATATGATTCAGAGGGGCAGAGAGAGAAAATCTTTCCTTGCTATACAATATTTTAGTTTCAGCTGGACAGTAGAAAGCATCTCCTTACTTCTTCCCCACTTCCCTTACAGTAAGAGTTAAAGAAAGTGTTTTCAGCCTGAGACACGGAAAGCAGGTCTCCAGTTTTCTGGAGAAGCATCCTAATAACTGACAATGATAAGTTACTTCCAGAGGTGGCATAGCTCAGATGTCTTTGATTAATCTTTTTTTAAAAAAAATATCATTCTTCCATGTTTATATTGCTGGCTCCCACTCAGATGCACACAGTGGAGCCCATGCCTCCAAAGTGCTGTGCTGCCCATAGCAACATATCCACGCTATTCCTCCTGGACACAGCGCAGTCTGACAGTCAGCAGTGCTGTGCATCCCCAGAGCCTCCTCTGAGCCAGGTGAAGGACACCACTCCCCACACACCCGCCCTAGCACCGTGTCTGCTTTTTGCATTACAACTGTGGCTAAACAAATAAACCCCAGTGATACATTTTTATCAACGCTATAGATTGTACTCCTGGATATTGCTCAAGAATATTTTGCACTGCGCAATCAAAAGTAGTCTTTTCACACAGCACATATCATCAATAAATATGTTACTTTATCATGTTCGTTTGCATATTTGCCAATTTGCAAAATTTGGTGTTTGAATCCCACAATCATTATAACAAATTACACAGGTCTTCTGTATCACACTCAAGAGCATATTTCATCTAGGAGGGAAAAGAGATGCTCACAGCTATTTCAGTTCACATACACTCTGGAAGTCATATATTGATTTCTTCTGAATTTAATCTTTCAGTACTTTGGAACAGACAGTAAATAGGCTCACTTACTATGGGGGATGGAAATTCACCCCGTTTGTAGCCTTCATGACCCTTTTGGCTTCAAACCTTTATCATCGTCTGTTGAAATCATGAAAGACATTGTTTCTGAAAACAGGGCCAAAACCAGCAAACCTAGGAAACTAGTTTTACACTGTTCCTCTTCTAACAGAAGTAGCCAGATCCACCCTCTGTGTAACACGACTGAACCACAATGAACTTGTCTCTGGCGCCTATCACATAAACAAAATAATTTCAAAGAGAAACTGGGATTGCCTGCAGAGACCATGTATTTTCTACCTCCTTTGTTATTTCAAGAGTTTCAGGTAGAGGAGCAAGTGTTTTCTTCCAAGAAGTCAAACAGCAAATAAAAGAACTTTCTGTCCTGTTTCTGTAAGCTGAAGGTCTGTGGGTTTGTGAATGAGGTTAAGATCCTTTTTCCTTTCTCATTCTACCAGAGTATCACTCACTGTTTTCTCTAGCTTTCAAAACTATTTCTGAACTGAGACGTGCACCTCGTGGTGAGATGGTCAAATAATGATTTTACTTTTACTTGTAAATTAGATTCTTCCAGTGCATACAGGTGTAAATGAGGCTTTCCCTACTGAAATAACATTTTTGGCCTCAGGAATTCCCCAGCAAGGTCATTCCTTCCATAAGTCCAAGAAAGAGATACTTTGACCAATTGTCATCTCACATGCACTGGTGTAAACTGGGAGTAACTGTAGAAGGCCATGTCACTACCACAGGGAAAAACTGAGGTAAGTTGAGAAAAAGAATCAGGTTTCCCATACAGCTCCTTCTCTCACTGGAAGGTGGTAATATACAGTGGAGGAAAAAAAAGCGTTTGCACAGAGTACTGCACTTCTACATATACTTTGCACAGAACAGTCCTAAAAACTGTCACCACAGGAGACTTTGTGCATGGAAATGCTCACAGGGCCACTGTCAGCCCCAAAGGCTTGTGTGCAGGGAGGAGGGGTGGCAGGGGAGGCAAGGGTAAGGAAGGCAAGGGAGGAAGAGGAAGAGGAAGAGGAAGAGGAAGAGGAAGAGGAAGAGGAAGAGGAAGAGGAAGAGGAGGGGAGAATCAGAAAAGAGAGGACGTGCCCTCTGCTTGGTTACGTATGGGCATATACTGGTTATGTCAGGAAGCCCAGCATGAGGGACATGGCTTTGCACTGTAGCCTCTCACAGGGAGGGAAAAGGAGGCTGTTAAGGAGGGAAAAACCCCACATTTTAGGAAATGCTTCCTGCTGTGATGCTGGGAATAGAAAACTCTGTGATGCTGAACAAGAAAGACACTGGTTTTGGTATCAAATCTTTGTAAGCGGCACTTCTACTGTATACTTATTTTTCTTTTGTCCTGCCTGAGTCATGTCCTCTAGATGGATGTCCCAGGACAATCTTACAGGAACAAACACCCTTGGCTGTCCTGCACAGTATAAAACATTTACCAGCTATTGTCTCTGTGTCCTTGTTACAGAAGAGCTCACTATATACTTGCCTAGGGACACAGATGTACCCGCAGAGATACAGCGTGACAGTGGCGAGACAAATGTGCATACACGATATTGACCTTGGCGGTCGTATGCCGTGTGGAGCACCAGCAGAAATCCTAGCCGTCACCAGCAGAAATCCTGTCTTTAGCTGGTACAGCCCTTGCCAAGGCTAGCAGTGCCTCACCTAAACTATTATCTGAGTCATCTGCCCCTTCAGGATCCTGCATGCTACGGGCCCTGGAGCAGTTGAGACCCAGAGCTCTTGCTGACAAGAGTGCAGAGTGGATGGCGGCTCAACAGTAGAGACACCGTCACACCTGAAGGCAAGGATCCCATCAGGAAGAGGGCCAAGTCACTGCACGTTAGCCAGGCACACACCTATGCACTGCAGAGAAACCCTGTACTTAAGCAATTTATCTCCCTGTGCTCCCACACTTCCCCAGGGCTCTGTCAAGCTACTGGTACAGGATTTCAGCCAGAACAACAGCAACATCCTCTGGGCTTGGGTGCCATGGTTTTCCCTACTTTCTGAGGGGACCTTGCTAGGGGCTGGATGCAATGGGAAGCCTCACCTGCTGCAGGACCACTGTTAGCTTTTATCTTGCTCTTTCCTTCTTCCATTTCAGTTTATCAGCTTCACAGATTTTGTCTTTCTTCCTGGCAGGCAGACTTCTTCTAAATTCAACAAAGGGCAGTGCATTTTCTTGCTGCAATTAATCACATGTTTTCTGACATGTGACTAAATAACAATAATTAACCCAGCAGTTGGAGTTTCCCTGGGTTAGATCATGATGCTCTGTGCTGGCTCTCCATAGTGTTTGCTTGCTGTCTGCACTGCTTTCTTGGCTAGGTTACCTTCAGGCATACTATGTGCTTGAGTAACAATAATAAACAGGAAAAATGAGGCAGTTCATAAGATTATTATTTTAGTTAGATTTTCTGATCTAAAAGCCAAAAAAACATCAGCAAGCCCAATACACTACGGAGAGCTGTTTTTTTCCCTCTACTCACTAAAACCTTGAGCTGTTGTATAGCTATATCAAAGAATTTGATGGGACACCAAATTGGTTTAGGATCCCACTGGTACTTCAGCTGCTGAATTTGGTCAGCCATGATCTCATATCATCGCTCATGAAGAGAGAGGGAGGAAAGATGAGGAGTTTGCATTTGAAAGACCTGAACAGACTCAGATCTCAAGCACTTGTCAGGGTCAGTCTGCACATGTCATTCTTTTAGTTCTAGAAAAATTGTACTGTGCTGCTGCACAGGAAAAAAGACTTGAAATAAAGGGCCTCCAAGAGCCAGAAGAGGTCCTGACAGGACTTCCACACCCCGCTCCTCCAGCCAAGGAAGCAGGGTCCTGGTGGGAACCTGAGGCAGTAGCTGATAGTGTCTGAGAGGAGTCAATGTGCTTCTGACATCCCAAGAAATGCAGAACCAAAAGTCTCACACCTACAAACACAACAGAGGTCTGCATTTGCGATTTACCAGGTGGAGGAGTTTCTCCTTCCAAGGGAAATAAAGTCTTCAGAGTAACCTCTTCAATATAGGAAACCCTGCCAGAGCTGTGCTTTTATTCTGCATGCCCCATGGGGAGTGACGTTACCTAGAGCTGAGAAAAGTTTGAATAAATAAATCAGCTGAGCCAAGGCCTCTTTTCAGCATGTAACCAGTTACCCCTTTCCCATGTAAATCTCCCTGCCAAGATTTTCCTCTGGTTCCTTGAGAAAAGCCCAGAAGCATTCAGACTGGTCCTGCCACAAGCAGGCTCTCCACGCGTCTGCTGGGAGAGCTGGTAACAGCACACAGAGCTCCCAGTATCAAACCAGAGAGACCTGGCCAGGCTGCTCAGTCCCCCGAAGCCGTTCAATAGCTCTCTGTGAAATGGCCTGGGTCTCAGGCCACTCGTAGTGGACCAGAGTCCACAGCACAGGTTACGATCAACGTTTGCACTTGCACTGTGGATTGTGACAGGGACCACAACCGAGTGAGTACACTGCTCTCTATCCTACTAGGCTGAGATACACCCCAGTAAGGAAGCCTTAGTAAAGCCAGCGCTGATCCTGTACCAGCTCTATTGAAAAGAAAGGGAACATCGGTACAGAGGCTGTTGATCTGGCACCATTCAGAACCATTACATTCGCTAAAACCAACGAAACAAAAAGAACAGATGCAAGTGGAATTTAATGTATTTTCAGCTCATTGTTCCAATTAGATCTCCACCCTACATCAAGTAAAGGCAGGATGAATACCTTCTGGAGGCAAAAAGATATTTTTTGTCAATTGATTACACAGATAGGGAAATCATACAAGCAGTGGCAAGGTTGACAGCAATTTGGGAGAACTGGCAACATCCCAAAGGCTAAGGAAAGTATCCTCTTCGTCCAATGCTTCTTGACACTTCCTCAGAGAGCAAGTTCGCAAATTGGGCATTTCTGAGTTCAGACAAAACCTCCCAGCCTTGTCAAAAGTATAGATGCTGCAAGTGCCAACCCAAGGCTGTCAGACTTCTATAGGTGTTGCCATTTCTTTTTTTTTTTTCTTTTTTTTTTTTTTGCTGGAGATGGCTCTTGTAACATCTTGACTCCTGAGCAAGATGAATTCTGTCACCGCGCCAATTCTTAGCACTAGGCAATGGAGGGCAAAGATAAGGCTTCAGATGTGTCCCACTTATACGTCAAAATACTGCAACACTGACAAGTATTTTAGTGCTGTACATTCCCTGAATACTAAACTTCTTTCTGCTACTATCTTGTACTGTACAATATGGTTCCTTTTGTACTTCATTTTACCAGTGTCCTTTTTCATTTGCAGTTAGGCTGGTAGGGGAAGAAAGCCCCTCACAAAAATTAGGATTGCGTTTTTCCAATCTTTACTCAAGTATGTAGCACATGCGAACTATTCACACAAACCGGGATTAGAGGTCCTAGAGCTAAGATATATTCACAAGTTTTTCACCCTGAAGTGTTCTTTATCAGAACTTAACTCACTATTTATCTTTGCAAGGTTTAAAAAGAATGTTTTATTACCTAGCTCAGTATTTTCTTGCCATCCTCAGAGATGATGGAGTGGAGAGTGCACTTATAAAATTTGCGGATGACACCAAGGTGGGAGTGGATGCAAGCACTTCAGAGGATGGGATCAGAATTCAAAATTATCTCGATACGTTGGAGAAATAGTCTAAAACTAGCAAGACAGATTTTAGTAACAACACATACAAAGCATTACATGAAGAAATGAAAGATCAAATGTAGAAATACAAAATGAGGAATCATAGAAGAGGTGGAAAGACCGAAAAAAAATGATGTGAGAGCCACAGTAGGACTCAAAGCGAATATGAGCAAAGCAGGTAAATCTCCTGAAAGGCAAATCTCGTACTGAGATGTATTATTACAGGATGTCATATGCAACAGGGAATTATTCAGCTCTGCAAGGCACTGGTGAAGACTCAGCTGGAGTATTGGATCTAATTCTGGGTGACTTTTTAAAAGAACAACCAGAATATAAGACATTTAGAGAATGTGGCCTATCAGAAACAGCTCAGATAGATAGATAATTAGGTTGGTTACTCTAGAAGCTCCAAAGGGAGATTTTATAATAGTTTTCCAGTATGTGAAAGACTGTCCAAGAAAGGACAACAATCATTTATTCCCTTTGCCCAGTTTTCAGGAAGAAATCCGCTAGATCCTGCAGAATGGCAGTTAGATATTGGAGGAAAATCCAAGGCTGGCTAATAATCCTTTGGGAGACTCGGGACGCTATGCTAGTGGAGGATTTTAGGAATAGATCTGGCAGTGCTACAGGTATTTTTGAGCCCACTTGGAGCAGGGAAATTATCTCAGTGGTTTCATATAGCTTCTCAACATTCTCAATCCTATTTTATCAACAGCTCCATCCAGTTCCTTTTTGTTTGCAACAGCACAGTGTTGAAGCTGAGCTGCAGGTGCTTTTCAGTAGCTTCAATACTTTGACAGTTACAAATCAGACACCTTTCCTTTCTCATGCTTTTGTTGGGCAAACAGGGACCATTCTCATCATCGAACTCTGCTCCCTGCTTGCACACGTGGGTTTCCCAGCAGCGAGAGTCCTGAGGGGGTTGCATTCCCCCTTCTCTCCCCAGCACACTGCATATGTTCTCAGCTACGTGACATGGGTACACTCGAGTGGTCACACATACCCCCTTTTCCAGTCACTCCTAGATCTGGTTCTGATATGGGATTCTACTCATAATATTTTCTAGGTCACCCTGAATTTTTGTCCTTACTGTGGTTGGAAGCAGAGAAGGTTTATTCAGGGTTCAGCTGTCCATGAAGACCCTCAGGGTCCAGTCTCTACCCCAGGATCAACCCCACTGGAGGCAAAGCCTGAGCTGTGGGATGCTGCAGCCCCCCAGGCCTGACTCGTGGGCTGCTGTGCAGGTGCTGTGTGAGCCCGGAACTGTTGCAAGTCCTGCATTCCTGCCTGCCAGGGCCCAGAAAATGGGAATCCACAGCATTGTTCTAGTTTACCCCCTGCATGCTGCTTCACAAGGAGTCCCATAAAACAAAGGTCTCTGCCACAGCCTGAAAGCCCAGCACCCCTGGCAAATCCCCCCCTCTCACACTGCACTGCAGACCTGCAACAGCTTTACGATCCAGGGACCTGGAGGAAAGGACCAGATTCTTTCCTCCATGCAGGTTTGTAATAAAGCACAAGGGAGTGCCTGTGCAGCAAGAAAATGAAGATACCACCACCACCTCCCTGTCTTAGTGGTGGGGAGTAGCATGGGCAATGTTTGTCTGGGTCTTTGCTCTGTTGTGTGCTGCAGACTGTGGTGCAGCATCAACGCGTGTGAGAGAACTTCAAATTATGAGAAATGGTTTAGCTGCAGGAGGATGGAGCACCACGTGGCTCTTTTACAAATGATTTGGTTCACAGCCCAAAAACCCCAGCAATGCAATTAGCACAGAGAGTAAAGCTGGATGGCAACCTCAGGACTGAGACCAGTGGAGGTAAACAGACTGGAGATCTCCCTTGCATCACCCTGCAGTGCTTTCATTATGGTTGGGGAATATCGTCCCCCTCTCCGACAGACAACCAAACCCGTGTGAAGAGGTCGTAAAGCAAAACATAGAAGTTTTCACACAAGTAATTATTTTCTTAGAAAGTATAAAAAAAGTGCAATTGCCTGTATTTTCAGAAGACTTTTTTAATCCAAAAAAGATTTTAAGTCAGAATAAAGGAAGGCTCCTGCTGGAACTCTAATTAGCTCACAACAAGCTTTTGGGCTTCTGATACATCAGCGTGCACCAAGAAAAGTCACTGCATGGATGCACTTGGGTGAGTCCTAGCCACCACAGAAAAGCTCAAGAAACTTCTGAAGAGGGAGATTCACACTTGCACCCAAAATGCAGGGGCTCATGTGCACCCCATTCAGCCACTACCAGACTCGTCCAGTTCTTCTCCTGCCTCTCAGCTATCACCCATTGCAGAAAGTGAAAAATCAAAATTTGTTTCCACAACATTCTGGCATCAGCCTTTCCACAGGAACACTGATTTTTCTTTTTTCTCTTGCACTTTCTCAGCCATTCAGTTCTCCATCTGCCTCACCCTTCTGCCAGATTCTGATCCCTTTTCCCATGCAGATGGGCCCTTTGCTCTGCAGAGCATCCCCCTGGGTTCACTGGCCTACCCACACTGAACAGCAAGATGTTGTGCATAAGGACAGTAAAGTCTGGTTCTACTTGCTTTTTACTTCCATTTACAGCCTATGCTTTCCCATCCCATAACTTCAACATGTTATTTTTAACATTTTTTACACCCTTCAGCATCTTCCTTTTTCTCCTTCCTTTCACAGCTCTTAATTTTTCTGTTTTCTTTCTTCCCATTCCCCAATTCCCTCTCCCAACTCCCCCTAAGAAAAAGGAACACCCAGTAAAATTCTCTCTTTTTTTCCATCTCTTCTCCTTTCCTTCTCTTCCAGTCCTTTTCTCTAATTCTATCCTTTCTTCCACTTAATTTTGTTACTACATGCAGCGATATGTTTCCTCAGCCATTTACTGATTTATTTACTTATATGTTTATTGCTTTTCGCTATTGTCCTTACAGAAGCCCTCACATTTTTCACATTTCCCATCAGCTCCCAGTTTTGGCTCATGTGTCCTGCAGCTGGGGTAAGTTTCTGTACTCCACCCCTCCAGCTATGGGAACACTACAAGCCAGAGTACCAATTGCAGCTGATAGAACACCTAGTTATACGTTAGCTCAGTATTAAAAACAAGAGGACTATAGCTATGCAGGGTTTAGTATGGACTGCAAAATCTGTCCAGGATCTTAATAAATACCTGGGGGCTTAGCTGTGTCTCTGCTCTATGCTGTGACAGCTACACCAGGCCCAAGTGAGCTGTAAGCACATCCCTGCATAGTAAAGTAGCTATAAGAGGCACAGCAGGGAGCTCACACCCTCCACGATCAGGGCATGGCAGCCTTTAGCCACCTGTACGTTACCCCAGGTTAACTTCTTGGTTGTGCAACACCTCACAGCACCAAGTGCCCTGATTGTGTGCTATTCACGTCCAGGAGAATTTTGCTTTTGTGTTCAAAGGAATAAAAGAAGCCTTGTGGCATTTGCTTCCGATAAGATACAGCACTTTTTCAGCATGCAAGAAGGGGGATAAAAGAAACAAGAAAGAGAAATAAAAGGAAAAGCAGACCAGGGTGATTTAGGAATGAGGTACTGGAATTCCCACTGCAGCCGATTTAAGTCCCAGTTAAGCAAGGCCAGATCCCCAAAAGTGTTTGAATGTACAGCTAGCAAATGAGACAAAGAAGAGCTTGGTACCTAATGCACCTGTGTGAAACCCTTTGATGGTAAGCCCTGAAGATAAGGGAGTGAAAGCCGGACTTGCCAGAGCACAACACACCAGTTTAACTTGGCTGAGAGTCAGGCTCTGCGTGCTTTTCCTACACAGTGTAAAAAACTGACCTCATTGGCAATGCCCAATAAGTAAACAACAATAACAAAATTTGAAGCATAACCAAAAGGATACACAGAAATTACTTGCGTGTGGAATTCCCTTAGATATGGCACGTTGCCTTCAGCACAGGGAAATGCACTTCCATTGGAAGCTTATAGAAAAGTAACTGTTACTTTTCACCAGTTATTCCAGGGTGATACAACCAGTAATCTGAGACTGTGGTAGGTCAAATAGCATATAAATTATCAGGCAGATTATATGGCAGGCCCATAAACCAAAAGGATGGTGTTCTGGGAATAATGACTGAAGCGTTAAAGATACCTGAATTATTCTCTTAACCTATGGTCCAACCTTTGCATCTTGATGACCTGCCAGACTTGTCTATGGTGCATCACTTGTATTTTTTGTGAGAGAGGACTGGAGGAAAATAAAAAGGCTGGATGGGTGCAGAAGGTACAAAAGCCTGTGTTGGTGGAACAACATCTATCTCAGAAATTGTCCTTTCTTCTCATGTTGTTCAAAACCACTGCCGTGAAACAAGGGATTTCTAGTCACAGGACACTGACATGGGAGATTTTTCTGTGGATCTGTACTATTCTTTTGAGAATGAGTGCAAGGCACAAAAGAGTAGCTGCAGTAATAAAATGCTGTGCAATGGGTAAGAGATAAATAATTCAGGGCTACGGACAAGCAGATGAACACCAGCTGGTTCAAGCTGGTATTAACTGCATCTCCTATTGCAAATTGGTGTCTTGAATTGGAAGGGACTTGCTGTCAATAGACATCTCAGCTAGTCACATTCAGGCACTTCAGGCAAACATTGAAGAGCCACGGCCTGACCTAGTGCAACCAGCAGCATTGCTGCTTTGGAGCAAGTAACCGGCCATCCCTCTAGCTTGGCTCCTGGCCTCCAGCTGTGGCCGGAGCAGCACAAATCACAAGACATCCCCGCAAATTCATCCAGGCAGCTGAGCTCTGCCCTGAGCTAGCAGGACCTCTGAGCCCCTTGGTATACACCCTGAAGGGTGATACTGATGACTTGCAATTGTAATGGACTCAGGCTTGCTTCTGCCGTAGGTAAGGGTGATTTCCCACAGAATTCAGTTGGGAGCAGGATAAAACCACAGGATCATATCACCCTTGCTGTGGTGATAAGAAAATATTGTGTAATTGTTATCAATACTATAGCCAGACAAGAATCATGCTGTCATACAAGCACACAAGAAAAAAGTCTCTAAATCAAATAGATTTAAATCAGATTTAAGGCATATCATCAAGTGCCAGAAGAAAACCCATAAGGAAGGAATGGGGAAATGAAGAGAAGGGTTAAAAGTGGTAAGACGCTTGTGATCTGGGCACGAGTAGCACAGTTTTATTCTTCAGAAGACACAGTTACGAAATACTGAACCGTGTTATTAGCATCTAATAAATATTTACTCAGAACAGTTGACTCTGCACTTCACAACTGAAGTGAGATTTGCAGAGGACGAAGAGGTACTTTTATGAATGAGTTAGAGAAGTTTATTCTGTGTATAGCAGAGAGCAAAAAGAAAGTGCAAAAGCCATTTGCCGAGATGGAAAATCACTCATTATCCAGTCTTGTCTTCCATCACTCTATAGAGAGGAATGTCTACCCCCTACTACCTTATTTAGGTGATTTCTCATCTATTCACCCTGCTCACATAAAAGCCACTGGCTGCAATATGTTGATGGGTCTGGACCAAATGATGTGAATCTCAAAAAGTGAGCTTCCACATCAAGAGGTGACAACAGCCTCTTGGCCAACATCTGGCAGAGGGAGCGAACCTGGGATCTTCTGTATGAAAACCACCAGCTCTTTCCACAAAACCTAGGCACCAGCAGAGAGGGTGTCTTACGAAACCCACTCATCAGAGGTGAGTCTTTCTGCTTGTGGGGTTTGCCATGATTGGAAAGCAGGGCGTACCCAACTTGTGTCATGGACACATCCTTCCAGCCCAGGTGGACTGTGTGGGAGAAACACAGAGCTGAAAGGAAGTTGGATCTAGGGCTTGTGATACTTGGATTTTCAGTGTGGTGTGCAATTTGGGGTGGGGGAAAGTGAAAAACAGCTCCAGGTTCAGGTAAAAGTGAACCAGAACAAATTAGAGGTTTTGTGAAACAAATAACAGCCCACCCAAAATGAATTTTCCTGAAATATTTTGTTTTATTTGAAATAAAATAGTTTGTTTCCATCTCAAATGATGTTGCATAATAATAATAATAATAATAATTCCCAGGATTTCCCCAAATAAAACATTCAACTTCAAAACCATGAACACAAAGTATTTTAAAATCTTTGATTTGACAAATTTGACTGAAATTCATTAATACCTGGGCTCTCTTCCACAAATTCCATGATTTCCTGAGTGAAAATGTACTGTTTCTCAAAGAACTGCACCTCTTCATATTTGCAACCACTCTTACCCTCTGTGCGTCGCATAGGGTCTTGCAAGACATACTTACTGGGGGCTACGGAGACGGTTGACAAACACTTCCCTGTCCTGTCCTGTGATGAGCAGTTACTGACTTTTCAGGGGGTAGCATTCAAACAGCACCGTCAAACAAACATTTAATTTAAAAGTACTTAAAATATGACACAAGTCCCCTGCTGTGATGTTCTAGACATACAGTTTCCAACAGCAAAACTGTCATTTTTTTTTACTACCCTTCTAACACTCTGCAGTGCTTTCTTCGTCTGAATTGGCTGGGTTTGACCCTTATAAATAGCAGCACAGCAGTAATAAACACTGTATTCTCAGTGTCATTCAATCTCAAAAAAACCAAATACAAGATCGTCAGTTTTACATTAGTATCGATATACATCTGTATTTTAGTCAAATCTGCACAGTTCTTTCAGACTGAATTTGAGGTGTTTTTTATGCTTCCAGGTCACTATGTCTCTACTGGGATTCATCAAAGTGCTACTTGCTGTGCTGACAGTCTGCCACATCGTAGTCGTAAAATATTCTAATCCAGCCGTTTAAGTACGTTTACAAACTGAAACCTGCAAGAAGAAGCAAACAAGTAGCCAGCAGCCGCCGTGCTCCCCCAGCTCTCCTCCAGCCGCTCGGCAGGGGCTGCCAGCCCACGCAAAGGGTTGGAGAAGAAGGGGTGGGAGAAAGCAAGCCTCCGCTCCTTCCTCACCGCCGTAGCTCACAGCCCACGTCTCAGGGCACTGGGTCCCAAATAGGGTGGCTTGGGGTCTCAGCGGTGCCACCACTGCTGCATACTGTCCCCTGGCCTGGCTGATGAGTCCCCAGACCTATCTTTGGAAATTCTCCTTTCTCCAACCTCTTTAGCTGTTTCAGGAACGGAGGTTCTGGCGAGGTCAAAGAAAAGTCCAACTGCCAGATTAATCTGATGCTGAGAATGAAATACAAAGATTTGGCATAAAGGCACCAAGACTTTTGAAAGTTTTCCAGCAAAAAACTGGTGCCAAAATAGGGCAACAAACCCTGCAACCTGTTCAGGCGCCAGCTAACACTGCTGCACAACCCCCAGTGGAGTCCTTCTGCTCGCCTTTAACTGTGCCCGTCTCCTAGGAATGAAGAGCATTTGTTATTAAAACCCAGGCTGCTGTGTTTTATTTACTTCATGCTACACACAGAAAAACAAGACAAGCATGAGGGAGTCAGCCCTCTTCACCAGGCCTGCCTATAGCACACGCATGGCTTTCTCCTGAATGGAGGCAACCAGGGATGCAGGAGAGGAAGGTCTCTCTTGGGACCTACCCTGCCAGCCCTAAGTGCATGCCCTTCAACCTGAGACACCTCAGCACCCTTTGCTAAAGCAGTTTCTCTTTTCCATTTGAAGTCCCACGACCTGCCATACATAGCCTCTTTAGCCCAGCCGATGCCAACGAAGTGTCGCACGGAAAGCGGCTCGCAGTCTGGCACACAGTCTCTCACAAACAGCAGTTTGCTTTCATTTAAGGTCCCTGGTTTGGGCCTGCCTTGCCCCAGCCAAAAAGCAGCTGCTCCGCTTTCAGATGCCTGTCCATGCTCCCAGCACAAGAGCAGCTCACCCCCCTGCCTTGCCTTTTCCAGATGCTCGCAGCAGTGCATTACGCTGAATAATGGCAACTTAAAAAAAAACTGGAATCTCTTCAGACTTCAATTGACCTTAAATATAGGTTCTGTTTCTAAAATCCCTTCCTCAGCAAAAGTGGATGTCTGGGAGAATGGGTAATGGAATACAGAGGATTGCTGCCTCTTGCCATGCTTGGCAATTACCAAAAATTGTTACTGTTTGACGGCAACGTTCGTGTGATTGTATGCCCGTAGCAGTGATGGTGTTGAGCCTATTCCATGCTTTCTACTAATGTGCCATTAGTTAACTGGTAATGCTCCATGGTCCTTCACTGAAGCTCACCCAAGCAAAACAGCAGTTGACTGCAGATCCAATTATAAGTATTTTACAGTCTGGGAACTCATAGTTTATTGCTAGGCAAGTTTTTATTTGTACAGATCCCAGCTACAGTCACACATGGAAATACCACCCATGACCATTCACAGATTATTCCTGTGACATCAATTTTCGTGTTTGCTAACAGTAAAATTACTCACAGAAAGATGGAGAATGAACAGGTGACTTGGGACCATCTGCTAGCATACAGACGCTCGGGTTGTGGCAGTCATGGTGGCAAGAGATGAGTGCAACCTTCGTATGGCTGTACATCACCTATTATACAGGCTGTACATCACCTATTATACACACACACTCACATACACTAACACACCCCCACCCCCTCTTTTCAGTGGCTGAATTCAGGAGTCCTAATATGCAACCTATTTGTTTGATTTGGTAAACCTGAAAAGAATAAGTATATGTCTGAAGTGCAGTAAGACAAATAATCATATACCAGCCCATTCGACAATGCTATATACTCTAAGTATATATAGAATGCTTAGACAGAAAAACATGCATATATATGTGTAGAGACAGACAGGAATATGTCATTTATATGTATGTGTATATACACATATGTACATATATATAGCATATTTCAAAACTAAAAAGGAGATTTAGTCACACAGCTTCTTGATGCTAACTGATAACTGTATGTCTATCTGCATACACACATGTGCACACACTGCTGGTACTGTAAAAACCATCTGCGCTTGCACTGTATGGCAATTTTAATCACATTTCCCATGGAAATAATGATTTATGAAATCATTCTCCTTCTGCCTGCTCGCTCTCCTTGCAATCCCACACCTTTTTAGCAGCTTCAAGCTTACCTGGAGACAGCTATTTTCTTACAGAATCAATGAACATATGCATCCAGACAGAGGAGAAAGCCTCGATCTTTATCGTGACTGAGGTAAAGGCTATAATATGAACTTACCCTCACTTTAACCCACAGAATCTGCAAGAGACAGCAAATTTGAAAGTCTAGCAACCCTAGGAAAATTTAAATGGGAATTTTCATTCAACCACCAGACCCGAGCCGATGGGAAGGCTGGCTTCATTAGTTCCAGTGCTCATGGCACGACTTTGTTTCTGTTGATCTGAAGGAGGGTGTTCCTCTGTCCATTTCGAGATCGGACCTTTGGCAAATACATTCATTCTGTATAATTTTGCTTCTACCCAACATTTTCCTGTTTGTTAAAGGTCTGAATGACTCACTTCCAGAGATACAATTTCAGATTTTGGGTGAGTGACATATACTTATGTCAGAAGGAATTAGACCAGGACTTAACTGATGGGGGGAAAAGGGTCCAAGTATAATGGTGATTTCTGGGTCTGGCAGCTGGAGAGGAATTAAACTTTAAAAGAATTTCCAAGTCTGTTTTTCTTGTTCCAAATCCCAAACCTTATTCCCTTCCCAAATACATAGGGCAGGGTGAAAATGATGCACACCTTAGCAAAATGTGCCCACCACGAATGGAAAGGGAGGTTTAGAGCCCACACAAAATAGTGGGAGAGTCTCAGCTGAAATGGAGATTTATGCATCCTGGAGGTTGTTCCAGATGAGGATGGGAAGAAGGTGGTTTCATGTTTCTCAGCCCTTCTCGGACTCCTGACCAAAACCCATGCCAAGCTGGGACAGCAAAGTATGAATTGGCTTCTGCCCAGCAGTTTCCACACCCCGTACCCCTGGAGACGCAGGGGCAGGAGCCCAGGGACTTAATACAGCAAGTGGCTCTAATTGTGAATCTCTAACCTTGCTAAGAGTTAGGTACCTGGACCTCCTAAGACCCCTCCTGGTGAAGGAAATAATGCACTTCCACACTGCACAAACATTCCCATATTGTGGGGTTTGCGTGTGATGGCAAGATAGAGCTCATTGGGATTCAAGTCACCTCATTCCCATTAATCATGTTAATAATTGAAAACATATGTTCAGCTTGAAAGCACAGCAAGAGAGTTAGGCAACCCCACATGGAAGTGCGTTGTTACCCAATTCTAATGATATGCATTAACATACCCTTGCTAACCTCACACAGAAAATCCTCCCACCAAGATCAGGTGCAGTATTTGCTGTTAACTTCTTGTATTCCCACCTGACAAAGCCCTTCCCCAGCCACTTGTTTCACCTCCAAAACTCCTTTTCACTTAAGTCTGGCCCTTCTCCCACAGTGCGGACGCAGTGCTAGTGGTGAGCTCTTCTATACTGGTTTGTAAACTGCTTGCACAGAAAAGCATTCGGGCAAGGCTGCTGACTTTGCAGGGCTTGTTCGGCCACGGTCTGCGCCTCCCTCTCCAGCAGCTGTATCACAGGGACGGGCGCTACCCACAGCCCTGCCACCACGCTTCAGCCTGAGGTTGGGTTGTGGCCCCCAAGGAAGACTTTCAGATTTCCAATACCAAAATAGCCCAAACAAGCTTAAATAATCACAGGCATTAATTGCCCTCTCATTGCTCCCGCTAAAGTGAAGCCAGTGTTTCCATTATAAAGTCCCTTTTGCCAGAGCTTGCATGACATAATCATTAAAATGAATTCCAGGTGAAAACCTGCAACACAAATTCTTACCGGAGCAGTGAATTTCAGGCCAAACCTCACTGCCCATAGGCAGGCAATGTTCTCAACTCAGCATCTCAGCCTTTCCCAGCTCCTGAAACAAAAAGGGGCACCTTTTGCTTTGAACAATGCAAAGCTGAGCTCTTCTTGGGCCTGGACATGCTATCAAGTTACCATGGCAGCTCCAGAAACTGCAGTTAACTCCATCATGTGTCTGAGCCCTGAGGGAAGGATGAAGAAAAGAGAGTAAGTTTGGGTACAGGTGGAAGAAAGGGTGGATGGTTTTGCTTTTGAGATACTCCTCTTCCCCCAGTGTGCATATAAATCACTTCTGCTGCTATTAGTAACAGGAAAGAAATAAACCTGTTTGGAAATGAGTTTTGCAATCTTGTAACAGGAAGGCAGGAGGGGAAAAAAGAAAGAAAGAAAAAAGAAAAAAGCAAGCTTTATTTAAGTATTAAAAATACAGTTTACACAAACTTCGAAATCCTGACAAACAATCTGGTTTAGATTGCATACTGTGTTCTCATCAGCCCTTCTCCCCCCTACACCCTCCTACATCAATGGAGAAACTCCATTGATCCATAAACGCAGCAGGAGTGAATTCCTCCTACCTGGATAGCAATCCTCAGTTGCTGCCTACATTTGTGCTGGTCCTTCCCTCAAAGGAACACAGCACCCCACAGGGAAGCTCTGGACAAGGAGAGGGAGGGTGATGAGGGTCACACGCATGACGTCCACCTAGGGCCACTGCTGGAAACAGGAGCCTGGGCAAGATGGAGCCTGCAGCTGACCTACTGGGGCTGTTCATATATGGAGATGGGTCTGAGGCTCCAGCAGCGCAGAGGGCATCTCCTGACCTCTCTGGTCATGCCTGCTCTCCTTCTTGCTATCTCCTGTCAAATGGCTCCCCCCAGTAGGCACTGGCAAGGGCAGTGTTCTGTTTCTGAGCTGTACAGCAGCAGGAACGTGCAGACTAAGTCAAGACCCAACCATTGTTTCATCTTCCTTGGGGAATGGGATTTTGCAGGCTCTAATGCACTGTCAGCTCATTTCTGCCACTCCCAGAGCTGAATTTCAGCACAGGGAGGAGACTGTCTCCGGGGTGCTGTTTGGGGCTGAAGGAGTTAATCAGTGTCGAGACTTTTAAATCTTATGCCCTGTGAGGGTTGTCCCACAGCTCTTGAAAGAGGGACCTGAGTGCTTTACAGACCGTCTTCCGGAGGGGGTGAGAGCCAGCAGATAAACTCCCAGTGTCCCAATGCCTACACACCTCATCCCGCACCCCTCAGTAGGAAGAGATTGCACCCAGGGCTTCACCGGGGCAGGCTGGGGAGAAGGGCTCCCCACACTCCCCAGCCCATGGAGCTGACCTAACCCTCTGCTGATTAGACCACTCTGGTATTTTTCATTAGCAAATTTTGGAAAATCCTTTGGAAAATATAGGCCAAGGCCTCGAGCAGTGTAAATCAGTGTAACTCCCCTGAAATGTATCACCAGGGATCTATCACGTGAAGTGCTCAGGATTACTATTGTATAAACAAAGTGTAAAGTCTTGGGCCAGGCCCAAGGAGCTGGAATCCCAGACAACTCCATCATCCTTTCCCCAGCATTCCTGCGTCCCAGCCTGCTCAGATCTTTCTCCGCGTGGTTTGCTCAAGCTGCCTGCGCTGCTTTCAGCTCCCACCAAAGCTTTAGTAGCATGCCCTGCACAGAGGCTTGGTTCTGCTTTGAAAGTAGAGCTATGGTTGTGCATTGACAAGGACTCAGAAGATATTCCAGATGTCAAAATGAATCGACAAACCATATGCTGTGTATGTATCCACCTTATCCCCTTACTGGGATAATATTTACTTGCCAACACACCAGCAGCTACTGCTTGTAACGGGTCTCCCTCCTCACAGTGCACATGCTACCTGGATTTGAGAGACGTGGGGTGGGAAGGGACCACCTTGGGGCTGCTGAGCCCAGGCCCCAGCATCGTAGGCAATGTGGGGTGGGACCTAGGGCAGAAGGATGGTCCACCCTGCCCTACAATACTTCCCAATGTCCCATTATAAGCTCAAGTCTCGTAGTAAAAGACCAAAAGCTATTCCCACTGACGGCCCCAGGCGGAGGGCTGGCAGAGCATCCCAAGTGGCCTGGGGGAGCAGACCGTGCCTCTCCCTGCAGAGGAGGGTCAAACCAAGTTGGCGCAGCTGACCTGAGGGAGAAATCCCTTTTAGACCCAAAACTGGCAACGGGTTTATCTGAGCATGTGAGCAAGGCGTACAAGCCAGGCACTTCTGTTATCAGCTTGGAGAAAAGCCACACTAATGATCTCATGCAGGGAGGGTGGTATTTTGCCAGAAGGAGCAGAATTACACCCAAATTGTTGTTTCCTCTCTGCTTCCCAAAACTCCTCTCCCTGATTAAAACCAAACTTTTATAGTATCTTTTCCTTCAAGACTCTAAACTTTTTGGCTACATCTTTTCTTTTCCATGTCTGGCAAAGGCCAGAACTGTAAGTGCCAAAATGTTGAGTGAAAGTTTGTTTTTTTCCTGAGAAACTCTCACCACTACGGCTTATCCCAAAGCTACAAGCCATTGAACAGAGTTAAACAGTCGACAGAGAGGTGGTGACTGAGCCAGAGACGCGGACCTGGGACATTTTTCCCTCTAACCCTGGCCATGCCGCAATGCCGTCCACCTCCTGAAGACTCTCCGTCAGCCCCGAGCCAGCCAAGCACATGAGTTTCCTCAGGAAAGTCACAGGACTACACACGCCACAAGCGAAGCACGTGTGTAACTGCATTGCCAAGCCAGAGGCCAAAGACCCCCCTTCAGCAGAACTCTTAAGTATAAATCAATGGGACGACTCACACCCTTCAAATAAGGGCATATGTTTAAACACCTTGCTGGATCAAGGACTTAACCCTTCTTTCTCACAGCTGAGCAAGCTTTTAAGAGGCTTTGAATATGTTTATCATCTTTTTTTTTTTTTTTGCTGGCATTATTTGGAGCATAAAGACTAACTTAAACCAGTGTATATAAAGGACAACTCTAATGTGAATGCCACAAGCCTAAGGGGATAAGTGGGATGAATGGATAATAACTGCATTTACTAACCCCATGGCTTTCTCCATTCCATTTCTCTTGTCAGGGGGACCTTAAAATCTTCTCTTTTGATCTGATTTCTCCAACATCCTTGCATGGGCATCTCAGGGAAACAAACAAGATTCAAATGGCAGCGCAATCACATGTACAAACGTTTTGTCCCTGGTTTTGATCTGCTCTTCCCAAAAGTAAGCCTGATCCGGTTTCCCCTGAAGGCCGTAGTAAAATTCCCCACTGACATCAATGGGAGCAGGAGCAGGAAGATTTGTACATATAAATTCAATTATTCCAGCTCTCGGGATCCTTTCTTGCCTGACTGGCTTTCTACCTGTCTCCTCTCGCAACCCTGTCCAAACCGTCTGCTCCTAGTCCTGAAGCTGGTGGCACTTCACAGGGTACGAAGGGGAGCCGATTCCAGGTGACCGCTGCCAGAGCTTGATGCACTTAGAGCTGAAGACAGATTACAGGTTGCAAGCCACAAAACTCTCTCTCTGGATTCCTTGCAGATGAAGGCGTTTTCAAGAAATCCCATATTAATGTGACACTCGGGTTGGCATGTGCAGCACTGCAGGACAACCCGCGTGTTGGGGAGGCTTGACGAGTTTTGCACTGGGTACAGGTCTCAGAGGCTTGAAGACACTACCACCACCCATTGGATCCTATCCCACTTTGCTGTCCCGCTCTCCCAGCATTTCCATGGCTGCTACAATATTTCACGGGGATCAGGGCAGAGGCATCGGGCTCAGTCAGTGCCAGCTCTTGGTGCCAGCTGGGGCAAATCACAGTCGGGTGAGAGTCTGCTATGGGATGGAGAAAGTCTTGACAGAGCCAGGCCTGGCTGCTCACTGCAGTCCTCCTTGTGAAGGTACAGGTGGTGGAGAAAGTTATTTTCTAGTGTTTTTCTCTGTCCTGTCTCCATTTTATTACACCCACTCTACAGCACACCTCGGGATAAGACCGGTCCTGCGTTCCCCTAATACATGGTGACACACATGGCACAAATCAGGTTTCCTATATGAGAGCTGAGGGGCCTTTTGGATTAAATTATTTTTCTTTGCAGATACCCTTGGGGTTTGCTGCTTTTCCTTTTGTCCCTTTTTCATTTGCTTGATTTCTTTTCTTTATGCTGTGTCTGTGACATTTTGTTCAGGGTTGCAGTGAGTGAACAACAATTTAGGATGATGAATTATGGATTAAAAGAAAAGGCTGGGCTATTTTGGAATCACTATTCAGTGCCTTCTGCAGGGACAAAGGAATTCCAGAATGACAGTTTTTCAATTATCTGTGTTGAAGAAGAGGGAGAAAGAAGAGAAGGAAGAGAAAGCAAGCCAGGGAGGATGGGAAGGCAGGAGAGAAGGAAGGAAATGGAGGAACAAAAGTACAAAAGAAAGACAATTTCTTCTCTTTGGAGCACTGAGAAAGCACTCCACTCTCTGATGAGTTTTCCCTACCAGACTTTCCAGGGCAAATTCTGAAACCCACGTGAATTTGTAGCAGTGCTTACAAAAGTAGTCCCTTGAATCTACTGGGAGCTACTCCCAGGAGCACAAGCCGCCCAGCACTTGCGAGGGTTGCAGAAAGCTGTCCTCCTCTACTGTGGCTGAGTGCCCCAAGCACACGACTGGGAAATAACCTGTGGGGGGCTCCACTGGAAATTTGCAGCCCTTTACTTAATGCCACCAACAAACATTTTCTCAAGTACTCTGAGCAATATCTGCGTAAATACTCCCTCCCTTGGCTGGAAGATCAGGGGAAAAACAATTGCAATTTTGTTGATTTAACTTCGACATTTGAAAACTATTAGTAATGAGGCATGGGGGAGCTTCTGTCATGGAATAGAAATTGCCATCTAATTCCACTACAATTTATTGAGCTACAGGCATTTTTGAGGAATGCTGTACAGAAATGCTAACCCTTGTCCAAAATGAAAGGACATCATTGAATAGGGGGTGCTTTACAGTAGATGATTTGTTGCCCATTTGGCAAGTGAGGCAGCGTGGCCTCTGGGTTACAGCACTGAACTAGCACTCAAAAATCCTGCTGAAGGCCCAGCTTTGCCCTCAGGTTGTGGACGCAGGCAGTGGACAACTGAACCTTGCCATTCTTGAGCTCCTGACTCCCATCTGCAAACTGAGAATGCTCAGACCAGGACGTGCTTCGAGATCTTGGGGCAAAAAGTGCTTTATAGGAATATGAGGGTGGCTTTGCAATAGCTGGCTTTTGGAGGGAAATCGTACTCTCTCTATTAGATGACTTAATATCAATTTGTTTTGTTTAATAAATTATCAGCAACGTACTCATTTCATGCTCCACTCCGCCTATTTCTGTGACCGTGGCAATACAAGCGTCAGGAAGACACAGTTGTGACTCTAACCAATTCCCCGCTGCCTGCTCCTACAGCTTTCCTCTAATCTCGGCTGAATAGTTTCATTACATGACATGCTAACGCACCAACAGAGCTGGAAAGGCTGAGTGCTCCTCTAGGTGTACACAATGTAAAATCATTAGGCTGCTTAAGAAGCTTCCCAAATGCTTTCTGTCAGCAGTTAGATGGCAATTACAGAATTAACTGGAACAGACCACTTCTCCTCCTCGCTGACCCACAGCCTGCCAACGAGAGGATACCATTTCAATGGAAAAAAGGTATCACCTGTCAGAAGAACAATACGAACATGAATAGCATATGGAAACCATTTACTGGCTACCACAGTATGCACTCTCCAAGCACCCTGCAAACAGAAGCACTGCTTGGACCAAGCTGGGGTCAACAGACCCACTGATGATACTCGGGTTGCCCTTTCTCTGCAGACCATCTGGGTGAATAAAACTGTGAGGGGACCAAGACTTTCAGCCACTTGCGATGATGGGGCAAGGCCATCAATGACTGAGGCAGGTGGGATGGGGTAGGGTGGTGTGGGGCACCCTGCCTGCCTGCCCTCCCCGCTGCCTGGGACTGTGTTGCTGGCAGAGGACGCTGCAATGCTGGAGGCAGGAGGGGAGACTCCCTGGCCTGCCCCTGTGGTCCATGCAGAGCAGGGAGGTCCTCCAAAGTGCTGCTTGAAGGTCCTGAGGGACCCCGCTTCAAGTTACTTGTTTCAGTCACTTATCCCTGCCTCTTCCTGTGTGCCAGCCGCTGCCAGCCCACTGGCTCGCCCGCCCTGAAGGGGTGGCTAATGGAGCTGCTCTGGCCATGGACACGCTAATCCTAGCCAGATGTTTCTCAGAGTGATTAAAAGGCAGGGATACAGCTTGCAATTTCATACTGGGCCACACACTTGCTGGGCTATTACTGTCACCTCACCCTCATTCCCACAGTGTAACCGTAATCCTTCCCTGAGCCATCACACATATAAGCCAGTATAATGGATAACCTCCATTCCCAGCTTTTTAACCTTTCCTTGTCCTCTCCAGCCCTGGACCTTATGCACCACCTTTCTTTCTTTCCTGTGTCACATCCCAAAGCTCCTTGTGG
Source organism: Ciconia boyciana (assembly GCF_034638445.1). Taxonomy (NCBI): domain Eukaryota; kingdom Metazoa; phylum Chordata; class Aves; order Ciconiiformes; family Ciconiidae; genus Ciconia; species Ciconia boyciana. The sequence continues at coordinate 82,479,760 of NC_132936.1, forward strand.
TTCCCATTGGCTTTGCCTTTCCCTGTACCTCTCCCCATTCCTCCCCCTTGCTGCTTTTCCAGAAGTATGCTGGGATGCTGCTGCCCACTCTACCTTGGTGCCATCTGTCCAGTCTCCTCCTGCCTCTGGAGCAGCTTCCTCACTACCAGCTTACTATTCAGCTTACTCCTTAGGGTAATGGCAAGAAAACCCCAACATCCACCAGCAAAGTCTGTCTTCCTCCAAATGTCTCACTGTTCTGGGTCTTTTCCACTCGTATTACTCTGCACTGCTTTTACTTGCACCTTAGTGTGTCACCTGGAGAGGTTCTGAGGCATCAGCATCTGGAGTTCCAAACTCACAGCTTATATATAGACCAAATACAGGTCACCAGGACTTTTACCTGGTCCACAGCCTGCTCCTGGTACCTTTTCTCTTGGGACTGGCCAAGGAAGAGTTGTCCCAGCAGCTGTCAGGGCAGCTACAGCAGACAGTGTACTGCTGCCTGCCCACTCTGAAGGCACTTCTCAGAGAGGGGGTGGTGGGGACCAGGCAGCATTAATTGTCCTGGTGATGGCCACCTCCTGGGGTCTCCCCAGGAATGGCAAGAACATCATGGATAGCACGCACAACCATATGGTTGAAGGGACCGTGTGAGCCATCAAGCCCATCAAGCCTCATCATATGCTAAACCTACAGCCCTCCTGACAGATGTTCACCTAATCTGCTCTTACAGACTGCCAGGGTTGGGGACTGCGCACCATCCCCGAGCAGGACGCACTGCAAATGACCTGTGCTTGTGCACTACATTGACGGGGGCTGGGATTTACAGCGATAGACCGTATGGTGCACAGGCAGGAGATCCGGTCAGATAGAAGAGAAATGGTTCTGGCATCCAGCCCACCCTGACACCAGAATAACAGCATGACCCACCCAGCTGGAAAGTTTGGGCTCACTGCTTTATGGTTGTCTAGGCAAGAGCCTGTTAAGTGTTTTTACACTCTTTGCTTACTGTAAAGAGCTATGTGAGTTAGGGGAATTGATTAAAAATGTTCAGCTCTGGTTTGTTCCATGAGGGAAAAAAACACCGTATCACATTTTTACATCTTTTCTTTCACTTTTTCCTCCAAAGGGTGGTGGTGAGGGGAAGACTACTGGTGGAAGGGCATCCAAATAAAGCAGAATGATTTTTTTAAAATCAAAAACCAAAATTAAAAAATCCAGAAAAATCCCTTTTTGGGTTTTGTTTGCCAAAGCACACTTATTTGTCTCTGTGTGACGTTCATAATAACTACAGATGCTACTTTGTGGTAGCCACAGACTCATTCACAAGCCGGATCTTCTGGGTAGATACACCAAACCTCACAAAGGGACCCTTTTCACCTGCGTAAAGACACGACAGAGCAGACACCATGGGCTGGGCCTGGGAAGAGGGGCAGAAAGTCTCAAGGAGGACTGTATAAGGTGTGTAGCTACTCATTCTGCCAGCATACAACTGCCTTGTAAATAAGAAAATGAATTGTTCAATACTCCAATTTTTATTCTGACATAGGGAAAAAAGTAAAGAAAAAAGCCAATTGCCAATCCATAGAGCTGCTAAAAGGGCAGCTGTGAAGGAGGACAGTGTTTAAACAACTCAGGGCACCTAAAATAATGAGCAGCTTATGAAAATATAACCAGCAAGAACACAGACGAAACAGCTGTCCGGGCTGCAGCTGGGTCCTGTCTGAGGGAACTCAACGGGTGTCAAGTTCACTTTTCAGCCCTCTCCATCATTGTCCCCTGTGTTAACAAAGCAGCCTGGAAGGGAAAGCAGTGCCAGAGGAAAGCCTGACCCTCTTGGCCAGCTCAGTGCCCCGCTGGCTGTCCCAACCATTGCCTGGCACAGGCGTCTGGAGCACACGTGGGCATCTAAAACTTCTGCCCTCGCCAGGAGCTCAACGCCACCCAGCAAGACTCCCAAAGCCACCCAGGGACAGGGTCCTTTCTGGTGCTGCCCGAGGTGCCCTCCAGTTCCCAAGACATGGGAAAGCTGTGGGCAGGTGGAGCAGTGCCTGGGGACCCCAGGCCCCTCCAGGCCACCAGCTCCAGCCCCAGCACGTTATCCAAGGACATCTAAATTGGCTCTAAACATCCACGTGAGGCTTGCTGGATCAAGCCCAGTGGTTTCCCAGTCAGCTCCAGTAGCACAGGCATGTTGAGTTGAGTGCATATGTAAATCGATGCAGAGCTGGGGCTTGAGATATTTAGCTCCCACTGTGAGCTAAATTTTCTTATTTCATATGTAAAGTGCCCTACACATTTTTGCTGATACACAAGCATTTTAAAAGCCAATGAATCTCCTCACCCCACCTCAGGTACCACACGAAATTTCATCCTCTGTATATAAAAAATGTACGGCAACAGACTTGCCTGCCACATGCCTGCAGAGATAATTAAATGTCGATGCCAGAAAATATGAAGCTGGAGGTTGGCAAAATTTCTCTAGGCCTTTTCATCCCCAGCTTTTGAGTTCATGGAGAAGGAAAATGGGAGTTTGGCAATGACGAGAGATTTAAGGGAGCCTGTGAGAACCATTTTTTCTGTGAGCAGAGAGGGAAGATTTCATTAATCTTTTTATCTGTCAAGGTACTGTACTAACTTATGCATAGCCATGAATTTCACTCGGTGTGTGATATTATACTACACGACTGACGATGGTTTTTTGTAAAATATGTTTTGGCTTATTGAGTTGCCGTACCAAATCATTCACTTCTCCGTTTTCTCCCTCTTTTTTTAATAAACATCCCCTGCCATATATTATGTAAAGGCTCTCCCCATCTCACACGCCACAAAGCAGTGGTGTAAATCCAAACGTGAAGAAACAGAGAAAAGAAACAAAACTGGATATAAATGCCACCAGGCTTGTGTCACCAGCCATCAGTGGAAGATGTAGGATGGGGTTAAAAAAGCCCAATGGCTAGCAAATGGCCTGTTTCAGGTGTGGGCTTTGGGGCAGAGGTGGGTGATCAGCCGAGGGAGAAGATCACAGCAGAGCCAAGCCTTCAGCTGGACATCAGCCCCACGGCTTCTGGCCCTGGCCAACGTCTTTGTCCAGAGTCTGCTCTGTCCAGCGTCCTTGGAGAAGACAGCGAAGCGATGCTGTTGGACGCAGCACAGGAACCAGGGGCTGCTGTCCACGCACGCGCAGGCGTGTGTTGGCGTGATCCTGCTCTTTATCGTTTGTTTTGCCGTTTCGTCTCCCTCCTCGTCCTGATGTTATTGATCTCTTGGTGGATTTTAGCAGCTCCCTTGCCAATGATATTATTGGCATCTCAATTGTTTTCCTCATGTTTCTTCTTCCACGTGCTTTTGGTGACCTCAGCATCACGCCTGGACTCCCACCCCTTCCTCTTTCAATTACTGCCGCTGCTCTTGGCTTCTGGGAGAGCTCCCCATGGCTCCCTCCTTCCTGCGCTGGGCAGCTGGGAATCACGTGCTTCTCATCCCTCCTTTTCCTCTTTCCTGCACAGTCACAGCTCTCAGTCAGGGATGCTGCTTTCCCTGTAGATGTCTGCCTATTCTGCCTGGCTGTGAATAGCCTTTTCTGCTTCACACGTGGGAACTGAGGACAAGGAAATCATATATTTTCTGTGTTCATATATTACTAGGGACAGGAGTTGGCAAGGGATTTACAGGCAAGTCCTTAATGATCTGTTCTAAATCAGGCTGCAGGACTCCACCCTCCTCCTCCTCCTTTATCTTGGCCTGTCCATAACTCTCAGTGCAGGCAACCACACCCTTTTTGTCTCCCCTGCGTGTTTCTTTTCCCATCCCTTCAACTGGGAGGTCTTCTGTGTCCTTCCTTCATCTTTTGGGGCTTTAATGCTCTGTCTTTGGTTCCACCCTCTTTTCCTTCTGCATCATTTATTTTACAGAATATGACGCAACCACCCAGCAAGAATCTTACCCTGTTCCTCATCATCCCACATCTCTGTTGGTGCAACATCTATTCCTCTGGCTTTGACTTGACTAAAGCAATCCTGCCCTCATCCTTTCGTAAGGCTACTGCTGCAGAGACCCACATCCCTAGCCCGTAACCCTGAAGCTTCACTATTGCTCTGATGACTATTGTTCCTTTGTCTCATTCTGCTCTCTGGATGGGTTTTTATCTTGAAAAAGTAAAGTTTTCAGGGCAAGGACTATCTTTTTGTTTTGTCCTTGCACAGCACGTAGCAGAGTGGGGCTCCAGTCCACAGTGAAAGTCTCAAAGCGCTGTCGCTAATCAAAGTGATAAAATGATAAACACACCAAAACTGGCAGTAGGTGTAACTAGCCTGATCTATTTTGTCTCTCCTGCTCTCACAGAGGCGGGCAAAACTGACTGACAATGCTCTTGCCAGTGAGGAGATTTCAGACTTAGAAGCCATAGTAAGCAGCAGTGGGGACAGCAAGGTACTGGATACTTGTGTACCCAGCCGCCAGGCCTGGTATCGCTACACTTACCTGCATAATAAATCTACACAGGTTAAAAACCCACCAGGTACCTCTCCGACAGTTATATTCAACAGGCTGCGGGCAGCTGGGTTCATATCATCTCAAATGTCTTCCTAAGACTGTTGTCAGTGAGAAAGCCTGCCCTTACTTTGGCCATAGACTATACTTTTCCATGATAAATCTCTTCTCCTGTCAGCACTCTTCCTGCATACTTGCTAGAAATGATGGAAAAAGTTTTACAAAATAGAGCAAAGTCATGTTCATTTGACTGAGTTTGAAATGGAGCTCTTCTCCTTTTTCCTCAAATACTTCTTTTCATTTTACTGGATTTTACCAAAACCACTTTTCTTAACCAACCCCCTTTTCCCATTAAATTAATCATTTGTAAGATTTTCATTGAGATGCCAGGTGATGCAGAAAAAAAGCTGTAGCACAAACATCTTCTAGAAGCAGAAAATATGTTGCTTGCCTTTTGAAGAGCCAAACAGCTCTGTGCCCAGTCCTCTCTCTTTTTCCCCCTCCTGTCCAGTGGCGCAGGGGAAGGCAGCAGCCCTCCATGCTCACCCAGCAACCTTCAACACGCGTGCCGGAGGTGTATTCAGTGTTAGGAGCAAGGGGAGTCTGGAATTAGATGTTGGTGACGCTGCTGTGAGACTGTCCAGGGCCCAGCATGTGGCAATGCATGTAGAAAAAATGTCTGGGGAAAGCAGGGGGCAAAGGGAGGAGGAAGAAGAAAGGTGTCTTTTAACATCAGTAAATATTTGAAGTAAATATAAGATTAATTTTGCAATCTATCCGCATATGAAACCGATGCCGGATGTGGCTTGTTTGGTTTTCATCTGCCAAATCCAACAAATGCTATCAGGGTGGAATTTGGCCATACTTACAGCGTTCCAGTAAAGAAGCGATGGTCTAACTGTGGGTACGGAAAAAAAAACAGTACAGCAATCTTAGGAGTTTATGGGAAGAAACATAAGTAACATTAGGACATGAAGAGCAAAAGGGGGAAAAAGCAACCAAGAAGAAAGCATATAAATATTTAAAGAAAGGAAATGTCATCAATATAGTTGAGGAATGAAAACTACAGAAAAATAATGGGTCAATAAATAGAGCTCTTGGGGAAAAAAAGTGACAAAGAAACTAAATGTTTTCCCAGCCTCTGAATTAGTTAAGAAAATATATTAACAATAAACCTGTGGAGGACATGTGCGGGTACTAATGAGCACGAACCAGAGATTACTGAGAAGAATGAAAGAATGCAAAAGAACCTCTTGTGTAGGATACAGATACAAAATGCCAGGCAAATGTGAGTTAATGCAGAGTTAATATTGGAGATTAGGGATCAGACAGTTGGACCATAAACTGTACATTCTGAGAGAATTATTTATTAATCATGAGTCAGGAGAGTTTTTTGAAAGGCAAATCATGTCAGATACATGTGGGTTTTCTCCACAAAATAACTTGCTTTCAGAAGGATGAGGTAAAAATTGAACTGGATTCTCAATAAACTTCAGATCACGTGGATGTGACAGCCAGAGGTGACCTTGAAAAGCCTGTCCTGACAGAGAGCGCCTTGGCTCACACGAAGGTCAGAGTTCAATACTATCAGTCCTGATTTTCTCAGGGGTAATACAAAATGAATGAGGAAGCACCAGAAGTTTACTATGGATGAATTAAAAAATAAAAGCGTGATAAAATTTTTGGTGGGCCACAGAATTAAATTTCAGAGTACGTGCCAGATCGTGTCTAAGAAACAAAAATATCTGTAGGTAAGTGGATGCTGGGATGAAATTCAATTTTCTTTGCTAGTATTGGTAAAGCTGAAGTCCTCTCTTTGTCTGTCAGTAAACAACTACTTTTGGAGCCACAGTATTACTGATTTTGACATAAGACTTCTATTCTATTCTATTCTATTCTATTCTATTCTATTCTATTCTATTCTATTCTATTCGCACAAAATAAATTTGTGCAAAATGTATTTGGAAACAAGAGTGGTTAAGAGACATACAGTGTTGTACATCTTAATTAGTATAGTAACCTGAGAAACAATAAAAGGCTCTGAGTTACAAATGAGTAGCCATAATACCAATCTCGCTTTTGCTGCCATAAATTGGAACTATTTCTAATGAAACCAAAAAAATTATGTTGACATAAAACATGCACATATGTTTATATGGGGCCTGGTTTTGTATGATTATGTAATTAGAGAACATAGTGTCCTCCCAAGGACATAAAAAGGAAAACTGTAACCTTAATTATGGCATTTTAAAATTCTTTTTTGCAAACTGAATTATTATCTTCTAGTAAGTTTTGTTTTAAGGGAAGGTAATGACAGGAGCTAATGAATTGCAGACAAGCAAAAACATACAAAATGGGGCTTGAAGAAAAGCAAGAAGGGACAAGACAAACTGCAACCCTCTCAGTGATGTTGTATGTTTAAGCAAGAATTTCTAATTGAGGTCATTTCACTCACCAGAATTAGAACACCAGCCGAGGGGAAGGCGGAATATGTATCTAAATAATTTAAGGAGGATTATTTTACAGAGAGAGCAATCAGGAGGTGAAACAGATATTCAGCAGAAATGGAAAGGTCAGACAACGTCGATGTGAGCAAAACCCTGCCGTCCACGTGGAGCTTTAACAGATGCACTTTTGAGGTTAGCCAAGAACCCAGAGTACTGCGGGGAGCAAAGAGTTTGTCAACCATCACATTTTTCTTGCAGGCTGGCTGTGCGGTGCCATTCATATTATATTGATTTCTGGGAGTGATTTGTCCTTCTTTGGCACACGTTTTCCACATTTACAGGCCATAAAAACCAGATAGAGTCATAAGCTTTGTAAATGTTATTACATAAATTGTATCGTTTATGAAAGAGGAAAAGAGAATTCAGATTCACATTTTCCAACCAGTTTTGTGATAGAGAAATGCCAGACCTGTTGTCAAACTCCCCCCCAGCAGGAAGAAAACATGGCAGAAACATTTCAAATGGCAGAAAACTGTGTAATTATGGAGACTTCACCTTCCACACCTAGTCCAAGCACTCTGCCCAGAAGGGCTGGCGAGGTTGTATTTCTTCTTATCTGTGTGAAGCCACTGTCGAGCAATTATTGTGGAACCTTGTAGGGCTTACCTGAAAAAATAAAAGTCAAATCAATTTGGATTAAGTCGTCTCATGGTTAGAGAAAGAAGGTCTCGGTTCCTGGTTTACACAGTCATGAAGAGATATGAAAAGCTAACATCCATCAAAATTCGAGGAAAGGATTTATGAAATTTCATAATGAAACTTAGTACTTGTTTACTTTTCAGCTTTCATCTAGATCCCTCCAACCACCTTCAAGATGTCACGCATCATGTTATCCCCATTTCACAACGCTTAAATGTAGGCAAGAGAAGAGTTCACATGGGCTGCCTGCCGTCCCAGCAAGAGACCTTGAAACCACGGACTAGCGTTCAGCGTCCTTTCCTTGGTTTCCCTGCTGTGGTCTCCGGACAATGCTGCCTCCTGTTAGCTCTGTACGTGCACGCACACAACGCGCACAGGTGCAAACACTGAAAAGAAGGGACCCCTCTCTCAAAGAACGGCCTATTGAGGCCGACCGACTTTGCATTTAGTCTTCAGCCTTCTTGGCCTCCACCCAGTGCCTGCTTCCAAAGAGCTGGGAGCCCAAATCAATATTGTCTATAACTTCTCAGCTTGGCAAATGCACACACAACAAACAGGCACTTTGTGTGCTTCTGCAGAAAGAAACAATCCTGCGTCACTGAAGATCATTTCTTCTGCCTTTCATTCTTTGACTTAATTGAATCCTGGCTTTGTCCCTTATTGCTGTTACACAAATAACTGAGACAGAAGTGTCGTCTAGCAGTCCAAGCAGGAAAACCAAACTAATTACAAAACTGTAATCCTAATCCTAACAGGACTTGCTTGGTCAAATCTTAATCCAGCTCCTGTCGAAGTGAAAGAGTCTTCCTAGATGGTCAGGAATTAGGCTGGACAATAAAGATCTCTGCTTACTATCAGTCTGCAAGCTAGCCATGTTTAATACTTTTATCTGAAATAAATTATAAAAATCATCAATGACAATGTTTTTATCTGACCCTAAAAATAAGGGATTATGAAGTAGCGAGGGAGACAACTCATTTACACATACCAGTCAGGGCAGTTCGTGATGTAGGAGCCAGATCATGTCTGTAGGAACAAAGAACATGGTGACCGTTAAAAGTTGGACCGCAGGATACTGAAAAGGATGGGGATGATCAGCCTGGACACGCAGCTGAGCATCCCATGCAATAGTACAGTTATGTGGGGACACAAGGAAATATCAAGGAGGTGTAGGAATCATCTGTATAAAGCCAGTGAAACCATCACAGTAATACTGTGCCCATTTCAGAGACTCACTTGTAAATGCGTTGGTTAGGGATGCAGAAGGGATCAGTGGGCCAGTTTGGTCTCCTGAGGTGTCCATGGGCTACTTCTAGAAGGTCTGTAAAAGAGCACAAAAAAAGCAGTAGGCATATGGAAATATTTAGAAGTCCATGTACTGAAAAAGGTGAAAATTGCTGTTCCGGTTTGACCTCCTGTATAAAAGACTTTTATACGCTCTCTCGAACAAAAGATTTACGGTGACAAAGAATCTGCTAGAAACCTTGGGAAGCAGTTAGATGGCTAGGAACTCCTGGCGTTAAAAAGAGTGAATCTTATCTCAAAATGGAGCTTTGTAGCTTCAGCTCCAAACTGTTGGATCTTGTTAAGCCCGTAGGGTGAGGAGCCCTCTAGGATCAGATTTCTATTCTTGGTATAGCTATGTAGGCTTCGGTCAAACCCTTTCTGGGGTTGCTGATACCCAAGGCAGCGTCCCCCTTTCTGTAAGAGCAGCCTACTCGTCTTCTCCCTACAAGTATCTCTCTACTTTTGGCTGTACTGAAGCACACAGTATTTGGAGGCTCCCATTTTAAGAAGTAATTCAGCTCAGTGGCATGTCTTCTTCATTATCCTCACTCCCCAGCCCCCAGCAATATTTGTATATTTGCTTTTAGGGGATTCATACAGCCAAGGGTTAAACAGCACAGGTCCAGAAAGCCAGTAGTTGCCTACTGAAGAGGGTCCTATACTTAACAGTAGGTTTTGGGGCCCAGTCTGCTAAAATATTTTAATCCCATTTAATACGACATTATTTTGAGTAATTCTCAATAAAAAAATTTCATTACCATAATAAATACCTTAGAGAAATATGAATACATTACCCCCAACACCTCTGCCAGCAGACAAATACATGTGGCACCATGCTGCTATTGAACAATTTGTTTCCCTTAAGCCTAAACTGATTGCTGTTAAGTATAGTTCTTTTTTTGCCTTGTTGTTAATGAAATTGCATTATTTTGCTCAGGCTCACTGTCTATGTCAGGCTGATATGCCTATAATTACCAATATCTGTATCTTCTGTTTCTCCAGGCAAGCAAGTCTTTCTAGTGTTCCCATGATTTACCAACTTTAATAGCCCACACATCTCCTCATCCAGCTCTTCAAGGCTCTTGCTGCAGCCAGACCTACTGGTTAAAAACAGCCGGCTTATTAGCTCTTGCTTCGCATATTGCCAAGTTACTGTTGGAAGGGAACAGATTTCGTCTTCGCCCTCGGTGAATTCTTCATGCAGACTTTTCAAAAAAAAACGTTTGGAACAACAAGATATATTGAAACTATTTGCCATTTCTACATTAAAAACATGTTTTTACAGACGAGTATCATTGTTAGGATTTTTTGTATTAAGAGATGTACTAAAAACTTTGTTTTACTGCCATTCGCTCTCTTGCCTTAGGTTTTTTCCTTGTGTCCTGTCACTTCACTAAGACATTTTCTGGTTTTCCACCCTTCTAATTTATATTCATTACTATCTCTTTTTCCTCTGTATGTGCACATTTGTATTCAGCTACGTTTGCTTATTTCAAGCCAGCCTGGTTCTTTTTACCAGTGCAACTTTTTCTCTCTTACTTGGGCAGCTGTGTGGCTTTGGGGCATGCAATAAGCGATTGTCTACAATTCCCAATTACACTTCCCATTTTAAGACCATAAGAACAGCTGGACGGGGTGCGATCAAAGGCCCATCCAGTGACCCTCCAGCAGTGGCCAGCTTGCCTGGAGTACAACCAACCAAGCAGCACAAACACAGCCCGTGCCTCCCCGTACCTCCCCTCCCTATACCCTCCCCTCCCAGCCTTCGTGTGTCCCCCAGAGCGGTCGGAGCCAGTGGCGGGGGCCCTTGCATCCCACGGGGCTGGCTGGCTCTTTCTTCCCTTCCTTTGCCCAGTCGCTTTTGGAATCCATATGGACTTTTAGCAGCCACACAGCCCACATGACAGGAAGCATCAGAGTTTGATTAGAGGACGGATAAAGAAGCGTCTCTTTTTGTTCACTCTGTCTTTTCAGTCGATGCCTTCTCATCATTGCACTCAGTCATTGCCATTCACCTTTTCTGCATCATTTTCAGTTGTATTCTGTTGCCTTCCCTCCTCAATCAACTCCTTTCCAAGCTGACAAAGTCTAGTCTATTTAATCACTCCTTGAATGACATTATTTTCACTGTATCTGTGACCACTCTTCTTGTCCTGCTCTGAACATTTCTACTTCTCCTTTACCCTTTTTGAGATGCCTGGAAATAAAACTGCACATGCTACTGTGATGTCTTGCATTTTAAATTTTTTCTCCAGGATTATTTAGCTTTTAAAGGTTTTCAACGTCATGAAAATGGGTTTTTAAATGACAAAGTTTTTCTATGTTACTGACTTGGACTTTAGCTTCTTTGAATATAATAGAGACACTCAAGCCACCGTCACTGCACTCCAGCAAGCAGCAAGTTTCAGCTCTGTGCCCAATGCACCCTTCTTGCTGAGTTAATGCCTAATTTGGAGCTATGCGAGGCTGGATGCAGTCCTGTTGTGGTTTAACCCAGCAGGCAACTAAGCACTGCACAGCCGTTTGCTCACTCCCCCTGCCCCCCAGTGGGGCAGGGGAGAGAATCGAGGGAAAAAAAGTAAAATTTGTGGGTTGAGATAAAGACAGTTTAATAGGACAGAAAAGGAAGGGAAAATAATAATAATAATAATAATAATAATAATAATAATAGAATATACAAAACAAGTGATGCACAATGCAATTGCTCACCACCCGCTGACTGACGCCCAGCCCATCCCCGAGCAGCAATCGCTGCCCCCTGGCCAACTCCCCCAGTTTCTATACTGAGCATGATGTCATATGGTATGGAATGTCCCTTTGGCCAGTTTGGGTCAGCTGTCCTGGCTGTGCCCCCTCCCAGCTTCTCACTGGCAGAGCATGAGAAGCTGAAAAGTCCTTGACTAGTGTAAGCACTGCCCAGCAACAGCTAAACATCAGTGTGTTATCAACAGTATTCTCATCCTAAATGCAAAACACAGCACCATACCAGCTACTAGGAAGAAAATTAACTCTATCCCAGCCAAAACCAGGACACGTCTCCAGGCAGCGAATAGCCAGACATGGATTTTGACAGTTGTAAGGAAACTTTGTGTCTGCCTCATAAAAGCAAAAACCAGAAACAGTTCAGACGGAAGCTTCAAGAATAATCCGAGATGGGACAACCTGGCTGTATAGTAAAAGACTAACAAAGCTTAATGTTTCTAGCTTATTCAAGAGAAGATAGAAGGTGACTTGATCCTGGCTTACAAACACCATTATGAAAGGGATTTCTGATGGCAGATGGATCTGTAATCTGGTGGTGTAAAGGTGTAGTAAGATCCCGTGGCTGAAAGTTGAAGTAGGACAAATTCAGTTTAGAAACAAGACAAAAATGTTAGCAACAAGGGTAATTGTCCAAACAGCTGAAAGGGATGTACCGGATTCTGTAACACATGATGTTTTCAAATCATCATTAGCTGTCTTTTTAAAAGATGTGCTGTTGCTCAAGCAGAAATTATGGTCTTCATGCAGAAATAATCAGAAGAGAGTTTTCAGCCTGTATTAAGCTAGAGGTCAACCTAGATGATCTTAATTACCCCCTTGGCCTTAAGACCCATGAATCTAGAAAAGTGGGGATAATGGCACATATTTAACTATCTTGTGTTTTGAATAAGAAAAATGGGGAGAATTGTTCACAGTGAATAATTGATTCTATACATTTAGGCCAATTTTTTTTCCTCATAACATATCTGGGAACAGACCATTAACTCCTCAAATCTAATTTTCAAATGTGATGGACAGCTATCTTGCCCAATATTTTACTTAGAATTTGTGAGCTGTGCTGCCTAATTGGCTAGCTAACGGGTAATGTGCCCGTTCACCTCTGTGATTGATTAGCATGAAGGCAAAGCAGACAGGCATATTTAAACATTTCAAATTCAGTTCGAGTGAACATGTGTACGAACATGATTTTGAAATCCATGTTCCTTTAATCAAGCTCCACTGTGTCGTGCCTACTGAGGAGTAGGCAGAAAAACTGTGTAAGTGTCACTAAAGCAGATTCATTTATTTTTAATGCTAAGGTCTAATCAAACCATAGTCACAACATGATTTTGCTCATCAGTCATCCAGGTCTAGGTCTAAGGATGCATTTTGTTTTGAAAATGAACAAATTCCCTAGCCATTTGCTTATACAGTAGGTAGTACAGTGAGGTCCTTCTAGGGGCTAATGTAATCGAAACAGCAAATACTCAAGATACCGGGTATTAAAAAAACAGACCGCTTTCACTTAATGCAGGTCGATATCCATGGGAGGAAGTATGGCATACTGGGAGACAAAACAAGAGCAGGGACAAGTCACTTGGGTTGCAGTTAAATATTACAAAAACAAGACGGGAGTATTAAGATAGGATAACCACAAAGAGGAACATCTGTTAAAGAAGAATTCTCTTTCAAAGCAGATCCTCTTTTGCTAATGAAACCCATTTAAATTATTTTGGGATGGTGGAAAGACATCCCTGGTGGTAATGAGGCACATCTGAGAGTGGTCCACTGTGGAAAGAAGAGGGCTCCTCCAGGACCGCAGAGCCGGCAAGCCATGCCTGGGACACTGGACCACCAAAGGGAAGGCACAGCAAAAGCGAAGAAGCGGCTGCTCTTTAGGAACATGTAACACACAGTGCACTTATTGAACAAGGCTTTTACTGCCAAGCTTTGGCAACCTGTGCTTGTTACCCATCTGCCTCCCCATCCAGCTGCGCAGCTGGCCGCACCTCCATCTGCAGGGCTCATCCTGCAGCCGGGACCCTCCGCATCAGCTCGCAGGCAGCTAGGCCAGGCCACGGCAGGGGCGGGAGTGCTCCCTCCTGGCCAAACTCCAAGGGGCCTGCTAGCAACCTGGACCATCACCGTGAGTCAAAAAGATGGTCACCCTCCAAGCGCTTGCTGTCTCAGGCACATCCACCCCACTGCCGGGATGTGTGACCGTGATGTGCGCAGACCCCACCGAGCTGGTCGTGGCCAGTTGTGAGAGCACAGGGAGGTACCCAGACCACCGGCAAGCTTTGACAGCCCACAGTGAAGCCTGCGCTTCCGCAGCATCAGATTTTGCAGCCCACCCTGGATTACAAGCAGCAGGGGTATTGCGACACATACTTCAATGCTTAATTCCAGCTGCAGCGTGGAGATACCCCGCGTAGGAGCAGAACGCCTGCAGATGATTATAGAAGCACAGTTGAGTGCGATTAACAGCCGTTTGGCCTGCAGTGAGCTTGCAAAATGAGCACAGTTTATATTACACAGACGTCAGGGAGCAGTGGGGAAGGCTGCGACAGGCAGGCGGGAGTAGCTGCCTATGTCAGGGGCCACTTCATTTTTCACCTGTTAGATGGCTTTCCTATTACATCTCCAGCCTGGCGTGGAAATTACGCTTGTTCTGTGCCCCCCGTTCAACGCCAAATTGGAGGAAATATACGGCTGCCCTACTTCCATGCGCTTTCTGATGGTAGATGTGAACATCAGTTACAAAACCACTCGGTACTGCCAGCACCTGGGGGGAGCGGTACCCCTGATGCTCAGTAAAAATGTGATGCTTTGGACCAGACTTATCTCTGCTCCGTCTGTATCAAGAGCTGTAAGAGCATCTGTGCTCCTGGAGACACGCTGTGGTATGCAAACAAGAAATAATGCAATAATTTCCCTTTTCCCCACCCATGAAAACAAATTTCTGTCATCAAACCTTTGAGATAACTGAGAAATGCACGGGGAGGGCAGTGCCCAGCTCAGCCAGTCGAGCACACCTCCTGCTGTCCTGCCTCGCAGGCAGGCAAGCTGCCTCCTCCACTCCCCAGGGACGGTGGCACACAGGCCACACATCTCAGCTGCTTCCTCGTGTTCAGGAGATGCAACATTCAGGTGTCTGACCCATCGCTGCAGGAACCTGTTTCTGCCCTTGCAGAAGGAGGCTGCTTTTACACCTGCAGAAAGCCACCAAAGCCAGCTAAGTCCCTCCCGTCATTGCTGGTGACAGCATGAGGACCTCCGGTGTCACCTCCAGTGACAGCAGACGTGTACCCCAACAAAAGGTTTGGCCATCACTTCTTCCCCATCAAGGAGAGCACTTACTGGCACGTGTGCAGCCTGTTTACAATCCATGCACGCTTGCAGCGCTGGCTAGTAAATGCCCGCGCTGTCAGGCCATACGTCGCTTTATTGCGGTCTGAGCAGCCAGGACAAAAACTACTGCCTCCACGGTGCGTTTCCAGCCAACAAAGCTGCTCTTCTGTTTCCTTCTGGGTTTGGTGTTTGAATTAAGTGGAAGCTGGGTTAACCCCAGCTCTGCATGCTGAGCCACTAAAAACTGTTTCATTGCCAAGAATAATGGTCAGAGTTTAAAAAGCTTCAAAACCTCCTGTCTGCCTTTGTCGGTGGTGGAACAGTGCTAGATTTCTCAAAACGGGTTCAATCCTAGTCATGACCAGGACTAACCTACGTAATGAGGCCTCTAAAAAAACAGTCTCACTTTTCCCCAGATGTGAGCTAACCTCGCAGAGGGCTGCAGATGTGGGGGATTTGTGTGATGGGGAGGGAGGACTGGGTGCCTTCATCCTAAGAACTGTGCAGGGGTGGTTATGGCAGGCAGAAATTCAGATTCATGTCTAGTCTGGGTCCGTTACAGCAGCTCCTAGCTGTTCTCCCTTTGCATTCATGAGGTTAACGTGGGTTGTCTAAAAGGCCAGAAACAGGCTCCGGAAAAAGGCCACCTCTCCCTCCCCCCGTGCTGACTCAGACCTTCAAAGCCCGCCCTGAGCCTTTTCTCTACCACAAGGCTGGGGAGAGCTGGTGATTTAAAAACTCGTGGAAGTTCATGGCTTCATTTTAGGTATTTTGAAGGCTTGTTGCACTTCTGTGGGCTGACAGAGGTGCCCAGGTGTAGCTTACTTGGGGTCTGTTTATCTACAAAAACAATCAAGCTATTCCCACCAGCTGCTGTGTGAAAGCCGAGGCGACGGGAGATACGAATGCGAGAACCTGTTCTTTGATTAGTGTGGTTTGTACATCAAGGTTTTATTAGCTTTTACTGCCCTACTGAACGCTGCCTGCAATTGCTTCACACTAGCCTCTCCTCTAACGGCTCCTCTGCTCTCTCTGCTTTCCTTCCCACCGCGTTTATGCGAGCCTCTTTATCGTCCGCTCCAGCGAGATGATCAAATTTGGCAGCTGGTGCTGGACATTTCAGGTTTATTAAATCTGTTAAAAAATCTTTAACTCTGTAACGTGCGCAGGGCTGGGTAACGGTGGGGGAGCAGAAGGGGCGGCCCCGGGGCCCCTGTGCACGCACAGTTTACCCCGGTTCGGCCCTCAGGACCGGGGGGGCAATCCCCGGGGGTGAGCAGGAGGAGGGGCAGGGAGGTGATTTACGGGCTGGCTGTACACACACGTGCATCCACCTGCCTGCCCACGTGCACTTGCCATGTCCACGGACACACGCTCCAGATATGCATGCTCACCTCAGAGATTTTTATGTCTGACTTAATGCCCGTGCCTCCTTTTAAGTGTTACTATTCAATGTACCACTCTTAGTCATTGTCCCAAAGCCTTTGAAAGGCTAAGGTTAAGGTGAGGACTAGGTCATCTCTGTGGTTTTTCTTCTCCTGTTCTTCTAACCACAAGCAGCTCTTAGTCTGCTGTTCGTGAGCTCTGGGGACTCCAGGAGGTCTCTTGCCTTCTCCTGTTAGTCTCACATTGAGCTTTTTTTCTTATCTGCCTGCACTTAGACTTCTGCCTTCTGCTGAGCTGTGGAGAGCTCCCAGCTCTCCTCCACAGGGGTCTGCCTCGCTTCGCTGGATGCGCAGGACCTCACCGCCAAACTGAGTTAAATGCTTAAATAAATATCTCCAGCATCTGCCTGTTGCAGATCTTGGTCCTTTTTTTCCACAGCCCCATTCAAAAAAGTGTGCATAGAGCGGGTTTCTAATGTGGGAAATAAACATTTTTTCCTCCTCCTTTCCCCTCCAGCAACTAAAACCTGGAAGAACTGGGATGTTTCGCTCCAGCATTCCCAGAAATTTGCTACTGAGCTGAAAAGCTGCATGAAACTTTTCACACCAGGAAAAGCGTGTGCTCCAAAAAGTCATGAGAATGTGGAAGTGAGAGAGAATCACGGGAAGTGCCTTAAACTTCACACAGAGTGGTCACTGTTGGCAATTTGCATAATAAACCTGAGAAATAAGCTATTATGCTTCATGATAGCAGCAATAATTAAATGCCAGAGGTGGTCGTTACAAGAGTTAACCACTGATTAATTAGTCTCTTTATATTAAAAAACAGGGTTGGCTTCACTAACTAATAAATTGCCTGTGTACAGCTGTTACCAAAAAGATCACTTGTTAGATAATTGCTTAAGTAATTTTTAAATTGTTTTAATTAATTTTCAGTAATTGGACTCCCTCCAATTTATTTTCCCTTTTTTATGGAATGGGGAAGAAATAAACAGGCACTGTGTAGGTGTAGGTAATATGAGGCAACAAAAGTATGATTGGAAATCTATAGGAAAACAAATACCCATTGTGATCCTCTTGTCCTCCCAAAGGCTTGTAGGAATCTAGAGAAAATTAGATTTTAATTTTATTTTATTTGCCTCACGGAGACTTGGCTTCTACCTCACTCCACTCGGTGAATTCATTATAGGAACAGAGATGCTCAAATCAGTAAATCTTTGTGTGCTCATTCAATTTATTATGCGTGATATTAGCCAGCCAAGTGATGTTGTGGGGGGCAGTTTACAGCTTGATGATAAAGCCTCACTTACAGCTTCGTAGAGCCAGGTCCTCTCTGGAAACTTGCAGTTTGCCTTTCTCTGCCTGTCCTCCAAGGAGGGCTCACCCCGCGCCTGCCCCGAGCCTGGCGGGCGGCAAGGGCAGGGGGCAGCCGTGCCCGGGGCGAGAGGCGAAAGGGGACCAGTGCGATGGTGACAGCAACAAGGCTGCCTTACCCGAATCAGCCTGCTGACATTGTGAATGTGTCAGATCAAACAAGCCTTGGCACAAGAGAGAGAGAAAAGTTCTTTTGTTCCTGGAAATTCAATTATAGGGGGGTTGCTGTAAAGGGCCTCTTTAATATGTTGCCGCTCTCCGCATTACCAGTTATTACTGTATAGCTTGCTCCTAAAGAAGACTCTTGGGCACCGTCGCACAGGGCCTCTGCATTGTCTCCCCTATCCATAAGGTCACTTTGTTAATGACTTCATTGATCCATACCTTTGCGTGGTTCAATATGCTGTTTTCTGCCACGCTATTTCAATTGCGTGGAGCTTAGCTTTGGGACACAGTCGTCCAGGCATGACACTAAGTTTTGCTGAAATACAGTTGTTCGACAGCTTACTGGCTGAGGTTCAATCTTTAACGTATTTGCAGGCTCCAGGTCCAGAACAGCAGTAGAGTAATAAGGCCAGAAAATCAGAGAAGCAGGAATAATCACATTCTGTTATCACTTAAAGAGTTACCTACCTGCACCACACCTAAAATACAGACATATATATATATACCTATCTTGTCCAGTACACAAGCAAAACCACATATTCACATCAAAATTTCCTCTCCTACAGAACATTCAATTACATTCAATTTATATCTGTAATCCACCTGTGTGGCTCTGCTAATATTCGTTCTTAGAGCCATTTTTCTGTCCTCTTAAGAAAATGCGATTGCTTTTTAATTGAAAAACAGTCTCATTGGGGAATGGCAAACCCAGAGTTATATCCCCTGGAGATTTCAAAGCATGCAATACAATCACCAGTGGTGTGAGCAGAGTAAACGTTGAGAAACCTCCCTGCTAATGCCTGCTTTTTTGAGGACGTTGGCATACCCGCACTCGCACCTCCCAGCTGAAGCACCCTCGAGCAGAACAACTACAAATACATCAGAAAAAATGCAGTCGGGTTTGGAAGGGGAAGGGATGGACACTTCAGGAGAAGAGCTGACGGGGCGCCCGTGCACGGGGCCAGGCGCTCACTCTCCTGCAAAGGGAAAATCCCCACTTGCCTTTTTCAGCCGCATGTCGGAAATTACCAGCAAGTGACTGCTGCTCTTTATATTGACCCCAGTGATTAGTCCCAGTGAGAAGCCCCTTGTTCTGGTGATCCCACTCCTGAGAAGAAGACTTTTTTTTTGTTGGACTCAGCCCTTGCCTCCCGGCCTGGGCTGCGACTGCCAGCGAGCCGGAGTGTGATGGACTGGGGGTGAATTTGATGCAATGTCTCATTAGCAATCTTGCCGCGGTTGTTTTCGCCTCACGTTAGGTGAAACCTTCCTGTGGGGCTTTCAGCACAACTGCCCCATCAGACGGCTCCTCGTGTCCCGCGCTTCCTGCCCGAGCAGCAGTCTAGCTGCCGAGCCCCTGACGGTCGAAGGAAGAACACTCACAGGTAATGTTATCTTCCTCATCCCACCAGTAGAAGAGAAAAGATAGGAAGGGGGAGAGGTGGGTGGCCCGGTGCCACCGTGACCCGTGACTGTATCGACAGACCCGCGGAGGCAGCGCGGGGCCAAGGGTGCAGGTGTGGCCGGGCACTCTTGCTGTCTCGCAGAGTGCTCAGTGCCCCTGCGCAGTGAAGCCGCGGGCACGGCTGGCCGAGCCCCTCATAGGACCCCCACACCCAATGTCCCTGCTTACCCACAAATGCTTTTGCCCTCCCTCAGGCTCCTGGTTGTCCTTCTGTTCACAGCACTGTGACTAATCCGTGTGTCCTGGTTTCAGCTGAGATAGAGTTAATTTTCTTTATAGTGGCTGGTATGGGGCTATGTTTTGGATTGTGCTGAAAACAGTGTTGATAATACAGAGATGTTTTAGTTGTTGCTGCACTAGTCCAGGACTTTTCAGCTTCCCATGCTCTGCCAGGTGCACAAGAAGCTGGGAGGGGACACAGCCAGGATAGTTGATCCAAACTGACCAAAGGGCTACTCCATACCACATGATGCCATGCTCAGTATATAAAGCTGGGGAAGAGGAAGGAAGGGGGGGGACATTCAGAGAGATGGCGTTTGTCTTCCCAAGTAACCGTTACACGTGATGGAGCCCTGCTTTCCTGGAGATGGCTGAACACCTGCCTGCCCATGGGAAGGAGTGAATGAATTCCTTGTCTTGCCTTGCTTGCATGCGCAGCTTTTGCTTTAGCTATTAAACTGTCTTTATCTCAACCCTCGAGTTTTCTTACTTTTGCTCTTCTGATTCTCTCCCCCATCCCACCGGGGGGGAGTGAGCGAGTGGCTGCGTGGTGCTCAGTTGCTGGCTGGGGTTAAACCACGACACCGTGTCTCATTTCTCCTTCTTTATCACACTGCCTTGCAAATGTTTGTTCTTAGCGGTCCTGTTTCCCAGGTCTTTTTCTGACACCCTTGCCTCTAGCAGTCTTGCAGACCTCACACAGAAGCTGTCTAGACAAATTCATGAAAACTTGGGAAGCACTTGGATGCTACCACAAGAGGTTAGGCAGGAAAGTTAATCAGGAAATTGCTGTCCATTTCCTCCACAGCACAGCTTGAATCACGGATTGTAAATAAGGCATGAGACGCACTCTGAATAATGAAGAGAAATGATGAAAAGTATGAAATAGCTGATCATGAGATCACAATTTATTTTGGATGGTGAACGTAGGAGAGGTTCCCAGGGAAAAATTGGTATGCAAGTACGTAGGTTCAAGATGATGGTATCATAATACATATGGAAATGGGAATCAAATGAATATTGCCCAGACAATCCTAAGTCTAACCATTCTTATGTTCCAAGAGCTTAATTTTGCCATTTTAAAATCCTCTTATATTCAGAGGATCAAGGCCTTATTTTGTTAATCGCTTGTATGGAAATGCTCCCAATGTGGAAAAGAAATTCATTGACCAATAAAATAACATTTCATGTTTTTGTCATTTTATTGAAGTTTGACTTGTCTGTATATTGAAGTGTGGGGTTTCAGCCATTTCTTTACTTAAGAGAAAAAGAGCTTTGCTGAGCAAGAAAGAAAAAAAAATCCCAGAAAAAACCCTAGTCACATAAAAACTGTTCTTTACTTTTCGTATATTCAGCACATTTCCTGAGTAAAGTTCACAGAACACTCACATGAATAAAGCTCTTTTTTTTGTTTAATTGGATTGAGCCTGGAGAGAGAGGAAACCAAATAAATCTTTAAGTGGGAGCAGGGAGGGATGGGGGAAAATACTTCAAGGTAAAGTGAGAAATAGGTAACACTCTCACGGAAATTTCCTGAGGCAGAGTATTGTTTAATGCTGGGTTATTTTCCTGGACGCACAGATTTAAAGGCAGAAGGTGCCTGATCTCATTCATAACACAGGCCATAGGATTTCAATCCAGCTGGTCCTGCTTTAGGACCATACCTGAGAGCAGTGAGCTGATCACAGGCAAGCTTTGCTCCAGCTGTCCAGAGCGGTGGGATGAGGAGGATCCTGGGGCAGGCGGCAGGATTTCTGTGCCGTCCCACCAGTTTGGATCCATCCTTTGTCACCACCAGATGTTTCTTATTCAATTTGTTCCTCAGCAGTGAATTTAGCACAGCCAGAATCCTTTTTGGGTTTGGAGGCTCTGGGAGCTGATGGAAGACTCGGAGTGCCCCATTAAGGGTACCTGCTGACTTCAGCACCGTGCTGGGAAAGACCTGATAGGTGCCGGGATGCAGCTGGACAGACTGCAATCCCTTGGTGCTTCCTCAGAGCTGGAGGCCCCATCCCAGCTGAAGACAGGCTAACTACCAGCGTCTTTACATGCACTCAGGATAGCATTGACAAAGTTGGCTCAGGTATAGATCAGAATGAAACAGTGGTGGTCCAGGCTGCAGTAAGTAAGTACTACAATTCCAGGCACATTTTTACACGGCATCCTGGGCTCTAAGCTGCCATGATTTTATTGCTAGTGGTGTACAAATTAGCTGCATTAAGACTAGCTCCACTCTACTTGTGATGGCCGCAATCACAGTCCAGTAGCTTGAGTAGCTTTGCAACAATCCCTTTTGCTCCTTTAGGTTAGCAATCAGAAGGAATAGCCACCTGCTCTGAGTAGCCTTTCTCCATGCTGTCTCACAGCTTGACCTCGTTCAAGTACGTTAAGGAGAGCTGGAGAATGGCAGCCCAGTGTGTAGTTTATGGGCTGGATGTTAAGCACCCCCACAGTCCCATATTTCTGTTTGCCAATTCATTTCAGGGCTATTGACTTCTACAGGGATTTAACTGCAGGGTCAACATGAGAGCTGGTTGAAAGAAACATTCATGTCAGTATGCTCCTTTGCAGGGCTGGGAAAAGAGACAAGACTCTTTAGCGATAGTGAGTATTGTGACAGTGTTGGCAAACCCTGTCAGTCAACAGGCAGCTTTTGGCCCCAAACGGAGCAGGGGAGTGAGTGTGACAGCAACACCTGCTTGAGTGCTCTGCACCTTTTAGTTACTACCTGCAAATAAGCTGGTAGCTCTTGGAGACTGGTGTCCTCGTTACAATGATCAGAAACTGCCAGTGTGCATGTCATGTTGGTAATGCCAGGAGAGAAATCAGAAGCTCAGCTGGAACGAAAACCACTCTCCTCCACAAGGGTGGATGCTCCAGAGCAGGATGGAAATGCACCAACAGCATGCTGTGATTTGACACAGCAAACACAACTACTGCCCAGGCTGGACGTGAGCTGTGGTTGAAGAGGAAGTCAGGACGTGGACTTGTTAATCCAGCACGTCTCAAAAGCACTATCAAAATAGACTAGGAGACAGTTTATTTACAAATGAGATATTATTTTTAGCACTGGGGAGAAAGGAAGTGCAGAAGGCTCTGACACTGTTCCTCACACTTGTTCATTTACCCAGGCTTCCCCCAGAAACACCAGCAGCCACCACAGGCTAGTAGAGAGTTTTGCAGTAGGTTTGCAGTAGGAGAGCCAGTTTACACAATTTGCTTGCAGAAAGAAGGCCTTTTGTGGCACTCAGTGCAGCACGAAACATGTTGTTCTTCAGTACGGGGCGAGCTATCTCAGGCAATTGCTACCTATTCAACAAGGAGATGAAGAGGACCAGATGGAAACATGAATTTCCTTTTCTAGGATCCAAGAGAGTGGGCTGATGCTGTTGCAAGGGGAGATGAAGGCTGAGTTGCAGAGTGAGGATCTGGCGGCAGATCTAAAATTCGTTGGGTGGAGGGGGAGAGAAGCGCTGGCCCAAATGTTCACAAAGAAACTGTAGGATGAAGAAAACTAAAGGTACTTTTAGTGTAGCTCTGACCTTCAGCACAGTAACACCTGCCTTCCATCTGTGTGTTTCTTAAGTCAAGATGCTCATGCCCTAAAAAAACACAGACGGGAACACCCCACCCCACATTATGGTGAGAGGATGGTATTCACTTATTGACCATGGCAGTTCAGCTGTCAGAACATCTCCCTGCCAGCACTCAGGCCCATCCTCTCTGACTAGGTCTGTCCTTAGGTGAGGACAGTCACAGCTTACAGCTACACCAGCCTTTTATTTGCCTGTGATAACCTGTTCCCCCCGTCCCTGTCTCCTCTCATACACCAGACCTTCCAACCCCGTCTGAAACCCTTGTCCCTCCCCACCACTGACTGCTCCTTGCCTCTGCACCCTCCTGACGTGAGTGCATCCTCGAAATCTTTCCTCACCAGCTCCTGTGTCCTGCTGCGTCCCCACAGGGTCATTCCTATCGCTCCTCCCTAGCTGAGAAGCATTTCACTCCACCCTCCCGCCGAGGGGTAGTGTGTCCGTGCTGCCCACCGCTCTGCACCGACACAGGTTGGTCTGCTCCCCTCCCCCACTCCCGGGATAGCCACGTTTCAGAGGCAGCTGTATGGCTTTTTATAGATGGGACTTAATGTCACTTGATGGACCACAGCGCTATTTTTGTGCCAAGTTAGCACAGGCTTAGTATTCTGCGCGTGTGAGTGCTTCACCCAAGACTAGTTGCTGAAATATAAATACCACTCGACCAAACTTATTTAGAACTTCAGTCGGATCGACCTGATCTGAGCCAATTATTTTCCCCGACAGAATTAATTAGACCGCATATAAAGTGAGTGAGACGTGAAACACAGGTCTGCAGAATTACTTATTCCATTAACAGTTGGTTTGGGAAAAAAAAAAGAGGCTCTGTCCTTGACTTGGCTTTGCCATGGCCTCGTCAAGAAGAAGGGAATTAGGGTTTTTGCATGGGAAGCTGCTTTGCTGGCAACCACAGTTCACTTGATGTTAGTTAGCATCAACAAGCTTCCTGCTCTCTTATATTCATGATGATAAGGGCTGGCTGTTTAAACACTGTCACAGAATCCAGACTCCCTCCCTGCTCAGAACAACTGTTGCTCAGACCTCCTCTGCGGAGCTAATTTATTGCCAAAGAGAGCGAAATGTAAATAGTTTGCAGCAGGTATGCGAGCAGGCGTTTCTTCACCGAGTATTACTTGGAGAAGAGCCAGTCGGTGCCTGTACACAGAGCTGGAGGGAGCAGCTTTTCAAGCATGGGAGAAAAGTAGGACTGGCTTCAAAAGTGATGCTTATTTTATGGGAATAACTCCAGCAAGGTGGGGAGAGATTGAGAAACTCATTTTTTCAAGCTCAAAACTCATGCTCAAGTTTCCCTGGGACTCCTTTCTCCTCCAGAGCTCAAAAAAAAGCAAGAGCAGCTCTGCAGCTCCAGTCCTACGTCAATACTTGATTCTGGGGTGACATACATCCCAGTACCTGAGGACAGACAAAGTCTATTTTTCTTTTAAACACAGACCATGAGAAAAAGGTGCAACTGAGACACAGGGCTAAGCCTAGCTTCCTGTCCTCTGCACAGGGAGAGGAGTTCACGCCATCCCACTGAGCCTCCCTGTGCCCATGCCACGGCTGCTCCAGCGCAGCAGCTTTCACGCAAGATCAGAGGTCTGGTTGCGCCCGGGTTTGTAGGGACTGGGGAACTGTCCCCAGCTTCAAGAGCTAACAGTTTACATCTCACAGCCAACAAAGTCTGGCCCTCTGCATTCACCGTCCTCTCTGACAAAATCCACCTGGGCTCTCCCTGCGTGAAACACCGTCCCTGGTGCTACAGTCAGACGGGGATTGTCTCCAGCAGCAGACGAGTCGCTTGCGCCCTCTTCTTTTCCAAGACCAATTTCTTTCCAGTCTCGGAGCCTAGGTGTCCAGCCTTGTCCGAAGGGAGGCTGGGAAGCCAGGGAAGTCACCACCTTGTCCCAGCAAACAGCTTCACCTTCGATGCAGTTCCATCCCAGCATGATTCTTCCTCCACCGGCTCTTTGGATGGAACTCCTCACGGGCAGGTTAATATGAACAAAGCAGTGACCTACAGAGCATCTGATGGTTGTAAAACATATCGCACATAACCCCACAACACCCACGCCCAGACTGCAGGGCAGACCCCTTCACGGCACAAGGCTGCCACTGCCACCTCTGCCAGGGACAGACAGAGCTTGGGACTCTGCTGTGGTACAGCAGAAATGAAAACTATTACTTCCTATTTTGCGGGGTTATTTTAAGCACCATTATCTTGTTTCCGGAAACACACTAATGCTTGGTAGTTAACTGTGCTTTGGGGTGGCGGAATGGACTATATGGTCTCCTAAAATCTCTCCCCAGTCCCATAGCCTGGCTTGAGAAGGAGCACAGAGGGATCTTGCAAGGCGTTTGACTCCATGCCCTACACCCTCTCACCTGGTCTGGAAAGCTTTCAGTGAAGGCGATTCTGCAATATCCTTCCTCCCCCGTGCCCAGGGCTTACAGCTCTCCTACAGGCTTTTGTTACATCTAATCTAAGGGTACATTGCTATATATTAAGCCAATTATTTCTCATCCTACCTGTAGGAGACAAGGAGGGAAGTAAAAAACCCAGTTCTCTATGTATTGAAAGGTTTGTGATTCCCCTCAGTCATCTGCTTTCTAGACAAAACCAAAGTCCCACTTATCTCGTGCCTTCTGAAACTTTTCCTTTTTTTGCTGCTTTGCCCAGATTGCCTCTGACATGATATCCAAATCTGGACACATTGCGCCAGGTGGGATCTCAGCAGTGCTGGGTAGAGTGGCATAAGTAGCTCTCATACTGTCTGCCTGCTAACACCTCCTACCCAAAGATCTACCTTTCTCAAAACACCAACATGTTATTGGCTTGCTCAGTTTGCAGCACGCCAAAACCCCAGCTCCCATTCTTCAGTACTGCTGTCTCAGCACTTATTGTGCAAGTTGTTTTTACGCATTCGATTTCTACGTGTAATACTTCTAACTTGTCTCAAAATAATTCCATCTCACTGGGTCCAGGTCATTCCTCCAGCTCATCGAGATCACTCTTTTTCTGATTATGTCCTCCAAACTCATTATAGCTCTTTCCCAGCTTGATGTCTGCTGCACATGAAGTCTTTTCCATCATCCACCCTGATAATGAAGACAGTGAACAGAAATAGTCCCAAGGAAAAAAGCCCCCTGTAGAATCCAACGTGAAATGCCTTCTCATTTTGACAGGAGACCATTGCAAACCAGTCAGTACATTTTTTCAAGCACTTGAGCACAACTTCATGGCAATTTCTTTTCTAATGAAGATTCACCCAAAAAAGCATTGAATACTTCCAGCACCTCTTCGTCATGCTTTATTTGTTCTCTGTGTCCATTAAGTAGTGGGGTTACAACTCCCTTTGCCTTACTCCTGCTCCTCATACATTCAGAACAACTGTTTATGCTGCCTTGTTGCCTTGGTTTTACTCTTTGCAAGGCTCCTTTTTTTGGATTTCAAGTAATGAAGTGCTCCTGATGCAGCTATACAGGGTTTATTGTAAACTCTATCGCTCGTCTGCACTGAGACAAGCTGCTAATTTGCTTGTAATATAGCCACCAGCTCTCTGCACTTCTTCACTTAGAATTTCTTCCCAAGAGACTCTGCCTAACTGCTCCCTGAATTTGCTGAAATCTGCTTTTTTTTCAGTCCAGGTTTTCATTCTGGCACCCTTAGACCCTGAAATAGCCAGTGATTTGTTCCCTGTCCCTGGTTTCAGCAGAAGATGAAATAGACACAGAGAATGTCCAATTCTCATTTCATGTATTGGCCCTCTCCAGAATAGAGATGGATGGGCAGGATAATCTGAAAACTGCCTCTCTCTTTTCGTGTGTGATCTGTAGGTAAAGGACTTTGACTTTCAGAGTTGTAAATCTAGCGGCCTTTGTGAGCACAACAAAGAAAGGGGGAAAAAATCCTATCAATCAAGGGGGGGGAGACAGAAGGATATAAGGTCTTAATTGACATATGTGAGAGTTATGTTTTAATTTGTTCTTTGAGAGATGGACATGACTAGCAGCAATTTAGGATTACCAGCTAACTTGGGCAGCTGCCAGAACGGACAGAACATAATTTGGTATATCCAAATCAGCTATCAAGGGACAGGAAGTTGGAATTAATCTAGTGGGATCAGAAATCATCCAGAGACTTTAACATCAAATGAGAAACGTTTATTCTAACATAGCTTTAAAATCAGGAGTGAAAAGCCCAAAGCAAGCCAGGAAATTCACTGACCAGGTCCCTTCAGCTAACTTTTCATATGAGTGCCCGGAGAGGGGGAGGCACGTAGCTTTTGGTGCTTGATAACATATCAGAGCCATTGCAACAGTGAGAACAGCTATTTGTTTGGGACCTCAGGGCAACAAGGGGAAAGCTGGTATTTTCTTTTCCTTAATAAATAAGGGTTAAATACTGCAAAAAGAGGTTTAGAAATATTTCAAAAACTAATTATAGTATTTTATCAGCTTATAGAGGAAAAATTACATATGTGACTTTCTCAGGAACACTGGCAATGAGCCACATCACAAAAATACTTCTTTGCACATACATCAAGAAGAGGCAAAGTGCGTTTATGATACATATATTAATTCTTCCTAGATACCACAACCAGTGCTCACAAGCCTGACTCTGAAAGCTGTTGAGTACCTACTAACAACTTCCACAAACTTCAGGAAGAAATATAGATGGTCTGTGACTTAACTATGTCAGCTGGGAATTTTGACAACCCCTTAGGCACCTGGATACCTTTATAAACCTAGACCTCTTTCTCCCTATCTCCAGGACCAAGCTTTGTTCAGACGAGGGTCTCAAACGTCTGACAGAGAAGGGTCGTTCCACTTCAGAGAGGATTTCAGTAAGTGGAAATGTAGTCTCCAGATTTGGAAACTGCTGCTTCAGGGTGACAGAGCACCTTTAGCAAACCCATCAGCTGAGCTACAGAAAGATTTGTCAGGGTTTTTCCAAGCAGCTGTACTAATTTGGAGTAAGGAGTAATGTGGCTTTCTGAAGTAATTGCTTTTCTGTTCTCTCTCCCTATCTCCTTTTCAGAGGTGAAGTTTGCAAGCAGCTCGGCCTGTTTCTCATTTTCATGCCAAATTGCTTCTTCAGGTCCATCCCCTCCCCCAGGCTGAAAGAGGAGGAGACCGTCAGGCTGATGTTTTCTGACAGCCCTACGCTTCCTAGGGCTGGGGGCTTATTGACTGCTTTTGAAGGAAAATAAAGCCCAGCCAGGCTGCCTTTCGGCTGAAACCCCTGCCTCGAGAGGCTGCCTGCCCAGAGCAGGGGGTAGAGCAGAACCACATTCGGCAGCAGCCTGACGCTTCCCTCAAATCCCATGCACAGGCTTAACCAGAGCAGCACCGGAGGTCAGGAGCTGTAGAAGCTCAGGCCAACCCCAAACCATTCGGTCTGGCTGCGGTTGGGCGGCAGCAAGCCGTTCCTTCAGCCCAGCTCCTCAGACCTGCCCAGAGACAGACAGCAAGCGGACAGGAGGACGCGCTGCTCAGGGCTGGTTTGAGCGTGCCCTTGGCTCTGCTTGCAGCTGGAGCGTGCTGGCACCAGTCCTGCTAAACCAACTGCCAGACACACTCGGCCACTGCTTAATTTGTAATATAGACAAGGCCGCATACACCGCGAATGCACCGTGAGCTACAGTTTTATATTTAGATGACATTCGCAGCCGTAGCAGTCTGGGGGCATGGACCCACAGAAAAGGTGCCAACCCATAAGATCAGAAGTGGAGTTAGAGTCATGCGTGTGCTTTCAGACTGTGGTGCGTATGAGGTGTTTACCTCACCTTCCTTTTGCCATAGGGTGAGGGTACAAACATGGATTGTGACCATAAAGTAGCTGACAGGCTTTAAGTTGACTCTCCAGCTTGTTCCTGGGAGGATGCTCATTTGTGCTTATCTTCTGGGTCCTTGGGTTTGGTGCTTACTCATCTTGTAGAATAATTTGCATTTTGGTATATGTTTCCAAGAGAGAATAATAGCATTTCACATGTGTAAATGGCTATAATGTGCACCAGGGGAGGGAGAATTAGACCCTTATCTTTTGAAAAAATATCAAAAAACCAGAGGAAACTTTGGACTTGAGCCAAAGGATATTTCCTCATTTTGAATCTAAAACACTAAGAGAATTGTATTAAGAAACATAATTATGGAAGCAAAAAGCTTTAGCTAAGGTTGTGTTGCTAAATATTCAAAATCACCTTCTGCACAAAATCTTACCCCTTCAAAAAAATCCTCCAAAATTAAGATAATGTATTCATTACAGTACTCAAAAGATTTCAATTTCAATTTATTGTCAAGGTTGAGAGGTTCTGAATAGGACTCCTGGGGAAAAGGGCAACTTTACTATTAAAAAGATAGCACTTCACTGCCTGAAAGTGATTTCCAAATACTGACTAATTCAGTCACAGAATAACACAGTTGCACAGGACAGCTGTGATACCCCTTGCCATTCCCGGTTCACAGTTGGGAAGCTGAGGCACAAGTGTTGAATACTTTCCTCAGAGCAACAGTCAATGACAAGGCAAGACTTGGACAGGATTCCCATACTCCAAGTATGAACATGCTATGAAGATTCCACACAGGTTATCAGAAGCTTTCCTAAATGTTATAAAGAAGACTTTAGTAACATAAACAGATCAGCTGGCCTTTCTGTAGCCCACCAATCTCCTCCATGTCACCTATTCTCCAAAATATAGCCTACAAATCAGAGTTTTCAGAGACACAGGTAAAACAAAAGCCACTCAGCCAGACCAGTTCCTAGCAACATAGCACTTGCTTCTTGTAAAGGGTGGTTCTGGTCAGCATTTAAAGAGAAGCAAATTGCCCATCTCAGGGGACAGCAAAATTTCCTAAATCTAAGAGCAATTTCTCACCTTCCACACTCCTGTGCAGTCAGAACAATCCTAATTCTGCCTTCTGGTAGTGAAAGGGTGACTAACTGTCTCAGGGGGAGGAAGAACGGTTTCTTCATGACTCATATGGACCATTTGGACTCAAGTGGTTTTATTTATTTTTTCACATTAAGAAAAAAAACAGTCACCCACACAAAAGCTGTAGGTGCCCAAAGAATCCATTTGACTGGCTGCAGTATCCATTGCTTCCCCTCTGCTCATGGAGAAGACTCTGCCTAGCTCCTGAGGTTTCTGTGCAATACGCTGTGACTCCTCCTGGGTCTTTGAGCCTAGAAGTGCCAACTGAAGGAAGACTGTGGCCCCAAATGCAGTTCTGTGAGGAGAAAAGGTTGTGAACAGCAGCTCTGGAAGCTGCTGGCTCAGTCCCCCATGCATTGGACAACGCGGAGCATGCAATGAAAGTCGGAGGTTGTCCAAGAATCACACAATTGCTGAGCTTTGAGAACAAAATCAACCTACAGACAAGCCTTCAAAACCTTCAAAATGAGACCTGTCATTTTAGGTCAAGACAAAGCTGTAGGACATGTATGAGTGTAGGTTCACCATGTAACCCTCTAGTTGAGGTGAGACATCTGTCTCAGTTCAACTATTATTATGTTAAGCTGAGGAGGAGAAAGGCCTAAAAGACCCTGCACCAGTCTTTAACAATAAAGGATACTTCTGCAAGTGACTGTCACTAGGGAACAGACTCTGTGGTAATGGGTTTTCTCCAGGAACAGGGAGGAGTTTTGACTAGAAAGGTCCAGATACAATTTCATTCTTGATGGCTCTGAACCCCAAGGATCTTGATCTGAGCCAAGGGGATGTCTTACCTAGTTTTACTTATGGAAGGGAAGAAAGAAAAGGATTTTCCATCAACTCCTAGAGTTTAAGGTTGGAAGGGACTCTTCCAGCTGAACCTCCTGCACATCATGGGCTATGGATTCTGCCCAGTTGCCTTCTGCTGAGCCTGACCACATGTGTCTGACAGCGTAGGCTGTGTCCAGGTAAGGCTTCAGTTGACTTTTGACATGAATGAACTATCTGTCTGGACCACTCAGATAAAAGGTGAATTTCTTTCTGTCCCATTTTCTAGAGGTAAAAGGTTAGGAGAAACATTCATGGCCCAAATCAGCAGAGACTCGCTAGTCTCTGAGATACAAGTCTGCTAAGAAAATGACTATAGACAAACAGGACTGGAACACACTGAATTGTGTTTCCACAGACATCATTGTTTAGTCAGATACAATCTGACTTTATGAGTCACTGCCACTTCCATTGTGCAAATGAATGGCCAAGTAGAGCTCTTGTGGAAGTGGATGCAATTCCAATGGCTTCACTGGGATGAAACCTACTAACCCCAGACTTGGACTTGACTAAGTGCATGAAACACTGATGAGTGTCCTACAAGGAAAACACTCAGCAGCATTAAATTGTTCTGTGAGATCTATGATGAGCACTTGATCAAAGTTGTGCATGCTTAAACATCCATTGAAAGAATGTTCCTTAACAGGTAGAGAGTGCATTAATGAAAGAAATTATTTTCCTCGAATTATGCCAGAGGAGAAATTAATTACTGGGAGAATGGGGGAAGAAAAGGATCTCTACCTTCTGCAATCTCAGAGTACTGTGCTATTTTTGCCTCTTGAAATCTAATTTCCATAAAACATTTCTGCAGAGTGCATATTTTCTGAACATGAATTCCTTAGCAGCCTTGCTAATATGAATGCCTTAATTCCAGAATAAAGCGACAGTGCCCTGCTCCAAAGGCCTTTGAATGGGAAAGGCTGTATTTCAAAGGGAACCCATAGCTCATGCCATGGCAGTGTAAGTAACCACTGCCCAAGTTAGAGTCAGACTGACAGGAGGAGGCTTAAACTCCCCAAAGCTAGGTGGTGGGGAGGGTATATATTATCTCCAGTGGTATAGGCTTAGTTCATGCCCAGAATATAAATACAGCTCCCCTTTGATTTTAATGTCCCCTTGCCAACTCATACTGATGCCAGATTCTGGTGTAACATCATGAACGGCATTTGCTTGTAGCTGGTTTCAGTCTGTGGAGTTTACAATAACAATGAGGTAACTTGCAGAGTGTTCCTAGAAGTATGTGTATGCTTTGAGAAGTGCTGCTTGAATGCCCCCTGCTTCTTCAACTCCCCTTCAATGTCCTTTTTTATCCCATCTGCACCCACTTTCCTAACCTTCTGCCACCCAGTAGATATCAGAAAAACACTTGCGCTTTTCCCAACCAACCTCATGTTCAGAAGAACGAGTGTTTCAGATTGGCACACTGAGACAGGGTCAGCCCCAGTGAAACATCTGCCTGAATACACTGTGAGCACTACCCCCTGCCCCTGGGAAGCGAGGCTCAGGCTCAGCATCTGCTCCTTAGACCTCCACGACAGTGTCACCCCCGGCAGGAGTCCTGTGGCTGCTGCTGTGGGAGATAACTGCCTCCCACCCCAGTGTATCTGTGGAGTGAGTCAGCTCACAGACACCCTGGCTTCACCCCAGGAGGATTGCTGCTGGATGTCTGCAGTGAAGAACAAAACTCCCAGGGGTTCTATGATTGCCACCTAAAAATTGAGAGAGATACATGACAGAACTTCTAGCACTTGCTCTGGGGGGACTTGAACTCATGATCCTGTCCCACACCATCATGTGGTATGTGGTATGTGCTTGAGAAAACATCTGCTCATCACCCCATCATCCCTTACTGTGTAAATGCAGCACTCCTGCACCTACACGAGGTTTGGGCCTGTTGGCATTAGCCAGTCTTCTCCCCATGGGTGGGAGCCCTTCTCCTGGCATGCACAATATGGCAAGGGGTACGGCAGAGGTGCCAATGTCCACAGCGGGCAAGTGACGCAGCCGTCACTCATGCCCTGATGTTTGAAGAGCCATTGGCCAAAGGAGGAAGGAAGGAAAGCCATCTCCATTGCTACTGCAGGAGGGAGAAGAAAACAGAATTTGGTGCCTGTTCTCTGCAGTTGATATTACCCCTGGAATGAGCAACTAAGCAAAGCTCAGAGTCCTGCAGGTTGTTTCTGTTCTTAGGGGAAGCTGTGGCCGTGCGCTGTGTCTTTGACGGATCCCTGTTTATCAACTAAGGCCACAGATATGTCTGGTTTTCCTGGACACCGTAAGACTCAAACAACAGGAGATTGTCCTCTGCCCATGGCCTTGACTGAGAAAGTCCCCCACCTCTGGCATTTCTTTCGGTGCCAGGCTCCCAGCACCTTTTCAAGCAATGCTGAAAACTTTCTCTGCTGCCTCCGCTCCCAGTTTCCGTGGGCTTCCTGCTCTCCTCTCTCAGGCATGCAAACTCCCCTTGCTCACACTGTGCCCTGAGCATGCCCTCCATTTCAGGCAACGCCCACTTATTTCAGCTCCTTGACTGTGAAGAGTCCTTACCCTCTCCATAAAGCTCTTGGAAGAAACATCTTATGCTTCTCATGCCAGAAGAAAATGTAAAATATTACATATATTGAATTGATGCCTCAGAGGCTCAGGTACAGCCCTTTTGTAACCGCACAGTGGTAACCTAGACGTCCATAGCAGCACGACTGTCACCATGGGCTATCACGTGCTCCGCTTTGCAAATGCAGCAGTTTGCTCGCTCTCCTTGAACATAAACCAACAGCCTCTGCGCAGAACAAACTCGGAGGTAGCGTGCATGGCCGTTCAGGCCGTGCATGGCCGTGCATGCCCCAGAGCACTGCCTCTTTTCTCCATTGGGATCAGTGGAGGGAAGACCTGCGCTAAAGGCCATTACCCATCCAGATTCATCTGGCCAGTGTGCCACATCCTCAGAAGCAGCCTCCCACCAGGCTGTGCCAGCAATGCCCTACCTGCTTCCACATCACTCGCATCCAGGATGAGTCACCAGGCCCTTTGCAGGCACGTTGCCACCCTGTCAGCCAGCCATGGCTCAGGCTCTCGTTAGGACAGAATATTCCCGGGTTCATAACAACCCTCAGCGTGTGACACCACTTCCTCTCTTTGGGAACAAATAACTCAGTGTGTGGGTTCAAAGTGGGACACTTGAAGGCTCTTCAGTGGCTCTGCACACAGGAGGACTGAGCCCGGCAGCTCTGACTCACCAGCAGGATGGTGCAGTGGGTTTTGCACTCAGGCGGTCGCTTTGCTCCTCTCTGGGACCCTGTCCCCACTGCAGAGATATCTCAGGTGGCCCTAAGGGGGGTCCTAGACCACCATAGTCCGCACACCAAAGCTCGGAGGAGAAACGAAATGGGCGTCAGAGTGTAAATGGAGTGGGAGCCTCCTTGGAGAGGCTGTGGTGGAAGGTGGAAGAGGGAACCAGATGTCTCAAGGACACTGTCCTCGCTCACAGGTCAGAGCCCTGTCTGAGAGCAGGGTCAAAGTGATAGCGAGGCCCCTGTGAAACACTCACGACAACATTTCTGAAGTCTTCAAATGTTATGGTTTCACAGTTCAGTTTCTTGCAAACAATCTCATTTGGAGGCATGAATTGTAAAGTGCTGGGTCGTTGGAAAATAGGATTTTTTAATTTCAATGGACTTTCAAAGCAGACTTACTGTTAAAGCCAAACTCACACCTTTCCTCCACTGAAAGTTGTATTAGAATGAAACCCAGGTGTCAGACAGGCAAGTTGGGGTGAAAAAGCCCTCAAAACCAGAAACCCAGCCCTCAACCTCAAAACTACCTACAAAAGTACTTTTATTTTTCCTTTTGTTATTGTTTATCTCAGCTATTAACATTCTGCTGGTACCTCCATTAGCATATGAACTGGCCATGTCCCTTCTTTTAAATCTCTCTGCAGAAACAAAAGAAATACTCTTGCTCTTGGTAAATAGAGCAGTGCAGGTGCTCCTTGCAGATAAGGTAAAAAAGCAACTTCAAACATTAGTAACAACTTACAAAGGCCACGGCTGAATTTTTATTAGCTGAGTACAAGGAACAAGTCCTGGGATATGAGTACATATTTCATATTTGTCTTTATTCGAGCACAAAAATCCGGGTTCAGAGACAGGTTAAATGAAGGGATTTCTCTCTTGTAAGAAAAGACAGTACTGAGGTTATGTTCAGGTCTATCGGATGTGAGCATCTGGTTTGTTTGGAGTTACAAGATCAAACAATATCAAAGGAGATGCCCATTTGGGGGCTAGCAGCTGAATTCCAGCAACGGCAAGAGGCCACTAGAGAAACAGTCTCATTTCTGAAAAGATATGAAAATAATTGCCCTGAATCACTCAACACCTCGACTGAGGCAACGAGCTGTGGCAGGGTACAGGCACGCCACAGCCATCAGCCAAATCACACACACCCAGCACGGAGCAGTAGCACTGAAAACACCCGGCTCCTCCATCCCACCTCCTCCCTCCCAGATAAGACAAACCGTATCGTCCTCAATCTCACCGGCAGCGCTTCGCCACGTGCCGTGAGCACTGCTGGGGTTTATTCCCACCCTGAGGGTGGGTGCTGCAAGAGGGCAAGCCAGACCCTGGCCCCCATGGCTGAGCTCTTCCCACAGCACCAGTGCAGGTCTCCACTTCCCAAATTGTTTGGTGTCCAAGCATGGCAGGCCACACGCAGAGCTGGCAGCTTGCACGATCTTTTGCCCCCAGGTTGGGAAAAACACCCAGGTTTTCCAAAATCATAGAATCGTTTAGGTCGGAAAAGACCTTTGAGATCATCGAGTCCAACCATTAACCTAGCACTGCCAAGTCCACCAGTAAACCACGTCCCTAAGCACCACATCTACACGTCTTTTAAATATCTCCAGGGATGGTGACTCCACCACTTCCCTGGGCAGCCTGGTCCAATGCTTGACAACCCTTTTGGTGAAGAAATTTTTCCTAATATCCAACCTAAATCTCCCCTGGCACAACTTGAGGCCATTTCCTCTTGTCCTATCATTTGTTACCTGGGAGAAGAGACCGACCCCCACCTCGCTACAACCTCCTTTCAGGTAGTTGTAGAGAGCAATAAGGTCTCCCCTCAGCCTCCTTTTCTCCAGGCTAAACAACCCCAGTTCCCTCAGCCGCTCTTCATAAGACTTCTGCTCTAGACCCCTCACCAGGTTGGTTGCCCTTCTTTGGACACACTCCAGCACCTCAATGTCTTTCTCGTAGTGAGGGGCCCAAAACTGAACACAGCATTCAAGGTGAGGCCCCCACCAGTGCCGAGTACAGGGGGACAATCACTTCCCTAGTCCTGCTGGCCACACTATTTCTGATACAAGCCAGGATGCTATTGGCCTTCTCGGCCACCTGGGCACGCTGCTGGCTCATATTCAGCTGGCTGCCAACCAACATTCCCAGGTCCTTTTCTGCTGGGCAGCTTTCCAGCCACTCTTCCCCAAGCCTGTAGCATTGCATGGGGTTGTTGTGACCCAAGTGACCCAGGTGGCACTTGTATGTGGTTGAACCTCATACAGTTGGCCTCAGCCCATCGATCCAGCCTGTCCAGATCCCTCTATAGAGCTTTCTTATCCTCAAGCAGATCAACACTCCCACCCAACTTGGTGTCATCTGCAAACTTACTGAGGGTGCACTCCATCCCTTGTCCAGATCATTGATAAAGATATTAAACTGAACTGGCCCCAACACTGAGGCCTGGGGAACACCACTTGTGACCGGCCGCCAACTGGAGTAAACTCCATTCACCACCACTCTTTGGGCCCGGCCATCCAGCCAGTTCTTTACCCAGCGAAGAGTACACCCGTCCAAGCCATGAGCAGCCAGCTTGTCCAGGAGAATGCTGTGGGAAACGGTGTCAAAGGCTTTACTGAAGTCTAGGTAGACAACATCCACAGCCTTTCCCTCATCCACTAAGCGGGTCACCTTGTCATAGAAGGAGATCAGGTTGGTTAAGCAGGACCTGCCTTTCCTAAACCCTGGCTGGGCCTGATCACCTGGGTGTCCTGTACATGCCACGTGATGGCACTCAAGGTGATCTGCTCCATGACCTTCACTGGCACCAAGGTCAGGCTGACAGGCCTGTAGTTCCCCGGATCCTCCTTCCGCTCCTTCTTGTAGATGGGTGTCACATTTGCTAACCTCCAGTCAGCTGGGACCTCCCCCGTTAGCCAGGACTGCTGGTAAATGATGGAAAGCGGCTTGGTGAGCGCTTCCGCCAGCTCCCTCAGTGCCCTTGGGTGGATCCCATCAGGCCCCATAGACTTGTGTGTGTCTAAGTGGTGTAGCAGGTCACTAACTATTTCCCCTCGGATTATGGGGGCTTCTTTCTGCTCCCCATCCCTCTCTTCCAGCTCAGGGGGCTGGGTACCTGGAGAACAACTGGTCTTACTAATAAAGACTGAGGCAAAGAAGGCATTAAGCACCTCAGCCTTTTCCTCATCCTTAGTCACTATGTTTCCCACTGCATCCAATAAAGGATGGAGATTCTCCTTAGCCCTCCTTTTGTTGCTAATGTATTTACAGAAACATTTTTAATTGTCTTTTACAGCACTAGCCACATTAAGTTCTAGCTGGGCTTTGGCCCTTCTAATTTTCTCCCTGCCTAACCTCATGACATCCTTGTAGTCTTCCTGAGTTGCCTGCCCCTTCTTCCAAAGGTCATAAACTCTCCTCTTTTTCCTGAGTTCCAGCCAAAGCTCTCTGTTCAGCCAGGCTGGTCTACTTCCCCGCCAGCTCGTCTTTCGGCACATGAGGACAGCCTGCTCCTGTGCCTTTAAGATTTCCTTCTTGAGGAATGTCCAGCCTTCCTGGACTCCTTTGCCCTTCGGGACTGCCTCCCAAGGGACTCTGTCAACCACTCTCCTAAACAGGCCAAAGTCTGCCCTCCGGAAGTCCAAGGAGGCAGTTCTGCTGACCCCCCTCCTTACTTTTCCAAGAATTGGAAACTCCATCATTTCGTGATTGCTGTGCCCAAGACAGCCTCCAACAGTCACATCACCCACAAGTCCCTCTCTGTTTGCAAACAAGAGGTCCAGTGGGGCTCCTTCCCTAGTTGGCTCACTCAGCAGCTGTGTCAGGAAGTTATCTGCCACACACTCGAGGAACCTCCTAGACTGTTTTCCCTCTGCTGTATTGTATTTCCAGCAGACATCCCATGAGAACAAGGGCTAGTGATTGTGAGACTTCTCCCAGCTGCTTATAGAATATTTTGTCTGCCTCCTCATCCTGGTTGGGTGGTCTGTAACAGACTCCCACCATGGTATCTGCCTTGTTGGCCTTCCCCCTGATTCTTACCCATAAACACTCAACCCTATCATCACCATCATTAAGCTCTGGACAATCAAAACACTCCCTAACACACAGGGCTACCCCACCACCTCTCCTGCCTTGCCTATCCCTCCTGAAAAGTTTATAGCCATCCATTGCAGCACTCCAGTTGTGCACGCCATCCCACCATGTTTCCATGATGGCAACTATATCATAGTTTTCCTATTGCACAATGGCTTCCAGCTCCTCCTGTTTGTTGCCCATGCTGTGGGCATTGGTGTGGACGCACTTCAGTTGGGCTATTGATCCCGCCACCTTTTTGCGAGGAGAAGCCCCAATTCCTACGTGACCTTTTCGAGCGCTTCTGTGGTTTCTAACACACCAATAACCCTTGCGTCTTTGCTGCCACATGGATCTCTATCCCCTGCCTCCACTGAGATGGCAGACTGAAGGTCCTCGCTAGCACGCTGTCCCTCAAACATTGGCGTGCTGCCCGCAGGCTTATCTCTAGTGAGCCTGGTTTTATTCCTTCCCCCTTCAAATCCAGTTTAAGGCTCTTTCAATGAGCCCTGCTAACTCCTGTGCAAAGATCCTTTTCCCCCTTTGAGACAGGTGTACCCCATCTGTCGCCAGCAGACCTGGTGTTGTGTAAACCGACCCATGATCAAAAAACCCAGAATTCTGCCAGTGACACCAGGCTCGGAGCCAGGCGTTGATCTGCTGGCTCTTCCTGTTTCTTCCCTCATCATTCCCTGCAACTGGAAGGATAGAGGAGTACACTACTTGTGCTCCTGATCCCTTAACCAGTCATCCCATGATGCTGATGTGGAAACCTGGCTCTCAAACCCCACATCCCTCTTTCCCAGGTCGGGGGGAAGGTGAGGGGCAGAGATGCTCATTGGGTGATTTGGGGGATATGGAAGTTTTGTGCGAAGACATCTGCTTCAAAATGTCTACCTCAGGGCAACCAGGAAAGTTGTACCATGAATGATACAGCATGTGACCTAAAGGCATGTGACCGGGAATTTTTAAAACTAATTAGCTACGTTTAAGTGTTTTACATTTGTGTCAGCCCCACACATTGAATTATAGTTTCCCAGATCTTTTATGTGTTGCAGTTGAATTTCTTTTTCAATATCAAAGACTGCATTCTTTCGCTTCGTAATATATTTTTAAGAGTGACAAGAGATCGATAAAAACATGTAATTTAGGGATCCATAAAACCCACATA
Source organism: Ciconia boyciana (assembly GCF_034638445.1). Lineage (NCBI taxonomy): Eukaryota > Metazoa > Chordata > Aves > Ciconiiformes > Ciconiidae > Ciconia > Ciconia boyciana. Next base: position 82,519,258 of record NC_132936.1, read on the forward strand.
ATTTAGCTTCACATACCGTGCTTTACATAAAACAAGACATACCAGTCAGTCAGTTTGCACACAGGTATATACATCTATGTCTCTGGTTTGGTTTATGTTAGGCTTTGTGCTTTTAAGCTCTGACAGCTATTTAACACTTTATTAGGAAAACCAAAACATAATTAAAATATCATAATGTGAGTCCCCTCTCCTCAGCTTAAATTAAAAATAACAGCCTACCCCCATTTTTCACATGGGAAAGAAAGAAAAGGAAGTGTTAATCATTCCTCATCCCTTGCATTTTTTATGGGCATTTGTTGCAGTTGGACAAACGAGCAGCATTTTTCTATAGACTTTCCTCTATAGACCCAGATGACTCTGGCAGTCAACGAACAGCTTCAATTATAAATAACTTGTGTTTACTTAACGTGACCCCGTCTGGAAAAGGGAAAGCTGTGAAGCAGAGAGCCCCGATGCTCTCCACGGGGATCTCCTTCCCCGCATAAAGGACAGAGCCACCAGCTAGACAGAGAGCTCAGAGCTGCCTGGCTGCTCGACAGTGACTCGGTGTGAAGAATCAACTGGCCACACAAATATGTCCCTCGATCGCAGCCACAGTCACACCGGGGCAGTGGAAGAAGCCAGGAGAAAACTTTCCTTCTGTAAAAGTGAGTGGCAAGCTGCTGAATCACTCTGGCAGGCAGGAGTCAGCATGTCTAGGGGAAGGGAAAGTCAATGTCTCCTGGAGGGAATATTAATAATGAAAACCAAAGCAAGGACATTCAGGACTCAAAAGGATCTTTACATTTAGTAAAAAAACATTCCAAGAGTGGCTCCATGCACAAATTAATATTTCAGGGACCGTAAAACAATATTCATTTTATATTTATGATACAAAATTATTCATCCGCTAGGGTTTCAAAGTATTTTACAGCTGTGCACTAAGAAAGCATCTCATTTGCTGTGAAATGCAGCCACCTTGTCACGGGAGCGCAGCAGTGGGCAGGACTGTCTAGGGCACAAGGGAAAAAACCACTGCCATCAAGGGAATTTGACAGAGCTCAGCACTGCTGCTCCTCTTTTTTAAGTCTAGGATGGGCCTATGTATTTGTAGGAGCTGGGCTTAGGGAGACAAGACAAGTGGAAAAATTAGGAACAGCAACTACAGTTGAATAGAGAAGTTTTAGACAAGTCCTTGTTGAAATCTGACTGGTCCAATGCAGGTAAATAAAGATGTAATAACTTATGCAAAACAGATTTTATTGTCCCTCCTCCCAGTCAGGTCATAGCAGAAACTAGCAAGATCTGTCAGGAGCAACTTGTGTTTTGTACCCCAGGGCAAAGCCACAGGAGCCACCACCACTGCAGCAAGCAAACCACCGGGGACCCCTCTCCCTGCTGGGGCTCATCCCCTCCTCAAATATTGGAGGGGGAGCATCCATTTCTTCTTCTCTCCATCGCTGGCAGCCTTCCCTGAGCAGAGGAAAAGGGATGCAAAGTTAATTCTTTGTTTACTTGGGGACATGCAGTATTCACCAGCCCATATGTATATCCATGCATTACATAGATTGAATTTATGTGAACAGTTGATTTAATCAGTAACAACGAGTAATACCCTTCAGAAGAAAAAATGCAGAATGCAATACCTCTGCCACCAAATAATCCTGTATGCATAAATATTCTTGAAATATATAATTTGTATCAGAAGCAACAGAAGCTGTGATATAGGATGTGCTTTGTTACAACCTGATATAGATTAAAAGTCAAATAATGCACTCTCAGAGACAGACACAGCCCCGAATCCAGTTTTGCTCTCAAAATAGAAGTATAGTAAATAACATAGGCAGCCAAGACCATCTACAAAACTCCAAGCAATGCCATGTGTTTGTTTTTTCATGTGTTTAGGTATATATATGTACATACGCATATACATACACACACAGTTAAAATATGAATTTATATTTACTCAGGGACAGAGTGTGCTTTTGGTCTCTCTATGAAGATTGAGTATTCCTAAAATAACCATTAGAAATCAAGAGAGAAGGGAAAGGAAAACAACCTTCAATTTTCATTTGAAAAATCTTCTGCTTATTGATAGGGCTTCTCTTTGCTACAAAATTTGCTAGGAAAAAGAGGAAAGAAAATGTTAGCTGCAGCTTACCTAGTGCAAATGCAAGCATAATTTGGTGGAAACATGTATGTTAATGGGCATTGAGGACTGTTGATTCAGAGCACAGCAAAGAGCACAAAACCTCCTCTAGCTCTTTGAAAAAATGACGACAACCAACATGGGCCACTGGAGGGTTTTCAACTGAGATACATAGTATTTTACACAGCTCTTTCTATCTGCATATGGTATCTCAGACAGCACTTGTAGCTTCTTGAGAAAGACCTCAGAGCCCTCTAAGACAGCAAGTCAGGTGCTAGGTGCTAGCCCTTGGCTCTCCAGTCTCTTCAGGGCATGGGTATGTGATTTATGATGACCTGGACAACAAGCAGTTATCCAAAGATCCAGATGAAGTCAAGTGCATGTGACCCATGTGGCGGAATTTTGTACGGAGTGCACCATCATCGTATGTCAACTCATTGGCAGTAATGAGCTGGAACATCAAAACAACGAGCAGGTGGATCAGGCTGCTAAGACTGAAGTGGCTCAGGTGGATCTGGACTGGCAACATAAGGGTGAATTATTTATAGCCCGGTGGGCCCATGACACCTCAGGCCATCAAGGAAGAGATACAACATATAGATGGGCTCGTGATCAAGGGGTGGACTTGACCATGGACGCTATTGCACAGGTTATCCATGAATGTGAAACATGCACTGCAATCAAGCAAGCCAAGCACTTAAAGCCTCTGTGGTATAGAGGACGATGGCTGAAATATAAATATGGGGAGGCCTGGCAGACCGATTATATCACACTCCCACAAACCCGCCAAGGCAAGCGCTGTGTGCTTACCATGGTGGAAGCAACCACCGGATGGCTGGAAACATATCCCATGCCCCATGCCACTGCCTGGAACACTATCCTGGGCCTTGAAAAGCAAGCCCTATGGTGACATGGCACCCCAGAAAGAATTGAGTCCAACAGGACTCATTTCTGAAACAACCTCATAGAGCCCTGGGCCAAAGAGCACGGCATTGAGTGGGTATATCACAACCCCTGTCATGCACCAGCCTCCAGGAAAATTGAACGATATAATAGACTGTTAAAGACTACACTGAGAGCAATGGGTGGTGGGACATTCAAACATTGGGATACACATTTAGCAAAAGCCACCTGGTTAGTCAACACTAGGGGATCTGTCAGTCGAGCTGGCCCTGCCCAATCAAAACTTTTACGTACTGTAGAAGCAGATAAAGTCCCTGTACTGCACTGGGTTACTCCTGCCTCGGGCAAAGGCAAACCCATTCATGGGATTGCTTTTGCTCAAGGACCTGGGTGGACTTGGTGGGTAGTGCAGAAGGATGGGGAAGTCCGCTGTGTACCTCAAGGGGATTTGATTTGAAGTGAGAATAGCCAATGATTTGAACTGTATAATGTTAATTGCTACATAATACTGTATGTCATCACTACTATAGTTGCTACATGCCATATCAATGGCATTACAGTAAGAATCACCCAGATTAATGAAGAATGAACTTTGATGAAACCGAGCAAAGTGCAGCAGTGATGGAACTAGAACTGATAGCTGTCAGCATGCAGTAGTCCAACACCACACACCATCTCTCCTGCCTTGAAGGACTGTTATGACAGATGGAGCCCAAAGTCATGGACTAAATGAACTCAACGGACATTTTAAAGGGATGGCCTATAGACTAAGGGAATGATATCTGTGTGTATACGTCAAAAGACAGGAAAAGTGGTGGTGATTAATTGGAATGTGTGGGACCTGGGCATGACACAGATGGTATAGAATAAAGGTGGATACTGTCCTGGTTCTGGTTGGGATAGGGTTAATTTTCCTCCTAGTAGCTTGTATACTGCTGTGTTTTGGATTTAGCATGAGAATAATGTGATAACACACTGATGTTTTAGTTGTGGCTAAGTAATGCTTATACTAAGTCAAGGACTTTTCAGCTTCCCATGCTCTGCCAGCGAGCAGGTGCACAAGAAGCTGGGAGGGGGCACAGCCAGGACAGCTGAGCCAAACTGGCCAAAGGGCTATTCCATACCATATGACGTCATGCTCAGTATACAAACTGGGGTGAATTGGCTGAGGAGCAGTGATCGCTGCTCAGGGACTGGCTGGGCGTCAGTTGACAGGTGATGAGCTGTTGTATCACTTTTTTTTTCCCTTGGGTTTTGTTCCCCTCTCTGTTTTGTTGTTTTCCTTTTCAATACTATTATTATTGTTGTTGTTATTGTTATTATTATTATTATATTTCAAATATTAAACTGTTCTTATCTCAACCTATGAATTTTCTCACTTTTACTCTTCCGATTCTCTCCCTCACCCCACCGTGTGGGGGGGAGGATGAGCGAGCGGCTGTGTGGTGCTTGGTTGCCAGCTGGGGTTGCACCATGACACACTGTTTTACAAGCCGGGGAAAGGAGGCACCATGGAAGGACTTGCCTTGACAAAACCTCTCAGCCAGGCTCTACTGGTGCTGGGGTCAGTAACCTGCTCTCCCAGACCCCTCCACCTCCAGTCTAAGCACTGCCATGGGATTGCTGCCCCCCTTACGCCTGAAACTGCTCCTGACTTTAAGGCACTGCTTCTATCTTTAAACATATACTCAACACACGCTTTCCAAAAATGTGTCCCCCTACACCTCTGTGTACACCGGAGTATCAGTCATGCGAGCGCTGTGTAAATGCTTGCAGAGTACAGTGGAGTATTTGGTGTAAAAATATTTAAAAGTCCAAAGGTGAGTTAGAAATCTATCAGATGAGCAATTCAGGGGAAGAGGCTACTTCAACAGAGCTTAGCTGGGATCGTGCAAGCAGCAGAGAGGGATTCCAGCTATATCTGAGCTTCCGGCCAGATTATCTATTTAGTGGTATCGTATTGTCCCAGCAAATTTCCATTGGTTACTCATGCCTCAAAACTGAACATATTTCCAGCTTTCTGGGAAAATAGTAACTTTGGTGGGTGACAGTTAACATGTACAGTAAAACTTGTCTAGATGAGAAAAAGGATTGCGAGTGGTCTAGCCCATATTTTAGTCCCAGTCTCAGAACCTCTGGTAAATAACAGGAACAAGCATTTTCCAGCTCAGTGATCTGATGCTCTGTTACCTGGGTGCTTGTATTTGTCATGACACACACATATCCAGGCACTTTCTGTAAGGTGGGTCTTACAATTCAAACATGAAAATCTTTTAAAAGCAACCCACTGCCACTCTATTATAATAATGTTCTCTGCTAGTGAATCTAAGCCAAGGACTCTGGGGACAGTGAACACCTTAATGTTCTCGGAAAGTCATTTAACATCTGTCTCTTTCTATCTAAACCCTGCTGATCACCCCATGGACTTAATTTTCCCAGCCATAAAATGAGCCAACAGTATCTACTTACCTGGTTTGTGGATAGAGATGTCTGCAGTAAAGGACTTGAAGAGTGAGGTAATTAATGAAGAAGACCTTTCTGTCTGCCAGAGTTCACCATCTGTGTGAGGACATAGTATGAAGATGAAGTTGAGCAGCTGAGAGATCCGATAGACTGATTTACACAGACAGCTAAGTTAACCGCAGGCACAAGGCCGCTGTTGAAAGGCACTGCGGGTCAGTGGGACATCCGCTGTGCTGTGTGGGACAAAAGGATGAGTGGATGGGATGCGGGTGGGAACAGCCCCTCTCTGCAGCACCAGCGCTAGGGTTTGGGAGAAGGCTTGATGCAGGGCAGGGCACACAACGGGGAAGCAGACCAGATGTTTGTGTTGAAGGACAAGTCACTCTCCTATCTCAGCACTATTAAAGCTTACACCAACATGAAAAACGTCTCCATCCCAGACTCCCTGGTCAAGTTGCAACACAAGCACCATAATCCAACCGCTAAGCAACTCTCTCTACTCACGGCTGCTCTCAGCTGATGCCTCTTGCAGGACAGGGATGTGTCTCTCCTGTGTCTCGCAGGGTAAGGGCAGGGAGCAGATCTGCGCTGCTCCCCTGACGATCACAGAGCCAATTAAGGACTGCCTCTCAGTGCCACCACTCAGGCAAAAATCAAGAGGCCACACTTCACTCTAAGTATCTAATTGCCTTTTCCTTCCATGGTGCTTAATCATCAGTAAGTACAGGAATAAAACATTAGAAAGGACAGCTCTGACGTATCCAAATAGCTCCCTGCTCTGGTGTCTAGTCAGTACACCAGTCCCTTTGCTGTTCTCTCTCCTTGTTCAAGGTGTCACCCCCTCTTTCAGGGCACAGAACCTCACACACCCTCATCCTCCACTGCCTAGAGCTGCTCCTGAGCCTGGTCCACACAGCCACTGACACAGGCGACAGCCCGCATCATTGCCGGCCTTACTGAAATCTCCCACTCAAGCACACGACGAGTGCAGCTCAGCTAATTCATGCCCCTGCAGAGGCACCCAGTGCCATCCGCTGAGTGTTTATATGCTCTTCAGAGGTGGGAGAAGGCTGTGTAGGATGGGCTGGGGTCACAGGTAGGTTTGGCGTGGGACTGGTCACAGGCAGGGCCAGATGGCACCACAGGACTCATCGCAAACACAGATCCCCGCACAGACTTTCTGGTTATCCAACAAATAATTACCATGTCCCTTCAGGACGCGTATAGCATGTGGCAGCCCAATTACAACACATGGAGCAGGAGAGGACAGTGCCATAAAACATCAGCCAATAATGAAAATTAGCCTGGGGGGAGGCAGGGAGGGAGAGACCTTAACTCTTCCTTTTCTTTTTTCCTTTCCCTATGTTTAATTTCTTTCACTTTCTCTCCCTCAGCTTCTTTTGTGGTTTTTTCAATCATTGCACAATTTTGTCACAGTCAAATATTTTCAGTGTTTTCGGTTCTTGATGCGTGCAGGCTTCTCCTTCTGCCAGGCAGGGACAGAAAAGCTCGAGGGCAGAAACGCTGCCCCTTTCAAGCTGGTCACCCATGAAGGCAGCTCCAGATGACCCACAAGCTCTATGAATGCAGCCCCATCATGGAGCATAACGCTCTTGTAAGGCTGCTTATGGTAATAGAAACTCAGCATTCGCTATGAATAATCACAGATTTTATTTATAGTGACAAAACGAGAGGGTCTTTTATGCAATATTCACTCAGGTTACCCAGGTCAATAGCAGCCTAGTCATAGTGACTCATACTGTGGAATTAAATATTTTAAACATAGCACAGTTATAGTCTGAGCCTGGCTTGCCTTCAGTAACTGCCTTGATCTCATTTTCCTCCTTCCCTCCCCAAAACAGACTAGAAAATTCAAAGTATCCCATGCGATACAGCGCCTGGTTCTCCTTATCCTGTGTCAGACATGAGGCGGCGATCAAAGACACAGGAAGGGGTGCTCACGCTGTCTTTTGGAAGAGTTTTGCCTAGTGATCAATAGGAAACAGGGGCATGTGTGTAGGATGGGGCACCAGAGTCTCTCTGCTGCTGTGCCAGGACGCCATCCTTGCAGGGTCAGATTGTTGCTGCTCTTACAGTAAGGTCACTTGAGGACCCAGGTAGCTGAGTGATTCATGCAAGGTCGTTGAAAAAAACAAGTAGAAATGCTGGGGACGGAGTTTTAAAGCTCTGAGTGCAAGGCCCCACCAGGAAATTGCCTGCAAGTTTTTACAGTTCACACAACTGAAGGGAGAGTGATGCTTGCTGAAGCCTTTTGCCCTCCCTTGACATGCAATGAAGGACTTGTGCCTTTGGTCCAGGCACAGGTCCTGCTGTCCCAGTGTAGCTTCGAAGGAGATGTGCTAAAGCATCCCCCACTGGAGGTACAAGTTGGTACAAGGGCTACCCTAAAGCAAAGACTGGAATAAAAGCGTCAGAGAAACAGCACCATTTGGGCTGGAGGACTTTCCTCACCTGGAACCTGAGAGTTCTGACGTGAAAACCTCAGGCCAGTCATCAGAGAGGATTTGAGCTCTGTACGGTCAAAACCCCTAAAAGCAACTGCAGTGAACCGCAGTGCACTGGTGTGTCCCCAGTCCTGCGAAGACCCACCCAGCCTTGCCCACTAGGTAGGAACAGAGAAGAACCACTGCACAAATCCACCAGAAATGACAGGAAAGAAGGAATGTAATGGGGACACAATTTTTTGTGATTATAAATTACCTTCTCTATAAGCTTTCATGCAAGGATAAACTCCCTTATTTTTTACCTTACGGGGTTAACTTTGGCTCTCACTGAATACATGGACCTAAGCTACAGGCCTGAAACACCTTACAAGTCAGGGCAAATTGGGAACAACCCTGCTGGAGGCCGCGGTGCCAACTGGAAGGCAATTCAGACTCTGGTTGCCTCGCATCGCGTTGGGGTATTGATTGACCCCTACGCTCCAGCACACCCACCGCGCTCTGGCACAACAGGTACCGGGGCAGAAAGCTCAGTGGCCATGTCAGCCCCAGGAGGTGATGTGTGCTCTGTGACTGGTTTTTAAATATGCCATTCAAAAGGCTTCCCGAGACCACACAGCATGCAAGGTGCGACCATTTTTCACACAAACATATTTTCGGGGTGCCTTTTATTTTTCCCCCCAAATAAAACTGGCCAGAAGAGAAGCTACGCTGAGACAAGGACTAAATTGCTCTGATTCAAGTCTTTCCCATTTGGAAGGGGCATTATTGGAACAATGGATATAATAAAGTGATGCTTGTTTACATGACTTTTCCATTAGCAGAGGAGAATTTGTGGGAGGTGTAAACTTTTCCAGACATTCAATTTGAGCTGTTTAATGAAACATTTTAACTAAAGCATCAGGGTATAAAGGGTGATTTACCACAGCTTATTGCTTAGTTAGAGAAGAACATTTTAAGTAAGTGTGAGTAAGAGATCGAGCCTACAGCCTCTTTCTACACATCTCAGTACTCAACAGCACATGCGATCTTCTCTGTGTTATTACCCAGTTACAAAACCCAGACCACAGTCACTATTTCCAGGAGGTCCGTGACAGCCCCACTAAGTCTGCTCGGAGACGGAAAGGCTTCACTCAGCAGTCTCTAGTTACAGGGCTGGGTCCTTCAAGGGCAGCAGTGTCTGTGTTGGTGAAGGCATCATCGCTATGTGTCACGTAGCATCTTTGGCCTGAGCAATGGAACCTCTTTTACTAAAAAAAACAAATGTTCAGCTAAAAACTGAGGTAATCCCTTCCCTTTCCAGCAGAGCCACTTCTCTAGCAGGGAAGCGCAAAAGGACTATCCGTTCACCCTGCAACCAAAATGTTGTTTACCTCTGAAGGAGGAACAACTCCCTCCAGCTGAGCTAATGTGGCCAAAGTGGTGTGAAAAGAAAACTGTGGGATAGGACTTGAACCACTACCTGTCACCCACCATCCAGGGACTCACTAAAGGGATTTATTGTGCTCTCTTCTGTCCAGCCAAACCTGATCGGCCGCTGAGTAAAAAGGCAGCCCTTTGCATTTTTTGGGTGGATGTGATAGCAGAAAACAGCCCTCTCCTACAGCAAGAGCAGTCATCTTACTGGGCATGACTGCTCTCATTGTAGGGAAGGATGCATAAAGCAGGAGGAAGTTGTAGTTCACCATATCGATAAACCTGTTGACAAGCCAGCATGCTCTAGAGGAGCCCAGTGCAAATGGAAATGGAGGTCAGAATTGGTCAGGATGCTCCCCTAATGGCCTCAGTATCAGAAAGCACTGATAGCCGCCGTGCTGCCACGTGGAAGCATCACTTGCTCTAAGTCGGTTATTGATCCTTCATATAGCTGCTTCTTGTGTAATTAAGTCTCTAGAGAGGATAGGGGAGAAAAATGACTTAGGAAATGAAAAGTATCAATAGCTGCAGCTGAGGTGCTGAAGAGTTTTATGGATTCAGGATGCTGGAACAAGCACCACAAGCTTCCCTAGTAGAGAAATGATGTTCTTACACTAAAAACCACCTGGGAATCAGATTATGGTAACTGCCACTTCAAATGGAGTTATAAAAGGGAGGAATTTGTACCCCGGAGTTTAGCCTTTGGACATATCTTTAGAAATAACAAGTTCTGCTGGGGATATACTGGATACAGCAGCCCATGGCTGGCTCTGCTCTCCTGGGAAGGGCGAAGGTGCTCTGCTCTAACACTAAGACATGTTTTGGACCCTCCAAACAGAAGTTCTGGGGCCTCCCTCAATTTCCCACTACTGTAACTCACATTTAATAATGAACTTGCACTGCATCATTGCCAGGCTGAAAAAGTGTGCATTTCTATCCCAAAAACCCCCGCTCTTCCACACCAGTAGGCCAGCAGCACTAATAGCTGCCATTAGCTAATAGCACTTGGAGCATCTTTATGGGTCAGCTGTGAGTTTGTGCATGACATCCATACATGACATAAGGAAAGGAGCTCCCTGTACGTGAAATTTAAAAAAAAAAAAAAAGTGAAAAAGAAAACAACACTGGAGGGAAGCCAAATACCAGAAATAAAAGTGATTAGATGACACCAACGTGGCCAACACAGTTCTCACAATTCTGAAGGACCTGGTGACCTCACGGTTCTTACATTTGGCATTACAAAATAAAGAAACTCTGCCACAGGAAAACATCTTAAGTGCAGTAAGATGGCCTCGGAGTAAATGTATGAATAGCTTGATTTGTCCTGATGGATGGATAGACATTGTCACAGTTCACTTCATCTGATAGGACTAAGACTTATACATGGTACAAATTGATTCAGAAAAGAGAAGACTGCCACATGCTATTACTGTTACATTTCATTGTAATAGCTATGTACTATAAACAGATTTTGGTGCATGGCTGCTCTAAGGGAAAAAGTGAAGAGAAGCCCAGCGTATCCATACAAAGCAAGAATCAAAATCTTGCTCTCCTGAGCACACTCCCCTTGATAGAAGACTTTGAAAGGTGGGAAGAATCAAGTTAAATCCTGTCCTGCTTTCCCTCTTTTATCCTCTCCATCCACCCCCATCATCGCTGCACTTGATGTCCCTAAAGGATTCACTAAAGGCAAGGGAAGGAAGGAACTGAATCTGTGCTGCACGTGGCTTCCTCATGTTGAATCCAAACACTCTTACAGCTGTTAATGCTTCTTCTCCTGCCCTGTTTAGAGGAGAAATTCTGGTTTTGTTTATCCTGCTGTCACGCAAGACAAGCAGGACTTTAGGATTCCTATATACTCCAGCCACTTGTCAGAGTTTCACTGCCTGGGATATAGAATATCTGCATCTCCGAGGAAGGGGAATTTAAATGAGAAGAGGTATCACTGAAGAGTTAATGCAACGCAGTTAACCCTTCTCTTGAATACAACATTGAAAAAAAAAGAAAAGAAAATAGACAGTGGTAACACAGAGGCCCAGGTGACATCCTCCGTTCCCTCACCCACCAGGCAACACAACAAAGGCTGGACAAAACACTCCCCAAGTCCTGCAGCCAGCGACACCGGCTTGCTGCTGGGACATTCTCCGGCCAGATCCGGAGAAGCGCCCAGCCTGGCACGCAGAGCCCTGCCCTGTGTCCGAGGAGAGAAGAGTCTGGCCCTGGCCCTGCCCAGCACTTGCAATGCAAGGTGGTCCTGGAAGCATCACTGCCCGTCCCTTCGCCAGCAGCAGAGCAGCCTCCCATGAGGAATGGGGGGAAAAAAAGACATAGTTGTTTACATGTGATCAGTCACTGAATGTATTTGCTTTTTTTTTTTTTCATGAATGGCTCTTATTTCTTCTTGGGCACTTTCTGCCAACGAGAGCAGAGGAGAAGGGACACAAGATATAATCCGGGTGTCAGCAAAAGTGACCCTTTGCAATCAGAAAAGCCCTAAACATCTTCCTTTTCCTTTTCCTTCCTTTTCTCTTCTAAAGCAAACAATCAAACGCAATCCACCAGGGAGAGTGATTCATCATAAAATCTCTCTGTCTAATCAGCATGCCCAAGAAGATTTTTGTCTTCTTATAATTATTGGAGAACAGAAGTTTTAAGCAGCGCTTCTTCCCAGCGTAAATGAACTGGGCAAGAAATCCCTTGGAGACCCACAGCCCCTTATCTGATGGGCAGCCTCATTCCCTGATCACAAAGCAGAAGTTAAAATTGGTTTCATTACTGTCAAGGGCAACCGGTCTGATACCAGATTATCACACTTCTTCCCACCTCCTTCTCCTCTCCTCATCCCAGCACTTGTGGGCATAGACACGTGCGTGCTCACACACACTTAGCCCAATTTCCTTATCCGTGTGGCATATCGCCAGCAGATTTTGACAGCTATACAGGTAGAGGCTGCGAGCTGGGTATCTTTGTCGAGAAAAATATTTAGCTGTAGCACGGCAAGCTAGAAGGCGAGGGAATCGGAAGGACATAATGAAGAGAGCGGCAGCAAATGAAAAGATGGAGTGGATAAGTAAAGAAGAAAGAGCCTTTAACAAAAATGCACAACAAATAGAGGAATGCGAAAGATTGTTTCTATGGCAATGTAAGTAAGACTGCAAAACTGCTGTCTGCAAGCAAATGTATTTAAAATGAAACATAAGGTAACTGAGGTAACAGAGTCTGTGTCACCAATGGCAAAGCAATTTAGCAGCGTTGAGCCTCCAGCATCCCCCTTCACCACCAGCTGCAACGTGAGAGCACTGCCCCAGATTTTGGTGTTGGGGACTTTCTGCAGGGGGGTGATGTCCCCCCTCAGCGGCCACGGCTGGGGAGCACCGCGCGGGTTGCAGGGCTGTCCCTCCCTGCCGGCGCATGGCCGCCCAACGCAGGAGGCCCCAGGGAGCATCGCAGACGATCCTTGCCGAGAAAAGCCACCCTGCCCCGCTCCCCCCCAGCACCGCCCCGGAGGCCCCCATGGCCCCCAACCACGCAGGGGTACTGGGGGTGTCGACACGGCAGCTTCGGCCAGGCCTGCCGGCCTTCCCTCCTCATCAATTCCATCCACCGCATGGGACGGGGCCAGCCTCCCGTGGGACTTGGGCTCTTCTTGCAACTAACTGGTGGCCTCCCAGTCAACGACAGATGAGAAAGGTTTTGGCAGAAAGGTGTGAATCTGGGGTAGAGACCTGGAAAGGGGTCAGCTGGACCAAGGAGAGGGAAAGAGCTGCCATATCCCCTTTCAGAAGCCTTTTGAAGCACAGACCTTAAGAGGAGGCGGGGGACAGGACGCAGTTTGCCCGCACTGCACATCATGGGAAGGCAGTGATGCTCCCGGTGGGGCTTCTCAGGCCGGCGAGGCACTGAGGTGGCTGTAGGAACAGACAGGAGCGAGGTTGGGGCTTGGCTTGCTCAGGAGGGCCCCGCAGCAGGTCCTGCACACCTCACGTAACCGCATCTGCTCTGTCGATGCCTTCGCCGCAGTGCTGGTCTGCAGAGGCGGGCGAGGGACACAAGCCTCCTCACACATAAACCAGGCTCATGGCTTGGTCCAGCCACGCCGCCTTGAATGCTCCCTTCCTGCACGGTTTTTGACAATCTTAAAAACTGAGCATTTTAGACACACGCTGAGCTGCGTAATGGGGCTCGCTCCTCTGTTTCTCCTGCTGCCCCCTGTTTTGGCCAGACCGCTGCCAGCACCCTGTCTCCGGGGCCAGGGAGCCTTTTTGGAAAGGGGTGACGTGCCGGGGCAGGCAGGGACGGGCACCTGGGTGGGTGCGGGCTGGCAGGCACTCAGCTAGCCCCGATACAGACACGAGCTGCCTCCCCTCTCACGACACCGGTGTCATCAGCTCGCACCAGCGCCCTGCCGAGCCCTCCCTGTAGCCTGCCTTAGGTCAGCGACAAGAGCTTGTTGAGAACTTGAAGCTGTGTGCATATAATATGCCGTAAAGCAAAACATGTGACTTTGTATATGGTAAATTAGAATTAATTTTAGGTCAAATAGACTGAAACAAAAGCTTAAAACAGAGGGGAAATGAACTCAAATACAGCTACCTGGCTGATGAGCCTGTTCCTAATCTGCTGCAAGGAAGGCGAGATTATTAAAAAAGAAATCAGCGTTTCTTCCGCACAACCTTTCTCAGAGACCCTGGCTGCTCTCTTCTGGAGACGTACAAGACTTTTCTTTCCAAACCAGGACTCGAATGAGAAACCGTCTGGGCACCTACCACCATGTGGAGGCAGGTGGCTGGCTGCCAGCAGCCCCAGCTCTCCCAGCCTGGGAGACCAGCCCCTCTTGCTCACCCCCAGCAAGCCGCCTGTGTTACATCAACGTTAGCAGCAACAGGTCAAAGATGACAGGTACACTTGTCTGAATTAAATGTTGCTGAGTGGTTCTCAAGTAAAGGGCTCGCGGCAAAGCGTACAATGTAAATTCAAGTGCAAAGAGATTGCTTCAATATATGTTCTTATCAGTTTTGCTGTTAGATGCCCTTCTTCCAGCTATGTGGCATTTCAGTTCCCTAAACTCTATTATGCCCTATTTATTTCCATTTTCTGAACAGTAAAAGCTGTAACCTAGCACCTCAGGCACTGGGCTGAGGCTTTGGAGAGTTGGGTCTGGCTTGTCACTGCACATGCAGCCATGGCGATGCCTTTATTGAAAAAACAGGGATAATATGTCCATGCTGCAACTAAATCCAGGTTATAAGCCTCATACGAGGGCCCCTTGAGTGCTGAGGGCTTATGCTGCTACATGTATTGCCTTTGAATCAAACTCAGCTCTTTTTTTTCCAACGTAAGACAGCTTGTTTACTCCTGGTGCTCTTATTTGTGCTATGCCACTGCCATGCAGTTGGTGTCAGCTATATTTCTCTTTTGTCAACCTGAGCAAAACAGCAGTGAATGAGGCCCTTTCCCTTTAATTAGCCACCTTTGCTGCCCCAAAAAGCTGTATCTGGATATAGTTTCCACTATATTAACCAAGTGGTACAGAGCCTTCCCGCTGAAGCCTGTCTCTCTAAGATGTTGCATGGACACCGCTTAGTTGTTTAATTCTGCCTGTTCCCTTTCTGCTAGTTACGGGAGCGTGCCCATGTCCAGAAAGGAATTACATATGCGGGAAAGGGAAAGGGAAAGGGAAAGGGAAAGGGAAAGGGAAAGGGAAAGGGAAAGGGAAAGGGAGGGAAGCCATGCTGGTGCCTGAAACACTCACAGGTCGTGATACCTGCTTTTATTTCTCAGTGACCCAGACTTCACTTCACCCGTACTCTTCCCTCCCACCCTAAAAGGCAAAGTTACCCTCAGCCTGTTGCTAGGATGGGCTGAAAGACACCTTTCCTCTTTACAACAAACACCACAAATTCTCCCTTTTCCTATCCCCTTCAAGTTCAGGGTTTGTTTTGGCGGTTGTGGTATTTTTGTAAAAATGGTCCTTGTGGAAGCAGCCTGCCTGACAGCCCTGCTGGCTAAAATCTGCTGTTTATCCACAGAGCGGGAATGGTTTGTGCCGCCGAAGCTTTCTCATTCTGATCACCTACATGCCGCTAGTCTGCTTTGAAGAAGCACCTCTAGGGGTGAAAGCATACTTCTGTCTCTAAGCTAAATTCAATCCCTGATCTCTTTGCAGAGACTAACAACAAGGGAGACATTTGGCATGATTGATGGGAGCCAAATGAATAATTCATGGCAGATCATTTTTTTTGATGAATTTTAGCCTCTTTTTCTGTTTGCAAATTGTCTGCAAGTAACTTATGAACATCCTAAATGTATATGGGATTTGAAATTAACTGCTGGATACTTTCCGCAAATAGCTCCTAGCCTGTAGATTGCTCACGAACCATTCAGCGGAAGCATTTGAAATTTCAAATTCTAGCCACGTCGATTAGCTTTGATTGCTCTTGTGAGCCAGAAGCTCATCTACGATGCTGGTGTAAATGCAAAGGAACTCCACGGACTGCGCTGGGGCATAACTCCAGGTTGACTTTGGTGTTACCAGCCTCAGAATCTGCCCAGAAACCATTTCTGTTCTCTAAGCAGGTAGGTAACATTTTAAATCAGGTGTCCTCAGTGACTGGGAGAGAAGAAAGTAAAACAAAATAATTTTATGTTTACATTTATTTTCCATGAATCATGAAATGTTTTGTTCCAGTAACTCTCCCTGCCAGTAAACACCCATATCTTTAACGTGCCTGGCTATCAGTCAGAAACCTGTCATTTCTTACCTGATGCATTTCCCCTCAGTTACCATGACATTCCCACTTCTAGAAATCCATTAAATGAGTTTGCTAAAGCAAATGCAGGACCAAGCTCACCATCAGGCTGTCTCAGCTCCACACCAGCGTCGCTCCACTGAAGTCAGCTGTGTAAAACTGGCGGGATACAACAGAGGACTGTAACAGGGAGAAGTAACTTTTGTTTTAATATTTTAACTACAGTCTTGTAGTAAAGCAGACCAAGAGAGGGCTTCAGTTGATGGGACACTATTTTTGGGAACCAGAAGAAGGATATCTCATTGAACTGGATAAATCTGGATACATGCCCATTTAGTGAACGCTTAAGTGATACTCGTCTGAGCCTAGTGGTCCTTGTGCCGAATTCCTGCTGGCTTTCTAGGGACCACCATTTCTATTTTACACAAGGCCATAAATGGCCAAGCACTGGTAGAGCCTGTCATGCTATTCCTGTGGAGTACATCCGAACAAATGCCCCAGCAGTGAAAGGCCAAGTCACCAGCCCCCAGACCCGCGGTTGTCAGCTAAGTGGGCAGATAAGAGTCTGTCTTAACTTAAAGCTGAAAATCCGACTGAAAATCCTCTCCAATCAGGTTCTCTGGCTTCAGCAAGACCCCAGCTACTCAAAAGTTAAGACACGCTATTGCAAACATCAAGACACAACCCATCCGAGCTCTGAGTGACAGCTGGATCTTGCTTTTCTCCACACTACTCTGGCTGCAAACAACTCGCAGCACAGTGAGGGGAATGGGGGAACTCCTCACCGATGGGAACTAGCAGCTGATGCTGCTCCTTCTTTACCTTTCCACACCTCTTCCCCTGAAACACCCGATATCAGACCTCTGCTGCCAGCCTCCCAGCGCTTCTTCCATTTGCCACGGCCGTGCTTCGCCAGGCCTGCTGCATCATACTTGTTTTCTCACTCCAGTCCTATTGCATCAGAAACGCCGGGATGGAGGAGGAGGCAGGATGACAAACTCGAGCATCCTTCGCTGCAACGCCAACGGAGGCGGAGGAAGGTGCCGTGCCAGGGTGGAGAGTGGCATTTCCTTGGGGCAGAGCATAAATTTTGTGGCACTCCCAGCCCACCCCACATGTGTGTCAGCCTTTTGCTGAAATACTTGTAAGCCTGTCATTGCTGAAGTCTTTTTGGCAGCCAAGTCTTAAATATAGACTCTAATCACAACTGCACATGTTGTACAATCAGTCTAAAAACTGATTAACTTTTATATAAGCTTATGTTCAAGGGGCAATTCAAGATGCAGGAGCTGGCACCAGCTCAGGGCCTGAATCTGTGTCTCTGCCATGCATACCATAAAAACAGTGTATGGCATACTTAAAAGAGAACCAAATGATATATAATGGGAAATTAAGAGGAAGAACCATGGAACAGCCTTCGTAAATTAGGTGGACCATCAGGCTATATTACATATATATATGTATATATAATCCGATGGAATGAACTGCTGTGAAAATGCTTATTTTACTGAAGAGTCTTCACGTGTTTTATTATTCAGTAGTTTTACTTCATCAACAGGGGGTTTTTCATTTCATTTTGAGAAAAGCGCAGGAGGGAAAAATAAACCATTCCAGCTCATACCGTTTCTGTAGAAGGAAAGGGATGGTGTGGGAGAAGGAGGTATTCGTCGGTGTACGTATCCAAACCCATCACTGAGGCACCCTGTGAGTTCAGTTCAAACACATTATGGTAGATGTCCGTAACGCAGCTAATGTCATTTGGGACAGCAGTTAAACCTCAGGACATAAGCTGTTCTACAGCAAGGTCTACAGCTGAGGTCCAGCAAAAAAATTCCCCTCTGGAATTGAACTCCAGAGAAGTCCACACCTTTGCTTGAAAGCTTCAGCACTTGCCATGCTGGGAGGCACAGAGTTTGACTTGATGGCCCTTTGATCTTTTCTGGTCCTTTAATTGCGCACCATGAGTTTCTGAGCAACTGGACATTATTTGCCATGCAATCCTCCCTACAAAAATAATCCCTTTATTGGTCCGTAGCCCCCACTGGTCGTATTTCATATCCCAAGTCCCCAGTGCTTCTCACTGGCTCCTGGTGCACCAAAAGCGAACTGTAAAGCAGCTAGTGTTTGAACAGCTGCCAGGAAGCGCTCCTACTCGCAGGGCTACTGGCTTGCTTTCCCAGGCAGTGGGTGCTTCATCTTTAAAATCAATCTGATGCATTGGCACAAGCCCAGGGAGTGTTAGTCCATCTGCTGCCTAACTCTCCCGGTTTGTTTGCAGAGGCTTGCCATCAGCTGTTCAAATCCCTCTTTTTTCCCCTCCCAGGAATTTCCTTTTTTTTTTTTTTTTTTTTCCACTAGCCTCCACCAGGATCCCAATAATCCCCACTTTACTTTCTCTCTCTTAATCAGCCTCCAGAAAGCCATGGAAAGAAGCTTAGGAGCACAGTGCAATTAACACTACTTCTCATTTAGCTGGCATGGTGAGCACTGTACAGTGGGGTAGGTGAGGCAGCAGAAGCTCAGGTTTCCGAGACAGTGTTTGGCACAGTCAGTCCCTGAGCCGAACACCATTCCTCTGTAGGGCTAGAGAATAGGATCCTACTTCCCACGCTTTCCTCTCGCCTGTTGCGGTAGTCTGCAAATCACTCCTGGTAAGAGACCAGTAGAAGACCCCACCAGTCACCTGCTGCCTGGTGGAGCTCTCAGCCGGACTCACACTGCTTTGGTACTTGTACCAGAAGTACAACCGCTGCAATGAGCAAGGAGGTTGGGGACTGTGGGGCAGATAATGCTGCTGGTGGCCACAACGTGTTCTGTGGCTGCTAGCTGCCAGTCTGAGGGGACGTGATTGTCACAGCCCAGTGAGTGCCTGGAGTGCCCTGGGGAGAGGCCTTCCGAGCCTCAGCCCTCTGCAAAGGGTGTTAAGCTGAATGAGAGGTTCAGTGCTAAGCCTGCCCCAACAAAGTCTGGAGGGGGATCCCAGCCACCACATTACACTTGGTTGAGCTCAGGTGCCTGGCTAGAGGAACGGGGCTCTGCACCACGCTTCACACTCCATTTCCATCCCTACCCTCCTCACCACCTTCTGAAGGCCTCATCTAGGGAGGAGACCCTGTCCCAGCCAGGTAAGACTGAGGACTGTTCAGGCTCTTGCGTGGAGCCCCGGCTAGCTGCGGGAGCAGGATGTACCTTGTGCACGGCCTGGCTCGCTCCTGCCTGACCTTCCGCAATAGTCCTCTGGGAAGAGCAGCAGCCAGCCCTCCTCCCCTTCTCAGTGCAGAGCAGAGGGGAACCCCAGCACCGACAGGCACCGACTGTATCCCCACAGGGGAGCCACTTGAGGATGGCACCAGTTTCCCCTTAGGGCTTCCCAGGGTCACTGAACACCTCCCCCGGGACGGGAGGAGAGATGGGGTAGGCTTTACCAGCATCCAGTTTCTCTCTCTCCCCCTTCTCGTGGCCATGCTGTACGACACCGTGCTTTGGTCCTGATTTGCAGTGCTCCTGCTGCTCCGGCCCTGAACAAAGACGGCCATTCAGCCCAGACCACGCAGCAGTTTAATGCTACGGATGAACATCTACCATTGTTGCCAGCACTGCAGCCCAGAGAAATTAAATGCAAATTGTCTTTGTTCCCGAGCACAGACCCCCGTTTCTTCAGCCCCAGGAGCCTAACAAACACCCTCTGTGCTCCCCATTTGTTCTCTGCGTATCACCTGCTTGTCAGCTAATACCCGGCTGGGCTGTGGGATTTAGCCTTGGGCGCACCCTGCTCGAGTGCAACAGCATACAGATAATCTTTTAGGGCTGTAGCTACGCATATAACTTGTATAGTGGAATGTGTTTCAAAAAAAACCATCAAAGATCAGTGAGTGGGTCAGCAGGCAACACAGCTAAAACGCAGCAGGTTTCCTGCTCATAAGGGAAAGGCATCACTGCTTCGAAGCCTGGCCATCCACAAGCCCTCCACAGCTGGGGCAACAGCGATACCGTGCCTCCAAACCTTGATGCAAGAAATCCTACTTCTCCTGCCGTTGTCCCTTGTACCCAGGAATAAGAGGATAAAACTGGGCCAATGAAAGTCAGGCTTGAGATCAAAGAAAAATTTCCATTACATTAATCTTTAAAGGTAGGAAATAACTTCCCGAGGATACTGACAAAGCTCCATTGTTTGGAGTGCTTAATCCTATGACACAAGAAAACAAACCGCATGAAAAAACCCCGATTTTTTGACAGTACAGGTGACACACCATGTAATTTAATGAGCTTGGTTTGCCAAGACACTTCTAATGTACCCCATCCTGTGAGGCCCCCGAATACACAAATCCCCGGACCCCCCAGAGCTCCACTGTGATCAACTGGACTTCCTGCACACACAGTCTGAACCCCTGCCTGCTGCAGCTCCGTCTCCTTCTTGTGGCTGGATCACAAATACTACTGAGACAGTTGAGTCTCGTGATAACAAAGATGGGCCCCTCAGCTCACAGTTCAGATACTTGATTAGTTGCTACAGCTCAAGAAGACACTGCTTATCTGCCAAGCTGCAGTGGCAGACTGCGTACACACTTAGCCTATCACAAAAGTGAGATAAAAATGTATTTGCTTAAATCTTTTTCACTGCGGCTTAGACAAATACGCTTTACCTCATGTTTGGTCACACTGCACTCGCCTGACTGAGCCTCCAGCTCATAGCAGGTTGTGCTTTTAGATCCGCAAATCCCAGGTGCAAGCCTAGATGATGATGATGCCTAAGGCCACGATGTTCTATCAACACAGGACACAAGATCTGCACGGAGCTGACAGCAAGACAAGTTTGTATTTTATATCAGGCTTATCACCATGGCATCTGATCAGCTCTATCCACTACCAGCCATCACTTACCTCTGTAAAGCAACAACATTCAGGTCACCAGCTTTGCAATTTGTGAGCAATGAGGCAGACAAATCTCTGATTTAGAATAGATGAACCTCCAACTGGCTGATGCATAAAGTGAGCAGCTTTATTTAAAATAGCCAAATATGGGTTTTCCCCCCACATTTAGAAATCTTCATCATCTGCACATTAGCTCACTAGCTTCCTCAAACACACACAGATATTCGCTCTCCCAACACACTGACGGAAAACTCCATTTCCATGAGTCAGTTCCTGGCAGAGAGCACAGCGAGCTGGATAGTCCTCTGCCTCTGGATAGTCCTCAGTGGTCTGCTATAGAGGCTAGCTTCCCTTCCCCTCAAGTGGTCTTATGCACCACATTCATTTCTCAGACCAGTTTAACATCTCAGAAGCCTGAGAGTTATGGACATAGTTACCACATCTGACCGGGGGAATATTTCACACTCCGTACTGAGCTGCAGCTTTGCTTTCCTTTAACAACCACAATAGCAGCCTGCATTTCTGGAACCTAAGGAATGTTGTACAGCAGGCAAAAATTATTTCTGTAATCACTACACAAACAGAGGAAGTGCACGAAGGGGTGAAATACTGCAGATGCTGGGATACAGCGCTTAGCAAGGAGTATAAGCAGCCTGACAGAGATGACCCTGCCCAGCACCGAGGATCAGAACCGGGGCAAGGTGAAGGCTCATGAGCCTAGGTATCCACAAAAGCTGAGCACAAAGCCACCTCAACCTTTGAAGAGTCAAAGAGCAGTGGAAGACATTACCTTCTATAAAGGCTACAACACAAGGAGCTCACGCTTACCACATCCCAGCTTGTGCTGCCATTGCTAACAGGCCACAGTTGGGTAGGGCTCACGTCCAGTGCTGAACACCTTGACAGGGAAGAGCAGCACGTCCTCTGGGAATCCAAGGCAAGGAGAATGGAACCACCCACACTGTAACACATGCCACGCGTTCTTCAAGACCTGCCTTTCAAAGCTCTGGAAATCCACCACTCCAGCTAACATCTGTCAGCTGCAAGAAATTAGTCTCCCTGTGGCCTTGCTCACCTGCAGTCTACAGCGGCTCCGAAAGAAAAGGAAGAAGGAGCTACCACGGCAGCGCTTTTTTGTCTTAACCTGTCCCGTTCCACACTGCAATTCCCATCCCAGCTGTCTCTTGTAATAACAAAATAAACACATTCTTGCAGTACTATAAATAGAAACAGCAGGTTAGACCTTGCTTCGAACTGAGTTGCACTGGGGATTTCTACTTTGCTGTCTTCCTGCATGCTTTCCACTTGAACATTTCCTACTAGCTTTGAAACAAGACTTGCATCTGAACCTGTGAATGTTTCTTCTTAAGATTTTCCAAAAGGATGGACTCCCAGCCTATTTGGTTCCCAAACAACAGGGTGTTATCACTGCACCTTAAAGTAATGAAGCCTTAGTGGCTCATCTCATTCACTGGACCAGGTGGAAAGCTCAGTTCAGGCTACAAAGGGGAAACTGCATCACAAGCCCTGCAACCATAAACTTCATTTTGCTCCAGTCCGGTTTCACTCCCTCCTTTTTCTCTCTTGCTGCAGATTCTGAACAACTCCCATGCTGCTGTAAGAATCCATTCTTGTGCTGAAGCCCACAGCAAGGCTTTAAAGGCAAGGCTTTAAAGCCAAGGCTTTGTCTGCTTTGCCATCAGAGGTATGACTGCAGTGCTTCTGGCTATGCTTTGGCCAGCTTTAATCAAGGCAGTTGTGATGGCAGCAGCTGTGGTGCCAGGGTAATAAGGGCTAAAGGGAAGGCAGCACCCCCACCCAAGGCAATTCGTAGCCAGGATTGAAGCCTGACTTTTGAGCTTTGGCACCTGTGGGAAGCCAGCTGAGAGCTGGTTTGCCTGCTGGTGCTGTCAGTGCTTCCATCTGCAGCACAGCCGTACCACGGCACCGGGTGGGAGGTTCTGGACAGGACCAAGCTCCATCCTGAGCGTGCAGGACCAGCAGTGCCCTGGGGCTTCAGGGGCAACTCTGTCAGACTTACCTGCTTCCCTTTCAGATACTACCCCGAGTTGCACCAGCCGTGTTTGTCCTGCCTGTGTGCCAGAGACCACTGCCCCACAGCAGCGGCCAGAGAGAGTAGAAGTGCGTTAGCTTCTCTGCAACTTGGTATTCTATTTTAAACCGTCCTCCCCAGTGATTTGGGGTAATGGATCAGGCTTGGAGCCGCAGGGTCTGAGGTGAGACCACAGCTCCGCTCCACTGACGCTGCCGTGGGGAAAGTAACCTCTGACAGGGTGCAGTGAGATTGCAAAGGCCCTACGCTGCTCCAGTT
Organism: Ciconia boyciana; assembly: GCF_034638445.1. Taxonomy (NCBI): domain Eukaryota; kingdom Metazoa; phylum Chordata; class Aves; order Ciconiiformes; family Ciconiidae; genus Ciconia; species Ciconia boyciana. The sequence goes on from NC_132936.1 coordinate 82,542,583, forward strand.
AAACCAGCTGCAGCTCCTCCATCCGAGGGCTGTAAGCAGTGGCTGCCTGTGGTGGAGGTGGGTGCTGCTCCTATCGCAGCAAATAAACTCTGGTCAGTTCTCAGTGCATTTGTTCGTCTCCCCCGCTCCCTTTGCAGCCTGCAGGCGGTCCGTGGCAAACTCTACACTGCTGAAGGTGCCAAGGGGAAGAGATGAGCTCCTCTGACAACCAGCCAGGTGGTTAAGAAGGATCCTTCCATTCCTATGACCCCGTCCTGTCACAAACACTTCTATCTTAAGTCAAGGTTTTCTTTCTTCAAGATTTCAGACTAGGTTAGCTTTTGCAGTAGAAGAGAATGCTGACAAACATCTTCCTGGTCTGACAGCATTTGAGTGAAGCTGTGGGAGTGTCAAATCCACATTAGCTGAAAGAATTCTTACCAAAAAAAATAATAGTTGCTCCATTTGGCAAGCCACTTTCCATCAAAGTGGCACAGGCAGACTATTTGAACTTTAAACTAGGAATTAAGAAATACTAGAACAAGGCTGATTCTCCATGTTTAATAAAATCTACATTTCAGACTCACAGCATTTATCCTGTATGCCATCAGCTGTAACATTTTACTCCCATACTGCTGTATGGAGCTCAGTAACATAACTATTTGCAACTTACTGCAAATTTGCATTTGCTGGAGAACAGCTCCTAGCTATGTTGGGTTTTTTTGTTACAACCTCCTCCACTACATTAAAGAGCCCTCTAATACCTGGTCTGTTGCCTTGCAGAACTATTTGCGTAACAGAATTGAAAAGCCACCTCTCAATCTCCTTTCTGAAGGCTACAGTTCACATATAAGTGGCTGCCTTCACAGTTTGAAAAAATCTTTGCAAGCTTAACCAGTAAAATATTAATAGATTTTATTATAATTAAACTTATTGGTATTACCCTTGGTTTTTTTTTCTTGGCATTGATGTTGGTTTAATAACACTGCTGAGAAGCTCTACTTAAAGCATGGAGAGAAGATAGCTCGTGTGCTGAAGAGCTTAATGTCAAAAATTTGGTTTTGTGGAAGATACGTTGCAACTACCCACAGGTTATTGGGCTCGCTACAGCAGTAACCGTATCAAGCTCAGTGGACTGTGATGTGATACACAAGAGGTCTGGTCAGATGATCTAGTAGTCCCTCCTGGTCTTAAGTTTGTGAATCTAAATAAACCAGACAGGAAGAAGACAGAGGTGAAATATTTTATCAAGTAGCGGAGCGCTGCCTAAGATGCCAGTCACTAAACTCACAGTGCAGCATCCAAACCACTAAGTAACCGAGTCTCAGAGCTTTTTTGGGGGCATATCCTTATTCAGCACAAACATTTTATGTCCTTCCCCCAACATTTACTATGAGAGTAGGAGCAAAACAGCATATGTACGGTAACATCCATATACTGTGTGTTTATGTGTGCTTTGAGGCTGCAGCAGAAAATGCTTGAGGGGTAAAGATGGAGAAGGAAAGCAAGATTTCATTTGCTTTACATTAAAGATTTCAATGCCTTAAACCCCTGACATAGTCTTTCACGATGGTGCTCCACCTCCTGGGTCCTGCAACTTATGCACTGTGAAATACTATGCTAGATTATACTGGTTCTTATAAAAACACCTAAGATGTTGTAAGCATATGTAAAAGACAAACTTTCATATAGGCTTTCTTCACCTTGCAATTGCAAGCTATTTTCATGTTCTGCTTTCCTGCAGGTCCCAGTCATCCATGACCTCCTTTTTTTGCATTTGTGTGTGCTAGCATAAATGTTGCATAGATGTGCAATTACACGTAGGTTAGGGGAGACAGAAGCAACAAAGGCTGCACAGCTGCAAGCTGGGAGTTGCAGGAGTAAGTGGAGTTACACCTAGAATGAAATTGCTACTCGCCTTTCATAGTGCAGCTTTATTTACCTCGGTCTCTTGTTCTTCTCACCATCCCTGTTCCCTTTCATGTCTTTGCTATTAAAGTTATTAGGAAAATTATTCATTCAATTGCTTGTAGAAGCTGCCCAAAGATAAATACATTCAGCTTAATAAACCTTGTTAGCAGGAAGAGCAGAATGCCTAATTAATTTATTAATGATTATAATGTACTTTGAAGATGAAAAGTGCCATAAGCTCTAAGGGCACATTTCTGCCCTCCGAAGTCCCTAGGAATCATGTGCAGAAGCTAATTCGAAACATTACCACTACTACAGTATGGCAGGGAAAAGGATGCACGTACCACAACTACTCCTCAACAGCCTGGATCTGCATGCAGAAGTTAACCCGTCATCCAGATACTGCCTGTGTTAAGACAACAGAGCTATATATTCTTCTCCAAAAACACGAAAGGAAGAGTGCCAGGAGGAACCATTTAACGCAGTTCATCCATGCTCTGTGGATACACAGCCCAGCTATAATACCATTATGATTACCTAGGAAGAACAGATTGAAACTTCAGACCTTGGAAGTTAAACACTATCATTTCTGACCACTCACACTAACGGGTTTTCCCAACTCTCAGTACGCTCAGAGTCTCCCCTCAAACAAGAGCTGCTGGGACAGTCCCTTGCTAACGGGATGCAACAGGTCTGGTGAAGCTTTTAGAGAAACGGCAGCTTAGGCCAGAAGTGCGGGCAGAAATACTGTGACAGATGATAATCCCTAGCTATTGCAGGGAAAGGGCATATGGGTCAATGGAGATTTCCAGCTGAAGTTTCCACGGCTGAGGAACAAAAGTATTTCTCCTCCCCAGGTCTCTCCTCATCCAGACAATACAGCACAAGCTGAGATCTGAAGAACAGATTTGCCTTTTGCTGCAGTAAGAAATCTGCCTTTACAGCAAGGGAAAATAAGTTGCTTAGAAAGTCTCTTAGATGTCACTGCACAAACAAAATACGAGCTGCTAATAACAGGTTTCTTAGACACACGTTTCCTTTGCATGTGGTACCAAGAGGCACATACTCTAGGTTCTCATTGTTACAGGCTTAGGTTATGAAAACTTTAATGAACATATTTTAAAATGTCAGTCTGAAGAAATCAGGTACTAGCAGCTCACATTTGCATAGCTGTCTCCTGAAAACACCGAGCAGTCTCAACAAATCCTAGCAAAGAAAGTAAAATGCATGCTAAAACAATAGCAAGTTTCACATACGTCTGGTGGGAGGACAAAAGGGGCAGAAATTATGCTGTCAGTCTACATATTTTCTGGTTATCACTTGAAATATTGTGAATAAACCGAATAATGCTGTATCACTCACCTCCGCAGCATTAAAAAAAATAATCTCAGTTCACCTAGGTACCCACAGAGCATTAAACATTCTGCAAACCTCACAAATCCCCTACGGGGAAGACTCGAGTCTGTGTCAGAGGCCAAAGAAGGTAGGGCCTCAGCAAGCAAAGCACACAGGTGACCTGCAGCAGACGCAGGAACAAAGCCCCACCAAAGCCCCCAGCTTTAGTGCCAGCCGCGGGCGCTCAGAATCAACTGCACCCCTGTGCCTCATGAACAGGAGCAAGCAGCACCTGCTTGCGCTTGGACAGACCGGCTGTGCTCAAGTGGCAACGCTTTTTGCCAGGCTAAAATCAGCATCTGCTTGTTCTAGTGTCTCTTCTCAAGTGATAAGCACGGATGGCTACTTTCCCTTCAGGGGATTACGGGCTGACAATTACTGGCTGGATGAAGAGTAATAAATCAGCCGTCCCTCCACAAGTTAATACACTGTCCGATAAAGCTGAGGCTTTGTTTGCGCAGGCCATGTAATTTACTGATGGCAGTAGTTGATCAAATTGTCTTTTATGGATTTGTCTCTTTGTGCCCCAACATGAAAATTCCATTTTTTTGTAACATGGTCATTTACTCGTCCTTTCGTTTCCTGGGATATTAACAAAACCCAAACCCAACAATACTATTTCCTGAGGTTACCGAAGGGAACTCCCACACGCTGCTCTAAAACCGGCATGAAAAACTAAACACAAATCAATCACTTCTCCCCACAGTGTTGTTTCTTCTCCCACCCACCGTCTCTCACACCTGGCAGAGTGTTAGGACAGCGAGTGCCCGCTCACAGTTCACCCTGCTGCACACATGGAGGCCCACCACCAAAAGAGGTTTCTAGGCGCTTGTAGTACACCAAATAAAGCAACGGGTGTCTCAGATGCACTGAAAACCAGGAACAGCCTGGTTTTCAAAGCTGCTCTGCTTTCAGCTACCAGGAGCTTCTTTCCTTCTTGTAAGCTGCTGATTCATACCCCAAATCAGCTCATTAACAAAGTCATCTCATCAGCGAAGAACCCCGGCAATAGTCTGACTGCATCCCAGACCTCCATTCCTGCTCTTTTTCTTCTCTCCTTTCCTACAGCAGAAGCAGCCCATGGTCCTCAACCTTAGGACAGCAATGTTCAGCTTTGTGCACATTCCTGAGAAGCCCCAGCACAGCTTTGTGAAAGCCTGCAGAACCAATCCCTCAAGTGGAGACTGTAGAAATAAAAGCAGGGGTGCCTGAACCTAACAGAAAACTCAGCTGCTGAATGAATTAACAGGGGACATGTCCCCGATTTCCCTCTCCTTTTGTTCTTTGCTTGCTTTCCAAATCCTCTCCACCAGCTATCAGGAGAAAGACCCCTGTCCTCTGGTTGTTGGGAAGAGCTGAAAAGGCATTACAATGACTTTCCTGATGGAAAAAGAGGGCCCAGGTTCTGCAGCAGCTTCCACAAGAAGATGTCTAGTTCAGAGCAGATCATCTGTGGAACTTCTCCCTTCAAGAAGCAATTCTGAATCCAACTTCTACAAAAAGTAATCAAACCAATGACAATTGCTTTGGGGCAGAAGTTGGTCTCCACCAATCTTAAAAGAGAAGCCTCAGAACTACGTGTCAGAATAAGGCTCTTCTGACACAAACAACTCTATACCTAGAAAGGACCAAGCAGCTACTGCTGGAAAGTCATTGCAGGCCTGTACCTCTTGCCACTCTATACTTGCATTAGAAGATGCCTAAAAAAGATAAAATCGATTTTGCCATTTTCATTCATTACCGTCTTTAGAAATAGGTACAAAAAAGCCAGCATCCTTCTTCAGGAGGAAAGGGATGGCAATACAGCTTAGGCACTTGGAGTGCCTTTACTTATTCTTCCCAAATTCTCTTCAGGAACTGTCAAGGGGTTTGCTAGAGGGCTCTCCTAGACTAAAAGCTCTGAGAAGGTCACAGGGACACACTTTTATTCACAAATTTTCCAGGCTTTAAAGTCACCAAAAAAACCCCCAAGCCCTTTCATGCTTTAAAAAAAGTACGTGAATAGAAATCACTACTCCTCCATAGCAAGTCAGGATTCACTTCCACTTGCCTGTGACATAAATCTTACAGTGTAGATACAATAACAGGAGCATCTTCCTTTTTGGAAGCTTTAATCATTTGCAGAATACTTCACTGATCATACAGCAGCAAATGTCAGCACTGCCAACAATGATACAATGGCGCTTTTGTACGTTTCTTATTGAAAAAAATCAAGCAGTCGTTTCACTGAAAAAATGAAAAAAAAATTCATTTTTCCATGCTTGCAAACACTGTTTAGGACACAAATGCTGTTCTCCACCTGAATGGCTAGAACCTGCTTCAAGTGGAAAAGCAATTGTGGCACCTCAAGGCAAGTGTCCCCACAAGTCTGTAACACACAAAGATCGTACAGCCCCAGTATAGCTATTATCACTGTAGACATTTAATGGTTCAGTAATAATGATATGGGAATCTCTCAAAGTACTCCTTTACTCATGCTATTATGTTTTAACCCATAGAAGAAGCTTTGGAAGGAGCCTTCTGTTATCCAGCAGCCCCGGACCCACATCAAGTAAACAAATAGGAAGTTACTGATCCATTTCAAACGCGAAGGAAAGTACTCAGTACGTTGTCTCCTCCCAGCAGGTAAGAACAGGAAAAATATCTTCTTTCTAAACAAAATAATGTCTGTCATCTTACACCACAATCTTTTTGGCATTTCTATCCACAATAGCAAGATAAATCAAGCATCGAGCCCCACCCTCAGATAAGTAGAAAAATCAGCTGATTTTCACAGCAGCTACACAAAAACAAGGGACAAATAAAACAAACGTGACCTTCGCCGGTCATGACTGTTATTCTTGGCCATCCTGTCTCTTACTTTATATTTGAGCTGGTTTTGGCACAGCAGACTTGGGCACTGCCCGCACACAAAGAGCAACCACCACAGCCAGCACCACAGGCTGAGCCTGCGGCACAGCCAGCAGCACCCCGATATCCCAGCCTGCGAGCACTGCCTATGGCAGGCATTTCTGTTAGTGCTGCAGCAGCGAGAGGAGCTATTTCTGTTGGTGCCGCAGCAGCGAGAGAAGCCCTCAGAAGAGATGCGCTGCATCAACAGTTGGAAATCTGGCCAAGATTCACTGTTGCAGAAGCCTGTAGGGACTGTGCTTTCAGGTGCACTCGCACGCAGCTAACGCTCAGGGAAACCAAGGTCATCATCCTGTCCTTTAGCCCGGAGATGGTGCTTCTTCCAAACCCTTACCTTCCTGGTGCTCAGAACTCATCAGCTAGGAGAAAGGACTCCAAAACGGATTTCAGATGGTGCTTTTGTACCCTTGCAGGATGGCTCCATCGTGTGACAAAAGAGGAACACTGCACCCACATGGGAGCGAACTCGGTGAAACAAAGCCTGCTTTCTCAGCAGGTGGTCCTCTGCCAGTGACTTAATTTATTCGAGCTAAAAAACCCAGAGCAGTTCTTGGACAAAGACCTAGGATTAGCAAGTGAAATACAGCCTTCTTTTTAACCCCTTTGTAACTTCTACGCAGAAATGCTGCTTTGTGTTTCAGAACTCCGCTGGGCAGCCTGGAGAAGGAGGAGGGCTGCGGGATAAGTGGCAGTTGCACACCGTATTTGAAATAAAGGTTGAATTGTGGCAGGGTTTCAATTTGTCATTGCACAGCATACTTGAAATGAAGGTTTAATTGTGGCAGGGTTTCAATTTTTCATTCATTCAAACACTGTGTCCTTTTTATAGTAGGAGTTTGTTATTTCCATCATCCCTGTCCATGTCAGTTACACATTTTCATTTCCAAGCCAAGAAGTTAAAACTGATAAAATTTTAAAAGTTAATATTAATGAAATAAAACTGATATCAACTCAAGTAGTTTACCTCCCTTAAAGCAATGAGTAAGATGTTATTTACTCTGTGGTCTACACTCAGAAGCTTTTGAGCTACGTGTGTGGCTTGCAGCCATATGGCTACATCAGCAGAGCCTTGACACTTACACGCCAGAGATGCTACCTCACTTCCTTCCTCCCCCGCTCCAAACCTAGCCCTCCTTTTTTCACTCTGTTCTTTCCAGATCCTCTCCCAATGCTCATAACCTTCCTTCGTTTTACTAGTGTATTAACTGACCTCACCCTGGAGCCCTCCTCCCTTTGGTGCCCATTTGGCTGCACCCAGCTCATACACGTTTCCCTTCTGGGACCTACCAGGCACGTCAATGTTGCACAGCCTGGTGGGGCAGCAGTAATTGTCCTTCCAAACACTGGCCCATATCAGCTTTTCAGCTTTTGAAGTAAAATACAGAAATGGCACACTGGTGTACAGGGTCCAGCTTGGATGGAATTAACTTGCCTGGTAGCAGCCCATATGGTGCTGTGCTTTGCATTTGTGGCTAGAACAGTGCTGATAACATACCACTGTTGTGGCTACTTCTGAACAGCGCTTGCGCAGTAGCAAAGCTTTCTCTCCAAGCTTCTTGTTTGGGATGTGAGGGGGACCATTTCCAGTTCAAAGGATGAAGTTTAGCCAGCACAGGAGGCTCCACATGGCAAAGATGGAGGAGGTGAGCAGGGACCAGCGTGAGTCGCAGAGGTAGGCTGCCCCAGGGCCAGGGACGACGCCACATCCTAGTCACGGTCCCAGTGGAGGTCTGTGGTATGCCACAAGTGCCCTGCCAGGGCCGCAGCCAGCAGGGCAGTGCAGGAGGAGCATGAAGGGCTTTATGTCAGACAGCGGCTGCCATGCCATGTCCCTGCCCTGCTGCATCAAGGTCCAGCTCCACCTGCCTCAGCTCCCCCACAGCCCTGCTCACCTCCCTTGTCTGTGCCCTGTGGAGTCTCCTGCCCCAGCCAAACATCATCCTTTGGACCTTGCTATGAGGCAGATGGACCCAGTAAAAGTGATAAGCCACATTCCAGTCCTCCTCTGCCCACCCCCTATCTATAGATTAAAGCAGATAATCATGTGAGAGCATTGAGTTCTTACTGCTAACTGCGTGCACGTGTGAAAATTGTTTTACCACTTACGTAAAAGTCTGGATCTTTAGCCTCTCTCATTTTCAAGAAAATAAACTTTGTAGTTTAGCTAATGAAAGGGAGCTATTTGATAAAGCTTTTTACAGGCTCAAATGTGCTTAATTTACCACAGCTTATTAAATTACCATCAGCTGAGCTACAGTAAGTCCAGGGCTTGCTCTTAACCTAGAGTGAATGCAAAGCAACAAGGCTCAGCTTAGACCAAAAAGGTCTCAGATAGGTCTTGGTACTTAGCATTTGTCACAAGCTAAAAATGTACCCTGAGAGCGACCACAGCTCAGATGACTAAGTGTAATTGCTTAATGACAGTAAATCAACCAGAGCTCTAAGTAGTCAGTCTTCCTGATTATCATGAGATCACAGGATAATTCAGTTGGGAAGGAAATTCAATAGGTCAGACTGAATTGCCCAGGGCTGGACTCAAGAGCAAAACCAATCAAGCGAAGAGATACAAACTTTCAAATTTTTTACTATATTTCCACAGTTTTGCACAGTAGCCTACCACACAGCTGTGTAACATTCACAAATTTATTCAATAATAAAATGTAAAATAACAAGGTACAAAAATAAGCACTTTAACTGCTTTAATTCTGCTTACCATGTAAGCGAGAGCAGGAGTTATAACCCTCACTGGCTTTTACACCAGACTATTGCTTCCACAGAAAAGCACCACGATGTGCCAAAGCCTGAAGCCTGACATCTGCTGCCAGACTGCAGTGAGCTCCCCAGAGCTCCCAGCGAGTTCACCGGCGGCCAGCACAGGTGCAGCAGTTCTGCCATTTGTGGCACACAGCAGGACCAGACCTCACAGCACATCCTCCCTCCCTGTTCCCCTTTTCCCCATTATGAAGGCTGGCATCTAGAGATAGATGCAATCCACGTTTAGAGGACCCTCTTCAGATTTGATCTTACCAGTCATCCCAAAACAAACAGCAACTGAGGATTTTCTGAGCACTGCAAGATCAATTCCTAACTGATTGTGCAGCACTGGGCAGGATTCATCACGCAGTATACTTTTCCTCCCCATGTTTTTTTGCTTTGTGGTAGTGGTTGTAATCATTATACAGATCCTTAAAGACCTCCCTTACACCTGCTGGTAGTGACGCATTTAAGAACTTGATGTCCCGTTCAATGCAAAGGTCAAGGATGTGATATATCCCTTCTGTGAGATGTTTCTTCACAGCTGGGTGCAAAGTCACCTACGAGAAGGACAAAACTGCATTAAACTTGAAGACAAAAAGGCAAGAAAACACCCTTTCCACAGTCAGTATACACTAAATGCTGATAATGCGTTATCCAATGCATCAGACCATCTGGAACAGCCCATTAGATAAAATCCAAGATTTTGACTTGTGCAATATTTTCCTGATTTTTGCAAACATGTTTTGCAGAACAAGCATGCCCCTTGCAATAAAATGCACAAGAGTGCTACTATACACATTGCTGTGGAAGCAAAGACACTGATCATCTTGGAATCATATGAAAACTCCCCAGCAGAAAAACCGTAATTAAAAAAAACTAAAATACTTGCCCTGGATTACACATTTCAGTAGATTCTGTATGTCTCATATTAGCTGTATGCTACTAAGTCTCGGTTTCAAATGAGCACTTCCTTTAGGCTACTCTATCATTTATACTGGGTAGTCAATCAATTTTAACTTACCACTTAACAACTTGATATTTATCTAACAATTTATACCTGAGGACTTCAATGTATAAGCCTTAATAAAAGAAGCCTTCAAAAAGCTCAGGAGATGTGCATTTCCTTGACCTATTTTAACATCAGGAATCAGGTACCTTGCCTGAAGTCATGCAGAAAGTTGAAGGAATACAATGAATGACTCAGGACTCCCATGCCCTGCTCCTGCCATTATAACCCCTGCTCAACCCCACAACCAGCAGAACCGACACTACAACCAGGAACATCAGTGCTGACTCTGGAGTCCTCCGGTGCTCCAGGCTAACTGAAATTTGTCCTGTGCTCACAATCACTTGCTAAATACTTCACTGCCTGAGGCGGTGCTGGCCTCTGGCATAATCACATTATTTTTGCCGCAGAACCATGTCTTATCTTTGCCGAATCCCAAAATTAGCTTTATGCCTCCCAGACCTAAGCCTCTGTACTCCAGGCCTAATGAAAATTACATAAAAAGCTGTCATTAAAATTCAGACTTCTTTCTTCCTGAGGCAACTAATAAACTTTCCACTAATGAAGTGCACTCCTAATCACTGTGACAGGCTCCTGCTCTCTTTCTGCCCTAAATGTAAGACAGCTAATATACTTTATTAGACCTGCTGACATAACTGGGAAAAACACAGAGCGGGCATTAAGGCATATAAGCCTTTCTTTGCATCTCTGACCCTGATGAGTTTGCATGTCCAAAAGTTTGCCATTTTTCCCCTCTATGTCAGTTGATCTATTGGCTGGTTTGTAACAGATGTTGTTTCTCCCTACACCATGCACTAAAATAACAGAACAGTTGAGCACCCCAACTCCCAGTGAACGCACCGGGCTGGCCTCTCCCTTCCTAGGGCAGAGAAATGACTGCAGAGAACGAGGACAGGAAAACCCACAGCTATTGACAAGATGGACCAGATGTCTCATTTGGGATAAGCAGATACCTCAGAGCTGCAGTTAATGGAACTGCATCCCTTACATCACAAATTAATCTGGACCCATGCCTTATTTGGGTCATTCTTGCTTTGCAGTGCAGTTTCCTAATAAACACCCTCCCATAACACTACGGGAAGCAGAACCAAAGATTTAAACAGCTGCCACTACTGGCTGGCAGTTAGTTATGCTTTTAAGTGGTTTATGGTCTATATAGTTAGCACAACCAATTTGTCAAGCGTTACAGAGCTCTTGATGTGAGACATTAAATGTGTGAAGATGTATTTCACTATTGCCGAATTAAGCAACAGCTCGTAGACAACAAGGGAAAAGCACTGTCAACAGTATGAAAGAGGCTATAGATGCCACCCACTCCAGCATGGAATCTTTCTAGACTAACACAAAATAATTCACAAGGATATTTTATTTCCTGGTCTAAAGAGGAAGCACTGAGGGAACTGTTACACGACTACTTTAGAAGTAAGTGACTGTTTAGGCCAGTAGCTTTCATCAGTTTTAGTTTGCAGACCTTTAAAAGGGTTCCAGTAAGTGTGCAGATGCCCATATAAAGTTTTAAATCTACCGACATGTTTTTTTCAGTTACCTTTGACGGACCCCAGGGTCTTCAGATCACAGACTGAAAGCCACTGATCTGGACTCAGAAGAGATGAATGGTTAAAGGAGTTTTTCTCTCCCTCTGCAGAGCAATGTGAAAGATGTGTATGTGCCCCCTTAAGACAGGCATGCTGAGGCCTCCCCTTCCTCCAATATCCATCAATTCTTACCAGTCTAATGAGCAAATAAATCATCACCTACTTGTGATCTATCTATTCTGTCAGACAGAAAACACCCCTTTGTCACAGTGTCTGGTGGCTCACTGCATCGATTCCCCTTTCCACGCCCAAAGGTTCCATGCATACATTACTGATCCGTGGTTTCAGCTATCATCCATCACTTTCCATTTCCCAGTGATAAGTATTGCATAAAACTTTCCTAGAAGTCTCATGAGACTTTGTACACTGCTAACACTGAGTAAGTGTCCTTTTAACTTGGAAAGGTCATTTGACAATTCAAGTCAGGCTTTCTGAGTAAAGGCTCTACATTTAGCGATGAACAGATTTCAGAGTTCAGAGAGAGTTAAATAGAGCAGAAGTAGTCTTAACAGTAACTTGTCCCTAGTATTTGCTGAACTACTGTTTACTATGCAAACAATAACCAACTTACCAGGAACACTAAATAACATGGCTAAAAACTGACATATCCCATTGTTTTGCTCCCAAACCCTGAAAAAAGCTGGGCAATAGAGAAGGCAGCTGAGTTCAAGCTACGTAACAACCTCTGTGGTTAGTTACGTTGGTTACACCATAATCCTTCTGAAACATAGCACCACTTAGGATATTTTTGTGGTAAGAGAGCCTAAAATCAAAGACTAAAACTCCTCTTTGTATTTCAGCCCCTGCCCAGGCCTAAGCCACAGCTAATCAATTTGCAGGTACTTGCAACACAAGCAGCATTTAAACCCTGGTGAAATCTAAATCCATTAGGCTGAAAAGAATGACAATTTCAACTTAGGTCTGGGTGTGAGAAGCTACTGACCTGGCTCTGGCATTCGTAATAGTAGCAGTAGTTGTTTTCAGCAAGGATGGGAATGATACCTTTAGTATGGAAGGAGAATTACTGAAAAGCTAACAATTCTCCAACTTGGTAACATTTTCTCCATTCACTTACTCATTTAGACCAGATTAAAAGACATTTTGCAGGATAATTTTTCTCCATTACTTTGCCAGATGGGGCACTAACTGCTATCAATCCTTGCCAACTGAGACTAGCTGGGAGAAGAACCTAACTACCACATGAAGAGAAAACAACACCCAACATGACAGAAAAGCAAAGCAGTTCTATAAATAGGCATTGCATTGTTTTGCCTTAAAAAAAACACAGCCCACACCTTTAGAAAGTTTTCAGGAGCTGGGTAAGAAAGATTCTCAGGAACTCTTGCTCAAAATAACAGAGAGTCTGGATCAAACCTGTATCCCCATGAGGCACAGCAACTTTTATAACTTCACAGATTTTACAAAACTTAACACAGCTGCCTTTGGAACAGGGACTCCAAAGTCAGCACAATACCATGGCACTTTCAAGACGGATGAGAACATGTTACCTTCTGCAATTCAGTCACATACTGAGCCACAATGAAAGCAGAAAACACAGTAAAGTCCTCCATTTCTGCAGCGATATGAGTATACATCCGTTCCACCAAGTGTGCACACTTCAGTATAACTTCAAACTCATCTGTGTTGCCTAAAACAGAAAGTGAGTTGCAGTATGGCATTTAAGGCTTAAAAACACTAGGAAAAAACCAAAGAATCACCCAGTCTTCCATATAATTCTTGAACTACATGAAGCCAACACCAGCTTGCCCATTTTATCTTCTTTTCTTATCAAGCCACAGCTGAGACGCCCCCCACACCTCCACAACACACTGTACACATCTCTTCCAGTGGTTATTTTGTAAGAGCACACTGATTCCCACTCCACATGCACTGCAAGGCAAAAAGTATTTGTTATATATGCTGAAGTGGTAAAAGCACCAACTATGGTCCCTTCCCTGATTCAGTCGCAAGCAGCACTGTTGAGGAGAGAACAAGGAGACTGGAAAATTATATTCTCTACCTACAGAAAATCAGAAGACATCTATTGGAAACAGCATAGTAAGAAAGCTTTCTGATGAGATTCATTACGTGGAATACAGCAGCAGAAGCCACAGCACTGGAGATATTTAAAGTGAGACTGCAGAGACCACCTGATAATTTACCCTTTCAGTAGGCAGTGAATGAAGAGAACTAACACAAACAAGGGAGAAGGGAAATCTAGAAATTACTTTCATGTTATCTGTTATGAAAATAAAACAATCCTGCAAAGATAAACAGCATGCTTTTAAACTTTAGGACACCATGTACCCATAAGCTTCCTGTGACTCTTGCCTTACGAAAACATACTACAGAAGCTACCAAATTCTCAAAGTTTGACACCAGTTTAACATACCTTTTCCTCTATCATTGAGCCTTCGTTAGTATATTCCTACATGATGCATACGTACACTTACGTTTGCCTGCAGTTGTGGGCAACGTATCAGCTGAGATAAATCTGAACATGGAAAAAGCTGTAGGACATCAGTGGAAAGCTGGGATACAAGCAGTTGCAGGCCATGAAGTCAACTTGTCTCAAAAAGTCACCACTATTAATGACAGAGTATTTGTGTCCTGACCAGCATAAAGCACAGAAGGATTACCTTAATCACGGTGAACATCTTCAACTTGGCTACTTTGACAATGCAAATTCTTTAACAACTTCCAGTAATAAGTCTTTTTTTTTTTTCTTCCTTTTGAGATATTTAACTACACTAATTCCAAATCCTTGACCATACAGATCATATCATCTAATCCCAATTGATGCTTCAGATATGTGTAATGTTCTGGCTTTATGCTTAGCACAGAATGGTGACAATTCAGGTCTGTAGTAAACAGTTCCAGTCTCAAGAAGCTCCATTTAGTAGGATCTATTTGGGGCTACAACTCAGGCATATTAGCACGTACCACCAGAGTTCACAGCCACCATGCTTTCTGGCACAGATTGATAGGAAGAGCAGAAATTGGGCACAGCAAGCCTTACCAGTTCCTGTCTACTTGCCAGCCAGTCAGTGAAGAATACCTTATTCACCTAAAGCAGTGCTGTCTGGATGCAGCTCCACAGGATGCAGCTCCAGTTATCTTCGTAAGCCCACGATACTACAAAACTCATCCTCAATTTTACATAAAGGACAGATAGGGCTAACGGTTTCAATGCCACAGCTAGGTTTTGAGGACTTTGCTTCTGGTGTCAGACTGCCCTGTTCTGCATCTCCTCTTCTAGAATATACAAAATTACAGTGTGTATATATAGTGCAAAAGCGGAAAAGATATGGTACCTCTGTCTCCTTTCTGACGTCCTTCATGCATGACAGAAACAACCAGACGATGGAAACTGTTCAGAAAAGATGGTGCTGCTTTCAACAGCACCTGCAAAGACATGAAATAAAACCATCTGAGATTATGTAGTAAAGGGAGTGGAGAGGGTAGAGATACGTCACCCCATAGTCTGAGGGAAATCAATTTCTGTGAAGAAAACTATATAGCTTATACAGCTGTCAGGAGCAGACACTATTTTTTCATTCTGCGTCCATATAATATCTAGCACATGAGAATCCTGGAGCAGGACTGCAGTCCTGGCCATATTCAAATATAAATAACAAGTAAACATCATATTAGAGTTACTCCATCTTTCTGAAGCTGCATTTGATTTAGTACCCTAATGTCTAGGGAATTTGTTCTTGCTGGTAGAGAACCTGTGTAGCCAGACAGATCCACAGAATGCAGGGTCCAGTAACACTACAGATCACTGTGTGAAAACAGCCTGGATAGGCAGCTTTCTACCACAGGGTTTCTGTAAGGGCATTTTAGCAATGCATACTGCCTTGCCTTCAGAATTTGCCATTTCCCAATCTTTAACTTTCTTCACTCTCAGTCCTAACACAAATGCATGAAGCCCCTTTCCTTTTTTCTTCCACCTCTGCCTACATATTACATGTAGGAGTATCTCCAACCCTGTGGAAGTCCTGGCACGTCTTCACTTTCCCATGCCAGAAGGCCAACAAGAACACCAGGATGGTACAATGTTTGAAGATGACCAACTTCTAACATGTCTAAGCCCTGTTTTCAAAGGACTGCAGAATCTTGATCTCCAGTGAGAATGAGGGCCTAGAGTCTGAGCCATTTGTGCTTCTAGAAATCAATCATAAAAAAAGGAAAAGTTTTATTCTAATCTAGCATCAGATGTTGACAAGCAATCTGCTACCAAAGACCAACAATGCAGGCATAAAACAAAGCAGGAGAGCAACTGAAATGATGTGATTTTGAAATTCCCAGCCTTTTCAATGACAAGTGGTACAAAGCACTTTCATACTATCAGGACAAATTATTTCAAAACCACTATTAAAAAAAAAATTTCTCGTCACTGGCCTCTGTGTTGGTTCTTTCTACCTTTTTCCCCTCTTCCCACCCCCTCACAGATATACCTTTGGATGACACTGCACAACAGAGAAGAGCACTTCGTGGACTCCCAGGAAGACACCGCGATAGTCTTCTGTCTTCAGATGATCCAGAGGGACTGTTAGGAGAATGCTGAACGCCAATGCCACATGGTGTGGATTCAAGAGAACCCCTTCTCCTTGCCTCAGCAGAGCTGCTACAGTCTCTAGAATAGGTATCACTATGGTGGAAATCAGTGACTGGTCTGGACAGGCCTCTTTGGTTTGCATCTACAAGAAGACAGGAAACAGACAAGGAGGAGCGCATTAGCCACCTATCGCTAGCATTCGCACACCAGAGAACCATAATGCTCTGACTTGAGTCAACGGAACTAGACTGGTGCAAGCTGGACTGTCAGGGAGACTCCTGCATTTTAGCCATTTTCATGCAACTGCACCCTGGGTGAGGATGCATATGATGCATTTCAAGCAAGCACTGCTGTGAGTGTGGAACTGTAACTACTCCCCAGTCCCTTGACAACTAGCACCTCTTTGCACCTCCTCACATGAATGCATTGATGCAGTTCTCTCCTTTATAAGCACGCAGACCTACCAAAAAAGGGCAGAAATTGCATGGTCACGATTCCCAGGCATTGCAGAGCCAACCTCCGACAAATTCTGGTCTAGAGACACCGTCACCATGAGAGAAGAAAAACCTACATCACTAGGTTTGTATGCTGTACAAATGAAGGACAGGAAACCTGAGTTTGGTTACTTTCAGTTAAGTTTCCCATTCATAATTCAGGGAATTTATATTATTATTTTTTCAATATAAGCACTTTTTTCTTTTTGTTTTGCTGCCGTTGGCTTCTGCTGTGACATGTGGACAGGAGGAAGGACAGGAGGTTCAGACTCTCTTCTCTGCAGCCTAACAAGTTTCTCCCAAGCTCCAGATTACATAGTGCAGTCCCAGAACATTACTGGTAATAAGAAATGGATGACCTACATACTGCACTCACAGGAGGCGATTTACTTGAGGAAGGGGGAGAGAAAGGGTCTAGACAAAAAAGTGCAGGTGAATCTGGTATGGATTTTTCTAGTATCCACAACTTTTTTGTTCCTGTATGCCTCTGTGCATATTAGATGTAACCACTACAGACTCCAACAAATAAAAGGGATAGGTAATGAAGTTACAATAACGAGATACTTACAGCTAAAGCTGTGATTATCTGTGGGCTGGCAAACCAGAAAGCTTTCTCTTTGTCTCCACTTAATGGGCAGCTGAGCAACAATTTGGTTAGCGTAACAGCTGACAATACTTCCTGCAGAAAGCAGATTGATGATCAGTCATGGGTACAAGATGCACTGGCTCCTTTCAAGTACAGAAGAGCTCTTTCAAGGGCAGTGGCAGTTTTGAGCACTACCAGAGCCTTGACACATGAAAGTCCTCCCACCAACAGATCTCTTTGGAAATTGTGAAGTAAGCAGCAGCTCAACAAAATTCAATATGCTGAGCAGCACTGGCCCAAATGTACTGCATGCTACGTTTATTTTAGAATCAATTTACTGTACAAAAAGGCTTACGTGATTTTTAAGAAAGGAAAGCCTTCTCCTTCAACTGCCACTAGATAACAGAGGAAAGCAGGGGGAATACAGGGACACCAGTACACTATATGCTAAGAATGCTGCATTTGGCAGCAGGGGTTTTTTTACTTGGTGGCTGTTACAACAGACTGATAAAAGAAACATATTACAAGCTATACTCAGGTGGCAGGAATTATATGCATAGTACAAGAATTCCAGATACACTTTCAAAAAGACATATCAAGAATTGATGCAGCACATCCATGTCTATTTCTGACAAATAAGACAGAGCCAGATAAACCCCCAAGTTTAATCCAAGTTTCATTCTCAAGTCACTGAGCTTTCTATGGAGGGTACAGCTGGCTTTTTTGCCAAAAGTGTTCCATATGTCACCACTGCTGCTTAAGCTGCTCTGCAGAAAGGCATCGTATTTAAAAAGCTACTGAGTGGTATCTGGTTATTACAGAGTAAAAGTCTTTATAGAGACAAATAGCAAAAGCACAGGTGAAGTTCTGGTTTTACTTAAAAATGCCAGCATTTCTAAAAGTGCCTTTAACCCTGTTAAGAAGAGCCACAGACAAACAGTGGTTAAACTCACTGACTGCTAGTATCTTGTGCAAGAGCTCTAATTGGCAAGTAAAAAAAAAATCTCAGCATGGCCTGTAACATCACAGCTGTGTGATTTCTGTTGACAATACGTGGAATTAAGACTGCTGAGTCCTTAAACTGGACAGAAAGTTTTTCCAGTAGGTTTCCACAATCTTTCCACCTCTCTCAATTTATATCCATAACATATCTCAGCACAGTCACCAAGCCCTTAACTGCGTAAATTAATTTGACATGACCACTGAACATAAAGCAGGAAGAGGAAAAAAATATTTACCAGATGTCATTCAGCCAACAAAATTTTTTCAAGATACAGAAAACCGAAGAAAGAAGTTGACAATAAACTAAGCTCCATGCCTTACTTTAGCCTTCTGTTGCCAAACATTCCTCATTTCAAGTCCCTGCAGCACCAGCCTCATTATGGTATAAAACTCCTCAGCAGAGCAGTTTCTCAGCAGCTGGACAAGCACCTCTGTCAGCTCCATCTCCATACTTTGGATCACCTGGGTTGTGACTGCAGGACCTGCATATTCAAGAGACACAAGCATGTCTTAATCAATTCCCAAGACAGGGACTTCCACAGGTAAGAAGAGGGCAAATCAAATGTTAAAACAGCTGTGTGGCTACCGTTTTAACACTCAAATGCACAGAGGGCCCCACGCTTTCCCTTTACCTCGCCCCCCACTAGGGCAATGTATTTCCTACCCTAGGGTTCACAGAGCAGCTGTCACACCAATAAAAAGCCTTCAGTAGTATGGAAATACTACAACAAAGCATGTGCACAAGCCAAGGGAGTAGGCTAAACAAGCCACAGGACTTTACTACAAATGCTGGCCACAGAGCCATCACAAGTCACAAAAGCATTAAGCTGACAAAGTTTAGGTCTCTGCTGATCTTAAGTCACACTCCCCACTTACTCAATTATTACTATGCAGACAGTCCAGGACTAGCTTATATCTTAATTGATTCTGAAGTCTTGTTTTTTAGTTCCACAAATATCCACAGAATCTGTGGCAATGCTGAAAGTCATCGTCAATAGGAATCCATATTTCATCTTACTGAATACTTTACTTATTCACCAGAAATTCTTACAGCTTTTTACAGTAATTAATTATGTCTCCAGGCTAAAGCACTTTACTAGTCTAAGATTGGTAAAGTCAGGCACAGGATGACAGAGAGAAAAGTCAGCAGAAAAATTACAGCAATTGACATGTCCTCATGGTCCCTAGTTCTAGCGCGAAATCCCTGCTCTCAGTGCCCTTACTGAACCCCACAACGCTGAAGGATCAAAATGCAGGCCAGGGAAAAGACAGACTAAGCCTGTATCTATGTGTAAGTTCTAGCTCAAACTCAACTGCACAAATTCAAGATCAGATTTTCTATGGAGAGCTGTGTTCTGTTCTTAACTACCTAATGCCAATATAAACACTGAGATCATGACTACAGTACACTTGAGCAGTAGCCTCCAACGTGAGGTGCGCACACCCCAGGGTGCACACAAGACAATCCATTGGGGTGTGGGAATTATAAATAAAATATCTTTAATACATAAAATAAAATGTAAAAATAGTGTTTATTTCGTCTTTACCTCATGCTTTTTAAACTTTTTTTTGTGTATGCTCTGTAATGTATGTAGTATAGTAGTAGAGTAGCACATGCATATAATTTATAAATAAGCATATATTGAGGCTGCATGCTCAATTAATTTTTTTTTACTGATAGGTGTGCACAATCAAAAATGTTTGGAGACCACCACACTACAGCATGTTAGTAGTAAGTCTGACAAATTGCAACTGTTTGGAGAAGTCAAAGAGAACAATTATGTCTATGCTGTGTTTAGTTCATCTTGCATTCTGAACCAGACAATATAAAGGAGCCATTAGGTCACACAGCTGGCAAGAGAGGTTCTTAATGTCATTTTTAGCCCTAGCTCTTTATTTGATAGGGATAAAGGGACTGATCTGCCAATCTCCTACAGACTTTATCAGAATTACAAGTGTTCAGCATCCTTAACAGTTAGGTGATTTCCATTGTTTTATAACCTTGCCTATCAGACAGAAAAATAGATGAGTATTTTACTGTAAGGTCCTCCGAGATCCTCAGTAAGATGTATCAGATCTGACCTGGTGCACAGCAGCTCCTTCAGTGGTGCCTACTATACCAACTACAAGAGTAGAAGGACACTGCACCTTCAGCGCGACATTCACAAGTATTACCACATTCCAGTTACTATCAAAATGCTCTACAGGGATGAGTAACTGAGGACCTCAACTCTACTAAGATGTCTGCATCTTCCAGGAGAAGATCATTACCAAATTAGATGGTGGCTGTCGTCCAGGTACCACAACACTGCCTCCTTCAAAATTTTCCTGTTATGCATTTATAAAAGGATAGCGTACAGCTTTAACACAAGTAAACAGATACAGACTTTTCAAAAAGCTGTATGTTTTGCTCAATGGTTTTTAACTCGCCCCTGCGCTGCAAAATTAGCAAAGGAAGTGGAGAAAGGGAGTTTTCATACCAGTGAGAAGCTTTTTTATAGCAAAAACAACCGTGACTGCAGTTTCGTTTCCAGGGTACAGCTCC
Organism: Ciconia boyciana; assembly: GCF_034638445.1. Lineage (NCBI taxonomy): Eukaryota > Metazoa > Chordata > Aves > Ciconiiformes > Ciconiidae > Ciconia > Ciconia boyciana. The sequence continues at coordinate 82,563,345 of NC_132936.1, forward strand.
GGCACTGAGCAGAAGACCGCTAGGAACTGCAATGCAGACTGAAGGAACTGCAGATTACCTCCTGCGCAGGGCAGCTCTCTCAGTATCTGAGAGTAAAACTTTTGGTACAGTTTAATACGGGGTTGCTCCAAAAACCCACTGGGCTCCTTCTGCCAGCCCTTCTTGACAGCATGGCTCAGATCTGCTTTGAGAAGAGTAGTGACAGATGGTATGAATGCTACAGGCAAAGGCTGGTTTTGGGTGTTACTCTGAAGACCGTGTTCAACAGTTCTGACCATCTGCAGAACTACTGGCTCCAACAGAGCAGACAGTACATCCGCAGACTGCAGCTTCTTTTCTGGCAGCTGCTGAAGGTAGAGTGTGACGACACGACACAGTGTGGTAAATGCCATGAGCAGTAACTGCCCAGCTGCGGGATTCCAGTTTTTCCAGCCTTTGCTTTTGGCTGCACCAACGTCTGGCTTGCAGCTCACCAGGAAAGACATGAACTTTTCCAAGTTGAGCCTCGCACTTTGCCTTCTTTCAATAATCATCTGAAGAAAGTTTTCCAAAAAGGCTTGGACTTCCTGGAGATACTGTGCCCAAACAGGAACAGTCAAAACATCAGTGAAGAGTTTGCTAGCTGTGAGCTGGGAGGTCATGACAGCCTCAAGAACATCGCTGGCATGAAACACCTTAAAAACAGAGTTGGCATTCCTGCCAGCTTGCAGGCACCTCAGAAGGTGGAAGCAGGTACTTAAAAACTTCAGCAATAACAGATTGCTGCAAGAGACACTAGCCCTGGTATTGGCTAGCAGGGACAACAGCACCAAAAAACACCGGGTACAGTCAGAGGGAAGAAGACTATCTAGTTTCAGAAGAGAAGCAATTTCTAGCAAACCCAAGGAGCTTTCCAGCTGACTTTCTTTCAGGATGACAGAGCAGCCATTTTTTGCTAACAATACTATACACTGGGCAACTTTCTCCAATGTTTTCCAAGACAAGCTGAGCTCATCCTTCAGCAGTTTGTTTTCTGACAGTGCTTCCAACAGGTCAACAGGTCTGCAAGGAGCCAGGGTTTCTTCATGCCAAGGGATACTACCTGCAGACAGCTGTTGAAGTGGCAGATCTACTGAATCCCTGGCAGCAGAGGGCAGCACCCTAGCAAACTGATGAATAAGGCTGGTCAGAAAAGCACAATGCAGGACCTTCATTTCTGGTAGAAAGGAGCTATGCATCAAACCAAGAGATATCTTTCCAATGCTGATAGAAGGCTCCGGGTCTGTGTCAGCTTCCTGAGCTTTGGCCAATACTAACGTCTCTAGAAGCACACTTGCAATATACTCCACATCTTTCAGGGAAATATACGGCAACAGGATAGTCAGGTTGGAGATGACAAGGTTCCAGTGGGCCGTGGGGTAGGCGAGATCACTTATCGCACTGATATCTCCATCCCATGGTTCAGATTCTCCCCTGCTCATGCTGGATCTCCCAGACTCCAGGATGAAAGCTGCAGCATGCTGCAAGGCCTGTAGGTCAGCTTTAGTCTGCATTAAGATCATCTTCATTTTCTGAAGTGTGAGCAGTTCTAAGCAATATTTACTGGTGGAGGCAAAACTATTTGCAAGTTCCATGACTCTCTCCCAGCACTGCTCCTCCACACCAGGGAGGAAAGTTGAAATGCCCCCGTGCCTTGCAGCAGGTGCAGTAACAGCACCAGCAATTTCAGCTGCTGGAGAGACATATTTACTGCAGCTAACACCAAACAAAGTGTCTACTTCAACCCAAGTGTAAACAAGGAGGAGAGCAGAGTCACTGGCCTTTCTTAGCCAAAGCTCTGACTTCTCTTCCTCTCTTCTAGGAGCCTGCAGCAATTCCATCAGTGGCTGAATTATTCCTTTCTGCATCTTTGCCAGCAGACTCTGAGTGCGAAGGACCACAGGGGAAGGAGTGACATCATCTAGGCTCCTCATGTTGAACAGAAAAGCATGCAGCACCGAGCTCACTGACAGCAGCTTCAAGGCCATGTCAGCTGACCCTTCAACAGCAGGAACGATAAGGGTCTGGCATTTCTCCACAAAGAGACACAAAATGTCCAGAATCTGGTTGGGTGGCAGTTCAAGGAGGCACTCACGAAGCTTTACTGTCAGGCCAGCAGAGAAGACAGGCAGCCTCAGTTCATCAGCAGCTGGCCGGCAAATGACTGTCAGCACCTCCTCAAAGAGCCGTGGGAACTGTCGCAGCTTGGAGTAAGTCTGAAACACGGTGCTGATGAGAGCCTCCTGGGGCTTCTTCGTACGTGGCTCGGAGACCTTAGCATCAATCCAAGCCGAGGCCACTAAGTCATCCAAGTCTGGCTCTACTATAAGGTGGTTTAATGACATCAAGAGTTTGAGACACCTGAACCAAGCAGGGATGGAAGCTTGGGAGTGACTCATCAACATCTGCGCTAGCTTGCGGTAAAACCCAAACTGTATCTCCTTGTGCCGGATACGGTCACTGGCAACATTATAGATATCACTGCTAAGCACCAAGTTCAGAAGCTGTTCCAAAGCAAGCAGCTCTGTGCTCCAGTCCGCAGGAGAGAGCATATCCTCCCTCGCGCCCTGCTGTAGGCCAGAGAGCCTAAGACAGCCAAAAAGCCTGCTGAGCATGTGGAAACACAAAAGGTGGTTTTCTGCCTTACAGTACGAGTCCAGAAAGAGCTTATATAGCAGGGACACCGAACCAGCCACAACAGCTCCATGGAGGGCAGATTCACAAAAGCCACTGCCCAGCTTGGTCTGCACTGTGTTGACTGGTAGCAAAAGACTTTTCAAAGCTCCTTTCTTCTTCTCCTGGAGTTCCTTTTCTGGCAGCAGCTCCTCTTTGTAGGATGAGAAAAGCTCAGGCTGGAATAACCCAGCCTGCAGCAAAGTTTCTACTTGGTTTCGGATTTCCCTGCTCAGGTGCTGACGCACGTGGTTGTCATCTGCTTGGGTCCAGCTCCTCACAGTCAGCAAGTGCCTCAGAAGCAGACATGGCTGGAGCAAGTGACCTGTCACTTGCCCAAACACACGATTTGGGTTGGTTTGCTGCCTCTGGATCAGGAGGTACTGAGCGAAGGTAAGTTGGAGGACACTGAACACCTGGGAGCCCACAGTGTCGTCAGAAGCCAGCTGCTGACATGCCAGCTTGGACAGCTTGCTCAGGAGATCAACCAAGAGCTCACACTTTGCTGTGTAAATGATGGAGAGTGAAGGAGTAGAAAGAATGCCACTGGAGCAACTCAGCACCGTGCCAATGTTTTGCTGTGTTTTTTGAGAACAGGCCTCTGATAATCTTTCATTTATGACCTGAAGATTGAGGGGAAAAAAAAACAAAAAACAAAAAACAAATGCACCATCAATTTTGCACACAAAGATAAAGCTCATCATAATGAACCAATACCACCTTCTGCGAGCTCTGGCTGCAAGAAGGAAGCAACAGGGACTTGCCAACAGCTGCTGCCAGGCCTCTCGTATTGTGGATCTCAAACTAGAAGCTCCTCTGGCCAGAACAGTGTCCCTGCATTTGTTTGCAGCACAGGATGAGTGAGGAAGCCCTCCTTCAGTATGCATGCTACCAGCAACAGCATAAGACTATCCATACTTGATCCTAACAGCTGATCCTGCAGAAAGGAAGTAAGGGTTTCCTTACTTTTCCTTTTGCATTTCCCTTCCTTTTCTCAAACTTTGTGTTGATTTCCCTATGGTTTTCTCCTTTGATCCCCTTTTTATTTGCTCCCTTTCCTCACCTCCAGATAATCTTGTCAGCAAACAAATTCAGTAACAATTTACAAATCTGCCTCTATCCCAGAGTTAAAAACGTCATCTGTGTCCTTACACCTTGTAGTGGACAGTTCATCTCCTCAGCTCAAGCCCCACTGGACTAAAACAGATCCTCAAATTCTTTCCACTGGACCCTCTACCACCTCTGCCCTTGGTATTAAGGATACTCTGGCCTGTACCTCTCACCTAATCTTTAGCCAGACAGGTTTTCACATCGAGACCACATTTAAATTTGGCACACTTTCTGCATAACATCTCTGAAGCGCAGATTCCATCCAACCAATTCTCTGTACTTCACAAATCAATTTCTGCAGGTAAAGACAGTTTTCTCCTGCTTCCCTGCAACCAGATCACAACTAAAAGGGTTGTTTTTCCAGCCATTTTGATTGCCTTTGCAGCCATCCACTAATTCTGCTATTTCTGTAACCGGGAAGCTGAATAAGAAGTTACACTTTCTGGTTCAGTTTTAAACTGTAACTGAAGTCTCTCCCATTCACTTTCAGCTGAGGCTAAAATAATGATATGATTAAGGTCAATAATGATTTGGAGCCACCACTGCTCAGTCATCACAAGAAGCTGCAGGGTCTGCTGAACAGCACGTCACGCTGCACAAGTACTCAAGCCAAACACACTGATGAGCCTCACAGTGAGGGAAAATCTCTCTCTCTCTAAGACTCCCAGGCAAAATGGCAATATAAGCAGTAAATAATATAGAATAGCATCATATGGAACTGAGCATCTACTTACCTGTTGAAATACTTACACCAGTTCACTCTCTGATAGTCTGAAGAAGTTAAAGACAGAGAGGAAGATTAATTTTGAGGTTATTATTAGAACGCTCTGCCATTTTCAGCCTTAGTGCTGCACAAACACAAATTTTATTGCAGAACATAAACAGAGAAAATTTTATCAGAGGTCCTAAAAGCCATTAGATTAATTATTATATATTTCACGTAACACCCTACACCGTGAGGAAGAGTCACATACTGTAGAAGATACACACTGCTATCCAGCATGTTATAAAATATCCACAGTTTTAGTTACCTGTGCAATTGAAAAACTGAGACCGATTTTCTTCCCACTCTTTAAGAGATTCTTTAGTCTTCTACTATGGATAATGTTGTCTAGATACGTCCAGAGTTTCTCAACAACTTCATCCTCCAGTTCGGATTTCTTATTGTAGTATGAAACCAATGCATGGCTTACCCAGTCGAGTAATACCTATTAACAAAAGGGAAGAGGAGTAATCTTTAATAACCCCCATGCGAGAACATGACAAAAGTAGTACCTCTTCACAATTACAGCTCTCATGCCTTGAGAACTGCTCTACATCCCAGCAGAACAAGCTCTAAATGAGCAGAGAAGTCCACCCTTGTAGATTTTAACCAAGATCTAAATTCCCAAGAGCTTTCATTCTAAATCCAATGTTGGCTCTGTGCTCCCCTGTACCCTCCCAAGACAGCTTTCAGGAGTCAACAACCTAAGGCTCTTTCATCAGAGTATAATTCTGACAGTCGGTACTGATTAGCAAACGCAGCCTTTTAAATCAAAACATAAAGAATCAGATGGTTTTCACCTTCTGACAACTGGTATTCCTTTCACATCCTCCTCTTGGTATGTTTAAATTTACTACCTAGAAATTCAGGCCTACGCCTATTGATTTCAAAATAAAATGATGGTGTACGGCTAGGTTTAATATTCTAAGTAACCAAAATAACAGGAACTCAAAACACTGATCTCAGACGGTGCAAACGTTAGACTCCCCAAGACTACTAGCCTGGAGGAAAAGCACAAGGCACCCCTCACTCGGGGAAACACTGAACAGATCTTCAGGAAACAGGGTCAAAACAAAAGACTTGAGGGGAGAGGGTGGGTTCCAAGCATCTTCCAAGGAGAAGCCCATGAATCCAGAGTGCACTCTCTCCACACGTGCACAAATTTAGAGCAGCGGGAAACACGCGTGTAGCTACAGTCAGGTCTCCCACCCTGAAATTCTTGTTCTTAACTATGACCAGATGCATCAGACTTTAGAGCATCCCGTATAGGATATAATATACAATGCTAATGACAGGTCTGAAGACAATGGTTTCTCACCTATCCAGGAGACAGAACACACACACTACCCTCCCCAGAAGAAAGACTCTTTCCTCCTGCCATAATGCAGATTTTTCTGCTGAAGCTACTTGAAAGATGATGGTATGAAAACATTTCATACAAGCACACAGAAGTCAAGAGCCACCCACAATTCACCATCAGAGCCATATTTGCACTACCACCTAGGCTCAAAACCTTAAGCAACTAGATCTGGATTTTATGAATCAATTCATCCTCAGCAGCAATTAATTATCGGGAATTTTTTTTTCTTTCGCTGTTTACCATTAAAAAGTACTTACTTGCTCTTTATTAGGAAGAACGCACTGGTGAGAAATCCACGCAAAATGGGCTAGTTTGAGTTTGTCTTCCCAAGAAGTCTTGGCGCTTTTCAGCTTCAGGTAAATCCCAGAGTAGATCGCTGCCATGGGGACAGCACACGGGCCTCCAAAGGCGAAGAGACACGACTGAAAGCAACGCCAAAGAGAAGGCAGTAGGAGGGGAAGCGGCCACGCACCCACCGCTCAGGGCCTAACCGCCCCCCGCCCGCCTCCCCCTCCGCGGGGCACACCAGGCCCCGCACACCCCCGCTCCCCAGGCCTCCCCCGCGCCCAGCTCCCCCAGCCCCCCTCGCAGGGATCCCGCCCCCACACACACGCCCGCTACCGCCCAGGCCTCACCGTCCCGCCGGGCCCGCGCCGCACGCTCCGCCCGCCCTCCCCGCTGACCTCTGTCCCCGACAGGCCGCGCCAGCCGATCGCCGATCGCGGGAGGCGGTGCGGGGGGGGCTGGCGCCCATTGGCGGCCGCAGGGCGCCTGCGCGCGGGGCGGCCCCGGCCCCGCTCCCCCCCCGCCCTCCCCGCGCCCGCCCGCCCGCCCGCCGCGGCGTGTGTCAGCCAGCCATGGAGCGGCCGCCGCCGGCCGCCGCCGGCCCTCGGGCAGCACCGGCCGCGCCAGCGCCACCACCACCGGCACCCAGGGGAGGCGGCAGCGGCGGCGCGCCCGCCGGCAGCGCCTGGCGCCGCTGGGCGCAGTGACAGCGTCCCCCCGGCCCCGCCGGCCCCCGCCTCCCGCCGCCGCCGCCGCCTGCGATGCTCAGTGAGTGGCGGCGGGCGCGGAGCGGGGAGCGGGGGCCGGCGCGGGGCTGCGGCCCGAGGCCCGCACGGCGCCGGGGTGGGGGAGCGCGCGGGGGGCGGCGCCGGCCGGCGGCGGGAGCGGGCCCCGGGCGTCCCGCCGGGCCGCCTCGTGGCGGAGGCCCGCAGGCCCGGCCCGGCCCGGCCCGGCTCGGCTCGGCAGGCGGCTGCCGGGAGGCCGGCGGGCCCCGGGGGAGGCACGGGCACGGGCGCGGCCCTCGGGGGCAGCCCCGGGTGAGGGCAGGGCCGGGCGCTTCCCTGCGCCCGGAGGTCGCGGGGTGGGCTTTTATCGTGATGGGTTTTTTTCCCGTGCAAAGTGCGTGGGTTTAATTATCTGCTTCTTATCGCACCGTTTCCCTTCCCTTGTCTTTTTTCCTTTTTTTTTTTTTTTTTAAATTCTGATAGGGGAAGACTTTCGCTTTCGCGTCCCTTCAGCGAGCGCCCTGCAGTTTCCCACTCGTGAGCGTTGCCCGGGCGGCAGCAGCCCCGGGCGCGTTTGGGACGGGCGAGGGGCTCCGTGGGACTCCTGGCCTTGGCCCGGGTTTCTGTTGGCGGGGCCTAGAGGCGAGCGGCCCTCGCTCCGGCCGCTGCGCTCGGAGGAGGAAGGGTTGGGTGGCGGAGGCCGAAGGCGTAAGGAGGTGTCCTGTGGGCAGGAGTACGGCGCGTCCTGCCCAGGTGCCGCCGAGGAGATCGAAGGGGTGAAGCGCGCTGCTTGGCCCTGTCTTCGGGGGGGGAAGCATTGTGGAGTTGGCAAAGCTTAATCTGTGGACGGTGAGCCAAATCCGGGTCCGATGCAAGTGGCTAAAGGCTCTCTTAAAATCACAGCTGTTTTCTCTCTGCCTCTTCGCGTGAACGCCGCTGCTCAGGCAAAAGCCTTCTCCGTAGTTCCTGCTATCTGCAGCGCTTCTCCTATTTTGCACCACCGCCACGCCGAGTCTCCCTGTCAACTTGTCGTGTTTACTTGCCTGTTTTTCTGAATTGCAGCCGCTGCGTGTGTGAAGTCCCTCGGCTCTAGGTTCTGATCTTCTTATCAGTTTATTTTGTTTATTCTGAAATTTCGTAAATCTTAGATGAAATTAATGTCACAAAATTAAAAATTAGGTGATTTAGTATTGTTGGTAGACTCCAAATTTCACCTGTAGTGGTAAGAGATAAAAGATGGTACTTCTCTGTCCACAACTGAGGCCTGAGACACGGTTCGTGGTAGAGAATATTCAAAATGTGCTTTTGTGGGTTGTTTTATTGTTGGGGGTTTTTTTAAGATTGCTTGTCCTTGGTTCTTCTCTGATGCTCACAGGTCTTTCCTCAGTCTGTTGGAAGGAAGAGACTGCTGTCCCTGCGTCAGGACAGGAACGCAGAGTATTTAAAAGCAGTGTTTCCAACGCTGGTTTTCAAGCTCTTTTTCGTATGCCTGTACTGGTAATATTTCAAGGCCGTGGAATCTGCCTAAACCTGTACCCAAGATGTAGCATAGGCAGGAAATGAATTTTCTCAGCCCAATGCTTAGTACACAGCTAATTTCCAGCTTTTCTAGGAAAGAGGAACTTGTGATGTGTTTTGTATGATCGGCCTCTCCTCTGGGTTTCCTCAGTGTTTTTGGTTCCTCAAAATAATTTAACCTAATATCTTTTTGTGTGCGTGTGCTCCAATTTGTGACACTGCAGAAAACGCTGCATTGTAGCTATGCAGACTCCCAATGGGATCTTTCTTCTCTCTTTCCTTACCTATTTTGCTTATCAGTAAAAATAGTTAATGGCATTAGTATTTATTGTTCTCTCTGCCTGTTTGAGAAGAACGGGGCAGCTGGGACTTTTGAACAATTGTTTCAAGCTTTCTGCAGGCATGGACAGGGAACGCTATATGCGTTCAGCTTGTTTCATATTTTGGAGATTATCTTCAGCGATGAGAGCTAGAGTCTTAAAACTGATTGGAAGTTAAAATGGCAGGCTTGTCCTTTTTTGCCTTTAAATTCTGCATCATTGACCTGTTGTGAACTGGCTCAGCTTGAACCCAGTTAAAGGCATTTTGGCAGGCCTTCCTTATGTTTATTTTATGATATACTCTAATTTTGAGGGCTTGATAAAGAATATTTGTAGGAATGTTGGGTTTGCTCTTCTTGCACTTTTCACAAACGCTTTCCCTGCTCCTGTGATGCTGCTCTTTGTGATGCTGAGGCTGAAGTATAAAGGCAAAGTGAATGAAGAAACAAAGACCTAAAATGAAAGTAGGGGTGATAGTGTGTCTGATGCCCATGGGTGTTTCTTGGTGAAGATGGATTTCCTGTAAGGTAGTTCCTGTTCTGTCACCTGGGAGTAGGGAAAGGGATCTCCTTGAGATACTGTTTGTAACACCCGCTTCTGTGACAGCTGGGAGGAGTATACAAGGTATGTGAAGGGAGCAAGAAACTGTACAGATTGCATAAAGCAGCTGCAAATGCCACGTAGCTAATCTTGGCTGAAGAAACTGGGGCTTCGCTGTTATCCCCAAAGCTCTGAAAAAGCTCGGATTTGAATCAGCTGCCAGCGACTGCTCCTTTCCCAGGCCCTTCTCTCTTGCTGCTAAAATGCCTGATCCCGATGTCAGAATTTGAGACTACTGGGGTAACCTACTGCTTTTTTTGCCTATCATTTAAAATTTACCATTTTCTCTGTTGGTCATCTGCTCGTTCAGCAGCTTGAAAAGGCTGATCTCAGTGCTCCTCTTGTTTGTCACTGTCACTTCAAAGGATCCTCTGGAGTTCTGCATCTTTCACACACCAGTTTTCGGTTTCTCCAATCCATTATGAGTTTATGAGGAATTATCTGTACATGCATGCTGTGCCATAATGAATAAGGATTTTCTCACTGCATCTAACCTAGCGCAAACTGATCCTGTAACTGAAGCAAAAAAGGATGGGCAAAGATATTTCTAGATGCTCTCTCTTTGCAATTGAACCACAGACCTGAGGCCGATTTGCAGTTTTGACTGGCTAAACCACTTCAGAAACATGTAGTTGAATCTGTTCCGTGCCATTGTGGGAATGAGTTTCTTTTGGATTATAAGCCAAATACAACAATCTAGATGCAAACTCTCCAAAATGGTTTCTAAACCTGAAATAAGCATCTATGAGAGCATCTCAAATATAATTAAGTTGCTACCCAAACCGAAGCTGTATGGCAGACTGCACGGAGAGGCTTTAGTGTGGACCTGGGCTCACTTGTACGTGACTCCACGTGGACGACTCACTTGTACGTGGACTGTGAGTCCACGTAGTGTGGACTCACTTGTACGTGAGCCCATACTGCTAGCTGAAATGCAGAATGGTAATGTGATACATTGCGAAGCTTAGTTAAGGGTGTGTTTTAGGAGGATGCCAAGATGCTGGTCCATCCCTGTGTCCACCCTTCGTGGTCTTCATTAGAATTCTGTCTTTCCTACAGTTTTGTGCAGCAGAGAAAGTGTTATATTTGAGACAGTGTAAGCCTCAGATATAATTTCTTTAATTGCAAGGAAGATGAAAAGGAAGTTTGCTTTTGGACTGGAAAAAGTTGTGGTTGAAACTCATTATTTTAATGGGTCTATCTGGAAATGCTTTGAAAACTCGATATCTGTTGATGCCTCTTCCCCACCCTCAACAGTTATTTCACCTGTGAGAGCAAACAGAAATCTTTTTAAGGTTCTTGCTAAAGCCTCTGGGTTTGCAATTCCATGTATCTGTTTAAAGTAACTTTTGCTGAAACCTTGTATCCCTGTCCGCTTGGAGGTTCACAGAAGGCTTATTGTTCTAACAACTGGGATAAGCACTGAAGTGTGCATGGGTATTAGAAAAGGCTCATTTATGATCATATTTTTAAAGCTGTCATTTTGTTAGAAATACAGTTCTTACAAGGAGGGGAAGGGCATCCTTGTCTGTCTCTCTGAGAAGCTGTGTTTCATCAGATTTAGCTACTCAAACCAGAAAGCATGTGCACTTGTAAAACGTATGCAGGTCACTGGTAGTGTGGCTGTAAGGATTAAAACTGTCTTGAGGCAGGCTTTACCTATTATTCTGATAGAATAAAACTGTTGCTTAGTTCTGCTTTATTTAAAGCCTTTTAAGTTATCTAAATTTCTGTGTAAAATCGATGGCTATTGTGAAGGATTGGTGGCACTCAGGGACTACTCAAATAGTAAGGGTGCTATTGCGTTCATCTTACTGAGGTTCTTTTATTACAAGCCAGAGGCTAAAAGCTAGCATCAGGCTCCTTTTGGTTTTGAGATACTACCAAGTGGTGTTTGTGAGGATGGCTTTCAAAATTTATATAAAAGAAACGTCAAAGGATTCTTTTTTCTTTTTTTTTTTCTTTTTTTCTTTAGCTTTTGTAGGAGGGAGGTCTAGGTAGATAGGGCAGGTGAAAAAGGCAGAAGACTCTGCTTTTGTTTTAATTTCCCTGGTTTTTTTCTGGGGACTTACCTGACAGCAGTGCCAGAAGTCTGGCTCTGACCTTTAAGTTCAGGCAATAAGCTATTGCGTCTTGGACTCCCCAAGTAGGTGTGCTACTTAAAGCATTATGATTCTCAAATTTCCTTCTTTCTATATTAATTTCTCATTCCCTTGACTCTTCTGGAATTGTTTTGTTGGTTGGTCAAGCAGAGGAATCAGAAAATGACTGAAGAATACCCAAACTGCTACTATAAAAAAGCAAGGAGGAGGAATGTTCCCTTTTTATGAGTTATTCTTAACAAAAACAAATACTTCAGCTCACCACTGCAGTTTTAGTTGAGAATCCTCAAAAGTATTTTTGATTCCTCGGTGAAATTAGTAGAATTAGGCAGCAAAATATCTTCAGGGATCTGGTTCAAAGTGTCTAGTTATGCCTTAGTACTGAGAGGCGTTTTGTTTCATACTTCAGTAATGAAGTTGACTTCAGCAATGAAAATACTGATCCATTTGTCTTCTATCAGTTTTAATACGGCTATGGTGTATGTTGATCTTAGCGTATACCTACACAATAAGAGCCTCATCATCTCTTTCTTTTCTTTGAGGTCATGAAACGCGTACGCACAGAACAGATTCAGATGGCAGTGTCCTGCTACCTCAAGCGCCGTCAGTATGTGGACTCGGAAGGTCCCCTAAAACAAGGGCTGAGGCTGTGTCAGACTGCTGAAGAGATGGCAGCTAATCTCACAGGTAATCCTGTCATATTTTCCATGTGTGCTTCTTGGCAGAGTTGTGACAAGTGTGAGTGTGTATATTGGTAACTACGTTGATTTGTCTGCACGTATGGACAGCTCTCCTTTTGAAATGAAGAAATTTCCCATTGTGAAGTTGGCGTGAGTTATGAACTTTTGAAGAATTAAAATGTGGATGAAAGTGTAACGAGGTGAGATTCATGGTCAGTGAAACAGCAGGCTTAAGTAACAGGTCAAGGTAGTGGAAAATGAGTATATTCCCAGAGAACATGAAGTCTTGTAAGTATAGTGGTGCTTTGGGATGGAGGTGAGAAGAACCTAGACAATGAAGTAAGTAAAAGCAAGAAAATCTGTTGTACCTTTGTACTCCAGGGGAGCTATATAATGTGAAATGGAAGTGATACACACTGTTTCTTTCTCTGGCTTAGTCAGCTTTCTGGTTGTGAAAGCTCTGCTCTCTCACTTGGAAAAAAAAAAAAGCAACCCTTCAGTGGATGAGACAGTTTTTCCCTGCTTTTCCTTTTCTCCTCTTTCTTAAAGGCTTCTGAATCCTGTTACACTACCTGCTGTTCAAGTCCTGTCTGACAGTCTTCATTGTAATTCTTATTTTTGTTATAACAAACTACACTACTGCTTGAGCACATACAAATACTGAAAGGATGAAAGCAATGTGGAGGTTATAAAGATGAAATTTACCTGTAAAAGTAATAGAAAATACTGGGCTGACCTTTGGGTGAAAATGAAAGGAGGAAATGTTTTCTGTTAATGGAACTGCTTAGATTGTGACAGTATCCCAGGCTAAGAGTGGTGGAGACCTTAGTTACTTGTGATACAACTTGATTTGACAAAACATTAGTTGCTCCACAACTGTGCTTGTAGCTAGATAAAATTGGATGCCAGAATAGCTCTGTCCACCTCTAGAGTATTTTGCCATAGTTACAATCCAAAGGTGAGTGACTTGTGGGTAAATGTCTGGGCTGACTTTCTCAGGGGCTTGAAGGAAACTGGGTAATATTTCATTATTAGAAGTCGCTTACATCTTCTTAGTACTTTTCATTTTATTTCTGTTTTCGGACTAAATATCGGAAGTTTGTTGCAACTCCCTGAAATAATACTGGGGGAGATGGAGAAGGAATGAAACCAAAGTAAAATGCTGAATTGTTTTTGATGGGAGTCTTTACAGGAGAGGTGGGTAGAAAGGTCAGTGTTGAAACAGGCTTTGAACTTGGGACCAATCTATACCAGGAGGACACAAGAGTATCTGAAGTAGGAGAGAAGAATTGGATTGCAAGCCCTTGCATTTGCATATGGCATCATGCAGGAAAAAAAATGTTTCAGTAAAGAGTGTGAATGAGTATGTGATTGGGTTTTGTCTTTTTACTAATCTTTCACCAAATGTTATTACTAAACTACTTCTTATTAGTCTGTATCCTCTTGCCAGTGCAAGGGTTTTGTGGCTGGTGATTCAGAACTTAGTCATCAGTTTTCGTTAGAACTGAAAATGGTCTGCTCTCATGTATTCAGCTGCTTACTACTACTTCTTGTCAAACATGCTCGTAGTAAGCTGTCAGTGAGTATGCTGCAGTTCTGTGAATGACTGTTGAAAAAGAAAAACACAGCTTGTACTTACTCTGACAACAGAGGCTGAAAATACTTTCTGCTGCAGTCATCTTAGTTTGGCAAACTGAATAAAAACTGACCAGATTCTAAAGCTTGCATTGCTTTATTTTGGGGAAAGCAATCAAATATTTTTGTCTGAAGATGTCTTTGCTCGTTCCTGAACAATACTCACCTCGCTTTTTCTGTTCAGCTCTTTTCTTTTGTTTGACTTTTAAATTAACCAGCCTGTATAAATGGGAGAGTTGCTTACTTCTGTCCTCAATTCTGTGACTAATCCTTTCACAGTGAAGAGTGTCCTCTGGTTTTGGTTTTAAATAGTTGTGTTTCTCAGTTTTACCTCAGCATTTCTTTTTGTTGTCTTCCAGAGTCTCTTCAGTTCAGCCCTTCTCCATTGCTTCGTATACTTGCTATAGCTGTACAGCTCTGTTTTCACAGAATCATAGAACAGCCCAAGTTGGAAGGGACCGCAAAAGATCATCTGGTCCAACCTTTTGTGGGAAAGGGAGCCCAGATGAGATTATCTAGCACGCTGTCTGATCGCATCTGCAGTAAAATACAGCACAGAGCTTTCTCATGACTATCCTCTATTTCTGTAGGAAACTAGAAGAATATTTGAGGACAGAATGAGTGACTTAAGGAACAGGTTCCTCTAATATTGCCCATAGTATACTATCGACACATAGGACTATCTGAAACAATGTAAAATTATGCATCATCACGCTCAACGTAAAAGAGGAATAAGTTGCTGTGAAACAGCATTTACAGTAGCCCCTCATTTGTTAGCTGGAAGCAACGCTGCTCGTAGCCAACACATAAGACCAGGAAGCTACTGTCCATATCCCCAAGTTAGGAGTGAGTTCCTTTGAATTTGCTATCAGGTCGCATAGCTGGCTACAATTACTAGAAGTAAAGTCAAGGAGCAGATGTTTCCAACAGATGTTCTTATGACCACTGGGGAAGGTGGAAAAGAAACTATGGTGGATTTATTAATGTAGTAGAAAGATATGGCCACTGTTTTATTTCCACCAGGAGAAAAGTATGCCTGAAAATTTACTCTGTTGTTTTGGAATCAGTTGAGCTCTTCATCCCTTTTGCAGTTCTGGTTGGTGTAAAGTTTTGGGAAGGAAAAGAATTAGAATTTGAACTTGTTATAGCTGTCTGATGTGTAGGGTTCATTTACCATTTGTTTGATGGGAATGAGCTCTAGCATCATTACTGAAGCAGTAGGGCATAATGATTGCACAGTCAGACTGCTCTAGGATAGGTAGCCAAAGACAATGTTCCTCTTTCTGAAGCATGAAGTACATCTTAATTTTGGAATTAAGTTGCTCATACAGAGAAAGTTAAATAGGTGTCACGGAGGGAGCACTTCATAAAGCCAAGGACAGTAAGTTGTGCTTGCATGGCATGAGCAAGGTGGCAAGTCATTCCCGTTCCTGCTGAAACAAGGCCACCAGAACTCTGTGAAGAGTTGACCCTTGTATGTAACCCTGTGACACAGCATAAAAGACAGGCCCTCATTTTTTTTCTTTTCTTTTACAAGGAGTAGTATGTGTGACATTGAACGCTGTCACTAAGCATTTTTTAGTTACTACATGCGCATGCATGCAGTCTACCTTCTCATGCTGAATATAGATTATATTAAATTTTAGTCCCAATAGCAGAGTTTCTTACTTTAGCTGTTAGGTAGTACCAGTATGTGAGCCTGGAGTTCTTACCAGTTTGAGTTTCTGAAGCAGGCAGGCTGTGGAAAGCACAGTGTATCTGTACCTTTCAACAGGTTATATTTGTTTATTTTAAAACTGATTTGAGTGAAGATAGGGTATCGGTGCTGGAATCTGGATTTTTTTTTTTTTTTTCCCCCCATGAGCGGATGATAAGCACAGCCCAGCTCTCTGTTTCCGAAGCTGAATTCAGCTTGCCCTGGAGAGTCGGTAAACATACCTCCTGTATTTCCATAAGGTTCAGGGAGCTAGACCTGTGTCTTCCCAGAGAGAGAGAGGGGAGAATAGTGACAGGCTGCCTGTACACCATGTGCTGATCTCTTTCTAATTAGAAGCATTGAGATGAGCTGGAGGCTGGCCTATCTCTCTTTAGCATGTGAAAATTTGATGATGTTGTTTATAGACTTCCAGGGCTGTCAGAGTTGTGCCTCTGTGCGTGAGCCAAATGCTGGAACAAAAAGCGATCAATCAGGACTAGGAAGGCAAAGAGAGGATGGAAAGCGGTGGGGGGCAGGGGAGACTGAAAGAAGTTGAAGGAGTTGAAAGTGAGAGTAATAAAAATAGGTTTTGTGGAGGGGAAAATAGTTATGAATTGAAAAAAACATTAGGAAAGGAAAACAGAGTGAAACTCCTTGCCCTCTTGTGCTTTTCTTAGAAGAGCAGACAAATTAACGTATTAGTTAAAATTTAGAAATTTAAATTTTGTAACTTGTGTTTGTAATCACTGGTATTTGTATATGCTTAGGGTATGTTGGTAGGTGTCTGTAAACTTGCACAAAGTCCCCTGTCAAATTTTGAGGGGGTTAGCAGAAGAGCAAAGGTTTCGTGCCAGAGAAAGAAAAGCCAGTTCCCTTTCTAAATAGTTCAGAACCATGTTTACCAGAGTTGATACTGGTTCTGAAAATTGGTTTAACACCATCTCAGGAGACTATAACCACTGGGTTTGTGGTCAGATACCAGCTGCCCTTTAACCTAAAATCCTCATTAAGCAGGACGCATTTTGATTAAAAACTAGTGTTTGCTTAGAGATTCAGTGTGTCTTCACTACCACCTCAGGGAGACTAATAAATGGTAATGATTATAATCTGTAGTAAATGATAATGACTGGGCCGAGGAATTTGAGACTGAGGTAGTGTCACTGCAGACCTTCTGTCCATGATGGGTTGTGGGTCCAACTGAAAAAGAAACTTTGTTTTGGAGAAAGTTGTAGATTCATTTCCTCATCTTTTCTGAGTGCAAAGTAGTAAAACTGCTGAGTATCTTGTAAAACTGAAGGGATCTGTGACAGTGTTACTAAGTACAACCTTAAGTTCCCAAGAAACTCAGAGTATTTGAAAACTTAAAAATGTGTCCTGGGGAGAGCAGGTGAGTTGCTGAGCTTTTTAGGTTTTTTTTTTAAGCTTTCAGTATACTTTCTCATTTATGATCTGTCTAGGTTGTTAATGCCATGTTTAGATGCTTCATACATCCCTGGACGGTTTGAAAGATGAAATGTCACCTTGGTGGCTGCATTATCTTGGATTTTGAGAGGCTTTGTTTCCAGACATGCATGCAAAACTCCTTAAATCCTTACTTAATTTTACTTATTTTATTTCACAGTCCAATCTGAATCTGGTTGTGCCAACGTTGTGTCTGCAGCTCCCTGCCTGGCGGAGCCACAGCAATATGAAGTACAATTTGGACGATTACGCAATTTTCTCACAGGTAAATATCAGGAAGCAAGGAAGAGGAAAGCAGCTGATTTTTTTTTTTGTCATTTCAATGAGTAAAGGGCAGTATAATAAAATCAAAAATCATGTCTCTAACAATCTTTTGATTTCTAGTTTTGAGATTTCATTTACTACAATTAGAAATATTTTTCTTTTTCTTTCCTTTTTTTTGTTGCCTGAGTGCTGAGTACCTTTGACTTTTGTAGATAGCGGCCTGTTTGCCCTTTCTTGTTCGAGTATTTGGCCTTTGTATATGTGTAGATCTTCTAGACAACACCATACATATACAGGGCAAGAAGGAAGATTAGAGTCTTATGTGAAAGGCAGGTGACTTAGAAATTAATGTAGTTCTTTGCTGTCTCCTAGGTTAGCATTTTTAATTTTATTCATAATTGGCTTCTTTTATGATGGTCTAGATTTTTAAGGGAGAATTCGTTCCCTTAAATTTACCTGTACTGGCTTTGAGACTGGAGGTATATGACAGAAAGGAAAAAAATTCTCATTCTGTAGTGTGATGCAGAAGAGAATCTTTTTTTTTTATATTTATTAAAAAAAAAAAAGGCGGGGGGCACTCCTGGGAATGTCCTTATTTCTTCTATAAGTCCCAAATGTGGGAAGAAGAAAGCAGGTAGGATTTTTAGATAACAGTACCAAGGAAAGTGAAGTTGCCACTCCTCCCACCTTTGAGCACATCTGTGTTTGTCCAGTGTAGGGATTTGATCCCAGTGTGCGTAACACTAGGACTAATATTCCTGATAGCTGTTGAAGGGAAAGGGAGGGAGGCAGGCAAGAAGGCAGAGGCAGAAAATAGTGCCTTAGTTTTAGGCTTGCCACCTAGAGCAGTTCAACACCATTGCACTTCAGTATTGAGGGTAAATTCGTATGGTTTAATAGATTTTTGAGAAGTATGACTGCTCTGTTCAGTGGCTTAAATATTGCTTGGGCAAGTGCTAGGCATGGTTTTGGTGTTCATGTCAACCATTTGCATCTTTTTTTGTCCCTCTTGTTCAGTTTTGATTTCCTACTCCCTTTGAGGAAGAGAAGTAGTTCATGTGTGTAACTTGCCAGCCAGCCACAAGGCACAGCAGGACACTTCCCATTTCTGTGATGCTTGCCTCCAGGGGCACTGAGGAGTGGACAGGGGACTAGGACCACTGAATAATTTAGGAATTACTCTAGAGATCTCTAATTCAACCTGCTGCTCAAAGCAGGGCAAGGTCAGAGTTTGATCAGGTTGCTCAGGTCCTTGTCCAAACAGGTTTTGAAAATCAAAAAGTGTGGAGATTGCACTACCACACCTCTGGGTCCCAGCTGCAGGGCTGAGCGATTTGGTGAGAATTTCCCTTGCAGCAGCTTGCCTGTTGTCCTTTCACTGAGCGCCTCTGAGAAGAGGCTGGCTTCTTTTCCTCCATAATGTCCAACTGGGTATGGAAGGCAGCAGTTAGATACCCCCTTAATCTTCTCCAGGCTAGACAGCCCCAGCTCCCGTAACCTCTCTTCATATGTTCATGGGGAACATTTTCTTCATTCCTGTCTCTGCCAACTTCCCATCTCTTCCCTTTTCCCCCCACTGCAGTGTGAGGTCCTTCCCTTTGTTGCATTTCTGTAGTAGAGCACTTACAGAGAAAAGAGCAGCTGCTAGCTGCTTAGCGCTTTTACTACATACAGACCTCTGGTTTCACTGGCTTTGGCCCGCTTTCAGTGGGACAGAAAGGAGAATGCTGCATAAGTATGCAAATATGTATGTATACACTCCACAGCACACACATGCTCTGTAGTTACTCATATAGAAATGGGAGGGAGGCACAGTATGGACCGGAGAAAGTCTGGATGGGTGCTCAACAGGAGAGGAAAAATAACATAATGGAAAGGGGAAAAAAGAGCATGCATTGGTGAGTGGCAGGAGGGAAGAACAAGTTGAAAAGAAGGAATGCTGTTGGAAGACCAGCAGTGCTGTTTGAAGATCAGCAATGCCTATTTTGTTCCAGTAATTTGGACCATTTGGGCCTCCAGTAACTCACTGTTGTGGCCCTGTACACTGCCATGGTGTTCTATGGCAGGGCTCCGCTCCTTACAGCTCCCTGCTGAACGTGGGAGGGAAACAGCCCCAAGAAGCTGGTGAAGGAGGAGTGGAGCTGTTGCACAGATTAGTCTCTGCAAGGTACAGCACAGCCTAATCAGGAGTTTGTTACACTGTGTACTTGGAATTACTGCTGGGATTTGCCTTGGCAGAGAGAGGAGGAGAGAGAGAGAGAAAGAAAGCGTGCACATGAGCAGGCACAGAAATAAAACACGAGCACAGCATATTGCAGTACATTTTGGAAACTGTAGCTTCCTTTCCCCTGGAGACAAATCAGTTCCATCCGAAGCACCACATGCAAGTTTTATTGAAGCTGAGAGGAAAAAAAGCCACCGAAGTGCAGGCCTGCACAAGCTAGGTAAATAATTTTGACTTAAACACGTTAAATACTATTTTAAATATAATGAGTAAATTTTAAAGTCCATTTATTGCAATAAACAGAGGGCATGGTTTTTCTTTTTAAATACATAGGGGAAAAATTCAGCTGTCATGTAGTTTGAGGTGGTATTTTAATAGCTGGCCCGCACCTAAAAAGGGTTTTGAAATCTTCGCATTTTGTTCGGACAACATACCTCACTGACTTGAAAATCTCTCTTCGGATCTTTAGGTACTGTGTATCCCCTTTAGGTGACAGAAGACCTTCACTTAGATGCACCAACAAAAGTCTCCTCTTGCTTGCTCTCTGATGCTGCTGTCAAGGCTTTTTGCAGTAATTGTCCTTTCTCTGTTTTATTCCCAGTAGAAAGTGGGTTGAGAAATTATTCAAAGTTTGTTGCTGTTTTTTTATGTAGATTCAGATTCTCAGCACAGCCATGAAGTGATGCCTCTTCTGTATCCCCTCTTTGTCTACCTCCATCTGAACATGGTCCAGAATGGCCTAAAAAGCACAGTGGACAGTTTTTACAGCCGCTTCCATGGCATGTTCTTGCAGAATGCCAGCCAGAAGGATATCATTGAGCAGTTGCAGACTACCATGACTATTCAAGATATCCTGTCCAACTTGAAGCTCCGGGCTTTTCTGGACAACAAGTATGTCATCCGCCTTCAAGAGGACAGCTACAACTACCTTCTTCGCTACCTCCAAAGTGACAACAACAACGCTCTGTGCAAAGTCCTGACCTTGCACATTCACCTGGATGTGCAGCCTGCCAAGAGGACTGACTACCAGCTCTACGCTGGTGGGAGCTCCTCACGCAACGAGAGCAACGGCCTGGAGCCCAGCGACATGCCTGCTTCCATTCTGCAGAACGAGGCGGCGCTGGATTTACTGCAGGACAGCATTAAACGTGTCAAGGACGGGCCCCCTTCCTTAACGACCATCTGTTTCTATGCCTTCTATAACACGGAGCAGTTGCTGAACACTGCAGAGATTTCACCAAATAGCAAGCTGCTTGCTGCTGGGTTTGATAATTCGTGTGTGAAGCTGTGGAGCCTGCGTTCCAGGAAGTTAAAATCTGAGCCCCACCTCGTTGATGTGTCCCGTATCCGCCTGGCTTGTGACATCCTGGATGAGGAGGTCTGGATACCCTTTTTTTCCCCCCCCACCCTTTCTGCCAAGGTATTTTGGGCATGCATTGTGGAGTATCTAGTAGTGTTTTAGGGGACTGTGAGGTTGTTCCACAACGTATGTGCCTTGATGCACAAATTTTATACCCTACTCTCATCCTTGTTCTTTCCTGCAGTGGTTGTAAATGCTGCACTGAGGTGCAATGAGTTTGTGCTTGGGTCATAGTTTGTTAGTCCTAGGTGCTGATCTCCCTCCTCCAGCTGTCCTTGAACAGATGACACTACACAGGCAGCCCCGTAAGGACACAGGTGACTAGAGAAGGCTCCCTTCCCTGAGGAGCATGGAGCTGTCTTATGGATGGAAAGAGGAAACAAGGAGATGCGGGCAGTAAAAACACACCGTGGTGAATGAAGACTAGAAGGAAAGTGGCTCAGAACAACCAGTCAGAAGGGTAGAGAGAAGGGGAGAGACGCAGGAAGAGGAAAATAAAGACAAAGTAAGGAAAGAGCCAAAGGAGGCTGGTCTGAGGCCTCAAGAGGAAGGAGGGATGCTTAAGTGCAAAACTGTGTTTAACGAATCACCTTAACCAGAGGTGAAGAGTTAGCATGGAAAAATTACGCAAAATGTCTCTGTTAAGGAATCTGCAGTGTAGAAACTTCAGAGGCTTCCCACTCTGGAGTGCTGGAGACAAGGACAGGGATGTGTGTGCCTTCACATGCCGGGCTAGATAGCATCTTCAGTTTACTTTTTTTTTTTGCCTTCTAGCCACGCCCTTCCTCCCACAGCTGCCCACGGAGCATCTTATATCTGGTTAGAGATCAGAATTTGTGACTCTTCCTTTGTTTAATCACTCCCCTCTTGGGCGGGGAGAAAAGCCTCATTTGTTCTTGTGTTGAGCATTTAGCAGGAGAAACATCCTTTTTTCCACTGTTTTTTTTCTTCCTCTTAGAAAAAATACCTAGTGGCAGGGTTCTGTTTATTTTGGAAGAGTGCAGAGAGCTTGCTGTATGCAGGGATCTGTGGTTAGGGATTGCTTTGTTAGTCAGCTTGAGAACTAGAGGCAGGCATCCAGGTGAGATAGCACAGCGGCCTGCTCACCACCTCCCAGGTTAACCCTTTCTGCAGAGTGAGCAGGTAAGTGGGTCAGACTAGCCCAAGATGGATTAATTGACTTGTTTTCATTATAAGCTACAAGGGTTCATAGGACACATGACTGTGTGTATTGCCTGTCATGGAAACCAAATGTCAGTAATGTGTGACAGAGAATTTCCCTGCTAACTCAGCAAGTCACCTCCTTTGGCTGCAGACTGTAGAAAAGTGAGATACTGTGAGGTTATCAGGAGTGTATATTAGCTTTTTTTTGGCACATAGGCACATACTTGCATATCATACATGTATTATGAAACAGCTGCGGAAGCTTCAGTATAAATGGCTCTCGTTGGCTATTTAGTATTTTGTGTATCCTGCAGTATTTATGTACAGGTCTAAAACCAAAAACTGGTCAAAGACCAGCACAGATCAAAGTCATCATTGCCCTGAATAACTTCACCACTGACAAAACAGAGTGACCTGACCAGGAGTTCAAAGTTAAGGGGGGGATACCAGCCTGAATGCATTGCTGGTTACATGTCCCAAATGTAAATGAAAGCCTATTGACTACAAAGGAAATAAATTCCAGGATCTGGGAGCCCTAAGTGAAAATACACAGGCACCCATGGGGTTGCAGGTGGGAACAGACCAGCACCCGCTTGGGTGCCACGGGAGTAGAAGCCACAGATACTAAGACAGACCAAACGAGACCACCCTGACCGGGCTGCAGTCATCAGTAATGCAGCTCAGTGTAAACAGGGGCTGTGTTTCAGACTGTTGCTGCAGTATGATCAGCAACAATTCACAGTGATAAATCTGATGAAAACTTTGACAAAGAACAAAAGTTCTGAATGTGTTTTGACATTACTTCACTGAGTTCTATAGAATAACTTGTGAGGATGTTAAACTTGGCTGGGTTTTGTAAGGTTTCTAAATTGTGTTTGTTTTGGTTGATTTCTGTATTGTGTAATTAGCTTTGGATACTGTATTTAAATAGTAGTGCCTGAAATAATTAATCTTCAGCTTGGTTTCTGATTTGCTGCAAGCAAATAGGTCCTTCTGTTTATGAAGATATAGATCTAAAACTGTGCTAGTTTCAGTGGATCTTGTTCAGTGTGGCACTAAAACAACACTATTGGGTTTATTAACTCGTTTTGTGTGTGTGTATATATAAAAATGAGGTTGAGACTTGGCAAAAGTGTTAGAGAATGACATTTTTTCCTAGTCCATGTAAAAGCCTTTGTGTCAGTAAGGTCAAAGTCATCTACTAGGTGTAGTTTTAGTGAATTTTTCTCAGTGTGATGCCCCAGTGCACTTCACCAGTGTTGTCTTCCTTCTTGGAAATAGGAGAGGCGTACTATTTTGTGATAAAATAATTCCATTTTCTTTATAGTAGCATCTCACAAATGCCACTTTATAGTCTCTCTTACTTAAGGTCCAGTGTAAAAACGCAGTTTTGCAGCTGTGCAAATGAACGTATTGTTTGTCTCTCTGCAATTTTGCCATGCTCATTGCTGGTACTACATAAATCAACAACAGAAAATAATACTCTCTGTTCCAAGCCACAAGAGTGGCAGCCTTTAAATTCTGTGAAGACTAAGACTTGACCCCATTCAGCTCTGCTTCTGAGATTCTGCTTTTAAGTGTCAGTGGTCCTTCAAGTGGTAGTGAGCGGGGATGATGCTGACACCTTGGTGGATGGCAGCTGGGAGGGAATTCTGGAAGGAGCAGTAAGAAATGTCCTGCAAAGAGAGCCATGGTATCTACTGCCTCATCTTTCCCTGCTAGGAGATCCCTACTGTAGGCAAGTAAGAGATCTTCCCTTTCGACATCTTAAGAGCACTGCAGGATGAGAGAGATGATGACACCCCGGGAAACCTGTTAGTAGTTGGGGGGGGCAGGAAGCAGGGGGGGGGGGGCACAGGGATGGGGTGAGATTTTTTTGTTTTGTTTTGGGGTTTTTTGAGGTTATCATTGTTGCTTTTTGAGGCTCGCTCCTTCCCTTGAGGCTTATGCTGGGTGGACAATCAAGATAATTTTTGTCAGCTAGATAATGTTTGCTGCTTACAAGGTTAAATGCATCGGTGGTAAATTTTTCTGAGTCCAGATGACTGTCATGCAAAATCCATTACTGCTTTAAGTAATAGCTGGGGAGTTGGGCAGTCTGTCCATAGGTGTATCATTTGGAAGGTGTACTGTGTAACAAAACATGCCAACATTTTTGTTCTTTTCAATTTCTTCATAATATAATTTTTGTGAGTCTTGTACTTGCTCAGGAAGACTTCCTGTTCACTGTTGAAGAGTAAATTTTTTTTTTAGCTCATTTTAGTAGTGTTGGTAGGTTTTCCAGTTCTCTTAAAATCTGTTTTGATAGTTCTTCTTTTCAAAATGAATAGTACAAATAATAAAAGGTAGCTTTTAGTGTGTGTGTGTAGGTTATTGATTAAAATAGGCTTATATAACTTAATTTCTTGTCCATTCCAAGGAAATAAAAATTGTTCATGCTAACCTGCAGCAGCAACAACTTCAGAAGGAGCTCATGGATATCTGGGTAGTGCCCAGTGGTATGTTATATCCAGGAAACATATTCAGTGTGTGAAATTGGAGTACTGAAAAAATATTATGAAGAGGGATTCCCTTCCTCCCTGCTGATTTATAACACAGGTTGCAACCTATCTATAGCTGCTGTAAATGCTCACCTACACGGTAGTAGCTGTGGGATGCAAGGAAGAGTGTGCTTGATCTGACAAAGAAAGGAAGCTTGGTTCTGCAAGGCAGTAATGTAGTGGCTGCACTTCCAGGTGCTTTGTTAATCTGGCCAGCAGACTAACTTGGATAGGGAGGAAATGGAAAATTTAGTGACTCAGAAACATTATGGGTATACCGGTTTTGGTGAGCTATAACAGTAGTGTGCAGCTGTTATGCTAAGTGGATGTCAAAGATAAGATTTGCTACCTGTGGCCATATAGGAGTGTTTTTGAATGCTGCAGAATGCATTGTCAAATAAGCTGCTACTGTAATACAGGAAGAGAAGAGTAGGTGCTTGCAGACAGCCCAGGTAGCCCTGTATGAATTTGAAGGCGTAAAATTAAGTACCTGGACTTGCAAAATTTACAGAAACTATAGTACAATCTAGGTAACTTGAATGGGCTTCCACTGGTAACTTGTCAGGAATCTTATGGTCATAATTAAATAGTATAAAATGCTGCAGGTATCAGCCTCTCTCCTTTAATGTGGTTAACAGCCTAGAGATGCTGTGGATTCCAGCAAGCAATGCTCTATCTGAAGTAGAAAAAGCAATTTGAATAAGAATGGGGCTTTTCATGCTAGAGCCTGCAGTTTCTCTCTGCCTCACCTCCATAGTAGAGATGAAGTTGGCTCCCAGCCACATCATAAAACTCCCATGGGCACTGACTCCTCTGAAGAGAATTAGCATTGCTAAACACGGCTTGCTGCCTACCACTAAGCATGCGGTTGAGAAGGAGAAAGGCAGCAAGCTAGCTAAGTCAGAGTTTGCTCACCTCTGATGGGAGATTTGAAACTACTGGAGGAGAAGGGCTTTCAGGACTATTGCTAAGTCTGAAGCAAAACTGTCTGTAGGTCCTGAGGTCAGAGGGATGGGAGATGTCATGTCAGCCAAGAGAGCTGCTCACAACACACCGACTTCTGCTGGTCATCAGCAGTCTGGCAGCCCTGGGGAATTGGGTTTCCTCTCAGGGCAGGAAGTGCTCCTTCGGCAGGAAACGGGCCAGTTTGTGATGATAAAAGTTAAAGGGGCTGCTCACAAACAAAAGGGCATTGTGTTGAATTCGATGTGTAGAGATTGTCTGTGGATGAGCATTACTGATTCAGTACTGAGGAAGAGTGTCTGCCTGACAGCCCTGAGGAAGGGTGGTCTCAAGCTACTACACAGATGCACCCCAAGCCATGGTTATCTCGCACTCTGTCAGCGAGATCCCAGCTTGTTGGACACTCTTTTGAGTTGAGATTTGTTGAAAATTGTGCAGTCTGTAGCCTTTGATTGTCAAGAGATGCTACTTGAGTAGACTTTCAGAGACTCTTACCCTCCATTGGGAGATTCCTTTAGCACTGTTCCTGTTAGCACTGTTTAGCTCACTGAACAGTCTTTAAACGTGAAAGGCTTTACTTGTTGACTATCTGCCCTGGTACTTGAATTGGAGAATTACAGGATAAAAAGGTTTACAGTGCCATCCTTTTTGTGATTATTCATCTTCTCCTACCCCAAAATAGATCCTTTGACCTAAATAAGCTGCATACATTTGCTGTTCTTGAAGGGTGAGGATGTGAAAGCATCCGGATGGAGCTTGCATGGAGAAATAGATATTACGGCCTTACTGGGTTTCTGTTTATGTGTGGGACTAAGAAGGAATGTCCAGCAGACGGCTTGTCAAATATGCTTTGTCTTTCCATCTCCTGCCTTTTGTTTAAGACATCTGTGTTTCTTTTTCTACTGTGAGATTCACTTCCAATAATGACCACACCAAAAGAGCAGATGCCAAGATCTGTTTCAACATCTTAACCAAAAGTTTAGTATAGAGCAGACAGGGAATAAGCGTATGTTTTTAGCAAGTGGAAAAATGTCATAAAATACTGCTTTTTTCCATATTTGTGTACAGTCCCAGGTTAAGGTGCCTTCTGGAGTGAGCATGGAGCTACCCAAAATGAAGATAAAACCTTTTTTATATAAAGTCTTATCTCACCATCTCTTTCAACATTAACTTAGATGTAGCAAATGCACTAGCAATGTTTGTGTCTCAGAGTTGCACAAAATGTGCCACGTCTAAAAGTAACTCCTTATGTATTAACACCCGCCTGTTTTCCTCATGGTGGTTCCTGTATTTGTGAACAGATAAACATGCTTTCCTTTCTTGTTTCTTTTTCTCCTCCCTGAGCAGGAGGAAGAGGACGACAGCGCAGGCACAGAAATGAAGATCCTGAGAGGACACTGTGGACCTGTGTATAGCACAAGGTTCCTTTCAGACAGTTCGGGACTCTTATCTTGTTCCGAGGACATGTCCATCAGATACTGGGACCTCAGAAGTTTTACAAACACTGTGTTGTACCAAGGACATGCCTATCCTGTCTGGGATTTGGATATTAGCCCCTGCAGCCTGTACTTTGCCAGTGGTTCCCATGATCGCACTGCAAGGCTCTGGTCATTTGATCGGACGTACCCGCTGCGAATATACGCAGGCCATTTGGCGGACGTAGACTGTGTCAAGTTCCACCCCAATTCCAACTACTTAGCGACGGGCTCCACGGACAAAACTGTACGCTTGTGGAGCACTCAGCAAGGCAACTCAGTGCGTCTTTTCACGGGGCACCGTGGCCCTGTGCTAGCACTTGCATTTTCTCCCAATGGTAAGTACCTGGCATCAGCAGGTGAAGACCAGCGGCTAAAGCTGTGGGACTTGGCATCAGGAACTCTTTACAAAGAACTGAGAGGGCACACGGACAACATAACCAGCCTTACTTTTAGCCCTGACAGTAGTTTAATTGCTTCAGCGTCGATGGACAATTCAGTCCGGGTCTGGGACATTCGGAACACTTACTGCAACGCCCCTGCAGATGGGTCTTCCAGTGAACTGGTTGGTGTATATACCGGACAAATGAATAATGTACTGAGCGTACAGTTTATGGCCTGTAATCTTCTTCTAGTGACTGGAGTTGCACAAGAAAATCAGGAACATTAAATTTTGTTTTTTCTTAGGGAAGTGGGTGGGTGTATTGAATGCCAGAGTCCGTTGCAAGCTGAGATTACTGACTGTGAAACACTTTTCTTCCTCTGCCCCCTTGAAAGGCATGTTCAGAGTGATGCAAATGCTTTAAAATGTCTTGCCCACAAAAAGGCCTGTGCTGTTGAATGGAATAAGGAAAAAAGGAGGAGTGATGAAAATACGTATACATTCTAATCTTGTACTTGTAGGGATGGGGAAAAGGGGAGGAAATCCAGTAGCTTGGGGAAACTGAAAGCCTGGTCCAGACAAGTGAAACTGCCAACCAGATAAGCTGCTGACCTGCACTTAAATATCCTGCATTGATTGATGGGCACATCTTACCTACTGTTAACTGAGGCTTGAGTGTGTGGAGAACTACTGGCCCAGTGTTTTTTGTTTTGTTTTGCTTTTGTTTTCCTGGTATTGCAGAGGACCAGCATTTTAAGACCCTACTATTAAAAGAACATTATGTATTTTCTACAGTGATAGTGGTCCTAAATATTACAGCTCCCTATAGCACTTCTGGAATATTTTGGACTAGCTAAGTAGAAAATACCATCTTTCTTTTTAGTAAGGGGATGGAAATCTGACCTCAGTTGGGGCCCATCTCTGCATTGTCATTTGGGTTTGGTTCCTGGTACTAGCTGTGATATTTGTATTTATGTTCCATTAATTAGGAATCTTTCTGAACCTGGTTGCACTGTGTTTTGAGGATGGGAGGACAGTGGGGGTAGAGCAGTGGCTTTAAGGGTAATAAATGACTTGCCTTGTCTGGAGGGAGGGCACAATAGAACTGAAGTGGCTACGTTTGGACTCCTAATGGAAATGGGGCATGTCAATCCACCACTGCACCTCACAGAAATATTTCCGTAAATGGAAGTTGGCAGTCTAAGGAGAGGGGGATGAGGAGATACACACACACAAAGTGACATAGGGAAAAAATAGTATTACTAAATTATTGTGCGTACACAGAGGCAGCTCTGCCACTGTCGGATTTTTCTCAAAATGTTGCAATATCTGTTTCATGAACACTTTGTGAGATAAATCATCAGCATTTACAACAAGGATCTACGGAAAAAGCACGTTCTAGTTTGTCATTTGGAGAGATTAAATATTTCTGCTTTCTGGAAAGAGTTATTTTGTATTTTGTTTTCTATTAAAAGCATTTAGTTTAAAAAAAAAAAATTGTTTGGTCCCTTTCTGGGAAACTTTCTCTGACTTGCGTGGGAAGGAGAGGGCAGGAGCATGCTTCTCCTACACTGCTTGAGCCAGAGCCTGCTTGGCACTTGGAGGCTCAGTCTGGTGGTCTCGCTCACTTGGTGCATGCTGGTTTGATATCCCTCTACTTGCTTTCCACAGAGCTGATGTGGCAGGTCATGAAGTAGGGTATTGACACAGCTTTGTAGGTCAGCTGAAATGCACATGGAGGATCTAGGTACCCCCAGAGGTTGACACTGTGCACCAGAAGGCCTCATTCTGTAGTGCTGCGTGACCTTTAATTTGTGGTTTGATGTTCTAAAATGCCTCTTTCGAGCAAAGGCACAATCCTAATTAATGTCTTCTAGACAGACTATTGGTATTAAATGATAATTCCCTTCAGCTTCCCTCAGACCTTCTGGAGTTTCATGAGAGAATTCTCTTGGGAACATCCAAACAATCTAAGAGTTTAGATGACCGCTCACAATTGCCTTTTTTTTTTTTTTTTTTAGTCTACTTAGGTTGGTAAATGACCAAAACCTATTATCAGAAAAGTGTTTGACCTTTCTGAGATTAGTAACTGTGTGTGCTGTGGCTCAGCTCTGTGAGTACCAGAAACCATTCTGTACACTTGGAGTTGAATGGCACTGCTAATCTTCTGAAGGCTGGACATCAAAAGTGTGGAGCAGCTCAACAATCCCAGACCAGGATCAGGCATTTTGAAAAAAGCAGTATGAGAGATGGTTGTATTGTTGATGCTTTGTGCTATGCAGGTCTCTAGAGAGACCTTCTCCTTCAGATCTATTGAGCCGATACTGCTCACCAGACTAAACACATTGTATTCTTCAACCTGCAGTAATCTCTATAGTGGTTTTGGTTTTGCTTGATTCTGTAGATCCTAGCCCAAAGATTTCATTGTGAAATGACTGCTCTTGTATTGTAGCAAAGCATCGAAGTGCTTGGCTGAATGCCTGTGTGAATACCTAGGAAGGATATGGCTCACTAGTGTTCACTGGAACTTATTTTGCTGTTTGTTGCCGTATGTCCTGAGCAGTGTTTAGATTTAGAGCAGCTGGGCTTTTGGTCCTGAAGTAGAGCAAATAGCAAGCGAAAGCAGGGATTGGGGGGAATAAAGGTGAGATGGGCAGAGAACAAAGATTCCCTTTAATATCTTACTTCTGTAGTGGAATTGGGCTTTTTATTAGTTCGGTTATTCTGAAGTATTTTGCATACAAAAGTGACAAGAGTAAAGAGACTTAGGAAGCAAATCCTATTATACGTGCATAAGCTAAAAGATGTAAAAGTGATTTCTGAGGTGTTGGAAAAACTATCACTAATGATGTGCTTCAAACCTATAAACTTTTATGTACTGTGTGGACAGTTTTTGGTGCTCATGGAATGCTTGAAGGCAGGAAGCCAGGAAATAATCTAGACTATAAGAAATATCTGCAATTGATTGACAGGCTGAATTTCAAGGCAGAACTGGGAGGAAAGTATGAGTGGGAGGAAGGAATACCATTAAGTCTAGCAAAATTTGGACTGTAATCTCTATTAACTGTGTAGTTCAGAAAGAAGTCTGCATTTGCACAGACCCCTTCCTTATTCTATTTTAAATATGTACCATAAAAAACACAAAAGCATTTCAGTTGACATCGTTAAGCACTCAAATATTAATAAGCATCATAGCAGGGACTGTTGCTGCTTGTGAGGCTGTGTGTAACGCAGTCTCAGTCACATAACTGGGTACTCCTTCCCCTGCAAAGCTCTGCTCACTTCATCCTCCTCCTGGACAATGCACAGTGCACCGGACCCTGCATGGTATCAGCCAGTGGCTAAAAGGAGATCCTCAGAGAAAGAGGGCACATAGACAGCGATCCTTCCATGGTTTACACACTCCTCACAGTTACTGTTTGTTGGTTTTTTGGGGGGGGTTTTATAGTAGACCTCCAGAGCTGCAAGCTATGTATCTGCAATAGCCGCTGATGGATTTAGTTTCCACTAATTTTGTCTCATCCCTTTTATTAATCAGCTATATACTTGTAGCTTCCACAGTTTGCTGCAGCAAGAAGTTCTACACCTTGATTTTATGAGGGGGGAAAGTATTTCCTTGTTTTTGACATCCATTACCTGATAATTTTGTTCTGTTCCCTAACCTCTTGAATTCATGAAGGCGATGAACAGTGAAACACCCTTTCAAAAGGTGTCAGGTAGTGCAGGCCACAGTAAACATAGACAAAGGTGAGGTACAAGTCCATGCTTAGTCACTGAATACTGATGAAAGGAAAGGGTATTTGCAATAATAAACTGCTACACCCATTCACAGGTCTATATTCAAGTTGCCCTTCCCACTTTTAATACCGGCATCTCCTGAGCAGCTTGCTGACACACTGTTCAGTCTTAACTTCCTGAACAGTGAAGTTCATCCTATTCCTCCCCATTCTGGTTCCTTTGTGAAAAAGCTGTCTCTTACAAGTGTCTTTTAAGTCTAAAAACATTTTACAGAAATGATATTTCCATTAACAGATCCTTCGGGTTCTCCAAGAAAAATACAAAGTACTTCAGGCCATTTTGCTAACCTCGTTTCAACTGTGGCTGACTTTGTTAGTTCTCCAGGCTCAGTGGGTTCTTCAACAAAGTCCTGAAATGGCCTTCCTTCTGAGTGGTGTCTAGTTGCTCGTGGTGAGCCAGGCTCTAAAACTGTACCATTACAAGACACCAATGTGACAGTTAATTTAACTGCCTGGATGTCCTTTGCCAAAGGCTATCCTGTCATGCTGCACGTTAGCTATGGGGTTTTTTTAAAAGTACTGGATAGGAGCCCAAGCTGACTGAAAATAACTCAACAATGCTTACAACGCTCAATGTATTTCAAGTACAAAATACTGGTAAAATTTGTCTCTGGACTGGTAATCTTTTTTTAACAATTTTAAACATGCATCTGGCTTTCTGTTTTCTGGACACTGCTATACAACAGCACTGAGTAGCAGTTGTACAGAGAAGGTGGTACATTCTAAGAGCCCAGTTTAAGACAAGGCATTATCCACTGTGTCTGTCATCCTGCAGAAATATTCTCTTGGGACAGTGAAATCCTTGAACAAGGCAGCTGTGGAAACTATTTCTATAACTTGATATCATAGGTGTTACTTTATAACTAAAACATGCATCCTGTTTTCAAACAGGAGAAGGGATCAGCTGCATTAAGCTGAGGGTTAGGCCAGGAAGACGTCTTTTTCAGAAGACTGCTTTATTGGTAGCCCTGCTTTCCTACCTACCTTTGCAGTTCCATTTAGAGTAAATTGTCTTCTCTTTGCACGGGTTTGTGATTGTCAGTGAAGCCATGATCCTCTATGACAAGCCTGGTAACAAAAATATTTTAGCATATACAGCCAGCCAGGGGATCAGCTAAGAACAGGACTTTATGATGTTTGGTGCTGTACAAGCATATCAGCACATGGGCAGTGCTCCTCTGACACTTTGCCTGAGAACAGGAGGAAGAAACTCCATCTGAATCCCTCTACCTCGCTGTCAAAGGGAGGAGGTGTACCAGTATTGCTACCCCAGCTCTGGAGAATGGGAGGGGAGGTGGCGCAGAAGCTATGAGTGTCAGGGCACTAGACTAGGATTGTGATGGTTCTATTTCCACTTCTATTTCTTTGCTATCACTTCTTCCTCCCACCCAGTAGTGATGCTTCTGTTCACACTGCTACACATCAAGCAACGCCACCAACTCCAGCAGCTTTGGTAGGGTAGCAGGGCTGGTCAGGCAGCTTGTTGAAATAATCAAGCTGCCTTCCTTGCTTGTAAATTGCCTGTAAATATTTCCTTAATCAAGCCTGGGTTTTGGTTTCTTTTGGTTTTTGTGTTTGGGTTTTTTTTCCCCCTGTGGCTTAAAATTGTTTAACAGAGGTAGGCTGTAGCATACTGAACTACCTGTTTCCATCTGAGAGAAGCCTTTGATCCTGTGATATTCTTTAGGATATTTGGGGGATATCCTGACACACACACCCCCTGATTTGGAAGGTGCCAGATCAGACTCTACTTTCTCTTTTACACTTAGGCAAGTGGGCTACCTAGACAGCAGTGAGTGCCATAGCCCTATCTGGTGGCACAGCAATGCTCCCGCTGAAGCATCCAAAGGCTGGGGTTGCACATGAGTCTCAGGAAGTTCCTAAAAGCAATAGATAGAGAAGTAGGTGGACACTAAGGGGAACAAGGCTGCTAGATAACAAACCACCCTTGCCAGAAGGAGTTTCTTCGTTTCTGGACAGCAGTGATAGTACCTGTCCACTCTGATGTCTGCCTTAGGCCAGCTCTGGACCTGGCTTTGCAATAGCTAGTGATGCTTTGTAGTTCATGGAGAGGGAAAGGACAGTGCAATTAAGGGCACAAACTGCTGTGTCCTTGCTGCAGTGATAAACTGGGGTCATGCTGTAAGACAACCCCAGACGAACTAGTGCCAACCACATCTGGAGGATGGCCATTTGTCTGGCATCCAGAAAAGCACAGCAAAACTCGTGTAAAGACAACTTGCCCTTTAGAACTAGCACAAATCTTTCCAGAGCTGCATGTAGTTCAACACCAGAAAGCAGCCAAGCCCAAACTATTAACTCAGGCATCCCGAGGTCTGGAGTTGTAAGTGCACATGCGATTTTGTAGTATTTTAGGTTAACATATCACAACTTCAACCCATTGCTGGAGTTGAAACGAGGAATGTTTGCACAGCTTTTGCTCATTTTTTTTTGTATCGGTGAGCAGCTTAGCTGGAGACTTATGTGCTGGGCTGCTGTTGCTTTTGCCATTTTTGTTTAAGGCAATAGCAGAGCAATCCACATGTGGTAAACAAACTGGAAAAGAACAGCCAGAATTTTAGGCGCTCTCTTCCCTCCTGGCAACTCCACTCCACTAGTGCAAATATTTCATGACCACTTGGGATGACTGTATAACCATCTGTGAGTTTGGGGGTGGTTGTGTTTTTTTACACAATTTTTTTTTCCCAGAAGCAAAGCTGAAAGCAAACTGGAACGTAAAGCTCTGCTGCATCTAAACTTCTCATCACCTTTGCCAGTCAGATCTCCTTGTCCTGGAGAGGTAGGGGGTGCTTGGCTTTCTCTTTTTTTTTTTTTTAATTACTTAGCCATAATTATTTATTACTTCTCCAAAGTCTCTCAAGAGAAAACATCCTGTGCTCTCCATCAGCCCTCATCCTGCAGCCAGTGCAGGAAACACACAAGTGCAGAGAACCTGCCTTCCTGAAGCACTGTTTGTGTCTGTATGGATTGTTTTGTTACAAGCACATAGTGCTTCTTACCTGCAAAACTGTATTGAGAGATCACCTCATGCATCTCGGTGACATCTACGTGCAGGGATGCCAGAGCCCCAGCCTGCACGCCTCGCTACTTGACCTGCGTGTGCTCCTCTGGCTCGGGTGCACTGTGCACCTGGCAGTGGGAACTGCATGCTTCAAGCAGGTTTAATTTAACGATGGAGATGTTTCACTTGCCTTCAAATGGCACTGCGAAAGAACATGTATTGTGGGATTTCAGTGTTCTGTGTTGCTTTTGTACTGTTTGCTTCGCTCGATGCAAAGGCTTTTGTCCTGCAGTGCCCGGTTGTTTCTCCTTGCAGATGCAGATCAGGCTGCAAAACTATTTCAGTATCACGCAATAACTAAATATAAATTTAGTATTTGCAGCTCAATCTACAACATGTAACCCCATCATCCTTCATACACCCTTATCAGATAACCAGGGGACAGCACAGGCTGGGCAAGACAGCCTGCAGCACCTGAAGCTTTTCTGGAGGACGTAAACTCTCATCTCTGCAAACTTTCCTGAGTGTGCCCTTCTCGCAGCACTTGCACCTGCCTCCCTTTCACCTGTATCCCCCCCTGCATTCACTGGGTTTCCCCTCCGCACCTTCCAGTGCCCCGCAGGGGAAGGGGGCCTGGGCTGTGGCAGGTTTGGCAATAGCCCCGGCCCTCAGTATTTCCCCCAGGTCAGAGGGTGGCTTTCTGTACTGTGTCCCAGACCCCAATTAATCCCCAGCCCCTGGAGATGTGGGGCGGCCAGCCTGAGGCTGGTGTGGGGGACACGCTGTGTCCCCGTGGCCACAGGGAACACTGCTGGCCCCCAGGGAGCAGCTCCTCACAGGCCACAACCAGCTCAACTAACCATCCTTCCTATTAAAAAAATCTTATGTTACTGGGTCTTTCCCCCTTTTACAGGCTATCTCACACAGTTTTGCTCCAAAAAACCCCTCTGTTCAGGAAACGCGGCTTTGGTCGGCCCAGGGCCGCCTAAGGGCGCTGACCGGGCCCGCTCCTCGGCCGCGGGAGGCGGCAACGCGCTGCGCTGCCTTTTCAAACGGGCAGCGAGTTAACCAGAAACACTGAAACCGCCCTAAACCTGGGGTCGGGCGGGAGTTCAGGTCAAGACTCCCCCCCACCCGCCCCTCACGGGCCGGCGGGCGGGGCGGCTCCGCGCAGGGCGAGGCCGAGGCCGAGGTCTCTTCCCCTAAGGCCGCGCCGGGCCGGCACAGGGCGGGCGGGCGGCTCGGCTCGGCTCGGCTCAGGCTCGGCTCCGCCCCGCCCCGCCCCGTCCCGCCAGTTTCGATGCTCGCCCCATGGATCGATTGGTTGCGCCTCTGTTTCGAGGGCATCTCGGGGAAGTCGAGAGCGCCAGAAACGTCCCCCAGGTGTTCTGCGGGGGGAAGCGGCGTGAAAAACCGCCTCATGCTCCGCCTGGCGCGGGTGCCGGGCGGCGTCCTGCCCCCTGGCGGGCCGCCGCGGCGCGGGGCGCTGAGGGGAAGGCGCTGCGGCCCGTCCCTAACGGAAACGTTGGGCGAAGCCTTAATTAAAAAGCGAGGCGTTGCTCGCCGGGGGCTAGTGAAGGCTCTGCCTCTGGCGCCCGTGGGGCAGCGCTCCCCCAGGGGCACCGCTCCCAGAGGCCTCTTGTGAAGCAGGGTCAGCGATGGCCTGAACACCCCTTGGCATGCCTCTGCCTGACGCGGGTCGCCCCGGGCCTTGGTGCTGGCCTCGGCAGCCAAGAGCTGGCCTTGGTGTTCTGCTGTCCAGGGGCTTTGTTCACTTTGGTTCTGTGAGGCACCTCAAGCGCTGCAAAACGATCACGGGATTTTGCTTAAATATACAGTTCTCCCTCGCAGCCTCAAAGGACAGCATTCTAAAGGGCAGGAAGGCCGGGTGTGAGAAAGGAGGAAAACCAAACATCTCTGGTGAGGCTGCCGTGCCGCTGCTCTCACAGCATGGGTCTCAAAATGTTTCAGCCGTTACCTGAGGGCTGCGAGGAAGGTTTATGCTAATTTACTCAAATATCAAGGGAAACAGCTCCACCAAGGTGGTGGTTTTCCCAGGATGAGGCTCCATCCCTCAGCACGCTCGCTGGGTGTGCTAAGCGCTCTATTTCCCTAAATACTGGGAATTTGGCTGTATCATTTGTGGTAGCGAAAGACTGCATTTGTGTTTCCTCCTGATGTTTTAATACAATTTTACTCATTTGCAGACTTTAAAGCATGGTTGTTCAAATAGTGCTCTTGCAAACCAAATCTTACGAGCTGATAACTAATTCACAAAGATGCTTGACTGAAAATTTTAAAAGTAAAGGGCAGGTATCCCTATACCGGGCTCCTCAGTGGGGAAAATAGGGCAGCAGGGGCAGTTCCCTGCTCTGGCTTCCAGTACTGCACAGGCTCAGGAAAGCTGCATCCCCAGGGACTCAGCGTCATTTTCTTACATCAGGGTTAGGGGCAGCAGGTTCTTTGGAAAATGGCTTGTACCCTGAGCGGTAACATGTGAAGAAAACAGTAACAATGAGGGGCTGTTCATATGGATCCTGTAGCCTCTAGGCCGACTGTGGGCATGTAAGGCCTGGTCATATGGATCCCGTAGCCGCCAGCCTGAGCATGGGGTTGGGCACACGGTGTCTCTGAAAGGCTGGAGCTCTCCTCTGGCTGGAGAGTTTCTCTTGTCCAGACCAAGACCAAACCCATGGACAGAGGCAGGATGCGCTGTGGATGCAGGCTACCAAGGCCTGATGGCCAGCCCGAGATGGCCTCCCCTGGCCTGGGAGGGAGGAAGAGGGGAAGGGGGCAAACTGCCTCTCGAGGCAGGGTCCAGGCGAAGCAGCGCAGAGTCCCCCCTTCCTTCTCCCGGGGTCGGGTGCCTCAGCCCCCGGCCCCCTCCCAGGTGGGACCCTGCCGTCACCGAGCAGGGCAGACTCGGGCGCCATTTCGGCGGGCCCCGGCGCCATCCCCTCCCCGGGCCGGGCGGCGGCAGAGGGCGCTGGGTGGGGGCCGAGGCGCGGCCCGGTGACCGGGAGGAGGCCGACAAGCGCAGCCTTATCAGCGCGCCGCAGGCCGCCTCGGGCCCGGGCCGCCGCGGGTTCCCGGCTGCCGGCCCATGGGCGGCGGTGGCGGCTCGGAGGCGCCTCCTCCTGCCGCAGACCCGCGCGGCGGGGACCGGCTGCAGCAGCAGCAGCGCCGCCGCTGCCGCCTCGGCTCCGCCGTGCCGGCCGCATGGCGGGCTACGCGCCGCGCCTGCCCTGGCTGCTGCCGCTGCTGCGGCGGGCGGCGCCGCCCCCCTGGGCTCGGGCCGCCGGTGGGGCCGCAGGTCTCCGCGCCCCGCCGCGCCCGGCCAGCAGGTGCGGGACGCCCACCCCGCCGCTGCTGCTGCTGCCGCCGCCGGGCGCGCCGTGCTGCCGCCGCCGCCGCCTCCTCCTCCTCCCGCCCGCAGCGGGGGGCAGCGCCCCGCGCTCCCTGAGCGCCGCCGCGGGCGCGGAGCCGCCGGCGCCGCCGCGGGGGGCTGCCGGCGCCCCGCCGCGCTTCGAGGCTCGGAGGCTGCTGGCCCTGGCGCACCCCGAGCGTTGGAGACTGACAGGTACCGGCCGCGGCCCGGGGCTGCCTCGCCGCCGCGCCGGGGGCCGCCCTGGGGCTTTGTCCGAGCGGGGAGGGGGCGGCGGGGCGCCGCGGCCGCGCGGGGCTCCCCTCGCCCCGCCCGGCGGGTCTCCCGGGGCCGAGGCGCGCAGCCTGGGTGGGGGTCCCGCCCCGCCGCCTGCCCACGGCGCGGAGGGCGCTGCCCGGGGGGCGCAGCCCGGAGCGGCCCGCGGCCGGGGTGAAGGAGAAGGTCGTGTTTCCCTCCCGAACCAGCGCCTCTGGTAGCATCAGAGCACAACGGGAAATCTTTAAGCGAGCATTTGATACGTGTAAAAAGCTAAAAACATGCCTTGTCCCCCCCTTCCCCCTCCCCCCCTCTTAATTTGTTGTTGTTTTGAAGGGAAGGCAAAAGTTTTGGAAGTTGCAGAACTCTCTGTTTTGCGAGTAGTGTTGGTTAATGTCTCTTTGCCTGTTCAATGCTGGCTTCACAAGCAGCCTGCAATGAACTCGGGCATGAGACTATATGGAATGAAGTAAAAAGGGCAATCCTAAGTTTTTTTAAAAAAATTTATTAGATAAATCGGAGTTCTGTCTCCCAAGAATTTCCTGCCTCGAACTTTCGTAAGTTGTTTGGAAAATGATTTATTTATTCATTTTTAGTGTCTGTATGGTGAAGTCAAACACCATGGTTGTATAAATTGCACCCTTAACGAGTGATATTATCTACAAAGAGTAGAAACAAACTTTTCTTGATACTGCTTCTCATGGGGATAATAGTATAATAGTTGTTAGTAAGAAAACAATATCAAATCATTATGTGGTTTGGTTTTTTTAAAAGCACCTTTACTGGTGGACAGCATACGTGCTATCATGGCAGTGTGAGGCCTGTAGGCCTTTGCAAAAACTTGGGTACTTCCCATGGAATGGGTAAAAGGTGTTCGAGAGAAAAGAGGTGAGGTAATTACACTTACATAAAGAGGTGGTTTTAGGAATTATGAAATACTTTGTAACTATCCAAAAATCTCGTACAGAGCTTCATTACATGTTGGCATTACATAGACAAAATAATTTGGATCCAAATGAATTTTTATAAGAAATTAGAAGTATTTCTATGCTGTGAACACCTGTTTTATGCAGCTAATACCACTATCTTGGTTGTGCGGAATAAAAGCAGGGGAAAATTGATGAGACAGGGCTGGATGGAGAGGAGAAAAGGTATAATGTTCAGTAAGGCTTCAGTCTTGCTCAGGATTATTTTTCTTCATTGGCTTATGGACTAAAAAGTAAAAAGCCCTTTGCCAGTAACTAGTGTTCAGGCTATTCAGATCTTGGTGAAGAAGTGAATATCTGATCAGATAGATTACCTGCTGATTTTACAACAAAGTTCTTTGTTTTTCCCATTGAAGTTGAAACAAATAAATCAGTTATTTTAAGGATGGCTTTTAGGAGCCAAAGGCACCTAACTAACTGAGAACTTGATTTAGTTCACTTTACCGGGCACTTGCTGTCGGCTTATTTATCACAGGCAGGGTACGGTATACTTGTTTGTAATTGTGTTTTAAAATAGGGCTAAGTATCCTTAATCTGTGCAGTCTGCTGATGATTTTATCTAAGTAAATCAACTATCAGAGTTACTAAAAATCAGCTACATGCAGTTTTGTCTTTTGAGATAACAACATGGTCTGAATTAAAAGTTGTTGTGTTGTATCTTTTTTTAAAACTTGATAATATCAAATCATGAGGATGGAAAAGATACGCAAATGTAATAACCGCTTTTCAGCGTTCTGTTGGTCGTGGTTCTGGGAGAGGAGTAAATTTATGTAAAATTTTTCTTCTTTATTGACACCCTACTTAAGGGAAACCTTTTGTTGCCAAGTGTTAATTAGGTGGGAGGATGGAACAGCTAACAAGGAAAATACTTTGGGTCATTATAGAGTGCAGGAATAACAAATATGGGTAAAATGCCTTGTAGGTGGTTGTAGGGAAATCACATCTGCCCATTGTATCTAAAATATGTTAAAATATGTTGCATTTTGTTCCTGTTGCATCTTTGTACTGAGAAACTAGTCCTTAAAAACTCAGTATCTCTGTTTTTCCTGCATTCAAAGAAAGAGGAAGGTTAATGGTTTCACTGTATGAAACAATGAACCTAGGGTAAAACATTTAATTTCCTCTTCAAGTCCATATAAATCGTAAGCAAATGCTGTGGGATATCTTCAGAGGCTTTACAGGTGCAGTTTTGTTTTGCAAGAAAGTTGAGCTCTTCCAGATCTTTTGCATTTTATATAACCAGTAGTTGGTAACATAGGTGCATAGCATTACTACTGTAAAGTGATACATACCTTTTCTGGGATTCCATATAGCATGGGTCATGATATTCTGCTCGTTGCAGTTGTGTATTGAAATTCACGGTCACAGAAGATGAAGTAGATGCAGTGATGACAGTGGAGGCCTGGGGAGCAGAGGATGATAATTTGTGAGGAAGTTGAGGAAGACTAGGATCAGCCATCTTGGTGCAGTGGGGAAATGGTGTCAGCTGAGGAGGTGCAGATACAGAGGTGAAGGTGACCTGCTCCAGTTGTGACTGACACCAAAAGAGATGGTTGCATCTTGTTTTACGCAGGGCCTCTTCACCATCTGCTGGCTCAGGAAGAAGTGGTGTGCTCTGGCCAGGAGTTGCAGTGCGCTGGCACACGGCACTTTGTGCAACGCTCTTCTCCCAGAAGGAGGTTCTGACCCTCAGGAGGCTCTTAGGAATGAAAATAAATGTACCAAATATCATACTGTCCAAAAAAAAAGGATCAGTGTAATATGTTCCATGGTTCATCTTCAGTTACTTCTGGAGCTGGGTAGAGCTGTGAATATATTTTAAACAGGACATGTGTGTTAAATTTTGTTGCTTTTATTAAAAGAGGTAAAAAGATGGCTAAATACCATGATGGGAATTTACTCTGTTAGTGGCCACAGTTGTGTGTAGTGAAATTAGGAGTTTGTAAATTCTGTAATACCTCCCAGATTTAACAAAGGAGGGAAGTCATTTTAGGAATTTTTTGGCTCATCCTGTGCAGTCAGGTCAGGTAAACCTGTGTTTTCAGTTAAGTTCAATTCCCACGGAAGAGGACAGGGCCATTGTTGAAATTATAAAATCCTGCTGTGTGTGCAAGGCCACAAAAATGCCTTTTCAAAATGATCCCTTTTATTTCCTCCTCCTTCCTTGTTTCTGCCTGTGAGAAACTGTCTGTTGCACTTTATCCAAACCACACTCGAAGGAAACAATAGTTCTATTGAATTTTAAAGTAAGCACAAGGAACTCTAAAATTTTTAATCCAATAGCAAAGTGTGCCCTTTCCTGTATAACACTTACTGTTATGTGCACTGAGTCAAAGTAAGAAGGTTTGGTTTGTACGCAGGTCTTCTCTAGAGATGTGCAAGAGATGTTATTTCATAAGTTTTATTTTAGAATTTTGGGCATAATTTGTAATAGCTGTTTTCCTTTAACTTAGAATTTGCCATTAAATCAGAAGAGCACTGCCTTATTCATAATCTGATTTTTCTGTACTTTGAAGTTACACCAGGTGATGCACTTTCTCGTTCTTGACTGAGCAATACTGGATTGCTGTAGATTTATCCTTTGTAGTTTCTTATAAGGAATAAACCCCTATTAAAACAGTACTTAAAGAAAAGCAATTAAAAAAAAAAAGTTATACCTAAGACTACCTGAATTTTTTAGGTATATTCTTTGTAACGTAGTTCAGAAACTATTTTAATAATTCCTTTGATTGGGGATGATTGAGGTAGTGAGCAACTTGATTTTTTTGTTGTACAAGATGCAGATAGAAATGTAGAACACATTAGCTGTGAGTATTGCTACTAGAAAGTCATGCTTTTGGTTATTTTTACTTGTACAAGCTGACATTTCTTATGTTAAGTACTTGAGTAGGAGTAGCTTTGAAAACTTCAGTTATTTTAGGAAATTAAATCAGGCAGATAATGTGTTTAGTTTGTAGAAACATTTAAATGGTTTAATTTTTAAACTTTTGTTCTTCCAAGCTTTGTAGCATGAGTTTGAACGCCAGCAAGCAATCCGTGCACTGTTAAGGATATGCTTTTCCTCCCTCCATTTAAAAATTAATTAAAAGTCAGACAAGTGGCATCTCTCTGAAAAATGAGTTTTCATATACCCATTCAAACCTTGACAGTAAGTCAAATTAATTCTGTAGTGTGCATAATGGGAAGGGAGCTAGTGGGAGCAGAGGGGGGGGCTTACAGGCACTAGAATACCCTTCTCTTTGGAATGTGGTTTGAACCCCAGTCTTGTAAATCTTGCTGTTTCTGTGCTGTCACCCCATAGCTGGGACATTCCTGGCCAAAATTTGGGTTCACCTCTCAAGTCCATGTACGTGGCCACTGTTTTTTGTTACTGTATTCAGTTACTGTAAATTGGTTCCGCTCATCTAAAAGCAACTCAACAACCACACTTAACTTGAATTTTCTGAAGGCAATTCTTGTGGTTTTAAAATCGTAATTGCTATATGTATGGTATATACAGGGGTAACTTACTGATTGTTTTCTCATGTGCAGTGGGCCTTTTGTAGAAATCAGATAGGCTACATGCGGGTTTTTTGTTGTTTCCCCCCTAGTTTTTCTTCTGATTTTGTCGGTATTTGCTATGAAGCTTACAAAAGGTCCAAGCAGCCTTGTAGCTGTATCACAAAAAGTTTGCTTTTCTGTGGCTAGTTGGTGACAGCTCCTGATTTCAAATTGTTGGTGAACTGTTAATGAAGTTGTTTAGGTAAGACATTGCAGAAGCAGCAGCTGCTGAACAGTTAGGTGCTTACCACTTAAATTTCTCTGGGGAATGTTTTTGCTGCACTATTTGTGTAAATTTTGAAGACAGAAGGAATAATAGCTAGATTGGTCTGACATAAAGACTGTCTTCTG
The DNA here is from genome assembly GCF_034638445.1 of Ciconia boyciana. Taxonomy (NCBI): domain Eukaryota; kingdom Metazoa; phylum Chordata; class Aves; order Ciconiiformes; family Ciconiidae; genus Ciconia; species Ciconia boyciana. Next base: position 82,605,999 of record NC_132936.1, read on the forward strand.
TACAAGATAAATACAAACAAGTTAAATGCTTTAATTTTAAACGCATGGTAAAAAAAAGGAGTTGTACTCTCTCTTGGGTTTGGGTGTCTTAAAAACACTAGCTTGTGGTACTGTTTGTATTGATAATAACAAATTGTAAAATAGAGATACCATCTTTCTTAAGATAAAGTGAAGATACTTGCTTACAGTCAGAGTCAAGCCTCCATCTTTGCTTTCAAGTGAAGGTTTTGCACAGCTCTGCATAGGCCTTCCGTCAGGCTGTGTGCCTTGCTACCTCTTCCTCCTTCTCTCCTGTGCAAAGAGTCAGTCTTACTTGCTCTTCCCTTTCTTGGGCTTCCTCAAATCACTGTGTTCTGCTCTGCCTGGAAGGACACTTCTGTTGAATATCTTCTCTGAAACCTCTTCTGACAAACCCTCTATAGCCTACTCTGCAAAGGCTCCTTGGTGTTTTCTTTGCTCCATAGCAAAGGACTCCTGGCAGGTCTGTCCTGTTTGATCATAGGAGCCTCACTGAGGAGCTACGGAGGGTGATTTCTGTCAGTCCTGAACACCTCATGACTCAAAGAGCAGGCTTTGTTCAAGGCGATAGACTTCTTCTGTAAGTTGCGTTGTGTAAATGTTCTGAGCACGAGGGATGCCACCAGCCAATACTCTGGGGCTTGCTCCTGTGCTGGTATCTCCCTGTGCCCTCCAAACCCTGGACATTCATCTTGTTCTTGAGATACTATCTCAAAGGTATTGCCTGTCTCTCTTGTTTGATTCTGTCCCACAGCAATTTTCTGCAACAGTTAATTTCTCCGAACTATTTTATAATCCTGGTCAGTCAGATGACCCACAGTATGCCAGCCTTTTCATGAGCTGTCTTGAAGGTATTTTCAGTAAGTTGTGCGACTGTATTGTTGTTGTACCAAAGAAAACAGTCTTTGCCATTTGGAAACCTGAACTGCTCTTTCATCCTTAAAAAAAATAACAAAAGAAAAGAAAAAACACCACACATTCAATAACAACATCAAACTGTCTATAGACTACTCCTATAAACATTTTCTAAAAACTGTGGTCATCACTGGGAATAGTAACTTGCAAGATTCAATATATTGACAATACCTGCAAATTAACGTAACTTCACTCAAAAAACTAGCAGCTTTCCAAAATGCACCAGGAATGCAGTATACAACAGTGCTGTCAGACACGCGCTGTACTTTTTTCTGAGCGCAGTATTACAGTTGTTCTAAGTAATGTAAGGAGGGTGATTCTAAAAGGTTCTTCTTGCATAATAATAGGTGCAGTCCAGATATCGTGTATGAATTTACTTTAACACAGAAAGAAAACCACACCAGTCGTACCTAACCTAGAACTATACAGAACATCCTTAAGTGCTTAACGTGTACTCTGGAAGAAGATTCTATCTTGAAATAAATATTTGCAGAACTGACTCTTTGCAGGGTTGATACCAGTCCTTCAGCCAATCCAAAACAAATTCCTTGTGGGCCAGGATTCACCAAATGGAAATGGACTTTACCTAACCAACAAATATAACACTTATCAGTGCATCTTTCTACAGTAAAAGAACAACTGAAGAGCCTGATCCCCGTGCACATGCATCATAGAATACAGTAGACTTTATTCATCACTCCAAATGCACTTGTGGAAATTCAGTGTTATTCTAATATACAGTGAGTTTTTTAGCTTAAAACTGCACAGATAACTGGTAAAGGACAGACGTTCTCGGTTACTGGTAGAAGAGTACTTCTCACAAATCCAAAGCTTGCTTTCTGACTTGCCAGCCCTGATCTTCAAATAAAACCAGTAAAATACTTAAAAGATTCTGGGAGGTAACATTCATAACCTTACTGAATAGTGAAAACTAGGTCCTGTGTCCTGTTGCTGTGATACCATGCACTGCTAAACATCATCATTACCTCATTTTTCTGTCCTTCATCCCTGATTGGCTTGAATGATCTTAATTCATCTGAGGTCAAATCTTTATGTGTTTGTGTTTAAAATAGCCCTTCCCCCAACAGGCTTGCCAGCCATTTTTTGGCTTTATACTTTTCCACATACTGTACTGGGTGAGAAGGATGCTTTGGTAAGGACCAGCAAAATTAGAAATGTTTGTTCTCTTGATGATGTTCTTCCATGTAGAAAATTGGTTTATGACTCTTTGGAGTCACTTAGTCCTTGTTCTGAAGAGAGGTTTCTGATAGCTCTGCCTAGTTATTGCTTGTAAATGTCCTGGTTTATCAGTTGGTGACCAATTCCTTGCCCCTGAATACATCTACTATGAAATGAAGTTGCCGATCTGCTGTGAAGAAGCAAGCCCACGTTAGCCTTAACAGAGAGCACATTGATCTCAGTAGTGATAAAGGTATCACTTTGTGCAGTGATCTGGATATCTGTGCAAGTAGACAAGCAGAATATTTGCCTAACATTAACAAGAGGACTGCTCAGCTGCTGCTGGAGACAGCTTGCCTTGTCTTTGCTTCTGTTGCCACTTCGATGTAGCCCTGGTTTTATAAATGGTCCATTGATCTGCCTCACATTTTCATTATTTTCATCTCATAGCCTACAAAACAGATTTACTCTAAAAAAAATAAAGCTTCCAAAATACACTCTTTTGTCTGACATCATTTTCTGGGTAACAGAGTAAGCTATGTGAAACTAATACTATAAAGTTTACTCTGACCTTTTTTCTGTCAGTAACAACCTTCAGCGTCACTGAAATGTCATCATATCTGGTTGCTGAACGCCTTGTACTCCTCCCTTTAGCCAGTTATGACAATGACAGCTCTTCTTTGGGGAGATAGAATGAGTGTTTGCTGATTGCTATTTCTTCAATTAGTCAACAGTTTAAAACAAAAAAAAGAGCAACAGCCTGGCATCTGTGCTATTTTCTAGTTGTTCTGCTGGTATAATCAAAGTGTGAGTTTCAAATAGGGAACCTTATTTTGCATGTGATTTGTGATTAAATTAATATAGACGAGTATACTGCTTAAGGGGAAAATTAAAAGTGACATCTAGATTATATAAGCTTTCATCTTCAGGACTGCATTGTTCCAATATATTATTGAAACTTTGTTTAATGTTTAAGTAGTTTAGTAGTCTTCTGTTCGCTTTGTGTACTAGTATTTGCTTTTAGTTCAGTTAAGGCTGCTGGAAGTAATTACAGTGAAACCTATGCTAGTTTGAATGAAGGAGAGCTGAAGGTAAATCCAAGCCAGGAAGGCTGTACCGCTAGACAGAGACATAGGAGATTTTTAGCCATACAGTCCTCTTCCTTCAATGAATATTTATATGTGGAGTTGTCCAGTTCCATCCATAACTGAGAAATTGGCTGGACTAGTGGAGACTGAGCTGCCATGCAGCACTGTGCTTATAAGCAATGCTTTTGGCCATCTCCAGCTGCCTTACAGACCAGCTTTTCCTGACAGGAGGTGACCTGGCTTTTGTTCGATTCCCACCCCCCCCTGCTGCTTCACAGCTTAAATACACCAATGCAGCCAGCCTGTTAATAAGGTCACTCATTCTTAGGAAGTTTTAGCTAGTAAATAATATGCTTGTGAGATGTGCCTGTGGCATGGATCACATAAGTTTGCAGCAGTAAGTCTTTCCCTTTCTACTCTGGCTTCTTATAGTTTCTATAGCTTCAAGTTAAAGATCTGAGTCCTTTATCTTTAATGTGCTTGCTGGCCTGAGTGTAACACAACAGAATGATCGCGAACAAATCTTGACGAAGAAGCGCAGGCAGCAAGTTGGACACAACAGCAAGGATAAAGCTTGTTTGGGCAGTGTGTGGAGCTCTCCCAGGGCTGCTCTGGGGCACTGCAGTGAAGGTGCAGGAAGTGTTTGCTTCAGGTGGTGGCAAGTATGCATTTTTTTGTACCTTGAATTCTTCATCATAAATGCACAGCTGTATTTACACTTCAAGTACAAACTGAAACAAAGCTTTCCACGTGTATGTGGAGGTGGTAAGAGGCATCAAACCATCTGTGACAGATGTTAGAAATACTGCTTACAGCAGTGCACTGCTGGGAGACTCTCTGCTGTTTTCATCATAGAAGTGATACAAGAAGCTCAGTAGAATGGAACTAAAACTCAGGCAACTTCACGACTTTCAGTACAGTGTCTTTTTGCCTTTAAAGGCATTACCTGCTAATAGTTTTGTAGCGATCCTATGAATGGTTGCTTTAAGTGTGGGGTTGACTGTTGGAAAATTATGCTGTATAAATGGTATTGTTTGTTGTGGTTCAGTGGTTTTCATATCAAGTTTGTTCAGTTTTCAATTAAGAGGGGTTTTTTCTAGTTCTCAGCCTTCCAAGCTTGGCTTGCCGTTTCAGAATCAAGCTGTGTTCTCGGCTCAAGAAATTTCTTTGCACGTTAAAGTTCAAAAGGCTGAGTCTTGGTCCAGTGCGATTTTTCATACTCTGTGATACAGCTTCAAACAGTTACACAGGTTGTTCCATGGGTGATCTTGCAACTGGAATTCAAGAGCTCTGCTCATCAGCATACTTCTATTCAAACTTATGCTATTTTTCTTCTAGACCAGCAATAGTAAAGAATAAAACAAAACAAATGTATATAAATTTTGCCAGTCAAGAATAAATCAAATGGGTTTTTTTGCTTGTTTGGGTTTTTTTCCAAATAAAATTGCATGTGTTAGACAGTTCTCAGATCAGATCTTTACTTCAGTCTATTGCTATCTCAGAAATACAGTTGGAAGCTTTGTTATGGTAGCAAGCATGCATAATAAAAACCAAACCAAACAGGAGTGAAGGATTGCATGAGAGAGATGGAAGACTTGCTAACTGTGAATGCTCTCTAAGGATGACATCTGTGAAGAGTTAACTCCGTCGGGTGGTGGTGGGGAAGGTTACACAAGAGAAGCAATTCCAGGAGTGTGATTGTATACAGAGGCTTTCAGGATCTTAAAATGTGCCTTGCCTGAGTTAATTTATGCAGTGACTTAAAATGTCCTGTTCAGAACTGGGCCTAAAAGAATCCTGATTATTTAATGCTGACACTTGCAAGCTTAATAGAAATTTCAAGTGAAAAATTATTTCATGTGTACTATTAATGATCTTGCAAATTCAGAATAATTTTCCTTTTTCTTGTTGATTTGCAGCTGCTGTTGGCTTTCTGGCAGTTTCCAGTGTCATTACCATGTCAGCCCCTTTCTTTCTGGGTAAAGTTATTGACGTTATTTATACGAATCCCAGTGAAGACTTCATTGACAGCCTGACCAGCCTGTGTGCCTTGCTGAGTGGAATCTTTTTATGTGGTGCGGCTGCTAATGCTACTCGCGTCTACCTCATGCAGACTGCAGGTAAAAACAGAAGCAAAAAGTGCTACTGAGAGTCATCTTTTTTCACACAGTCAGGATATCTAATGATCTGAAATAAATTCTTGGCACTAGCTGAGAGATCCTGTTGAAATCAGTAGCTTTTTTTTACCAGATCAAAGGTCAGCTACTAGTGCAAAGATAAGTATGCTGGAATAATTGTTCATTTTTATTTACTCTTAGGTGACATCTTAAAGCTCACTATCTTCTGGTATATTAAAACTCTGTAATGTGACTTGTTCAGTACTGCATAATCCTGTGCTTTTTATATTGTCGGTGTCTGTGTAGTCTTGTGTGCCATGCTTGACTGACTTCTGTTTCTGACAGGACAAAGAATTGTGAAACGTTTGAGAACAACCATGTTCTCCTCTATTCTGAAGCAAGAAACTGCTTTCTTTGACAAGACCAGAACAGGAGAGCTGATAAACCGCTTATCTTCAGATACAGCCCTCTTGGGCCGTTCAGTGACTGAAAACCTTTCAGATGGGCTCAGGGCAGGAGCACAGGCATCTGTGGGGGTTGGAATGATGGTATGGTAGTCTCTTCCCCGCTTGTCACTTCTTGTAGTTTCAAGTTTGTTTCAGTTCTGTTAGGTAATGTGATTCAGTCCAGAAACTGTTGTGTGATCTTGGATACAAGTGTATTTCACTGGTTATCCATGTACTGCATTGCAATAGATGATGTGCCTGTAGCCACTTGATGTTTACTCAAAAGCCAAAATATGGAGAATGAGGGTTTGAAATGAACTGCTGTTGCTGCCTGAATTTATCAAGCAAAGTATAGTAGGCAAATAGCTTAACTGTATTCTTACTGAAGATATTAAAATCAGTGCTAGCGTTCCCATGTTTGTAGGTAAAATAGGGTGTGAAGGGCCTGATGTAAAAGTCATTGAAGTTGGTTGATTCTGGTTAAGGCCTAGGTGAGCAAAGGCAGCACTGAATATCAAATTACTGCTGAGGATTTTTACAACGAGTGTTAGTCTTTCTGCTTTAGTCTGTCAGTAAAGAATATATTTAGGTAGGAAGCGTGTTAATGAAGGCTTCAGTGCAGTGCATCAGTTAATATTCCTTGGTGGTCATTTGATTTATATAAAAATCTGACTTCCCTTGATGTTTTTTGTGGCATTAATTTTTTTTATGCTTATCTGAGAAAAGATACATTGGTGGCAATTATCTTGTTATTTTAGATAATTTAAGATAATTATCTATCTAAAAAATGAAAGTAATTTGTGCTGTCTACTTGGAGTTAAAAACAGATAGCAAAAAGTCTCCTCATAAAAATAAGCTTCCAAGATGGATGTTATTAGAAACTGTTAAGAGTTTCCACTATGAAGCTTTAAAGCTTTAATACTTTGTCACTGATACGAATTACGGCTTTCTGTATTTATCTAAGCAAATAGAGTCTAAGGTTTTATCTTACCGTAGATTAACTAGAATAACTTTATATAAGGCATTCTGCTCAAAAATGCTGCCATGATGCAGTGTTAAAAGGTGGAGTATAAAAGCTTGCCCAGAAAGAAGAGATTATTATGAAATAATGATAAAGCCTATCAATTAAGTTGATTTTGAATTTTTCTGAAGATTTTTCTGTTTTCAGTACAGAAAGCAAGATGAAATGAAAACACATTAGATCTAATTTCAATACATCTTACGAAAAGAACCTATTTAGGGAGCTTTGATGATGATTGTTACGAGTGATAAGGTTTTGCAACAGTAAATTAAATCCATTATTCCAGGTTATGAGCATTTGTGGGTGCTAGGGAGCACTGGTGACTCCATCTGTTCCTCAGTTACCCAGAACTAGTGTGCGATATTTCTCTACTCAAACTTTCTGTATTACACCAAGTATTTACAAGTTGTGAAAGTGCTTTAGAAACTATATAATAGCTTATGTCTTTCAGCATCCCCAAGAGATTTCCTGGTAGGCCTGTTTACTGGCAGGTTAAGATACTTAGCTAAGACCACACAGTGAACCAGTGAGAAAGCTAGAAATGAAATCCAGACCCCTGTGCTTATAATCCTTTGTTCTAACCGTGGGATACATTCCCCAAATGCTGTGGAGGAATGGATATTTTGCCTGGAATAAATAAAACATGATAAATGAAAGCATGGCAGTACTAAATTACAATCCTACTAGTTTTAGAAAACTCTAGCGAGGGGAGTTGCACTTCAGTACTCCAGTAGGTTATTTTTAATCTGAATGCTAACCCCTGACACATACCTTTTTCTTCTAGTTTTTTGTGTCACCTAGCTTTGCTGCATTTGTTCTGAGCGTTGTGCCACCCTTGGCTGTCCTGGCTGTCATTTATGGAAGATACTTGCGAAAACTTACTAAAATGACGCAAGACTCTCTTGCAGAAGCAACACAGGTAATCTTTTAATAGATGCTTTCTGGTTAACTTCAAAGTTGCTCTAGTGTATTTAGGTTAATATCTCTGAAGTACAGATCTTATGAAGATAATTGTCCTGTTCATTGCCCTAAGCCATGCTGAGCCTGTACAGTATGCACGTTTTGCACCTGAACAGTATGAAAGGTAAACTTCAGTAACACTTACTCATAGATGTCAAAAACAACCACGCTTTGTAAAGAGCATGTCCATAACAATATCATGTGGAGGTACCAGGCCTTCAGAATTTGGAAATGTAGGAAAGGATAAGGAGGTTAGGCTTTAGCTGTGTGAGAGCATAAAGAAATCAGCCTATGAAGTCCTGTGTAATTTGGTACCTAGGTTTGAAAAACACTTTCTTTGGACTATGGTTATGAGTTTGAAGCCATCAGAAACATCCTAGATAGATCTGTCTTTCAAGAAAACTTTGCTAGCAACTCCTTCTCTGGAATGAATCCTTGACGTTTGATCTTATTGTCAGCTTTTTATGAGGCTTGACATTTTTTAAACTTTTCTGGGCATCTCAGCACATACCCAGATATTTGGGAGGAAAGTAGAGGAAGCTGTTGTTTCTAAAGAGGCTGTCGTAGAGGGGCCTTCGTTTGCTGACTGCGCTGAAATATTATAAAGCACTACCAGAGAAATACTAGTGATGGTGACCTTTTTCTCACAGGCTGAGGGTGGGGAATCATCATTAAAATGGACAGAAATATAATTAGGAAAGACCTAGTTAAAATAGCCACGGTTGTCAGCTGTTTTAAACTTGGAATGTCCTATGTAGGACTTCTGCAAATTGACTGTGCGGAAGGAAGATTAGCCTTCTTCTGTTTATCTTCCTCATCCTGTGTTGAAGAGAAGCTCATGCCTTTGTAAACTAGGTGTGGGACTTCACATGAACAAGCAATTTTAGTGTTCCATTCAAATTTTCAGGTTGAATGGGGGATGGAAGGAGGAGAATTACATTTTTATATAGTATTTTTACTCATGAAAGGGGGCTTTGTTTTTTGTAAGACCATCACAGTGTTTATTAACAACTTCAGTCTAATTGGTTACAACCGAGGTAATTTTACAATTAATACTTTGCTATTTAGAAGTTAAAATAAAATACTGAGTTGAAATGGGACATTAGTAGTTGAACTAAATTAATTCCCAGTGTTGCTTTGATGAAATGAGTGGAATTGTTTCAGGAAATAACTGCAGGCTTTCTTGCATGATTTAGTGTAGAATAGAATATTATTTATTTTTCCCCTTCCCATGTTGTTACTGCAAGTTATTGTGAATAGTAATTTTCTTATGTGTGTTGTTCACATCAAATTAAGGGGTTTTTTTTAACCCTAGTTTTGTAGGGTTAAAAAAGGTAACCCTTCTTTCTCTGCTAACACTTAAGTCAGGGCAATCTCGGAGTTCTTTTTAAACTGCCTGGGCATGCAGTTTACTTTTAACTCAATAGAATTTAAAAAAAAGTGGGGGGTAAAGGGAGGAGGCATGAGAAATTTTCCAGTGGTATCCAAAGGAATGTATTTGGAGATTAGTGTAGTGATACTGGTTTAACTTTCAAATGTTCTGTAATTTGAACATTCCAAATCGTGTGTCTGTGTGTATTTGTTTTGTTCTTTTCTTTAATGTAGTTAGCCGAAGAGCGTATTGGAAACATAAGAACAGTTCGAGCTTTTGGGCAAGAAGTGGCTGAAATGAAGAAGTATACAAATAAAGTTGATTATGTGCTACAGCTGGCTAAAAAAGAGGCACTAGCTCGGGCAGGCTTCTTTGGAGCAGTAAGTATATTTTGATGAAAGTAAACTAACCATGTTATGCCAATTGTCAATTATTTTAAAATTCATGAGGATACTTATAAGTCTGCAAATAAATGATTTGAGTGTAAATTGAACCTACATGAAACTGTGGGAAGACTGGACTTAAATCAGTCTAAATTGCTGTGAAACTGCACCTCAAGATACAGTGGTAAGATAAAGCCAGTTTAAGTCTCTATTTTTGCCCCACACCCCATAGCTTGGTACTATTTATCTGAGCCCATACCTCCTATTCAGGGAACTAAACCAGTGGAAACCTTCCCCCACCCTTAGCATTTTACAGGTTTGGCTTCCTGATGAGATGAGCATCAATGCAGAGGAAGCTGGGGAGCATGCAGGTGGGGGAGGGAGAGTGGGATTGCATTTTTCCATAACAGCTTGCAGTGAGTTTGCTTAATAGTATTCTAAAACTGCAATGTAACTGCAGACTGTCAACCTTCTCCTTTAATGATGGTTGAGAATAGTGTTTGGTGTTCCTTTCCATCTTGGGGAATGAGGTAAAAAAAAAAAAAAAAAAAAAGGGTTGCTGGCTTTTTGAACACTTGTTGGATAGCACAGTGTAGTGCCACTGAAAAGTCTGGCTGGCTGTTGGCTTGTTTTGCTTTAGAATTGGTTTTGTTCAAATTTAACTCAGTCTTCTCAAAATCTATATACCCATAGTATGGGAATTCTTTTATTAGAAATAAAATCCTGAAACAATGTTTAGAGGATGAAGTTTAAGATGTATGTGACAATCTGCCTTTTCCTCTTTTTCTTTTTCCTTAGACCGGCCTTTCTGGAAACTTAATTGTCCTCTCAGTCTTATATAAAGGAGGATTACTAATGGGCAGTGCCTACATGACAGTTGGTGAACTCTCATCTTTCCTAATGTATGCTTTCTGGGTTGGAATAAGCATTGGAGGTATGGAATAAGAAATTAGATTTTTCTTCACTTCAAAGCATTACAGTCAGTATGGGGGCGGGAGGGTAGAAGCTTTTAAAAGATCTGGCTTTCTTAAATAAAAGCGTCTTCCAAATGATCTTCCCAAAAATCATACCTAATTTTTTTCTGAAGAGTTAATGAAAATAATAATTTATAACTTAATATAAGCCTTCCATTTTCCCAAAGGAATACAGAGGTTATTTTTTCAATGTGTGTCTGCGACAGATACATATTACTTTAATTTTCTTTGGGTCTAAATTAAGTTACTTGGTATATTGTGTGAAGAAATAATACTGGTATTATATTTTTTACAAATTATGTGGGTCTGTGTTAAACTTACTCTATTTAGAAAGGCATGTAGAATTTAGCTGTAATTCCCTATAGAGTGTCTTGAGCTGGAAGAGTAAACAAAGTGCCAGCAGAACACTACACTCTAGTGCTAACCTTTTGTTTTTCCTTACTGACTGACTCCTCCTTGAAGCTCAGGCTCTGTAATCTGCTGGCCCAGAAACAAACTGTTCATCTTTTTGACAGAGCAGTCTTCACTGCTGCATACAGGCAAAAATGAAGATAAGGTACTTTGAAGTTTGACAACTGATTGGAAGGGCTCTTCTTTAAAATGTGTCTGTTACTTCTGATAGACTGGCAGGGCAATGCAGCTCGTCTACACTCTTCTTTTCTAAGACTAAGCCTGATATCGTGGGAAGCACAAAGATGTGCCTGAGGGCAAAATTCACAAAACCTGCTTCCTTGGATAGCAACATTCCAGTGGCACCCATTCCAACTACCAAAACCCTTTCTTCTCTGCTTCAATCATTCACGTTTGGTCAACAGACAGGCACTTTGAAAACATCGGGCAAATTAATGTTAAATAAATGAAAAATAAGGTTAGAAACACTGATAAAATGTCATTGGATTAACTTTGAGATAAAAACATCTTTTTAAATTCTACTGAAGATCATTGAGGAATATAGTTCTGCACAGAGCTCATTCTCATGGGGACTGTGCAGTAAAGGTGTCTTGCCACAAGAGGCCTGCCTGCCTTGATGCCTGCAAAGCATATAAATCTTCAAAGTGCTAAGTCTGCTCAGTATATGTCATCATCAGTACATACCAGTGTGTAGTTCAATACATAGAACTGTGAAGTTCACTGCATAATTTGGGACTTTGCCTCTTTTTGTTGTAATAGTTTGCTGTGGTTTCTACCAAATACTGAAGACGGGTTATGAAAATTAAAAACATTTTCTAATTAGTATTTGCTGTCCATACTATATAATGTTTTTTATGAGTGGTTGTGAATTTGCAGACCTCAGTGTCTCAGTTTCAAGGTGCTCTGTGAGGCTCATGCCTTCTCCCCTGTGCCCTGCTCTAGGGTGTAGAAGCTTTGGCTCTTTTTTCCAAGCAGACATCTTCTCACCATGGCTAGTGCCTTGTGTTGCAAGCTTTCAGATAGTCCTCAGCAGCAGCATGATGAAATGCCCTGTCTACACTTACAAACTCATGACCTTGTGCTGGGCTTGTTGCTCTGCAAGAATAAACCAGTAAACCTATTTTAATATACCTTGGGTTTTCTGCCCTCCTGAAATCACTCTTTTAACACTATATGCATTTTAAGGTATAAGTGGTTTATTCTGTATGTTTATTCTGGTGGAATTCAGAGATTTTGAAATTTGTTACTCTGTTTTGAAAGACACACAAAAAATTAAGAAATAAGACATTTTATATTTATGTCTTACTCCATTTTTGGTTCTAGGTTGCTTTCTGTGTTTATTTCAGCTGGAAAGCCCTTTAGCCATGCCAGCTCCAAGATGATTCACACAGCTAAGAGTTGGGACCTAGTACAATAAGCAAGCCTTGTCCTTAGCTTTTGCTTTCTCCAGTAATCTTCGAAGCATGTTGACTTGGGAGACACATTTCTTTACATTGTCCATTCTCCACGTAGCTTCTCAAGCATCAGTTCAGCCTTAGGTATTGTGCTCTCCCTCCACTGTGGCTGACTTAGCCAGACTCTCCTATAGTAGTATAACCCTATCTGACAAAGAAGGGCGTTCAGAGTGCTCTGTTCTACTGAATTATTTTGAAAATATAGCTGGTTGTATGCAAGGCTATTTCTCTAAAGCTGGATGCTGTTCTTCCTGACAGATGAATGAAAAAGAGTTGCTTTGCTTTTGAGTATATGTGTATTAACTTTTTCTATTTTTTTTCTTCAGAATGATTTGTTTTACAGATATAAATAAGAATGGTCAATAAGGGTTATTGGTAGCTCTGAAGTGAGACTAGATAGGATTTAAATCAACATGTCTGATAGTGTGTTGGAGTAAAAGATCCCCTACACGTCTGATGCTTCAGTGCTGGTGATGGAAAGTATAATGCAAATTTAACGTCTCCTATGTCTCCCATTCTATATGGATGCATAATACTGCTCTGCTTTTTGTTTAGGTCTAAGTTCCTTTTATTCCGAACTAATGAAAGGACTAGGTGCTGGTGGACGTCTATGGGAACTTATTGAAAGGAAGCCCCAACTTCCATTCAATGGTGGGTCCTTGGTTTGTTACTGTTCATAAGTTGTTTTTCCTCTTATTGGTCACCAGTACTTCAGAAAGAGGTGTGTAATACTTAAAGTTAGTACCAACTTACATTCTTTTGAAAAAAACTAAATACAGTGGTAATTCTTCCGACTTTTCCTAACTATAAAAGAGATTATGAAGATTTCCTTTAATCAGAAGTTTTAGAAGCTGAAAATTTGGTGGTTTTTTTTCCTTTAATTGAGAATATTTAATAATATTTAAATACAGTAAATTAAGGTGTTGCTGGCAATATATTTTTTTTACAGCTTTATTGTTCGGAAGCTAGACCATGCCTTCCAGTATGGAGTATATTTTGTATAAACAGCATTTGCCTGTCTCCATCAAAGTAGTTCAATGAGCTGCTTGTAGAAGATACTTCCTGTATGAATTGCTGTTTTATTCAATCAGCTGCATCCCACTAAGCAAAAGTCATACATGAGTTTTCACTGGCTCTGTATGTTGTTCAGAAATGCAATACATCAGAGTCCAGGTGAGCTGTCAACAGTGTAGTTTCCCTCTTAAGTTTTGTATAGTCCTCTAATTTAGAAATTTTTTAAGGGCTGCTGTAAGAGGAAGAGTCAGAAAAGAACATCCAACAAACCTAACATTTTTTGAGTGAGCTCTGGCTTTAGGGAACAGAGTTTTATCTTTTGAGTTGGTTGATACAGAGGGGTTCTTTTCAAATGCTGTGCTTCAAATTTCTGTTCTGCTTTTGTCTCCCTGCACTGGAGTTCCTTGAGTTCTTAATCTGATGGGCACCAAGTCACAGTCTGACCTCTGTCTCATTTCTCTTCACAGCTGCAAGCCTGTCTGTAGGATGCTTTTCAATGTGCATAGACTTTACATAGCCAGTGAAAAGTAACAATATTGTCTCCAATGGATAGAGGCAGACTTTGAATAGCAGCCATTTATCCAAAACCACCATTTGTAACCACCAACTGGCTAATGAAGGGATAGCAACACACTCTTGTCTTCAGCAATGAAGCTGGCTTAAACTTCCTGCCATGACTGACTATCCAGTGCCACACTGCAGTTTGCTGTGCCCTTCATAGACCTAGTGCAACTGTTGATTTCATAATCATTTGGATGTGGTGTTTTTTTTTTTTTTAATCTGGATTATTTCAGTGATCTTCATCTTCACAGAGGCCCCAGTGCAGAGTAAGCAGTAGTATTGGGGCAGAAGTTGTCTTTCTCACTGAAGGTATTGAATTGTTCAATTACCACCAATAGGGACATCCAGAAAACAATCTTTATTTTATAGACCAAACATAAATTGGACACAGTTTCAAACATCCATGTAGCATAGGCTTACAGAAAGCTTCTTTTAAGTTTCCTTTCAGTATAAACTAAATACCTAGGAAAGGATATAGACCTTTGTCTCAAAAAACAATTATAGTTGATTTCTGGCTCATCAGACAATAAAACCAAGAGACTATTTCTCTACTGTCCAAACCCACCTGAAACAGCTGCTCTTGGCTACTTAGGTTTTACTTTCATGGAACTCCACTGTTGGTGACAACAGATATCTTGGGAACAAATTATAATGTCATTTTTTCCTGTATCTAGAATCCAAACAAGAAATAAGCACAATCCTGTATGTAGCTTTTAGGTATTTTTACAGTAATATATAGAGGAAGAACTTGTGGTACCAGACTTCCTGTGTTGTAGTAGGTTTCAGTGTTTCAGGCCCTGGAATAGACTGCAATAACTGGAACTGAGACTAAAGATAAGCGATTACTTGTTACTTTGATAATAGTAAGGATTATGCTGCTAGCACAGGATTTAGCAAATACATTTATTTTCCCAAAGGGAGGTTTACAGACCACTGTGCTTTTACCTAACAAACAAGTGACAATGTGTATGTCCGTGAATTAAAGTCATGGAAGGAGTCTGAAATCGTATGCTCTTGCCTTTGCCATTTCTATGCTACTATCATGAAACTGAAAGCCTGAGAAGAGGAAGGAATCTGGGAAAAAGAAAAGCAAAATAAATTATTTGCTCTAGGAACAGCAGGACTAGTGAAATCTTGATTGCTACTGATGGGTGTCTGGGTCTCCTATCCACAGTTACCTATTTAACCAAACATGGGCATGTGCTACCATGTGCTGTGGCTAGTTGGGGATTACTTGTGTGCTGCATCTGAAAAGAATTAAGGGTGTTGCTACTTGGGTGTTGCTCTGGTGCTGCCAGTTTTCATAAAACTGGTAGGAACTTCGTCAGTGAGACTCTGTCCTTTGGGAATGCAGCACCACTGTCCACTTAGTTTGCTTTGTATGGATACGTTTAGCTGGGATTTAACAGAGCTTGAAGACATTGTGTTTCTTTGTTTTACCTATTCATAAGCTTTTTCTAGTACTGATAGTCTTTTAAGATAATTGTTTAAATCAAATGCTGCGCTACAGAAAAAAGTTGGTTTTATTTAACTTTGGCAATCATTCATTCATGGTAGTTTGTTATGATATTTCACAAACTGATATTTTAGTTTCAGTGCACTGTTGCCTAAGAGTTATGCCTCTGATTGGTCTTTGAATACACTGTTGTCCTGAATTTATTAAATATACTTTCCACTTAAAAAAAAAAAATCTAAAAAATGGCCATTAATGCAACAAACCTAGCAGCAGCTTTATTCTGGTGACAGCCTCTGCTTAAGAGCTACCCAGTTAACAGGCAGTGGAGAGAGAAATGCTCTTGTTCAAAGAGGAGGGTGTTTCAGGTGACTTTTGTGGGTCAGTGAAAGGGCAGTAAGTCATTTGCAATGTTTATCTTTTTGCATCTGTTCTATGGCAACAGGACTTTGGCCTTCAACAATGCCATTTTATTTCATTGCTCCTAATTGACAAAACTTAAATTGTTTATAATATGTTTAAAAATTCAGATAATTCTACTAGAAGTGAACATTGTTAGTTGTTAGGTATAAGCAAGATGCAAATTATTCCTCTTGCTGTAGATAACCTACAGGTTCATTGCTGGTGAGCAACTTGAAATTGCATTCAGGAATGAGTGGTGTACCACACTGATTCAGTCATGGCTGAAATATAACCCCTGTGGTCCTGACTTGTGGCTTG
Organism: Ciconia boyciana; assembly: GCF_034638445.1. Lineage (NCBI taxonomy): Eukaryota > Metazoa > Chordata > Aves > Ciconiiformes > Ciconiidae > Ciconia > Ciconia boyciana. Next base: position 82,622,085 of record NC_132936.1, read on the forward strand.
CAGTTATCCCTAGATTTAACATGGGGATAGATATTTCTGTGGGTGTCTGTAAAACAAGTTCTAGGAGGGCTGAGCTGATTTTTGTTTCTGTTCACGTTTCTGTATTTTATTCTTTGTCATACAGAGGGAATCATATTAGGCAAAGACACATTCAGAGGTGCTTTGGAATTCAAGGATGTTGAGTTTGCATATCCAACACGTCCAGAAACATCCATTTTCAAAGATTTTAGCCTTTCCATTCCAGCTGGCTCTGTCATGGCTCTGGTTGGCCCAAGTGGTGCAGGGAAATCAACTATTGTATCCCTTCTGCTGAGGCTGTATGATCCTATCTCAGGTATGTTTTGTGTGTTGCTCTCATTCATGACAATTGATGCTTTACATCTCAGACACACTTTATAAACAGTTGGGGTCCTGTGCTTGAGGTCCTGATGTGACTATTCCACTGATGTACCATACTTGCCTTTGTGGTGTATGGTTACCTTGTGGTGGTGCCTGCATAGCTTTGCATTTCTGATCCACCAGCATGTGATTCCCCAGGGGTTGTTGTTCTCAACTGTTCTGGCTCTTTTCAGTACTTGTCAGTACACACTTGACTTTACTGTTTCTTAATTTCAGGTACTATCACTGTTGATGGCTTTGATATCCGTCAGTTAAATCCACTGTGGTTCAGGACAAAGATTGGAACAGTGAGTCAGGTAAGGAAGAAAACAAATTTCTAAGTAAATGAAATAATTTTGTGTGATCAACTAGCTTTGCCTCACTTTTCTTCTTTTTAAAACTATATAATCTTGCTTCTCAGTGAAATCCCTCCATCTCACCATAACTGCTGTTGTGCATGCTTTGTTCTAAAAACAAGTATTCAGAGCTAGTCCCATTATTCTGTAGTTTGTTTTTTACATAATAGAGATTTAAAGTGTTAGCTTAGAAGAAAAGTGTGTGTGTGTGGAGACTGTACATTGTTGCAAATTGTATAGGTATGACCATCTTGATGTTTGCTATGATTTGGTGAAGAAAGTAACAATGTTTAACATTGAATCACATTTTGTATTATTGGAAGTTACACAGTCATTTTACACAACCATTTGAAAACTGAGCTTCTGTGCTCCATGTGGTTTACAGGCAAACACAATTGCATTAGGAAAGCATGAAAATACAGCACTATTGGCACTTACTCCTGCAGTGCCCCCTCCCTAGCAACCCCCAAACTCTGGAAGTACAGAGAGATGTTCAATGGTCTCTTAAAAATCAACTATTTGACCAATTAAAATATGTATGTTCCTTTCCTCATCTCCCCAGATGCTTCACAGTGCAATTAACTGTTAGGTTGATGTTCTGGTTAAAAGTATAAGGATAACTGGGTATATGTTGCATTTCTAAACATCTACTTTATGTAATCATGCCACCAAAAGCTTTTGTGCAAAAATTATTTTCCTGTGAGCACATTTAGTATTTTTCTTTTTGAATGTATGTATTCCACTTGAGTTACCAGTAGGAGATTCATACTGGTATTCATACTATAGCATGTCTCTATTTTATAAACAGAGCAGCCTTACCTTGTTTCAGATGTTTTCCCATTTTACATCACTTGTCGTATCTGCCAGTCCTCTTCTCTGTTTTAAGCTCTAATATAAATTAAATGCACAAAATGCCGTGAAATCTGTGTCAAGATTAAGAGAAGGATCATCACTGTTGCAAATGATGATAAGTAGTAAAGTACAAAGGGAGGTTTTCTGGTGTTTGGATGAATAGCTCTTTCTGAACCCTAGGAATTGAGGGTTATGTTATGTTTTGTCAGTTAAAAAAGCAACTTATTTTTTATTGGTTTTCACTGCCCATTTTGGTGTTAGGAGAGGGGTTTTTTGTTTGTTTTTAATTCAGTTAACTAGCTTACATATTCTTGTGTATGGATATAATAGAAATTAATGCTGGGTGTTGTAAGTGGGATTTATGTTATTTGAGATATAGACAATACATGCATGTAACTACAGAGCTACATATTAGTTATGTTTTTTAATTTATCAGGAACCAATTCTGTTCTCCTGCTCTATTGCTGAAAATATTGCCTATGGTGCAGAGGATCCTTCTACTGTGACTGCAGAGGAGATTCAGAAAGCTGCTGAAACAGCTAATGCTGCTAGTTTTATCAGAGATTTTCCAAAAGGGTTTGACACTGTAGTTGGAGAAAAAGGCATTTTACTTTCAGGTACATCTTTATATTTCTTATTTTAAAAATCTTGATGCTATAGAGTGAAGTAAAAATTATATTATTTTTTGTTACCAGTTTTTTGTCTAAGCCATAGCCTGCCATAAGTATTAAAAAAATCCCTCCTTTTCCCCCCCTAAAGTACATGTGCCTAATTCTGCTCAGTCCAGGCATTCAGTTAAAATTATTTCACATCTGTTTTCCTATTTCAATTTACTGAGCTTTTTCCCCCAGGTGGACAGAAGCAACGAATTGCGATTGCTCGAGCTCTGCTCAGGGTAAGCCAGCACCCAAATAGCTATTTAACTATTTTGTGGGGAGGCAGGGAGGGTTAAAAAGGAAGTCTTTCAAGGGGAGAGGTGGAAAAATATTTTTAAAAAGAAAATTTGTATCTTTTACATTAATGAGGAAGTTTGAAAGGGCTGAGTGGTTTAACTAAAGACAATTTACTTGCGTAAGTGCTTCTTCCTATCTTTCAGTCATGTTTTTCGATAGTTCTTGCCAAGACTGATGGTAAATCATTGTATAATGGCTCAGTTTCATAAGACCAGGTTAAGGATGAAGGAAGACTAAGAATGAGGTCCTAGTAAACTCATATATGACACTTCTGTCTCTGTGTTCAGATCTCTATCATTCATGGGCTGATTTTTCTGGGTTGCAGCTTACTGGCACTATAGATGCCCTGTCTTGGCTTTGAGGGGAGCTGGTCTGGATTTGGGACAAGATACTATTTCAGGCACAATGTTGTATCATTTTTTTTTTTTTAAAGTGTTGTCATGGGTCTAACTTTAGGGCAGGCTCTGCGCTGCACAAATTTGAGGAGGCTTCTGAGGATCAGAAGGACAGGGAGTTTGGTTCAGGGGACAGTCACAGGGCCTCGCAGGGAGGCAGTTTGCTGCTGATGCTCAGCTGGAAGTTTTGAGCCTTGCTGAACCCAGCTTACGTTCATGTTAAGCCGCATGTGTGTCTATAGCATCCTAGCATGCCCAGTTCTGCTAGATTACTGGGAATTTTTCATTATACCAGTTCTCTTTTACTATGAATACTGAAAAGCTGATTGCATTTCATGTCAAGTACAGTTCACAGGAGTAGAGACTTGGGGGGGGGAGGGGAGAGGGAGTTGTAAAATATAAATGAGTAGTTGATATATATGTGTTTGGGCGTGCAGTGGAGTCCCTTCTCTTCCAGATAAAGTCTAAAGCTTTTACTGTCAACTTAATCAAGGAAGTTTGGGTTACCTACTGTAATTCAGAAGAGGCTTCTTAGGGATTTGAGTGCTGGATTATTTTTTTTTTTTAAATTTAATTGGGAAGAGTTCTTAAATGCTAGTTCTTAAGGACTACTTATTTCATCTGTGGGTGAAATACTGCTTGTTGGTAGATTTTTGTTATTTTTTTTGTTACTAGACAGTTATATATAGCAGACTGACTGCAAGCAGAGGGTAGCTCAGCTTCTGCGAAAGATCCACATAAGAGCAGTAAATAGGAAACGGAACTTTTGACCACAGTGCTGCCAAGTATGCATTAAAAATAATCTCCCACCTGTAGTTTGTGTCTTTCAAATAGTGATCTGGTAGTAGTGTTGTTCTACTTTAGTTTGCAAAATTTGAAGATGGAAGAGTGTTGTTTCTGTTCTGTCCTCTTAGCATTTAGACTTCTTAAAGGTAATGCTTTGAATGACACTCGGTTCTTTTGATGAAATAAGTACACTTGCTTGGAGTTTTAAGCTGTATGAATCCTGTTCTCTATTGATATAAATATTCAGATCTTGTCTTGATCTTTTATTATAATCAATTTTACTTTCTTCTTCAGAATCCTAAAATTCTTCTGTTAGACGAAGCAACAAGGTAAGAAAGAAAATAAACAGAAACTTAGACTCTCTGTAAAACCTAGATAAGCGAGGTGTTCTCTTTTCTTTCTTTCTCTGCATGCCCTTGCACAAATTATCTAGCCTCTTATTTTTCTCTACTCACAAAAAGAATGTGCTTTCTAGAATGTGTGAATGGTTAGGAGATCTGTGATAAAAGCTGTTTATGCAAAGTGGAAAGGATAGCTGGTACACTGTGTTGTAATTTTTCATGGAGTTAAATTTGTAATATGTAACTTGATTTTGAAACATCTACTTAAAGCTTTTTTGTATCTTTAGTTTAAATGAAGATCTTGGTGTTAAAGAGATTATTATACTGCAGTATAACTTAATTTTTTTTAATGAATGAATTTAGTGTTATTTCTCCATGCATATTTTTTGCATATGAGAACATGTAATGCCTATAACTTGGATGTGTGCACTAAGCATATTCACGACATTTTCCTGCGGTTCCATTGGTTCATCTTCACCAACAATAGCAAGAGTTTGCAGTTTTAGCAAAATAAGCCTAATGCATACAAAACTAACCTGTCTTAAAATAACAAATATCCTCCTCTCTCCCGTCCCTGCTTCCCATTTCTTACTAGTGCTTTGGATGCTGAAAACGAGTATCTAGTGCAAGAAGCTCTGGACCGGCTGATGGAAGGGAGGACAGTCCTAATTATTGCTCATCGTCTGTCTACTATTCAGAATGCTGATTTTGTTGCAGTCCTTGGCCACGGTAAAATTCTTGAATGTGGAAAACATGAGGAACTACTTGCAAATCCAAATGGACTTTTCAGGAAACTAATGCAGAAACAAGCTTTTCTTCAGAATAGTGATACTTTTGCATTAGATTTACAGTCTAGAGAAAATGATGTATTAAAAGAAAATGTATGAGAGAATGTATGAATAATGGAAGCTTCCAAACTACAAAGTATATAACTTATGTTTCAGTTATGTAAAGTAAATGTTATATTTTTCCAAAATGTACAAAATATTCTTTCAAAACTTAAATGTGTTTAAACTTTTTATTGAAAGCTTTTTAATAATTATTGCAACTTTCTAAAATGTCGATCACATTGAGATAATTTCAGTGTATAGATTTTTCTGCTTTGTGTTGTGTTAATTGAGACAATTTAGAATCTTTTTTGCTGTAATGCACTGTATGATGATGTGCTGCATTCTCAAGTAAGTTCAGTACTTTAAGGATAATTAAATGACAATCTTATAATTTTCATATCATTGCCTCTTCCCTTTTCAAGGAACTTTTGCTTTCTGTGCTTGTCTGTAGTCTTAAAATGCTGGAATTCAAAAATGCGTGACGCTAACGTACTCTGAAAGTTCTGTCTGACTTCCACTGCACTGTCCTTTCAGTTACCATTTGTTCTGAAATGTGAAAGTTGGTTATGATCACCATCTACAGTTACTGTAGAGAATTACATATGAGAACACATTTTAGAGAGTGGGGAAGCATGAGTTGGGGGAAAGTTCATTAAAAAACAAACAAAAAAAGCAACAAAACAAAAAACCTAACTGACTTTACATAAGGACAAAGGAAGTGTATTAGTATATTAGTATGTTAAGTCAGTATAGGAAGATCTAAAATTTGCATGCATTTTCTTCCCTTCTCTATTTTCCCAGTTCTTTAGTTTCACTTCCCTTCTAAGATGACATCCAAAAGAACATGCTCTTATATAAGGTTTTGACCTTTTTTTAAGGCATATGTAAGTTTTTTATTTTTACTTAAAATTTAATTCATAGAAATCCCAGGTTTTGCGTAATTACCTTATTAGGTACAACTAGTAGACTACCTTCTCAAGGACAGCTAGTAAAATAATAGCATTACATTAATTTGAACAACTGCAGGAGGGTACATTTGGCCATAAAGAGTAGGCTTCATGTTTCTAATTTAAGAATCTCTTCCAACAGAATCTCTCTAGACTTTCTGAAGATGCAAAGCCCCACAAGGTAATTTTAAAAAGCTAGAAACTTCCCAGGTCACATTAAAACTCATCTATGGTAGGAAAACTTGTTGCTGGAAAACTTTATTGGCAATAGGCGAGATACCTAGTGCTGGGCAAGCTTAAAATGTTTATCTAATGTGCCATTAATGGTACCTTGTGGAACATAGTGAAAACACTGAAGAGATCCCTGGGCTAAGGAATGAAAATAAAATTACATCTATGTGCAATTTCATCTTCTGATACAGTTTTACTAGAAGTAGATATTGTATTAAAGATATGCCAAAAATACCACTGACCCAACGTTTAATTTCAGTGTTGACTATCCATTATTCTCTTTATAATGTATTTAGAGGGGCTTGAACTTTAATCTTGACTCATGTAATCTCTCCTTATGTGAGATGCAATGAGCCCCTTTATTCATGTGTTCACACAGGTTACAGGAATTACTTGCAGCCGAACTGAATGAACATTTTATGTCTTTTGTTCATTAGTTGTTCTGGGAGGTGTTGCAGTCTACAGAAAAGCGTGAAAAGCTCTAGTCCACAGAAAGGTGAATGTCTGTCATAACAGGTGCATTGGATAACAGACTTTATTCAGGTTAGAACTACTCAAAATACTCCTTGGAACAAGCCACAGACCTCAAGAAAGTGAGAAAACAAAGTTTCTTAGTAATCTGCAAGTAGAAAGCTATGCTGGACAACTTCAGATTTGTGGTTTACAAACCTACAGTGTATGTGATGTGTGCACATGGCATGCTGTATACTTCCACAGCAGTGCTAGTCAACACTGGATATGGTTGCATTTTGAACTGTAGGAGCCCTAGTAGGTTAATGAGGAAAAAGGTGTGAGAAAGAGAAAAATTAAAGTATTGCATTATTTTTGTTACAAGAGTTGAAGACCTTCCTGTCTAAGGTGGAAACTAGTGGTGTATCTCTAACAATCCTGATAGGCATCTTTTCCTAAGGACCACTATTTCATGCTGCTGCCTTGTGTAGCGTGGTCCATAGGGCGAAAAGGGGCCACGCAATGGAGAAAAGACTTAATGTGAGAGTATCTGACTGCATCAGAAAGAAGTATAAACCAAACTGTCTTACACTCACTGACTGTATTTTCCATCGTTGCCCCCTTCAGGTTTTAGTAATACTGTATATCTGCTATGTGTTTTTTTTAAGCTACTGTTAGTAGGAAGAGATGCAGTTCCATGGGGGATGGTATTAACAGCTCTAAACACAGCTGTGCTACTCCTAGTGTATTCCAGAGGCCTAAAGCTACACAGAAATGCTTTTGATCGCAGGTAAATACAATTTAAGTAAAATTAAACTTACCCAACATTTGCTGAAGGAAAGGCCAGACCTTATTCAGAACTGGTAGAGATTTCAAAGTGTCCTTGTAGCCCTGGTGCAGCACATTATATAAGACCATCTCTCTCTTATGCCGCACGCACAAGTGTTCAACTTTGGCCTAAACATATCTTCTCTGTGTAGAAAAGTAGTAAAGATGATTTCCCAGACATTCAAAAATAAATGTAATTAATTTTACATACGTGTATATCAAATATGTAATATAAACATTTTTCAGTTTCTGTCACTGGTTGCCATATTTTAGTTGATACCTATGGGCATCATTTTGAAGTCTTTTATTAATACTGCCTTTTTCACCCTTGCCTCAGAGGCCAGAACTATTTCCTTCCTTAACTTTTGCTACCCAGTCCTGACTTGGGGCTGAAATGCTATCTAATTTCTTTCAAAACTACCTTGCTAAACTGAATGTATTAGTTAGGGATGAGTAGTTGGAGACTTAATGAAAAGTCAGCTCTCAACGTGTGCTTCATCCCTTTACTGTCTTCCTAATTAGTTTTCTGAGTCTTGACAGCATGAATGTTTTCCTGAGAGAAGACAGACACTGAAAATAAAGTGTCTTGAGTAACTTTATTACTTAAACTACTTATTAAACTATTTATTTTAATGCTTAAATAGAGTATTGATCACAGGCTCATCACTGCAGTGAATAATTGGCATCTCTGAAAGAGCTAAAGTTCTTTCAACTCAGGTTTCAAGTAGTTAATGCAACTTTTTGCTTCAATCTTCTGATACAGAGAGCCTCTTTTCTGTCAATACTTTAGTCTTTGAAAAGGGAGTGGATTCCGGTTAGGGAAGTAGCAGAAGAGAATATCCTGCCTTTGTGATCTCTGCCAGTTGTTTTCACATTTCCACTGCTCGACATTTTCAGCTGTCTTGAATGGGGAGAATAGTTTCCAGTTGCTTAAGGGGTCTTAAACTCATGATGCAATGATCCAATAGATTAATACTCTGACCTATTGGGGAACTCTGTATTCTGATGAGCAAGACATTACATTTCATATCTTATGAACAAGAAAATGGTACTGATCTTTTATACACATCTTTGTTTAAACATCTGCATAGTCCCATAACACGTATTCAGTTCATGAGAACTTTGTTTGCTCTGCAGATGATGGAGTTTGCTGCTATCCTTTCAAACTAATTTTCTCTCAAAAGAGGTAGGCAGCTATTTGTGGCTAGTCTACCCAAGCAGTGTTTTGTACACTGTTTTTCAATCCATCGATCAATAAATAAAAAACAGAAGTAAAAAGACTATCAAACCCATATATTTTGAAGTTGTAGCTCTAATATAAGTCCACTATTTCCATTCTCTTAGATCAAGTCCCCAATAGGTCAGTATTGTCAAAATTGCCTGCTGGACATTCACCTTTTCATGTGAAAAACAAGTACCACACGAGTCCCAGTTCAAGAACTGGTTAAGTCTCTAACAGATATCGGCATAAACTATTTCTGTGTCGAAAATGAGATGTAAAGGTTGAGTTCCATCCTCTCTCCTGAAGATGGAGCTCTTAACCCAGGGCTGGGACAGCAAAAGGCAGCCGAGTAATTCCCTGAGGAAGTGTAGCAAAGTATACAGGATTCAATCAGCAAAACCCAACTGCTCACACTGCATCATCTTAAATATTTTAGAAATGAAGGGGAGCTTTAAGTTTTTAAAATAATTTGAGTGTCACCATTCATGGATGTTGGGAAATGTGGATGTCAGCTTGAATTTTACTCAGTTTTTCCCCATTTGCTTGGTTTTGTGTGCATTTTCTGGTTTGGTTTGGTTTGTTTTTCTTGAAACAACAGTAACGTGATGATTTAGCATCGCTGCATGGAGTATAACAGAGAAGGCGATATAGAAGCATCCTACATTAATGTAGCAGTATAGTGAAGCTCCACTAAATGTTCGTATTTTGCTTTTCCCATAAAATCAAAGCAAAAGGAGATAGCGTGAAGTTCAAAGGCAAAGCACTGAAACGGACAGGTGCCTCACACTTTAGTACTGCCAGATGAAGCATCTCAAGTTTATCTCCTCTGCATTTCAGGTTCAGTCATATTGGACCACGATCCACATAGAAAGCTTAACAGCCACAACTCTTTAATCAACATATTTTTGGAAAATGATGGGAAATTTTTGAATATTCTATTTTTAGTTAATTTTACCGTAACTAATTAGCTTCATTGATAATATACATACAACTCAACTTCTTCCCCAAGTAGATGGTACATACATACTTTCTGAAAGCTTTTTCATACAAACCAATGCAGATGAGTATTTTCTTTCAATAGGAAAATTTAGTCCCCCTTTAAGACTAGAATTGAATTCTGTGCCATCAAGTAGTTGTCATGCATGCTTGTTATTTACCACAGATGTGAAACATGCCAAGGTTTGCATGGAGTAAGTTTTCTTTTTTTTTTTTTAGTAGAAATTTAGGGAAAAACACAGGTTACAGCACAGGCTATTTTAAAGATTAGGCAACTCTATTAGTAGAAAACACTTCCTTCCAGAAGTGCCAAACAGCAGTTTGCAATGGTCTTTCGACAGCAGTTTATTGAGCGTATCCAGCCACCTTTCTCTGCTCGAGCTGGTTAGCACCAGAACTGCATGAATTCAGTGAAAGATGGTTCCCAAATTCAGCCTTGTGAATCCCTCTGTGAGAGTCCCAAACGACCAAGCGTATCCAGCCTTCTTCGGGAAGATCCGAGCGAGCGGACCCGTTTTTGAGACCACCCGACACAGCTAGCTGCGTAACCTGCTGAGTGAAGACAGCGGCCTCTCAGGCTCCCGTACTGGGGAGGAGGGCACGGTAACAGCCATCCTCCGAAGGTCACGACGTGCCAGCGGGCCTGCAGCGGCCTTGTTCTGCGCTCCCCCTCCAGAGAGGGAAAATCCTCTTCCGAGGGCGGTGGGAGCACTGGTGCAGCTCAGATGGAAACTGGACACTTCTGCCTTAACGCTTGAGTCTGTAACAGCCTCGATGTATTTATGAGGGTAGTTTCCCGCTGCGGGGTCTATCGAGGAGAGCCGGGAAGACGGCCACCGGCGTGCGAGCACCGTGCCGTGCCTGACCAGGCAGCTAGCGCGGGGTCTCCGCCGCTCCCCGGCAGGGGCTGCGCCGCGCTCCGCTCTTCCCGCCCCGCCCCGGAGTGACGCAGTCAGCCGGCGCCCGGCGGGAGCCCAGGGCCGGCACCGCTCCTCTCTCGCCAGCCATGTTCCCTTCGGCTCCCGCCTCCCCGCGGACTCCCGGCGGGTCGGCTCGCAGGAACCTCGGCAGCGCCGCCCCCAGCCCTCTCTCCCGCCCGGGCGGCAGGAAGAACCTGGCTGTCGTGGCGGCAGCCAGCTCCCCGGTGCTGTTCTCGCCGGTGGCGCGGAGGAGCGGCTCCCTCTCCGCCCGGTGAGTCCCGCCCCCTCCACCCGGCCGGGCCCCGGGCAGGGGCGAGGGGGCGCGAGCCGCCCGTTCCCGCCGGGCCGTTGCCTCGGCCCCGGCCCCGGCCCCGGCCCTGGCCCTCCCGGCGCGCTCCGAGGCGGGGCCGGCGCTCCCCGGGCTCCCGCCCGCCTCGGGCCGCGCCGCCCGGACCCCGAGGGTTTTCCCCTCTCTCTTCCTGTCCCGTTTCTGGAGTTAACCCCGAGCCTTCCGTTGCCGGGGTTCCGCGGCCCGCACTGCAGTCGGGGCTTGCGGGGCCGCGCTGCCCGTAGTGCAGCCGCCTCCCGGCCCGCTGAGGGGAGGGAGCGGGAGCCACAGCTCCCGCCGCGCGGAGCGTGCAGAGCTGCCCGCGGCGTGTCCCCCGGCCCTTCTGCTCCTCCGCCGGCTCTCTCCGGCCACCCCTTCCGCGGCGACCTGCCGTGGCGTTACCTCTTGCTGCACGAGTGCAGAGTAGATTGACTGCAGTTCCTGTCGCCTGCCTCGTTGTTCAGGGGAGACCTGCTCGCTTGGTATTTGGGGAAGGAGTCTATCACACACAGGTTACTGTTACTGAGGATCTGAACAGACGCGCTCTTTGTTTGCTAAAGGAGCAGTAATTGTTGAGAGAGCTAATAGGAAGTTAGGCTAGCGATTAAAAAAAATAGCAAAAAAAGTATCATAATTAAAAAAAAAAAAAGAGGCAAGTGTTCACGTGCTTGCCATCTGAATCTCTGCCTTGAGTCTTACAACCAAAACCCAGATGCAGACACGGAGGATTTTACATAAAATCCTAGGTTACAACATTGCTGTTTCACGAATGCAGTTTTATCATTTGTTTTTCTGTTGGGATGTATTGTAAGATATTCTGTATCGCTGATCATCCTTAAATCTCTTTTCAGTAGTTTTTCTACAATATCCTTTTGAGATGTGTGTGTGCTAGGTCATCCTAGTACTCAAGAAGCTGCATGTGGTGTTGTCATGATGTTTTCTGTTTTGCCTTTTATTCTGTGTTTAGTAGCTCAGATATTCTGTTTGCTGTTTTACTGTCCTAAATAATACTGTACTGTCAAGACACTGTCACTCTGGTAGTTGGTTTCTTTTACGACTGTGCTGAGTATTTTGGACACCAGTACAGATTTACAGAGTAGAAACTTTCCTGCAGTGTATAAATTAGCCTTTCTTTCTTCTGTATTATTTTTGCTTATTGCTTTCTCTTATGCAGGGTTTGGTCTGTAATAAGACTTTTCCTCGTATCTCCCAGTTTGATTTCTTCAGGAATCTTTGATAAGGGATCTTTTTGAAAGATTTTGGGAAATTTAAGTCCTTAATATTGTCTAGATTGTATTCACTGACTTTTTTTCCCAGAAAATTCTGATAGAACTGTTAGGCATTAACTTTCTGTATGAAAAGAAAAATCTATGAGAGTTACTAATCTATGTTTACTCATTGTGCTCGTTTACCTTCCTACAGGAGTAGTAAGATTTTATTAGTCTGTGGTTTCTCAGGTGCTCTCAGATTCTTTCTAGGATATTTGATGTACTCTCTTCTCGTGGTGATAAATTCTGACTGAAACATTTTAGAGTTGAACAGTTTTAAGGTTCTTTAAAAGTGGTATTGTATATTAAAACTATAAATATACAATACCATGTGTTCACTGTTATAAATATCTCTTATTAGCATTTGAATTTGAGGGTTCCTCAGATATATCCCTGGTATAGGAAAAATAGGAAAATAATAAGATCCTCTGTATTTAAAAAGAAGATAAAATAGTCAAAGTGTAGGCATACCCCCCAGCTTCCCCTCTTCTTCCTTCCATATGAATCAAAACTGAAATTTAACATGAGCCCAGATAAATTTCAGGGGTTCAGAATCTCTTTTCTCAGGAGCAGCTATTTGTTGTTGAGATAACCAAGATTGCCCATTTTCAGTTTTGGGGAACTTTTACTTCAGGTCTGTTTAACATGGTATTTTTCCAAACCGGGTGTCAGGCTTGTCTTCTAGCTGTGTATCATCATCTTTTGGCATTTCACACTGGGGAGGTCTGTGACATCATTTTACTTGTGAGGAGAAATAAAAAAAGTGCAGTATCTTGTAAAAGCAGATAAATTTACCCACTTAATCATGTTCAAAAGATAAGACAGACCTATGCTGTTCCAGAGAGAGGAGGTGGGAGAAGATGCAAAGCAGCTTTTATGAATTATATTGTGAGACAAATAATGACTGAAACAGATAAGAACTGCAGTCTCCACAGTAAAACAAGGGCAGCAGAAGTGCTAGCTGATCCCAGCTGCCGCGGGTGTTCAAAGTGTTGCACAGTGCGTACTGCCCAGCAGTGTTAGAACTAGGGATGGAAGTGGGCCCCGCAGTCAGGGAAGACCTTCTGTTGAGCTTCTCCTGGCATTGTTGATAGCTTTGTTCTATAGATAACCAGAATGTAGAGAAGCTCAGCAGTGATTTTGTTGCTGGGGGAGGAATGCATATTCAAAATCAGTTCTTAAAAAAATAAAGGAATTTGATGACAGCTAACAACTTGTAAGGAGGCCACCACGTTAGTGCTTTAGATGTTGCTCCCAGAGGGGGCATGTTTATTTTACATAAACCCATTTAATTGCATCTATTTCTAAACAGATACTAATGAAGTAAATGTCTGTTGAAACTGATGAAGAAACAATAAAAAACTAACCATAGCTTTTTGTTTTGTTTAAGAGCAACTCCTACCAGAGTTATCCAGCATCCCTCAGCAAGTGAAACTGTTAACTATGATGTTAAGGCTTTTGGATCCTCTCTGCCTGTTAAGGTTATGGAAGCCCTGAAGAAGGCTGATGGTAAGAACTGATTTTATCTGTTATTTTTCTAATGAAAATTGACAAATGAGGGAAGTGTTAATATGCTGTTGATGCCATTTAAATGCTGACTTTACAGCAGAAACTGAAATGTTTGTGCCTTGGTTTGAATCCAACTTGGTTAACTATGTAACTAGAATTGTAATAACACCCATGTGGATATGGAGATATGTAAATATCTTTCAGGTGCTGTCTTAACCAGTATATCATAAAATCCAAGGTTATGAAGAAAGCCAATAGTAGGTTTTTAGTAACTTTTGCGTATTGGTTCTTTCTCACCTTTTTTCACTTTGTTTTGATTCTATTGTTTCCTAGAGTGGATGCTCTAATTTTATTTATTTATTTTTAATGCACATTTGTTATCACTTCTGAAAGCCCCAGTGATACAAACCTTTCCCTGAGTTCAAGAAATAGTCTTCCTAATCAGGTTTTTCCCTGTGGATAAGTTATCTTTTTGTAGAAGATATAAGAGGAACCAAAAATGTGTATCTGAAAAATAATCTTAAAAGTTGCTGAGCAATTTACAAAGCTATTATAATCTGCTGTGAATTGATGGAAGTAGCTTCTAGGATTGTCTTGCTTTTTACTCTCCGAAGCTGAGCGTTTGTCAAATGGATTTTTAAACTATATGTAGTAATTTGGTATCTTAATCAAATACATGGAAATTCTAACATGGAAGTTAATTTAATAGAAAATATATTTCTTATTTTCACATGAGAGTGAAAGTTTATTGGTTTTAGGGTTACTCTGCAGTGTTTTAAAAATCTGAATGCTTTAAAAAAATTACTTTTTATGTAGCTGATGACCAGCTGAGTGTTCAAGTGGATGAAAGTGGATGGGCCTGGCTAGTCCATAAAGAGAGGCTGATTATTTGGAAGATTGGTCAGTCTCCAGTAGCTAAGGTAACTGAAAGATCAAGATGGAAAAACTTCTATACTTCATGCTAGTTGAACAAGTTATTCAGTTGTGGTTTTTTAAAGCAAGAGTTTCTTTATAAACTGGACTTTGTCTGGTTTCCCCCAAAAGCAGCGGGGTTGGTATGAAGTCATACTAACAACAGTAACTGAAACTCAAGCTTTTGAGGGAGTGTAACATTTTTATATTCCTCTCTTCATTTTTAATTGTCACCTTAACACTAAGGTTAATTCTTTGCATTTTAATAGGTGTGTCTCTTATGTTAGATAGTCTTGATAAAGCTTATTTTAATAGTTAAAAACTAGTTGACATGTTACAGATTGGTTTAGATTATTCTGGGACTGGTTTTCAACTTGTCAAAAAAACGAAAAAGGTTCATTTCAACTGTGCTGGACATATGTTTCATCTAGGTTTCTTATGTCAAGAATGTTTTGGTTTTTTTCCCTCTGGGCAGTGTTTCTTTCAGCATCATTTCAGTGAATAGCAAGTACAGTCAGAGGGAACCTGTAGTTAACAAAATCAGTAGCTTTCAATAGTGCAATGTATGTTAATTATACAGATTCTGCACTTACAGTGGAGTGTCAGGTCTACGCATTCTGGTACTTGTAGAGCTTTTTCAAGGGATTAAAATTTTTCTGCTTGTTTAACTTTGGGGGGGGGAAGGGAAGGAGGAGTTTTTCCCCTCTCCACTCTGTTAGTACCTAGTGAGCTTTCTCAAGCACTTGTAGTTTAATTTTGTATTGCTGCCTTGTTAGCATATTGTATTAAGGAATGGTCAAATAATTGCACCTCTGAAATAAATAATTCAATATTGTAGTGTTGTGAGAAACACTCAGAAATAACTAAAGAAAAACGGTGATGTTTGAAAATGTACAAGTAGGTGTTTTTTAGCTGTTTG
Source organism: Ciconia boyciana (assembly GCF_034638445.1). NCBI lineage: Eukaryota > Metazoa > Chordata > Aves > Ciconiiformes > Ciconiidae > Ciconia > Ciconia boyciana. Next base: position 82,637,506 of record NC_132936.1, read on the forward strand.
CTGGTTGTGACAATCTTGCTGAAAATGTCTTGTGACATTCTTTTGGTTGCCTTACACAGTGTCTGGGCTAGTTGAAAATTAATTTTTAGCAGGGTCAAGAAGTCTAAAGACTTTTTGGCAGAGGAGTAAGTTCTTCCAGTCTCGTATTTATTATGGCATCTCTTTCTTTCTTACAGTTATCTCTGTGCAAGGAACTGCAGCTGCCACCCAGTGACTTCCAGTGGAGTTCTAGTTTAGCAGCTATATCTTGTCTCAGTTCCTCGGGTGAAGCGCCTTCTCTGCAGGTGATTGACTTTTAAATTTTAGTGTTTTAAAATACTTTTAGGGTAACTTTGAATATGTCCTATTTTATCAAGTACTTATTTGAAAACTGCATTTGGTGTTGTACTATCTATTCAAAAGGTCAGGATTGATAGTTTGCAATAGATATGTTTGAAATCAACAAAATTCTGCTAGTCTTTTCAAATCACACCATTTACATGTTACAGGATCAGATTAAGTAATAATTTTCCTAAGGATTACTTGGTGTGCTTTCATAACAAACAAAAATACAGTAAACTAAGAAGTATTGTGTTAACAAACACCAGGGGAATCAATATTCAGTCTAAGCAACTGCAATTTAAATGCATGCTGGCTGAAAAAGTTGTTCAGCAGTGGTTTAATTCTGAGTAGACATGGATGAGAAGTAAACACCAGTACCCTCCCTTGGCTGGTCTTTATAAGGAAGCTGGCACTGGGAGAACAGAATGATTTAATCTGTTTTGACTCATTACTTTCCTAAGTGCCTTTTTGTAGCATACTGTGCTAGAGGGTGAGGTTTGAAGATCAGTTAAGTTTTCTGAAAGTATGTTAATATGTGTGTTACTATAACTCGTGAAGAAAAGAAGCTGTCATTTTCAGCTTGGGTGTAGTTTTCAGTTAATATATGTGGTGCTCTAATAAAACTGGATAAGCAGTTGTCTTTGGAAGGAAGAAGCAGCACAGACTATGTAATGGGATCTTTTCTTTTGACTTGTTATTGTGTTACACTTCCAGATGATGAAAAGCAATCTTAATATCTTGTGATTGGCTTACAAAATTCTAAATGGTCTATGACTTAGTCATACCCAAAGAAGTTCAAAAGGAAGTAATACACCTAAACCAACATTTTTTTTTAAATTTTTGTATTTCATCTTTCTTCAGCTTGTGAGCTGTGCATGGATACTATGGTTTTATAGAGTGAAGTAGAAATATTAGTCGTAGAAAATGTTTCACTAAAATGAAAATTATTAAATAATGGGCAGGAATCACAAAGGACAATGCATTCTGTGGTGGTTTTGTCATTGTGATGATGTTCATTAGCCAACTACTTTCCTTTGTGAAGATCTGTGTTTAGTCAAAAATCAGTTAGAAAACTCCAAGGAGCTCAATAACAGCTCTCAGCTACAGTTCTATTGTTGTGTGATTTTTATTTTTTTTTTCCCAACAACCAGTACATTAGATACAATGCTTTCTGTCCACTTTCTTACTTGTTCAAGTAACCTCTACTTGAACACAGTCTCTTGCTTCATGCTTTGAATTTGGTATCTGAGTGATTTCCTGAGTCAGAAGCCCTTATGTAGGCACACTGTAGGCTTATGTCTTTATGAAGAGAAGAGCTGTGTGATTCGATATTTCTCTTAATGACACTAAAGCAGTTTCTTTGCTAAATTATAGTCTGGATTTTAAGTCTTCCATAGTGGCTTATAACTCTTGGCATCTGGAATTCTCCACAGGCTCTTTTCTGTCTTGCAGCTGTAAGTTTTGTTTGCATTTCAGTAGCAGACCCTGAATTATCAGGAACAAGAACCAGTAGAAAATATTATTGTTAGCAAAATAAGCGAGTATAACATTCCCTGCACATATTAAGTTATGCTACAGAATCGTTTTGCAATTCAGTTCTAGGTTTGTCAGTGTGCCTCTGTACATATTTACTACTTTTTTGTGTTTGTCACCCACAATCTTGATGTGCAAAATAACATGTTTTAGTTAAAGCTGCAGTCTGATTACTATTATCTTGCATGTTCTGTTAATTATTTTTTCACTTCAAGTCTCTGGCAATAATGGTTGCTACCAGTGAAGGTTCTGTGCGCTACTGGCCCAATCTTGCACATGAAGGTTCCTATACGGAGACTTTTACAGACTTCGGAGGCTCTCTGTGCAGTTTCCTAACAGCAGCAAAGGTACAGTACAGTATGATTTATATTAAAATACTGCTTTAATTCATAATTTAAAAATTAAAAAGTGTGCTCCACATTATCAGTCTTAAATCTCCAATAAATGTTACAAAGCAAACTATCAAACATTCTGAGGAGTAATTTTGGAGATTGTTGATGAGTGTGATGATCTTAAGTAGCAGAGATGACTAGCAGTCATAAATAATAATGTTAAAGTTGGGGAGGCATGCAGGATGCAACCACAAGGTTAATAGGACTGTTTTGGTACCTCAGCCTATGAGGAGTGTCAGTATTACTACTGTCATTACTTCCAGCAGTAGAAACCCTGCTATTGCAAAAACAGAGAACTACTTCATCTGAATCCGCAGACCACACATTCAACGTCTTCTGGTATAGCTCACTAGTGACTGAATTTGAGAGATTTCTGTATGAAAGTAATGAACTAAGTATATTATGAATTGTTATTAGACATTCTGTTTTCTGCTGTTGATGTGCCTAAGTGGGGAAAACTCTCAAAATGGAATATATCCAAAAATTCAGTGTGTGTTACAATATGTGTTATCTTCAAAACTAATTGTTATCAATTCAATTGCATTTTATCTCATGACCTTTTCAACATCTACTGTTCATATCCTGTATTATAAATATTATTTTAGGGCATCAGCATGTCATGAACACTTGCAAACCTAATCAGAAGACAGTGATCTTAAGAAATTCGTCATTAAGAGTTTCAAGACGTTAAGAAACACTAATATATATCTACCTTATTTGGGTTGAATTGTGCCCAAGTTTCAGATAGTGAGATGAGGAAAGCAAGGTCTTATCACTCCTGTAGTTGAAACATTGATATCAATCTGAATTCAGAGCTAGAGGAACACTTTTTTTTTTCAGAGCAGAACCCTTTTATTAATAAGTCTTCTAAAGCTGCATTATTACGTATATGATAACTGTACTTAATTAGTCATCCTGTCACTGGGCAGATTTAACCTTTAGCAAAATGTTTATATAGTGTGATGATGAAAATGGTGCTTTTGGTTGGTTGGGTTTTTTAAAACTTTTTTTTTATTTTGTTCTGTGAATGTTTCCTGTACAGGTAAACAGTTCATTCTTTCAGCAACCTCCAGGCCCTTAGCATTCTTTTTTTTGAAAATTGTTGTACATCTTACAGGCTTTGTTTGTTCCCTGTAACATACAAACTTTGATCAGTTTTGAATTGAAGGCACCTTTTTTTTAACGCCTTGGTGGTAGGGGGCATGAAGGCTATGTCTATGTTAGCAAGTAGTGAAAGGCAATAGTTGAGAATCTGTAAAGTAAAAAGGTTAGTGCTGAGGGAATCCCACTATCTACGCTGGTCATTTGCAGGGAGAGGGTTGTTATTTTAAACTAGTTCCAGCCTAGCTGCATGAAATGAATGTCTGTTAGTGGTCAGAGCCCATCTTTCAGTTTAGTTTCATTCAAAGGGTGTACAGCTGGTACGCTCAGACTGCTCTGTGATGTGATATGATCCAGCAGGTAGTATGTGGGGACTCACAGAAGGTTGCTTCAGAAACAAACTCTTGATACTAATTAAAGTGCTAATGTAGATGCACCCATTAAGACAGGCAGGAGGTGCACTAACACAAGTCTCTACCTCCTAAATGAGGTATATAAGCACCTACAATGGAGTGCATATTTTGCATAATGCACAAGACTTTTCACACTTTCTCTGTGCAAAGGTAACGCTGTTTTTCATCATTAGTATTACATGAGATTTTAGTTCTGTTGTTAAACTGAAATGGAGTTTCATTGATAAAAATGTCATGCAATTATAAGAAAATGAGTCTCTGCCAGTGCTAAGTACCAGTCAGATGTTTGACTTAGTGCTAATGTTTATTATTTCTTTAAAAAACAAAAACAAAAGAATTCAAAACCAACAACAACAAAAATACAAAACAAAAAAATCAAAACTGACAACAACAACAAAAAAACCAAAACAAAAAAACCCAAAACCAAACAAAAACAATAAAAAACCAAAACCCCAACAGAAAATTACTTCTTCCTTTGTATCTGTATATTGTTTTCTTTCCTGGTCTTACACTAACATTGTGATATCTTTTCTCAGTTCTACATTCACTAATGCACTATTCACTTTTGAATTACCTATCCCACTCTTTGACATAATCAGATGGAAGATTTGTTATGCAGTTCATTTAGATTAGCGTCCTGTAGAATAGGATGCTAGTTTAAAAAAAAAAAAAGTTAGTGTGCTTAACATTTCAAGTTTTAAATGCACACATGGAAGTTGAATGTTATTTAGTTCATAATTCAACATATGAATGTTACGTGTAGTAGTGCCTGTAGAGATTGATTAAATATATTTTCCTTTGATATTTTTCAAAAATATGGTTTAAAATTTAAAAAAGGGTGTACTGTGAGCTGTACGCTGCACTGATTCAAACACAGAGAATAATGTGGAAAATTTGTTTAAAGTCTTTTGATGTGATAAATGCTTTCTTTTTTTAAATTTTCTTTGTTAGCTCTCAAGTACTATGGATGCCTTGTGTCTTGTTCTTGTTTAGTGTTTACCCTTAGAGGCTGACATAGAGAATTTTATCTCGCAATAGAATTGTTTGAGGAATGTGATTTTTATGTTTTTTAATATAGTTGCTTTTTCTTTTTGTTAGGGAGGAAGCTTTATTTTATCATCTTCCAGAGGCCAGCTAGTTCGATTGATACCAGATAGTTCCGGCAAGATTCATCAGCATGCCCTGCCACAGGGTCAGGGCATGTTTTCTGGAATTGGTAGAAAAGTTTCTTCTCTTCTGGGTATATTGTCTCCTGGACATGATGCTGTGGTAAGTTTGAAAAACATTCATATAGTAAGCTGCTTTAATTTCTCTCTAATTTCTAGCCTAGTCTTTAAGAAAAGAAAAAAGACTGTGTAAAGGAGATATTATGACCAAAAAAAAAAAGACAAAATTCAACTCATTTATGTTACTCATATTTCTTTGAAATTTGAAAGGAAGACAGAAACCAAATAAAACTGTATGCTTTGTAGAGGAGAATGCTGACTTGCTGTTCAGATCTGAATAAAAGGAGACTTTAAAGTGGTAATGCTTCCTGGGGAATACGCAGTGATTCAAAGTCTTGCCTCTTTCTGGTAATAGCCTCATTACCACTTGAAGAAACTGACAGTAACCTGTAGTTTTACTTTTCTGGTTTAGGGTTGCCAAGGGTTGGTGGTTGGGGTTGAGCTTTGTCAATGAACTCCACAGAAGTAGGAAGAAAGTATGAGAAACATACTTACTGTAGATGTTCTTATATTGATAAAATAAGAATTCTCTTGGAAATTATCATAATACTCTCATCTTGTAATGTAACTTGCGTAGGTTGTCCAAGGAAGTGATTTTTTTTGTGGACTGAGAGTGGTGTAGATTGTTGTATCCAAATATTAAGGCTGTGCTTTAACCTTTTTAGCTTTTTGGTTTTTAAATGCAGATTTCTAGCGTTCTTTGGGATGAAGAGAGATCAAGCTTTTATATGCTAACAAGTTCAAATCTAAACAAATGGGAGATTGATGACTCATCAGAACGTTATATTCTTAGCTGGGATATCAACAGGATCCTGAAAGAACATATTACAGATGCAATTTGGGTAAGAGCCAGCTCACCTGGAAAGGGTTTGTGTGTTTGTTTAATTAATAGCCTATTTATATATAGTTATAAGTCAGATGTATTGTTTTTTAGGGTTCTGAAAGTAACTATGAAGATATTAAAGGAGGAGTAAATATACAATACATGGATTTGCAACAGAATCGGTAAGGAAGTACACTTTCATCTGGTAAGACTTACATTAATGAGATAAATGTGTTCTGTTTTCTTGCAAAAAGTTTATGTAATTGCACTTTAATTTTACTTGAGTGCTACTGTTGATAAAATAAGCTTGTCATATTAGATAACTAGGTTATCCTATACTTCATGCTATCATTATCTCTTTAGCATTACAAACTCGTTACCTAAGAATAATTCCTTTCACCTTTTTTAGTGTCATTTTATCAGGTTTTGGTATTTGTTTTGTCTTGATATTACAAAGAGAGCAAGTAAGCAATTGTAACTTGTTCCAGCAAATGCAGAGAATTCAGTATCTCTTGTATTTAATTTAATTACATAAAATCACAACTGCCTTGGTTCGGTTTTGTACTGCAACATGAATACTATTAAAACAGCTTGAAAGAAAAAAGGTATAGTCTTTCTTGCCAAAAAACCCCCCAATATTGGAAAATATTTATTTGTGATGGTACTTAAATATCTGGCTTTGAGTGGAAGAGTTTGAGCAAGTAAAATATGTAATAATAATTTCTCAGTGGTGTGATATCTGTTGTTGAATAGTGATGGACTGGTGATACTTGCTGCAGCATGGCATCCTGGAGATCGTCCATGTCTTGTCTACTATACTCTGATAACAGTAGAAGATAAAGGCTACCAGATGTCTGATGATGTTGTTGTGGAGGTCACACAGTATAATCCATCTTTTCAGGTATGCAAATGAAGGCTCTGAAACTGAGTTAAGAAAGCACAGTGTTTCAGAATATTCCTGTACATAGATCAGCTATCAGATTTTTGTCTAAAGGAAAATAAAGTTCTCTGTGTCAAGGTGTTCTTAGAAGTATGTATTTGTAGTATTCTGAGGAAAATGTGTACTAGCATCTTTAAATGTTTAATAGTAACTGTATGTAAAGCTTATGCTTTACATTTTAAAGTATAAGATAAAAAAGCCTCAAAAATAGAAGTCTAAACATCTGATTATTACTGATTTATATTAATTTTTGTCCTGTCTGTGAAAGTGTCTACAGAGTAATTTTATGGCATACTCATGCAATCCATTTAGAACAGATCTCAGACTCTGAGACTCTTGTAGCTGGACAAGGAATTAAGAGATCTGTATTTTGGTCCTTGCTAGACAGCTGGCTTGCTGGGAGGGGAGGACACATTGGTTGTCCTTAGTGTACCTCTTTTGTGCTATCTCTTCTGGAAGCATAAACTTGGGCATTAACTTTCTTTGGTAATCTTCTTCCACTCTTTCCCCTCCCCCCCTGCCTGTAATGGCTTCTTAAAATTGAATCTTAAGATGGAAGGAAAGTGTGAAAACTGTAGAATAATTGATCTGTTTACTTATCTGTCCATGTGAAATTAGCGACAAGTTAATATATATGGAAGAAAAAAACCCACAGGTTCTTAAGTTTTAGGGCAAATGAAAAGTGGTTTTATTTGGTGTTTTAGGTTATAAGTTATATCCATATCTTCTTGTTAAAAATTAAAACAAATTCAGGCAACTCGGATCAGCCTATAAAATGTTAGATGTTTGTTTAAGGCTTTGATTGTGTATGTGGTATTGTTCATATGTAATGCTTTCAGTCAGAAGAGGAAGTGTTGTGCTGTCTGGTAGTCCCAGATTACTTTAGCCATGCTGCTTACCTCTATAAGGAAGATGAAGTGTTTGCTTGTTCCACTGGAACTGGAAGAATTTCTTTACCACAGGAGAAAATAATATTTGGCATACAAGGTAATATGCGGGGGGGGGATATCATATTTTTTGTTGATACTTTCTAATTCAATGTTTTTACAGTATTTAGATTTCTCAGAGAGCAGAATCATATTTATGCTCCTTTTTTTCTTTATTAAATCTTTCAAGTTGGGAGTTTCTCATGAGTGTATGGAGAAAGCGCTGACATGACATCTGGTGTTGTTATTGCTTACTCTACAGTGTTTCAGATTAAAATGAAGTCGATCCCTACTCTTGGTATATGAAAGGGTGGGGTTTTTGTCTGTGGAGTGTTTTGCCTTATTTTTAGTTCCAACATTCACCGTGGATTTTTTTTCTTTCCTTGAAGTTAACTTTGTGTCGAGGCTCAGCCTAAAATTCATACTAGGTGCCTGTGTCAGATGTCTTTAAGTATGTCATCCTTGACCTTCAGAAGTGTTTTCAAGTAGGACATGTACATAGGTCCTTAGGTAGAATTTGAACCACCTGAATCTTGATTTTTTTAAAATTTTTTTTTAAACTTGCAGTATCTGTAAATCTGCATCTTGAGTAGCAAATAGTATCCACAATTTCTGTAAGTCAGGTGCAGTTGTCAGTTACTGTTGGTTGGTTCATGACAAAATTTAATAATTGTCTATGAAACTGTTACATTTTGTTCTTAAAGTGGCATTTATGTGCTTTTTTTCCCTCCTTTTTTTTTCTTTTTTTTTTTTCCCCCTCTCCCCTCATCTTAGGAGATAGCATTTTAGGAGCAGGTTCCTGTACTAGCCTCCCTATCTTCTTTACCAAAAAAAGTGGACTTATCACCATCTTGTCTAGGGAAAACATTTCTGTGCTTCCTGAAGACCTTGAAGATTCCCTGTCTTCTTCTGTTGCTGGACCAAGAAGTGAGGTAATGTGTGTTTGCTTGGCTGGTTGAAAACTGAGGGTAGAAATAAACTTTTCTGGCAGTTCTGAATTTTCATTGTGGAAATCCTAGCTTGTTTAAGTTTTAAAGGTTTTTTTTAAATAGAGACTCAAACACTTGTAACGAAGGCAGTTTTCAAAACCCAAGAAGTTTTACAACATCTGACAGTTTGGGTAACTTTTTTTTTTTCCCTTTGTTTTGAAGTTGAGATTTCTATGAATTATTTTTTTTTCCACATAGATTTGTTACTGTATGTCACTAGGCCTGATGCAACACTACTGCAGAGACTCAGACTTTGTTCTCACTTTTTGATTGGGATGGTTTCTTCAGTCTTTTATCTGTTACTTTGTGCATATGAGACACTTTTTTTTCTTACCATGCTGTGAAAAGCTTGGAGGCTACCCTGAGGAGGGCTATATAGTGGCTGAATATTGTTTCTGTTCTGTTATATTTTTTTAATACAGTGTTATAAAAATGTTAAAGTATTTTTATTGATATTCTGTGCAATGTGCATTTAGGAAGCTCTTATTTACATCAAACATGTTTTGTTTAAAATGTATGTGCCCTGGAGATGTCCCTGGAGTGGGAGGGAAGAATAGAAAAGTTGTTACAATATAAATTAGAGAATATTTCTATGGGGTAGTAGTGAGTTTCAATCCTCATTTCAATTAAATCACCTTTAAAATCAATTATTATTAACTAGTATTTTAGTGGAAGACCTTTGTGGTGATTGCTCAGATGGAACTATATTTTTCTTATTGAACTAATCTCTAGTTAGATTTGTCTGCACTTATATTGTTTTTGTGGGGGATAGTATGCATGAATATCTCTTAAATTCTATGAAAAATGTTGGCTTTGAATGTTAAAATATTTAAAATTACCATAAAAAGTTTGGTGAAATAAGTTGGCCTAAGTTCCTTTGTGGTTTGTGTGAATTTTATTAAAATGCTTGAGGTCAAACCACTGTGTGACTTTCATTGTAATGTATCTTATGGGCTTATGTTTGGCTTAATAAACACAACTGCTTCCAGGTGGCATTTTTATTTTAAATCTGTGTTGTTGTGACTTAGAAAAATTGTTTTCATTTCATAATGAAGATTGATACTTGTCTTTCAGCTGAAGTTTTTACTTTGCATTTTCAGAGTCCTGCATTTGACGCAACCAGTAGGCTAGAAATTATAGCTCAAGAAGATAAGACTAAACTACTGAAAGCTGCTTTTCTACAGTACTGCAGGTAGAAGTTGCACTTGATTTTTGAGACTTTGTTTGTTTGCTATTCTTGAAGGCACTCTGACTTTTGAGTAAGAGATTGTCTTGGTAAAGATACTCTTGTCCTGTTTTTAATTAAAGCTATTTTAATGACACGTGCACATCTTTATTAGGAAAGTGTTAGATACATCTTGAGCTAGTGAAGAAGTGATACTTGCTAGAAAGGAGCAGACTTCTATAATCTCAATGACTTTTCACTTACTCTGCATAAATTCTGTGATTTTACATTACTGCCAGTGAAACAACTTTGAACTTTGTTATTTTGATTTCTTTATTCTTTTAGTAAGTGGTGTGTTGTTGTTAAAAAACATTCTTTCCTTTTCTTCCTCATTTTTATTTGCATAGCTGTTTTCAGTAGTACTTCTGAATATGTTTAATTACTATTTATGTGGCCATGAAGACTAACTAGCATGGCAGATTCTGTGGCAAGATGATATCTTTTCGGACTGACTGATATGGGGGGAGTGGGAGTGGAAGGAAATACACTGTTCATCAAACTATCCTGATTAAAGCAACCTGACTGTTGGGAGGCATGCAATGCCTCTGAAAGGTTTTATGTTGAGATGAGTGACGTAAACAAAGGAGGAAGAGGAGACATAAGAAGATAAACAGAGCTGTAGACTTAGTTTAATTATATTTAGAGGGGATTGTTTTTAATATATAGTTATTAAACAAACAAACACACAAACAAAAAACCAACCCACAAAGCCTCTTAAGACTAATCTCCTTGAAGAGTCTTAAAGCTTGGAAAGAACAGATTTAAGATAATAGGAAGTAGGAGTGCTTTTGACATAGAGCTGCATGTGAGGTAGAAGATTATGAAGGGGATTAGGCACATGTAATAAAGGATATCAAGACAAGATCTGTAAACATGCACAGAATTTAGAAAGAAAATCTATATCTATTCACAAGTGGACATGTCAATAAACAGAACTGCTGCTGAAGATTGCTGTAGTCCTGAGGTGACTGGAGTAGCTAAGATCTGAGAGCATAGGTAACAAATACGAAAGTTGATATCACTGAGGGTGTGAACAAGCGGGTTGGAAACAGGGTCAGAAGAAAGTAGGAGGTAGTAAGGAAAAGAATGTGAAACAGTATGAAAGTTTAATGTTATTTTGATTAAAATTTGGGCTATATTTGTGAAACTAGAAGAAATTAATAATTTGATGTGTATAGTGTTGATTCAGATTTCTTCCAGAAAAATAGTATGGTAAAATGAATGGAGAAATCTTCCACAGAACAGATGTGGCAATGGCCTGTCCAGATGGCCAAGCAGTTCATGCAGAGCAAATAATGAAAGGTGGTTTAATAGAAGACTCAGTATATTCCAGTTTATAAAAGTATAGTTTGCTCTAGTAAACCTTTGTGCAATTTCTGGATGCACTGCTGTTTTTTATTTCAAGATATCTTGGTCATATAAACATTCAGACTGAAAGTCTCATGAAAAATATAAATATTTCCAGAATCAGGTAATATATTAGAATCACAGTATCCCTTCTCAGCCAGAATACTATAATTTTTAGTCATGAAATCAAATCAGTGCTTGTTGTGAATATTGCATACTTCTTACATAGAGTTCTTCAGTACAACTTAATATGTTGGAGGTTTAAGCATTTGGATGCTTCTTTTACAGAATCACAGAATCGTATAGGTTGGAAAAGACCTTTAAGATAGAGTCCAACCGTAAACCTAACGCTACAAAGACCACCACTATACCATGTCCCTAAGCACCTCATCCAAACGTCTTTTAAATACTTCCGGGGATGGCGACCTGAATAGAATAGCATTCTCTGAAGTTGTAGGAAATAAGACTAATGCATTATATTTGCTGAAGCAATTTTCCTGAGAGCTCTTACTCTGTTGCCATTTGTGGGAGTGATTACATGTACTCTTGAGAGGATTTTCAAGTAAGCAATAGAAATTCGGTGACTTAGCTACCAGAGACATCCAGACTTAGCTCCGTATGATGGATCTTTTCTCTTAAATAATAATAGGGATAATAAAATAAAAAGTGACTTGAAACACTTCCTGGCTTATGCTTTTTTGTTGTATAGATTGCGCAGCCTACTTGCTTTAAAAGAATCAGAATACCTTTTATCCATAATTAGTTTAAAGATAGCCCAAACAATGCTTGATGTTTGTAATCTAAAGCACTTTACAAAAAGCATATCAGAAAATACTACTAATTGCGTGGTTCTTGTTCCTATAATCCTATCGTTTTTATTTCACATACTTTGTATTTCTTTTATTTCAGGAAAGATGTAGTCAATGCACAAAGCATGGTAGTTGAGCTTTTTCCAAGTAATGCAGATCTGGATTCTGATGCTGAACTGGATAGGGCAGTGACTCAGATCAGTGTGGACTTAATGGATGATTACCCCGCCTCTGATCCAAGATGGGCTGAATCTGTACCTGAAGGTAAACATAATGGTGTGGGGGTTTTTTGTTGGGGTTTTTGGTGGTGGTTGTTGTGGGGGATTTTGGTGGAAAACTGTCTATAGTACTCTAGATAAAATTATAATTTAAGCTTTGCAAAAAAGGCATAGGTGTCCCTTGCCCTATTCCTCTGCTAGATGTATTTCCAGAAAGACTAGAAGATGCATCCTATGAGACTTACAGATAAACTTGCCATCTAATGTGCTTGGTTCTTGACTTCATATAGCAAACACAAATGGCAAAGACGACATTTCTGAGAAGGGTACTTTATGCAAGGAACACGTGGTATCACTTCAGTGTTTCCATGATTCCTTGGATAGATCTAAATTATTTTCCACAAATAGGTATGTTGAGAGAAAGAGTTTATTTGTTCATGCTTAGCCCTTTGTCAGCGTGGCTGCACTGCTTCTGGTAGGCTTGGATCCTGGGTAGAGTGAGCTCCTATCCCTCTGGGGCGTTGGTATTTGTCTGCCTAAAAGAGGACTAGAAAAATTTAGGGTATTTGTTGTGCATAAAGGATTAAAGCAGACATGTTTTCAGCAAGAAACTTATTTGTTCATGCTTCCCATTCTCTTATGAACAGTGTTAATTTGAAACTGTCCCCAGGACCTCTAGGCAGCAGTTGCCAGTTACTGAGCAGAGACTTAGTTTGAAAGTTCATGTAGTAAATAGTTATAGATGGATGATGCTTCCTGCTGTTTCTGTGAGGCAACCGGTTAGAAATTGTTGGGCATCAGATCCTTAGCATTTTCTGAATCAACTTTATTTTTAATTTGGCAGCTTATCTGCATTTATTCTTGGCTAAAGCAAGAAGTGAAAATCGATAGCTTATTTGAAATAGTTTTGCTAATTTTGCTCACAGTGATAGTTCTCCTGAGTTTTTGTATCTTGGTAGTCCTTTGGTTTAAAGCACACTTAGAATATACAAGAATTCTGATATAGGAAAATAACTTGGGCTCTGGAGAATTCTGCTGAGGTGAGATACTTGGGAGGATACTCATGAGGAAGCTTCCATCATCCTTAGTGACTCCTTTAAGGACCTGATTGTCCAGACGGAAATGTTAGCTGGCTTTTCAGATGCAAGCTCATTTGAGGAAGAAGAAAATTAGAGCAGTGCTGGGTAACCATTTATGTAGTGCAGTGGAATTGTGCAGGCAACACAGAGTCAATTAGGTCTGAATGCCTGTTAACACTTTATTTTGTTGTAGCTGTGGTCTAGGGCATAATAAATTTTAGCAATAGCTAGTCCACAATGAAGATAAAAATTTGAATTTGAATCTCACTAAAACTTGAATAGGTTGGTGAGCTGCTATTTTACCAGCATAATGAATTGAGTGCTTTAATATAGTTGTACTGATCTAAAGATACTTGATTTCTTCTAGAGGCTTTACTTCAGCTATGATAGAGTTCAAAAACCACATTAAAAATAGCAAGGTAAGCAATATATAAATGTGTGTGCATATATTTTAAAAAGTATCAGTGTGGTAACGCTATAGAAATTTATAGAAATATATTTACTTCAGAGGCCAAAAAAAACCAGTTATCAAAGAAATGAAGATATCAAGTGCTCTGATCTAAGATTTTTCTCTTTTTAGAAGCAGCTGGTTTCAGCAACACATCTCTCATTCTTCTTCATCAGCTAGAGGATAAGACAAAAGCACATTCATTCTTCATTGAGTTTCTTCGTCAGGTAAAATTCTGTTCTTTTGGTATCAGCACACACAGTAGAGTATTTTGTCTTAAAGTAATTCTTCTAGAACACGGTTTAAAGTGCATGTGGTGGTTTGTTTGGTTTTTTTTTTTAACAAAAGGTTGGTGTATTTGAACGTCTGGGCAGTTTTCCAGTACGAGGGATGCTGATGGCAACTCGGTTGTTGCTCTGTGAGCATGCAGAGAAACTAGCAGCAGCTGTTGTTCTCAAGAATCACCACTCCAGGCTGCCTGATCTAGTGAATGCTGCTATACTGATCGCATTAAACAAAAGGGAGTGTGACATTCCACCAAGTCTTACCCCTGCAGATGTGTTCTTTCGAGAGGTAAGAAACCTGTTATTTCTGAATCATTGTATAGTATCACATGTAGTAAGTTGCAATGCTTCAGTGTATACTTTGAAAGTTTTTCCCTTTGAAAATCAATTCAACTTTACGCAATTTCCCTTTAAATAGGGATGGTATGGTAGTATTTTCCTCACTTTAGTGTACATACTTTTTTATGTCTGCAGCTGAAACATGAATTCTGACAAATTTCATGTAGCAGAAGTAAAGTTGTTATGATTTCCAGCTAACCTACATGGATGAGCAATGAAAAAGACAAGTTAAATTCTCTGGTACCTCAGAAAACATATGCTAAATTATCATTTTTAAGGGGTGAACTGAAGAGTATGAAGCTTTCCAGATAGGAGAGCTACTTTGAGCTGTCCTGGATGGAATTGTATCAATTCAGTCTCTCATAATTTTTTGTCCTCTCTTTAACATTAGTGAATCTAAGCTAGTTCTCACTTTATGCTGGATTCCGGTCAAGTACCCCATCTTTATTTCTTTCTTCCTTCTTGAGAAGAACTATACACAAAACATGTATTCTTAGGAAGTTTTTTCCTGTAGAGGATAGTAGTTGCTAATGGAAAAAAATAAATAGAAAAGAAAATAGAAATAATAGTCTGCTATTTTAAAGCAGGTATGTTATCCAGTATACTTTATCTAACACGGGTTCTACTGCCAAATGTTTCAGGAGAACATGGATGAATATGCTTAATGAAAGTTTATGGAGTTGCCTTCAAAAAAGAGGATTTTTTTTTTTTCTTCCAGATTTAAGTCCAGAAATAAGGCAATTCTTGAATTCTAAGTATTGTAGGAAATATAAGCTGGTGATTTCATTATCCATTTGACTAGTTGATACCTTTTAATATTTTTTGGCTATTGATGTGGTTTCTACTAATATTTGTTTATTTTTCTGTACAACCCATAAGTTGGCTTTTACGTATTGGCTGGTAATGGATATGTTTGTGCTCAGTGCAATTTTTCTTTCTATCTTTAAGGTGTCCCAGATAGATTCCATCTTTGAATGCTTACTAGAAGAAGAGGAACAAATCCTGAAAGATTTGCCTATTGAATCGATTGAGTGGGCCCAGATAGTTGTCAATGTGAACAACATCATTAAGGTATAGAACTGCATTAACTAAAATGTTTGTGGGAGGGGAAGGTAAATATTGAAGAGCACTCAACAAGTTGAGTGCAGTACATCTGAGTTACTGATATGAGACCAAAAGTGAATGCACTTTTCACATTTCCAAATATATTGGGAAGTAAGAGATGGTCTCATGCAGAATTAGGGACATTTCTTTTCCTCCTGAGCCATTGCTAAAGAGAATTTGAGAAGTTGCAGCATTGTTGGAAGTTTTGAAAGCCATGAGTATGTAGCAAAGAGTGAAGAGCTCATGCTTGAGCACTGAGGTTTCTTGCTCAGTCAGTATGTGCTCTTCTATACAACTGAGAAATTGGTGTAGGAAGAAGGGTGATATTAAAAAAAATTTCAAAATTATAAGACAACAACTTTTATGGTCTGTGTATATGCAGGTAGACTTTAAAGTATCTATGTCCTTGC
This sequence comes from Ciconia boyciana, assembly GCF_034638445.1. Lineage (NCBI taxonomy): Eukaryota > Metazoa > Chordata > Aves > Ciconiiformes > Ciconiidae > Ciconia > Ciconia boyciana. The sequence goes on from NC_132936.1 coordinate 82,653,433, forward strand.
CTTTAAATAGGACATGCTACAAGCTGCCTGTCAGTATCGTCAGTCTAGAGCCTCTTTATATAAAACAGGAGAGCTTCCAGAAAGAGAACCTGAATATATTCCATGGACAGGTGAGACATTATTATTACTAGTTTATTAATTATCTATGCTAAACAAAAGTACTTTTCATGAGTTTCAGAACACAAGAATTTCGATTCGAATGTTAAAAGCTGCTACAAGGTTGTCAGTAAGAATAGGAGAAGCTAAAGTTTCCATTTGGTGAATGAAATAGAATGAATCAGTGAACACTTATTTTGTCCAGTATTGATGATAACTCTTTAAAACTTGCATTGCAAATTTGACTACAAAAACAGAGTTTGGGAGAAAAAGCTGCTTTTTTTAGAAAAAAATTTTTTTTTTTAGTATGCACTGGTTCCAGTTGCAGACCTATGGGATACATAACATTAAAATTAATTATAAACTGTGATCTATAGCTGTTTTAAAAGGACTGATGATTCTCCACTTCCTTAAGTGTTTTAGTTTTTCATGTTATTAAACCATTAAAACATCGGACCAAATGTTTGCAGAAGCAAGCACTTTCCAGCTGGTGCTTAAGCTTCCCTGTGGCCTCTATGTATGTGCTTGTTTAGTGCTCTCAAGATAAAAATCTTTTGAAAACCAGGACCCATGCAAGCTATTTTGGGGTGTTATGTCTTGATGACTACATCCAAGTATTTAAATCAGGTTAACAGGAGTTGCCTTTTCCTTGTGTGTATTCTCTACTTTGCTTACAGATTGTGCAAGTGATTCTTGTCTTATGAAAAATAGCTGGCATTGATTGTTGACAGCGTAGATCTGTGTAGTTCAGAGGGTGGTTTTGTTTCTGTTCTTTTTTGTTTACTACATTTTGGCCAAATTTAATATGTAAAGGTAGATGGGAGTATGTGTTTGTTTTGGGGTTTTCTTTTTTTATAGTATTGCTTTGATTTTTAAAATTAAAAAGTTTATTAGCTTTTTTCCTTTCTATTTTTTTAATTATATGTAGTAATGTTTTTGTTATACTTCAGCATGGATTCCTGTGGTGATAGGATTATTGTTTTAATGTTCACTGTGTCGTTTTCCCAAGCATCTAGCGGCCTTCGTACAGCAATAATACGTCAGCATGGAATCATTCTGAAGGTGGTGTATCCCCAGGTGGACAGTAACCTCCGTAGCATTGTGGCTGAACAGTTGGTGGCACTACTGGATTGTTTTCTAGATGGCTATGTTTCTCAGCTGAAATCTGTGGACCGCCCTGCTGATCAAGAGAGATACAGCAATGTGGAAATGGAATATGTGCAGAAAAGATCAGAACTCCTGTCTCCTCTCCGTAAGTACTGTCTGTTTTCCTTAATGCAAGGATTAAATGTTCCATTCGATGAGGAAATGATGCAATTCCAATGGAGTAAATGGCATCTGTGTATGAATTCTATTTGTTCTACATGTTTGCCTTCAGAGTATAAATTACTGTTTTTATGATTTAATGGGAAATTTACAAAATAACAGAATATAGAATGGCATCCCAGACTGCGCCCATACCTCTAATAAGACATGTTGCTGCTTGAATTTTTTTCTTTTGCTAACTTGTTATATTTTTCTAGAGAGAATTTATCTTGTGCCAGGTGGCTGAAAATAGCCTATAAATGGACTTGTAAATGTTTATATTGTTGCTAGTTGACATAAATTTATATGCCTGAAAGTTTGTTTAGTGTTTATCAAGGAAAAAGTTACTTTTCAGATCTTGATTATTTAATAATCAAACCTGCTGTTTAACAAGTCAGATGTGGTCAAGTTTTTAATGAGTAATTGAAAGCAAAGACCCCTTGTTAAGTGGAAATAACTCTGAGCAAATAAGTTTTAGTAAGCTTATAAAGTTTAATTTTTTTAGACTAAAAATGAATGCTATAAATAGAACAGTCTAATAATCACTGCCTTTTAACATTCTTAAACCTTAAGAAAAGTATCTTAAACTATCATTGTCAGTTTTGCTGACATTCATGGGCTCTGTTAGCTTGGAAACACATTTTATATCATTATGTTCAATCTAAAGTTAATATTTCCTTACAAACAAAATTGAGTGTTCTGCTAACTCATATGTATTTGAACCAAAATGAAATATTTTAAATAACAGGATTTGTATTCAAATTATGTTGTCTTTACTTGTTCTATTTGTTATCAAAAGCCTTTGCCTGCTGTTTTGTCACTTTGTGTAATTAAGTGGTAAGATATTGAGTCACGAGTTGATTTTTTTTCCCTCCCCCAGAAGCACAAATAGCAGGTGCTGCTAATTTTCAGAGAAAATAAGTTGTATACTGGTGATTTAGTATTCTAAACTTCTCTTCTTCCCTCTTGTATTGGGGAAAGAGGTGGTAGATACGTGAGCTTGCATGCGCACACGGTATGGATGCAGAAAGGTGAATGTTTCTTTGGGAATGTGTAAGTATCTCTGTGATGTAAACACTTGAAACTTGTTTTCATTTTTCTGGTCTCTGCTCTTAGTCATCCAACAGTCAGAGATGAGCTTGTTTGATATAACTTATTTTTCTTCCTGGTTATTTAGTTTCCCTGGGACAGTATCAGATGGCAGCTGCTTTAGCAGAGAAGTACTGTGACTTTGATATCCTGGTGCAAATGTGTGAGCAGACAGACAACCAGGCCAGATTACAACGTTACATGAGTCAGTTTGCAGATCAGGTAACTCTTTTTTTCTAATTCCTTTAGACAGTGTTTTGTAATACATTTGCACCTGAAATGTTGCAAAAGTTGTTACTGGAGGGGGGGGTCTGGGTTTTTTGATGCATATGTATTTACATAGATGTACGGAGGTAATGTGGAAAATTGGAGTCAAGATTCACCTTGCAGAACTCAATGGCACATTTTACCTTGAGACTGCAAAACAAGTCAGCAGAAATATGGGTGCTAGCTGTAGGGGCAGTGGCTTTTCATGGGACCTTTTTTGTGCCTCAAACACATTGTCTCACTCTTAACATCTTTCGGCATTTTGTGACCTGCTTGCTGAGGTGCTGTAGTGAGTGTACTGTTGTTTTATTAAACTAATGTAATATAAATTTAAGGATAATTTCCAAAAGAGAAGATAAGATTGTTAAATGTATAAATAGAAAAGTAGTTAAGAAGAGTAGGAAGATAGGGATGTTGCTGTGGTCTTTTTTTTTTTATTGTCCTGCCAGGTACTTGTTGGACAATTTTTCAATGTCTGTCAAAACCTGGTGTAAAAACCTCTAAGTGTGCTGAAAAATTGGAAAGCTGAAGGAAAGGGCAATAGAGACTACTTGAAGTGAGGGGGACTGGGACAAAATTTTCCTAATTTGAGAGTTAGTGAGATCAATTTATTTAGCTTTCCACAACAACTGTGGAAAGAGAAATCCTGCAGTCTACAGGTTTCCTAATAGAGTACAGAAAGGCTGTTTAATAAGAACAAGCGAAAGTATTGGTAACAGACAGAAATTATAGTAAACGTTTTCAATAGTGAGGGTTAAATATTCCCTTCTTTGGCAGTATGTGTGAATAAATTCTCTATTTGTTCTCTTCAGATGCTTGAGGTTTGTTTGGTTTTTTTAAGGAAAAAAGTAACACTTTTTGCAAAGAAGTTACTTTAGCAGGTGTAGAGCTGAATAGATCGAGTCTAATGGATAGAATATCAGAACGGTGGCCTCTTCAAACTTTATTTTTTAAATTGTTAATGCAATTAAAATTTAGCATTATTCTAAAATAACTGTGAAAAGACTAAGTTAAATCTCAAACATAAACCCTGATTAGTTATGTCACATTGAAGTTTTTGAGGATAAAATAGGTGTGGTTTTTTTTTTTAAAAGACAGTTTTTAACAATGACTGAGAAAAGTAAGGTTGTAGGTTCAGTTGGAGATTGGAGGGAATGTTTCAAAAAAGTGACAGCAGAAGCAAACTTATATATGAAAGGAAGTAGTAAGCACAGAGTTCTGAGGAGGGGAAAGGAACAGGTAAAAAAAAAGATAGAATTGTGGGTGATGTGATACCTGTTTCCATTCTTGTGGGTTAACATGAAGAATTTACATTTGGCACTTCCTTTGCATCCATCGAAGGATAAACCCTGCTGTGTGTATCAGCATCTCTTGCACTGTAGCTGATGAATTCTTTAAACACTATTTCTGTCAGAACTCTTAAGGCTTTTTTTCATCAACGGTATGTTATTTTTGCGTGTGTGTGTCTTGTTTTGTTAACCAGGTTCTTACCACGTTCTTACCAATTGTATTTTATGAAACATTTTGCCTTAGAAGACAAACAAGATATTTGAATGTAACTCTTAAAATCTATTCAAATTCCTATTATCTTCAGAATTTTTCAGATTTCCTGTTTCGCTGGTATTTAGAAAAAGGAAAGCGAGGGAAGCTGTTATCTCAGCCTATTGCTCAGCACGGACAGCTGGCCAGTTTCTTGCAAGCTCATGAGCATCTGAGCTGGTTACATGAAATCAACAGTCATGATTTGCAAAAGGTAGGGTTTCTTAATACAACCAAACTGAAATATCATATGTTAAATGAGTCAAGTACATATTCAAGTAGGCAAATTATCTAGTTCTGACTCCTAAGCTGTCTTCTTTTGATGATTATCTAGGTGACTTAAGGGAGGGGTGACAGATTATTAATGGAGTACCAAAAGCCTCCCTCCAGGCACCATCTGGTATATCATATAAGCCACTGCACCATGTAATGGAAATTAGGGCTGCTTTTCATCCCTTGTTGGTGACTAATATTTTGTATCAAGGAAGTTTTATATGGCTGTGTGATCACCACTTTGATGGAATTGGGAGTTTACAGTGAATATTAATAGTATTATCAGATTATCCAGCAAGGGAAAAACTGAAACTTATATTTCAAAACTAACTATTTAAAGCAAAGGAATTTGGAGGTATCACAAAAGTAAAAAAGGTATTGATTACTTTAATCACTTATAGTATAAAAGCAATATTTTTTTTTAGTAGCTAATGTGCATGTGGATAGGTTAATGTGACATTGTTTTTAAACTTGATTCTTTGCTGCCTTGTAGGCTGCCCAGTTATTCTTTCCCTACTTCCTGTTGGTCAGTCTTCCCTTCCTTCTGCTAGATTTATGAATGTATTTCACTTTAGCAAATAAACTAATTCTAAAGAAAAATGGCTTCTTCCAATCCACGTGCACGTTTATTAAGCACGCAGAGCATGGAAGCACTTATCCTACTGCAAATTATAGGTTGATAATACTTTATGCCCCTTAAAAAAAACCCATACAAAAACCAAAACCAAACCAACAAAAAACCCCAACCAACAACAACAACAAAAAAACCCAAACCCCACCCTGACAGTCTTGTAATATTCCATTTGTGTTAACTGAGGTTTTGTCTATTATAGCAAAGCAATATGAAGAGGGGACAAGGATTCTAAAATACACAAGTAATACAGTCTGGATAGTTTATTTCTGAGTAAGTGCTCAGAAATTTTCTGTTCCTTTGTCTGACAGGAAAATTTTTGCCTAAATGTTTGGTTACTGCAGTTGTTATACGTATAATTCTGTTTTTCAAGTTCCTGAATTAAGTAAATCAATCTGAATGCGAAGTTGTCCTGTCAAAGCATATTTGCCTGGCTTTTATGGCGAAGCCTTGAATAAGATCCCGGAGGTATAATACGTGAAGTTGCAATTTATCCTTTGCTCATAAGATAGTTTTTCTTGATTAGCAATGAAAATGGTTTTTTTATCTAATTGGAATAGAACTATATCTCTTCCTGAGAGTGTAATGCAGAGTTTTACTGTGCAAGTTGTACAACTTTAAAAAATAAGGGTTATAGCATTACAAACAATAAATAGCTGTGAGACTGCAGTTCAGATTAAATCCTTATCTTTTAACCTTCTGATGTTAACTTCTAAAACTGATTTCTAACATCTTTATTAATTTCAGGCTCACAGAACGTTGCAGACTTTAGCAAATATGGAGACCCGATATTTTGCAAAGAAGAAAACACTTCTTGGCTTGAGCAAATTAGCTGCACTGGCATCTGACTTCTCAGAAGATATACTGCAAGAGAAAATAGAAGGTAAGAAATAAAAACAGAGAAAAGCAAAGAACAGACTAATTAAGTTATTGAATTAGAATCATGTTAATTTTGTAGATAGTTAATTTATTAGGCTGAGGGCTCTAACTTAATGTGGTAAGGCATTGAAGTTTAACCCCAGCCAGTGACTAAGCCCCACACAGCTGCAGCTGCTCGCTCACTCCCCCCCAGTGGGATGGGGGAGGGAATCAGAAGAGTAAAAGTGAGAGAAGTCATGGGTTGAGATAAAGCCAGTTTAATAGGGAAAGCAAAAGCCACGCACACAAGCAAAGCAAAACAAGGAATTCATTCACTCCTTCCCATGGGCAGGCAGGTGTTCAGCCATCCCCAGGAAAGCAGGGCTCCATTGCACGTAACGGTTACTTGGGAAGACAAACGCCATCACTCTGAATGTCCCCGCCCTTCCTCCTTCTTCTCCCAGCTTTATATGCTGAGCATGACATCATATGGTCTGTGATATCCCTTTGGTCAGTTGGGGTCAGCTGTCCCAGCTGTGTCCCCTCCTAACTTCTTGTGCACCTCCAGCCTACTTGCTGGTGTGGTGGGGTGAGGAGCAGAAAAGGCCTTGACTCTGCGTAAGCACTGCTCAGCAGTAACTAAAACATCCCTGTGTTATCAATGCTGTTTCCAGCACAAATCCAAAACATAGCCGCCATGCTAGCTACTATGAAGAAGAACTCTATCCCAGCCAAAACCAGCACATAAGGATAAACGGGCTGATGGTTTTGCTCATTGCAGGAAGGATAAGGGAGACAGCATAAGGCAGTAACCTTAGTATTCGCCTTCACCTGCGAGTTAGGACTATGAGCAAGGGAAATTCGTACCTTTTCACTTTTCCTAATAACACACTAAAAATTGGCATAAATAACAAGCTGCACAGTCTTTTTGAGAAGTCATTAGACAGTTCTGGAGTAGATGAAGCTGCATTTTATATTTCAGATGCAAGATAAAAATTATTTAATTTCTTAAAGCCTGTTTATTGAATGGCTCTCAATTTTGAATTCTTCTCAAGTCCTGAGGCTCTTAGGCTGTACAAGGAAATCCTGTAACTATGTTGTATTGTAATAATGTACCTGCAAATACATACATTTGTGATCAAGAATTGCTTTCTCAGCTTCTTACTCTCCCTGTCTCTAGAAAGGTTACGGTGACAGTGTTTTCATTATGCTCTAACTGAAAGGATGTTAATGGGAAAAGTAGGAATACTTATTCTGCTTCATTACCAAACGCAACAGGTTCCACTGCTCTGCCATTCCTGTCACTTTGGAAAATACCCTTTTCCTGATACTGTTTGTGCAGCACGTGTTGCTGTGAGTTTGTGTACAAGCAATTCTACACTTATAGTTAAGCTAATACTGGCCACCAGGGAAAAGCTTTGAAGTATTACTCAAGGTTACTAGTGAAGCTTCCTTCTATTTATCTGCATATTTATCCATGTATGTTTTTTACAATTCTTAAAAGAAGTCCTGTTGAAAAAGGCTGGGGATAATTATGATAATGAAGTAGGCTTCAGGAATTCTTTTTAGCTTGTAATAGTAATATATCATCTGTCCTCTAAATTATAAAGCATTGCATGAAATCTTGAAGTTGAAATTTGTTTTTTCTCATCGCTGTGAGAAAAACCTATGCTAATGTGAACAATCTCATCTTTAAATAGGAAAACTGTAGAAAAATGAGGAAATCAAAGCTTTATTTCAGTAGAGTAATGGACTCTCAAAACTTGATCTGGACTTCACTCTGCTACATGTTTCTGTATGATACATGACATAGCTTTTAAAACTTACGCTCTTTGTGTATCAGTTTTCTATTGATAAAAAATAATTATTTCTGCTGCATTCTGCTTATCCATTTAAACAGATAAAATGCTCCTTTCTAGCATGCAATGGAACTTGGGGGGGTGGGGGGGGGCAGCGTTCACATACTGTGGCTGAAATGATTCCATTTTGATTGTTTCCACCTAATAAGTTTAGAACCCTGAGGCAGATTATACTGGAAAATAAAACAATCAAAAATTGAGTAATTCATGAGATGGAGTAGGTCCATGGCACAAGTCTTCAGCCAAAACGTAGCTGCCAAAAATTGCAACCACCTTACTTTCCTGCGTAGTGCAACAACTTCCCTCCAATCCTACATATTCATTTTGTGGTTTGAGAGAAAAGAGGCGTTATCAGTCTGCATTACACTGAAAGCCTGAGTGGAAAGTAAAAATGTAGTTCACCAGGATGACAATATTGTAGTGGAAGTATTTCTGTGCTTCAGGAACATAGATAAGTGTCCAAATAGAATGCTTCATAACAAACACTTGTAGACCTGAATAATATTGTGACTTGACAGTTATTACTGTTTCATATAATGTATTATAACATTTTAATAATGTGAAACATTCATTTCCTTAAATGACTACAAGAAATATCAGAACAGGAACGCTTCCTGTTACATCAGGAGACACTTCCTGAACAATTACTGGCAGAGAAACAGTTGAACCTCAATGATATGCCAGTGTTGTCTGCATCTCAGCTCATTGATGTAAGTATCTCACATTTTCTTCATTGCACAGGTAACGTTCCAGTATGTTTTCTGCCTCTGTGCAATAAAATAAATGAGATGATCACAGCTGTCTTTATCCCTTACATGACTTGCTAAGCACCTAAAGATCTGATACATGAATTTGTTTATCTTTGCTTAGTTTCTACCAGCACCAGACTTCAGAATGCTGGTTTTAGTTCAAATTTCTTTTTGTTGAATGTGTGTTTTAGAGTGCTGCTAGGAGAAAAAGCAAATCAAATCAGTGTCAGAAGTTGATTTACTGGTCTAAGCCAGTTTTTGGCTATGAGACAATTTTTACCTTGTGTTATATTCTCAGTAGGGCAGAACTTGGAAGGCAGAAGGAACAAAGAATTCCACCTTAGTGGAAGGATGCTGCAATCTAGAAAAAGAAAGGGCTAGAAGCAGGAAGAAAGAGGGTCTTGGTCACCTCTTGCAAAGAGGCACCTGGAGTCTTTCTACTTTCCCCCCCCTCCCTTCTTTTTCAAAAACAAACAAAAAAAAAAAACCCCAAACAAAAACATAAATTGCTCCAGTACTGGGATCACTAATAGCACTGACTCCCTTTCCACACCCCTTTCTGGTGGTAGCCAGCAACTAGTAGCCTTTTTGTTTCTGCCTTGTTGGCAGCATATTTTTACCATCCAGTGATGCACACAAAAATATTCAATGAGCAACAACGATATATTGTAAAACAAATCTGGTCCTGTCTAGATGTCAGTTTTGCAACTCCTTACTTTTCCTGTAATCCTGTGGAAAATCAAAAGCTGATAGTGTGCTTGTTTACATTCTCCTCGTTTTCTTAGAATAATGCTAATAGCAGATTCTGAAGTCATTACCTGTATCTTTAAGTGAGACTATCTGTGGAATTAGGGGAGACTAGGAAGTGTCACTCATGACTTGGCAAGCACTGGCACCATGACAGTTTTCCTTCTGAATTCTCTGTATTGTCAAACCAGTGTTCATGCTTGCTACTCGCAATGTGAGAATGAAACTCGGAAAGTGTAAATAAAAAGAGCATTCATGTTAATTTTCTTTTTAAGTACTAATTTAGAATTTTGTTGGGTGGGTGTGAAATATTGATAGCAAACTTGTCTGGTTTTAAAAGGTGAAAGGCAGTACGTGTGCTTAAGTACTGCTTTGAGTTTAATTACCAAAATAATTCTGAGAGCTTATTTGTGGAGCTGAGCTCTGGCTACAGTAGTCCAGGAATGTTACAGCCTTAAATGGCATTTAAATTTGAAACCTAGCAGCCTTATATCCAATATCATTTGTCCACAGACCATTGTCATGTAGGTGGAATGCTGCTCTAAAACCTTAAGTATATGCCTTACTATAAAAATACTTGCAGTTGAATCAAGACATATTTTCATGAGAAGGTCATGTAAGTGGAAAATACATGGTGGTCTTCCCACAATGAGTTGTCCATGATATCAGTTACATTAGTTTGTATGCTAAAAATAATTCTCTACGTTAATCTCTCATATCATAGATGTACATATGTCATGAGAACAGAAGGGCCAATGAGTATGACTTCAAGAAAGCACTTGATCTACTGGAATATATTGATGAGGTAGGAAAAGTTTTTGAAGGATTTCTAATTCAGAGACTTTTTAAAATTTATTTAAGCTAGGATGGTGCAGCTGTAGTTAGTTAACATATTAGCTTATGTACGGTAATTAAAAATAACCCCTGATGTGTTTTTTCAGTTTGTTTTTAAGTCACTGGAGATTTAATGCCAAATGTGGTTTAGATCACTTAAGAAAAATGACACTCCTCATCTTCACTTCCCATTTATAGTTTCTTTTTTAGAGCCTTGCTTCCCTACAGGCTTTCTGCAAACAGGATGAACATCATGTTTTCATTAGTTTAGTTCTTGTGTCTTCCCTATTGGCACTTTCTCTGATTGTCATGAGATAATGTGGGATATTCATCAGCTTTTTAACATGCAAATATTAACATGTAAATAGCATCAAACCACAGATTTGCTATCTGCTTTCTCACTGCATCTCGTTGTATGATCTAGTGTCTCGTCAGGAGTAATTTTCCACTAAGCATGAATAAATCAACTTCTGAGGAGCATCAAACCTGAATTAACAAGTCTTTGCTAAAAAGCTGAAGTTGTATTATTTCAGTGAAAGTATTCCTTACCAATTGAAAATTAGAGCTCTTTGCTGATTATCCCAATTCCTGCTAGTCTGGGTAGAGTTCCAAGTTAAAATCCTCTCTGTAGTAGTGCTTTGTAAACACCATTGTGCCATTTTGTTGGCCTTCAGTAATTTTGGTTTTATAATTATAAATGTCTTTATAATTAAATTGGTTTTAAAATTAAAATTGATATTAAATTGTTTTTAAAGGCATTTCTTTTATCAATTTTTCTTTTTAAGAACATTACTGTTATTAACTAGGGGGTTTTTTTGCTATATGTATGAATATGTTTACTTGTCCTGTGTTTAGTACTATATTATATTTTGTGTACTGAACGAAAGAGTATTACTACTTAGAGTAGCATGTTGCTCTGAATTCGTTCTCTTTAGTTTAAAAAGAAAATTCAGTGCTTTTTTTTTCTAACTTCCCCCTTCATTTTTAGCACATAAATAGTCCAAATAATAATGTTTTGCAGTAAAAGAAACTTGAGTGAACTCATTTGGTTCTTTCTTTTAAATTAGTTTTCCTCTTAAATTTTGTCAACACAATTCATGAACAGACACAACTATATTGGTTTTTTACATCTAAACAGAATAAATGTCACTCCAAAAACATGAAATTCAAAACTATTTTTTGCTCAGATATTTGAGTCTCTAACAACTTGAGTAGGACCATTTGGCACAAATTAGAGATGGTGGTTTAGATTAGAATCTAAAAACTAGCTGCTCCCTAGTTTTCCCTACTTTTCTCTTGCAAAAGCGTAGCATAAAGTCGAGACCTATCATCTTGCTTCCAGGCTTGTAAATTGAAGAGTTTGTGGTTTCTTTTATGAGGGGAATTTGAAGTACATGTGATGCTTCAGGATGTTGAGAGGTGGAAAAAAAAATATATGGTCTTTTTCCTGACCTTATATTTTAAAAGGGGCTCTGACACCAATTATCTCAAAGTTTCTGTGCAATGAAGGGACTGCCCTTTCCAAGACAAATGTGTCTCTTTGAAGACATTTACTAATATATTCATAAAACATACATCCTAATGTGGACACTAATGCATACTGGTTAGCTTGGCCATGCTGAAAAAAGAGCCTTGACTTCAGTCACCATTTAGCACATTTTAAAATAACACTTGCCTAGAATACACTGTTTTACAAATTGGTATTTGTTCATGTCCTTTTAAATAGGCCCTTTTTCAAATTGAGGTAGGTAGTCTTCAGCAGTCGTGTGGTGATGTAGAAAGTCTGAGCCATGTTTTCAAATGGAAATGAACAGTCTTTGGTGTTTCATCAGTCTGATCAGGTCATCTGCTAAAATAGCATGTGTTTAAACACAATGTTCAGTAATTGAAGAATCTAATTCATTGGTATAATCTTTGTGACAGAGTGATTATTTCTTTAAAAAAAAAAAGAAAGAAAAAAATTAACCTACCTGTCTTTTCTCCTTATATGAATTGAAGGAAGAGGAAGTAGATGTGAACGATCTTAAACTTAAAATTCTCTGTAAGGCTCTCCGACGAGATGGGTAAGTCCAATCTGAATGTAAATTACTGGAAGTATTTGTGACATAGCTTTTCCAGAATTACATATTAGTATACTATTCTCTAGCTCACTGAAAAGATTGAATTTCATAGTTTAAGGTTAGTAAAGTATAAAGTATCTGATCCGAATGTGTCTTTTTGTAAAGTGAAAGACCAGCAAAAAAAAAATCTGTACTACTTTGTTCGCTTAGCTCACTGGCAACCTACTGTGTATTCTCTCCACCTGAGACAGAAATGTACCCACGCAGCTTTCATTCTCGAACCCTTTGCTAGGGTAAAAGAAATGACCAATGCTGAAACTTTTTTTTCCTTTGAAGCATCTCAGATAGAAGCTTTTTAAGAGCAACATGTGCAGAGGTCACTCCTGCAAACTTTTATTTCACTTATTTTTGGCCATTGAACCACATCAACAAGTTCATGACCTCTTTTGAGTTAAAGCTGCATTCTTGACTGTAAGATATTGAAGCCTTAAATACTGTTTAAAAGAGCCACTCATATGGATGTTCAACACCAAATACAGGCTGAATCAAGTTGGTCGGAAGAATCTTCTCATCAAGCAGTGCTACTGTTCTCTCCCAGGTTAAATAACGCAAATGGCATTTCCTCCCTTTCCTTTCTAATTTTCAGAAGTTATCCAGCTTTTCTAGCTCCCATCCATGTTCCAAGAGGACCTAAGGAAGAAAAGATGAGGAGAGAATGCATTCCAAATGCACTGTGCCATTTGTGATTAAAATGGAAATAAGCAGCATTTGGATTCACACTTATGGGTAGATTCCAAAGGACAGTGGCCTGTAGAAAATAAATTCCTAGTTGCATGAATAAGTTATTGTCACATATGACACAGATAATACGCAGAAACAGGTTCATACTATTCCAAGTGTTTTCTTCCCTTCCTATTATTTTCAAGACAGAAGAATCTAGAACTCCTACATGGCATCAGTCCAATAATTGGTTTACGTCCTGTCTACCCTGGGCTGAAAACAGAGTTTTGGACATCATATTTAAACCATTCAAATCATATGTAATGCTCGCAAGATTTTGCCCACTGTACTAGCTAACCAGATGCAATTTGAGATCACTTTGCACTGAATAGTGTTCAGAAAACTTGATGTCCCGGTTGAGTTTCCAGTCCAGCAAGGCTCACAAAGGCTTACAAAGAGATTGATTGCTGTTTCAAAAGAGGTAGTGTTAACTTTCATTGGTGTGCAAAAGTAAGTGTTTGACATGTTACAGTACCTACTTTTAAGGATGGCATCTGTTTTCTAGCTTAACAGCTACAAATGGCAGTAAGGTTCTTGGGTAGAATGGAGAGCCTTGCTGAGCGTGCTCCTGACGTGCTGGTAGGGTCCTCGCTATCCTCCTCTGTGCCTAAGAGTGATTTGTTTCCTCAAATCCCCCTGCCCCTTCCCTTCCTCCTTTCCTCACATTCTTCCCAGTAGAATTAAAGATGACATCCTGGAAGTCTGGGAGTTTAAGTGACACCCAGGGTAAAACCATGGTTTCCATGAAGTACAGAGGATTTGTCAGTAATAGCTTCTGGGAGCCAGGTCCAGATCTGTTGCAAGCATGTCCCATTGGCCCAAGGAAGTTCATGTTAGTTTATGGAGTGATATGAGAACTGGTTTTGTCTGGCAGTTTAACATATGGAACAGGAAATTTTAACAACTGAAAGGTTAGAACCACAGCAAAAGAAGTTAGGTTGGTGTTGACTTAAAACTGCTACACATAAAGCTCTTGCAAAGATGAAAAATTGTCATTTAAAATAATCTTTCTCTTAAGAAAATCCCAAACATATTTTTCTATCACAGATGAGACTTGCATTCACGAGTCTTCACCTTCACATTTAATCACAAATGAGATAGACTGTATTTGTTTTGTGTCTGTGTGTGCTGTTACAGGCCTGCAACTTAGATTTCACTTTTTTTCCCCCTCCTCTTTCCTTTTCTGTGTTTGCTTTTTTGTTTTGGTTTTGTTGGTTTGTTTTTTTTTAAATATGTTAGCAAATTGTTGCTCTGGCTTTATTCTACCACAAAAAAAATCTATACTTGCATCATCTCCATCGTAAAATAGAATTACTGAGAACAGGTAGTTCTTATCTTGATGGATAATATTTTTGCTTTTATCAAAGAAATACTGTTTTCTTTTACGGTTTAGAAGGTGGGAAGCATTTCTATTGACCTCCTAACTAGACTACATTATAGTAGTGCAATTTTATTGCAGTTTTACTCTTGGAATAAAGAATCATTAACACAAGATAGAATAATCATCTTGCTCTGAGCTATAGCCAAGCACATAACACTTACATGTGAACATGTGTTAATCACCTTCGATAATTTATCAGATTTCCTGCGTATTTTTTCTTGTTAGTTTTCATTTGATTTCATCTGTGCAATTCTTTCCACAAATTATTCTTTGACTTGCAGATGGTCCAGTTCAGATGGTAAAGATGATCCAATTGAAGCATCTAAAGATAGTATATTTGTGAAAATATTACAAAAACTATTGAAAGAAGGTAAAGTGTACTTAAATATAATTGAACTTCTTGCAATTGTTTAGTTGATTCAAAAGCTGCTTAAGATGAACACTAATATATAAGAAGTAGTGTTAATAAATTCTCAGAGTAATAAAAACTTCCATATGCATTCCACTAGATAATTACAATCATATGGAGCTAATTCTATCTCTGTAAAATGTTGAGGGGATAAGAGATGAGCAGATTTCTTGGTTATAACCTTAGTACCCTCAAATTATTTGCTTAGTAGGGCAGCCATCGGATTTTTAGCAGTTTCTTATTGTACAGTAAAGTATGTCTCCTGGAGTTAAGTACCTATCTTCTGTAAGATAAGGGATTAGTAACTATTTGTCTGTCGCCCAGAAAAGCTTAATCTATTTTAGCTTAAATGTTTTTTTGTTTTTGTTTTCCCTCCCCAAAAGCAAAAAAAAAAAAAAAAAAAACCACAAAAAAAATGAACACCCACCCCCACCCCCCCCACCCCCCGTTAAAGCTGACCATGGGAAGTTATGGCTGTGGGAATTACAGCTGTGGGGGGTGGGAGAGGAGGGAAGCAATTTCAAGTCAAAGTCAGTTTTAAATATTACTGCATGTGAACTTTTTCCAGAACAGGGAAGGCTCCATGTCAAAAATACAAAAATTAAGTTCTTCAGAACAGTTCTGGTTTTGTGTGTTCAATCCTGTCAATTTCTTTCCTTTTGTGAGAATCTCACAACCCAGACTGAAATGTTGCAACTGATGATATAACTATTTATTATATGACTGATCTTTCTTTTCTCTTTATTTTTTTAATTTTAAAATTTTTTTAATTTTGGTGAAGTGTTATATAAAGACTTGGATTTTAGATTTAAGGATTTTAGGTTTAATCATAAATTCACTGAGAAGCTCTGTTCGGGTAGAATTTTTTTTTTAAACTCAGTTTTACAGGCTACTTAAGCTTTATTGTATTTCTTGACATGTATAGTAGAATTAGATTTTTTTCAATTCCAAAAGAGTAATTTAACTGAGGCAGGCACAGGTGTTTGCTTAAAAATCATCTTAACTGCTAATGCAAACTACTTTTATCAGTGCTGTAATAAAAGGTTTTGTGTTGTAGGAGTTCAGTTAAGTGAATATTTACCGGAGGTGAAGGACTTGCTGCAAGCAAATGAACTTGGCAACTTGAAATGTAATGCTTACTTCGAATTTGTGTTAAAGGCAAACTATGAATTCTACGTTCAGGGACAAGCATGATTTTCACTATTTTTTAAATATTTTTTCTAAAGACCTGTTAAATTCATGTATACTTTTTACATTCTGTTCTTTTTTTGCTAAAACTTTGTAATAAAATCTATATAATAATGTACTTGTTCTTAAATTTATAGATGTTGGCACTTTAGTCAGGGGAGGCAGAGGTGTGTTTTCAAGCAAAAGCAAAATAAAGTTTTTGTTTTCTGTGCCTTTCATAAACTTGCTGTTTTGTTTCATATCTTCATTGGTATGAGTCCTGCCTGAGACTCAAAGATACACAGACACACAGGGTGAAATGTGGGACCCACTGAGGAAGGTAGAAACTTTTGCTCTCACTTCACTGGGGCTGTGATTCAGTTCAGAGAACATACTGAAAACATTAACGCTGGGTGACTCTGTAGCTTACTGAAAAAACAAATGATTATTCTATAAGACAACTCTACTCTCTCCTTGTACAACACTTTTTGCTGTAGAAACTAGGCAATTTCAATTTTGCATTAAAGATCATTGGCACAAAAAGGATAACTAGCTTGCCACTGGTCACTCAGCTTGTTGGTGACAGAAAGGAATAAAGCACAGTTCTCATTCAGAGTCCTCTGGTCTGGTAAATATACCATTCTTTCAGTTTATATCTGTAAGATTAAACTTTCTCAAAACATTTTAATATTTTATCTATTTAACTTTCATTTTAAGCTATATCCAGATTTCTAGAATACATGTAAAAATGAGATTAACAGCTCACCATGCAGTCATTCACAGCAACTGCTTGAACCTAGGCTCAGAAGAAACCTAGAAAGCAGTTAGGAAAATGTGGGACTCCAGCACGCTCTTCCTTACTCGGCGACTTGTTCTCTACTGATTGATGCTACTACTTTTCTTTTTTTTTTTTTCCTTACCCTACTGCCCCAATTAGTTATCTGTGACATGGGAGTAAAAAAAAAAATCAATTTAACTTTTCAATTTCAATTATTCTGATGGGCAGCAGATTTTAATCTTTAATTAAAGATTTTAACTTACTTTAATCTGACATGTACCTTTCTTTTGAAAGTAGCTCAACAGCCAGAGAGCGAATGCAGAGCAACTTGCATGCCTTTATGTTTTACTTGTATGGCTCGATGCCTGCTGCAACAACTTGATCCAACAGCTGAGAAGGTCAGAAGTTAAATTGGTTGAAGAGAATCCAGTTGCTAGTTTTAAAAGCACAGCTCCCCTTCCGTGGCTTCCCCTCCTCCCTGTACTAATACAGTAAGCTGGGCTGAGAGTCTGAACATGTTTGGAAGAATAGATTTATCTAGAGAGGTTCTAACTAATATGGGAAAGAAATGCACTAGCAGTCATCTTCTAAGATTGTTCTAAGAAGCGAACTTTGCTCTTCTGCAGCCTTGCATGGCTGGGAGAAAGAAGTGTGGGTATAACTCCCAGCGGTGGCTTCAAAGGACTGGGTCATTTAAAGCTTTAGAAAAATTCCACTTGCTTGTTTAAATGTCACTTTAAAGGTGGTTTCACATTATTGATAAACTTAACATTTTGGGAGAAAGGGAATAATCTCACAAATGATTGCCCGCCCCCTGCCAAAACAAGTTCTACCTGAACCTTTACTAGAATCTTTAAATTTTGCTTGAAGAGGAATCTCTTTAAATAACCATCCACAGTAAAACACGTTGGGGATATCCCATCCCTTCCTAGACTGTCGACCACCTGTATTCTGTCAGGAGTGGCAGGGTAAGCCCCAGAAAGCTTGCTCCGGAAGCAGGCGTTCATCCTGTTCATCCTTAGCCATCCGTCTGTTTCAAAGTGCCTGGCTTCTCTGCGGGGATGGGTTTATTCCGGTTGGTGTCAAAGCATTCTCCAGGTTCTCGGGAAACGATGGGCCATGTAGGCTTTGCAACTAATGTTTTATTCTCTTGCTGGGTTGGGAGGCATTTGGCATTTGTACAACGGCTTTCCATCTGACTATTGCCAAAACAGAAGGCTACAGTCAATGAGTTTACTTAAATAAAACCTCATTAAAATAACTTCCATGTCTAAACTGAAGTTTAATGTTCTTGTACTAGGAATGTTGAGCTGGTTCACTGTTCTGTTGGGAAGCTTGAAGAGGCTGGGATTTGAGGCTATTCCTCCTCTCTATCCTCCGTTTCATTATGTAATAAGCTGTTCTGGTGCAGAACTCCTGTCTCAGATTACTGTACGGGGAGGATGCCTTCATTTACCAGCGCATATCGAAGGTCATGCCAGAGCTCTAGTTTGTTTCCAAGTGTAACAAAAACAAACTTGGGACAAAAAGATTTCGGGTTTTGGTTAAAACGGCTTAAGGAGTATGGATAGCTCCTTTTGAATACGGAAGTATACGTTGTTTCTTAAATAGTTGTTTTCACAGTAATAGAAAATACACACAATACAGGATGTCCACACTTCTATCCTCTGTTGTCACCAGAGGAGCAGGAAAGCTTATGAGTTGTCATTTGTGATCTATTTCAGAAGCTCTGTGCTGTGGATAGTGATCTTCTTTGCGCCCAGCTCTGTTCTGGAAACTCACTTCAAATGTTTTCTGACTTGGAACCAAAACCAAATTCATTTCATGAGTCTAGCTAAATATCAGATCTAAGTGTGGAAAATGATCTTTTACACAGAACTATAAGAATTGAACATTGCCATTGGGCATTTTGCTGTAAACTAGATTGGGGTAGAGACAAAATTAAAAGAAATAGGAGGGATAGAGTGGGTTTATGCTTGCGTCAGGTTTCATTGAAGAATGTTTATCTTTCAGCAACATTAGGCTTTCTGTCACTTGATTTCTGATTCAACACAACTGACCATATTTTGGAATCCACGACGGAGCGTTACAGTTCTGTAAACAGATTTGATGGCTGCAATGCCTTTAAGTGCTTTCAGGCTTCTGATTTTTGTATTGCCAGTTGTTGATGACAGAACTGAAGAATAATATGAGAAGCTGAAGCACAGTATGAGAGAATAGCGTGTTTTATCCCCAGTGTACTTCAATACAATAACTTGACAGGAAATGAAAATCTATAGCAGAATGAAATAGGGAGCAGCCAGAGGTAAAGAGGAACGCTGCCAAACTGGAGGGTACAGAAATTAAATAGAGGAGAAGAAAAGTTGTCTGCTTCTCTGTTGGCCCTTCTGCTCTGCCTTGCAGTGGAGAAAATCAGCTGCAGAAGTGCCTTCAGTTGCAGGAGACTCCTCACAGCATCAGCGCTTCTGGCTTACTATTTCTTCTTCCTCCTCTCCTGACTCCCTAAATTTTAAAAGGATTTACCCTTGGTCAGTCGTGCCTTCAGAGAAGGTCTTGAAGGTTGATTTGCAACGACTCATTGGCAGGGCTGCAAATCTGCTTGCATTACTGCCTCTTCTTTCCATCGGTAACCGTAATTTCTATATAAAACCTTCCAAGTATCCCACATGGAATCTCTGCTTAAACATCCGTAGCTGAAGGAGATGAACTGTTCCTCTTCACTTGCACAGCACCTTCAGCTCATCAGAGATGACCTGCCTGTGAGACTGCACTCCTTTTGGAAGGGGTGAGCCGCAGTGATAGCTGGAGGATGCCGTGTTGCCCGGCCAAGCTCAGCAGCTAGCAATGGGTACTCGGTAATGGCACCAGCATTCACGCTACGTCAGGCTTCTGGGATCAGACGGTCACCAGGATTAATGCTTCACCAGGTTTCTCTTCAGGCGTTTGTCTAACAGATGTTACCCCCTGCATTTATGTTCCATTTTTACATCGCAGCAAAGAAAACACGCATGGCTTAACTCGGTGCGTAAAGCCGTGGCTTCTACATGGGCTGTTAAGCGTCGCCACGTACAACGGTATTATGGCAAGCCACAGATCTACTTGTCCCTTCGGCTTCTCTCTCAACCCCCTTCTCCTCCCCGGCGCCCGCCCGTACTAAGCGTTGAGAGAAGGGCAAGATCCGTGAGGGCCGCTTCCCTTCGCCGCCCCAGACTCGTGGGCTGCGGCAGGTCGCGGCCGCACAGCCGAAGGCCCCTCGCCTCCCCCGGCCCGCTGAGCCCCGGGCAGGTCGCGGCCGCACAGCCGAAGGCCCCTCGCCTCCCCCGGCCCGCTGAGCCCCCGGCAGGGCCGCGGCCCGCTCCGCCCTCACGCCCCGGCGGGCCCGGGCCCGGGCGCGGGCCCGCTCCGGCCTGCCCCGCGGAAAGGCCCGGACCTGCGCCCGGCGGGGCTGCCGCGGCGGCCCCCACCTGCTTTGCCCTTAGCGGGCCCGGCGGTGCCGGGGGATTATTTCGGCCCCGGCCGCGGGTGGCGGGGGGGGGCCCGGCAGACGCTCCTTATACGGCCGGGCCTGGCTCACCTGGGCCGCGGCCAGGAGCGCCTTCTTTGGGCAGCGCCGGGCCGGGGCCGCGCCGGGCCCGACGCCCAAATATGGCGACGGCCGGGGCCGCATTCCTGGGGGCCGGCCGCCGCCGCCGCCCGCCGCGATAAAAGGCTCGGCGGCCGGCGGCGGCCCACGAGCTACCCGGCGAGGAGCGGGAGGCCTCTCTGCCAGCGGCCCGACGCGCGGAGCCCGCAGCCAGCCCAGGTAAGCCCGGCCCCGCCGCCCCCTCCCCGCGGCTGCCGGCCGGCCGTGAGGCTCAGCCTGCGCCCTGTGCCCCGCAGCCAGCCGACACCATGTGCGACGAGGACGAGACCACCGCGCTCGTGTGCGACAACGGCTCCGGCCTGGTGAAGGCCGGCTTCGCCGGGGATGACGCCCCCAGGGCCGTGTTCCCCTCCATCGTGGGCCGCCCCCGCCACCAGGTACGGCGCTGCCCCCCTCCGAGCGTCCCCCAGGCCCTGCCACAGCGACGGCTGCGGGTCCCTGCTGCCTCCCAGCCCTCTGCGTGGAGGGGGGACGCCTGGCCCGCTGGGGAGTCCCACGCTGCCGCCCGTGGAGAGGTTGCTGAGCCCCCCGCTTTCCTCCCCTGCAGGGCGTCATGGTGGGTATGGGTCAGAAGGACTCCTACGTAGGAGATGAAGCCCAGAGCAAGAGAGGTATCCTGACCCTGAAGTACCCCATTGAACACGGCATCATCACAAACTGGGACGACATGGAGAAGATCTGGCACCACACCTTCTACAATGAGCTGCGTGTGGCCCCTGAGGAGCACCCCACCCTGCTCACTGAGGCCCCCCTTAACCCCAAAGCCAACCGTGAAAAGATGACCCAAATCATGTTTGAGACCTTCAACGTCCCTGCCATGTACGTGGCCATCCAGGCTGTGCTGTCCCTGTACGCCTCTGGCCGTACCACTGGTGAGTGCAAGTGTCCTGCTGGCCCCTCTCCCCCAAGCAAGGACGCCCAGGGGCCCCCTACAGCTGACAAGTGCTCTGCCCCCCAGGGCAGGGCCCTTCCTGGGCTGCGTCTCAGGTGGCTGCTTTTTGTTTCCCCAGGTATCGTGCTGGACTCCGGCGATGGTGTGACACACAATGTCCCCATCTATGAAGGGTATGCCCTGCCCCATGCCATCATGCGCTTGGATCTGGCCGGCCGGGACCTCACTGACTACCTGATGAAGATCCTGACTGAGCGTGGCTATTCCTTCGTCACCACAGGTAAGCACTATTCTCTCCTTCAAAATATCCCCCCTCACTTCCAACCCTTGCACCTCCAGGGATGCTGCGGCCTCTCGCCCCATTGCAAGCCCCGTGAGCGCTCCCTGTTGGGAGTTTGCGTGTGGTTGGGGGTCTGGAGCCCCAGCAGACCTACGGAGGAGATGCAAGCGTTCCCTGTTCCTCCTTTGCAATCACTGATGCCTTTGCTCCCCCCTCACAGCTGAACGTGAGATCGTCCGTGACATCAAGGAGAAGCTGTGCTATGTGGCGCTGGACTTTGAGAACGAGATGGCCACCGCTGCCTCTTCCTCCTCCCTCGAAAAGAGCTATGAGCTGCCTGATGGGCAGGTCATCACCATCGGCAACGAACGTTTCCGCTGCCCAGAAACCCTCTTCCAGCCTTCCTTCATTGGTGTGTGTGCCCCCTTCCCTCTCTCCTCCCCCACCAGCTCTCCCCCCTCTCCCAAGTCCTCCCATAGAGCTCTCGCTTTGCACTTAACTTGTGCCTGCTTTTCTCCCCTTCCCTGCTCCCAGGTATGGAGTCCGCAGGTATCCATGAGACCACCTACAACAGCATCATGAAGTGTGACATTGACATCAGGAAGGACCTGTACGCCAACAATGTCATGTCTGGGGGTACCACCATGTACCCAGGTATTGCTGACCGCATGCAAAAGGAGATCACGGCCCTGGCCCCCAGCACAATGAAGATCAAGGTAAGGCTGAAGCCTGAAGGACCAGGCACAGGAGTAGCCTTCTTTTGCCCTCCTGCAAACAGCGTGTGGGGCTGTGCACGCCCCTGTGCCTGCCACTTGCAGCGGTTGCTTGTTTACTGATCTCAGCTCTCTTGGCTTCTTCTAGATCATTGCCCCACCTGAGCGTAAGTACTCTGTCTGGATCGGTGGCTCTATCCTGGCCTCCCTGTCCACCTTCCAGCAGATGTGGATCACAAAGCAGGAATACGACGAAGCTGGCCCATCTATTGTCCACCGTAAATGCTTCTAAACATGTTTACATGATCACTTTGCCAACCACGCTCAGGATGACAACCTTCTAGGTTGCAGGCTGCCAAGGACCTGCAACAGCCATGTAACTTTCTATTTTGTAACAATTTCTGGTTACTGTTGCTGCAAAGCTCCATGTGACACAGTGTATGTAAAGTGTACATAAATTAATTTATTTTACCTCGTTTTGTTTGTTTTTAAAACCAATGCCCTGTGGAAGGAAACAAAAAAACTTCAAGAAGCATTAAATCATCAGTCATTCTGTCACACCCCTAATGCGGTTGTTTCTGTTGTCATTTGCTTGGGTTCATCCATCACTTGCTGACGTAGCGCGAGGGCAGTGGGTGGTGGGGCTGGAGCTCCCCAGACAGGAGAGGCAGCGGGGATGGGACAGGACCCCAGCCTGTTTTGCTTGGGTTGCAGAGAGCTCGGCCGTGCTGAGAGCAGCCCGGGGGTGGCTGTGTGTTGCATCATGCTGCTGCAAGGTGGGTGCCCACCGCTCTGCAATGTGCTCTTCCCAGGCCCAGGGGGGAAAGGGTTACCTGGAGCCTTGCCTACAAAGGATTTTGTTTGCCTCAGCATGCCAAAAAAGTAGCCCTGGCATGCTCGTGCAGCTCCAAGGCGTGATGGACGGAGCCAAGGCTGGGGCTGAGGGCAGGTGGCGGGTGCAGGTTAAATAAAGAGCTTTCCACTCCACTTATGGGAAGCCTGCCTGCCATCATGCTGTCCCTGGGGAGCCCAGGGGGCCAAGGGCAGCCAGGGCCACTTCCTCACCCTGCCTGACATACTTGCCCTTGCCCGTAATCGCACATGAGGGACTGCCTGCAAAGGGACCACCCCCTCCTCTGCCCTCCCAGGCCAGCCCCTCCCAGGGCCAGATCCTTCATGCAGGGACTCCCTGGGAGCCTGAAGGAAAACCCCAGGGGCTTCCCCCTGCCACAGGCATTTGCCTGCCCTTTTTGCCTCTGAGGGGGCAGAGCACCATGCGAGGTGGGGAAGCTGTCCCTGCCTGTCTCAATTCTCTCTCACTGGGGTGGGGGCCTCTGGGGCCCCCCTTTGCTTCCACTGTCTACCCCACCAGGTGCTCAGGTCCCTTGGGGAGCCACCCTAAAGCCCTGCCAGGCTTGGCACAGCTCCCTGGGTCAGGGCATGTGTGCAGGAGCAGGCAGCCTTTGGAGGAGGACTCCTCCTGGAGCACAGGGCCCTGGCAGGAAAGTAGTCCTTGAGTTTTGGGGTGTCCCTTTGCTGTGGGAGACAGCAGTGCTGGGAAAAAAGATGATTTTCAGCTAAACTTCCAGCCCAGGAATGTTTTTTGCTCTGCTGCGTCTATGCTAAGGGTGCGCTTGTTTTGCATTTTGGCTGTATTTGCCTGCATTAAAGTGAGACCCATATGTGAGTACGCTTTTTTTGTAGCCCTGTCCCAAAGGGAAAGCCTGCCGGAGGAGCTGGCCTGATCCTTCCCTGGTATCTGGGGGCAGGGAGGCCCCTGGGCAGCCCCAGGAGCTCCTGAGCCGAGATCCCTCTCTGGGTGACTGAGGTTGGACTGGAAAGCAGGAGCACGGTTGCTTCTTACAAACCAAACATGAGCTTTTACTTGCTGTGTGTGCAAGTAGTTGTGTAGTGGCACATATTTCATCTGACAGCTCTGTGTTGGGATTTGGGGAGATGCTTAACTAATGTTAAGTCCTCAGTACTTGACCCCTGATCTCAGGTTCAATTGTGGCTTAAGTGGTGTTACGAGATGGATTTTAGGACTTGCTTCTGCTGTTTGATTAAAAGGCTTTTTTAGAAGCACAGATAAATGTTAAGTTAGGAAAGCAGCCTCGTGGATTAAACAGCGCTCGCTGTGGGGTACCAGCACAGACAGCTTTTCCACCTGCGTGATTAAAGTTAGGGTCCTAAACCCACAATAGAAGGGGCTGATTTCTGGGGGGAGTGATGCTGAGCCAGCCACCCTCCCTCCAGCCGGATCAAAATCAGTGGGAGCAGGGGAAGCTTGCTCCCTCTGGATGGAGACGTAGATTTTGCAGTGCCAAACTTGAGTTTAGGACCGCTCGTGTGAGCACAGCCATGGGCAGAGGGCAATCCTCCAGCAGCCAGGACATTGCACGGGCACTGCCTTACGTGGGGAGGCTGATGCTGCCACTGGCATCTCGTTGTTTGCTGTCTCTAACAGCAGCATTTGTCTTGTACTAACCCACAGCATCAGGTATTCTCAATAGTCTTAGTGCCAATTTCATCCTGTTGAAGTTAAGTTCCAAGAAGTGAGTTTTTACAGCTGAAAAAAATGACTGGTTTGTTGTTTTGGTTGCTCAATCAGTTAACTGAGATGCAATGAATTTTTAAGCCTGCCAAACCAAACCTGTTCAGGTTTTAATTTCAAACCAAAACACATTCTTAAATCTGAAACCAGCCTTTTATTTGCGGTTGGGATTTTCAGCAACTGAAGACACAGATTGTTTGGAAACAGGTGAGTTGAATTTTCACATGGTTTATAAGCCCTGGTGTTGGGAAGGTGTTTTGGGAAATTTCACTTGTGCACAGCAGTCTGGGTTTGGTCTTCGTTGTGCATTTCTCAAGAATCTCATTATCCTCCCTGTGCCTGTAACAGTGCTGTTGGTGGCAGGCGAAGGATCACCAGGACCAGCATCCTCTGCTTTGAGAGAGGCAAAGGAATAAATGTGACTGCAGAGGAGTAAAAGGTAATAGAAGGAAGGATGCAGGACACCGATGTGCCGTGGGAGGCAGGGTAATGGCAGAATGGCTCTTGCCTGTGCCAGCAGCATCCTCTGCGGCTGGAGCTCCCTGCTTCCTCTGCAGCCTGCTACATCTGGGGCTGGACCAGTGCAGGACAACCCTCCGTGGCTTGGCTCCGCAGTTGCACCCAGTGACCAACGCGAGAAGCTGCCCTGGATGCAAATATCACCAAGGGGTGGAAAATCTGGAGAAAGAAAGAGTCCTTGAGGGGACAAAAATTACGTGGGGCTGTTTAAATGAGCTCAGGAGGCACAGTCGTGACTGGGCTTTGATGTAAGCTTCCCCAGGGTCTGCAGATGTATGGGCCATTAGCAAAATTATTTAAGAAGCTAAATAACAGGGAAAACCCGGGTTCTGAGGGATAGGCTCGAGGGAGCCTCTGAGCAGAAGAACAAAGTGAATCCTGGAGAAGATGAGGGCACTGAAGGTGCTACCAAATTTCATTTTGATTGAGATTTTGCTAATGTGATAACCTGCATTGCACAGAGAGCAGAACGTGGCCCAGGATGGGCCACCTCCCACAAAGTGTCACGTCTCTGTCCCCCGTTTGGGAAAGGGAACTGGCACCCCGATGCAATTCTCTCCTGGGGCTCCAAAACGGCAGAAACAAAAAGCACTTTGACCTACAGTATTTATGGGGTTTGGTTTTGCCGAGAGGACCTGAACACCCTCTCAGCGCCAACACCAGTGCAGCTCCACTGTGGACTGAGTTGACTGTGAATCTCCTGTGGGCGTTTGGCCAATAATATTTATTCAATGAGATTTAGTAAAAGGATGAAATAGAGGCCACTTGAAAATTACCATTATTTTTCACAGGAAACTCCTAAGCAACAAATTCAGTGGCATTCTTTATTTTTGAAAGTGAAGCATTAAAACGAAGCCCTTCAAAGCACAGTTGTTCAAAACTTCAAACGCTTTTATTTTATAAGAAAATTTTTTGCTGTTTCTATAGCATTAATCCACAGAAAAATTTAATCAAATGGAACATTGCCTGTTAGGCTTTCTTTCTTTCTTTCTTTTTTTCAGAACTGAACAGGCATTTTTCTTTAAAAAATAATTAAAAGAGCTATTCAGATGTATAGATTTCCATGGTGCATCTCCTGGGGCTGGAAAAAGGAGCACAGGAGGGTGACTGTAACCTGTTGATCAGCCGATGGATAATTGCAGGCAGTGCTGGTGTGGAGGGCTCCCACGTGGGACAGATGCCAGTCAGGGTGGGCAGCTTTAGCGACAGGGCCACTCGGAGCATCCCCCGGCCTCACGCTCTTTCCCGGGAAATGCTGGCAGCTTTTGGGATCCTCTGCAGTCCCTCAGGGGCAGAACAGCCTTTGAGGGGACCAAAAGGGTCTGGCTTGAAGCCTGGGGAATTAGTTGTAATTGCAGCTGGCAAAGGCTGTGCTTTTTATTTGTTCAGAACCTGAAAAATAAAGCAGCTTCTGATTGCTATGCAGCGGGGAAAGCCGGGAGTATTGCTGGCTCCCACTGGGGATGTGTGCTGTGTGTGATGGGGATGAGCAGATGATGGAGAAACCTTTTATTGCCCAGGGGGTCTCCTTCTTCCCCCCCCGCAGGGCATCCTTGAAGTTTCAACCTTGAAACTACACCGCCCGGTGCAAAACCGGGGCCAGCAGCGTGCAAACCTCCAGCACTGCGGCGACCCTGGGCAGCTTATCCTCCTGTGCCTGCAGGGACCACAGCCAAAGCCTGTCTTGTCTCGGCTGCTCAAGGCCACGCTCTGAAACTAAAACGTGCGGCTCGGGGGCAGCTCTGGCTGCGGTTGTTCAGGGAGTGCCACAGGCAGCCCGGGAATGAGCCTCTCTGTAACCCCACCTTGGGGAGCTGTATATATATAGATCCCTGGAAGCAGCCTTCTTCCTTGGCACATCCCTCCCACCCGTAATACCCTCCAAACATGCTCTCCCTGCCCCCCCTGCGCCCTCGCTGCTCGGCTTCCAGCAGCTTCTCTCCCTTCCAGGGAAAACAAGGCTTTAAAGCTGAGAAATATCATTGCTGGAGGGAAAACGGGGAGGACCGCATTATAAAAGGGCTCTCACACATGCTCAGAGATGAGCGGCATAAAGAAAATGGCAGCAGGCATCAGCGCCTGACCCTGGCTCACGGAGGCACGTTTATTTCATTGCAATGCAGCTGGGCTCTTCCACAAGGACCTGAGTTGTATTTGCAAAGGAGATCATGCCTTGTAGCTCTTCTGGTTAGGTTGCCCTCTTTCACCAAAGCAGGAGCACTCTGAGAGGGGGTTCAGGTACATGAGTGTAGGGGGACCTCTGTACGGCTGCAGCTCGGTCCTTTTCCCAGGGGAAGAGCTGCCCTGGTGCCCAGCGAGCGCAGGCAGGGACAGAGGTGCTCCCACAGGCAGCCCTGGGGTGCTGACAGGAGATAGTGACCCTTCATCTCACACCTACTGGTCCCTCAGACACAGACATCACCTGATGTATTTGAGTGCAAAATAAAATCAGTTTACATTGCCATTAACAGCGGCCGGTGCTGAGCTTAGGTTGCTGATGTTGCGTTGGCTAGGACAGCGCTGGGAAGGGGACACCCAGAGAGCAGAGGAAGGGCTGGTCGCCGGCGCAGTGCAAGAGCCAGCTGTGCTGGGGGAGCAGCCGATGGCACGATAGTCCTGCCCTTCCCAAACCTCCCCATGGCTGCAGGGAGATGGCTGTCTGCAGAGGGAGGGATGGGGGGCCATGCAAGCGGGAGGAGGTCTGAAGCAGGTCAACCCAAAAGAAGCCAACAAGGTTTCCCAGGGCAACTGTATAGTTGCTGCTGTAAGATTTTAAAATTCCTTTTAGCAACCATCATCACAAAGAACGGTTAAAATAACAGGCATGAGGATCTAAACTGGTTGCTGGTGATGAACAATGCTGTTGCTGGGCTATCTGCCTGTGGAGTACAGCCAAAGGGCGCAGCGGGGAGCTCTGCGTGCTCTGCACTACCTCCCGTGCTGAAAATGAAGTGTGGTCCAGGTGCTGAGGCCATCCACTTTCTTGCCATGAGTTATTCAGAGTGGTTGTGTAGGGATTGAGGCACTTTTCAAAAGGCTGTAGAACAGGACATTTCATCCATAAGGATTTTTTGTCCTGGAAAACCATACCCCCAAAAAAACCCAGCAGAGAGCTACCAGAGCTCCCTAACCCCAACCGTTTTGATGCAGAGGTGGTGGTGTTCCTACCTAATCCCAGCAGCACTGCCACAGGTGATATGCCATGTTTCTGTGACTGCAGAAACTGAGCAGTTTACATTGGGAGGTTGGTTTTCTTTGCCTTTTTTCCCTTCCCATCCCAAGCCCGTCATGGTTCTCCTCTGTGACCATGAGCAAGTCAACACTTGCAGCTCCATTTGTGGCCAGCAAAGTGGCTTTTCTGTTTTCCGTCTCAAAGAAGATAATGAGGAACAGCTAAGGGGTTTGAGATGTTGTCATAGAAGGTGTTTGGGGAATGTGAAATACTTTCAATCCTAAATTTAGCTCTGAAAGTCATGCAGCCGAGTTTCCTGGCACAAATACCACAGAAAGTCTTGAAATCTGAATGTTTTCCAAGCGTGGCCACAAGCCAGAGGCTGCAGTAGCCGCCGGCAGTGCCGGGGATCTCCAGCTGTGCCTCCGGAGAGTCCGTCGCCTTGCTGAGAGCCCAGACTGCCCTCTTCCTCCCGAGATGTTCACACCAGGAACCCGAAACACCAGCAGTTTCTGTCCTTGCTCTAGGTGCAATGCATCTGTACTTGGCCCACAAGAGCCCTGTGGGACGAGATTATTTTTTATACCTAATAAAAGAGTCAAATTTATGAGGATTACAGTATTCAATCCAGTAAACTCAGGGAGAATATGTGAAAACTCTCTTGGGATATATGTTTTAGGAAAAACATGGCAATTGATTTTAGAGCTACTACTCAGAGATTTACTCCCTCTTTCCTTTATTTTTATTACCCCACTGAAGCCAGCCCATCCTGGCCGAGACTGCATGGTTGAGCAGTTACAACCCCCCTGTTCACATGTGAGGGCTTAAATGCCAGACAGGTTAATAAAGAAGATTGATCTGCTTCGATAGCAAACTATGGCATTAAGTGGAACTTGGTGCTAAAATCCAAAGTCAAAGTTAAAAAGGGTGTCATTTAATCCTTGAAGTGCTTAACCTCTGCTGACACCTTGCTTTTTTTTTGCTTAGTGCCTGCTGCACGTGTTCCTGTGTGGAGAAGCAACTTGACATAACTCCGGTCACATCTTGACCGGGATCCAGGAACCAGGTGTAGCTCTGCCCAAACTGGAGGCGCTTGGTTTCTTCATCGGCTGCAGCTTCCCCGGGCAAAGGCTGAAGCAGGACTGTGGGCAGCCCAGGGAGCACACCTGCTGAATGTGCATCATTGTTTAAAAATAAAAAGGGGAGAGCAAAGAATAACATGGAAAATATTGCAAGGTCAGCAGGCGGCGTGGGGAGGGCTCGTGCCTGGGCAGGGGGGTCTGGGCAAGGACAGAACAAATACTGGGAGTCGTGGACACAGAGGCCATCTAAGGAGAAGGCGTCTGGGATGATCTGCAGCACAGAAATGATAGAGAAGGCTCCTAGGGGACCTGTATTGACATTGCACTCAGTATTAATTCTTACTATTTGTGCCTTACTATTTCAGCGTTGCAGTAAAGTTTCAGCCCATTTATCCAGTCTCAGATACCCTCTGCTGGGTTAGACAAATCCTCGGTTTAACGGTTTGCAAATGTGCTGGAGTTGATTCATGCAAGTAATCCTCACTGAAGCCGCTGAGAGGACAATGGATTTGGTTAATGTTTAAGTCCTTGCATGATCAGGTCCCAGATTAGGAAACAAAGCCATAGCAATAAAAGCAATCACATGAGGAAGCAGAAGGGAGGAAGAGGGAATAATTAATTTTATTGCTGCAAGTGCAGAACCTGGCATGGCTTGAGGCCATGAAATGATCAGCTGGAAGAAAAAGATTAAAAAAATATTCTTTTCCTGAAATGTGTAAGATGTATGCATTTAATCTATTGCCTGTTCTGTAGAGATTTTATTGCTGATTTCATAATTCGCATCTATTTTTCTCCATTTTCTGTGGAAGAATCAGTCTGAATTAAGGACCGGTTGAGCAAATGAGGGCATAGAAGAAAACCGACAAGCAGTAAGACCCAAGTCTGGACCACAGGTATTCTGTAGGAGTAGTAGCTTTGACAAATAAGATACATGGGTGGAAAAAAAAGGACTTAAGGAGAAAATGTTTTATGACATAACTGTTGTCCCATTGGCTTTGCGCTGGGAAAGAGTGCTGAGTTGCAGAGTTGGAAGCGAGGGCAGGCTTAAGCTCCAAGGAGGTATTTTCCTTTCCAACTCTGGTTTATCTCTGACCAGCAAGACGGTAAGTGGCTTCTGAGCAGTTTTGGAGAAATTACCATAAATATACTGACCGTGTATGGGAACAGTGTTTTAATATGGTAAGTGTAACCATGAGCAGGGTTTGGTATTGCTAAATGAATATTTAAAGCAAATGTCTGATAAGTTCTTCACTGGCAGTTTGACTTGTGAGTCATGTTGCACAGTCCCCAACCATGCCCCTCTCTATTTATAAATTCATGCCTTGCTATATCTGACTTGCTAAATAAGCCTTCCAAACTGCGGAAGGGATTCTGGTGGCGTATTATGGGACGCAGGGAATAATTTAGAAGAGTAAGGGAAGTTAGAAAGAGCATGGCAAATCTCCGCCCACTGCCTTCGGAAGAGCAGAGCTTTTGTGCCACTTAGCCTTTTCACCATGAAAAAGTCCGGGAGGCGCAGGCCGTCGACTTCAGTCTGCCGGGCGCAAGGTGGGGAAAGAAGAGCAGAGAGAGGGTTCATCTGGGCCGAGCCCCTGCCTGTGTTTTAGGATGTGGAGGACCGGGGCAAGGTTATTGCAGGGAAGCATGTCCACAAACCCCACTGCGATCAAGCCGGTGGTTCGCTCCCCATGCACGGTGCCTGGTGGGAGGGTGTGGAGCTGCTGGAGCTCATCCCTACCCCTGCTAGTGGCGAGGAGCGGACGCTCGGTGGGGGTCCCTGCCGGCATCTGCCCAGGGCCCTGCTGTGCACGAGCGCTGATTCCAGGTCGCTGCCCGTCTGCTGGCTGCTGGCCGTGGGGTGCCTCAGTGCTGACAGGCTTAGATGTGCGGGAGGGTGAGCGGACACATCTCTAGAGCTGCGCCCTCCTCCCCAGGGCTGCCGCTGGGGAAAAGAGCGTGTTACCAAATGCCGGGCTGCAGAAGCCCTCCCGGACACTGCACCAGTGTAAACTGCGGGCACAGGGTCTCTGGCACTGTCTGTGTTGCTCCCTGCAACGAGGAGGAAAGGGCTCCCAGTGCCCTGCTTGCCGCTGCCTTCTGTGGGGCAGAGACGGGCCCTCCGTCCCCGACAAGGACCCAGCCAGACCCCTCGTGCACAGCTGCTGGGTTGAGCAGGGAGTCCCGTTTGGTGTCTTCTTCAAATGCCCAAATCAGTGACTCGTGCAGAGTGGTGCACACCTCCCCATCGAGCAGGCGGAGGGCAGGGGTGATCAGGCAAGGGTGCAGGAGATGCGCAGTGGAAATTGTACTGGGGAGCACAGCGGTGGTGCCACTAAATGCAGAAGGAAGAGTCCTGACCTGTTCTGCCTGTCTCCTCTCCACAGGCAAAGGGCAAAGAGGGACAAAGACATGCAAAGAGTTTTTAAAGTGTGGTTTGGATGAATGCATGATCATCCTTTTCCCTGTCAGTCATTTTTCCAGGGTGGTTGTCTGCAAATGCACTGGGCAACCGAGAGACCAGGTCTGAAAGTGGGACACACGCAAGTCGTCATCTTCGGGGCCACCTTGGGGCCTGAGGGTCATGTCTGCCTTCGCAGAAGGAAGAATGATGCAGTCAGTGTGCTTGGTGACATACATGAAGTTCCCTACACATAAATCAGTATTTAGACTCCATGGGACAGGCAACGCCTCTGGAATGACTGTACAAAAAAACAGGTAATCAAAAGTCCTCTTCAGGAAACCAGTTCAGATGAGGTCTTTCTATTTTGTTCTCTGGTGACATTGAAGTAGCCAGGCATGGTGTCCCTCTGCCTCAGCTGACCGTGGAGCCCTGTGTTGGCACAGCTGTCATATCTTGGGAAACGAAATTGCTCATTGTTTACTATATTTAATGGAGACTCTTCCTACTTGTATCCTTGGCCAAACTTGTCCCCCGAGCAATGTCCAGGGAGAATCCTGGGTTCGTGTGGCCTTGCTCCTCTCCACGGAGACGTCTGACAGGGGAGGGATGGAGGGTGATTTCTGCAGGAGACCTACTTCTCTGTCTCCTTGGAGCCTTAGGAGGTAGCTGTAAGATTAAGAATATTGATGTAGGCAAGTCCAGCACGCCCATAATCTTCCTTGGAAAGCAGATTGGTGGGGTTGCAGAGTTGCTTGTTTCTGAGACCTTAGTGACTGAAGGTACTGGGTTTATCCCTGCTTGCCTCTTTCTGTGTGCCTCCTGGAGCTATCTGCTTTCTGGCGGACACTGTTTGACTCTGAAGGACTTCACAGGAAGGCAATTTCTTTCCTGCCCAGCTTAGCAAGGCTGTGCTGCCGTAGCATCCATTCAGCTTTGCTGAGCACCTTCCTCTGCAGAGGTCTCAGGGCAGGCAGTCGGTCTGAGCCCCACAGGGACAGCGTAAGGAAGCAATCACATACTGCTGTACCACAGACAACAGCACAACTACAAGTTAAGTAGTATTTTGCAGCCAGAGGAAGAGGCTGCTCTGCCCTTGCGCAGGTGGGGGAGCGGGAGCGTGGGGAGGGCCAGGACGTCTGCCCGGCTGAGAGAGTGCCAGAAGCACACCCAGAGTCCCAAACTCCCAGTCTCCTCTCTCAGGAGTAAAGCCACCCACCTCGTCAGCCGCCGCTAGCAAAACACATCATTTGCTCATGGATAATGCTCACGTTTTCTCTCAGCGAGCATGTAGCTGGTAGCAAGCTTCTCCAGCAAGCTCAGCTCAGCGCAGCTTTTTTAGTTCTGTATCCCCTGCATTCCCTCGTGTTGTCCATCACCCCTGATCCAGGGCGAGCGGTGGGTACAGTGGGAGTCATTTCTTTCTTGCCGGGGTGGCAGGCGAGAGTTGGTGCTGGGGCAGGAGCCAGCAAGCTGCGCAGCCAGCTCCTTTGCTGCTCCAAAACTAGCCCCCCGCAGCACCCTTGGCCCCGTCGGAGGGGAAACCAGCACGTGATTCTCCACGTGCAGCCCAGCTGGCACAGTGGTGTTTCTGGACACCGATGGTTCATTTTGCACGAGGCAGCGGGAACAATGGGGGTCCAGCTGCCTTCCCCCCCGTGCTGCCGTGGGCTCAGGGCACCACGGTGGGTCGTGCAGGGAGACGTCTGGTTCACGGGCGGCTCGGGCTGGATTCACACCAGCAAGCTGGGGAGATGAAAGTCAGCCTAACACCACTCTCCAGAGCCAACAGGTTCCCCGTGCCGAGTAGATAATTCATTATAAACAATATACACAGATGTCAGCACTCTCTAGGGGAGCCACTCACAAGTGGCACACAGGTTTTTTTCAAGGGCATCCATTTGTCAAAACCATTCTCGAGATAATTTCTGCCCGGGGGGGATGCGATGTTTCAAGCTGGGGCTTTTCCCACTGGGTTGCACTTGCTCCCCTTCCCCCAAGAACCGAAATCCAGGCGCCAAGCTGTGTGATGGCAGATTTCAGGTACCTTTCTCATAAGGTGGTGCAGGCTGGCCTTTTCGGTGACTGTCCTTGTGGGGAGGCTGCTTTGCTGGAGTATTTAGGATGGTGAGCACCAGAGGGGACAAACAGGTGTCTGGAGACAAATGTATTAAAATTTTAATCTGGAGAGACCTGGGGAAATGGCTGTAGTGTTTGTTTTTCTGTATTTTAAACTGGTACTGTGTTTTGCTGAACAGCTAGGCTTTCTCCAAGGAAGCGACGAGGGGAAGTGAAGATTTCCCATCCCTTAAGACAGGATGGGAAATCTTCCACAAAATGCTGGGCGGCGTGAAGGGCTGCAGACAACCCTCCCACCCCAGGTAGGCTGGCGTTTAATTACAGAAATGGAGGAGGGCTGGGTCGGCAGGTGCATGTCGCTTGCAGCCCGTGCAGAAGGGGCAGTGGGGCGCAGGGCAATGCCAGACCACAGGCCAGGATGGCCGGGTCCAGCCCTGCTGACTTTGCAGTGGTGCTAACAGACGGGCTGAGCCTCGGTGGCAGCGCCGTCCTGCCGCCAGCGGCTACGGGCGGGTTGCCAGCATGCATCTCACCCTCCCCAGAGCGCCTCAGACTACACGGACGTTTCCCAGTCCGATAGCCAAATGGCTGATTGCGTGCCGCTCGCTAGCTGCGGAGACCTGCAGACATGGGGTCTGCACATCTGCAGACTCCAAAGGATTAAAAATAGATCCCACCCCGCCAATGGCACATTTTAAGTCCATTTAAAGGTGTGCCATGCTTTTCATGCGAGACTGGAGAAAATGCCTTCACACTCGTGACATTTTGTTCAAGGCCCTTTTCTTTTTTTCAGACTGTGACTGCCCGGGCTAGCTCCCCTTCGAAGCACTATTTCAGCAGGGCTGCATTCGCCCCCGACTGCCTTGTTCTAAATGGGAAACTGCAGCATGTTTTCTGGCACGTTTGTGGTGCTCTCTGCTGCTGCCGCGGTGGTGGCTGCCCCGACACGTAGTCAGCAGCTAACGAGTTCATATTTCTGAGCAAGGCAAGGACTCGCTCTCTAGAATGAGTAAAATGTTTTCCTTCATTTTTCTTTCTTTCTTATTTTATTTTGATGCCCTGGTGCAGGGAAGACTTGTAAGAAGAGCACTGTCCTTCCTGCCACTTGTTCGCGTTGGCCATGTGGGGTGGTGGTGCTACTTTTGGGGTGGACATCCCAGCAGGTACCTGGCACACGCATTCCTCCAAGTGTCCACCATGTGGGTGCCCTAGGAATCAGCTGGAGCAGGACCCGGGTGC
This sequence comes from Ciconia boyciana, assembly GCF_034638445.1. Classification (NCBI taxonomy): domain Eukaryota; kingdom Metazoa; phylum Chordata; class Aves; order Ciconiiformes; family Ciconiidae; genus Ciconia; species Ciconia boyciana. The sequence continues at coordinate 82,688,826 of NC_132936.1, forward strand.
ACCAGTCACCCCAGCTCACGCATGACCCATCCCTGGCCCAGCGCCTTCCCCGGCCCCGTCAGGGCTGTCGGGGTTGGCTCCCTGGGTGCTGCTGCCTGCCTGCCACCGGTAAGGAACGGGGAGAAACGGTGCACACGGTGGCCCTGGTGTGGGCAGGTCCAGCCCCAGTTGGCGCTGCGGGGCAGGGAGCTTCCCATGCATGGCTTCCAGGGCCAAGGACGCTGCTTAGGATGCGGATGGCATGAGGTGATCTGTGCAGTACATGAACGGGCACTCGGGCAGCTTTAGAAGAAGCAAAACCAAAGCAGAGCTGCTGTGGGTCCTGCCATGGAGGGGAGCGACGAGGTGGGGGCTGGCGTGGTGGCACTGGTGCACACGCTTTGAAGCGTGTGCTGCTGCTGTGGTGGCCAGGAGCGGGGAGCAGGGAGCAAGGCAGGGCGTGCACAGTTTCCTCCGCAGAGCGACGCTGGCAGGAGCCACGTGCTGCTTGAAAAGGGGCTTTCTCTGCTGGCATCCACCAGGTCACGCACAGCCCAGGCCACCGCCTCGCACTGTGTGAAACCCAAGAAAGCCTGGATAATCTCCAAAGGGCAGACGAAATTCCCATATCAAGCAAGCCTCACTCTAGCTCTGCTAAAGCCCAGGGAGGTTTGCCTTCGTGGGAGGACCTGGGTGCTTTTATAAGGGGCTCCATTCCTCCCCCGGGAGCCCCCAGCCAGTCAGCACGGCTGAGACCATATTAGGGATGCCGTTCCCCACGCCTGGACTGCACACCCCCATCACGTTCCCCATAGGAAGGCTCCCCACGAGGTCCCCCCTACCCTGACTTAAAGAGGCAGCAAAGGCGGCAGCTCCCGGGTGAGAGGCAGGGAGGATGGGGCCCGACTGCTCATCCTCCAAGCCAGCGCTCTTCCCAAATGGGTAGAAGTGAGGACAAGCCAAGGTGCCAGCGGGGAGGGAAGGGGGAGCCATCAGCATGCCTCCCAGCCTCCTGCTCGTGGTTCCCAAGCCTGACTTTGCCTTCCCAGCAGCCATTTCCCAGTTTCTTTCTGCTGCCTCTGTGCAATTTTGGAAGCAATTTAGAAGCTCAGCTCAGCAGCTGAGCCCTGCTCCTGTTTGGTACGAAGGGAGCTGAGCCCTCAATGAGAGTGGCTTTATTTGGGACAGAAACTTGGCAGGGCACAGCCGTGCCCCGTCAAGAGGCTGGGACTCCTGTGTGCCAGGTACCGCTGAGGGCAGGGAAACCCACTCTCGGGGAGCTCCCTGCATAGCCTTCCTCTTGCCCCCTGCCCCATCGCAGCATCCTCCTCTACCCCTTGTCCTCAGCTGGAGCCGGCAGGTCCTTCGGGGCTGCTTCTCTAGGTGGGCTGGGGAAGAGCTTTTAATACGCAGGCTTTTCTGAACTGGTGCTGGAGTTGCTTTGGAAAAAAGGTAGACGGCTGTGGCAATCTCTAATGGATGATCTCAAAGCACACGGTTGTGCCACTGAGGTCTGCAAATGGAGTTTACGTTGGGATGAGGTTTGTTCTGTGTTGAAGACCCACCATTTCCAGGGGGAGGAACAATGAGATTAGGTTACGCAGATTTCACAAACTGACAGTGAAATCAGCCAAGAGACAACACTGAGCTGCCACTAATTTCTGGTGTTTAAAATCAGATTCAGGAATATGCACTTGAGCTGTGCTTGTTCCTTAGCCCTCTCATTGCCAATTCTGTGAAGTTTTTTCAAGCATTAAAATATTTTCCACAATGCATTTATTATTACCCATCAGTTTATTGCTTGGGAAACTGAGTCCCATCGTGAGCAGGCTGGTGTTAGATTCAGGACCGGCACTGGGCCCTGTGACAGGCAGGTGCTAGGTTTGCACAGGGGAATGGTGAAGCATGTGGGTGCCTATGCTGGAAAAAACAGCCTGAAGCTATAGGAACAGCTTCTGTCCCCATCACCTAGAGGTGACCCTAGCCCAGGGGTGACGGTCTGAAGCACTGATCTTTCAGAACTGATCATTTCAGCAGCACTCCCTTACTGCTGTGAGATGGGGAGCAGTTTATAGCACAGGTGCCTCCTTTTCTCCCCAAAAATTTGTGTTCTCCCAGTGACAGATTGGTTCTCAGAGGTGGCCAGCCATGCCAGAGATTCATAATCCCTTGCTTGTGTCAAATGCCGTACCTGCCTCTCGGGTGCCGTGCTGTGGTCCAGGAGTGAGAGGAGGAGAGGAAGACGTGCCTGGGATTGAAAAAGGAACATGAACAGGAATGACAGAAAAGTAATCCCGACCAGTGGCTGGATTGCTGTCCCAGAGCTCCAGAGGGACGGGAGTACGAGCGGGGAACAGCTTTGTGCAGCACTATGAGCTTGAGATAAGGTTGGAGGAAAGTGTGTGGGCTCAGATACTTCTCCAGCGCCTGCCTCTCCCTGCATGGGTGACACAGGCTGCCTCCTGCCTTGGCTCATGGAGGTGGCATCCTGTAGGTGTTACCGAGACCACAAACTTGATAACGTCTTACACATTGCAAGTTAATGTGTTGGGCTCTGCCACTTGGAGCATGATCCAGTTCTGCCTTGATGATTTTTTCTGGAAATGAGATCCCTCTGCATGGAAAACTGCCTCGGTCCCTGCTTATCCTTTCTTTCAGGGAAACTTCAGAAATAACACCAGTTATTTCTGACAGGCATTCAGAACCCAGACATTCCCCGACTGGGTTTCTTTGTTTTGAACTATCGCCTTTAAGCATGGAGAAGGAGAGGTGGCTGCAGGTTCCCACAGCGTTTCCCTCCCATCCCCTCTCCAGCTTCTCTCCTAGTTCCTGGTGGAGAAGTGGCCAGGCTGACAGTGTGGAGCAGAGCTGGCGAGGGGGAGAGGAAGAAAGCAAAACAGGGGGTGAGGGAAGGCAAAGGGGACCAAGGCAGGGGACACGTACGTGGAAATGGCCTTCCAGCATTCCTCCTGCCTCCTCACCATGCTAGAGCGCCTGTCCCTACAGCATGATCCAAAATGTTGAACCAAATCTGCCCTTTCTCCTGAGGGAAGCCTGAGAGCTGGGCGCGGACCTGGGGCCAGTCCCTTCCCTGCAGGAGTAAATCAGCACATCCCCACCAACGCTGGGCCAGCTCCTCCTGCTTGCCCCTGCGCTGCACCTCGGAGGGAGAGAGATGCAGGAACGAGCTAGAAGGGCCCAGAGGCATGAGAAAGCCCAGAGGTGGTTTTCCGGAGCAGGGTTAGACCCAGGAAATCCATGAGAGGAGATAGCTCCTGGGTCCGCCTCCGATAGTCCAGCTGGGAAGAAACACATTTTGCTCTGTTGGAAAGAAAGGCAAGAGGGCAGCCTGCACAGACCAGGGGGATGCAAACAAATCTGATGGACAACACGGGGGAACAAGGGTTAATTTGCTGGAGAGGGAGAGGCTGGCTGTTGGGAAGGGTGAAGGCAGTGTGTGAGGGGGGTGCATTCACAAAGCCACCGAGCTGTGCTGGGAAAAGTGTCCCCAAGCCTTTAGAAGAGCCCCAGGTTGGAGATGGCAAGCGAATACATGTGGATTTTTCAGGGAGTAGCTGAATGTGGAGTTACACCCCATTCACTGGCCACTTGGGAAGAAGGGATGTGGTGGGGCGGTGTGGGGCGAGCATGCAGCCACCTCCACCCGAGCCCACTCCTTGCTGCTTCTACCGAGCCATGCCCACCTCTGGGGAAACCCACATCCGTCACAGAAAACACGCAGGTGTGTAGCCGAGAGCGGGGTCCCCTGCTCTGCCCACAGGGAGCTGCACAGCTGGAAGCGGGTTCCTCGCCTCAGCCATGGGAGGGGCAGCAGCCAGGCGGTGACCCAGGCTCGCCGGCCAGCCTGCTGGTCACTGGGGCTGCTCAAGCAGGAGATAAAAAGAGAGCAGGCAAGGAATCTCTCATGATTCTCCTGCCTCTCCCTTGGCTGGCATGTAAACTTGGATTTTTCTCAGACTGAGTAGGCAGCCTGCAAATGTGCTGCTGGGGGCAGCACCTTGACAAGTACCCCGTTACTGCTGGCCCTAAGGTCTGTTCCCTTGCTGGGATCCCCTTGACCTATCAGCAATGATGTACAACCTTGCAACCTTAAGGAGTAGGAGCCAGGAGGAAAAGAAAGAGAGAAAAAAAGACTGATACCAGTAGGGACCTTATTCTTTGCCCATGGTAATGGTTTTTAAGCTGGGAGCTGACCTGCGTTCCCATCACGTGCTGAAGAGCCAGCCTTGCTGTGTGCCCAGTCCACGACTTGCTGCTGCAGCAGCCAGAGGACACTGGCCAGTGGGAGACGTCTCTCCCTGCCCCTGGGCACACAGCCCTAGCAAGCAGCCCAAGGAACTACATCTCGTAGAAAGGTGGATGCAAAGCATGGACCATCAACAAGGCTTGGAAGAGCTGCTGAGGTTGCTGTAAACGGTGCTGCCGTGGGTGCTTGGAGGCACAGCCACTCAGAGCTGTAATGGTAAAAAGCTTCAAGTTGCTCCAAGAAAAATGTGAGATTTGCACCAGTAACAGGATTTGTGCTCAGAGCTGCTGGAAGGGAGGTTGCAGGGCTTCCCCGGCGGGTTGCAGCCCATCCTGGCCATGACCGAATTTCCCAGAGCTCTGATAACAGCATCAGGCAGTTCTGGGGGACTTTTGCAGCCAAGTGCACTACCGCTGGCTAACCTGCCCCGCAGAGCATTTGAACTGGCTCTTCTGATCCTTCTCTCATGACAGTGTTACCCTGTGGGCAGCTGGTGCAGACCTAAAAGGGATAATAGCCCATGAAACCAAAGACCCCGCATCTGTGGGATTAACCAGGCTTCTATTAACAGCGCGATGGCTTGTTTTGTGAGGTGACTGGGACAGCTACCCCTAGTATTTGGCAGAGCTTCACTGATCTAGGTGAAGGCAGAGTTTCACAGGTCTAGGAAGCCTGTGTTTTTTCCCTGCCTGGCAAAATATTCTTGCTGGTTTGGATTTTATGCTGTTAAATACTTTAAAAATATGGTTCTCTATGAGAAACAGCTTCTTTCTTTTCCCTGTTTCTTCTCTCCCCCAGGCTTTACCCAAGTGATATCTCAGCAGCCCAGTTTCAGATCATGACAGCTCCTGTTTCGGCTGGAAGCCAGTCTGCCGATCTGAAAGCTGTGCTGACATGTAATTTTCCACTCCTACTACATACAAACTGTCCACTGTCCCCCCTTATTGCCCGGAGCCACAGAGAGGTGCAATGGCAAAAGACTGCAAGTCAAAACTGGGTGTAAACTACCCCACACAATGACCCTGTGTCTTCTGTGACCGCATTCTGCAAAATAACATGCATGCTTATTTTTTGTTTCCTGCTACTTTTTGCATAAAAATCAAGTTACCTCTCTGCTGTTGACTTTGCTGTGGTTATTTCAGACAGAAATAAGACTGTTTCCCAGGCCAGGCTGCTCTCCTCCCTAGAGAGAAGCTCTGGTGCTCCCACTCAAACAGAGGTAGCAGAGGAAATCGGGACTTCTGGGGTTTGGCATTGATCAGTCATCTGCCATTGATCCGGTCTGAAACTCTTGACTTACCCGGCCACCTGGTTTGCTACCTGTAGGAGAGCAATAATAAGGATTAAGAGGCATAACTAAGATCCTCAGGGGAAAAGTGCTTTAAAAGGAAAAAAGTCATGCTTAGAATTTCAAGTGGTGCCTTTATTCTGTTTTTTAATGAAGGAAAAACCCCAGGGAAATATGCAAGGGAGGAAATTCTAGTGTTAGTATCAGTGTCATAAATATTGTAGTTCCTCATTCAGGAATCGTTTAATAACTGGCTACTCTCAGCCCATGGAAGTCTCTGCCATGAGGTATTGAAGCCAAAACTCATTAGGGTTAAAAAAATAATAATGTTTATACAGCTACGCTGAGAACATCCAGAGCTGCTGCGTTGAGGACGGGGAATGATTCTCGTCTGGCACCTACTGAGCCGCTTGGCTCTAGCTGGAGGGGTGAGGGAGGAGTTGTCCGTCACCCAGGACAGTCTCAGCATCCTCCCCCGAGCTGCTGAATGTGCTCTGGAGCCGGTTTGGGATGGTGGCTGGCCTGGAGGGATGCTGGGCCCTGTTGCCTGGCGGTTCCTGCACTGTAAGCCTGAAGCTTGATTGTGTCAGGCTGCGGGGAACGTGCCCGACAGCCTCCGCTGCTGCTTGCATCAGCCTTAGGTAACGTGTGATTTTCAACATCGGCGTTGCTGGGTGTCTCTGCGTGCTTCTGTTACAGGTCTTTTTATGCAAATGGTCCCCAGTTATTTTCCAAGCCCAGCTGCTGCCAATCTGCCCGGCACTGCGGGATGTGTGTGCAAACCGTCGGGTGGGAGGGATGCGCCGAGAAGGAGAAACTGGAGCGGGAGGGTGAAGGTGCAGCTTACCTCGTAGCACACGGGTGGCTGGGCACTCGTTTTCATGCCAGCAAGGGACAGAGGCCCTAAACCCGGCATGGTACAATGGAGAGGATGGCTGGAGGCAGCTACTAACAGTACTATGTTATTTGTGAAGTGCTTGACATCTTGCAGGCTGATACGAAGAGTAGACGCCTGCTCTGAAGGGTGCAGAGTTTAGGGAAAAAATGTAGAAAATGGGAACAGACAGACTGAGTCCCAGGATCTGGTGCTTGTGGTTCTGACATTTCATGTGTGATGGCTGAGACATGGATTAATGACTGGGTGGCAGGTTTATGGGCACCCCAGGAGAAGTTTGTCCCTGCAAAAGGTGAATCCTTTATTCTCTATCGGGAAGGGAAGCCATCAGAGAGTATCCATGTACCTCTGATATAGCTGTGTCTTTCTAAACTGGGGACAGAAGTTCTTTGGGAAGGAAAAGCTGTAAACAATTGTTGCTCTAAAATGATACCTGGGAACAACAGCAACCTTTTCGTAACTACAACTGCCAAGCTAATACTTTGCAGGTTGGCTCAAAATGACTTTTTGTACAAAATAACATTTTCTAGATGGAAAGCAAATGCTGCAAACCCCACACCTTGCCCGCTTATATGAAATCCACTAACGTCATCTGCTCATATAGACTGAGCAGAATATCAGAGTAAGAAACCAGAGTCCTGATTAATTGGGGAGTAATCTGCTCTCGTCTCTAGCCAGTGCTGCTACAGCAGCCTTCTCTAGTGCTGTCTTCAGTTACAGGTATTTTCATACCAATTGTCCCCTGTTATTTTCCAAGAAACGCTCTCCGTTACAGCAGGTGGTGCCGAGGGCATGGCTGGAGCGCAGTGGGACCACAGAGGTACCACTAAGGGCAATGGGAGAAGGCAGCGGGGACAACCCAGCTGCCACCGGAGCCCTCAGTGGGGATACTGAGGCAGCTCCAAATGTAATCCCCAGGATAGCACTGAGAGGGGAAAAACTGCTGCATCTGCCTGGTTTTCTTCCAGCGAAGCATGTAGGCAAGGCTCCTGTACGTCTGCCGTGGATAGGGCACCATGCACGGCACAGCATGGCGAGAAGGTGCTCTCAGAAGCAGTTCCTCACTCATTTTTGAAGCTGTTGTGTGATGGCTGGCATGTCAGGGGTGCTATTTCTGTGCCTGCCTTCCCGGTAGGTACACTGCCCAGGCTCTGCTCCCTTGTAGCTCCATTGCTGCCTACCCCTGAGAGCAGCCGGCAGAGCTGAAGGGAGCTGGAGAAGCTCTAACCGGTTTTAAAATGGAGCTTAATAGCTTTATGGATGCAGCTGTACAACATGCCTGCCTGTGGCACCAGGCCCTGGACGCCAGTGCAATTGGCCTCTCCTGATGGCATTTTCCTGAACTGCCGGGGGGGGGACGACCCTGGATTTTCCCAATATCCCGCTGGCACGGGGCTGTTGCCGTAACTGCAAGGGCTGGGGGGCTGTGAGGGCTGGAGGGAAATATCCCAGTGCTTCTGCAAAGGTCAGGCAACATCTGTGCCCTCCTCCCACACCCCAGGGCACCACCGGCTTGCAAAGCCTCAACCGGTCCATGTAAAATCTGGGAGCTGTATTCTACTCGGTCTGAGCATCAATTAAACTACACCAGTTTGGTGACATCAGCTGCATCAGGGATTGCATCAACCTGCTGCACAGGCAGAGGTGCTGCGTACAGCCACCGTCCCCTCACATCACAGCCACCAGCACTTTTGTTACACTGAACAGTCTGGGCCAGCGTTTTCCATCCCGGGTAGCCGTGTCAGCTTGCATTTTTTCATTTGTGCCAGTTCGGGGAGGCACAAGGCAAGGCAAGGAAAAAATACCGTTTGCCCCCTTGTTATAAAAAAAAAAAAAGGCGGCAGTTTCCTACAACTGCTTCTGAAAATCCGTCAGTGCCCCCCTGTGTCGGAGCGGCGGAGGGAAAGCTGCTGCGGAGGGAAAGCAGGCCCGCAGCTACCCAAAATGGGGCGTTTGCAGCCTGCCGGCCAGAGGGCTGGGGCTGGACGAGGGCGATCGTGCTGTCTTCTCTCAGAGGGGTGTCGCGACGCGTGCGCGACGCGGTGGCGACGGCACGGCGGCAACCCTCCGCAGGGCAATCGTAGCCCACGGGGCAGGATTCGGGTGCGATGCCGCAGAGAGGGAGCGTGAGAGAGAGCGGGAAACATCCCGCCGTGGCCCGCAGGCCGAGGGGCGCAGCCCTGTGGCGGAGGAGCGCGGCGTGGCCGGGCCAGCGCGGCCGTGCCTCGCCGCAGGCGTGCGGGAGCTGAGGCTGCAGAGGCCGCCCCGCTGTCTGCGTTTCCCGCCGAAGCGCTGCATTTCCCAAGCGACCCCGGCCGCCTAAGGCAGGGCTGGAGGAGGCGAATCCTATTCTGCCGCTCACTGGAGATGGATTTTTAAAGCGGCTTAGTGCAAAATGGAGAGAGGTCCCTGCGGTCGCAGACGCCTTTGCGCCCCTCGGCAGCCCCCTACTGCGACCCCTCTTTTTTGTCTTGCAGAAACAGAGCTTAAATCAGCAGCTGCCCCTGCCGCGGCGCTGCACAAAAAAGGAATTCCTCCAAACGCATTGATTGTGACGCACTGCACGCGCTCTGCGGTTTTAAATCTCCTCCGGCAGCAGCAGGGCCGCGCCACGCTGCCTCCTCGGCAGGGCGGCAGGGCGGGTTTCCCGCCTCAGCCGGCGCCGGGGAAGCACCCGGGCTCCAGCCCCGCTACTGCGAAGCCCAGGGCCGCCGGAGCCGGCGGCTGCTGGAGGGCGCCCGGTTTGGCGCCCGTCCTGGCCCGCTCAAGACTCGCCGGGGTGCGGGAGGCGGCAGCAGCGCAGGCGAAGCGGGGCTGCCGGCCCGGGCGGCCCTCGGTGCTGGGGCAGCGCGCCGGGCCCCGCCCCGGCTGAGCCCCGCGCCTGGCGCTGGGAGCCGCTCCCGAGCTACGGGCGGGGGCTCGGGCGGCGCTGCCGCGCCGCCGCTCGCGCTGCCGCTCGCGCTGCCGCGTTTCCGCCCGCTTCCTCTCCGCTCCGCGTCGACTCCACGTCACTGCCCCCCCGCGCGGCGGCGCTGGGGCCGCATCCCCGCCGGACGGGCCCGCGCGCGCCGTGACGCCAGCCAGGGGTGGCGGTTGGGGAGGGGGCGGCGGCGGCGGCGGCGCGCGGCGATTGGCGCGGGGCGGGCGGGGGCGGGGCCAGGCGCCGCTGTTTGGATTTAAACGTTGCAGCGGGAGGGGGCGGGCTCGGCCGGCGGCGGATCCCGGCGGTGGCGGCGGCGGATCCCGGCAGATCATCGCCTCGGCCCCGCCATGGTGGTGCCGGCGCGGCGCGTGAAGACGGAGTACATGAAGCGCTTCAAGGAGCCCAAGTGGGAGTCGTGCGGCGCCTGCTACCTGGAGCTGCTGCGCTACCGCCTCAGCCGCCGCCTCCTGGAGCAGGCGCACCGGCCCTGGCTGTGGGACGGCTGGGAGCAGGACAGCGGCGGCAGCGGAGGCGGCAGCACCGCCGGCTCACCCTCGCCGCCGGGCGCCGGCAGCCCCGCGGCCGCGCAGGAGGAGGAGGAGGAGGCGGCGGCGCCAGCGCCAGCGCCGAGCGAGGCAGAAGGGGGGAGCCCCGGTACGGAGCGGGGGTAATGGCGGCGGTGCGGGGGGGTGTCTGCGGGGGGCGTCAAAGATGGCTCCGTCCGGGCGGCCCTGGCGGGGTGTGGGCTGCCGCTCCTAGTTCCTCGGCGGCGCCCGGACCCTGCGGGGTGACCGTGCGGGGGTGCCCGGCCCCCGCCCTGGCCCGTCTTGCCCGCCCTCGGGCGGGGGTGTCCGCAGGGGCCCGGGGCGGGCGGTGCCTGCGGGAGGACAGCGGTGTTGCAGGGCCGGTGCTGAGGAAGGCAGGCGGCGGGGGGTGTCGGACGGGCGGGGAGGGGTGCGAGGCTTCCCTCGTAGTACCCTCCAAAGGAGGTGCGTAGGAAACCAGACCAGCGGGGGCTCGGGGGTGAAGCCTCTCATCAGGTGGGGCCCCAGTCACTTTCCCAAGTGCTCGCCCTTCCTCACTGAAGGCAATAACGTGCCATTAGTCAGGTCCTCGCTAGGCCTGCAGAGAAGCCGTAGCTGCGGCATCGGAGGCGTCTCTTTAAAGAGCCGAGCGGTGGTACCTCTCATCCTGAGTCACAGCCGCTTATGTAAACGGTTGCCATGGGAGCGGAGCATCGCTGCCGTTATGTAAGCAGGTTCTCTGGCAAAAGCGGTGGCAAGTTGGACTGTGTGCCAGTGGCCAGCACTTAACGCGATTGCTGTCCTGGATTTGCACGCGTAATCTGTCTCAGCTGAACGCTTGGTTTTTAACGCTACCTGAGGTTTGGTCTTGGGGTTGTAGCTGAGTGCAGACAACTCCATAGGCTTAAGCAGGTGCAGAGCTAATAGTATTTTGCTCTCTTCTAGCATATCTTGCCTTTCGATGTCTCAAGAATTAACTGTGCAGTGGGTAGACAGGTAACAACACTGTCAAGCTTCTGAAGTTGGTGGGTTTTTTTATCCCATAGGATATTGTGTCTTACCTATAATGAAAGAAAACTTTATCTGGCAGCCATTGATCGGTGTTTTGCAATGTATTTTGAATCGGCTGTATATCTGTTGCACAGTAGTAGGGAAAATCCTTGGGAATTGTTCTGTTAAGCCTCATGCTGCCTGGGGGTTGTTCTGGGGTTAGATGTGCTTGTTTGGAGTGGGGAGACTAATTGGTCTCTTTCAGTGTCCCTTGGGGCCTGAGCTTACCAGAAGGACATGTATTCTGATATTCAAGGCTAAACTGCATTCATGGTCCTTAAGAATATCGTGTTACACAAAAGCTTTGGCTATGCTGTCATCTGTTTGGGAGGCCTGGTGTTTCAGAGCATGCTAGTGATATGGGGTTTTGCAGTGAGCTGTAGTCCTTGTGGCTGGGTGGGCCTGTGGTACCTAGCCCCCATATGGGGGTGCACACGGCTGCTGCACGCTAGGGTAATGCACTCCATCTCTCCGAAGCTGTGTAGTGGTGGAAGCATCCCAGTTCACCAGTATGTAACAACGTATTAGTGGCCTTGAGGAAGCTAGACTGGGGAGTATGTGTGGAAGAAGGAAGTATGTAGCATCTCAGTGAGAAGAAGCATTAAGGAACTGCGAAAGAGGAGGGAATAGTTGCATGGGAAAAGGTGACATGTTCTGATGGGCAGTCTAAAGGCTTGGCTTCTAGTGAGAGGACGGTGGAAGCTGTTGAAGCTGGGCTCAGAACTTGGCACTTCCACCTTCTCTGATGCAGTTTGAACATGTGCCAATCTTGGGCAGTTGTGGTGAGGACCAGAATTTCATTCTTCTGCTCATTGAGCCAGTGGGGTGGAGCAGGTAGCCTGCTCATTCTAGGTGGGACTGGCAGTTGCCAAGGCTAGAGGCTGCTGGTCAGGGCACTCTGCTCAGTCCTTGGCCTGCTCCCTGCTGCTCTCCCTGACTCCTCTGGGAAGAGATCCGGTTGGAGTTACTTGGTAGCCTGATTCTGGTAGGGTCAGTTTTGGCAGTGGATAAAAGCTTGATAGGTGTGGATGTGCTGCTAATGTAGGCACTTTCTGTGGTCAGTGATGGCATGTGTGACTATCCAGTGCATGCTTAGTTGTGTCCTCACTTACTGTATCCCAGTGGCAAAGGGACTGTGGAGCAACAGTGGCCTGTCCATCTATGGGGTTTTGGGCAATTGTGCCTCTATAGCTGATGCAACTTTCCTATGGCTGCTGTAAGGGAATACCTAATGTTCTATTAGGTCCTTGCTATTTTACATTTATAATGGGAGAAAAATCTCTACCTAACCTGCACTTCTTTGCCAAGTGGTTTAGGATAAATGTTTTTCTAAGTTCTGCCAGTATTTAAGAGCTTTGCAAGTCCTTAGCAAAAGGACTGAAAACAACTCTGCTTAGGCAGCTGGATGAAGTGGAAATTTATTGTATATTGGTGTGTACACTAATATGTAAGCAAGCAACTTGTTCAGTATTGGACAACTACAAGGATGTATTTTTCTTTTGCTTAGCAGCTGACTAATTAAAACATGCAGAGGAGATAACATAGAAACCACCACTCTGTGAATCTTCCATTATTCAACTGCTTTTTTCTGGAAGAACTTAATTATACTGAAGTGCTGTGGGGGTAGCTGAGTGTGCTCATGTTGATGACATCTTTTGTCTTCTGAATCTGACATCCACCCACATGCTGCAGCATCCTGGTTGTTACCTGGCTACTGCTGCTTCCCTCTGTTCTGTGGGGAGCCTGATTTCTGGCTGAGTGGTATTGACAGTGCTTGTGGCTACGTACGTTTGGCCAGCACTAACATTGCCTAGTATCTGAGGTAAAGCCAATTCATAATGGTGTTTGTGGCCACTGTTGCTCCTTTCCCTTGTTAAGATGACCCTGTGTGCATTTGTAAAGCAGTTTGTAAATGCTTTTGGTGTGTGTAGAGAAAGCTGATGTATGCAGCTTGACTTTAAGGTTTAGTGGTGTTGGTCTAAAGTACTGCCAGCGTGAACACCTGAGATAGCATGTAGGACAAACCCATTTTGTCACTGTATCTCACGCTTAAGCTATAGCTGAGTGATACTAAGGTGTGCTTGGTGGCAACTTTGGGTTAATTCCTTTTGGTCCTTCACTTGCAGCAACTCTTTGTGGGACTTTTCTGTAGAATGTGCCCAGGCACAGATGTGCTTTAAACATAATCCAACAAAATCTTGACCTAAATCAACTGGTCTAGTTGACACATCCTCAAAACTGTCAACAGAACCCAGCGGGCTGGTAACTGAAAGACAGGAGCTCTTGGCAGCAGCACTGCTGTCAGACCTGTTGCTTGTGAAATGATACTGCTGCACACACATGCAGGGTGAAGGCATCTTTCAATCCTTATTGCCATTTCGCCTTCAGCGTTTTTGTGCAGAGGTCTTAAATGACAGCAGTGACAAGCTGGTATCAAAGCAGTTGCTACACAGTAGTTGGAAAGTGACTGATCTGGATTAGTGCAACTCTGTAGAAGATCCAATTTCAAACTTGTTCCCTGATCTTGTCTGCTGTGATCTTGGGTGTATTTGCTGGCCCAAGAACATGGGAAGGAGTAGCTTGTGGTGAGGGAAGAAGGCAACAGTGTCAGTTTAGGGGTTTATAGTACTGTGATTCAAAGTTGCTCCAGTTTTTTTGGTTGGAAATGAGCTTTGCTATCAAGCCAAGCCAGTCATTGCTTTCTGAACTCTGCTGCAGATGAAGTTTGTGTGAATCTAATCAACTTTGAACTGCTGTGTTGCTGGTAGCTCCAATGCTGCTTCATACAAGATCTGTTTTGAAGCAATGATGTTGCAATGTTTCAGCTGCAGTAACTACTTTCTACCCAGCTGTTGTCAGTTCATAACCCACAACTGAGTATATGCCCCCTTCAAGAGGCCTTGGAGACCTGCCCTGTTTGGAGGTGTTTGTACTAAAGCAGGAAACTGAGTTCTGCCCATGGCAGTTTAAGCACAAAGTGCTGCTTCTGAACAGCGAGGTAGTGCTGTAAGGAGCAAACATCTCTATATAGAGATAATACTGTTGATCCCTAGGACCTGTGGGTCTAATCAGAAGGTTGTTGATACTTCTAGTAAGTCAGCAGAGCCTTTGAGATGGGATTCTGGTCTGCCTTGTAGAGCATGCAGTACTGTGGGAGGGGGAGAAAGCTCCACTTGAGCTTCTCCTGCTTGAGCCCTGGAGGGGGGCTGTTATGCAAGCTGGGCAACATGGCAGGGTTAAGTGACCTCTTCTGGGCAGGGGCTTTCAACAGCCATATTGGGTGGGCCTGGCAGCCTTGTTCTGCCTGCTAAGCACTTAATCCCCTCCTGTGCAGTGTGCTCTGCTTAGCATCCATGCTGCTGTTTTAAATGTTCCTAGCTTTTTCCCCTCTCTTCTTTAATCCCTGTAATGCTGCAGCCAGTCAGTTCAGTTTCCTGTGTCTGCTGGAGCTGGCATGCTGCATGGGAAGGAGATGGGTAGGTGTTGCTGGTGGTTGGGCTGCCTGAGCAGCTGGGTCTAACTCCTTCCCTGCTATCAACTGCTGCTTTTCTACCTTCCTGGGAAAAGGGGTGCCTAACAAAATAGCTTGGATATAAACTATAGTTTTAAGTAAAAGGCTTGAATAACTGTTAAAGATACCTGCCTTGTGCCTTCACCAACTGAGTTCTGTATAAATGCACTGTAGGAGTGAATTAATTGAAATATCTGCTCTAATAGCAGGTGCTTATAAGGTGCTATAGTATGCTCTGGCATACAGCATTTACTGTAAGACTGTGCACAGGACTCTGCGTGCCATTTACCCATATGCTTTTATTGCTATTTTGGGACAAGCTGGCTCAATCATTTCTGCACCAGCTGGAACTATACCCTAGTGAGCAGCATCTCCATGCATGGCTGTTGCCTTGAAGTAGTATCTTAAAGCTAGAGTATCCATGCAATTGTGGAGTCCCCACTTTCCTGTATTTTTAAGTCTTTAAATGCCACCTCTGCTGCTCATGAACTCTGTGTTGCTCCATTCCCCTTTGTAGAGAAGGAAGATGCCATTTTCCCTTGAATGGAGGATGGAACAGTTTCCCAAAACAAAAGCACTCCTGTTTCAGAAATGACAGCAATATGTCCCCCGTCAGTGTTTTATTTTTGCAAAACAGTGCTTCCTTCTGATAATGGTGTCTTACACAGAAGGGGACCTAGCCAGTCCTTTCTTAGGAGTGGGCTGGGTAGAGAGATGCATGGATAGTATTTTGCAAGGGGATACCTCTGTGCTGCCTGTTGCAGCTGTGATGAATGAGCTGCCTTGTTAGAGGTGTCCCAGAGGACGCTATGCAAAGTGGGTATTTTACGACACTGAGGTCACTGCTGCTTGCTTTTTATCCAGCCTTGGCTATAATGACTGAAACTTTGTGCACCCAGTACTTAGATATATGAAATTTGTGTGGCCTATGATTTTGTTCTCACTCTGCTCCTTTGGCCTTGACTACTACTCTTGGTTGTTTTGTGGGGACACTCAACTGAATTCTTAACAAATACAGCTCCAAATACTTCAACACGGCTGGCTACCCTTAACCAAATACTGAGCTGTACTGCAGTATCATCTGTAGCTGAATGGTGCACCTGCACAGCTTGGAAGGCATGTGTGTATAGGCTGGCCTGAACAGGGCCCAGCACCAGGGCTTCTGTGCTGGTTGGCAGCAAGTAGAAATGTGCTGGCAAGACTAACAGCTAGCAAGAGAGAGCATGAGGCTCACCTTATAGGAGTGCTGGGGCATGTGGCAAGTCTTCATGTTTTTACCATACAAGCACAAAGTGAGTGTAAGAGTAAATGGATGCTTAACTGGATGCTTAACCAGTGTGCCAGGCAGGTAACTTCCATTTCATCAGAGCTGGATGGATGCAGAAACAAAATTAAAGCAGTGTCAGACTGGGCATGTACTTGCTTGACTAGCTAAATCATGGCAATTAGCAAGAATGATTGCTATTGTGTCACAGGATTGGCAAGCCCTTCTGCTTTTAATGAAGATGCTTAGGTAAAATTTGTTCTAGTTATTTGTGGTCAACCTCTCAATCTGTAAGCAAGCCTTAAACTAGGCCAACTCCTTCTACACCAGTGGAGGAATTCCCTCTATACACATCAGTGTATACTGGTGGTGGCTGAAAGTGCCGCAACTTGGAACAGAGGTAGCTTGCACAGGTTCCTACCACAACCAGAAATAGATGGTGAGGAAGAAAACTTGCAAGTTCAGCACGTTTATGTCAGCAGAGTTTGAATGTATTGCTGTGTGTGTCTAGCAGAAGGCAGCATCTAATGCTTAAAGGTAGACACTTGAAGGGAATCACTTACTAGTGTACTGCTGTGCTGTTAGATTAATAAAAGGCTTTAGTTGCCTTTATATAAAAAGGTATGGTTGGCCTAAAAGTCAGAGACATCAGATCACAATGTCTGCTTGTGTCTACAATGCTTAGGGGTCATGCTCAGTGTCTAGCATACACCTCCAACTTGTCCACACTACTGTTGAAGACTTTTGCAGGATGGAGAACTAAAACAGGGTTCTGTGTATTTACTTTTTTCCAAAGTCATATTTCACTACATACTGTAAGCAGTATATTTGATTAGAATCATTATGGAATTGTTCAGGTTGGAAAAGACCTTTAAGATCATCGAGTCCAACCATTAACCTAGCACTGCCAAGTCTACCACTAAACCATGTCCCTAAGCACCACATCTACATGTCTTTTGAATATCTCCAGGGATGGCAACTCTACCACTTCCCTGGGCAGCCTGGTCCAATGCTTGACAACCCTTTCGGTGAAGAAATTTTTCCTAATATCCAACCTAAACCTCGCCTGGTGCAACTTTAGGCCATTTCCTTTTGCCCTATCACTTCTTACTTGGGAGAAGAGATTGACACCCACCTCACTACAACCTCCTTTCAGGTAGTTGTAGAGAGCAATAAGGTCTCCCCTCAGCCTCCTTTTTTCCAGGCTAAACAACCCCAGTTCCCTCAGCTGCTCCTCAGAAGACTTCTGTTCTAGACCCTTCACCAGCTTCATTGCTCTTCTCTGGACATGCTCCAGCACCTCAATGTCTTTCTCATAGTGAGGGGCCCAAAACTGAACACAGTATTTGAGGTGTGGCCTCACCACTGCCAAGTACAGGAGGACAATCACTTCCCTAGTCCTGCTGGCCACACTATTTCAGATACAAGCCAGGATGCTGTTGGCCTTCTTGGCCATCTGGGCACACTGCTGGCTCATATTCAGCTGGCTGTGGACCAACACCCTTGGGTCCTTTCCACTGGGCAGCTTTCCAGCCGCTCTTCCCCAAGCCTGTAGCATTGCATGGGGTTGCTGTGACCCAAGTGCAGGACCTGGCACTTAGCCTTGTTGAACCTCATACAATTGGCCTCAGCCCATCAATCCAGCCTGTCCAGGTCCCTCTGTGGAGCCTTCCTCCCCTCAAGCAGATCAACACTCCCGCCCAATTTGGTGTCATCTGCAAACTTTCTGAGGGTGCACTTGATCCCCTTGTCCAGATCATTGACAAAGATATTAGTTTAGATTAGTATTAACAGAATAGTTCAAGACCTCTTGTCACCAGTTTGTAACACATTACAGATCTCAAAGGTGGGAAAAATCTTTGGCTGTTCTTTTCCAGTCAGTAATTGTTATCCAAGGGCATTTGCTTGGCTATATTGAATGATGTTATAAAACAGACTTGTTCAAAACAATGTATAACCTTATTGTAAGGCTTGCTTACAGCCTTTCTTACTGTCTTACCAGCCTTTCTCTTAGATTTATGAAGTATTGCAGTGCTATACCAGATATTGGCTTCCTTCATCTGAAGTCTAAGACCTGAACTTTTGTATATAAGTAGTAGTATGCAGGAAATGTCAAGAACTGCTAGCTGTGAGGCACCACAAACAAAGGGAAACTAGTTCCTCCATAGCTCTATAATGCAAGAAGATTGTAACTTATGGTACAGTTGTTTCCCTGTTATTATTTAATGTCTTATATAATGCTGATTCAGCCTTCAGTGTTGGTCTACATCTGCAAGTTAACAATGATACAGACTTTAAATTCTCCATTTCAAACTCTACTCTACATACCCAGTGCCTGGAGGACAAATGCTGGACCCTGTTATGGAAGGTTTAAAAAGTATGTGTGGGGGAAGCGAGCCTTGGAGAGTATTGCCTGTAGAGTGGTACTTCAAATGTAAAACATACTTCACAGAACAGATAGCAAGGGTGATGTCTATCACTTTGTACGTCTTTGCTTCATAGTCCCCTCTCCTCCCTAAACAGAAAACCGTAATCAAGATGTATGTATAATCAGGGAGCTTGAAAATGAATCACTTTTTTCTTTCTGTGGAAGCTTATAATGAGGGATTTAATATTGCACATACTCTTATCAGACTTCATCTCTGGCTGGCAGCATCTACATGGCATTCAGCAGTCCATCTGTTTGCTGTCTGAAAGATGGAAAGATGAAGTAGTGAAGACAGAAGATCACTGGAAACAGTCCTTCAAATACTGCCTGGAGCTATTGGTTATCTGTAGCCTCACTAGTGAAAGGCATGTATGTGAAAGCTGATGTACAGAGGGATGGGCTTGGAAATATTGTAGTCACTAAAGAAAGAATGAAGGCATTTAAGCAAGGTATACATCTGTTGCTAAGGAAGTAATGACTTCTTCCATTTCTAAAAAAAGCACAGCTTCAATGATGTATGAAGAGAAGCTGTGCAAATCAGACATTAATATGTTGGCATTGGGAGCTTAAACCATAACTTTTTTTTTCTTTAGAGAAAGAAAGAGAAGATCAAGAAAAGCAGCAGAGGGAAGAGCAAGAAAAAAATGTAGAAGACAATCCTGTAAAGGAAGCCGATAAAACCAGCCGTACAGGACGACGTCCGAGTCGAAGTGCCTTGTCCAGTCGTAATGATCGAAGATCAGCCAAAAGTCCTCAAAAGACAGATGCACCAAAGGAGAATAAACATCCATTTGCTCTGTATGGGTGGGGAGAAAGACAGACAGATACTGGAAGCCAGAAAACTCACAATGTCTGTGCTTCTGCTTCAGCAAATGAAGTAAGTAAAAGCTCTTGTTTTGTTAAAGGGCCGTGACTACTTAGTGCCTGGGTAAGACCTATGTCTAATATCTAGGTAAAACTTCTCAGGGATGCCTTTTGAGTGCATAGAGATTCTAGCAATAAGTTATTAAAAAAAAAATTCTAGCAATAAACCTGAAGAGGTTTGACATGTCCAAATAGCTCCTAACTGTTAATTGGTTTTGAAACTTCCCATGTTTGACTAATACTTGCAAGTTCTGATTAAAACTTGATTATCTTGTTTCTGGCTGTTACAGTGCTACCAGCAAAACTGGCTGTTATAAATGTATTTCTGCATTCTGAACTTCATGAAAACAAGAGAAAAGCAGCAGGCAGTTAGCACCAGGCATCCCACAGCAGGCAGGTATATAAACACTGGGGTAGCACTTGTGCTGTGGAAGAGTGACTTTTCCTGGGGCACTCCCTAGGAATAGGAGCCTCACTGAGAAGGTACAAAAGCTTTGCTGCTTTGTCTAGCAGCTTGTTTCAGTGGGTTGCCAGCAGGGAACTTTTTGCTGACAGAATGGTCTATTGGATGGCTGATGGATTGCAGAGTTGGTGTTAATATTAGCAAAATAGCACAAATAAAATTCATGGACAGCACCAGGATTCTGCGGTAGTGGGGTCTGTTTCCTGGCTTAGCAAGAAACACTAAGGTTGGAGTGTTACAACAGATCCGTTTCTTTTCTATAGCTCTCCTAGGCCAGTAAAACATAATCATTAATTTATCCCTGTCAGTGTTTTGTCTTTATCTTACTGCTAATGTAGAGTTGAAATCTATGACCCAAGATATCTGAGGATTAAGGTGGGTAGTGTTCTTGATGTATAAGATAGTGCTGACTTCTGATGGGCTGTTTAGAAAGGGGTTTGAAGCATAGTCTTTTCCTGGGCAGCTCAACCCTTTGAGCAAAATGAGGAACTTGGGCCTTGCAGCTCTTGAAAGAAGCTGCCCTTCCTGATAATGGGTACTGTTACTGGATTGATAAGCTTTGGTCAGTGGTGGAAGTAGTTGACTGGTGCTTTATGTTGAAGCCTAATAGAGGTTAATGCCCGACTTGAGCAGAGATATTTATACTTTCTAACACTTTTAATGTTTCTTATGCTAGAAACAGAGAACCCCTAAGATCAGGTCTTGAGTTTGGAGTGAATGGGCAGGACACTTCTGAAACACTTGCAATTATGTAGTGCTTTGTCACTAAGGATGTTTCTTTAAGTGGGAACTGACTACTTACTGCCTAGCTAGGTCACTTTTCTTGAATGTTTGAAAGGTGTTACTTCCCCTAACCGGGAGGTGGGTTTTAAATCTGGAGATAGAAGTAAGCATACATAGAAGCTGGCTCTTAAGATCAAATTTGGGGAAAATATGATAATTTATTAATATAAAAATGTATGTAGGTGTGCCTGCAGCATGTTCTCAAAATTAAGTTCTTCAGTCTCTAGTAAGGAGTCTCTAGGGATTTGTCTTACTACTATGGCTTAGGTTTTAAGGGATGCTTGGGCATACTGAGGAATGTTTAAGAATTTAAAATGGTAGAAGTAAGGGAATTGAGGTTTTTACAATGTGTCAGAGTAAGACTGCAAAACACTCAAGATTTTTGGAATCTTTTAACAGTGTGAAGTGGGAAAGATAATGCAGGATAGAATTTGATGCCTTTTTTTAACAAATTTCTGTGCTTCTCTTCTGTTGGTAGTACAAATTAAAGAAGAAAATACAATCTTGCTAGCAAACCCTGTTTCTTTGGGATGGGTATTAGGACAAATATAAAGTGATCCTCAGCTTCTTGGGGGGGTTCCTTGGCTGTTTTCCTGCTGTAATACTAACTCTGGTCTTTCAGATTCATGAATCTGCTCTACGAGCAAAGAACAGGAGACAAGTGGAGAAAAGGAAGCTTTCTCAGAGGCGAGTGCGATCGGCAGAAGCAGAGAAAGCTTGGCGAATAAAGCCCTCCCCACCAGATAACCCTTGGATGACAGAGTATATGAGATGCTATTCAGCAAGAGCTCGGTGAATTTGGATTCCCTTAGGCATCTTCAGAAGAAGCTACGCATATCAGGACACTGGTGCAAGGAACCAAACTACTTATGCAAGGTTTTTATAGGGAGTTTCCAGCTGTTAAAATATTTGTTACAATATTTTTATCTTGGCTACCTACCTCACAGTGGGGTGTATTGTTGGAGCCATAACATTTGAAGAGGCTTTTAGATATAGCTACCCAAACTTTTAAACAATTCCCCTTTTGGGAATCTTTCTAAGGCTTCAGTTGACTTGTTTTAGGGTGGGAGGGGGGAACCTCAGCATACAGGGAGTCAAAGCAAACACTTTTTTCATCTTGGTTACAAATAATCTGTTGTCCCTTATTTTAAAAGCCCAAGTCATGGGGAGGTGGTGTTGGGGAAAGACTTTAAAGGTGTGATGGAGGTGCCTTTGCATTTATAGTACTATTTGATTTATACTTTTACCAAAATAAGTATTAAGACAGACAACAGGAAAGCCAGTGGATCTGGTAAACAGCACTAATAAATGTAGATGCTTTAGGCAGGCAAATACCAAGTATTGTCTGTATATAGAAACTTTCAAAAAACCTTGTTTGATTAGTGAATCTGCTGATGCTAACTTTTATTGCTGTTTCTAAGGTCATTAGAATAAACTATTAATTTTCAGGGCAAGAAGCAGCTACAGGATTGTGTTGCTGTGCCTGTTGTACCAAATAACTGATGTAGACAATCATTATCTGATAGCTGCTGCTCAATAAGCAGCTGCTTGTTCTACCAGTATCAAGTTGTACCACTGTATTAAGCTTGTGGTCACACTTACTCTATGCTTAATAATGTAAATGCCAGTTTATAGAAGGAGAGGGCTGGCTCTTGTCTAGTGAAGTCTATTTTTAACACTTAAGAGTATCTATTATGCTCAGTGGGGGTCAGAGTGCAATATGCATTCCATTTGGTGGTATTGTACAAGTATGCTCTTAAAGCTTTTTAAACTTGAGAATCATGTTGATAAAACTTGTAGATGAAGTCCTGAGAAGCTTTCTGCCTCTCAGAATTGGTGAACTCCTCACTGGGGGGGGAGGTGAGGGCTTGGGGAAGAAGGAGAGGTACCCTTTAGTAAACAAGAATATATAATGGAGTTTGAACACTCTCACTTTGTAGGTCCTACTTCTACATAGTAAGACAGTCATTGTTTGTGAGATCCTCTGTTTTTTTTTTTCCTCAAGCTGCTGTAAATTAATCTTTTCAGTTTGATAAGTCAGCTTTAGGCAGATTATTGCTGTAGTTGTGAGCTTCAAAGTTTTGTTCAGATGTGTTTGTGTGTTAGTTCCATACATTGGTTATCTCAGTTTAACTGTTTTGAAGCTTGTGTTTTACAGACTGGACACCTTCTCACAGGAAACACACTTGTACTTCTGCAGCAGAAACCTGCACTAGTCTTAGCTTCATTCCACAATCTCAGTGAGTAAGCAGGACTCTAGAATTACTACTGCAACAGTTAAATGTGTAGTGAAAAGTTTGATTATAAGTGGTATTGAAAGGAAGTAATCATGCAAAGGGACCAAGCGCTGCTGCCTCCTAGTGTTAATTACATTGCATCAGTAAGGGTTTCATTAATCTCAATTTTAATCTTACTGAGGTGTCCTAGAATCCATGAAATCATAATCTGATTTTTACCTGCCTTTTAAGTGTAAAGCTATAAAAATACAGACAACTCTTGTTCAGGCTACCTACTAGAGATCTTATAGCTTTTAAGTCTGGGAATGCAAAGTATGATTAAGTATGTTTTAAACATAGCAAAATTACTGTATTCCAGCTTAAGTACCACAGGCTAGAACTAGAACTCCTAAAACTTTAGAACAGTGCCCAGAACTGAGGCAAACTATTCCAGAGGATGCCTTTATTCCATATGAGATTTTAATTTCCTTTTATGCTGTTTTCCTCTTTAAATAGCTGCTGTAAATGTGTAAGTTGCTTCTGATTTTGTTTCAATTCAGAAATCCACCCTAACTTTGAACAACAGAATCAAAGCACTAACTCAGTAGTGTTTAACAGCCTTACTCAATAAAAACTCTGCCTGTTCCTGTTGCCTACAGGCTTTGTAGGCTTTATGTAACTACAGCAGATGGACTGTGCCCTCACTGCATTTTGTCACATTAAACAGTTTCCTTGATTGTCTAGGGCAGGACTCATCTTGCCATGCTTTCCAAGACAGCTTGTACAGTTCCCTCTTCCCACTGAGAATGGAGGAGTGAAGATGATTATGTGCCTGCCTTAAGTACCCATTTTTGGATAAGATGGATCTCCCATTACATGTTGGTCTTTCCAATAATTATAGAAGGCTTAAATGTCTTCTGCCTCAGCTACTGGGTATCAAACTTAAAACATCTCAAACAGGCTTGTTCAGGTGTTCTACAGAGCATGAGAATCTTCAACAGCATCAAGGCTGCTGTGTACTGAGGAAATGATCTAGTTCTTATCCTTGTCTGGTCAAGAGCTGTTCCCCACCATAACAATTTCCAAGAAGACAGTAAGTGGAACTAATTGGGTCATGTGAGTCACTGTCATGCTTTTTCAAGTGGTCTGTAGCTAAAAATAATCCTGAGTGCTATGTTGGTACTATCTTGGTTTAAGTAATATAATGCCTGAAAGTGAGGGGTAAATTATTTTGCAGATCAGGTAGCCTTCCTGCATTTGGGCATTATTTGACTAAAAAAAGGCTAGTAGGTTTGCTTAGACTATGTGAAATAGTATAGTTCTGATCGCTGCAAGTTATAAATGCAAAATATTGGGCATGTACCAGGCTGAAGTCTGGAAAACCATTATTTTAGTGTTTTGATATTAACAAATGAAGAGCCAATTGACTTGGAAAGCAGAACTTTTCAAGTATAAAAGCTTTAACTATATTCTGTAGATTCTTACAGGAGGTGGCTGTTTTGCATCAAATTGGACTCACTAAAAAATGGAAAACCTAGTGAATGTCACCCTATCAATTAAGGAAGTTCTCAACTTTGTCTTGCATGGACTCTTGAACTCAGCCAAGTGATGAACACTTCTCACTCCTGTTTTAGAAGTAGAACTTTGTAAGAACACAGTAAATACTCAGTTGTCCAAAGTCTTCATTAAAATAACTGTATTCCTTTTTGTTTCTGAAAGTAATTAGCTAAGTGAAAAAGACTTTTACAATGTATAATGCTGCAATTTAACTATAGTGTTGTGAAGACTAGTGTTTACAATGTAAAATGTTACAATGACAACTGTGTAAGAATGTCCCTGTAAAGTACAGTAGCATGCCTGTTCAGTCACTGCTGTCACATCTTTGCAACTATGAATTACAGACTTTTTCACTGGAAGCTGAGATAGTCAAGGTGATAGCTAAACTTAGAGCCAAACTTAACAAAACTGAGGGACAGACCTGAGTTTTTGGTAAGAATTTTATCCAGGTAGCAAGTGCTACCTGGATAAAATTCTTACTAAAATAATTCCATTTTAATCGAATTTTTAACATGTAGGGAAGTATATCTGTTCTCATTTTTTTATGGTTTAATGCAGTGCCACTGAACTAAAAAGGCCTCTGACTTCTTTCTTTTTACTGTGATAGGGACCAAAAGCTAGCAATCTGAGGGCCTTATGTGTGGTCACCTGGATGTTCCAGTTTATTTTCCAGCTCAGTGCACTCAGCAGCAAAGCCATATATGGAGCCTGACTCAACACCTTGACAGTAGCCCCTGTAAAATTAGGGGTACAATTGAATGGGAAGCTGCCTCAGCTATTGTTAGCACTGAATTCACTTTAAAAACTATAGGGAAATACCATCTAAGCTTTAAGCAATATGTGTTTTTTAAAGTTTTTAAACAGTATTTGTTTTTAATGCTTCTGTATTGTCTATATTTAATAGTGTAGTGTCAACCTGTATATGGGAATAAAATGAGTGACACAAAGTGCCTTGACTGCTTGCACTGTGTTTTTTGGGGTCTCAGGTTTTCCATTGCAGGGTGCTTTAGTCTCTGCATGCAAACTGTGGCTTCTGCTTGTCCCATATACTCTCTACTGGACAGTAACAGGCTTCTGTAATGACTAGTGTTGGGTAAAGGGATAGATCACAGTTACAAGGCAAGCTGAGCTTGTCTATGTTCCTCCTGTAATTCCCACAGATTCTTAATACCCTTTCCCCATCTGACTAGCTTTTTCTACAAGGAAAAAATAGAGCCTAAAATATAATAGCTATCTGAAGTGCTATGCATGCTGAAGCCTTTGGGAATCTTAATTTAGAACTTTGGAAAAAGAGGGTAACATGGGGAAAAAAACAGGAAGCTGCATCACTAAGAACAAGTATAATCTTGCAAATAGGAGAAGTTAAGCTATTAAAGGATAGCTATACTGAAGTTCTATGTGCTGCTGGTTCTATAGTAAATGAAGGAAACAAAGCTACCTAGTATTTTTATTCTATGTAGATTTACAGTATATTTCTTAATTTTTATAGTGTTTAATTCTTTCAGCATATAGAATATAATGCACAGAATAATCAGGTTTTTTGTAGCATTTGTTTTGTAAGGACTTACAGAAGCTGTGTACTCTTGAGCCACAGGGTACCTAGTTGAATACAAAGAATGGACAAGAGATGGGCCAACTATGAATGGCCTAATAGTCTGGAGAAGCTGTAAGTGCAGAATACATTCTGTATTTTCCCTTGCTTTAGGTTTTTAAAGCATAACTTCTGAACCCACATTCTCTGAGAGATCTAGACATATCCATCTCAGAGACAAGGAAATTAAGTGCACCTTTGCAGCCATAACCTCTCAAGGGCACACAGAAGAGAAGTGATGTATTGTTCTTCCCTAACAGGGGGTGGCAGCAGCATTGCAGGGTTGGGGCTCTCCCATGCCATGGGCAAAGCTGCCACCGGAGAGCACAATGAGGGCCCTGCTCCTGGGAAATACACTGAAGCACTCAAGCTCCTTTAGCAGCTGCTGCTGCTTTCCTACCCACATACAGGCCTATGCACTGAATTTAGTACAAGTGTTTTTCAAGACCATCTAAGGTTTGTCATGTTACGGACTTCACTTAGCAGGCAAAACTTGTAAATAGAATTTGCTGTAAGACACCTAGAAAATCAAGAAAGATTCTTTATTTGATGCTAAATACAAGCATTAAATGAAACAGTATAGGCCAACAGACTCATTAAAAGGCAAGACATTGGCTTTAATAAGACATTTAAATCTCTTAAAGGTCTGAACAGCTAAAGCTCCACATCCAATAAATCCTAGGATATAAGTACCCAGTATTATTTCATGTAAAACTTCAAGCCATCTTGCTTTGGTAAAGTAAGAATTTTACACTAAAAACATATATAACAACCTATTTATCACTTACTGTTTAGGTGAGCTAGGTTTGGTTTGCTGTGTGAACTATAATGCTAAAGCTTAAAATCTACTCTAGGGCTGTTATTGGCATGGTGTTTATTTTCAGAAATAAAAAACCCTCAGAGGAGAAACAGTAAACAATATAGCTTGCACTGGTGAGAGCTATTGCTTCCAACAGTATTTCCCTCAGAAGTTGCCATTTTAGAAAGTTTCCTCTTAAAATGTTAGCAAGATGCAGCATAAAAGGTTGCAATACTACAAAACATGCACATTAACCTGGTTAATGTGTATACAGTAAGAGTATACATTAAAAAATGGTAAAAATATGTCAAAACTCATAATGACACTATTCTTTCCTTCCAGGTAGGAAGGAGACAGCTTAAGACAGTTGGTTACAGAAAGAATAAAACTGTGCTTACTGCTTCTTTACCACAGACACTTGACTAAAGTGATCATAAGAACCAAGTATACAAAAGAGGCCAGTCTTGTATGTAAAGGGAAAAGGACAGGAAGAAGTATAAGAAAATCCCTGCCAAACCCCTAAAATTTCTATTTAAAAGCAACAGAATAGGTAACAGGCCCCTGCTCCTTTCAACTGCTACTGTAATAATGGAAAGTAGTTTTGATCAACAGCCAAAACACCACTTCAACCATTGTAACAGTGACAGGAGAGAGACCTTTAGCTTTACTTGTGCCATCTCCCAGCTGATAAGTGCTCAGCTTTCACTTTTGTCAGTGTACCAAGAAACCTGATTAGATTGTGGTAACAGGCAGGGGGAACAGACTCCCTAAAACCTCACCTTTCCCCAGCATTCCAGAACTGGTTTGGGGTTTCAGAACCACCACCCTTCCCTCCCCAACTCAGCTGAAACACAACACATCTCAGTTAATAATACACCATTTGGACTGGTGGAGAAGACAACTACATCCAACATCTACCAGGACTTGCTTTTGGTAATTTCTTCCAGTTCTGAGTAGTGGAAGCCAAAATAAATTGAGTGAAGATTAAGACAGGTAAGTTTCTTTGGAGTTCTTTGATGTTCTGGTAAATGCACAGTTAAGCTGCTTCAAAAATACTTCACACTCTTACCAGGAAGAGAATACTCCCTGGCAATCATCGTTATCAGTAATGTAACAAATCCAATCCTAAATATAACAAGATACATAGGAGAGAGATATAACATGAAAGTCATTGGACCCAACAGCCTTTCTAAAACTAAACCTAGGCTTTTCAAGTACAAAGCAAACTTAATCCCTTATAATTCAGAGATGACTTAAGTTATATACTTTTCAGACAAGCATCCGTTTGAACCAAAAATGTCATGACAAAGGGAACAGTTTTAAACACAATTCCAGTTCCATGAAAGATGGTATACCTCTGTGTAGCATTCTTGCTTTGCTCTTGTGCTTTAACTGCCTTCTAAAATTACAGTATAATCAGTTCAGTTTTCTGGTTTAGTTTTTAAACATGCATTTGACAAGTGACCCTTAAATAGAAAAGATTCATATACAGAAAATAATAAAGCAAGTATGACCTTGGAATTTCAATACTGGGTTCTGATCAAATTAATTATTTTGTGTTAATTTGCACTTCCAAGGAGACATCCTGTTTCTAGTTATACAAGTAACTAAGTAAAAATGTCATACAAGTAACTAAGTAAAAATGTCATACAAGTAACTAAGTAAAAATGTCATACAAGTAACTAAGTAAAAATGTCATACAAGTAACTAAGTAAAAATGTCACTTGTGATTTCCATCAGTGCAAGTGAAATTGCCCCCCTCAGTTGGTTGAATTCAGCTACCTCTGGAAACACTAGCTTAGTTCTGCAGCTCCTTATCTGGCAAAACAAAAGCCACAGGTCTCTCAGCTGATCGGTTGTCATGGCACTGTAAAAATAATATGCAATACTTGTGGTTCGGTCCTCCTTCTTGGACGCTCTGCAAGTCTCATTCCTCAACTGGAAACAGATGAGGAAGAGGACAGGATTCCTAATCTCTTGCCCCATGCCTCTTTCTCACAATAGAAAGAGGGCAGGAAAGAAAGTCTGAATTGCACATTTTAACATAAAGAAAAAAAAAAAATCAGTACCAAGGCTGAAATTGCCCTTGATGAGTTCACAGGAAGAAATAACTACATAAGTAGTACACTTGTTTTTTTTCTTTTCATCACACGAGTTTCCTGGGGGCAATGTGGACAGCATTACATATAGTGCACTCACATGAAGTTCAAAGGTAGAGCTCCAGCAAGACAGACTGTAAGTTCCCAATTTTAAAGTCTAATTTCAGAATTCAAGTTCTTCATTGTACTTTATGAATGTTTAAGAAAAAGAAATCAGTATTTTGAATTTCACACATTCAGGATACTTTAGAAGAACTCCTTTGGGTTCAGTTTGTACCTCAGCAGGTATGCTTCAACAGAGATCATATTTCCACAGCTGATTGCTCTGTGATAATTCTCCATAAGCCCATGCCCCTGCCCTAGAATTACAACACACACAGAAGATGCACAGTTCTGTTCACATATACATTCCACCTTCATGATGCCAGTGCTATACAAAACATCAGGACCAAGAAAAAAAAAATCCAAGTCAGTCAACAGCCATTTGACAGGTTTAAAAGTGTTTTTTCTAAACTTCTGAAGTTTGATAAAAGAGCTTCAGAAGTTATTTAAGAACTGTGATAAAACAGGATATGTGAACATCAATAAAAATTACTTTTCCAACTTGACATATTAGTAAACATAAGTATGGGTCCTAACCATATGTTGAGAATCAGTCATATCAACAGCTTGTTAGTATGTGGCAAACTAAGTAGGAAAAAATAAACCAACGACCCTCACTGACAGTGCCAGTGGTTTTATAATTCAGGTCATAAATATAAACTATTGTGCAACAAACAAACATGACAAAGCCTACCTTAGTTAAATTTGTTTATATGATAAAAAAATAAAATATTAAACTGCTTGTAGTGCAACATTCTATCAGCATACGTAAGTATACCATGCTTTGTAAATTTACTGTTACATTATTTACAGTATATAGCAATGCTTTAAACTAGAGGTGAAAGAACAAAAACAGGTAACGGAAAATGTTTACATACAGGTATGAGTCTTAACATTGTCCACCAAATTATCAAGTTTGCTTTGCAGACTTTTGCGTCACGTGAACATTCCTGCCCCACACCACATGGTACACCTTTCTGTCAGCAGTGGTCTGCTCTCTTTGTAGATAGTGGAAAGATGTTTT
This sequence comes from Ciconia boyciana, assembly GCF_034638445.1. Classification (NCBI taxonomy): domain Eukaryota; kingdom Metazoa; phylum Chordata; class Aves; order Ciconiiformes; family Ciconiidae; genus Ciconia; species Ciconia boyciana. The sequence continues at coordinate 82,718,453 of NC_132936.1, forward strand.
TACAAACTGCATAGCCTTCAAGCTTTTCTGTTTCTTCGAACATCATTTGCAAGGACAGCTATAAAATACACAAGAACTCCCATCAATTATCTACATCTGATCAATCTGAAAATGCAACTCCTGAAATAACATCAATAACTATTCACTCCTGTAGAGCTGTACCAAAGCTGGACTAAATTAATGCCCTTTTCCAGCAGTCTCTTAGTTGAAGGATGATATTTCATAGGAGGAAAATAAGGGAGAAAGGCAGTTCAAGGATTCCTATCCATTATGTAAAATTCTGAGCTCTAATTGGGAGCTAAGCTCCCACAATATAGAACAAAATATGAGAATGCAGAATTATATGCTGCTCAAACGTTCTGTAAAGCTTCTGCTGGTGTGCACTGCTCAAACTGATGAAAAATTAATACAGTAAAAAATGATGCAGTAACTATGCCTGCAGTACTTGTTTAATTTGGTATCACTGTCCTTGTATTAGAGAAATAAGGTTTAATTATATCAGAATAATTAACTACACAGCAATTCCTTAATTACCCTCATTATGTGACGGAGAAAGGACTGTTCTAACAGCCAACTTACATACTGTAAGGAGTTAAGTAAAATCCATGAATATTGAGAGGTGTCTTAAGGACAACTGTTTATAAGAAAGACTAACCACCAAGCTGTTCTTGGGAGTAGGTTATGTGACTTTTAGGTCTCTTCCCCTGCTACTGCTAAAGGGAAAATCTATTCCTCACATCCTCTGAAGAATGTCTTTGGAAGACTTTTAGAAGACTGCACACCTGTTCCATAGGCTGCAACAGCCCTAGAAGCTACTTTAGATGACAACACTGCTTAAGCAGCAAATACCACTATTCTCTTGTTGACATTTCTGCTCATAGCAGACAGGAATCAGAACCACTTTGGGCGGGTTTTAGGAGGAAAAAAAAAAAGTGGAAGTTCGAAATCCAGTATTATCTTTAATTTTCAAGTCTCAGTCTTTAAATTTCGTATTTTCAGAAAAGACTATATAATAGCTTTGGACAAGATACTGCACCATGCATTTTGTGATTTCTCATTTCTAGTAATATTTGTCCATGATACAACAAAAATGATTCACCTTATCTACAGTGCATTAGGTAACTATTAGCGCAATAACACATTTCAAGAATACAGAATTTTTCAATGTTTTCCACAGCATTACTCAGACTAAGCAAAGATCTATCAATACTTCAGTAAAAGCACTAGTCTTGCTTTAGTGGGTAGATGGTAGAAGAAAAAAATCAAAGTATATTAAAAAAATCCATTCTACTGTGCATTATTTCACTATATTCTCAGGCACCTTTGTGAAAAAGCCAAGCACTCAATATAGCATGTTTATGAAAATTGGTAATTTACCCAACACCCTGAGATTTTTGTAACCTTACCTTCTGTATCTAAAGTGAGTATTTGGGATTTTGTGTTTTGTTTCTTTAACACCCACATTCTTGAGCACTTTGTGCTTGTGCTCTACGTGGTGATCTCAGTTGTCTCAAGGCAGCATCTCCATACTGAACACCTGAGCCCATTCTTTCTGGATCCAATTCTCCTGATGAGAAACAAAATGGTCACAAGAAGATGGATCACTTGCAAATAATACATTCCAATTTAACTAACAACATTAGATAAAAATGCATAATGATATTCTACTCTAGTTATGGAGACAACTATTGCAATTCTGTTTACTTTTAGGCAATTCCAAACCTGTACCATTTTCTCCTGTAATTTCAACCACATGCCCTTAAACATAATGAAAAAGCAGTTTGTGAATTAGGGTGGCACAAGAAATGTATTCGCACTAACTACTTCTAACAAAGGAATGTCCAAAATGTTTTCTGCAAACACTGTTAAAAAACACCTGCTTTCAGAGACTAATATGCAAACAAAGAAGTATGTAGATCCAAGCCAAACAAAAATGGATCAATCTGACAGTAGGATTCCATAAAGCACTGCCCCAGAGGAAACGATCTCCACGTTCCCTACTTCTGGTATCCATTTCTGCCTACTCCATACCCTCTTACGGCTGTACGGTGGACTGGCTAAGATAAGAAACATTTAGTTTAAAAGGAAAAAAAAAAATCCCTCTGAATAATTCTGATCACTTATTCAGGTTCATTGCATACATGCGCGCCCTCTGTAAATTAGCAGATGACAGCACGCTGAGGGGACCAGTTGATAGCTCGAGGGTAGGGCTGCCATTCAAAAAAGACCTTGGCCAAGCTAGAGGAACAGGCCAGCAGGAACCTCATAAAATTCAGCAACTACAACTACACATGCAGAGCTCTGCACCTCTGATGGTACAAGCCCAAGCACTGGTACAGGCTGGGGACTGACTAGGTAGATAGCAGCAACTGGTTAGCATTGGGACACATTGCCCAGAGCAGCTGTGGAATCTCCCTTCCTGGAGCATCTCAAAATGCGCCTTGACAAGCCCCGGGCAGCTTGCTCTCACTTTGAACCTGCATGCGCTTTGAACCTGAACAGGAGGCTGGACTAGAGACGTCCATAGGTTCCTTCCAGTCTCAATTTTTCCGTGATTCAGTGCATGTGTGCTGGCACAAAGAAAACAGGAACAGCTCACAGAAAACAGGACTCACTTCTCTTGTGGTAATGCCTCTTTAAATCAGTCGTGAAACTACAGTATCATGAGAAACTAGCTATACTTTGCTTTTTCATTTGTGGTTTGTTTGTTTGTTTGTTTAAAATGAAAGCTGCTGTTTGGCATTGATTTGATGCAGTAATCAGGAAATTTCTACGAAAATACCATATTCTTTTCAGCTAAAAGTGTGTTTGGCATTCAAAAATGTGTAATTAGAGTCTAAGACCGACTTTTCAATATGACCAATAGTTAAAACTTTGACGATATGAAACAACTAGAAGATAAGAGAGGAAAACTGGAATGCAAATTAACTGTAATGACACCTAACACTTAGGAGCCTGTCTCCGATAGAAACCTGCCCACTTGCGCTGAGAAGCTTCTGGTATATTTCTAGATCTGCAAAAGTAAAAATGGTTTCAACCGAGAGGCAGGAAGGTCACTTCAGAGAAACACAGTTGCTAGGAAACATCCCTGAAATTTTCAGTATTATTGTTCAAATTCCCTTGACTGTATTTCCTGCTACATATGAGAAGCATAATTAAAAGTTATGTCTGCCCTGATACTAGGTTTTTATGCTGCATTGCTAAAACTGTCTAATGTCAGGCTTGATGTTTGTAAGGACATAGCAACCCACAGAATGCATGGCCTACACTCAGAGCTGACTGTTAAGGTAAACACTGTATAAAAAACAGTGAATCCATAATTCACACCACCCTCCTTTTAGATATACAGATCTGACTTAGTCATCCATTCCTATTAAACTTACGGGAAGCAGCTATAAAGCAAATGGGTTATTTTACCACAATGAAATTTTGGTTCTTTGGGTTAATTCCATTAGAGAACTCTGAATGGCAGTATTTCCACGTGTCCTTTTAGTTTTCAAAAAAAAAAAATTAAAAGAATGTAAATCTCAATTTACCTGATTCAATTTTATTGAGTATTTTTCTTGCACACTGTACAAAGGCCTCTTCAACATTTTCGCCCGTTAGTGCACTCGTTTCCAAGAACATCAGCTCTGCATTTGACACCAGAAAAACAATCTCAGAGCAAGTCTGGAATACCTGATATAGTAATTCAAAGCATGAAAGCTAGGAACAATAGAAGTTTTCTTAAGGAGAACTATTGTCAATAGCATGGTCTGGAAAAATTAGCTTTTGATGTCAAAACCACAAAAAACTTCCTCCAAAATTTATACGTTAACACTAGAAATTTGGAATCCAAAGATAATAACCTGGGTTGTGCATGCAAAGTAGCGCATGAAACCAAAGAACTTCATATAGTTTCCCATTAATAGAAAGTTATATGCAAAAGGAGAGCCAGCAGCCACAGTTGGTAGAAAAGACTATCTATAATTGATTTATAAAAGCTTTTACTTTTGGCAGGTTTTACTGATGGCAGGACTGTAGCGCAGAAGCTCAGACTGAGCCTGGCTTTAGCTTCCACAGAAATGTGTCTTCAGACTGGAAATTCTGAACACTGCAGAGCAGGTAATAGTCCTATGGATCCATGCCATGCACTGAACGCAGTTTCCCATGAGTAAAACTCATTGCTTCCAACTGCAGCCCACCCCATCTAACCTTGTCTATAATCTACAGAATCTATAAGATGCTGAAAACTAGGAAATAGTGCTGTTCATTTTCTCCTCAGCCCTTTGAGGCAAGGCAATACCTGAAGTTGTATTACATTCTCTAGGGAATATAATTCCACATAGAAGGTATTCTTTAAGTAGCAGCTACGACTGGAAGAATCACTGCTAATGAGACTTAAATAGTACATGTAGTTCTCGCTGCAGGCACTATCCTCTCTCTATGCCTCATGTACTGACAGAACTCTCTTTTCTGTAGATATTTGACAAGGTACAGTGGGCAAAGTACTCCCTAACTGCACAAAAAATAAATTAAGTATTAAGCACCTTTGACTGCTACATGAAGATTTTGTACTACTTACCATTTTCTTGTGCAAACCGGGATGCTTCTAAAAAAGTAACTTCACGATCTGCATCAAGATCCTTTTTGTTTCCACACAGTATTATCACAATATTTTGACTTGCTAACATTCTCGCATCCGTCAACCAATTAGTAAGAGCATTGTAGGTTTCCCGGCTATGTAGAAAATGGCATCCTTTATTAGAACACACTCATTTCTAGTGAACAGATCACTGAACTAAAACTCAGAGGGCAAATCTGTATTTGTGGCAAACCACAAATTGCTGCTAGTCAGGCAAGTCACCTACACATCTCAATGTGCCAGCTATAAACTGGGAAGAGTATCAAGCTCCTTCATGAAACTACTTAAAAGCTTGAAGTTTTTAAAAAGCAAAATTAAATCATCCACAATATATAAATAAGTATACGCAACTATAAAATACCCTGTTAGTGTGAAAAGCTAAAATTTTAAGCACTAATCTAGTTTCAGCCTTTTGTGCATGAAATTTGGGATAACTGAATTAATTATTGTTTAACATGTAATTCAACTGATACTTAAGTTTCAGGTGGGATTGTAAGAATTTACTACTTGTGAAGAAATGCGTGCCTGAACGTACACATTTGTGTCAAGACTAATATCATCTCAGGCAGTTACCCTGCACACACTATTAGTCATTGTAGTGGTGGTCAGAGATAAAGCCTTCAAGCAGTAAGACTGACAAATGAGCGCAACTGACCTTAAGCACAAAACAGATTTCAAAGACTGCTCAGAGGAGAACAGTCCACTCACAGGACAAAAAGCAACAGATCTAGCAAACCATCATTAACCAAAATGAAACTTATCTGACATGTATCAGTTAATGGCGGCCAGGAAAAAATGTGGAAATATGTAATGGTAATGCTATTGGCTGCCTATAATATTAAAATATTGAAAGATGCAGAGATGAACAGAATTCTGGGCTACAGTTAAGGAATGTGTAGGTAGAGCTAACTTCTCCAGAGGATGACCTGTTATACCAGCATACTAATAAGCAGTTTCCACAAATAGAGGTGTACCACCTTGGTTAAAAGTGGCTAAAGTCTGCTCTTCGTCTCTGTTGTAAGGCTTCCTGAGCCAGTGGTTGCATGTAGTCCACCACAATTACAACAGCTACTGGTGGGCCAATTCCCATGTATTTGTCTAACCCTTTGAGACTGTTTACATTTATGATATTCACAATATCTCATGTAAACAAGTTCCAAAGCTTAAATATCCACTAAAACAGAAATACTTTTTAATAGTGATTTTCTTTTCTTCCTGCCCATTCTCCGTTAGAGGATTAGGTACTTCAGAGGGAATCATTATGCATTAGTTGTATCTGGTAGTCTATAAGCAAAAGAGTTGCTAGCTTTCTTACCTGGTTATATCATAGACAAGCAAAGCACCTGCAGCTCCTCTATAGTAACTCCTTGTTACAGACCTGAAAGAGAATTACAGATGTACATTTCTGTAATATCTTCATTGTTTCAGATCTGGGTTAATATAATGCAATCTGTATTATGAAACCGAATTCTCATTTACATATTTAAAATAAGATGTGGTTTTTAGACATTATCAGCTGTGCAGCAGCAGACTATTTACAACTAGACTTTTGATGAAGCACTTCCACTAAATATAGCTGTACAGTGATACTCAAAGTCCATTATGACCTGTGTGCTGCTGAAGCTACATATCATCATACTATATGGCCCGATACCACCATCAGCTCCCAGTTCTGTATCTGTGGCATGAAAACAGCATAATTAACTTATGTTTGAACTCTCATCAGTGAGGACAGAATGAGCAAAGTAGCTGTAATTGAACAATTTAAGACTCCTTAAGTTGAAGAGAAGGAGGCAAGGAAATCAAGGCAAAGCATCCTTTCAAAAGGTAGAAGACAAAAAAAAAAAGCTAAGTATGCAGCAGAGGTGTGATCAGCCTTAAAAAGAAAACAATTAGATGATAAAAAGCAACAGGAAAAAAAGGACCTGCAAGTCTGTGAACACTTTGAACCTGAGAGAGCAGAACTTGCACAAGCCTCAAAGTACAGAGCCTCCAAGCTCCTCAGAATCCCAGGATATCTGGCCAACACACTGAAGAGATCTCATTACTGGAGACTACGTAGCACTGCCCAGCTTTACCTAGACATGGATGTATCCAAAGAACTTGTCTAATAGAGGACATCTACCTGGACTGCTGCCCACTACTCAGACTGCCACCACCATACTCACCTTTGTTAACCACTGCCCCGTGCCCCAAAGAAACCTCCCCCCACACCCCACCCCCCAAAAACATAAAAAAAATGATGTCCTATTTCATGGTGAATGTACTCAGGAAAACATTAGATCTTTACTGAGTTTGATCCATGCCTCAGATGTATGACACAGTTAAAATACAGCATTAAAAGTACATTGGTGGTTCTAAGCTGACAAATACATTGCTTTTTCTTTAAGAAACTTAGAGATCTCAGTCTTTCTAGAAGTGTATTTAGCCAAGTGAACGTGACAACTGATCCCCCCCCAATAAAATAATATTATACTATGAAATTGTTCTCATGCAGATTTTGAACAGCTTACAACTTCCTGGCATTTACTTATTCCAACCAATAGAAGGTCTTCTAAACATAGTTACGCACACACAGTTAACTAAAAAACTATTCTGAGTTTGGCTGATGAACAAACTTTTAGCCACATATTCTACTCATATACCTTAACTATCACAGAAAATACCCAATGAAAGAAAGGGCAGAACTGCAGAACTGATGCAAGCCAGCATTGCTTTACTTAACTCAATGGATCTATGGTTGTCATATCTGAGTTGGAAGATCTGGCCTAGTTAATAATATGAAAGCAGACAAACAATTCCACTGACAAAGAAACTATGCCTACTTATAAGCAGGGATAAATAATACCCAACACCCACAGCAACAATTTAATAATAAACACTTAATAAAATGATTGAAAAGGGTACCTGAATCTCTCCTGGCCTGCTGTATCCCATATCTGCAATTTTACATATTTACCACCAACATTTATGATCTTTGAACCAAATTCCACTCCTATAGTATGATTTGAGTCATCTTTGACTGCAAAAAAGAAATAAAACCAGACTTATTTGGAGAATATTTAGAGTGAATAATTAGTTTTTACATAATCCAATTTAGGTATAATCAAAACTCCTCAGTGTTCAAATTACAAACTACTTCCTGAACCATCAAATTCAGTACCACTCATAAGTCTACTGCCACCATGCAGAAATAAACATTCTCACAATTTTTGAACAGCTTATTCAATTCAAAATTACTACTAGAAAGGCCTGCTTCAATCAAATAATTCCCAGTTCACATTAATAAATGGCAAATAACTTTTTTACACTTTTTTTCCAACTGTGTTTTCTAATACTTTGACACAATTTAAAATTAAAATTCATGGAAAAGCAGAACACAAAAAGACACGGTCTTGCCCATGAATAAGCAAGAGCTACTTCTTCTTTAAAGTACAAAGTTAAGACACTTGCTCTATGTACACTGTTGATATCACAGATTCTCAGCAATATACAACTGCCCATATTAGAAGCAAGGTCACGGTTCAAGTTCAATCACAGAATCATGCCATGTACTTTAGTGCTTACACATTATTATCCTAGAGCTATTGCTCAAGAGATAAGGTGAGTTACCATTTGGTTGAGAGAGATAAGTCACCTTAGATTTACAAAGGTTTCTAAATGCATATTATTTCTGTTTTATCATGATGCTAAATGCACTACCCAACAGGAAATTTTGTTCATGTCATCTATTCATCTCTAAGTAACATTTACAATGGAGTCTCTACCAGTATTTATCATAGAACACAGTCCTTAACAAAGGAGTGTCTATTTATTTAGAAAGAGACTAGATGTTGGGAGGTTTGAGTTCTATCCAACAGGCTTTCTAAATCTACTCAAGCAATTCAACTTTTCTTTCAACTGCTCAGTATTTTTTCTACAAGATCCAAGTCTCTACTATATATCTAGGGAAGCTTATAGCTGCAAGATATAATTATCACAAAAAGTAAATCTTTATTTTCATCAACATCCTGTTATATTTATTGGAGAGTAATACAGAATACTGCTTTTGATTAGAGACAAACAGCAAGCAATAAAGATTTACAGCATGGTTCTGAACATAATTCTCAGTCAAAATCCTCATCTATACAACTAAGAGAATTATGGGAACTTCCATACAAAGAATAGATACTCATGTAGGCAGAGCCTTCATCTGTGGTACAAAGCAATGGAGAACTCTTACTGTGCTCATGTACTTACATTTCTTTTCAATAAATTGGTGTAGTAAACAGGATTTTCCAGTTCCAGCATTTCCTATGACCAAGAACTTAAACAGGAAATCTGAAGATTGAAAGACAAAAAAACCCCAAAACTGCTACATTTTAGTACGCACTCACATTTTTGTCACAAGACTAAGTGCACAAGCCAGCTATTCTCTAGTAGCTGTTATTTCAAAGAGAAGGGAATAGATGACAAAATTAGCAAAATAACAATAAATCTGAAGAACAACCCAGTGTATTCAATAGTGATGTTACAAAGTAAGAGCTAAGAATGCTATTTGTTTATGGAGACACAAAAATGACAGGAAGAGATGGAAATGGCTGAATTTGAATTCAGTTAAAATAGGCTGAATTACAGGTATATGGTTGGCTTATATTTCAGCAACTTGTTTTAAGAGTATGTAAGCTATTAGCTATACTCAGTACTAATGCCCTATATAATGATGTTGTTTCTTAAAATCTATATGTTTTTGTACTTTTAAAAATTTTTGGGTTTTTTTATTTTATTCACATAAATTTGAACTTCTCTACATTAACTGCTTAATACTCATACTTCATTTTAATATGTGTAAAGCTGGAGCAACTACAATATTTTTCTACAAAATTTACAGGCAAGAAGTAATTTTTATTCTGGGATGCCTGCTTTCACGTTTCCTCCACATGGTAAATTAAGATACAGGTACTTCTGGCACTTTACCTATTTATGAGCCATTTACATCAGTGTTCATTAGTAATACATGTATTCAAGATTTATGGTCCATTTGTATTGTTTTAACAGTCACATATAATGCTTTAGTACTACCTCCCCAGATCTGCTTTCAGTTTGGCTAAAGACTGAAGAAAGCTTCCTTGTCTTAGCACTCTCAAATACACACATGGACAAACTGTGATTAGAAAGTTTACAATTGCTTCCCCTAATATACAGCCATCAAGGCAACCTTTACAGTTCATGCAAGATTCACTATTTATTTTTCTACCAGCAACAGCTTTTTTTTTTTTTTTTTTACAGTCATCTTTACAACTTTATTGCATGGTTTCTCTTATAAACATAGCAGGTCTCCAGAAGACATTAGGTAAGCATGTGTGCTGGTTTCAACTGGGATAGAGTTAATTTTCTTCCTAGTAGCTGGTATAGTGCTGTGTTTTGGATTTTAGTATGAGAATAATATTGATAACACACTGATGTTTTGGCTGTTGCTAAGTGGTGTTTACACCGGTCGAGAACTTTTCAGCTTCCCATGCTCTGCCAGGTGCACAAGAAGCTGGGAGGGGACACAGCTGGGACAGCTGACCCCAACTGACCAAAGGGCTATTCCATACCATATGATGTCATGCTCAGTATATAAAGCTGGGGAAGAAGGAGGAAGGGGGGGACATTCAGAGTGATGGCGTTTGTCTTCCCAAGTAACCATTACGTGTGATGGAGCCCTGACTTCCTGGAAATGGCTGAACACCTGCCTGCCAATGGGAAGGAGTGAATGAATTCCTTGCTTTGCTTGCGTGCACGGCTTTTGCTTTATTTAAACTGTTCTTATCTCAACCCACGAGTTTTCTCACTTTTACTCATCTAATTCTCTCCCCCATCCCACCAGGGGGGAGTGAGCGAGTGGCTGGGTGGTGTTTAGTTGCTGGCTGGGGTTAAACCACGACAGCATGCAATGAAAATAATTAAGTTTGCAATATCAACAGAAATAAAGACTTAAGATTAATTTTATTAACAGTGTTCAGAGCTGTCAAATGGGTTACACAAGTATTGGCCCAGGGTATGGCAGAATAAAAAAAAAATTAAACTATGCTAAGCAAGTCAAAGCACTGATACATTACTCTGAGAACCTCGTCCGAGTCTTAGTTTTACAAATTGAATTTAACATGCACACAAATCTATGTGCTCATTCCATTTCATGCAGGAATTGTTATTTGTTATGGTACATCATAAACCCCCCCAGCAATGGTAAAAGCAACAAGCACGTTTCTCATATGGCAAGAAAATTCCCACTGTTGAAAAGTCAATAGCAAAACAGAGGGCTATGAATCCTGGGAATGTCCACCATCCTTTGCCTTCACCTGTCTTCCAAATTTTATTAATATTTAAAATGAGGTAGTGTTTTACTAAGGATTTTTGCTTTTTTACATTTTACCTTTGCATGATTTTTCTTGTTTAAAATGTTGTAACAGGCTTGGTATAGATTCTGTATTCTACCCTTCTCAGAAAGAGATTGCTGTTTCTTGCTCACAAATATGACCATTTACACGCTCAAGACATTCTGTTCCAAACTCCTCTCATTCTTCACGCCCCCACCCAGCTGCTCATGCTTTCTGGATGAAAAAAACAGTTACAAAAAGGATTTTACTTCAGGTTGTGAAAATTGTGTGTGTTATCCCCCATAAAGAAGGGCCCTTCATGTCATCTCAACTGCAAAACATGCTGAAGCTGAGAATGTTTCATCCTATCAAATCTTCACTTAGTAAGAAATGTAGATATCATAAATAGCCCCAAAGTGTTAGGTTAAGAAAAAATTCATCTCTGAAAGAAAGCCAAGTTTCTGTTTTTATGGACCAAATATCATTAGTTAGCTGCCTTGTGTACCTTTTTGTATATTTAAACTACTGTGGGTGTGTGTAATCTCACTGATTTTACCACTTCCAGAGAGCTCCTCAAAATGTGAGATGTTCTGAGACATAGTCACAACTAAAATAATCTTTTTCTGGTCTCTGCAGTTTTTCCAAAAAGAAATCTGAAATCCATTTAAAATTGGTTCTCCTATGTATCTGGTGAATGCTGTTTGTCAGATCTCCTTGTTAAAAACAACTACAACATTCAAGTCTACCTTCCTTTTTTCCATGGAAGACTCATATTATTGACAGTAGTGTAACAGCTACCGTCAAACTAAACCAGGAAAAGAATAAAACCAAATCTCTATTCCTACACTAATTTGCTCTGTGATTGTAAGCACTAGTTGTTAAATGTCATTCACAAAGCCATACTTGTGCAAGCCACAAAACCACGCTGAACAGCAAATTTAACACGCTGCTCTGTTCTGCGCAGACAGGCTGTAGGCTAGTGAGAAATTGAAATAACAGTGTCGCTGTCAGGGAGTGATCAGGAATAACTTCAGAACAGCAGTGTATTTTTCCTGAGGTGTTTTAAGTTGAGGTGTTTTGTATTTTGCTCTGAAAGCAAGAGTGATATTTGGGGATTTTATATTCATGTCTTTAAATTGATAACATATTCTAGCAGCACTTTATAACAGACTCTCAATTTCTATCAAGATTCTATTGTGCCAGACAGCTTTAAAAGGGAAACTTTCCTCCAAATAAATCACTTAGATGGTGATTCAAAACCTGCTTACGTGGTAGATAAAAAATATATTTCCCTCTGGCAAAATTGCAAACAGGTTTTCTAAGGTGAAACTTGAAACTGCAGTTACAAATCACTTGTTTACAGTATGAAAGTAAGAGAAATGTGTTTTATTCTACCATAGCAGGGAAATACCAAAATCTTACAATAAAAAAATCAAAACCTTTCTGCACCAAAGGCGGCAGCAATGTTTCCAAATGCATACAGACTCATAGAGTAAACAACACTTTGAAGTTACATTTACAAATGTAATTGTGCTTCTATCAGTTTAAACTCCAATTTAATGTAAATTGTTCAAAATAGCAAAAGACTTTTAGACTTATGTTAACAGTTTATCCACAAGCACTGGATAACACATTTCAGGAAATATGGAATACTGCACATTTAAACAACTGCAAGGAAGGACAAGAAAAGGGATTTGCCTGTACCAAAAGTCTCAAATATCCATATTTAACAAGTTTTTAAGTTCTCAGCCTAGCATATTAATGAGTAAGGTAATACCAGCTAAGAACAGGGAGAACATTTTTCATTTTGTTATTCTGGAACTTCTTTCTTATAATGTCATTCTGTATGACAAGGGGAACCACGTCAATTACATTTTTATTGCTTGATTTAGGACATGAAATATCCTCTCGTAGAACTGTACAGATGTATCTAAAAATTTAGCACAGTTCAGAAACACAGAAACTGAATGAGACTAGACAGACAGCTTCTTTTAGCCCAACTGTAACATTACTGTGTACTCACACTCGGGCAAAACTTTTATATATTCATTCTTTGCAATTTCACCAAATGCAACTCATATTCTAGTGTTTGCACTACTGCTTAATTGCTCTAGTTTTTCTTTTTGGCATCCTCTTCCAGAGCAGTTAAATCACTTAATTTCATAGCCTTCCCCCCCCCCCCCCCTCGATTGACAAAGCAGCTCTGAGCTCCAACATTCCAGTTAGCTGCCAAGGCTGTTACCCTAGAAAAGTTGTTCTTTTGAATTCTGTTGTTCCTCCTTCATGGAAAAGCTGAAAAGCAACATCATTCAGATGTTAAGAATGCTTGCTACCATGCTGGCTACTGAAAAGGTCTAGAAATGTTGAAGTACTTTGCCTGCAAATAAGATCATCATTATACAGAAAGGATTTAGGAAGAAAACTGAACTCTGTGCCAAAAGGAAAAAAGGTTACAAGACATGCACTAGAGAAAGCATAAAGAGATGTCTTTCATCTAGCATAGCATGGCTGTTTAAGGAAATAAGGCAATATAAAGAATCAGCTTACTCCCCTCTGTGAGCTACATGCATCACCTGGTCCCAAACTGGGTAGGGGGTACAGGGAACAAAACTTATTTTCTAGCATAGGTGAAAAGGAGTAAAACTGTGGCTCCACCCCAAAGATGTACCAGCAGCTAAACTACACGTTTGGGGGAGGTGGGACTGAGGGAGGGGGGGCTGAGAGGAAAGGAGAAGGGAGACAACTTGTGGGCTTTGACTCAAGTACCAGCAAAAACAGATGGTTCATGTGGAAACCACCCCCAGACATCCAACCTCCTCCTTTGACTGAAGTTTACTCCAGCAGAACGAATAATTGAACAGCTTCTGAGGTACTGCAGCTTAGCCTTTAAAATGTAATGAGAAATAAAGTGTTTCTTATATACTTGCTAATACAGAAGGGGAAAAAAAAAAAAAGACCAAACTACAATCTCAGTTCAGTCTTCTTCCAAGTCCTTGATAAAGAGCAGAACTTAGATTCACTAATGTGACCCTTCGGAAACTCTCATTCACACCATGAAAAAGTCTCTTCTCGTAGTTAGACATCATCTATTCTGCAGCAGTCTGCATAAGGAAAGAGTGCTCTGAAGTGTTGCTATTGGCATATACTACCTCTAAGTGAGAGAAAAGAGGAGCTATTCTCCCTGCTTACTCCTTTCTCTAGCAATAAGAGTTAACAAGATAAACAGGTAGAACAGATAAACCTGGCTCTATTCCAGTCTGCATAGTGAATGCTTGAAAGAGGGAAGATCAGCTTCCTTACAAGCAAAAGAGCTATGCCCTCTAAGCAATAAAATCAGATTTGAAATAAACTGAAGGCCAGGGTGATAAATGCAGAGACCATCAGATAAGCATGTGTGTGGGGTGGGATGGGGAGAAAAGAATGAATCAAACTGTGGGGTGGGATGGGGAGAAAAGAATGAATCAAACTGTCCAGACTAAAAAGGAATATGTTTAAATGGACAGAAAGACTATATAATTATCTGACAATGACAGAGATTGATAAACTCATGTGACCAGACTGGCAGTAGTAGATACTGGTGGAGAAAACACAGGGAAGTAGGGACTGAAGAGATTTGACTGGAATCTTACATGTCACATTTACTCAAAGGTAGTACAACCTTTCTTCTACCATTTAAAATCCAAAGGTTGCTTTGCATTTACCTATTATAAGGGTAAGGGACTTTTAAGTCAGTTTATATTTATCATAACACAAAACCGTGTACATTTTGCACTGGGAAGCAGGAGAAAGCATGCATGTGTTGTTACATGGTACCTAACTACAGAGAGGCCATTGCATCTCAGAAAACTCGAGTTAAAATAATTTTCCTATAAAAGATTTGTTTCCAATGTTACAAGATAAACTTTTTAAAGAATGACCCTCCTCTCCCAAAAGCAGCAGTAAAATGTTCTTTCTAAACTTAGTCTCAAAATTAATGGAGTTTTGTTCTATTCATGACTGTTTTGGTTTCGGCACTTTGTAAGGGAAATAAATTGATCACGTAGGACAGTGGTAAACAGATAGGAAAGCTAAGAACAGAAGACATACAACTGATGAAATAGATCTACAGGAGAGAAAATATGGATTGCAAACAAAGAATTTAGTGCTAAGACTATGAGACGCTACAGACCTTGGTTTGAAAAGAGCTAAGAGATAAGAATCACAGTGAGGGACAGAAATAGTTGGTAAGTCTGGGTGAACAGAAAAGGTTCAAAGCAGACAGAATTTGAGACAGAGAAAAGAACTCAGGGAGGAAAAAAAACAGGAAGAGACATGTAAATTAACTGAGGTGGATAATGAAGTATGATAGGCAGAAAGGACAGATCAGAGGAAAGGCTCTTTATTTCTCATAGATCGAGAAAAATATTGAAAAAAATAACCCTCCTTTCAAAGGGAAGAGAAGTTGAAACCTCACAGAAAAATAACAGCCATATAAAAGTCAGACAGCAAAATGACATTTAAAAAAACAGACAAAAAATCCCAACCACTTTCCTGAGCCTATCTGTATGGGATGAAAAGCTCGAGGTTACATAATTAGAATGGGTCATAATCCATGTGATAAGAAGAAAAATTCAATTCATGAATAAGCATCTACAAGGGCAGTAGCTACAGGGATTCCAGCACTGAGGCAATACAGTGACCACTGACCTCAGTCACCAGGGGGAAACTGCCCTAATACTTCTATCATGCTTGATGATCCCTGTAACAGCTGGTCAGAAACAAACCACTCTTTATTAGGACAGTGAGCACATTAAATCCCAAAGAGTTCACCAAGCACAGAAGATCCATGATTTTATCACATCATAATGTTTACTTTGAACTGTCAACTGGGCTGCTACACATGTGGACAGGACACTGCAAAATTAGATACTGGTTACTGTTATGGTCAGCGATGGTATAGCCATTGTTAAAATTTATGTTATAACTCAGTTTTTATTCTTCTATCTACTCTAAACCTTGACACTCTCAAGTATTCTAGGTCAGAATTTTTGTAGCTTGTGTATGAATAGAACAAACATTGGAAACTCAAAAGAGAAATATACCAAACAAGAATTAAACAAATAAAAGGAACAGACCACAACAACTGCAAACCTTCAATTTTAAGGGCTTGTTTTCTAGGACATCAAAACACTCAGAAATTATCAACAGGTACAGCGGCTTACAATTGCTATTTTGCATCACTGGAACAATGCAAAAATGTTGAAATGTACTTGTTTAAAATAGAATAAACTATTTAGCTTGCTTACTATTACAGCATCAAAAGAGGAGCACTGCTGAAATTCTCTCTGTCATCTCTGGTTGCCTACCCACTCATTTGCTTAGAGACCACCAATCCCACCGTAGGCAAAGCCAAAGTGATCCCAGTTCTTGATCACAAGAGTTCAAAGCATGAAGAATTAGTTCAAACTCACATCTAAATCAACAGAGCACACCTCTTGGTTTCTACATGTAAGTGTTACATGTTTCAAGAAAGTATGGAAAAAAAAGGCAGGGTCTGGATATCCTAACGTTTGCACTTCAAGGGCTGCCCCACACTCTTGCCCCATTTTGCCCCTTAGTTCCATGCATTTGTTGTACACCAGTGGGACAAAACATCTTAAGCACTGATGACGAGGGTACTGAAAACAAACTGAGTTACACAGCAGAAACAATCAGGTAAGTTAGCCTACTAGTAAGAACTGCTGACGGCTATTGCAGTTAGCAGAGTTCTTGTGTCCAACTTTGCTGTAGTTATCCAAACCATCCCTTACTTTCAAAGCTCTGCTCTAAGAGCAAGAGGATGCAAGTCCAGCTCTGAAGTCTGAACAGCTACTGAAGATACTGCAACAGACAAAACTAGAAAATGACAACTGAAAGGGTTTATCACAGTATTCAATTCTGATCTTACTCTCCAACAACCTATTGTATGGACTTTGAAAATGTTTACACATGTGTCAGCATTTTTATACTGCAAAATTTTACAGAACTATATGTTATGGAAAGGGGAGAAAAAGCAAACTGACTCAAGCAAACAGAGCTGTTTCAAGCAAAGTTATAAAGAAGAGTATTCAATACTATCTAGTCACTTCCCATCTCCTCCACCTAGCCAGCAATACTAGCTCTCCTTACCTTTTCAACTCCTCACTTCTCTTTGATGCTTCCCTGTAAAGCACTGACACACCCTGTCAGTGCCAGCACTCTCACTTACTCCTTCAGATGTTTTTCTACCAGTAGTAGTTAGACATCCATGCCAACATAGGGACATATGAACATATTCACTGATCTTTTCCCCCTCACTCACTCTCACAATCAGTTCCTTTTGATCCTTGCACATCTAAGACAACAGGAGTGAAATCCTAACTTGCCGGGCAAAAGAACACAATCTCCAGTTAAAGAGGCACGCAGGTTCTTCCAGGGGACATGCACTGCAGCTGTCCTTCTGACTTCACTTAACCATAGCGAGCAGTATCTAAGTTCCCTCGCCTAGATTTCACTTACGCTTCGAGTCACCACCTCCACACTACGAGAGAGAATTGCGAACGCTCTCTGGCCTGTCAGCCCGGGCAACAAAGGGCGGGGCAGGGCGCTGCAGCGCACACGGCTCACAGAGCAGGCAGAAAAAGACCAGCCCGCCGGCCGGGGGAGAGGAACCCGCCCGGGCCCGGAGAGCCGCCACAGCCCGCAACTTCACGGCTCACGCCACACCGGCTCAGCCCCTGCTCCGCCGCCGTCCCCGCGACTTCTTCGGCAGCGGCCGTCACCCCGCTCCTCAGGAGGTGACTGCCCGGGCCCGGGCCCGCTCCCGCTCCCCCAGAGGGGAGGAGGAAGAGGAGGGTCCTCCCACCCCGCCCCGCCCCGCCTCCGGCTCCTACCGTAGGTCTCGGACATGGCAGTCTGCGACATTTCGGGAGCGGTGAGCCCCCCTTTCCTCCTCCCCTGCCCGGGGACGGTGCTGACCGGCGGAAGCTCGCGGCCCGGCAGAACCGAGCGGGCGGGCCGGGAGGGAAGCGGAGAAGCCACCGGCGCCCCGGCGCGGCTCAGCCCCGCCAGCAACGGCCACAGCTGCGCACGCGCACCCGGGCCGCCTCGCCCTCCGCCGGCGGCGGGGGGGGGGTGGGGGGGGCGCGAGCCCCGCCTCCCCGCGCAGGCGCGGCGGCCTCGCGGCCGGCGGCCCCGCCTCCCCGCGGTGTCCGTCACCAAAACAAGGCGCACGTGCAGGGCTGTGGAGCCGTTGGGGCGGGGCGGGGGGCGCGAGAGCGCGGCCTACGTGACAGCCCGGCCTCCCCAGGCGGTACGGGGTGTGAGGTGTGGCGGCGGCCGTGCCGGTCGTGTCCTTGTTCACAGAATGCTCCCTCATCCGAACGTAGCCCGTGCCGCTCTGACGTCTGCGTTGGAAGTCGAATGGTGTTTGTATGATGAAGAAGTTCCCCTCCGCTCTTCCTGGAATCTGCGCCGATTGCAGTTGACTTTCCTGCTGGTGAGCATGCAAACATTTTTCCCCTGGTGCAGAACCTCCCTGTGACAGTTCCTCTTGAAAGCTGTAATGCACTGTTTGGCTTTAATCGTAAAATGTCTACCTCAGATTCTTTGAAATCCCCTCCCTCCAATTGCCAGCATTTCAGCCAAAGGCTGAGCCTTTTGCTGCAAATAATTTTTGAGGGACATGGTATATATAACAGACAGGGATTTAGGGTTTTTTTGCAGCACTCCAAGACTTCACCATGGCTTTTCTTACCTCCAAGATAAACCCCAAGGAAAGTCAGATTGTGGAATAAACTTCCTGAGTGCAATAGCACTTGATTTATATTATTCTTTCTTTGATGTCTTATTAATTCCCCTGTAATCCTGGTTAGCCTGGCAGCAAGGGGCTCTAAGACTCCACCACAACAGCCTGTCTGTCTTTTACCTCCCCAGACAATGCTTCCTGTGTGTCCTCCACATTCATCTTTCTGCCAGTCCTTTTAAAAATTCCGCTTCTGTTATTTCTGGCTTTTTTAATCTTGTTGCTCACAACTTCCCATTCTTTCCACTTCTCCATCATCTCCCAAGCTGTAGGAAAAACTGCCTCTGCCTGTCCCAGCCATTTCCTTACCCAGTCTATTGCTGGTCAAAGGTCAGCTTTTAAGTTCCTATCTCTAATCAGTGAAACAATACATGTTGAGTCAGCACCAAGAATCCCTCAGAGAATCTGCTGATTATTCTTGATGTTGTGGATACACATAGACAAAGAAACTTGCTACAGTTTTCAAAGAACCAACTACTTAACAGTAATTAGAGCTTATAAACACAGGTTCCCAAAGTTATCATAGCCCTGATGCACAGAGGATATTAAAGTCTAAAATGTCACGTGACCATTTCTCCAGGGTATCTTCTCTCCATAATGCTGGAGGAAGCTGGTGTGCCTTCACGTGAGCTGCATCCCAGTATGTCACAGACCAGAACTTTGTGGCTGAAAGCTGCCCCCCAAAATGGTACATTTTGAGGCTGAGGTTGGGCCTTAAAGAAGTTTGGTCTAATGTTACTGAATCCCTCATAGATGTTGGTTATTTTTGCTCAAAAAAACCCCCAAATTAACCAAAAGTTTTAACAAATTCCCAAAGATTGGTTAACACAGAAATAGACAGATTTTACTGGATTATGAAAAATATGTCATGTTATGTCAATAAGAGAACATGTAGTTTTAGACATCTTGCACTGTATAAACAGTACTTTAGGCTAAGAGACAAATGTCTTTTCAGATCTTGTTTTTATTATGTGCATCTTGCAAGATGAGCTTGCCTATATGTAGGTTATATTTGATAAATATATCGTTGTGCTAATGCCACACTCCTCTGCCTCCAACCACTCTCAATTACTTTACATGGACATGCCAATAAAATACATTAAAACTGTAAAGCTTTCTATAAAAGCTATTAGTAATACTGAAGAGGAAGGTGGAGGTTGGAAGAATGGTAAAGCAAAGACAGGAGAACATGAGAGATTAATAGGACTGGGTGTTTCAGTATTTCTGCTTTATAGAGGAAATTAGAACAAAGGGTGTAATTCAGAAATAAAGATTGCACTAGGTTAGAAAGTATATAGCTGATATCTCAGTGATTTGAGAATATAGGGTACTGTATGTTAATCAGATAATTACTTCTGAGTAATCAAAAAATAAATAGCTAGAACTGACTTAATCGGTGTCCATCTTGAGTATGAGGGTGAACAAAACCAAAAGCCAAATGTTTAATTCATCTTCTGATTGATGGTTTCTGTTGTTTACACCTGCTAGAAACTTCTGGGCCATGTAAAACCAGATATAGTATGTCAAATTCTATCTGCAGATCAGGTATTTAAATACTATCATTTGTTCCCTACATTAGTTTCACCGCAATTATTATGCCTATAATTGGTTGTAGTTGTGAAATTGCTGCCCAGAAGGTCATGTTGAGGTTTCTCTAAAAATGCTAATCTAATTTTTTACTAGTTTTTACTAATAAGTGTACCATAATATTACTGTCTGACACCTTAGGAACGAAAGAGGACCCACAAGATCTCCTCAAGAGCCAGACTCAGGATGGGGTATTCTGTGAAAGCTTTCTTCCAAAATAAAATAACATGACTTCTAGGACTTTGCAGATTTGGTTATGGCATTTAATGACCTAGCACTGCAAGTGGCCAGATCCTTCTGTTTTCCTTTGCCGTATTGTAGGGAAACAAAGTTCAGTCTGGATCTGAAGTTGGGCCGTGTTTTGGATCCACCTTCACTGTGGGCTCAGGGCTTCTGGCTGGGGCTGAAGTGCAGCTAAAGGTGGGATGGGCTGTTACCCGAGAGTGATAGGGCATGTCTTGGTTTGGTCTGAAGGTGGCACTGCAGGGCCATATGTGAAAGGCACTATAGTAGCCTGACACTACCTGTGTATTTTCTGTTAGTTATGGCTGTGTGGCCTACAGTCCAAACTGCGAGTCTGAGGTAAAATGGGGAATAATGTATTCTGCAGCACTTTCCTATTTCTGATGTGCTGAATATGGAAAGCAACCCAGTGTATGTGGAAGCTGCAGGCTTCAGCTGGATTTGAAGCAGCAATGAATTTGGCTCCAACAACCCAAATGAAATATGAGGATAGGTGATTGATGCTTTGAGAAACCTCTGAGATTTCTGTGACCTCCTTGTACTCCGCGTCATTGGCCCGCTGACTTTATCTGAAAACAACTGACATCATCTGAACACTGTCATCTTCAGCTTCCACAGAAGCTGCCCTCAACCTATGAACATGATTGTCAATTAATGTAATTGCAGTTATGCATGGAAACTTATGGGTTGGATACTTCTAAAATCATGGGCTCATCCCTCAGGTGTTAGCCCAGAGTGACGGGAGCTGGTGAAGAAGGTGACTGCAAAGGTACATTGGTGCTGTAATTGTACTCCTTTATCTTGCCCCTTGGTGAACTTTTCCAAAAATAAATATGAAGTCCACAAGCTACACTACTGTACTGGCAGGTGATGATGGTTAGAGTCCGGCATGCTAGCTATCTGCTTTTTTCTTTTATCATGCTCTCTTCACCAGTAGTAGGGAGAAGGCAGCCACACTGTGCAGCCTGGGATTCGCAAAGAATCACCAGATGCTGGGATAAGCTTCTTTTAGGATAGCTTTATGCTATAATGCAGAAGTACAAATTTGCCCTGATGTGGGATTGAATACCATCTCTTTTTGTCCTGCAGAACCCTGTGTAATATTTTTAGGTGTTTTGTCCAGGGAAACATATTAATGCACTTTTACTAGCATAAAGGTATATAGAAGCCCTATATTTAAAAAAGAAATGCACAGCATAGAAAAAAAAGATTTTAAAGGCAATCAGACTATAGGACAGTTTTCAAAAACAGTTAGTGATTTAATTTTGCAAGAATCATGTAAATAGAGTGAAGGGGCCTAAATACTTATTTCAGCATGTCAAGAGAGGCACAGGAAAATGGAGACAACAGAAATTTGGGACATGTTATAAAAGTACATTACTCATCGACAGTGTCTAGAACACAGGCAGATTTGTGTGACACTTACCTGTGTTTTATGAAGTTAGCCTCATGGTGTCACAGATTAACTGCTCTGTTGGTGAAATAGTGATAATGGGATGTAATTGGCTGCATTTGTTCACTTTTAACAATAGGGAATGGCTGAGGGGTTTGATATTTTTAATACCACATACTTGAACTAGAAGATTTGTTAATAGATGCCTCAGTGGCACTCAAGGCCACACGAGTGTTCCCCCTTTCAAGCTCAAAGCGGTTCTCCCTGCTCAGGAGAACTCACGTATAATGAAAAGGTTGCTCTTTTGAGTCCTGTTTCTCAAGTGAGTATCATCAAAGATGCAATATAGCAGTTTTGATTCAATTCTGCAGCTTCAGTTGCTTTGAATGCAGCACTAGGAAGCAATCAAGGCTGGCTTTGGACACGGGTGTGAACCTGCATGGTTCACCTAGATGGCTCAGCAAGTAGTGCCTCTGTCTGGGTCAGTGTGTGAGCTGCATGCTCGAGGAGGAATTTGTCTTGTCATGTGCTGTGTTACAGATAACCAAGCAGTGGATGCACGATCTCATGCTCACTGTGTGCTTGTCTCCCAGCCAGCTGAATCAGGGACTTGTCCAAAACATACCATGATGCCTGTGCCTTGCTGTGGTGGGGGCTGCAAGTAGCAGTGCAGCTGGACCTTGGCCCATGGAAGTACTCCCATGTCCCTTGTTCAGGTGTAGCCTCAACACACACTGGTCATCTGGGCACCGTCTGTATCAGTGCAGAATGAGAGGCACCTCTGGAGAGGGCTTCAGCCCAGGGATCGACATAATCCGTCTGAGGGCCGAATGGATCACCTTCTGTCCATTGGCTCTATTATAGAGGGAGCCCAGTGTAGATATTGAAGAAATAACTTTTAGATACCTAAAATAAGGAACTGTCAAACCCCACCCCAGGGGGTCTGGCTTCGTCTTCCTTTTCTCCAGGCCTTGCTTGTGCAGATGGAGGAGGGACAGGGATGAGGCACCAGGCTGGTGGTGAAAACCACTGAATCCCCTGAGCCTGTGGCCTTCGGATGGCCTCTGCCTTCTTGTCTCCCCAGTGACCCATTGCTGCCAGCATACTCAGCATACAGCAGGCTCTGCTTGCAGCTGCTTTTGGAAGCAGCCAGGAGGTGTGTGCTGTTGCCTGATGGTATATTATTTTGTAGCTTCTAGGCCTGCTACTGGCAGTTCATCATGCCATTGGAATTATAACGGACAACCTTTTGTTCAGGTTTGGTGATTAAAGCCAAATTTTAATATGCTTACCTTCCTCTCTGAGCTGTTACATACTTTTAAACATGCAGTCTGTAGTGACATCCTTGCCTCTGAAAGCTGCTTTCATTAAATAATCTATCCAGACCGTGAAGCTCTGGAATATGTTTTGTTGCGTGCACAGATGTGGTGAGAGAGAGACCTGGTGGGACACAGGCTGGCAGTGCTAAGCTGTGCTCAGTGGAGAGAGCTCCCTGACTGGCAGGAGTCCTCTGGTCATGAGGTGCTGCAGTTTTCAGCTGCAGCATTGTTAAAATGAGCTCCAACTGCATTTAATGCTTTCCTGATATTGCTGTCCTTCCTGAATGTGGTGGTATTATGCCAAATAAGAGGCCAGAGAAGGGCACATTGCACACCTGTCATTACTGTAAGGAGAGCTCAGCAGCTGGAAGAGGCCTGGGAGAAGAGAAGGCAGCCATGCATGAGGGGATGTCTCTAGGGCTAAAATCTTGATGTGGCTTTGCATGAGCCTGGAGATGTGATCTGTGCCAGGATGGTTTGAGAGTACCAGTCTGCAGTGAGTGTTAAGCCTTTCATTGCTAAATGTGTGCTAAATTTCTGTGAAGCCACAGAATATGTCTGTCTTAAAAGCTGCAAGATTAGCATTTTTCAACTTGCTATCATATACTCGTGAACCATTCCACAAAAGAAAATCTCTTAGTAACTGATCACCTATTAAGGGCTCAGACTTTGGATTATTTTTTTAGACACACATAAAATTCAAACATCTGAGGTCTAAAGTTGCCTTTTATGCACAATATTTTTGGTATAAAAGGCAAGGAATTCACATTGCAGTTTGCTGGGACAGAGGTGACTGAGCTGCCCCATGTGGATGAGGTGTGCAAGCTCCCTTGTGCTACAAGGAAGAATGCTACACATGTTCAAGAGTACCTGAAGGAAGAATCTGTGCCTAAATATAACAATATCTGTGTAGCAAGTGAGTCTCAGTTCCCAAAATGCAATTCTGTCTCTGGCCATGCGCATCATTTTTCATGGCTGTGTTTCTGCCTGGTTCACCTTCACTTAGAGATAACCTTGTAGCTAGTTTTGCCTTGTAGCTATTCTTTTCCATAGTATTTTTTGGAAAATAAAAAGTTTGAAAATACTTGTGGTCTATGAAGAAACTTCCTTCCTTTCTTCTTTTATTTAAATTACGTCATCAAACTGACATGTTGATTGAAATGAATGGGCATGGATTTCCATCCAGTACGGGGTGCTAGGGACTGAATATTGTTATTGATGGCTTATATAAAATGTGTTTGATGATCTTACCTAGTTTCCTAGCTGTTGCTGTCACACAAAACCCACACAGATCTATTATCACCAGTTAGAGGAGAGGTGGAATATAAATCAGGCAGATATGTTTTTCAGCAGATGTTACAGAATTTTTAAGTCTGTCAGAAGACTTGACCCTCACTGTTTCTCTTTCAAAGCCAGCTGAATGTTTTTGTTCCTTTTAGTCTTTCAGGTGCATTGTACCTACAGCTGTGCCTAGAGCTGGGTTCATCAGAGGCACCAGCTCTTCACAATGCTTCTTGCTGCCTGCTACAGCTGCCCCAGAAGGGCAAATTCCCTTTCTCAGCCGTGAGGGCAGGTACACTTGGCAGCATCTCCTTCTGGTTAAAAGCACGTGTGTAAGCCTGATTCTCAGGTATTAAGGTCCCTTTGGACCACTCTGGCATTGTAAATGTCCCTGAAGCAGGTACCCGGAGTGCAGAATTCAGCTCATAGCTTTTCTGCAGCTGCGTACTGACTGGGATCAGGGATGGTGCCTCCCTTCAGCCACGGGCACAGAAATTCAGAACAGATGCTCATTAAGGCATTCCAAAACAGGTACCCTGCCTACATCTACTTGGATGCTTGCACATGTGCCCATCTGTCAGGATGGCACTGGGCCCAGGCTGATCGGGTCCTCATCATAGGTGCTGGTGCTGTGCCAGGCATGGTGTTTGGTACCTGACCTCCATAACCTGGCAAGTGATCTCCTAACGTCATGGTGGCCTCCTCAGACAGCTAGCACATATGTGTCCAAACAATGTTTTTTCACTCTTGACCACACCTGTTGACCTCCACTTCAGCAGAGGAGGAACGAGGGTTCAGGGGCCATTTGCCAGATACACGGGTTGTCTTGCAGTAGGCAGCTTGGATGCTCTCACACCCCTTCTCCTTTTAAGGGACAGGGAGCGTAAGCCAGCAAAGCTCTTGGGCTGTTCTATGGAAGGTCATGCCAATGTCAGTCCATGGCAATAGGAAGGAAATGAGTTTTAAAAAAAAAGGAGAAAATCCTGCTGACCTCAAAGCATAAATTGAGTACTTCCCTTGCTGAGTGGATGAAGTGTTGCCTGAGAATATAGGATGATCTTCTGTATAAACAAAAGAACAAAAGAGGTTTTCTGTGCTGGAAAGTAAAGTGAAAAAGAAATGGAACTGAGAAGAATCATAGTCACAGCTGAAAATAACAGATGCAGTTGATTCTCTACAGGAACAACTCATCATCCTTTAAAGCTATGCAAATACATATTTGCAGGCTTTTGTCAATTAAGCCATGAAAGCTCTGCTTGTGTGTTGATTTCAACATTGTCTAGATGGACAAAGTAAATTAAAGCAATTCAATGTAACAGAAGCAGTGTAGGTCAGCTTCTTCTGGGAGACCGGAGAGGATAATTTTCTGACACCACTTAGCTAATGGGGTGATGCCCATACTCCACAGATCACTGACTGTGCTCAAAGTTTTGGCTCAGGATTAAATTTTACTACAGCTGAGACACACAATCCCTCTCTAAGTTCCAGAAATCAGATTTAGGTCTGTGTAAGGTCCTTAAATATAAAGCCAATGTAAACAGCACAGGACTTAATGGAAATCCTGTAAAAGTAAAAATCCAGTGGATTTACTTCCTGAAGCAGTAGTGAGAGTTAGTTGTGCAGAAGCTACGATTGATCCGGCATGCCTAACTCTATATTTTGTAACGCATCTTTTACAGCAGTGTTTAAGCACCTTGTACATCAAGGAGATTCACACTGATTCAGACAGGAAAAGGCTGTTTTCACTCCCTCCTTTGGGGGCTCATGCAAGGTTGTTTTGGATGATCTTCTAGGTGGTTTCTGCTGCATACATTCAAAAAGATAATCTGCCTCATGTTCTGAGGGTACATAGTGCAAGCCCACTCTTGTTTCTCATGAGAGAAAACTCCACAGCCGAGGATGCTTTACACTGTGTTCTTCTTTCAGCTTCTGCACCTTGTGCATGTTTGGGTACGTTTCCCCTGCACAAGGGCTCAGAGTATTTTTGTTAGTAGTAACAAACATCTCACTCCTTCTGAGATTGTAAAAGGAGATTTTAAAGGAGATTTTCCTACAGCCTGTCAACACTTAAGTTATATTAAAAGACTTGTAACAAGATTTAATCTCTTGGGTCTAGGCTTCCAGTTGTGATCTTCTTCTAATGGGATAACTCAAATGATGCTCATGGTCCATACTGATGGGAGAAGGCCCTGGGTCTGAATAAACAATTTGTAGATACTTAAAAAATTCCAGACACAAATCACTCAGAAGTCCAGAGGCAGGAGATCGAAGCTTTCTCTGTTGGAGACATTAACAAAAATAGCACTGGATTATCCTCAGGTTAAAAACCAGCCAATTAACACCTCTTGCCTTTGCCAGCTTCATTTCTGACCCATCATGTAAAAATTATTACGGGAACCTCAGGGATTCATTAAAACTGAAATATAGAGGTAGTTTTCTTTATTGCTATCAGCAAAGCAGTTGTTTACCTCTGTTACCCCAACGCGGCCAGGCAGCAGTGTTGTGGTGGCCAGTCTAGAAGTGTTACCCTTAGGAGGGTTTAAAAAAGCCCTCCTCCTAAATATGCTGTTTAGGCCCTGCTTTCTCTATTTTACATTCTTCCTTTCTAATTAACTTTTAGTCAAGGCAGTTATATCTTGTTTCTCTACAAATGGCTTCCACAAAATATAAATCATCACTATATTTTCATATTATCTTGTCTTCGTGACTAACCAAAAGGAATTCTAGTAAACTTATAAAACCAGCACATTTCCATTTGCCTTCCTAACTAGGAAAAAGGCTTCCTATAACCTTTCTGGGTAACATATTTACATGCCTACAATGAAATTCACTGACATTAAGTGAACATCTCACCTCTAAATATTCCCAACCTGTATTTCTGCAAAATTAGATTATTCCCTCAGGGCTGGGAGAGACCCTCCTGGCTGGACTGGCAACAAGATTACACGCTGATAGGCAGCCTTTCTTTGGAAAGAAATTTTAATACATCTTCAATGTTTAATCTTGTTGGTAACAACTTTGGTCCTGTAATAGTAATCAGATTTTGCTAGTGTCATGTCACTATTAATTTCTGTTACTAGAAAGATTTCTGTTCAATCAATTGTTAATATTGCAAGTTAAATCATAACCTCTGCAGCTACAATACACTTTTACTAAAATTTTAAATGAAAGCTAACAGTAGTTGCTGAACTTTTCTGCTGACCTTTGTTGTATTTTAAACGATAAACACCCACATGCCTTTACTTGGGTGTTTTTCTTTGCCAGATTTTTGGGGTACATCACACACAGTGGACCAGAATTCTTCTAATTAATTTTTCTGATAATTGTTTTTCTCTTAGCTTGCACTGCTTACGTTTTAGTTGTCACTCTAAACCCAGCATGCCTATGGACAAAGTGAAGCTGGATAGCCATGTTTGTATCTTCCTGCTGTACACTTACAGGGAGGCATTGAATTCATCCTCAGTCTTATAGATGCTGGTTTCAAACTGACCAGAAATGTCCAGTTGTGCATAAATACCAGAATCTCATGAATCACACACATACAGGTAAAAACTCCAGAATGACACAGACAGGGGCTTCCTGTCCCAACAGCAAGAACCGTGTTTGGATGAAGTGTCAGGGTTGCCAAAATGCAAATAGTTCTTAAATGATGTGCTGCAACACCATGGCAAGTAATAAAACCGTGTGCGTATAATTATTTTTAAATTATTTAAATAAGTAATAAAATTAGAAAGAGATCTTTTATTTTTAAGCTGTAAAACTTTAGCATGTTATCTTAGCTATTATCAACTAAGCAAATGATTTATTTCCCTATCCATTTATATTTGGCTGAATAATTATTCTAATCCCCTTTCATTAATCAGATGAGGTATTATAAACTGAATCCATTACAAGTTTGTCTTTTGTGGCTGATGCATTTTACACATAGAACTTTGCCCAATAGTTTTCATCTGCATTTTCAGGAAAGGTTCTTCTTAACCATAAATGTATACAACAGGTTCTGCTATCTAAAAATCTTTAAAAATAAGCAAATCCTATAGCTCAAAACTGAGCTAAAATGAGAATTTTATTCAGAGAGCACCCACTTCACGTCTCGGTGGTTTTGCCTCAAAACTTTTGTAGAGTTAAAAGGAAGCCCGCCCCTCACCACACCATCCTATAATGAGCATCTTTTCCTGTTTCAGGCTTTTTCAGGTATTTCACAATTTATAGACTCTTAATACATGTTCTTCGTATTTGGCAAAACATAGGAAACCCCCACCCTTGCCCCAGCTCATGCTGAAAAAGTACATTCCAGATTTGGGAACCTTTTTTTTTTTTCCCCTTGGTGACTTTTTTCTTCACAGTAACCACTGAAATTAATAAACTTAGAGAGTCTGCCCGCTGCTTGCTTCAAGTAATCATCACAGAAATCCTTTGGGCTTCAACTTGCAAATCCTTACAACATTCTAAAACAACATAATTATTAAAAGAAAAATATTTCTTTATTTCATTCCTAAGAAATTGTATAGAATTATAGCCTAATTTCACTGCTAAAGAACAAGCTTGTAGCAGCAATTCAGTCTTTAAA
Source organism: Ciconia boyciana (assembly GCF_034638445.1). NCBI lineage: Eukaryota > Metazoa > Chordata > Aves > Ciconiiformes > Ciconiidae > Ciconia > Ciconia boyciana. The sequence continues at coordinate 82,747,612 of NC_132936.1, forward strand.
ATTTCCACACCACCAGGCCAAGTGGCTATAAATCACAGCTGGTAGGGGCTGGTTGAGACAGCTTCTGGGGAGGCATTCTCCAACTGATACTATTCAATTAATTAACATTGGAAACATTATCCACAACATTCTTGCTTTTAATAGCCCTAATTGGATACACGTAAGTCTCATGTATTAACAGCTCAGTGAAATTCAATCATTTGTGGACAATTCAGACTCAAAACTACATAAACTAGTAATGTTACAATATCCTTAGCTTTCCAAGCATTCTCCCACAAAAATGTGTCAAAATAAATATTGCTTTGGCTTCCCCAGTTTAGCAGGTGTGCCCAAGTCAGTTCATAGCAACTGCAATTAATTATCTAATTCTCCCTGGACCAATGCCCTGTGCTTGCAGTCATTGGTTTCCTCACCGTTGTTTTAATAATATGATTAATTTGATCCACCCTTCAAAAAATAAGGCTCATAGAAAACAGGTAATTTAAACTGGGCTTCCAGTAGTTCCAGACATCTGGCCACTATGGTTGGAATCAGGAATCATCAGCATCACCCCTAAAGGAAAGTTCCTCAAATGCTCCTAAAAATGCTCCCAAACTCCCAAACAGTTCTAGCGATGCCCCGGCTGGGGCCAGAAGCTGCTTTAAAGGCAAGGCTTACCTTGTCTATGTATAAAACACACAGATCTCCCTGTGTGGATGCACGTAATTATACATCTCTTCTAACCAACACTTCATTTTCAAAGCTGATTGTCAAATACAGAAATCATAAATATATCATCATTCAAATAAACCCTCATTAGTATCCTAGTAAACTGAAAAACCTCTAATAGCGTTACATTTATTAAGAACAAAACTGCTGCTGCATCTACCTCTTACTAAACATAAATGCTTTAACAGAATGTCCTTCACAAATCTGGTAGCTTTTGCTTCCTGAAAGGTTTATAGAAACTTAGCAAGTTTAAAGATCTTTTTTGATTGTACTGAATAAATTATATCTTCTGTGCAAGGAGAGAAAAAGCTTGAAATGAAATCTAAATCTTATTTCATGCAATTTTACTAATTAAGAGAAAGTTTTAAAATTCCTGGGAGCCAATTTTTCTAGCCTTTGTGAAAGCATATACAGCATATATGTCTGTCGAATTGTGTTTGTGTTTAGTCAACATTAGTAATTCCTCAGAAGTGAGGCTGTGGGAAAGCACGCGTAACGTGCTGCTGCAGTGTCCCCCTGCTCCCTGGCTGGCCAGCTGCTGAACGGTGGTCAGAAAGCAGACTTGGAAAAAGCAAAGAAGTAGCAGCTGCCACAGTGGAGGAGGAAAAAAAAACCCCACAAATATCTCAGCAATTGTCTTGGAGCAGCTAAATGTTAATTTAGAAGTGTTAATTGGTAAAACAAAAGGCTGTGATTTTCTAGTGGGTTATTTTCTGCTCTGCTGTATGAGGGACCTGTTTCTGACTGCTCCGGGGACATGGCCTTCTGCTTTGGGGACTGAGTGATGCCTTGCTCTCAGATCTGTCTGCAAGAGGTGTCACTGGGGGACACAAGAAGGCCAACTTTGGCATGCTGGTCACTCTTGGGCACTGTAAGTGATTTGAATAATCCAGGCAGATAATTGGGGTAGAGTGTGAATCATTTACACCAAAGCTGAGGAAGAAACGCTGTGGCTCGTGACAGCTAACTGTTTCAAAGTCTGGGTTTTGGCCAGACAGGCAACAAGGACAAGCTTCCCATTTTGGAAAGCTGTTTTCTGGTGGAAGTAGTGTTTTCTTAACCATGGCACATGCAGAGAATCCTACCCGCTAGAAGAACCCAGCACCTTAGTGTATCTGCCACACAGACATCTCCTGACATCTGCAGATCTTGGTGGCATCAGGCCACCAGCACCCCTCTGAAATGTGGATGTTTCTGTAGCAGGACCTTTTAAAAAAGAAAGTAATAAGTGATGTCCCATCTTCTGTCTCAGGGGAGAAGACGTTGGTACTTAGAAGATGTTTTTGTAACAGTTCTGGCATGCCTTGTAAATGTTGGTTCTTTGAACAACTACATCTGTTCAGCTGGCACTGTGTAACTGCTCTACCATCTTTCACCGTAGCTGAAGTTATTGGTCAGTGATAACTTGCTGCTGTGGATACACAATAATTTTTAATGAAGTTTTTTCTAGTTCCTACTCCATCCCATCTGACTTTTCTGTTGTATGTATTCTTATTTCTCATGCAAAGAAACAGGTCATAGTAGCTTGAGTGAGCAAGCGGCTGTGTGGTGCTTAGTTGCCAGCTGGGGTTAAACCACGACAGTCCTTTGTGGTGCCCAACGTGGGGCCTTCAATGCCAGGGAAACCAGGACCACTGCCTTCGCCTTTTTGTCCTCTGCCTCCTCTTGTGCCTGTTAAGCCTGGCACACCAAACAACATAGTAGCTTGCAGGAAAAGTAATTTGTCTGAGTAAAATCCACTGCTAATGTAAATGCCAGCTACACACTGGTGGGGAGATGAATACGTTAGGAATGCCATAAATTGTCTATTTCTTCTATCTTGACCCAGCATCTCCTGGGAGGTTTCAGTTATATCAGAGCATAAATTCTTGAGGGACTTGAGCCACAGGTTTCAGCTTTCTCTCATTCATGGATTACCATGAGAGTCAAGATCCTTTCCTGCATTGTCTTTGATTCACTGCACCAGCCTTGTGCCTGAATTATATGCCTGAGCATCTGGTTTTCCAAGGCTTGCAGTTCCCACCTCCTGAAGATGAGTGGAGGAGACTTGGAAAACATTACTGTCCCGAATGTCTTGACAACATATGAAGATAGACCCAGCCTTGTATTATCCCACCTTCTAGTGATGTAATACAGGGCACAGAGCCAGCTGCAGGAGGAATTTTGCTGTGTGAAGTCACAGAGGCATGAAGCAGCTATATTTCTTTTTTGCTGAGGGCCTGGGAAGTCAGAGATGCTGAACAGAGATGAGGCAAAGCTGGAAGATGGGCTCACAGACATGTTTCCTGGAGCAGAGCTTGTGCTGGAATCCTGAGCCCACCCGAAGGCTCTTACCTCAAGCAGGGGGAGCATGGGGCTGCAGAACATCCCTTGGGAGTGGCTCTTCCTTGGGGCAGAGAGCAATGCTGAAAGCCAGGAAGGGTGTTTGCTGCACGTGGCATGATGCCTTGCACGACGGAGCTCCAGCCGCAGCTGAGGCCTCAGGGCACTATGGCAGTTGTCAAGTGAAGAGTAAGAATCATAATTTCCGTATCCTATTCAGTGTAATGATTCCCCAGGAAGACTTCGCTGTGATGTGAGGAAAAAAAACCCAGTGTATCGTAGGAGCCCAGGAGGACTCTTCCAGAGAGGTGTGAGTGGTGCACTGGCATTTGTGTCCAGCCATGTTCATCCCAGCCAGTACGGAGCCACTGGACCACGTCTGCACTCAGGTTCAGTAGTGCGCACCCTCCATTTAGATTCGTGTCCAAGGAAACAGGGTTTGACCTCCAACTGCTCCAAAGGGATTTCCTCACATTATCCCATGGCTCTTACTCATGTTTCTTGTATTTAGTACGGCCACACACAGAAAAAAAGCTCTTTCAGTCACGTAAAACCCCTTCCTTCCCACTCCCTCTCTCCTCCCGGACTATGCTGGGCCACATATTTGGGTAAACTATGTGGAGGGGTTTTCTGTGTTTGCTGTCTGACATTCTCTGACTCCAAAATTATGGATTAATACAATGTACTTTCTGAATATGTACACGTGCTGCTGGCACAGTTGTTGTTTTGGCCAGCAGCCCTTTTCCCATGACAGCATTAGGGAGCTCTCTCTCTGGGAGGTGCCTGCTGAACTTTGTTCACTACCCCTTTACATGTCAAAAGCAGGAATGTTCACTGCTGGGATGACAGGAACGGGGTCTCCTGAAACACAAGCCAGGGTAGCTGTGCTGAGCTACAATCTGCATGATGACACACTCTTGCGTAATTTAGGGATAGGACAAATACTTCATTGACCTTTACTCTCATAGCTGCTTATTTATCTGCATTAGATAAACAGCCAAAGGCTATATCTCACCCTCAGCAAACAGCAAGTTCTGTCAGCACCACAAATACCATTTGTTGCTTTATTTTATGGGAAGGAAGGAAGATTACCTTTTTATTACTGCTTTCAGGGATGCCTCACTGCGAGGCCTGCTCTCCTCCAGCCTGGATGTTTGGAGCTTTTATACCCTGGGCCGGATTTTGCCCTCTGGCAAAATTCTGCCCTGTACAAGTTCTTGAGCATGTTGCACATTTGACGAGACTGAGAGCAGTCAGCTCTAGGCTTAAAGACAGAAATAGCAGATCATTATCTGAACTTCTATGAACTGGGGGGGGAAGGCACTTTGGTCTGGGTCATAGATGGAGCTTCCGACAAGTTCCAGCTTGGCTTCTATAAGGCTGTCATAGTCCTGGTATGAGAAGAGACAAAGACACAGCCTTTGACTAGACCTTTGCAAATTATACCTCTGTTACCATCTAAAATGCTAGTATAGCTAGGCCTTTACTTTATTAGTATAAAGCAAGCTTGTCTTATGCAAGCAGCTTCTCGTCCCATCAGCACCAGCCTGGCATGAGAAGGGTGTCTCCTTTTGATTTTCTTGGCTCAGTTAAATGTGGTTTATTTCACACTCGGAAGAGCTAGATGCTAGACCTTAGCGGGGGAGAAATTTAATTTCAAGCTTGAACACAAAGTTTCGGATCTGTTTCAGATTTCCAGTTTCCTTTAGCTTGTGCTCAGCACTAGTAACTAGATTACTGAAAGGACCCCTTCTCTTAGTACTCCCCTTATTTATACTTAGGATGAGTGTGAGACAGAATCCCAAAGCCAAATGTCTCCCAAATTTTGAGGTAATTTGGACCTGGCTCCAAAATTTTCAGAGCTTTTTTCTCTAGGAATAAAAAACTTCCCTCCAACTTGCATTTTGGAGAAGTTCACACCCAGTTCAGCTTGATCTCAAACCTATCAGCCTGCCCTGATAGGGTTTCATTTCTCTACTGAGTTCTGCAGTCCTTTTTTTGATCAGCACTTTGTCTGCATTTTGTGTCTGAGCCAAAGACCACAAAAACCTTACAAGGATGTCTTCGTGGACTTCAGGGACAGCTACATTAAGCTACAACATGTGTTTCCATGTGCCTTCAATCATGGGTTTTGGCGAAGTTGTGAAGAAATTTGGTTCTGTCTTATTGAAAACAAGAAATCCTGGATTTGTTTTGAGTCACTCTTTTCTTCCTCCTTCTTGTGCCGAAATGTTCAGTAACTTATGGATGTCTTCCTAAGCAGTGTTAACATTTGATCCAGAAACCTTTGGTGACCTGCTGATTGATACAGCCACAGGCTAAAAAACCCCCACTTTTTCTGGGCTCACTCCAATAGCTTTGATCTAGAAACTGAAGAAATTTGCAAATGTTTTGTAATAGGAAAGAGAAAGATATTTTCCAGAATGTTGAGGAGATATTGTCCAAAATGAACTGTTACATACTAAGGTGGAGATGACATATGAAATAGTAAATACACAGCAAGGCTGAATTATTCATGGAGGAAGGAAATTGGCTGCTTACCTTTGGGAATGGAAATCTGAATGAACCTAAGGTTTTCAAATGAAATGAGTTGGATGGTTTCAGCCCTCTCCCTGGGGTGTGATAATGTCAGCATCACGTCTTGATCTCTTTTGGAAATGCCCTTTCTTTCTCTCCTTTTCCTTCTCCCACAGCATATTGTTGCAGTATTGTTGCTGTCAGCTTGTCACTCTGACAGTGTTTGCTGTTTCTCCCAAACTTAAGGTGAGCAGAATTGCAATTGGGCAAGCATATATGGAGTGCTCCTGCTTGGTATTCAGCGGCAAGGACAGATGTCTACCAAGCGGCTGGTGGGCATAGATTTTCAATACCACTGCAGTCTGCACAGATTTATTTTCACAGTCCAGTCTGTAATCCCTAGGTTTCCAGAGATGCTAAATGCAATTCTGAACATTTTCCTGTCACGCTGTGTGCATGTGTGTGCTCATTGTTTGCTTGTGTGTACATGTGTGCATGTGCATGCATGCGTGCGCATGCATGTGTATATGCTTGTGTTGGGGAGCCTCTGGGGTGCCAGGACTTATCTTGCCTTGAAGGGGGGAATCATCACTCTTCTCCTGTCTTCAGAAAATAGGATGGCACTGTGATGAATTGATAGAGAAGTCCTGGTCTGATGTGAGCTTTTTCAATCTCAAAACTGGTATGCAGATTCAAAGAGTACTTGAACTCATCTGTATTTATTGTTCTTCCCTCTTTGCCATGGCTTCTATTTTCTCTTCTTCCTGACAACCCAAACAAACAATGTTTCACTCCCTCTCCTCCCACTTCAGCTTGCACAGTAACAGCCCTCTGGACCTCACTGGTAGCTTTGCTTCCTTCCTATCCTTGTCTCCTTCCTCTCCTCCCTGCTCAATTTCTGTCTTATTTAATCCACCTACTACCAGATGTTTCCACTGTGCGAAAGGAACTTCTAGATACCTGCGTGGGAGGCTTGTCTCATTGCAGCAGGGAAACCTATTTGTTCAGGCAAAGGTATTAACTACACCTACATATGCAGCCATATGATTTCAAGCATGGATATCTGCAAAACACCATTCTGGAAGTTAGGTCTTCATTTGGGTTCTTCTTTCTCTGACAATCTACTGTCAAAAAGACAGCAGAGAATTACCGCATCAGACAAGTTTACTTCTTGCAGAAATCCCTGAAAGCTGTACAGAGGGCACAAGCAACCCTAGCATGGAGGGATGGGAAGGGCAGTTTCATTTATTCCACCTGGAAATTCCACATGTAGCAGGATAATCCAGATTTCTGGGCACTGGAGATGAACAGAATGGCCCAAAGCAGCTACAACGTGTCGGGATCTGTCCCATAATACAGGCTGAATGTCAAGAAGGATTAACCATTTAGGTAGATAATGAAAACTGTTACATTTGATAGGGTAATGGGAAATATAAATCACTGTGCTACATGACCTAAGGCAGCTACTAGCAGACTAGACTTTGGAAAAGACTTTCCCCATGGGCAGATGGGCAGATTATTCTTCAGTTTTCCACGGCAGAAATTCTCATCTCTAGCTCTGAAACATTTGCTACTGGAGGATGTGGTTCCCTGACATTTTAAGCTGGCCTGAGACTGGGATGCAACAGGCTCCCACCTTCCACCCTTCCTCCTTTTCCATGCAGGAGTCTCCAAAAAACTGAGAATGAGGAAGTTTCATCTGTGGGGACCCTCTGAAGGGTGAGTGGCGACTGGAAAAGGCAACCTCCCGGGGGCCGAGGCTGTCCCTGGCACCCGTTCTGGGAAGTATGTAAGCACCTCCATAACTTAAGGCAGATTTTAAACACCTTTCTATTCAGCATGGAGATGTTGATTTGCCCTTAATCCACACCTTTGTTTGTTGACAAAACTTTCAAGCCTGTTTATATATACTTTGAGCCAGGGCTAGTTGCTTAGGTGGGGCTGCTAGGTCTGGGCCAGAGCCTGAGTTTTGTTTTAATTAGGTCCTTAATCTGTCTGCTCTGCCATGTGCTGTGCACTTCCCCAGTGCCATCTCATGGCTCCTTCAGGTTTTATTTATTGACACTTGTCCTGTTTCACCTTGGATTCCCCTCCTGTGTCCTACAAGCCCCTTACCACTTACCTACAGCTGGCTGGCGCCGGGGCACGGCTGCAGTCCCCAGGGCCCGGGGAGCGAGCTGACCAGAGTCAGGAGTCGTCCCGCCGAGTGCTCACAGGAGCCAGAGGAGCACTTCAAGGGTCGGTGCGCTCCTTGCACAACATGTTTGCAGGCTCTGTAGGTGCCGGACTGTCTTAGAGAGGCTGGAAGAGGGAGTCAAGCAGGTGACTACCCAAGGTGAAGAGAGAATTATGCCTCCTAAAGTGAGCACAAACTGACGTTATGCCTAGTGTTAAGAGCATGAAGTTAAACACACACTCATGCATTTTGCTGAACTGGGTGCTTTACTGTATCCAATTAGGGGCTGATTCTGCAAGCCCTGTGTGTGTGAATAACACACATACATATATGTATCAGATGAGCAGATACAGACCGACTGGGGGGATGGCAGGAGAGGATGCTGGGGGAGCTCTAGCCCTTTCCACAGGCCCGCTTATTTCAGCCCATGCATGCACACTCAAACACTGCTGCAGGTAGCGCACGACTGTGTAGCCTTCTTCATCCTCAGGGCTGGTCCAGCCAGCATCAGCAGACTTCCCTTGTGCAGAGGAACCACTTGGGTGTCTCACTCTCACTTTTTTGGGTGCCATGGTATACCAAATCTAAGTACTGAGACTTCCACCTCATCTGCATTAAAACAGGACAAAACTGGTACAAACAAGCACAAAAAATCAGAGAGTTCATTGCACCACCCAGAGAAGATAATGGAGAAAATGTTCCTTTCTGTCCTGGTTTACACCTTTCCTTCCCTTTCCGATCACCTTGAACCAGCACTAGAGTGATTGGGTTGTGAGCTGGCTCTGAAAGCTAAACAGGCTGAAAGCTAACTGTCCAAAAACAAGAAGTGGTTTGTTTTCAGACAGGATCATGTGTGAAGGGAGCACCTCAGGCCAGTCCCCAGGTATTCCTGGGAGGGGAACCTCAGCACCGACTTTGCTGGTAGGGGTGATGCTCCCATTGCTGCACTCTGGACGGACCCAGCTCCCACTGGATGCAAATCCCCAAGCTCTGGTCTTCCTAAGGAGTTTGGCTGCTTTGTGCTGAAGTTTTAGCCAGCAATAGAGACACAAAGAGTCTCAATCCTGCTCTTCAGCCTGTAATGTAAACACTGCTAAACGTGGGTCCGGTACAAAAAGAAGTCCTTTTGCAGAAGAGTCGGATAACCAAAGTATTATATACAGAAGCATTCCTATTGACTACAAAAACACAGCACCCGTTTTATCTGTCTGCTCTATATTAAAACCAGTCATGCCAGAAGTTGCTCACCGGTTGTCTCCCTGATATGGAAGAGAGAAACTTCAGTTCTTGCTCAGAAGTAGTGGAAAATAAAGCAAGCCCCACTGCAGGATATGAAAACGGAGCCTGGAGCCTCTGACCAGTCAGGAGCGGCAATTTCCTGGCAGAGCAGCTCTATCCGTCTGCCTGCAGCTGCCCGGCCGAGCGGGCCTGAAAGGGGTTTCTGCACTACTGCTCTTCCTCAAGGGAAATCCAGCTGCCGAGGGCAGCTCTCCTTTGGAGTCATGGCCTCAGCATGCCGGGAGTGTCCGTCCATGTCCAGCTTTTCCCTGAAGCCTTTCTGCGGAGTCAGAAAGAAGGAGGAATGATACTTTGGTACCTCACACCTTCTCAAGAGATGCCAATGTATCCAACACAACACAGATAAAATGTGAAATAGTAAATACCGGTATCTGGCTTTATAGCTCATTTTTTCTGGATGCCTAACCTGCAAAGGGAGAGTGTGCGCTGCCTCTGTGTTTTTGTAAAGCGGTATGGACATTATTAATGATTTTCAATTAAAAAATAACAACAATAATGGGGACAACAATGCCTCTGGGAGTGAGGCTGCTGTGCCATATGCTGCCAGGCAAACACCAGAGCAATCTCTAGCAAGGGCACTGGGGGGCTGGCGTGGATTGTGCCTCCTTGCTAAGCTGACGTGAGGTGGCAGTGTTTCAAAATTCAACTGCAGCACTAGCACTGCTTAAGCTTTCCGCTGTCATCCTCCCACAGGGTAAAGATCATCAGTAATACTCTTCTGTAAAGGGTCATTTGCCTCCTGTTTGTTCTTAGGGTTTATTTAATAAAGCCCTTCATGGGAACAGCCTCTAAAATTTACAGGAGCTGATTTTGAGTCTCTGTTTGAAATGCTACTGTCTTGTTTGGGAGTTAGATACTGGCACATGTAAATTTTTTGTATAATTTAAGGTGTAAGTTTATACCAGTCTAGTAATATAAGCTATTTTACTATGAGAAGGCCTATGCTGTTTCATCTTATGTCAAATTTGGAGGTACTTAAGCTAAGCCAAATAAACCCACTCTTATGCTGTTACAATTGCTCAGTTGGAAGGCTCTAGTACTATAAAGCATTGATATAATGGGCAACATGTCTTATGATGACAATTTTCTCTATCTGCACACAACCACAGTCGCAGAGGATGCTGTAACACATCTGTCTGCACCATCACCTTATGTGCTCTGTGAGATAGCACTGTATCGGGCGTCACAGTGGGGCATACATCAGACAGCTCCAGTGCGAAGGGACATGGCTCTCGGTTGTCCCTAAGGAGCATGCTGGCTTGTAGGGTGATTTGCAGGACAGCCCTTGCAATTGCCAGGCAGCACCTCTATCTCTCTCCCCCTTTGTGACTATACAGGAGGGAGATCAGTGTTGGCAGATCACATCAGCACAGCCTGACACACAAAGCCCTGCAGCCGGAGACAGGCGGTGTCGTGGGGCCTGTGAACGTGTGAGCCGCATTCCCGGCCCCAGGGAGGTGTGAGGCTGCAGTCCACGGCATGGACTTCAACTGCTGGAACTCAAGTCAGTGCTCAGGGTCCAAAATCAGTCACAATGTGTTACAGGGGCATGCTAGAGCAACATGCATGACATAGCATGAAATGAGCACGAGCCTTCAGTGCTGCAGAACTGGCCCCCACCTGCATATGATCCTTCATTTTAAAGACCCCAGCATCAGGGAGATTTTCCCAAGTAACTTTCGTTAAAGTAGAAATTGCCAGGTGAGAGGGTCAGAAGATTTGCTGAGTGGGGAAACTATTTGCTGGGTAACTTTAAAAGAAGGAGTTACATAAAGTCAGGGTACTTTAATATCTCTTCTACAAAGGTCTAGGATCACAAATCTGAATCAAGTCTTGCTGTCTGAGAAGGCTGCTTGGCTTGTAAATCAGTCTCTGTTTACAACTGCCGGTGACAGATCCCACGCTATTAAAGATGATGTCATTTCGTAGTGAAGTATCTGTTTTTCCCATGGCAAAGACGGATCTGCCACCCCAGATCAGACTCTTGGCTCATCACATCTTGTTTTCTGCCTCCAGGGATGGACAGTGGATGGTGCTATAAAAAACAGCAGTTCTCTTCACTCACTTATAGTTCTTTAAAATTCATATATCCTGTGAAATGATGCTATCTGTTTGTCTCATCACCTGCACATGCTCAACTAATGCCCTAATCCATTAGATTTGACTACGCTTTCAGTGTCTTGCGTCATGTCAGATCTTGCTGGCAGTACAAAACTGTCGTGGTTTAGCTTCAGTCGGCAACCAAGCACCACACAGCAGCTGGCTCACCCTCCCCCCCTGGTGGGATGGGGGAGAGAAGAGCAAAAGTAAGAAAACGCGTGGGCTGAGATAAGAACAGTTTAATAATTGAAATAAAATAAAATAAAAGAAAAGAAAATAATAGTAATAATAGTAATAATGATAAATTGTAATGAAAAGGAAAACAAGAGAGGGAGAGAGAGAGGAACAAAACCCAGGGGAAAAAAAGAAAACTGAAATGACAAAAACATACTGAATTTGTATTTATTCCCCCAGAGCTGCACCACCAAAGATTTAAGTGCCTGATTCCCTACCATTCTCCAATGCTCTCCATGAAATGCAGGGCTCTCCAGGAAAATGCAGCTAGGAGTTTTTGTTAGAAGCCTTTATAAAAATCACTTCTGGCCTGATCAGCAAGTGTTTTCTAATAAGCATGTTCAAGAATGGGTAAAAGAAAGAATAGCTACACTTGGTTTAGTCAATTGTTAATCACAGCATATTTCGTTCACTCAAAGAAAGCATGTGTCCTATTAATGCACACATACACACTGTCTGTCTATCTATCAGAAAACAGGAGCAGGCACACATGAATAAAGTAAACATACATATTCTGCCCACCAGCTCTATCCATCTGAGCGGTCTGAGGCTGGAGGATTGGGTCAGGTCCCACAGTGTGCCAGCAGCACGCACCCTGCACCTCCATGCCTGCCTTTGACCCACTGCTGGGAAGGGCGGTGTGTGGCCACTGGGGAGACTGTGGTTCCTGAAATCCTACAGTGCTGCTAGATGTTAGGCCGAGCACCTACATTTTTTTGCATAGCAAAAAATCGCCCCTGGAGGATCAAAGGCAAAAGATACTATTTACTTCTTGGCCTACAGACTTTAGAGACGTTACTGTTGTACCCACCTACAATCACTGCAAATGGCTGCCTCTGAACAGGCAGTGAAATGCCTAGTTTGTGAAGTGCCTTGACTGATATCGTAAAGCGTCCAGGAATAAAAGCCACAGTGGGTCAAAACCGTAACTTCAGAGTCAGGCCAAATGCATGGGAGTTGGGAGCTGATCCTTTAGTGAAGGATTTACAATGTTCTGGCACTGGAAATTGGCACTGGCTCTTAAATATCTGTAGCCACTGTAAGGTCTCTTTCCACTGCCCAGACTGGTATAAAGAGGTTTTCGTGTAAATGAGATTTGGCCCCTGAGAGTTCTGCCTGGGTAAAATAATTTTGATTTGGTCGTGTGTTATTACAAATCTAGGCTTACTGTTGTTCCTCCCTGTATTGAAAACTGATGTTCTAGCTGGTTCTACCCCTGACTAGCCACTACCCCGGTTACAAAGGGACTTGCACCTAGTGCTGCACATAAAAGACACACAGAATACCTTAGATAACTTTGAAAGAAAGCCCTTTGCCCCAGCAAAGGATCTGGGGGTTGGTATTTACAGCAGAGAAAACCCAGACCGCGACAAATTGGAAAACAATATGCAAATAAAAGAATAAGCAAACTGGGGAAAGGGAAATGGAAATGACACTCCAAGGCAAAATCCTTTCAACAAGACAGCTGAAGTGAACACTTACTGTCTTCTGGATGTAGCCAGTTGATAAAAATATTCACTGCTGAGAAATGTCATTACTCTGAAAAAGAAATAAAGATTAATACTCAGAAATGAGGAAAAGGCTGAAAGTCCCTGGTGACTGAAAGATGAAGAACAGCATCATTTAGGCTTTGCTCGTTGTTGTTGCTAACTCTCCAGGGAGACTGGGGCTGTGCGCTTTGTAAGCTTTATTGGGACTGCAATGGCATCAATCATGTGCCTGAAGGCAACACGGCATGTTGTTTGGCAAACGATGCTATGTGATATAATGGGAAGAAAGCACTTTTTTTTTTCTTGGTCACTGCACATAGACTTGTTTCTGATCTCACACTGGTTTTATATGGCAATTTCACTGATTTCTGCTGGCATGTAAGGGAATGCAAGGCCAAGAGGTTAGGGTGGATACATATCCGATCAGTCATCGTTCATCTGAAAGAGTTCTGTGAATTGCATTTGGATAATACTAATGATTTTACTAATTGCAAAACTGAAAAATGGAGAAGAAAACAAAATGAAAAAAAATCATCTTTTCCCTAGATTCCTAGGGAAGAGAAACTTGCTTGTGCCACAGGAAAACAGGGCTTTATTCATTGTTTCCTGTGTTCATGTTTTATAGTACTGGTTTAGACCATTATGAAAGGAGATTTGGATTCAAGAGGTCTGTTAGAAAAAAGGAGGCATAATCTCAAGTGCTCATGTGAATAGTTTGCTTAGACTTATGGACCTACCCAAGGTATGACTTAGGATATGGATGTCCCAGGTCATTCCCAACAGGCAGTTTGGAGGCAGCCATCCCATTTTCCTGGAAAGGAGAGTTTAGCCAGGCAGATGCGGGCTGCATTGGGCCACTTGTCCTCAGTGCCAGAGAGCAGTCCTTGATCTATTTGTTCACTAATCTGGATACAGCCCTGGTGACCATAATTTAGGGAAATAGTGCTATCTAAATGGGAGTCACTGAGTTTCTTCTGGTGCTGCGCTATTGATGTCTTCGCAGAATAAACTGGGCAGCTTGGGGATAATGCAGGACAAGACTATATTTCAGGGCTGTAGAGGTAGGATGCTGTGGTACAAGCCCAAAGTGGGGGCAGCCTAATTGTCCTGAAAATGTAGATTATTTAAGGTTCGTTAACACTAACTGAGCAATTCACTGGTATCATTTTTTTCTGGATAACAGTCATTGGCATCGGCTAGCAGTTCAACAGGTACCGGCTAAGGGGTAAATGATATTACTACAACTCCTGCTCCCAAACTGTAGAGTCCAACAGCCGGAGTTGGATTCCACTGCCTTTTGCCATTGCTGTCTGTCCACCAGCAGCAGGTGCTGTGTCTTGGTGTACCTCATTCTGGGGAGGAGGCTAAGCCCTCTGTGGCTGCATTATGTGCAGGCTCCTGAATTTTACAGGTATTCCTGAATTGCTTCCTTAGTCCTTGATAGCGGATATATTTCTAGCTCACAAGGCAAAGTTCTGCCAGTGCTGGGAAGGGAGAGAGCACAGTCCTCTACCATTAGGTATGATGTCTAACTGCCTTAATCCATTGGAAACAATCTTCTTCTGAGCAGTGGGGTATGATGCATTGTGCCATGGAGGAAAGAAAATTAAAGGTTCTTGATGATTAGCCAGGGAAGCTGTCACTGAGCCCTGCCCAGAGCACTGGGAGACAGGGCTGGGTCCATTCTCACTGTCCCTGAGGATAACATAATCCGTTTGACATGAAAGACCTAAGTGGAGAGCAAGTTTTGTGCTGGAATGGTGCAGACCAGTGTGTCAGCATCCCCATTTTTTAGCATACCCAAACTTTCAGTGCACCAGGAGCCATGGCTGCTGTACACCAGAGCCAGTTTTGTTGTACTAAGCCTGCTCCCAGCATACAAAACCATCTTTTCATTTTATGTAGCAGCACTGTTGTACTTCTTTCCAGCACCTCTCTTCTACACAAAATTAATGCTGCATGAAAGTAAGATAATAAAAATGTGAAGTTTGGAATCCCTGTGGTCCTACAGTATGACCAAAGAAAACTTTGCTGCTGCACTTAGCGGGATGTTTATGTCATGTTTTAGGGAACCTTTAAGGAGTTAAAAGGTACACAGTGATGACATCTTTCATGTCTCTCCATCAGATGCCTTGGTTACCAAGAGTTCAATAGTGCAGGACTTTTTAAAAGATGGCAATCAGAGCACTAGTGTTGGACGCCTGGGAGGAGTTTGGGCCCCTTGGCATTTGTCCTTGCCTGTTGCTCTGCCAGGCTTGGCACTCCTCTTTCAGCCTTCCCTCTTTTGGGGAGGACCATCCCTGGACATGTCTGTCAGCACGGCTGGCTGGGAGGCAGCAGCAGGAGCAATACCAGAGCAGCAAGGGGGAGAACCAGGCTGTCACAGGCCAGCACCAGGGAAATCTCAGCAGGTTGGAGGGGAGGCACAGCAGACAAAACCTCAAATTGTGCCTAGATGTTCAATGGGATGATGGGCTGAAGCAAAGGTTTGGAGTCATCTTTTCAACAAATTCAAATAGTTTTGCTATTCTGAACCAGAGTGACTGATGTACAGATTAGAGCTCCATCAGTTGCTTTACGCAGACAAAAAGGTGTGTGTATATAGCTTCAGCCTTGCCAGGTGAAGGTATTTGTTGGGTTTTACTTGATTTGTTGTGTGTGTGTGTTTGGTTTTGGGGTTTTTTTTTCAGCTTTTTGGGCCATATTTTAAAGATTTCCCCCATAAAACATGAGAACTGCAAACCGACTCCTTGCAAGAAATGAAAGCCCTGATTCTGATACACTCACAGGACTCCAAGGGAAAGGGCTTTAAGGGGAAGAAAGAATATTATAAGCTTCAGAATTAAATTACAAGCACTGAAAACATTGGAACTGACATCTTTCTCTAGCTCAGTAAATAAGAAACCTCTGCTTGTCTCATCCAAGTGGTATCAGTAAGTAGCTGGGAGTCATGAATGCTACAGCCTCCTCCTGTGAGTCAGAACACCTATCTGCTAGGCACTTCTCAGGAACATTTACCTTGTAAACTCTTTCCAAGGAAGCTATTAGCATTGATTTCAATGTACCTTCCAGTACACAGTGGTGATGCTTTTTCTCTAATAGAACTTTATTGTTTGCCTCTTTGCTCACAGAGCTTTTCTGCTTATACGCATTTGTCCTAACAGCAAGCTGCAGATGCAACGGAGGGCAGCAGTCAGAAGTTACTCATATATTGCATTCCCCTTTTTCAGCACTCTCTGGGTTTATACTAAGCTGAATGAAACGTAATATTCTTAATATATAAATCACTCAGTGTAAGATATGTAGGGAGCAGGAACAAAGGCAGAAAAAGCCCTGCCTGCATTTGGCTGGCAAACTTCAGAGCATGCTGGCCTAGCATCTTTCATCGTTGCAGAATCATACAGTAACTTCTCAACCCTTTATACACATGCAGGCTTGTATTTGTGGTTGCAAAGAAAATCCTTTCAAGTACAAACAGCACATAAACTCCTCGCTGTCTAAGAATATCTCTCAGAGGTGCAAGCTGTCTCTATGCTTACTGCCAGGATATTAGCTCTGAATCTTAGCACTGACACATAGCCAGAAGTGTGGACATCTCTAATAGTGCATGCTAGTTGGTCTCCAACCTCTTTTCAAAAAAACCCAAAGCGTCACATCTATTGGACTTGATACATCCATAGACCCTGACTGAGAAAAAAAGGTACGTGTCTGTGTATGTACTTTCCCAGCTGTGCATTTGATTTTTAGAAGTGCTGAGCATCCATAGTGCAGGGAGGCTTCCCTTCGGGGTATAGAAAAGAATGGTTGCTCAGAAGGTTTTTGCCTCCACATGAGCACCAGCTGAGTGCAGTGTGTACTGCAGGCCAGGAGACAGGGAGCAGCTGTGCCATGGCACGCTGCACTGTCAATGTCACTGTCCCTGTCACCGTCCCAGAGCTCCTGTGAGTGAGCTCCAGCAGGAGCAGGAGGTTCTCCGCACCCCCAGGCGTCCTGGCTGCTTGGTGGGAGTGAGTGGCACTCACTGATAAAGTGGTGTACGGGCATCATTTCAGAACAGGGCTTTTACAGAGCTGCGTTTGTCATTTCCACAGTGTAACTTTCACCATCTGCAGCAGTCAAGCCTGAGAGCGTGATTTTGGGAAGAGGATCAATAAGGCCTAAAAGGCAAGAAAACAAACCCCTTAGGACAGCTGATCGTCGTTCTGCTGATGTGCAATTTCATCAACCAGTGACAGCAAAATATGGCTCCATGTCACAGCAGGCTTGGAGAAGGTTATGTTCTTACTGCCCCATGGAAAGCAATACTAATATTCCTGATCCTTTTCCTCCAAACAGACCCTGTGTGAATCTGATCTAAAACCTGATGCACCGGGAACAGCTGCCTTTTGGGCTAGACCTAAAACTGCATTCTGCCTTTTTGCATGGCTCAAACTCTCCTGCTGCTGGTTCTTGAAAATGAAGGTGAGCCCGGGGTTTCTGGGGTTTTCTCGCGGGCTCTGCACTTGTGTCCTAGGTGTTGCTGTGTCCAGACTTCCCATGCTGTTGTTTCAGAGGTGTCCACTTGCCCCTGGTGGGTTAAACAATCTTCTTCCTATTACCCCACAGAGTGTTTGGGATTTCTGATGAAAGAGGGAGCAGCAGTGTCAACTACTATTATTAGAGTGACACTTTTACGTTTACTGACATTTCCTTCGGTTTACAGTATCCCAGAGCCAAGTCAAACAGCCCCACCTCCTCTTGCCATTCTTGCTGCTGACAGCTCTCCCCGGTTCACCTTGTGGTCATACATTTCCAGGCAGCACTCTGCTTTAGTTTCATGGGACAGTCATGCCATAAGTCCCTGTTAGAGGAGTCAGCCAGGCAGCTCCTCCATCCCAAGCCCAGGCTGTTCTGCCTTCGCGCTCCTCTTTCTCATTATGGCTGCGTCCGGCTGCTGTTAGACTTCACCCCTGCAGCAGGAGGAGCAGCCAGAGGATGTTTGCACCCTCGCAGCCAGCCTTCTCAAAACATGCCTTCCCTATCGCTCAGCTGGAGGGCATAGGGTCCCTGGGCGGGATAGTACAGCAAAGCTGACCTGAGATGTCTGCTTTAGACGATTTAACATCTAAAGCAGAGACGATTTAACGATGTCTGCTTCTCCTTCTCTGCAACATCTGAGACACCAACCCTTTCTCCCATCACAGGGGTGGGAAACCAGCCAGGCTCCACCAGCCGCGTGTCAAAGTCTATGCAGCACAATCTGGGTATTTGCACCCTGGCTTCCAGTGACCCAGCTGGGTAAATCTGGTCTGACTGGAAGATGCACTTCTGTTGGCAGCCCGTGATGAAATGGTTTCATAGCCTCACCAAAATGTGCATGTTGCACAGAGGGAGAACTCCCAAATGCCCCAGGCCTGCAGCCCCCAGCTTCCTTCACCATCATCTGCTCTCATGTTTTTCTTTTCTCGCTATAAATGAGAATGTAGCCTTTGAAGCTGGATGTAAAAGAGTTATTTTCTATTGGTTCCTATAGGAGTTTTCTGTAGGAGGAACAATAAGGCACTGTACAAAATGTGTAAGTAGTTATATCACTCTGATTTATGCTGAAAACACATGTTTTAGTTATAGCTACAGGAACTATAAAAGACAGTCTGAAATACTCTCAAGGCTTCCTTTCTTTCACGAGAAGTGTTTCACAACAAAAATAAAATACATATATTCGCTTGTATTTTCATTGTGCATTTTCTAGAGAAGGGAGGAAGGTAGCATAAGACATTGTGCAAGAGAAAGCAAATGTAGGCAGATCTGGTTGTTGTCCAGAATTGTGTTTTGTGCCAAATGGAAGGTTATTCTCTCCAGGGCAATATTTTTTTTTACTAAAAATACTGTACTGTAAGAAACTAAAAAAATTACAGTCTATATTTACTTCATTAGCTTCTTTTACTTTTCCCTGTCCTTAAACTATTACTTGACTCCTTATGGAAAAGTCCTACACAACTGTTAAAAAAATCTGTAGGAATCATTAGAAGTGACTCTAATGTTAATAGGTAATACAGAGTGAGATGCATTTAGTATCTTGTAAACCATGTTATCTTCTACTCTCTTATAGAAAGGCGCATCTGCAATGAGCATTTAACCTCCACTGAAACTCACAGAAATGTCTGAGGACTGATAGTAGATTGCTGATTATGACTCAGCAGATCTGTTCTTCCTCTAGGTCTTTTTCTCTAGGTTTTCACCAAGTCCTCATTGTCAGGCTTAAATTTGACTCAGCTGGACTATGGACAGATTATCTGCAAAAGAAAACAAATCCTGCAGTAATGTTATTATACAGCCATTACATGAGCAGGATAGATGGAGATGGCTGGAGGAGCCGAGGTAAGGGCAAAGTGCAGAAATGGATGATGGATAAGGAGAACATGAGGCAGCAAGGTAAAATGCAAGAGGGAAATGGGAAGTCCAGGAGAACAGTGCTGCCTTGGGCACCTGAGTCTGCATTTGTCTGCAGAGGGAAACCACCTCCATGCTGGTAATGCATTACAGTGATTTGCTTGCAGAGCTAGTGACTCTGTCATGCTAGAAACAGTGCCGAGATGAGGCAGGAGTGATTGATAGTCTCTGTGAATACTGTGCCAGGACCAGGGGTGGGTGCAGCAGCCACAGTGTAGTTAGGGAAAGGGGGCTGTGCTGCTGTAGGGCTGCCCCTGTAACAAGAGGTCCAGAGCACGCATTGTATGCAGGGTAGGACAAATGTGGGGCAAGGGAGAAAATGCAGTCCCTGCAAAGCACACTGGGACATGCTGTAAAGAGAGGATCATACAGATCCATATAGACCTCATATAGGTCAAGATGAAGGAGTGGGCACCATTGAGCTTTGCACTGTGAGCAGTGAAATGCAGCTCGCCTCACACCTTCCCATATTCAGCGGGAGGACTTCCAGTGTGGGGAGCTCTGCGGCAGGGCAAGACCACCTTGTCATGGGCACTCCTTCACCGCCTTCGTTTCTCCTTCCCTGAAAGAGATGCAAGAGAGGAAATAAAATGGTGAACGTGAGGGAAGCTGCTTAGCTGGCAGGAAAACTTGGCCCTTTGGCACCACAAAGATGGAGGTCAGCATTAGCAGAGCACCAACACACAGCCAAGTCATTACCAGCCTTTGGCAATATGGTGGTGTGAGCTCCAAAGGGGGGCGAGGGAGTCCCATTGGCAAGCCAGGACAAGGACTCTTCCGTGGGAACTTGCAGGAGGCAAAGCTGCAGCTGCTGGGGCCAGGGGCGCAGCAGTAATCCAGACTCCAGGTGACAAAGGCCTGGAGGAAAATCTTGGAATAAGAGCAAAGAGGAAAAGTTAGATCCTTAAAACGGTCTGGAAAACAGGCGGGTGTGCTAGTGCAAGGGCTGAGCCCCAGCTGGCCTGGGACTGTGGGTCTGGTGGGCAGCGCGGGCTCTGCTGCTTGTGGGAGGGATGCAGAAGGACGGAGAGGGGAGGTGGTGAGGAGGAGGTTCAGGGGTCCAGTGGTGGCCAGGCTGGGTGTCAGCCGGTATCAGCAAGGAGACATCAGATGTCAATGCGAAACTAAGCTACTGGAGGGCCAAGTAAATTTGCCTTTGGCTAAAATTTAGGGTGGCAGCTTTGCAGCTCCAGGAGTGCAACCAGAAAGCATAGGGTCCAGGCAGGCCCTGGGCCAACTCCTGTTCCCCAGCTGAGGCCAAAGGCACAGCTCCCTCTGACTTCACTGGCAACCAGGGGTTTACTTCAAAAGAGGAGGAAGTGGAGTGCTCGGCTGAAGAAAGACAGAAGTGCCGGGTGGTGCTGGAGGAGTGCCTCTCGCTCTCCCTGCCGCTACCCCCTCCGGCCCCAGAGTTCGAGTTGGAGCTGCTCCTGCCTGAGTCATGCAAGGTGCTCGCTGGTGTCAGGCACTGGCAGTCCCTGCTTGAGGCATGACTTCAGCCTACGGGGAAGGAGGGGGGCAGCGGGGGAGCAAGAGCAAACGCGGCTTGGATATTAAGTCAGAGCGACAAACGTGCATTTGCTCTTAGGCAAAAGCCACAAACCCCAGAGCCCCCTCTAAGGCTTTCACGTGAGAAAACCACAAAAAAGGGACGACAAATTTGTATGGCTGCAATTTTACCTTAGGATTTGCCATCATTAACTCGGGTGCAGCCACTTAGTCCACCTGCTGCAAATGGCCAGCAGTGTCCTGCCTGCTGCCCGCCACAGGGCAGGCAGAGGATGTGGCTGTGCCACGACTGTGGCATTTTGATGGGGTAACACAGCATCTCTTCTTACTCACTTACAGGATCTAGTCACTAAACATCTGGCTTTTCTGCCCAAGTGGCAGAAAAGGCTTTGAATATCCATTACCCCTGTCTAAAGAGACAGTATTACTTTTCCTATCTTTAATCTCAGGAAGAAAGGAAACAATTACATGGTCTAAAGTCTTAAATAATAGCCTGTAACTCAGACGGTCTTCTCAGTGATTGCAGCTAGTGTCATGGCCCTCTGGAAATACCCTCAAACACCTCTTATACACCACCAGTCCACTTAGATGAGAAACAGGGCACCCATTTAATTTTTACATCTCTCTATATAATATTATTTCTTGCATTTTTTAAATCAAAGACCACACACAAGTCTCAGCTGGTTTCTTAAAAAGGCAACAACACAAAGTAAAGGCCAGAAGAAACCCTTGCCAAGATGCTCTGGTATTAGGAAAAGTTCACATCCACCACAGCAACCCCTTCAAGGGCAAGAGGCAGGAGAGCACCCTTTGCTCTCGAGGGGCTGTAGCAGGGATTAAAAAGGAGGCAATCAATGCATTGAGTTATAAATGGGCTTTGTAGAGGAGCTGGTTGAGATCATGCAGGTGAGCCAGTCAACGGTAAACTCACCATTGCAAAAAGGGACCGTCTGCAGAGCGGGACCTTCATCAGAGGTAACTCATTAATTGTGCCTGCAGTCGGCTGGTACTCTGCGTGCCTTCCACTGAGTGCTAGTCTGCTCGCTGAGCAGGGATCCACTCTTTCACATGCAGACACTATTCATGGGGCAATGGAAGACATTTTTGCTCTTTAGAGCGGTGCCTGTTCTGTGCCTTGCACCCTGTTTGCTTTCTGCAGTGATTACATTGCAGCCCTTTGTACTATTTTGAGCACTGTAATAATTTAGAGCCATTGTTAGAGCTGGTACCTTGGCCAGGAAATGCTGGATTTTTCTTAATTCCCATTGTATAAATCTTCAAGCTTCCATTTTGCTATTTGTACATATGATATCTTTAGTACAGAGGTGCATGCATAAGGAATATGTATGTGTACATATGCATCTCTGTGCTCAAACAACCAAGACTTGTATTACAACCATAACCAACCACTTAATCTAACGTTGCAAGCTTTCTTTCTCTCTCTCTCTTTCTGTATTAGTGTTCTTTATGTATGCTACATCTTTACTGTCAGCCTTCAAAGCCAGGGAATTGTGTCTCCTCCTATCTGCAAAAAAAGCACCTACCGTGTTTTAGAACGCTGTGCCAATAAATAAATCAAATAACAGCTTGCACCAGAGATCTGGGACTCTCCACAATCGTTTTTATCTTCAAGTGAATGATGTGGTGGAGAAAGCTGCTGAGCTTGCAGCTGCGAAGATTTAAGTCCTTTATTTACCCACTGAACAGATAAAACAAGGGTGACAGCAGAGCAAACTTCCCCGCATTGCCCCATGCAGACTAGGGCGAACACCTTCCAGCAACAATTCAATCTCCCAGCTCCATCTTTGGTATCATGCCAGCTGTGACAGCGGCTTTTTGTGACAGCAGCTTCTTATCACTGAAAACTGGCCACGAAAGAGTCTCTCTCCCAAAGGTCAACAAACAGATGTGCATAAAAAGGAAACCTTACAAATGTTTGAGTAGTTCCTGATGTTTAATTGTACCCGAGGGTTGCACCGTTGGTGTCAAGCACGTGTTCCCTTTCCTATAGCAGCACAAGGGGATTAACTATGTGAGGGCCATGTGCAGCACCCTGACTGACTGAAACAGGGCAACACGATTAATGTCAGCCTGTGCTTATTAAACAAGATGACGTGGATGCCACCACCAGCTCACTAAGTCCTGCGGTCACTGGGGCTGTAGCCTGGAGACATCACCTGTGTAGACTGCTTGCATCCTCCATGTCTTCCCGAGGCACCTGCACCTAGCCAGGTCACGGCCAGGACATGGGGCTGGCTTTCCCTCTGGCCTGGCCCAGGGCTTCTGGGCCCTGCAGGGTGCAAGCTGGTATGCCAATCCATTTTCACAATCTGCAGAGCAGCCTTTACTCTCTATACGTAGTTCAGCTAGGAGATACCTCCTTTGCCTGTAATGCTGTTGGTGAGGTAACCTTGCTAAATCCAACAGATACCTGATCCAGCCCTCCAGCTTGGCACAGGGTGTCCTTGCCAAGCTTGGGCAGTGCTACACCTTAATACCTGGAAGCAAAGTGTACATTTGAGTGTTTCACTGCAGAGGGAGGGACCGCACAGGGAGTTCAGACCTTGTTGCCAGCCAGCAGAGCAATAAAATCAAGGCCAGCAAACAGAAAGGGGACTGAAAGAGGACAAACTTTTATTGAATAAAAGCATTTTGCAGAGAAAAAATGAATGATTTCAGTAAATTAGATGAAAGGACACACACCTATAACAAAAAAAGAAAATTGCTGGAAAGCATTTCTTTCCAGAGGGATGAAATTCTCCTTTTTGCCCTCTGGTGATCAATGGTAAAGCCACAGTGTATTTCAGTGGGAATAGCAAAGCATGCCTGAAGACCTTCCCGAGAGAGAACAATAATCTTTAACAATTTGCAGTGCAACAGCAGAGAAGGTCACTCGCTCTCTGTGCAGGCTGGGGGTAGTGTGAGGGTAGGTCAGGTACAGGTCACGGCTTTCTGTTTAAACAGATCCAGGAACCCCTGTACCCTGCAAAACTGGTGGTGAATAACAGCCAAAATATTGTACCTGTTATTCCAGCTCATAGGTTCCAGTGAGTAAATACATGTATTATCTTGTTTCTCTGTCAGCTCTACAGTCTGTTCACCCCAGAGCCTGATTTTGTGGGTTCAGGGAATTTCCCACACTTGAGGTGGACTCCTAACTCACCAGCATCAAAAGGATTTTGGGGTTGAATTCAGCTTTGAATTAATGAGCTTTCTGTCACACGTTGCTTCTGGTTCTTCTCTTCTCTTCCTTTTAAAATGCCAGAGAAATCAATAACCAAAGCTAAGTTAACAAAAGATTAAAATTTGCCATTCTTACTGGATTTGCAACCCTTCTGCGAAGACTCATTGCAATTGTGCTATATCTCTACTGCACAATAACACATCTCACAGCTGCGTATCGTGCTATCTGACTATGGGACCATAAAATGGACTCCATCTTCTCAGGCTTAACAAATTTATTCACAGGAAAAGATAAATCATGTGCAGAATTGCCCCTTTCTGAAATAAAACTCCATAGAAAGAGGATTATGCGTTTCTCTAAAGCTTCTTTTTGGAATGATGCTTAATATTCATTTTTGCTAGCAAGCAAGGTAAATTTCACCAATTTGATGTCTGATGACAAATCCGATCTTGCAACTTTCTACATCTTTAAAAGTGACAGCTTCTCCATTAACCTAACTCAATTTTCTGCTGTGATTGAACCTTTTTTCATGTAATTCAGTCACAGGGCTTTTTTAAACATTGGAGCCTGGCATGCCCTTTCTTTGTTTCAAATCCTGTAGGATAAATTGTGCTGCCTCTATGTCCTCACGCTCTTTGGACTCATATTCTTATCCCATATAGAAGCTGGGGTTATATTTTTCCTTCCCCACATTTTTAATGCATGCCTTTTATTGTGAAGTGTTTGTTGTGAAAATTACACATCTTTCTTTAAGCAGGAATGGATAAAGAGGGTGGGGGACATTCATACCAGTGCTCTTGTGCACTTTGGCAGCCCAGTGAGGCTAAGCCCTGCCAGACCCATGGTCCCCACCCGCAGGGCTCTGACCCCCTGCCTGGGGCTGGTCTAGCTGAGCCATTGCAATCAGCCTGGTGCTCCTCCCTGCTGGCTCCCAGGCCCCTGCTGTGCTTGTGGGGCAGCTCCAGACCTTCACACATTGAGGTTATTTGGGGAATTACCTCTATTTATCTTTTTAAAAAAAAAAAAAAAAAAGCTGAAATTAGAACCAAATCCTTTAAGACATGCAGAACCAACCATCAACCTTTAACTTAAGAAAGTTTATTCTCAAGCAGTTATTCAATGCCAGTGATCTAAAATGCTATGGCTTACAACCTGGAAGCCATGGAAATTTCTATTTGGTTAGTAGCCCAGATCAAACAATTTTCTGGTGAACCCCTCCCCACCTCCCAGCTGAAGACAGTTTTGTTTCTAGTGAAATAATTAGAGGCTTTTTGATTTTGTTTTATAACCAATGGCATGGTAACAAAGGGCTGTGCCTGTGCTGGACACTTTTGAAGGACAGTGCTGCAAGGATGTGCAAGCTCCCCTGTGAAATTTTGGGCTCTCAGTGTGAAGGAACAAGGTGTATTTGTAAGTGCAGAGCCAGTACTGGGCATTTTTTCAGCTCTTTTTACAAGAAGTCGGTCAGCATTGAGCAGGATTGCCTAGGAGACACAAAGCAGCAGAATTACTGGGCTGGCTCCATGTTCCTAAATGGAACTGAACAAGCTCAACAAAGAGTGCCTGGCAAGTTTGTTTTCAAGTCTAATGATGAATAAACATCTCCAACTACAAACCCTACAAGCCTCTGAACACACGAACAGAAGCAGGGAAGAATATAGCACTTTTTGCACTTCAGGGACTAGCAGAAAAATAAGAAATTTAGGGACTGGTAAAGTCAATGTGCATGTGTCTAGTATGCTTTTCTTTTCTTTGTCAGTCTACATGAAGGGACATTTCAGGCCCCAAACTCTCTTTGGGCCCAATTAGGCAGCGGTAATTTACTTGCTGCCACTGCTGTCACTTTCATTTTGATGATCTTGTAAATAAATTCCTTTAAAAAAGGGCAGTGATTATTTATCCAAGCCTGAAATTTTTAGAGCTCTTGCTTTATGGCAAAATAATCAAACATCAAGCTCTGACCTGACTTGGCACTCCACATAGTTACATACTAAAATACATGTGCTCATATGTAGAATTAAAAACACTTATTAGAGAAGGGGTCCAGGCAGCATGCTGGACCCTGGCAAGGTCAGGAAACTGTGATAAGAGCGGGTATCTTCCCCTGGAGCTGACACATTGTTGTCCCTGCTCCGTGCTGCAAGAGGACACTGGCCAGAAGGTGCAGTAAATAGTGGGAGAAAAAGTCCTTCCTGCCCCTACTTTGCTCAACATGTTTGTTATGGACAACTTCTGCAGGTACTGAAGATGATAGCAGCCTGTGACTTTGGTATTTGCTTTTCACGTGGGGAATTTAAAATTAATCTTATTTCCATTAATTTATTGGTGCCAGTTTTCAGAACTGAGGACCCTCATGAGACAGCTAGAACCATGTTTTGAGTACAGCCTGGGCCGACCATTTGTCATCTCACATTGCTCTTATTTACTGATATGTGCCCCCATTGCAGTGGATCTGGGCACTTCACAGCTGTGTCAGTGTGTTCTTCCTGAAAGCACCCAGTGAAATAAAAACTTGTTCATTTTTCCAAGGAGGCACTGGGATGAAGCAGTTCTGGATACACAACAGGTGACAGCTATGGGATGCTCGCAACCCACGTCCCCATCCCCGTGGCTGCCTGTGCCACTGTGCATGCTCTCTGATGTGAGATGCTCCAGCTGGCATCCCCCAGCCACCCCAGGCACTCACTTGCATGCTCCCGCTGTGTTCACATATATGTAAGCCAAGTTACCTGTGCTGCAGGGGGAGCAGAAGCCTCAAATGCCAACTCCTAAGCAAGATGCCTAACTATGGTGTTGTCTGTCCACTCCTGAGTCCTGCCTCTGAACGCTACTGTTCTCTGAAACCCGGGTCCTTCAGCCCTACGTACAAAATGATGCGCTATCTGTGCACCATGAACAGATCGGGTGATTAAACAGTGGATGAACTGCATTCATGATAACACATCATGTATAAAGGGCAAGAAAAGAAACCTGTCAGACATGAAAGGAAATACTTCCCAAGTGACTTTTATTAACTGAAAGTGCCAACAAGCTTTTAAACAGAGCGACCTCGCTCTGATGCCTTTGCCGCAGCCTTTCATGCTGGCTGACATTGTCCTGGAGACATCCTTTAGGTGTCTAGTCATACCGTAGGGACACTGGAATTAGGTTATTCAGGATGTTCCCAATTATCTCCATTACTCTCTTTCTCTACCATTAGGGCAGCTCTGGGAGCTCTACAAAAATAGAACCAGGCAGAAAAAAATAATTGGGAGCAAATTAACCACAGAAGATGCAGCTTTGTCCTTCAAGATGACCAATTAGAGGTTTCTGTTTTATCATTGCATTTTGATTTGCTTGCGTATCTGTCCCATTTATCTTGTCCAGCTCTCTAAATAAAAGATGCAGACAACAAACAGTTGAGGAAAGCTTTTTTCTTTGAGGTACACAATGCCTTCTAGTCTGCTTTGGCTACTTTTCTCATTTGATACACGTCTCGTGTTATTGGAGATGACCTTCTAGTCCCTGTGCTGCAGGGGCTTTAAAATCAAGGCCTGAAAGTGGGATCCCTCTCTATTATGAATGTTCCTGGATATGCCACCATGTAAATTTTGTAAAGTTTGGGAGTTTATGTTTGTCTTTGCCTTTCTGGGATTGAGCAGCGCATATGGTTTATGTCAGCATTTGTAAGGTTATCGCAAAGGTTATCTTGGCTAAATTATAGCCCTTTGTTTATCCACGTGGTTGGGTATGGTGCAAACAGCTGCACTGTCAGTAAAATCTTTCTTCTGCCCTCAACCCTGACCTGGAGGTACCAGACTCTCAGAGGTTACGTGGCTCCATATGAAAGTAGCTTTGAAGGGGCTGTGAATTAAAGCTGACACTTTACCTGAAATACCTGCCCCCAAATTAGCTGTGAAAAATCAGGTAACCAACACAAGATGCCAGTACGTCTTTGTCTAGCAGTTCACTGTGGTCAGTGAAGCTTCTCCTTGCCCTAGGAACTCATGCGTAACCTGTCCTAAAGATAAGAAAAACTGCAGTTGAAAGGGGATAACTGGAAGCACTCCAAGAGGGTTGGGGGAAAAAAGCCGTTCTGCAGCGTATGAACACGATCTGGGCCTCTTGACAGCTAGGGACTGCGCTCTACTCCAGCAGTCCTGAAATCATGCTGCAGTGGTCTTTAATTCTCTCACCACAAAATACATGCCATCCCTCCCCTTTGTTCTCCTTCTCTGTCCATATATGAGTGTGAAATAGGAAAGTGCATGCTTGCAAACAACCACATTTAACATCCTCTTCCTTTACATGCATTCTGTCAAAGATGGGGGATTCAATTCTACCTGAGGCACAATTCCTTTTTGTTCTTGCTTCTCCTCAAATTGTCCTAAAATCACCTGCTAGATGAATTACCAGCTCCTCTTTTCCTGACCCACTGCATATCACCCTGCATTTCGCAGGGAGAAGTCAGTTTCAGATCCAAAATTTCTGACTCGGACTTGCTCTTTCACTCTATTCATGAGGCTTTGTTCTGATCCTGTCTGTGCCAGTGTGCCTCAAGCATAAAATCACTGAAGTAAAGTGGTGCTAATCTGCTGTGCATCCCGAACCTGGCTTGCTGCGTATGTATGCATGTGCCCGTGAGTACATACGCCTGAGCACATGCACGTATGTGTGTAATCTAGCCGCAAAGAGGTTCTAATTAGAGCTAACCAAATACTGGAAGCAATTTTTCTTTGAATAAATTATTCAATGCATTTTGTCTTTGTTCATCTCATAAATTATTCAATGAATAGTATTTGAATGGTGCTAGAGCTGGTAGGCTACTGCAGAAATGATTAGTCAAATAGCTTATGCAGTAAAGAAGATCAACATTTGCTAAATAATATATTTGGCAAATAATATTCAACCAGCCCTAGTTCTAATTGATCCAACGAGAAATGCAGACAGCACATGGCACTCATGGATGGCTTGGCAAGTGCTCAGGAGCTGATCCTTTCTGATCTTCCTCCTTCTCCACCAATACAAATAAACATGCAGTTTCCTGTCGGTATCAATGTGCAAGACCCGGCTGGGCACACGCCTCACGTGCCTGGGTTAGTGGTACACCCCACACACGCGTGCGTTTCCCCTTCCAAGTCACAGGCAAGGCGAGAGCCTCTGGGCGAGTGTCCCACAGCTAGAGGCGGATATCCAGACCTCAGCATACTGCGGTGGGCTGCCGAAACGAGCCCGTCAGCTTGCAAGCTTGCAGACTCCTCACTTACTTTCTTGTGTGTAGTTAGTGTCAGGCGTGTGGGCAAAAGCTCTACCAACACAGAAGGCTGGCACTTTTCCTGCTACTTTGTCCTCAAATTATGTGGTGGCACAATTAAAAAATAAAAAACCCCCTCTCATTTACTAGATTGGAAAGTTGCAGGCGTACAAATAATTTATTGGGAAAGGAGGAGAATCTTATTTGCTGCAGGAGCTGATTTCAGGGACATGAATTAATACAGTTTTTGTGGTAATTTTATGCCAGACACTATGGAGACATGCTACATCTTTGTTAAATTTTGATTTTTTTGTTTCCTTCCACCATCCCCACTTCTTCCTTTTTATGAAAATAACCTCCAAACAAATCCAAACTCCTCCTTTCCACATGACATTTCTTACTCTGCAGCCTTTCATCAGAAAAGAACTTTTTTTCTTGGAAACGTCGAGCTAAGCCTTTGAAAAAATTAGATGTCATTGGTTGTGTGAAACGTCTTCCTTCTTTTTCAAAGCCAAACCTCAAGGATATCTTGTTTAGAAACTTCACATCTGCTTTATTTAGCAGTATCCAGGGCCATACAATTCAAATTAGATTTTTATTGCATTTTGATGGTCCTATTATTAATAGAAAAATAGAAGTCATCTAAAAGATCAATGCAGAGTGCTAGACACTTTGCATAGTCGCTTATTTCTGAAATAGGTCCACTGAAGGGTCCACTGACCCTTTCTGAAAGGGTCCATTTCTGAAGTGGGACCCTTCGTAGCCTCAGGTACTACTCATTGTGGCTTCCCGTGTCAGGATCTGTCCCATTCTTTCTAACCATTGCACACATATATACATGCATTTTGTATACACTTATATACACATGACGGCTCAGCAGCCCGCCAATCTTTGAAATTCTTTTGACTTTCCTTATAAGGAAAGTTAAAAGTGGGAATTTTCAAGGCTAGGCCTTTTCTTTGTTTAGTGTTATAGCAAAAGGGACACGAGCAGCAGACAGATGCTTAAGTAGAGAAGTCAACTGAATAAAAACCACACCCTTATTTCTCAGTCGATAAAGAGGATTTGCTGCCTTTTTCTATCTCCATCTGCAGGCAAAGTGTTGTCCTCTCACAGTAGCCCCAATCTGGCTCAAGGCTCCTCAGCAGTGTGAGCCAGGCTGGATGTTGCCATCCACGATGGTGAGGGCTGCGGGCCACCAGTGCCATCGCTGCTATTCAACCATAAGCCAAACTGCTTTTGGTCTGAAGTCACTGCAGTTACTCATGACGAAAGCGAGCAGAAATGTGGTTTTGCAGCTAAAATTAGGTTGTAATCAATTTTATGCAGCATTAATCACTCTTGTAAATAAGCCTCTCCAGCCACGCTTAAATCAAGCTGTAAGACCTGAACCAGCACAACAAAAGGCTCCATAAAATCAGTCCGAGTTATCCCCCCCATAGTGACTAATTACGTTAATTAATTCAAAGCCTGATTAAACAAAATTATGCTGAAAGAGAATCATCTCTGTGAGTCTTCAGAAATGCTGCTTTCAAAAATAAGGAATGAATCATTTACTGCTGTTGAAATTTGGGGTTTGTACATGTGTTGGTTTTTTTCTAATTTCATCCAAAATTTGACTACCTCATTTCTGATTTCATAACAAAGCCTGTGGCCTCAGGGCTTGCCCATCATGGGTGGTGGTAATGGTTGGTTTGTTCCTGAAATAGCAGATAGCTGCCCTGGCCTTTCCTCGCAGGAGTGACCGAACAGAAATTGCTGAAAGCGGGGAGCACCGGAGATGACTCCGAGAAAAACCCTGAAGCCTGAAATTCCGCGCAGTTTTGGAAAGCTTGGCTAAGGCACCTTGACCATTGAGGCTTGGTCATCCAAGGTAAAAATAAACACCCTCATCTACCACAGATCTACAGAACCATTTTTAAGTCCCTCCAGTGGCAATTAAGAAACTTGTTGTTTGGCTGTTGCCGAGGAGGCATCTGCAATGCTCTCCCAACCCAGGCTAATGCAGCTCTACATCGCTTCCACTTAAAATTTAGAGAAGCCTCACCGACACGGCCCGCATGGGAAGCCAGGGGCCAGGCACACCCCTCAGCTGGGGCTCATTTCGGCAGCCGAAACCCGAGGGAGCGGGGCCACTCCACACAACAGGGACACTGCTCTCAGGCCTGACCCGTGCTGCCGCTGCGAGGAAGAAGAGCGAGCAGGCTCCTGTCAGTCAGTCAGGGCATTGCAGGCTCCTGTCTGTCAGGGCATTGCAGGCCGGGCAGGCCTGCAGGGGAGCTGCAGGTGAGGCCTGGTGCAGACCGCCGGCGGCACCGCCATCGCAGCATGGCTCCCACCCCGCCATCCTGCCTGCGGGGAAGCACTGCGCCTGCCGGCAGGGGTGCCATGATGTTAATTACTGTAATCAGCTGTCGTTACCAAAAAAATTAAATCGTCTTCCAGGCAGGTTATGCGGCCCCACTCTGCCCACGGCCCAGGAGGCCATCTCAGCCCCGTGGGGCTGTCAGCCCCTGCCCCAGCGATGCCACAGGAGGGGCTGCGACCAAAAATGACAGATCCGCATTTTGAGCTAGACTTAACTGTTTTGGATAGTAGAGGTTCAGCCGAGAGAAATTAAAGTACTGAGCTGCAGTGTAAAATTATTCAACATTAAACTATTATAAAATAGTAAACAATATTGCAACTAAGTAACGAAAATAATTGAATATTAGTAATCAGTCGCTGATGTGGTTCATATCCTCTGTAGCTCTCTAAGCAGAATAAGTGTTATTTTCAGTCCTGACTCCCTGGGACCGAATACACTCACATTTTAAAACCCAGAAGATGCTAACAACCTCAAATGCTGGATCAGAGGTGCAGTGAAAGCAATACATAAAAGTATTCTCTTCTCTCTGGTGTATAACAAGTGGAAAAAAGGGAGAGATACTGCAAGAAATAGTAACTGAGACGCATGAAATGTTGGAAACTGCTCAGGGAAGCTACAGATATCGGGGAAAAAAAGAAAATTAAGAGCAAAATGTTTGCTCTTAAGGAAAGAAAAGAGCCTCTGGTGATGGGATATGGGATTAGGTGGGGATGAGGAAATCGTCAGTGATGGGGAAAGGCGGATGCGTTGGATAAATATTTTTGTTTGGCAGTTGGAAACAAATAATTTATATCCTTGTTTTAAATGAGGACAGAAAATACTTTCCATTAGTAAGCAGAGAGACTGTTGAATAACCTTTGAGAGAGAGAAAAATATTTATATCCGTACCTCCAGAGAAGTTATGGGCCAGGGCTCTAAAGGACCTGGCTGCGGCGATCATGAGCCCACTGGTACTAATGCTGAGCAGTTCCCGGATGCTGGAAGTCCCCCAGGAAACTGGGCAAAGGCTAATTTTATGCCAGTAATTCCAAAAAGGGGAGCAGATGAGTTGAGTTTCTCCGTGCCGGTTAGCCTGACATCAGTCTGGAGTGAAATAATGGAAAAGCTGATACGTGATTCGGCCGATAAGAACAGAGGAAGGAGGGGAGTGTAACTCATACCACTCAACATGTGGGAAACCCAAACGGGAAAAGCGTATACTTTTAGTGTCCATGCTTTAAAATTGACATTGAAAAAATTGGAGTGTGGAGAAAGCAGTTACAAAATGATTCACAGGCCAGAGGAAATGCCTTCCAGGGAGAAACTCGGAGGTTAGTTTGTCAGAAGAGAGACGGAATGATGCCTGAATTAAAATTTATAAGTAACTTCACAGGGATAAAATGGCAGACCCTAAAGGGTTACTTAACTTGGCAAAGCAAGACAAAATGAGAAACAATGCCTATGAATCAAAGCCAAATCAATGCACCTGACAGAAGGCTCATATTTTTAACAGAGAAGATGATTAATGAATGTGATGGATTCTCCATGTTTTGATGGCTCCAGATCAAGACTGAACTGTCTTTTGAATACAGAAGCGCTTGGGTTCAGTGCAGGGAAAAGTGGTTAAAATTAAATGACCTGTGATATATATGCAAGGTGTCAGACCAAATGGTCTGTCTGATAGTCCCTTCTGGCCTTAAACTGTAGGCAATGCAAAACTGAAAGATAAATCTGGTCCTGTATTGTTTTTATAGATAAGTACCTTAACATTTTTCTTTTTTATTTCCCGTGAAAGGAAAGATTGCAGTGGTGTGCAGTGTCCCCGGCTGGGTGGGTCACCCACTGGGGGCAGGAAGGTGTGTGCCGAGGCGCCTCTCTCGCCATGTGACCCATCACACGTGCCACCCGTGTGCAGGAGGATCGATCTCTGCAGGCACGGGAGGCCTGATGCCGCATATTTTGCAGTGTTTATATGCACACAGAAGCCCCTTGCCCAAGCTGCCTCGAGGGAGCAATTCACTGACAAAATACTGGATCCACCCCATAATCCCTGTGGGTCTCCTGGGAAGGAAGGGCAGCTAGGGACAGGTTTAAGTTTGATTAAGCTGTCATAGCAGGCCCCTTCGCCCCCAAGTAACTCCTTATCCATTGCAACGTCTTGTCTGGATAAGAAATGTTTTAAAGACACCCTAGAAGTTGCACTGCAGTATAGGAATCTGCCCCTGGATCAAGCCAAAAGCATCTCGGAGACCTTGATGCTGTGGAGACCCATTAGGCATTTCTTTTGTCAACAGACAAAAGGAAGCATAAGGAAGAATGACACCCATGCATATACTCTGTACCAGGCAGAGGGAGAGCAGATGATGCTGGAGGACAGCACAGCCCCAATGGGCCAGATTCTGACTCGGGCATTTTGCAGTCCGAATGACCCTGCCGATTTGAGCAGAACTGCAGAAGGCACAGTATGGAAAGGTGGCCCCCAGGATATCACAGTCGCTCGGGCGTGCAGGTAGAGTAATGCTCAGTATCCTGTTGTTACAACAGACAGCGCGTTGTCACGGTTTGTCTGCTCCCACCTAAGAGACTAAAAAGAAATGCTTTAATGGCCTTTTCAGACATTCTGCACTGCCAAAAAAAAAATGTTTCACTGCAAACTCATATGTTGTCTGTTGCACAGCTCTGTGAAATACTTTGCATGGTAAAAAGTGCCTGAGAGGGAAGATTATGTGAAATGAGTATTTGAGCAGAGGTGACTAATCCCTTCAACTGACAGTTGATAGGAGAAGTTAACTGCAAAATGGTTTGATATGTGTAAAGCAAAGCGCTCTGTCCTTTGCAGTTTGCTGTTGCTACTGCAGCTGAAGCAGTACAATTTTTTCCGTTGTAATCCTGTGCTCTGTTGTTTGCTCATGTGTGAGACATTTTCCTCAGCCTGAATTCTCTGCCTTTCTGAATCTCTTTAATATCACTTTACAAATCACATTCAGGGCTTCTTTTGAGTACAGTGTAACAAATATTATTTATTACTATTCTACTGTGCTAGGTACTGTACAAACATATATTGAACTAGTAGGAATATTCTTATGACATTTTCTCAGTCATATTCCTCAATGCTAGAGGCAAGAAGCAGATTTTATGGAGAGAAATAACGTTCTCACAGGCTATTTTTCTTATTCTTCCCCCCAGCTCCACTCTGTTTTGCACCTGCACTCTGTCTTGCAGCCATTTACACCTGACTGAAGAGAAAGTGAAGTAAGTGTAAAATGCCACCCACTTTGCACAGATGGAAACGACTGCATACCGGAGAAGGCAGTGAAGGAATCAGGCCACAGGGAGGGAGGAATCACCCATGTATAGTTAACCTAAAGAGCTGCACACCAAGATGTGCAGATACGAAAGCGCTAACAAAGGCTTCTGGAGGAACAGCTATTGAGACTGCAGGGCTCAATCTGTGCTCATGCAATTACGACCTGTCCCTTTTCACCTCTGTGGTACTAGCTTTTACGAGTTTCATAAACTTGCAGCCTGGAAGGGACAAATGTGATTTTATTATTATTTAATCGTGATATTATTCTTTTTCCCAGCAATTTTGATTCTGAGCATGAAAATTATGTTTGAGGTACACTTTCAGGTTGCATGTCCTGGAAAGTTGCTTAGTCTTGATCCAAAGACGCAAACTGACCAACTCATGACACTTGCTGGTAACATAATCAGTGATCCTTGTTCTTAAGCACAAAATCTTCTTTTACTTCACATTGTGATCTTTGCAGTTTCCCAGATTCCAGCAATCAGACCGTGTTAGGTTTTTGTTGGCTTCATTTAAGAATTATCCCCACTGCAATCTGAGGCATTACTGTATCCTAAACCTAGTGTATTTCGGTAGTAAATCATGCCTGTGGAGCAAGAAAGGATGTGTCTATCACGCTAATATTGTTTTCCTCTGTCATTCACATGCCACTTTAATGTTCCCTTCACATGTTGTTTAGATATTGCCATGTTTTTACAACATCACACTATTAATGCTAGAGGGAAGAATAAGATAGCGCACCCATTTTATAACTTGTTTAATTCCTTATTGAAGAGCTTGACATAACTGGGAATGACTGCAGATCTGTTGTTATAATTAGAATTTGGTCTTTAGCCCTAGGCTTTTCCCCTTCAGGGGGGTTGATTGGAGGCCTGGGAGGCCTCACATCTCAGCATGCTATTTCCTGAAACCTCTTTCATCCCTGCTGCTAAGTGTATACTGAGTGACTTGGAGGGTAAAGAATGAAGCTGTGCAGTCTCTTCAGAAGGAGAGCAAATAAGTGATTTGTGCTGAGGTAGAGGCAGACCAAACCAAGCTTTCCACAGGCAGCAGAGCAGCCAGGATTTTCTGTCATAAAGTGGCACCAGCATCTTCTGCTGAACATTGTGGTAAACGTCTGGTTAGGACCTACTGGGCAAATATGAGGGGAACAAGAGAGGGAGGCAAGGAAAGCAGAAAATATTACGAGGAAGACACAGCCTTCTGTGGTCTGCAGGGAGGAGAGCTTTCTGTGTGTGCAAAGGATTTCTCAGACTCGTTTTTCTAGGGTTGGCCAGAGCAAATCCATGTGGGCCAAAGTGCTGCCAGAATTATCACCAGCGTATCAGGGTCGGCTGCACCTGGACTGCAGGAGGGAACTGGGTGTGAAGGCTGTAGCATAGCCATGCTACTGTCTCCTAGGCACACTAGCAGGAGCATCACTGCTGCGAGCCACCCGGTTAGTCCCCTCATATAGGAACAGGGCTTTTTGCCCCACAGCTGAAGTTGAGAAACTATCTTTTTATAGAGTCTTGTTTTGGGCTGGGAGGCACTGAGGCGAATTCTCAGCTGCTGTAAATTAGCAGCGCTGCTTGGTCTTCCGTTACACCAGCTGGGGGCTAGGCCCTTATCAGAATTTATTTACAGAAATGGGCACGATCTTTGAGAGCAGTCACACTACTGGAATAGGCTTTGGAGTGACAAAAGATGTGGCTGGAAGTGTGTTATGGTCTCTCTTCTCTGCTGAAGTACAAACAGGTGGTGCAGGTATCCATCAGTCAACTCTGAATCATCAGGTACCTCCACACGCTGTTGTCAGAAACACAGAGCTGCAAAGCCCATTTGTCCCAGGGACTTCAATGGGTCCAAATGCTATTATATGTGTGTGCAAGAAGCTCACCACAGTGTGACATGTATGCCTATGTCCTTGCAACACAGGCTTATGCACACGTGCGTCCAGTTTCATATACCCACCCACCCTGGATCTGCAAAGCCTCTCAGCTTCACAGAAGTACAGTTCCACTGAAATTAGAGAGCAGAAGCATTTACAATGGGCTCCCTAGGATGTCTTGATCCAGAACAAAACTTCTTCAGGCTCTTCAAAACGTTCTCTGGCTGAATACCTCACCCCTTCTCTGCTCCTTTCCTTTCCCTCCTGCACAAACACATGCATAACTTTTTGGCGACTTTGCTATAAAAATCCCGCCACCCCTCCCCAGGAAGTCTAGACTCTGCAGAGTTGGAATGTGCCTTATTGATCTGTCAAGCCATTATATCTGGCCATTAGATTCACACGTACTCTTCTGAGATTAGCTAAATCGCTCTGCAAACTGTTAATAGGCAATTTCACAGACCCAGCTGTCCAAAGATAACAAGAAAAGTTCAGAAAACAGAGTTTAGGTAACTGATCTGTGACTGCTGAGGGCTTGTAAAGCTTTCAAAATGGGCTGTGAGTGAAGGCAATTGGTGAGGAGCAGAGGCAACCCAGATCTCTCAGGATATAGTCCTTACACCTATTCTGTTGATTATGTGTCACTCACTGCAATAACTTGGTACTATTTGCTTGACCTTTGTTCTTTGGCCAAAGGCCGGGAGTAAGTCTGGCAGGAACTGTCCTGTACCTCCACATGAAATTGCTGGATAAAGATGCATGAGGAGCTGCAGGGCTGAGCAAAATATCTTCACTTCCTGTGGTGAAGCCTGGAGGCTGAATTTCAGGGAATGACTGACATTTCCAGCAGCTCTCTGGGATCTCTGGGGATCCCTGGAAGCAAAAGTCTGTTGAGCCATATGCTTCTCCAGGAAGCAGCCCAGGTCATGGTCTGTTAAAGAGAGAAGCATTGTCCATTGTGATTACCTATGCTCTCAGCTGCACTTTGGAAACCAGCAGGAGTGAAAATGTCAAACCCGAGTGCTGATGGGGAAACAGATGCCTCTCCCCATTTAAATATGAGTTCATGGTCCCTTTGGGAGAGCAATACGTGAATTTCTGAGCAACACGTGCATCCAGAGATGGACCCTGAACTAGGATCTTGCTCTCTGCAGAGAGCTCTGAGAAGGACCTTGTGAAGGCGGCAAGGAGCAGCAGAAATCCCAGCCTGCCTAGGTTAGGCACGCTGTGAACACCGCCAGGCCAGGATGACTGCGGGGCTGTGTACGGAGTCAGCAGGCTGTGCCTGTGCTGCAGTGCAAAGGTG
Source organism: Ciconia boyciana (assembly GCF_034638445.1). NCBI lineage: Eukaryota > Metazoa > Chordata > Aves > Ciconiiformes > Ciconiidae > Ciconia > Ciconia boyciana. The sequence goes on from NC_132936.1 coordinate 82,785,643, forward strand.
TACCCACAGCTCGTGCAGATGCACGGAGGTTACATATGAACTACCTGGTGGTCCACACAGCAATGTGGAGTTCAGTGATAGCCAAGCACCAAAGAATTTCTGCTTGGGTTTTGCAGCTGGCTTGGAGCCACGCTGCCAGGGATGGGAGTGCCTGAGCTACCTAATTTCACTCCAGCTGAGAATGCTTGTACAAAATACAGTGATGCCTTTCAGGCATACCCCATTGCGTGCCTGGGTGCTGTGGTGCCCATGCTGCTAATTTCTCCTCTGGGGTCAAACGAGTAGCAAACACCCTTGCTTACGACACAGATTCATAGATCCGAAGAATTTGCCAAGCCTAAACTGAAGTCCAGGGTCACATAGCTCCCATCTACCCTTTTATTCTCCAGGGAAGTCTGTTCGCCTCTAACTGTCATTGCCTCTGGAGAGCTGCCAAAACATATTTCTTGGCAAGGCTTGGATCTTCCCACCAAAAGGTCGTTATCTTTTCATAAGAATAAAGGGAGGCGCAAAACTCCCCAATTCCTTGGCAAATAAACAGGCCTCCCTCAGAAACTTACTCATCATAAGCCCAGAAAGGAAGGCAAAGAAAAAGCTGTGAAAATTTTTTTTCCCCAACTTATAGGACAATTTGGCTCCCAGGTCTCCTTTCCTCATCAGCAGAAGCTCAGAAGAGTGGCTAAAACTAAGGGGAAGGTTGTCTTGGTGGCAGGACAGCCTCTACGTTGTCCTGTCTTGCGTATCTTGTTCATGCTCCTCGGGTCAAGCTGACCTCTGCAATTGCCCTTTTAGGTCAAATGGGGAAGTACCACTGAATGTTTGATTTTTTCCCCGTTCCCTTTGTAATGTGAGGCCTGGCCAATTTCCAAAGCTCATCCGGGAGTTTTACAGTGGGGACTGAAGACACTGGAGGTGCCTGCGATTGCTACTGCTCTCTTCCTGTGGCACACAAAAGCTGTGGCTTTTGTTCTTTGCTGTTGGTCTCGAGCTTGTTACAGAGCCCCAGGGAGCATTTTGTGGCCACAGGCTGGGTGGTGGATGCTCTGGAGATGTTTCTGAACTAACTGTTTGCCTGTGGTTGTGGTGGACTGAACCTGTCCTGGGACCCTTCTAATTCCAGCTTTGCTGACTGGCGTGACCTCTGGTGCAATGCAGACAACAGTATTTTACCCAGTAATTTGCAGCAGAAGGAACCAGTCTGCTTTGCTTTAGCAACAATCATACAGAGCCCCAGCATAAGGACTGCAGGTGAGTGCTTCCTTGCACTAAGTATTTTGCTCCTTCCCTTATTCATTAAGAGGACGAGAAGTGCAGGGTGATGGAGATCAGCCTCTCTCCCACTGCCTGAAGGAAAGCAAGGTAGAAGTGCAGCCCTCCTGGGCAAGAGGAGAAGGCTGGGCTGCGCAAAGGGTTGCAGGGGACTGGTGAGGCTCTTCAGTCCAGCTCACCCTAAATATTATATGTGGGATCCTGGGCAGGTTATTTACACCGTCATTGCATGCATGTCTTCTGGAACTTGGTGGGCAAGGTGCTGAGGCCCAGTTTTCCCACCTGCTGAGAGCTCTGCAGAGTCACTGACTTCTGCATGGGGCACAGGAGTCTGTGGTAGGTGGTGTAAATTTTGCTCCCACCAGTTCAGCTGTACTTCCTCCAGCCTCCTCATATCCAGCCTTCCCCAGGAACTGAGGGCTTAGAAACAGGGGCCCATGAATCCCTGCCAAGCAGAGATCCAGCGAGTGCTATTTAATGCCTCCCTATACCCTTCCTAGCCTCCCTTCATGCTCTGCCCTTTAGTCCCTGCTCCCTGTGAAGACGTGGAGGCTATGCAGGCTGCCCATCCCACACAGCTCGTCCCTGCATCCCTCTCGTGTGTATTGGCAGGATCTGACACCCGCCTTCCGGGGGCTTTCCCCTGTGGGCAGCAGAAGGGCAGAGGAGCACACCACGTGGTGGTGTTCGGACAGGAACTGGCAACAACAAAACGCAGGGGAATTCAGAATTAGGGGGCTGCAGCTCTGATCTTAACTCTTCCTAGCAGGTGCCACTGCGTTAGCTGGAACCTGCTATTTTTAGAGCTACTTTTTCATTTCCTCTGTTGCTCGAGTTCCAGCCTAGCACTGCCACTGAGAGGTAGGACCACAGGCTGGGGCTGCTGCTGAAAATCAGGAATCGTCCTCAGAGCAGCCATGAACCATATCTTCAGCTAGCGTCAGTCACTGACTTGGCACAGTTACATCAGCTGACAGTCTTGCCCAGCAGCCTGGGTCCAAACCCATGATATGAGGCTGGGAGTTAAGGGCTGCCCATTTTGTTGGAGAGACAGCTGAGACTGCAGCCAGGACTGACTCCTACATGCCCAGGCACTTGGGGCAAGGTGAAGGTGGCAAAGGACACCCTTGTCCCCAGCCAGCTCAGGTTGTTTTGTTGGATGAGGCTTGACTGAACCCAAGGATCAAAACCAGCTGAGTTAACATTAGTATAAAATAGTCAACTGTGCATGGGAGGATGGGAAACTTTGTCCACCATTGTGTGAACAGGGGATAGGTAAGAACAGGGAGAAAGAACAGTAGAGAAAGACTGAATATTTTTTTTCAGATTTGACCCCTCAGATGTCTTTGTGTGACTCCAACTGTCTTTGGTGGGAGTGATAGGTGTGTTTTTATGAGAAAAAAATACATCATTAGGCATCATCTGAAATAGCCTAAAGTAAAGGCTGGTAAAAGCTTACCATTGTCCAGCTAAACAATAAAAAGCCCAGACGGATTGAAGAGAGAGATGTACTTATACAGATTTGAGGGTGGGGCCTTATTCTGCAGAAGCAAGTTCTGTTCCCACTTAGCCCAAAGGTATTTTGGAGTCAGTGTGTTACTCCACATACCTGCTTTTGTGAGAACAGATAATTTCACTATCTGCCCTTTCAGTGAAGATGCTGGAGGTATGGTGATCATTTCTCCTCTGCCTCATGGTGGTCCCTGTCATCTCCATTGGAGTTGGAGATATCAATGCCACTGACACAGGCTGAGAACCAAGGGCACACTGGCTTACCTACAGAGCTTTGGTCAGGCAAGATTTGTGGAAAGCAGTGGATCTTGGAACTTGCTAGACCAGCTAGTGAGAAAGTGTGAGACAAGACACTTTGGTGATGAGAGCCTGGCCCCCTGCCAGCACCTCACTGCTCTTACAGGCACGTGAATGCTCCATGGACCCTACACCTCCTCTCCTGCATCAGCAGAAAGGACAGCTAGCCACGCGGCCTGATGTACCTGCTCTCCCTGTTTCCACTTGGACTCTGTCTCCATGTGTGTGGCCCCTGGTGGTCAGGAAACTGTGCTCCTCATTCCCTCTGCAGACATCTGCATTGCCTCTTACAGGACCATTGCCTGGCAAAAGCCCTCCAGAAAATGGAGATGCCAAAATAGAGAGGCATGCACCCTTGTGCTGCCAAACTACAAATGGCATCCTAGTGCCACACCGTACTTTTGCTGATTTTCTTTCTGGAGTGGTTGCAGATGCTGGAAAACAGAAAGATGCTTTCTTTGAGGAGCTGCCTGCAGATGTCCCACAAAGCAACCACTGGGAAGCAGAGTAGGAGGCAGGGTGCCGCGCAATCAACCCTTGATACCAGCCCACGGTGCACCTAGACATAAACACTGGATGTGTCCTCTGGTTAATTCAACAAAAACACTACTGTGTGCTCACATGTGATCCACATCAAATCCAGGAGAGTTGGTGGGGCACAGATCTGGAATTAATAATTGTGGATCCCCCACCTCGGAAGGCTGCATAATAGTGGTAGCTCAGGGACCCTGACAGCTTTGAGGAATCGTTGTGTGATGGCTGTGTTCTCAGCAAAAGGATTAGCTATAATTAAATGACGCTAGATTTATTAATTAAATGGCTCTGTTCATGTGACCCTTTCACTGCTTTGGGGCAGGATTTTCAAAAGTGCTCAGCCTTGCCCTAGCTCTGCTCTCACAAAAGGTAGTCTGGAGTTGTACCAGCATCTTCAAGCACAGCAAAAGCCTTTTGAGAACTTACCTGCAGTCTGAAACCTTTTAGCTGCTATGATGAGAAAACACAATGGATCTTGGATCCCAATGCAACTCATGGGATATTTGCAGCTGCACAGGCTCTATCTGCTCTCCCTGCCTGAAGCAAAGTCAGCTTTGGGGCACAGCTAGGCAGGAAAGCCCTAGGAAACAGCAGAGGTGTACGGGAGGATGGAGGTTTCTGTAGCTGGGGTGCTCCTCAGGGAGCCAGTGCTCCAGGAAGGGGCCATGGGAGGGACGCTCCAGCTGTAAGATGGGCTCCATGAAAAGTGTGCCAGGGTGTGTATGACATTAAAGATCTCTTTGTGCCTGCATCCTGTCCCTCTTCCAGTTTGCTTAATCCTGTCCTGCTTTTTCGAAATGTCACCTGCCATCTCAGTCAATGCACAGTCCTTCCTCACTTCCTATCCCAAACTGTTCCAGTGCTTTGCTATCCCCCAGTAAAGTGACACTGCAGTTCGTCCCAAAGATGTGGAGGACCTTTCTTCCCTATCATTTCTTCCATGAGCAAAAGGTCAAAGCTATCACTTCTGTGCCTGGGTAGGAGGGACAGCTGTGAGTTGAGTCATCCCGCAGGCGCGTACGGCGCAGGGTGTCCTATAGATCCGCTATTGTCTTGGGAGGGCAGTGAAATCCAGCCCAGCAACCTTGGGCCTGACACAGCTTTTCCAGTGCCGTTGATATTTAAGACAAGTGATTATTATTTCAGAAAAGAGGAGGTGATTTCTACTCTGTCTGTGTATCAGGAAGGCTGACATTAAAAAGCCAGAGGTGACTGGTGATTGTTCCTGAACTGGGAGCGGTCTTTCAAAATTACACCTGAATTATTCTCTGCCCTGCCTGCCATGTTGTGGCACCCCATTGAATTCACTATTTTTCAGGATCGAATCTAGCCTGACAGCCTTCCCACAAAGGCTATGGAGAAAACAGATCTGCCCCATTTTTTTAAGACTCTCTCACAACATAGGATCTTGATGAAGTTAACAGCTGACAAATGCAGAACGTGGAAAAGGAAATACTGCTTCAGGCAGCGCTGTCATTGTAACCCTTGGAATTCAGGGCTGCAGGAGGCTCTTGCAGCTAGATGTTTTTTCAGGGACAGCAGCGCAACAAATGCGACAGTCGGTAACAAAGGCTCAGCGAGGAAAGCAAGAGCCAGCAGGGTACAGGGAGGAATTGCTTTCCAAGCATGGCACTGAGTGACTGATTTGGGAGGTTATCTTTTACTAAAGTATTCAGGAATCCTCTGGGAATGGGAGGAAACACAAAATTGTCAATTTATAGTTTTGTATTATGTATCTGGTCAAAACCCGGAGAATTTGGCTCACCGGAGCCAAAAAGAGAACATGGGCCAATTTCTGATCCTTTTTGTGTTCTGATAGAGATTTCCATCACACATGTAACTAATCCTACAGAGTCACACCCTCTAACAATGTATGTCCTCATACTTTGGGTAATATCAGCTAAATACAGAGCTTTTTTATTTTTGCCTGCTTCCCTAACGAAGCAAGGCTTATGTGATTGCATTTCTCTCCATGCATTTGTCTCTCGAACTTCCCCCCTTCCCACAAGAAACTTTAAGCCCGTTGACTAATGTAGCCAAATTTGACATAGGGGTAGAGATCAAAAGGCATTACATTCCTACAAGTTTTGTGGAAACTGATGGCTATTCGGAAGGCACTGAGTATCCTATGGCATACTTAAAATGGGTGCCTCTGGTGAAGAAAAAGCTGCAGCGTGGTTTCAGTGTTGTCTGTTCAGTTCTGCCTGCTGAGTGGATGTGGTCAGGGTCTGTCCAGTCAACATGTGGCGTTGGCCATGTTCTCATGGCCTCTCAGTGGTTGGTGTACGTGCAAAATGCGGCAGAGGAGCTCAGACTCGGGTGCATGGTGTGGAGGGGGAATGGAAGCATTCTGGAGGTGGGAAAGATCAAAGAGGGGTCCAGAGGTTACTGCAGTGAAAAACTATGGCCACAAGGCATTAATCTGTAAGAAACTGGATTATGTCAGTTCTGCTGCTCACAGAGCAACTTGCTTTGTTTTCTGGATAACACAGCCCACGGAAAAATGTTCCCTCCACAGAGTAGTTGGTTTGTTTCCTAACATGTACACAACTCTTGATACCAAAGGGACATTTCTATGAGTACTAGAATCTTTGTCCTTCGCAGGGTTGTATTTAGTCACAAAGACCTGATGTACATGGCAGATGTGTGGAATGAATGAGACACCATTTCGGCACACTGGTAATTTAAGCTGCTATTGCTTCTGTCTGTTTGAGTGCCATTCTGATGTTACAGTTTAATTCTGATTTTAAGTTTGCTTCCCATCTACGTAATCCATTGATTTCAGTGAAATTATCCCGGTATTGCACCAGGGCCTTAGGCTCAGTATTCAGACCTTTCACTTAAACTCTTCTCAGTAGAAACCATGTATAAATTCAACTGTTGCCTTGGGTCAGTGGTTGTTGCTTATACACAAAGTAGGCAGGAGTTTTCGGAGTAGGGAACATTTTGTGTTCACCACAGGCAGATGCAAATAATAGGTCACAGCAGGCTGAGAGCAGAATCAGGTCTCATATTTTTAATAAATACACGATTGCCATTTTACAGGAGGCATCACAAAGCATTATACCAAGAACAAAAAACATGCATTAAGCATCCAACACCTTAGATCAGCTATTTGTTGGAACTCAGTCACCAAATTCAGTCCTCTCTTGAGAAAGGGGACAGTTGGGCATTTCCAGAAGTGCTTCAGGATCACTAATCTCACTGAGATATGTGCATAACTGAGGTAGGTGTGTGACCAGCTTGGAGGTCTTGGAAGGCAGGTACTTTATAGGTACATGGGAAGCCACAGCTCACTTGGACTGTGCTGTTTCTCAGAATTGCAGAAGAGGGTGAACTTGCAAGCTTAAAGACAGGATGGTTCAGTTGTTGCTCTCACTGCAAAATCCACATGTGAATACTTTGTATTTCTTAATGAAGGCTATTTCTTCCCTAAAAATGGAGAATTGAGTTGGATTTTGGACGCGCCACTGTCATGCAACACAGTGAGAAAGGCTCAGAGAAAGGCTAGTTAGTCCATGTACATGTACAGCGCAGTACAGCGGCTGGGGTCCTGGGAGCAGTGTACTCCAGTGGTCTTCCAGTTTGTTATACCTTGCTTTGCAACAGGACTATTTTGCTCCAAGTGCAGGTCTGCGCTGGCATAGCCATACCGCTTGCTCAGGGACCTCGTGTGGCTTTCCTGAGACCGTGTGAGGGAGGGAGGGAGGGGAGGAAGAAAGCAGCTCTTCCTGCCCTTAAGCTGTTGCTGTACACTGCGGATCGCACCACTCATCTGAGAGACAACAAAAAGCAATATACACAGCACTTAACTCTCTGAAACATGGCTTGCGTTGAGTGCTCTGCTGTGCATCCCAGCAGCGTGAGAGTTGCCAGGTAGCCTGTAATTGTATAAAATTGAGTTTTTTGTAGGAACCAGATAGAAATGGGTAATTACTCACAGAAGGTGGTCATAATTGCCTTTGCTAACAAGTAAGGGCAGAAACTGTTGCCTCTAGCCCCACTTTAAAAGGACAAAGCAAAGAGCAGTTGGCAGGAGGAAGAGGTGGAGCCTGCCAGAGGAATTTCCCATAATGGAGACTGCCAGAGGAATTTCCCATAAAGAAGAGGTGTTTGGTATTTGACAGGGTAATTGAATGTTTAGAGGAACAGGCTGACATGAAAGTACATTTTCTTTTGTGTGGTTCAGGAAGGCCGATCTTTGAAAACGGCAGAAGAGGCAGGATGGAGGACTGGCAGGAACCGGCCCAGGGATATGGTGTAGCCAAAGCTCTCATTTGGATTTTGGATGCCACCTCTTCCCGAGAGGCTGAGATGTCCACCCTGAGCTCCCTGGCAAAGATGTCCAGGGCTCAAGACAGGTGCGTTTTTATATCTTGATTATAAAATAAAACGAACATTGATGACCCTTTGCATAATGTTCCCTCCCAGCCTGCCTCCACTATGTCCCATCCAGTAGTCTTCATTTTGAGCGGTTTAGTGTCTTTGAATCCTGCAGTCCTGTTGAGCAATGAGATGTTCTGAGTCCTTTCCTTCACATGGTCTCCAAAGGGCCTTGCAATTCAGTGTGCAGACACCCTCATTGTTAGTAGAGCACAGAGTGAAAGAAGCACGTGTGAGAGGAGAAGGGGAGTTTTGCACACAGGAAGGACATGGAGCTGGCAGAGGTGGCCTCCCTCAGGCCACCTGGGGAGTGGTAGAGCTGGCTTCCTTGGGACACTTCTGTTCCCTTCAGGCAGGAAGGAAAGTTTTGCATTTGAAGCTCCCCGTAAGGGGGTGGTTTTAAATCATGGTCTTGCCCCACTCCCTGCTCCCCTCCTCTCTCGGTACCGCCTCATCTCATGTCTTGTGGATTAAGAGATATTGCTAAGTCCTCTTCCTGGCATTTAGGTAAAATGCCCCAAATTTGTCTCTTTGCAGCAGGTCTTTCAAATGTTCCATCGCCTCATAGCTCAGGCAGTGCAGGGTATTTACATAAAGGGTCCACTATCCTTGGAGAGAGGTTATGTCTTGCCAGCCTCCTTTTGTTTTGAATTTTGTATGGAGGGGGACTGTATTGTCAACCCATTAATTGTCACAAAGTTAATGGCTTTGAATCTAGAGGCCACAGGCTTAAATTTCTGGGAATGGGATTTACTGCAGACTATCACATGAGGATACTGTGACAATCTGGTTGAGGCATAAGAAGAGCAATCCTATTAGCTTGAATTGCCAATAGGGATCAAAGCTCTCTTCCCTCTTACACAAATGCCTTGGAAGCAAACTGATCACTGTCCAGGTCTATCAGACCATGAAACTAGATTAGCAAACTGGTGCCTCTGTGGCCAAATGACAGAGCAGCTGAGGGGCTGTCATACATGTAGGAAGAAAGAGGGAGGGAAGGTTATGTAAATATGTGGCAAATAATTCACTTTATAGAATATAATTAGATAAGACTGAGGTGCAGCAGCACTACCAGCTGAATGCAAACTCTCTCTCCACTGTAGCAAAGGACACATTCAATGTTGTGGCCAGGAGAACCACTGCAGGGGTGAACAGCATCCGAAAATTTGTCTTCACAGCTACAGGCTTGTGTACAGTGCTGGGGCACTTTCTTTTAGTGTACAAGGAGCAGAATGTAAACCCTTTCCTGCCAGATACGTGCCATACGCACTTTGAAACAGCCGGCTTTTTATTAGAGTTTAGGAAATAAACTGAGCTGGAGAGAGGAGAAAGAATGGTGATTGATGGGTTATATGGCTTATATGGTTGGTGCTAGCCACGTCATTAATATGACCCTGTAGTGATCTGAATTATTGTTAGGGCTATGGGAGCAGGGCTTTCTGGGGCTAGGTGCCGTGCAAGAAAAACAAACCATGGGCTCTGAGCCAACAAATGTTCTGGTTTAATCGCATCCACCCTGAAGGATGCTTCAAGCTGATAGCTGGCTGGTGGCTTATGTGGAAGAAATGACGACTTGCATCCCCTTGGAGGGGGACAGGTATCTAGCATTCAGCTCTCCTGCCCCTGAATTAACACTGATTTACAGAAAAGCCCAAGACAAAATTGAATCCTGTGGCATGGTAAATGTACTGTATGGAGGCAGAGCCCTGTGTGTCCTCTCAGATGAAAAGGCCGAGGCAAACTGTCCTGCTGGCCCCCCACCTACGGGGATTGCAGTAGGTCATAGGCTTAGCAAGGGGCAAGGACCGAACAGACTTCAACAGTCAGCTAGCTCCACTTTGGTCCCTCTGTGGATCTGGCTAGGTCTAGAAATATGGCCTTGTTAATGAAGTAATGTAGCCAAGTAATACAGTTGACATCTTTTGCTAAATCTCCAAGTTGACAGGTAGTGTTTGGCTAGCTATGTATAATTAGCCAAGTAATATGAAATTCATTTGTTGGGTAGATGCTCTGAGGTTAAAATCAACTTTTCCCAGGTTGTATTGATAAGTAGGATATTCCTGGGGAATATGAGCAGAGTATTCACAAGAGGTCCATACTTTACTCTGCAAGGCAGAATTTTGCCCTGTGCTGCTTATTATTCCTTCTTGAAAATTTACTATAGACCACAGATTTTGATAAAAACTTTAGCTCTTCTTCTTATCCTTTCAAATGCACTGTCTTTGCGTTGAAGCGTACAGAATGTACCTTAAGCTGGGTGAAAAGTCTTCCATAGTTTTAGTACCTTAAATCAGCTGGGCAGTATGATTGGCAGATCACAGGCATTTCTCCTTGGCAAGAGAGTTTGCTTACTTGATAATTCACCGGAGCTGGAATTTCCTTCCCTTCCAGGTCTCGCCCACAGCCCAACCTTGCAGCCACAGCATGTGCCCTTAGCAAAGGGAACTTTGCTCCTCATTTTGCTTCTGCCTTTTGATGTTTCTTGTTGTAAGCCAAGAATATGAACTCTTTGGTACACACAGAAATGGGGGAGGTACTCAGAGAAAACTATACGTAAAAGTTAGCAGCCAAGACAACCATGTGTAGAATTACTAGTCAATACCCTCTATAGAACAACGACAACCAACATAGTATTTATTGATTACATCTTATATGACAAGTCCCTAAGTAACATTAGTAAGATTTTCCAGCACAGTAGTTATTAGCCTGTCTTTCTTTCTCCTTTTTTGTTTTGATTTGTTTCTGATCTAATCCTGCCTTGAAGTAAGCCTTATTCACAGCTCTGGCAGCAATTCCTTCCCACAAGATTTGGGAAATTCACACTGTAATCTCAATATGGATTTGCCATTGATGGTTTTTCCTTAAAATGGATCTGAATTGGAACCCAAAATTTGAACGCCACATTACTCTGGGTACATGCAGGTTCTGATTTTAATGTTAATTCAAATCTGTATTTCAGGACTTGACAAGAAAAAACGGTAGTAGTAAATAGTATGTGAAACAGCAGGAACAATAACAACATCAATAAAAGCAATAAAAACAATAATATCCATGCATTAGAGCTCCTATGCTCATAAAGAATGCATTTATGAGTGCTTTTAAAACTCTACATACAGAGATCTTTCATCTACAATTGTAGCACGTACACTTGGTGTGCAACACAGCAACAGCAGGATTCCAGCACAATCTTTAGGGGGGAACGCAAAAAATAACATCAAATAGTGTCACAGTTGAAACAGAGGGGAACATTCGGGCAACGTATAATTAATCCAGCTGGAATTTGGTCAGGATGTCCAGGTTAACACCTCATCCAGTTAGTGGGCTCTGTAGTAAATTGTTGAATATTGTTGTTTAAAAGTCAAATAATTTACTGAGCTCTTTTCATGTGTGGAAAATACAAGAAGGTCAACTGCCTTTTTAACATCTGGTAGCAGAACCCTGGTGATTTACCTGCACGCTGGTGATTGTAGATAGCCAAGTGATGGATGACTTTGCTAGAAAGCTCTTTCTGTTAACTCATACAAGCCCACAAGGAGCCTGATAACTCTGCTTTGTGGAAACATTAAAGGCTTTATCTGCAGCTTGTGTAGATTGACAAAGCACCACAGATGTCAGTGGGACTCTGCTGATTTATACATGCTTTGGATGTATCTCTAAATCAGAAGGCCATTCATTACTCTTGCTTGAAAAAAAAGGGAAAATAAGAAAAATATAAAGTATTTTTACTAATTACTTATTAGAAAACATTTTACTCTGACTTTCAAATTACCTTTCAAATCAAATCTGGGATTTTTTTTCTAGCCAAACCACACCAATTCTGCTGATCCTGTAGAGCTGACCTTCCACTCTTATAGAGGCATCTCTTTGATCAGCATACCTGTACTCTGAGAGACTCACTCTGAGAGTGCTTTGCATTGACTGACAAAAACTAGTTTTCAGTCTTGCTGGCAAGAGGAAGCTAATATGCTTAGGGAAAAGCAAGGTGAGTTCACTCTGTTTTCTGCCTTATCAGCAAAACTGTCAGTCTGCAGTCACAGCATTGCAGCTGCTGGAAACTGAAGAGGCAGGAAGGGCATAGCACTGCTTAATTTCTTCCCTCTCCCCAGACTGAATTTGTAGGGCTGGCAATTAGAAAATTCATCTTATGGCTTGGAACTTTTGCTTCAGTTTCATCCTGGACTTTTAACAGGCACGGTGCTCAGCTGGGCTTCTCCATGGGGCCTGACTTGGAGGCAGTGTGGAGAGGATGAGCGTCAGACATACTAAGGGCAGTAGTTTCATAGCACAGTCCCCCTCCAGATTGCTCTGGGTTTCCACAGATCTCCAGATCACCGGGGGATGCTCTTCCTCCACTGATTTACTGTCCTGGCAAATATCATGTGGAGCACAATCTATGCTGTATGTTGCAACGAGGCTAACGGCGGCTGAATGAGGGTAATGTTTGCAGTCAGGACTTTCCTTTACAAACACTGAATCATGCTCTTGTGAAACGAGGACGGAGTGATGAATGACTCACTGTTGGCAGCACACACTGCCCTATCAGTAGGCTCTGTTGAGGGGAAGGGGGGGGCTGGTGTTTGATATCATCTCTGCGCTCCCAGCTCCCAGCATGCTAATGAGTAACGCGCACTGTGGCCTGTATTGATCTGTGATTTGCTTATTCACGAGGCTCTGCACAAAGACACCCAGATTGCTGGAAGTCCTGTTATTCACCAAGACAAAGATGTTGCTTTGGGGATGTTTAAAAACATCTCTCTTGCTTGGCCTTGATGTTTTCAGCTTGGATCAGTCTTTTTATTTTGGGCTTTTTTTTCAGGGTGAATGCTTTGTAGCAATAAAATGCAAAACTTCATTAGTAAGGGACAGAAGAAGCATGCCTAGAAGATTCAAAGGAAGGATAGTAAGATATAGACCCTTGAGCCAGCGGTTCAAAGTCAGCCCCTGCTGGTTATGAGATAAGGGACACATCCCCTTTTTGGGTGCAGGTGATTATATCGTACGACCCAATGCAGAGGCAATGCAGGACCTGCCTGTTGGTACACTGCTGGAAATGGCTACATTGCCAGGCTGTGGCTCAAGAAAGGGAGAGGGGAAAATGCTGTCCTCAGTGAAAGGGCATCAAGCTGCTTGTTCTGCAGACTGTTTCTAAGCTATGGCACAGATGAACTTCCCAAAGACTCCCTTCAGGATGTGGGGAAAGGGTCTGCACCCTGGGATACCCAGGGTTGAGAATGGTATTACAGGAGGTCTCCATACTTAACCCAAGATGATAAATACCCCTACTGCCTAAACCCCCACTGCAGCCACTTTTTACTGAGACTCTTAGCACAAGGGCTGCAGTCCCAGAAAGTTTATAGATTGATCTGTCTTTTCAAGATGAAAGAAGGTGTTCACAGTTCACCAGTGAGGCATAGGGAAGGCTGGCCTGCCCCTGCCAACTGTCTGGGATTAAAGAGGAGACTTCAGTCACCGGTTGCTCCTGCTGGGTCTGTAAGCACCAGATCCCAAGCTCACTGCAAGGCTCCCACTAACTTAAGCAGACTACAAATCAGGCTGTGAATAAGCACCATGTTCACTCAAAAAGACTGAGTGGAATTTAAAACATGGGAGATAGCAGCTCTTCCCAGGACAGGGCAGGAGCAGACAGCCTGGTTCCCCTTGCAGACACATCCTGCACTAATAAGGGTTCAGTACTTGCGCCAAGGATGGGTGAGGTGAACATGCAGGAGTACCTTTATGCAACGACAGAGGCCGGAGTGTGGTTGCAGACCAAGCTCTAGGACGTGACAGCCCTTTCTCTCCATTAAATAGCTGTGAGTTAGTTTAAGAGGGACAAGCCCTGTTTTTCAACAAATAAGGTAGCTAAATTAATCAAGGAGAAGACATAAGCAGCCAAGCTCTGAAGCAGTTTTTTCTGACAACAGTCCCCTCCTGGTGAATCGCTGCCATGTAGTGGTATAAGTATGGGCTAAACTACAGTTAAGGCTGAGTGAACAACATGATTTCAAAAGTAATTGGGAAAGGGAGCGTGGAAATTGAATGAAGCCCAGAAATATGTTCTCAATCCCCACCCCAATCACACCATGGGAGGAACTCGCCATTGCTGTAAATCAAAATGCACATTTAAAGCCTTTTTATAGTTTCTGCAGAGCATTCTCCTGGGGCCCAAGATGGCTGTTGATAGCCAAGAATGCATTACACTGAAGCATCACAGGTCCTGGAAAATCCTATCAAATTTTATGGAAAATGATAACATTCCTGCAAGCTTAATGAACCGTCGTTTCAAGGTTCTTAGGAGCGGTAGGCCCACTACTGAAATGTATGGATGCTGCATGCAACCTTGCAGAAGAGATAAAACCCTCTAACAGTCCTGTGGTGTTAGCCAGGCTAAACTCCCTTTCATCTCCAACAACCATGCACCAATATTCACTCCTGAGACGGTCCTATAAATATTCCAAGCCTCTACAGAAATCTACTGGCTTCAGCCCCAGTCTGCTCTGTAGGGCTTTTCTGAAGGGCTTTATGGCTTTACTAATAAGGTAGACCCCAGATTAACGCCCATTCTCAGCTTTTTCCTTTAAAAAGCCCCCGCAGTCCGCTTGGGAAAGCAGGCAGCAAAATAATGACTAGCTCGAAACCTCCACCCTGCATAGAGGTCTCTGCCCAAACCATGGGCTTGTTTGTTTTTGTCGGGAGTGCGCAGGCTCTAGGAAGGGGAGCTTTGGCACAGAGCTGTTCTGGGAAGAGGTGCGTGTGGGTGTGAAGCCAGCCGGCTCAGGAGGAGAACCGTGGAGCTGGTGCAGAACCAGACAAAGGCGGACGCCTGAGCAAGCACAGTGTGTGGCCCTGGGAAAGGCCCAGAGAGAGGGGGCTTTTGGGTGGGGGGCTTGGCCAAAACAGCGGGGGAAGTTGGGAACAGAGAAACCATCTCCTGGGGCTTGACTCCTGCTATGTCACACAGGAGTTTGTCTCTCCTTTGTAAATAAACAAAGCTGCTTTCAAAAAACTACCTGAGCCCTGCACCGACTTTTCTTCCTGACTGGAACTACCTACAAGGTTGTGAATTTTAGATAGCCCCGTGGGTGGAAGAGGAACAGCAGGGGTTTTGTGCAGACAGACAACCTAGCAATACAGATGAAGGCACATATTTAAAGGGATCTGCAGTAGAAGTGAGCAGAAGAGACGGAGGGGAGAGCGGGCAATATTCAGTAAGATTCATGAGATCCTCTCCCTTCGTGAAGAAACGGTGTCTGATCTAGATAAATTCAAGTAGGACGTTTCCCAGTTTCAATTCCTGACTGTAAGTACAAGCAAATTCTTATGCTGCCTCATTTTCTTCTGTGCGTGCACCAAATTAATGGGGAAGTGTTTGTGTTTCTTTAAGCAGTTATGCAGTGGGTTACCACTAGCTTCCTTAATCCAGGTACCTTGTTATCTTAATTAAAAACCAAAATCAGCTTTGATCTCCTACAACTTCATTGCATAACCAGTTTCATTATACTATTGTTTAAGCTCAGTTAGCTTTCCATGATGAAAAGAATTTGTGTTTCACACTGGGCAGGAAGTCCTACTTAAATGTTTCCTGGTTTTGATCTCCTAAAAGGGAATTAGATTATGTTCCTGCTTCAAAAAATGCATGGCAAACAGATTACTGAGTCACTTGACTTGCCATACCATGAGCCAACGGGGCAGCAAGGTGGACACATGGAGGCTGAAGTTGCTCCATTCTCTTGCTTTACAGGCAAAAAGGGCTGTGGAGATGGCTCAAAGCTGGTTTTTGACCCCCTTTTTTTGCAGTCCTTGCTGGCTGTCCAGCCTGGCCCCTCACATCAGCTAGAGGCAAGTTGAAGCAGCCCTTTTTCCTTCCGCACCCTACTCCCTTGTGCTGGGAACACGAGCAGGGCTAGCAGCAGCAACTCCGGTCACAACGTGGGGTCCAGGAGACTGTCACCACCCCTTCCTTCTTCCTGACAAAATGAGTCCCAGGGGCGTTTTTTTGACTGCTTTGGCTGCTGTAACACAGAAGATGTTGAGAACTACCAGGCTGGAGCAGCCCAAGGGCTGTTGTCCGTTTCTGCATCCCCTGCTCTTCCTCCGAGGGCAGCTCTGGTGCTGTGCCCTACCTGCCCTCACCCTCCTCAGCACCGGCGTGCCTGGGACCTGTGCTGCAGAGCTCTGATCTGACCGGGAAGGTCTTCTCAGCACCTTGTCATCCTCCTGAATGGGCAGAGCACCAGCCTCTGCTGGCTGCCTGGGCTGCCTCTGCACAGCGGGGCTCCTGCCAGAGAGGAACCAAAATCTGCGTTAAGCTGATCTGCTGCTTTCCCCAGCAGAGTGAAGGGAGCAAGTGAGTTTGCTCCCGATGACGCAGAAAAGAGCTTTCTAGGTTTCTGAGTGGCATTTTAGATCATTTAAGAACAATCCTCTTTGCCCTGCTCTCCAGACACACTCCAGACTGTATCCCAGAACTTATGTTTCATTTTGGGGAGATTTACTTGTTGCCAGGTAGTCGCACTCACAGCGTGGCAAAGCCCAGTAAAGCAAATAGGACTAACGTATTTTCTCACTATGTGTACAGTATAAATCCAAGGAACTAGCTGTCACATAAAGCACTCAGCTGCCTGTCTCGGACAGCAGAGGGGATCGAATTGCTTTAATTCTTTTCCCTCTTTCCCCTGAGGGGCAGGTAAGGACCAGCTTTTGTGACTCTGGGAGATGCCCCTGGTTTCCTGCCACTGCCTAGCAAGAGCTTCTGGCATTTGTGGGGGTGACCCAGGCACCCCCGGTGCAGGGGGAAGGGAAGCTGAGCTGTCAGGGTCTGAAGTGTTCTTGCTCCTCATCTTACCACTCAAAGGAAGCAGGAAAGAGAATGGTGACACATTTTCCCCACCAGTTGTCCTACATAAAAACAGAGTTATCTGCTTAAATGGTTACAGAGTGGCTGAAGTTTGCAACGGGTTGTCTGCAAGTTAATCCTCTGTGTCTCCATCGATCGACGTCATGGGAGTTTACAAGAAGCCAGAAAGAGACAACGGGTAAAATCTAGCCACTTAAAATGAAAGTCAAACAAATACCTATTTTGACTGTTGTAGTTTTACAGGTTTTGCTTCCTTTATACCCTCCCCTGCTTAGTATGTGATAATCTTTGCCTGCTGTTCCCCTCCTCTTTCACCCCATCAGGAGCTTGACCCTCACATTTTTCCCCAAAAGGGGTTTTCCTTGTGCACATAGATTTTATTCTCTCTTTCCTCCCTGCAAAACCTCCGACTTTCATGCTGTTTTACATGCAGCTAGGATAGCAGTGCTCCTGAAGTAGCTCTGGCATGTCAGTGCCCTCGGAGATGCTCTGGATCGCACTGCAAGCCTCCTGACACGCATTAGTGCATGGCTGATCTTTAGTGGGTTAATGAAGCCCAAGCCCCATTTATGGAGCAAGATCTTCCCCAAATCACTGCCTGATACTGCAGGTTGTTTGACCTTGGGGCAATTAAGGGGGGGTAACAAGGGGCAAGCAGTGCCTTGGGTGACCCTGGGCAGGGTCCAACCCACGGGGTAGTCCTGTCTTAGCCCTCGTTTTGGCTGGTTTGGCCTGCTCCCTGCCTTACTCTCATGAGACTCTGTAAGTCCTGAGGCCCCGTGCAATTGCCCTGAGTGGCTCATCCTTGAAAACAGCCCTAAGCACAATTCGGAGTAGAGCTGGGCCCTTAGGGGCAAATATTTGGCTACTGTCTCCCTCCTGTGATGAATTCAGATGACGTGACTGCACGTTTTAATCCCGTGAGAGCAGTACAGTCCAGCACGCCTGCAAGAGTGAACTTTTGGCTAAATGGGGCAGGAAAAGCAAGAGCATATACAGCAATTATGTCTGCCTATACAGCCTACGCAAATGCTATGGGCCAGCTGGACAAGACTGCACGCAAATAAGAAATTTACACAGTTATCTACCTGGCTCGCAAACTCAGACAAGTATCTGCACGTATGAGTTCACGTGCATGCAGCAGACTGAGTCCAAGCCAAACACGAATTATTCCACTAACTCCAGTGGGACAAGATTTGTTTGTGCAGTTTCAGAGGCCGGTCTGAAAACTTGGAAAGAATATTTTCCAGGCATTTGACCAGTTTCTGGGTAATCTGAAAACCAGTATCTTTTACAGAGAATTATATAGCTATAGGCACACTCTCGCATACATACATCTATGTATTTGATAGCTTTTTGCTTGCCTTTTTAGTCATTCTACTCCAATACTACTCTAATTATAAATGTACCCTGGAATGTGAGGATTAAGAAAAGTTAACCTGAGTTTTTCAGAGAAGAGGTTTTGGGCTACAAAATGAGTAGGAGTTTTTTTTGGGGAAGGGAGGACCTATTTTGCTTCCTACATATACTTCGTGTCAGCAGTCTTTAGTTCTACTTAAATGTAAAGGAAATATGTTGCAAGGAGGGAAGTGCCTTGCATTTTTTGAAGTCTATTATTAAAATGTAACAGAAATCAGACAAAACTTTGCTTTGCGATCCACTGAAAGATCCGTGTCTTTTGGACTGCTGTTGGCATGAAAAAGTAATTTCTCCCATATGGCTGGGGTAGCTCCACTGTGCTAGGGCTCCTGAAGTGGCAGCTCACATTCCCTCTGTTTGTTTTCTTGTGGCATGGCAAATTGCCCGGCTCCTGAAGGCAGCTCGCTGCGGCACCGGCACCTGGGGGCTGGAGCGTGTGGCTGTCGCCAGTAGCTATCTTGTTGCCACCTGAATGGCGGATTGAAAGAGCATCCTTGCTGCTTGGAGGACACAAGACAGGCATCCTCTCTTCTCACAAAGCTCCTGTGGCCTTGGGTTGGCAACACGTGTGTGCCTGGGTGGGATGGCCTCTGTGTTGTAGGTGGCGGGTTTTTTCTCTCCACCCTAATTTGGCTAGCCCGTGCTCTCGGCTAATGGAAAACAGCAGAGGTCCTTTGAAGCAAGGCAGATTTTCATCAGCAAGGAAGCTGCCCTCCCAAGGTAATGTGGGAATATCCCAGCCATCGAAGTGTCCACACGCACGCCTGGTTTACCTTTCTCACCTCACCTCCAGTTGTCAAAGAAAACAGGCCGTGACAGCACAGTGCACTCCTGTTGGAAATACCAGCGTAAAATCAAGGCTTCTGGAGACAGCTCCTCAAAAGGGAGATTTGAAAGAGCTTCTATGCTCCCTTCCAGATGCTTTTATCTCTGACTCACCACATGAAAATGCAAGATACCATCGGAAAGAATCCTTCCTTCTTTCCATGCGTTGTTTGCTTGTTTGTTTCTGTGTAAATGGCGTTAGGTGAGAGGGACGGGTAACAGAGGGCGTCCATGCACTGTGCTCCACCGTGTCCCCACCTCCTCTTGCCCATGTCCGTGCAAAGGGTAAATATAGCTCCTCGCTCATCCTGCTATTGATGTGTTAGAGCTAAAGCAGTCATCTTGACTCAAAAGCTGAGATATTAAAGAATTGATTGTAGGAGGAAAGCACGGCTTAATGGATTGACCAGTGACTTACAGGCCAGGGGTTGAACTCCAGCTGTGGTTACTCATGGCTGACAGTTACCACCATCTGACAGGGCTTTTGGGAGCCAAGAAAGCCCCGCTGGGCACAGCAGCACCTGGGGCTGGGGCAGCTCCTGGGCTCGCTGTTGAGCACAGGGCAGGCTGCTGGCCTCAGTGCTGCTCCATCCGGCTGATGAGCCACAGCCAGAGCCCAGCAAAGCTGAACGTCAGTGCACGTCGGTTGTTTGAGCTAAAGCAGCAAAAGTAGGAAGGGAGGAGGCTATAAGAAATACCTTAAAAAACATGAGTAATACAGCTTACTGGGATTTTAGTTAAAAAAATCAGTAAATATATTAGGTGAGTTCAAATCAATAAAAATACTGGGGAGGGTGCTTTCTTTTCCCCCTCACTTTTATGTTTATTTCCCTCTTTTTTCTTCCCTCAGCTCCATCTGGCAGAGTGGAAAAATAGTTGAGTGACACAAGGAGAAAAAGAAGGCATAAGGGATGCAAAATCAGAATTTTTTTAAGGGGAGAAAGTACCTAAAAGCTGGGGAGAGGGGAATTACCCAGAAATTCTTGTTTTACAATAAGCACCATTTGTTATGGAAAAAAAAGAAAAAGAAAAAGAAAAAACATAACAAATAGTTGCAGCCACAAAATGAGATAGCAGAGCTGTGGTGGTTTGGCTTTGCTTGATGCCTTTTGCGGCCAGAAGCACGTTCTTGGGGGTGACAAGGAGGAATACTTGGCCCAGAGGTACTCGAACCTACCTGAGGAAGCCAGAGCTGGTGGGTGGATAGTCGCTGGATTAATGTGCAGTTGTGAACACTCAGTCTTTTGTACCTGCACCAAGGGCTTTGGATGTGCACTCAGCAAGACTACAGGAACTCATGGGGTGCTGCTCTTGCCCCAGTGTCATAATATAAGCACTGATTTTCAGGCAGCATTTGCAGGTGAGTGATGGGTTAGGTCTGTGACCCCTCTCCTGAGTGGTAATGCAAGTAGTGCTATATGCCTGCATGCACTTGGAGGACAGAGAGGATTTGGTGACCTCCTCCGGGCAGAATGACAGATAACCTCCTTCAGCCCAAGGAGAGCCACCGCTGAGTCTCCTTGTCACAGCATGCCATCGAGCCATCGGCAGCCCATCCTGCTGATAGCAAAGCTAAACAATGGCCAGTTCATTACTGTAGCAAAAGCGTCCTACAAAAGCTAGAGCAAAATAAATTAAAGCATTAGGGTCTCATTTCCTACAGCATTAGCGCTATGATGAATGTGAAATCTAATCCCTACTGGCATCACCAGTACCAAAGAAGCCAGTGCTATGTGTTAGGAGGGTGTTGTCAGAGCCCCTCAGGAATTATATGCAGGGATCAGAAAATCTTGTGTCTCTTTCCCCCTCCTCACCAGCTGTCTCTGCTGACAGGAGGTCACCTCATTTCCCATTGGTGATGGACCAGAAATACGATGGCAGGCGTATGCTGAAGAAGCAAGCAAAGGTTTTTCTTCAGAATTATTTTGGGAGTGAAGAGTTACTTGAAAGCAGAGAGAGAAGTTCGTGTTAGAATAGCCGCTCCCAGAACAGCCGCTCTGCTCAGATGGATTTATAATAGACACTTCAACCAGTGCCAGGAAGACACTGAACTTCTAATGAATCATTTTTCCACAGCTGTGAATAGGTTAGGATGAACTTCAGGTATGCACTTTTTTTTTTTTTGAGATATAACAACCACAGTAAAGCCTTGAACCCCTCCAGTTTTACCCACAGGGAGTGGCTGTGCCCATCTTTCTTGGGCAGATTTACTTGAAACTTTCTGTATTCTGCCCAGGAAAGGCTAAGAGACGTTATCTAGAAGAGCGCTGGGTTTGGGTTTTCTGTCTCTGCACACCTCCACACCCAAATTCAACTGTGGTGTAAGGAAAAGCATTGCCATTGACAAGGGGTACTGGCACTGGACCGCTTCAAGCAGATGTAACCTGCAGGACTGCACGTGCTACTGAGGCTAACGGCCAAGCTTGCTGCATATACCAAAGCCTTCTTGCAATCCTTTTTGCTACCTATAAGTTCTCCCATGTACATGTACATGGGCTCTCTGTGGCTCCAGTTCTTCCCCTGTCTCTATGCCTTTCCCCCCATGCTTTCTTCAGCTAAAAGTTACCCTTTTCTCCATGTCAAGGAGAAACTTGTCCCAAGGTGCACCCCAATTTCCTCTACCTCTTCCCTTCCCTCTTTTGAGCCTGTCTTTTTTTATTCCTCTTTTCTCATTCTTCTTTTCTTTCTCCTTCAGGGAGACAAAGTTTCAGGCAACACTTGATTTGATGGGTACTGTCTGGGATGTGTGGGCCACCATCACCCAGTAACTATGGAGGTGGCTGTGCCTGTTTGCTCTTACGTCTGTTATACCCACTGGGCTTTGCTAATTCTCACCAAAACCAATGGGAGGGTAGAACAGCCCCTGAAACTTTGGAAGCGGTGTGTCAAAGTATGTCGAAGCTGTGCTTTAATATCCAAACAGCACTGCCTAACTGAGCGCAGTGTTTTGCAAACTCTGACAAGTAGACCTTTATGGTAGTAAAAATCGCACAGCTTTTGCTGAAGCTAGGAGGTCTCTTTTCACGTCAAGCCTTCTTGCCATGCTCTCGAAGAAATGAGAACAGGCAAACTGGCTTAGATAAAAACCACTTTTAAACTGTCACTGAAACTTTATTGTGGCCCAAAGATTTTTTTCCAGTTAGCTTTGGAAAAGTTGCTGTTAACTTCCATTGCTTTTTCTGGTTTCATACACCTGCGGCTTTGCTGTGCATCCTGAAGGGTAGGGATCAAACTATCAGCAGCAGGGCTCTGCTTGTTATAGTTCAGGCCTGCCCCAGGACAGGTGGGGAGGAAACCTTTTGATAGAAACACTTTTTTGGTGTAGTACTTGTGCCTGTGGTTTAGCTTTTGGGCTCGGGGCGACCTGGGTAGAGCTCCCAGACTTTATGGGGTCACTAGGGTGGTGCATGCCAGGGACTGGAGACCATCAGCACTAGGAAGCACGGATGAAGAGATAATCTTCACCTCCCCGTTTCTGCCCTGGTTTGCCCATATTTCATGGCCTATCTCCTTCTGATCTAAACATTCCTGGTAGCATACCTCGCTGAAAAAGTATACCTTTGTTTGTTTTGTGCTGCACTTTTGAGGAGGATCCTCCTTACTTACCGAGAGCAGCAGCTGCCGCCTGGCAGAGGGGAGGCAAACGCTGTGCTTTCCCTGCCACCCCACCTGGGCCATTCCTGGGCTTCTGTCATCACCCAGAAGGAAAGGGCAAGCTTTGCTCTGCCAGCACGGGGGCCAGGCTGCTGGCAGCCAGAACAGGCGGCCGAAGACGAGGCGTCACACCGTCCCAGTGACTGTAAACACGCCACACGCCTTTTTATTGTTGTGTCATAATCACAATGTTCCTTTAATGTAGTTTGTTTAACTGGATGACTTCGGTGCTAAAAATAAGTGGATCTTGCTGTTTCCAGGACAACCACTATCCCAACGGCTTATCTCGGCGCCTCTCCTCTGTCAAAAGGATGTTCTAAGCAGAGCTGGCCATGAATATTAAAAATGAAGCATGCACACAATAAAGCATTCCCTGAGAAGAGCCCCATGTTTTAATGCTACACGTTGTACTAATAGGACAGTTGCCTCTCAGAGAGGTGCTTAATTCAAAGGCTGCACAGTGTGGGATCAGATTGCAAGTAAGCAGGAATGTAATGTGTGTTTCTTTCTTCTTTTTTTTTCAAATTCAATCTCTTTCTGGTGGTTGGAGTGGCTTGCTAGGCAGCACTTTCTGCCTCTAGGCCAGAAATCCATAAATTGAAACCTTGGACGTGTGTCCTCAGCCCACACAGTGGGATGGCTGCAGGGGGACAGAAAGCTGCTGCCTGGCAGGTGGCACCGGGTGGCAGGGGACAGCCTGGCTGCCTCTGAGCGCAGAGTGCTGGTGCCACTCACACTGAGCCGGGGAAGAGGCAGCTCCCGCAAACGGTCCTGGGTTTTTCTGAAGCCTTGGCTGGGTGAAGCTCAGCCACGCTTCCCGACCGGAGTAGAGACGGATTGCTCATTTGGAGGAGTCAAGGAGAGTTAAAAACCCTCCTAGCAAGGAAATGGTTGCATTAATAGATGTCTGCATTCCTCCAGCTTTTTATTCCCTATCCCCCTTTTTTTCCTCCTTCCCTCTCAAACAAAAAAAGCCTTTAAGAAAAACATCAGAAGAAGCCTTAGGAAATCAAAGGGATAATTTTTAACCTCTGTAACTGGACAAAAAGGAGGAGATAATTTAGCCAGTAGGATTGGTTTTCCAGTACAGGTTGAGTGGGGGCTGACTGCTGAGCAGTAGTGCTCTTGCAAGAGCTGGGGAGACCCGTGTCCAGCTCGTATGTTTTGAGCGAAGCAATTAGTTCACTATTAATCAAACCTTTTGATTCCATGATTACAAAGAAATGGTTAGTGTTACTGATGCAGTATATCAAGGTCTTGTACGAAGGCAGCGACTTCACCAAAAGCAGCCTCACTTCCTCTAATAGTATTTACTGAAAGAAAATATTAAATGAGTTTAAACATATTGCCCGTTTATTTCTATCTCTGCAGTTACATTTTTAACAAAACTTTCTGCTTAATTGAAAGCACATTTATGTAATAATTGGCATGAGTGCAGTGAGCAAGACCCTCAGATGTTATAAACTGGCTAGGTTTCATTGTCCAGAATTTAATTTTAATCAGATGAGGAACTGGCCCATTGTTAGGAGACCTTCTGAAAGCCTCGGTTGTTTATGAGAGCTGACAGCAAATGTAACTGTTCAACCCTTATGCACTGAACCTAGAAATTTTCAAGGTGACTGGCTTGGCTGCAGGACAGCTGCCATTTTGTGAAGTCAGTACAGAAGGCTTCAGAAAAGAAGTGGATCCTGAGCTCCCACTGAGAATTATTGTCTACTTCTTAGTATTTTGTTGTTCTTATTTTTTTCTCTCAAAACTGATTCTGACTCCCCATGGATATTTAATTTTCTTTATGAAAATAATGTAGCAGAAATACCTGCCCCCCTTTGGTCTGAAAATTTGGACTCTGAATCTCATCCAAAGAGACTGGCTTTTCCTGATGTATTTCAGCACTTGCATTTCTAGCCCCAGCCAGAGCTCAAAAAGCCAAGATACATGAAAAATAATGTTACCTGGATGCTTTAAAATCTCAGAAATGGCTCTATTGTAATGGTGTTTGGAGCATAAAATTCCAGGGAGGTGCAAAGTCCTCTGGAGGTAATGCGTATCTCACCTCACTGAAAATATCTTATCTTGGCAGGCTGTGTCATGTCAGAGTAAATAATGCCGAAATGCATTGAAGAATCTGGAGACTGGATCTGTCTTCAATATGGAAGATCTGTATCACACCACTATTCCCACTTATCAGCGTCATTGCATTAGAGGGTAGTTCTTCCAAAAGCCTCAGAAATGCATGTCTGGGGACCCTAAAAGAGGCAGTTCTGGGGAGAGGGTCTCGAGGGGTGATGGTTGATATGGCCCAGGCTGAGAAGGAGCTCACCTCCACTCTCTAAAACGCCATTCCACGTGGTTTGCGGGGGGAGGGATAAAGGAGGGAGAGGTATTGACGTGTCATGGGTGACGGTGGTAGGAGGGTACAACTCTGTGGGCACAAAACTGTTTTTAACATGCAGGCAAAAATGTCTGGTGCAATTCCCATTGCTTTCAGTGAACTTCTGTCACCTCAAAATAAGGGGGAGTTTGACCCTCTGGTTCTACTGCAGCAGCAGGACCATGGCAAAAAGAGGTATGTGTACATGTACACACACACACACATGCACACGTAGACAAATATATACAAATATTTCTATATGCATACAGAGGGAGACCCAGCAAGGCTATGAGAGCCAGTCAGCTTCATGAGGGACCAAGCAAGTGAGAAAAAAGAAGGAAAAGGAGAAGACAGAGGAGGAGACAACATTACAGCTCATTCTGCCCCTTCCTGGGATTCAGGCAGACTTGAGGCAGCCCACGTTCCCCCCTCACTGAGCAAATGCCCTGTTCCCTCAGCTGAGGTATTAATAAAGCCGACTTGCTTTTTCGGAATTAAGGAAAGAAAAGCAGATGTTGAGCCAAACTGACAGCCCTTCAGGAAGTCTTAAAATCCCCCAGAATTTTTTAAAGAGGAAACAAGGTTTGCAATTAGTGAACTGCAGCAGGTTAAACGGTCCAATTGCTATTAATGCAATTATAGTCACGGCTGTGATAGCTCTAGTGTCTTCTTGAAAACTCAGGCCTCCATTTCATTAAGCCATTCAGTGCTTTTTTAATACTGCGTCCAGCATTTAGCAAAAGGAAATGTGAATTGTGATCGAAAATCCTGCAGGGATGGCCCATATGCTCTAAAGTGTGAGTGTACGTCTGCCTGGGGTGGGACTAGAAGGTGTTTGAGGAACCTTTTGGTATGTCCTGGAGAGCGCATAGCTTGGTGCAACAGAGCAGCAACTTCAGCAAAGTCACCGTAGCGACTCTGCTGGGCAAATTAGTGCCTACACATAGATGCTGGTTACTGCACCTGACAGGAGTAGTGTATAATAACAAGAATATGGGGCTACCTTTATACTGGTGTCTCCACTGCTTGTGCTGCAAGAATGCATGTTATCCCTCTGCACCTTCCAAATGGGAGACGCTTTAAAAATCCAGTGATTTAACAGGTTCCACTGTTTCCATCTAAGTTCCCCTTCTCAAGGGTAAGCCCTTGAGATCCCCCTTTGAATCTTTCAGCTGCAAATAGCAAAGAGCAAATCGGTGTCCAGCTCATGCTGCAGCCTTACCCTCTAGCCAAGCAGCACTTCTGAGTCCTTTCCATCCAGCCACCTGTTTCCACAAAACCCATAGGAACTTAAACTCTCTACAACCTGGGTCAAGCTGGGCTCAAGTGAGCCTGTGGGTTCAACGCTTACAGGCAGAAAGACAGACGGACAGAAAATGGTGAGCTTTACCATCAATTGCAAGAACTATTGGCATTATTTCTGGCAAGAACTTATTTCTCAGCCTTTGCCAGTAAGTATTAGGGTGTTTCGCTCCTTGTGATGTTTAGGCCAGGCCCACCATCCATTACTTCTTCACACCCACTGTCTTTTACAGCAACGTAAGCTCAGAGGAGCGCTCTCAATGGGTGGCTAATATTTGGGCCTAGGGCTCCAGTGCATTTGGGGTTTGGATCCTGGCTGTGTTGCTGACATGATTTATGGTGTTTGCTGTTCAGTTTGAAATGCCAAAGACATCCATCAAGCTGTACAAAAAGGCCATCCCATCCTTTTCTCTCTCCAAAGCATGTCTGAAGAGGTATTTTTGGCTGCTAAGTGTACCAACCAACACACTGCTTATCTAAAAAAACAGGGACTCCGTACACAAAAAAGAGGATCACTGAGATCATTGAGACCACAGCACATACATCATAAATAATAGGCTGTCTTTCTTACAAAATGCAAAAGAAATGCCACATGCACTTATTTTGTTTTATTGATCTCAGTTGGATTTTGTGATGAAACTTTTCCTGTAGGGAGTTCAATCCTTTTTTAATATCTTTACTTGTGCAACATTTTATCTTAGTGCAGTCAGTCAGATAGGTAGAAAGAATAATTGATTTTTTTTCTTTCTATTTTGACTAGTAAGTAAAGGTATAAATGGACAAAATCATCATTGAAATGGAGACACAAACAGTATTTCCCAAGCTAAACACAAAGAGAAGCCAGCACATCTGCATTTCAAGCATGTCAGGGAAATTACTGTGGAAGGACTGCTCTAATTCTCATTCCTGTGAAAGGGCAAAATGGAAATTGCTGTTTTGCTATTCACGCACATCACCTAGCACAGCAGGATCTTGGTCCTCGGTTAGAGATTCTCAAAGGCTACCAAGCAAATAAACATTCTTTGCCATTTCTATTTATTTTCGTGAAGCATCTTTCATCCAAAGGCTTTCAAGGGCTACATCCAAACCACGTAGCAGAAGCATCCTACAGGGAGGGTGCTTCAGGTGTCCAGTGCCCCGAACATCTGGACTGGGAGGTGGGCAAAATGTGGAGCAGCTGTCTAACTGACGTGTTTCAGCTAGGTGCCTATGGTGAGGGGTGGTCTGGCCGACCTAGCCGCTCCTGTTGTGGCTGTCTAGCCGGGAACGGCAGATGTAAGGAGTGTGCTTTCTGTGTGCTGCTGCAGATCTGGTCGCCCAGAAATGACCTGAGGTCATGACTCTGCCCCTTGTAGTGCTGACTTAAATTTCGTCTTGATTCGGCCAGTTTTCAAATCCAGAACAGCACCACTGACAAAAAGACTTTCTAGGGACAATATTCCTCAGGTTTGACTATAACTTCGGTGTGCAGTATGGCATAAGTTTATATAGACACCCCCGACACCTCCAAATACAGCGTAGTACCTGCTGTAAGATTAAAGTGGCAACTTGCTAACAAAAGGTTGGTATCACATTGCTAATGAAAAGTCATTTTTTCTTTAAAAGTTGCAAAGCACAGAAACTGACTGCACAATGAAATCTGGAGGCTGCCCGTTTGAAATACCAAGGCTTTTTGTCCCCTACATGGCAGCTACCTGGCCATTCTGCCTTAGAAGCCAGCACTGTGAACCTACCACTGAAATCAAGTTCTACTCAGCCAGGCAGGATAATGTAGCCACAACAGCACAGCTGTGTGACCACAGCAACATTGAGTGGCGAGGGGGAGCATCCCCTTTCCTCCTCCTCCTCCCTGGGTCTGCGACGGTGGAGCAGGATGTGGATGTGGGCACCTGATGCTCCCACATTCCTGGCAGCTGTGTCTCGCTACCAGGGCCGACACGCTAGAGAAGGGCCATGGGCGAGCAGGAGCTAGCAGTCACACTGAAGACGTGCAGGCCCTTAATGGTGTGGTGGGGGAGCAGAGCCAGGAGCTAACAGTGTGTTAAAGACCTGGCATGCTCCTGGTGTGCTTGGTCCTGGAGCTGGGAAACCAGAGTGTATGCTCAGGCTGTCGTCACATCCTACGGAGAAGTAGCGTGGTGAGGTAATGGGAACGTCAGGAAAAAACATCCTTAAGATATGGCTTAAAAATATGCCCTGAGATCACATGAGAGTCCCTCAGCCTTGCCTGAAAGCCTGGGCTTCCCTTCTGAGGAACATTGATGGGTTCATATCCAGGGCTGTGGTGGTGATGCCCTATTGCACGTGCTGTCTCTATGTTAAAAGGGAGACGTGAAGGGGAAGGCGAGTGGTGTGCTTTGTCATTCCAAGAGATATGTGAGATTTTGCTTACTCACCAGCGGCGCAGATGAAAACGGAGGGTATAGACATGCCTGTGGTTTGTTCAGGCCTACTGGCAATCGATTTGGGAAAGTGCACATTTCCAGATGTCTGCAAGTTCTGGTATGTGTGCTGTAAACCAAAGGTACAATAGTGGATGAGGTGTCTGCTCTTAATGCAAACATTTTTCCTACTTGTATTGTGCCAGGATGCTTTATTAGCTTTAATCATCACTGGGTAGAAAGCAGGTGATTAAAGTCTTGTCACTTTATTGGTTTGCCTGAAATTGAAAGAAAAGAAAATATAGCAGATCAAAACCATTTAATCTGAAGCGAAGTTAAGGGGAGAGGTTAGCGAAAGAAAGGCAGTTGTTTAAAGGTGTGAAATTGCTGAAGAGAGCCAAGTTACAAGGGGTTATCCATAGATGTGGCCAAGTTAAACAAGACAAGCTGGTGACTCAGCGAGGGCCCACCTCCAGTGTCATTCATAAACCCAGCCTGTCCCTGGACAGCCACGGCAGCTTTGATTATGTCCTGTTTAACTTGGCCTTTGGATGACGGACTCTTCCAAAAGTTGGCTCTTTAGGTAGGTATCACACCTTAAAACATCTGACCGTCTTTTATAGATGCAAAGTACTCTTTTATTTGATTTCTCTGTGCTGCCAGCCTGCATCACTGGGTTTGGGTTGGTCGTACCAGGGGCAGGCATGTTTCCCACTGGCAGAAGACAGTAGATCCAGCAGCGACTAAGCTGCCAGGCAGACTTGGAGAAAATAATCTAGAAGTCCCACAAGGTTCATCTCCTCCTTTGTAGCCTGCAGGCTTTAGCTGGAATTTGGAAGAGAGTGGCAGAAGATTACCAAAAAAACACATGGGGGAGTCCAGTTGCAGAACTGAGATCCAGACACCAAAGCCTCGAAGCTCAAGTGTCAGCTGATATCCTTGGGGAAGGTTGTTTTGCAATGTTTTGGTGGCTGTATAGAACAAGTAGTGTTGAATGTCATCAGCATCTAAGAAGTTGCTTCCCCCCACAAAATTACGTGATGAAAATGAAGCTATTTCTTTTTCAATGAGATTTTCCATCAATTTTATGGGGAGAGATTGTATTAAAAACAAACCAAAAAGCACTTTTAGGAGCTCAGCACCAGCACTGTGCTACTCCCAGAGCTTAGAGAGTCCTGTTTTCAGCTTCCCCAATTTTTTAACCAAGCTGAGAAAAACAAGGCTGAACTTTAGAGTAGCAAGCCTGAAACTTGCACTGGATGTTGCCGTTTCGGGAACAGTTTATCACCTCCCTAGGGTGGCTGCTCAGGCTCCTGGGTATCCATACCTGAGGAAAATCCACTAGCACCTCATACTGAGGGTGCTGAGCCACAGCTCTTGGCACTGGCGGTAGGGTGGTCCGTGCCACTCCACTGCCACTAAGAGCTTGGGGCTCGGTTGACTGTGACCTGGTTGCCGCAGCTCAGTGGTTATCTGTCAGGTAGGTACTAACTCAGCATGTAAGTTGTCTTAGCCCTCCGCTACATGCCTTAATTTGAATTGCCATGGCAGTGAGAGGAATAATCTTTGATCCATCTGGATCCTGGGTCTAGAAACACCCACTGGCTTGATTTATAGCAGCATGGTGGCAGGGCCCAGGGGTGCTTGGGGTGAGCTCCAAGGCAAGTCCTGTGCAGGCTCCTGCTCCTTCCTCTGCCCTCATGAGGACAATCGTGGGCTGAAAGGCAACTTAGGATCTCCCCATGCAAGATATTCCTTCCTTAGGTGTCCGATGTAGCCTTCCCATCCAGACCCAGGTGCAAGCAATCCCCTTGGCTCTGGGACAAGGGGAGCACAGGAGTGGAGAGCCACCACTGCAGAAATGCACCAGTCCGTAAATCACCACCAGTCACCTCTCAGTGCGCTTGTGGAGTGAGAAATAATGACAGCCTCTGTGCAGCCCCATTCTTCAACGGCGGCTGGGAGATTACTTGCACATCGTAACACTATCATTTTGGCAGGGCCAGCCTCTGTCGTGCTAGTGGCAGGCAGCATCCTTCCTGGCTTGCAGCTAAACCTGCGAAGGGTGACATCATGCAGGAGGCACGTCAAGGTGCAGCCCACCGGCAGCGCGTGGCACTCGGCTAATTGCTGGAGAGGAGCAGTGGGAGCAGCGGAGGAGCCCCTGGGGCTGAGTCGATAAGGTGAAGAACACGTTCCCCTGGGATAAATGGAAAGCCCTCGGCTGCCTTCGGCTTGGTGTCACGGAGCTCCGTGCTGGAAGTGGCACGACAGTGAGATAACCTACAGCCACCCCAAGGGCTCTGCCAGAGCCTGCAGAGCCCAGTCTGGAGGCTGCCGTCTCTCTGCCCTGGAGCACCCTGGTATTTATGCTAGGAGCAGCCAGCCATAGAAAGCACATGAAAACCCAGGACCATGCTGGGGACTGCGGAGGAAGCAGTTGCCCCAGGCTGAGCCACCCTTGCTGTGGGGAAGGGTGCGAATGCCCCCGGTCCTGCCCTGAAGCCCAGCTTGCCTGCCCTGCTTCCTGGTTTGGGCTGTACTCTGCATGCAACTCCCCTCTTCCACCCTTCTCCCATGATGATTTCCAGATCCCTCTTTCTACTGCTTATCAGGGTAGGTGCCAGTCTTGGCTGGGAGGTCCCATCTACTGCAGGGTGTTCCTGTGGCTGGAAAGCTTGAGGACAGTGTCTCCCTGCAGCCCTTCCCCTGTGTCACCTTCAGATCCCCCAGGCCATGAGATTTTCAATGTCAAGGTGCTCAAGAGCCCACTGAGGACCAAGGAGGGCTGAGAGCTCAGCTGCTCTGGAAAACAAGTCCCTGTGCCGCCCATGCCAGCAGCCGCCCTTCGACAGAGGAGGGACCCGTGCTGCGCTGCCGGGGGGACTAGTGTGGGCACGGCAATGAAAAGACAGCAATATCTCAGGCAGTCTGGGAGGCAACAGTCCAAAATCCCAAGAATCAAACCAAAAGAAAGCAAGCAAATAAAAAAACATTGCTTTGGCTTCAGCCAGGAACCCAGGACAGTAAACAGAGGAGGCTGGAAAGCCAATATATTCTACCCTGGGGGAATCAGCTTTGCTTGAGCCAAAGAGGGAAGAAATGCATATAAAATAAAGAGCAAAGATGAAAGCCATATATCCCAAGCACAAACCATCACGGACATGATTGGCAGTTTGCATATTACATTTTATAGCATGCCTCTTCCCCTCCCTCCATATTTTCTTTCTTCCCATTTCTCTGCTGACAGCTCATATGCACGCCTTGTGCTGCACAAGTAAGGGCTCTGCTCCTCCCTCGCATCCTGCTCAGACTTTGAGCCAGTCCGGGTTCACACCCCACCCCACCACCCCGGCTGCGTGCGGAGGAGACGGCAGGTCAAGGTCTGAGTTGTCACAAGTCCACCGAAAAGATTTCCTGTCATGTGCAAAAAAACCCCCAGCCCCTCTCCTCTGGCTTATTTGCTTTTTATTGAATCCGGTCAAATCATGATTTCCCCCTCCTCTTTCTTTTCAATAAACAATCAGCCCCGTGTCGACTTGATTACGAGCTGCTGATGCAGCATTGTCGAATCCAAGCCCTGAGTGTGTGTTTTGGCAAAAACAGTGCTATTTTCAGCTAGGCGTACGAGGTGGCTTGCCAAGAGGCTCGGCTTTCTCAGCGGACCTGAGGTGGGTTGATGGCAGGGCTCCCGCTGGCTGCCCAGGCAGCAGGACCCGGTCTCAGGTTTGCACAGCTCAGCACCAGCACTCCTGGCAGGGCGCGCAGCACCTTGCCGCTCCTCCTATTGCCTGCACCTCCGCTTTGCTTTCCTCTCTCCAGGTAATGGACTAACCCGGGTGGAGAGGTGTCTAGAAAAAGCTGCTTTTCCTTGAGCGGGGCCATGCTGAGAATCTGCTGAGGCTCCTTTGGTCCTGATTGTTAAAATTGCCTTGTTTTAAAAAAATACCGCTGTGGTTTTGCAGCCTCAGTTAACTATAGGTACCAACAGAGCGTGTTATGGACGCTTGTGTGTGTTGAGACGCCTCTCCAAAGCAAGGGCTGTGGTCCTTCCGTGTTAGGCGCTGAACTGACCCAGGGCAGGGTCTCAGCAGGATCAGATACACCGAGCAGGGAGAGCGCAAGGAAACCACGTGCCAGTTCTGGCCGCTCTGAGGGCAACCGCTCAGCACGTCGGCTCCCGAGGAGGCTTGCTTCACCTCCCTGCAATGCGTAGGGCCCTTTCGCCCCTCTGGCCGGTGTATATTCCTGGCGCAGGAGCTCGGTGAGCCCTGAGCTGTGGGGTAGCCGAGGGGCAGGGCTTTACGCTAGCTCTGCACCAGGGCAGGTGCCCTCCAAGTCTGCCATTTTACACTCGCACAATGCAGCCTTCATGTCATGCCTCTGTTTAAAGGGTATTTGTTTCTTTTCAGAGCAACGGTGTATCCCCATTCTTCTTTTGAGCCACTTGTGCTTTTGGTGTGTATTTTTCCTCTTGCTGCTTTATTTTTGATGCTCTGTTTCCCATGGATTCAGTGGGCATGGGGGCCAAGTGTGTGAAATACAACAGAGAAGGCACAGACACGCAAATTAAGTGGACTGCAATTTGGGCAAAGTGACTTGCCACTTCTCCCATGACAGCCCTCTTGCAGAAGTCTCTTTTCCCCAGGTGGAATGAAAGACTGGCTCCCTAATATGTTGATAACACACAGGATTTGCAAGGTGGCTGTCTACACCATTCTTTTTTCTTTCTAACCAAATCCCCTTTTTTTTACCCGAAACAATGCTGCAGGGATAGTGCACCTCGGGTGGTTTTCAGCAGGCAGGGCTGGCAGCTGGAAGTTGTGGGCAATTGCAGACCCTGCTGCTGGAGGGGTGCTGCCCTCGGCGGAGCTGTGCAGGGGTGGCTGTGCACGCGTGTACCTGCATGCAAGCGCCCGGCTGCGCCGGAGATCGCCTGTGCCTGCGCCTGTGCCTGTGCCTGCGCCTGTGCCTGCATCTCCTCTCGCTAAATTCCAGAGGCGTTACGTGTCCCGCAGAGAGGAGGAACTATTTATGCCACAGGCATAAATAAATCCACCAAGCATTTGCAATAACATAGGTTGCTCAGGGCCTGAGCTCAATCCCGCTCCGGACAGGGACAAAAACTCCCACTGCTTTTGGTGGGAGCTGGGTGGGGGCCTTCGTGGGGTGATGCTGCAGGGAGGGATGCGAGGGCAAGCGGAGGGGAGCATGGTGGCTGCGTGCCCCGTGGGCCCTCAGCAGCCCGGGACAGGGTAAGCCCTCAGCAGCGCTGGGGCCAGCCATGCTGGGTGCAGGGGGAGGCACGTGACGAAAAGTGGCAGCACAGACTGCAGCCCCCTTATGGTCCGCAGCAAACGTCCTCCTGCACCCTCTTGCAGGCCTGGTTCAGCCAGGAGAGAGGTGTTACCTTCCCTGGCACACCCGTGCTTGAGGACAGACGGGCAGAGATCGGCATCCTGACACAAGCCTGATGGCGCTTGTTTTTTGGCCACTCCGTCCTTGCGTCTCGCCCGTAGCTCAGAGCCCAGCAGAGCACCCACCTCCCAGAGGTGCCAGCTGGGAGGAGGACCCCCATGCCCCGTGGGGTGCTACCCCACCGCCCGAGAGACCTCACACCTCTGCCCTGCTCGTGGCACCGAGGGCGGCAGCCAGGCTGCTTTGCTCTGCTGGGTGCTACCGGGGGTCTCTTTGGTCAGCCATCAGCTCCTCAAGGACAAGCAGCTTTGCCTACATGACAGCAGCACGATGACTTGCCTTCGGCATGGATGTGCGGATCAGCCTGCTGCTCCAGCTGCCTCCCCCCAACAAGACCTTTTTCTGATGCCCGCCTCAGCTTCGCTTCGTTCAGTGTACTGCCATTCGTCGTAACACAACGGTACTGTGGAGAGAAGGGTTTGAAGGCAGTTTCAACTGAGCTGTAGTTTGCAGCTCATTCCTGTGGATGCAACTTAATAACACGAGCTCACTTATTTCTATGATTATTCGCTTTCCGATTTGAAATATAGACCTGAGTGTGATAACTTGCAAGGAACGCTTTATTCACTGAATGCTGTCTCTTTTCCTCTTGCAGATTATTTTTAATAAACGTCTCTTTCTTATTATGCAGCACTGAATGCTGTTTCCACCTGTTTCCCTCTGCCGCTTGACTTTACATACTTGTGTTCCTTGGGTACACACAAGGTGTCTGTCATCTCCTTATTAAGTGATAAGTTGTGTTATTTGCTAGCGACTGCTGGCACAAGCCAGGGGGTTGCGTTTCTGCCTCCTGATCACACAAGAAGCTTGAGCCAGTGCGTGTTTGTACCCGACTGAGACAAACACACCAGCACCTCTTCTTGTGTGCAGACTTGACTCAGTAGAGAGCAGTGGCTTATCGGTTCACGGGAGACATGCGGAGCAATTATGATCACTACCAAAATGAATTAAAAAAAAATATAGTTACTATGCATTTTAAAAAATATACATTGTTTTCCCATATTTTAAAGGAAGGGTATGGCACCACTGCTTTTAACATGGGCCACAGGATGCCACCAAGCAACGCCTGCACAGAGCTGATGGGACTTGGTAGCTGGTGTCCTCCTTTAGAAATACATCCCTGGTGCGATTTATTCATTGACCTTTAGATACACATAATGTACAGGCATTTCTGCGCACAGGTCACCTCAAACCAGAACACACCTCCAACATTAGGCAGGTGAATCGCGCTTTACGGGTGTCTCCTTCTCTCTCTTGACTCTGAAGGAACCCCTGAGGTCAAGCTCCGACATAACATTGCCAATCTGAAAATGTGAGTGAAGTGGTTTTATTCCTGGTCTTCCCTGGAAGATTTTGATGACCACGAACCTGTGACATTCAAAACCTCCCTTGTTTTTCAAATCTGCCCCTTTTTTTCCTTCTTTGCTGGCTGAGCGACACTCCCGTGTTCTGGCTGATTCACCACTCCCCTGGATATTTCCCAGCATGAAATTGCTCTCAGCGAGTGATGAATGAGTGCTCTGCCTTAACTCTGCCGGAGCAAAGGGCACAGCTACCATACGCACCACAACTTTCAGAGTATGATGGATATGAGCTTTTACAGAAATCTTTATTACCTCACCTTCCTCGCCCTTGGAACTGAACCTCTCACAAGCAGTTTTCAATTTACTTTACTTTCTTAAGGAGAAAAAAAAGGTGGCAAATCAAGCATGATTCTGTTACAGGGATTTTAAGTTGGTGTAAAACCCAGCGGTGGGGTACCACGGGCTGCTCAGCCAGGCAGAGTATGGGAGCATCGCTGGAGAAGCAGGGAAGGCAATGGCATTCCTGGGCTTCTGGCAGCACTGGCCTTCAGACTGCTGTAGGTACAGCTGTACGGCCGCTTCCATGACAAAGGCTGTTTTGAAAAGGAGCTGGTTTTACAACTGCTGTAAGCATTTGCTCTTCACTGGAACTTGGTATACAAAATCTGGCATGATTTTCTAAAAACAAACAAATTTTTTTTAAAAAAGAAACTGGTCTTGTTTTTTGTTGTTGTAACAACGACAGAACCTAGTAAAACAAAGGAAACAAAAAGTCCTCTGGTGTTTAGCAACAACGGCTCCTGTACAAACTCTGGGTGAGACTGTTGCCCTTCAAAGTTGGAAGGCAGGGCTAGGGTGGGAGGAAAGCAACTGAAGAAGGCAGCTGTAGAGGAAAAGCATGACCCAGGCTAAAGCTTTTGAAGATGTTAAATCGGTTCTTGGCACAGCTGCCAATATTGTATGTGACTCTGGTCCTCATCTGTAAAGGGGAAACAAATTTTTAAGTTCCTTAGGGTGGCTGACCTGAAGTCAGAGACAGATCTCTGTGTGTTTACATGGAAGAAACCTGCTCCTGGAGGAAGCTACTGTAATATAACCAGTCACTACGGCTGAGGATGGGCGCACAGGGCTTATGCTGTGACACTGACATCAGCAGAAAGCCGCTCGTGTGCTCCAAAATGCATTTACAAAGGCTTTGCATGGGACATGGCTGAGAATACGGGTGCCTTTTCAACTTTTGCCCTCCAAAAATGAACTGCAAGGGTCAGTCATGCATGGGAAGGGGTTTTAATAGCCACAAGCAGCAGCATTTGGTTTTACTGCAGTAGAAGTGGGAAAGAAGGGGAGGTTGGAGCAGGGGCAAGGAATAACTATGAAGCTGAAGGCAGGTAACATACTAACGTGATAACATAATGATGTTAACAAAGCCCTGAAACCCAGCCTCACCTTGTAACTGGGGCCAGATGCGTAGGACAGGTCGATGGTCCTGGCCAGGCTGTAGGGCTGATGGTGCACTTGCTGCCCGACCCTTTGTGCAGGGCTTTGGGGCCGAGGGAGCCAGGGCGTGCCTCAGCACTGCCAACGTGAGCAGGCAGCGGCACGTGAGCCAACGCTGTCTCACTGCGGGAAAGCGTCTCTGCTGCAACGGCGTGTCTGTGGACCCTCGGTAGAAATTTTGGGTCCAGCACTGGCAAGACAAAATACCACGAGTGGGTTAAGTTGTCATGCTGCTCATTTATTTTCATACACACAATGGCCATCTTGAACAAACCCCATCCTGTTTATGCTCAGGGATTATGCTACTCATTCTCTGCTTTAAAACTAGACAGACTGAGGAAGTCCCTGGCCTTCCAGTTAGCTAAGAGCTGAGCTTCTGCACAATGCAGCAGGTGCTACCACATCCTCAGCTGCACCAGTGCATTCGCCAAAGCATACATTCAGCAAAGAGTTCGAGAGTTCGCATCAGGGATGGGTGACTTCAGGAGGCAAAGAGTTTGGGGGTGAAACCTCTCTGTACTCTGAGGCCGAGGCAGTGGGGCCAAGACATTACCTTGGGTCTTTATTCAGAGCTGTTCAAAGCTCCTAGTCAAGAAATATGGCTCTTCATCACATGAAAGGGCTTTCTGCTTGGCTGTCCGGTGTTTGCAACTTTCAAGAGTCTGGATATTCTGCAAAGAGAGTTTCTGTATGAGAATGACACCTTTCGGCTCACAGCTGCGGCTGTCCTCAAGAGCTGCAATGATGGGTTTGGAGAAAGAGTGGAGTGACGAGTAACCAAAGTAAACGTGGTAAGTTAGATGAGTTTAGGTGAGTTAATGCACTACTAATGCACTGTCAGGCCCAGCCACATTAATATGAAGAGGTTCCTTGAAATATCTTTGGGTGCTTTGCTCTCTCCCTAACCCGTGGTGTGAAGGACAAGCGCATCCTCACGCTGAATGCCAGCCACCAGGGACAGAGCTGGGGACTGATGTTGTCACCCCTGACCGACGGCTTCCTGAACAGCTGCCTGCTCGCCAGGGATGGGCCTCGGAGGGTTCCTGGGGAAGGGAAGGGAGCAGAAAAGAGCATCAATACCTTAGGCCAGCCTTGCTCCTCACGCTAACTCAGATCGTTTTGTTTTAATTGGTGCTGAGCTGTGTATAATCAATACACATCTTTTAGACAAAGGCAGGGGAGGAAAAAATTGGTGAAAAGCCCTGTTTAACAAAGAGTGTTGATGGGCCAGCTAAGCGTCCTTCTCTCGAAAACAAATCACCAAATGAGCAAACAAGGCGAGAGCAACAATCTGATTTTCATGCAAATTCTTTCCCTTCAAGAGGACTGCATGAGCACAAACAGAGATTGGTGGCTAATGTTAATTTGCATGCCCTAGACCATCGCAAAGCACTTTGGAAACACTATTGCAGGGCATTTTGCTAATCAGGGCTTGTCCCTTCCACCCTTTCCTGTACAGGTAAGTGCTATTTGCCCGCAGAAAGGGAAACTGCAGATTACAGCCTCTATTGCATTAAGACTCGCAGCCTCCAGAGGGGAGCACCAAATGCTCTCATTGCCACGCAGCCCTTGACAGGAGCAAGGAAAGTAGCAAATGACTTGCTAGAGATCGCACAGGGAAATAGCAGAAAGCTTTGAAATAGTACCCGATGTCCTGTGCCCCTCTCACATGCCCCTTAAAGCTGGTCTAAGGGCATCTCCTGAAGAGCTCACTGGGTATATTTGCTTGTCCTGAGATGAGAGGGTGGTACCGCTTCACGGCTCCAGAGCTTCAGCATTTGGAGGCCAGGTTTGGCATTTGTGTTGTGCCAAGTCCACCCATCTCCCCTGCGCACGACTCCAGCTGAGCCTTACCTCCCTCTCCCCCACAGCCTGCAGACCATGCGCTACCCTCCCAAGAGCAGCCAAGTCAGGGTGCAATGCTCGCTCGATTGGTGAAAATCTGTAACAAACTCCCAGTTAAGCTGCTTGAGGAATGTGTTGCTTTTCAAGACTCTCAGACTGGTTTCTAAGCATCTCACCGGGAAATGCAAAGGGGTATGCACACTGAAAAAAACGGAATGAAATTGCTGGAGGTGCTAAATGGTAATAATGCCATATTTAATTCTTATTGAGAGGAGCAGAAAGCTACTCCAAAGAGGTGTTTCCAAGCATCTGGTTCATCTGCTTGATTCAGAATAAAATTTGCTGCCCAAACATGTATTTTCCCATTGGTAGAAGAATTTTTACCATGTGCATAATAGAGACGTAATTAAACAGTCACAGGAACAGGCACACTAGTGATGATGGCTTCAGCCAGTCCTGGATCTGACAGCCCCTCCGCGCCTTGTGCCAGCAGAGTGGCAGGGAACAAACCGCTCCCCAAAATGGCTCATGGCACGGTGGGCTCGCTGGGCAGCGTGGGGACAGTACGAAGACGTCATTCATGGGGTGCTGCGAGGGGTTTTGTCCTGGAGACCAGTGTTAGGACTGTGACACTGTCCATGGGCAATTGTGGCAGTGACTGATCCACTTGCCGTGGGTTTCTACTGGTGCAGGCAGTGGATCAGGAATACCCTGATTGCAACATGCAAGCAGAGGCAGGGCCCCCGTAGCTGAAGGGAGCATTTGTTTTTGGCTTTTGCTCCTTATGCCCTCAAGGACCTCCTGGAAACTGAGAGCAGCAATTCCTCCCCTTCTCTTCATCCCCGGCTGCAGCTCAGGGGTTGTAAGAAGGTGGGGGTGGCACGCTAAAATCTCAGGCTTTGCTCTGGGCAGGTTTTTTAATAGGTTTGTTGCTGATGCAGGGCCCTGTGCTTGAATGTTCCCTTCTTCTGCCGCAGATGACATCATCTGGTGTCATGAAGGGGCTTTTCTGTCTTCAGGGTGGCAGTGGCGGGCGCTGGCTGGATCTGATCCCAGGGGAAGCAGGTGCTTGCTCGGAACCGCCCGTCCCTGAGCTGGGGTGCCCGCAGCCCAGCAGCACCACGCTGAGCTTCCCCCTGAATCTCAATAAGCACCGTGGGACCTCATGGGCAGGTGGGATGCATGGATTACTTGGATCCTTGCTATTTCGGGGCATGACAAGCAGTTCATTTCCCCCATTCCTTTCATGTTCACACAACGCTTTACACCAATTGCCCCTGCACACATTTATCTGCCAGGCAAGGTAATAGAGCAGCGCCCAGGGAGTCTCGAGGGCTTTTGTAGGGGCTTGATATTGCTGAGCTGTGAACACAGCGAGAGGCAGCGTGTGTAGCTAATCCTGCAATACAATAAGCAGTCCTTCGTGGTGGATGTCAAATTTGCTAAATGTATGATTGCTTATTGTTTGCCTGTGTAATGATGTGCATGGGGCTTAGGCCAATTTGGAAATATTAATAAACACGACAGGATTTCAGTAATGCACCAGACAAAATCCTCACATCGCTCCCAGGCACACTAACACGATACGTTCATAAATGGAATGGAAGGGGGTTTTCTTCCAAAATTAAAAAAAATAACTTTCTATTATCTAAGCTACATAGCAAAAGACCTCATTAGGTTATTCACACCGATACACTCTAACTGCAAGTAGATTCATAAGCTTCTCTCTGAGGTGGCAAAATCAGATCAGTGTAAGGGACAAGAAAACAGACATTGCCATGTGCTGTCACTAAATGGACAGCTTTCCTGTGAGGAGGGATGCACGAGTGATTTACAGGCCTTTCAGCACAGACAAAACTGAGCAGTCAGTTTTATCTCAGCCTTTTCTCCCTTATGGACCATGATCCTTTTGGCCATGGCTCTTTTACTCCTCTTGGCCCCCCGTGTGGTGGTACATCTGCATTACCAGCACTTCAGAGGGGGATACTCAAAAGTAACCATACGTGAATGTTTATTTCCCGAAATCAGAATATTTGACCTGCACCAGGCAAGCTCCCTCCCTCCCTTCCAGCTTGCACTCCGTGGCATCACAACTTTTTGGTAATGGCCTATTAATCACCTACCGCCTGACCCCATGAATCCCGCCTGCTTGCCTCCTGGATACTTCATCATCTGCGAGCAGTACTTGGACCAGGCAGTGATGCCTCCGTCCAAGCTCCTCCACATGCTGGGGCTTCGAGCCTTGCCAGTGCTGCATGATTTCTGTGCGTGCCATTAGACTGGGATGATGCACAGCTTGGCTGCGAGTGCAGGGAGTGCAAACCCTGGTGAAAACCTGGCTCCTGGCCCCGGCGAGCGAGCATCCTCGCTGCCGTGCAGCACTGCCATCTGGCAGGTCGGGCCCTGGTGTCCTCACCGCTCCAGCTTCTCAAGCCAGTGGCTTTTTTTGTTTGCTTTTAAATGAAAACAAATGTTAACCTCAGCCTGTGGATGATGCAGCCCATGGCTACCAGCAACACCTCTTTGCTTGGGGATTGCCGGGATGAAGGGGCTTAACTGAACACCACACGGTAACCAAAAATAGCCCTAGCAGATCAGCAATGCAGCCTCTTTTCAGCCACAAGGGCCAAACCCATCCTACCTCAGAGAGCAACCAGGCTGCTGTTTGGGGTGCAGAGCACATTGCAAAGCGTGCTCCATGTCGGTGGGTGCAGGGTGAGGCAGAGTCTGCATGTACTGGTGGCACTGCCTGCACCATCCTGGGGAGCGATGCGGTACCCTGCTGCTGCTTTCGGCAGGAAAGGGGCTGCCATTCTCCCTGCTTCCCCATCTGCAAGATGTGCACTGCAAGGACTTTCATGAGGCATACATTAAATGCAACTAATTTCTTGTTTTAGCTGGCTTCAGGGGGAAAAAAATACAAGGACAATCCACCTGGGTACAACTGGACAAAATTTGGATGGGTTTGTTTAATTGTAGTGACACTTTTTCCCCAGTGCTGTGTGGTCTGGCCTCATATATTCCTCATCCACCCCTTCCTTACAAGCTGGACAAAGCTTGGAGAGAGGGCATGTGCCCAGGAGCAGCCCCGAGCCGTGCCATAGGAAGGTTACAGCAGAAAATAAGAATGTTTGAGCCTGAACCCAAATTGCTGGTAAGAACAGCGATCTTAAAGGTCTTTTCCAACCTATACGATTCTGTGATTCTGTGATTCTGTAGCAGCGATGTCCCCTTCTGGCTCCCCTGGGTCAATTCCCTTCAAGATACATGGGCTGTCCTGGCTGGTAGAAATGTAGAAAGATCACAGTCGTTGATTTTGCGTCCGAGCAGTGGAGAACCCAGGCAAAGCTCACGGCCGGGTTTTTGGAGGGACGGCGGAGAAGCGAGGCAGTCCCGAGGGCTGTGGTTGTGCTCCACAGCCTGGGGCTTCCTTGCAGCAGTGTGGTGGGGTTCAGTAACTTCACCCCCTGCAACTCCCCCTTGAGAAATGCTGGTGATTTGGGGGACACGACGGCTCCTTCCTTTTCACCTTGGCACTGATCAAGTTTTCAGGGAGGCACTTTTCAGGATGGAGACTGCCATTTCCCTCTGGCAGTTTGCTGCAGGGGTTCATCAGCTTTCTGGTTGTCCTGACACAACCACATCTGCCCCTTCAGCACTCTCACCAAGGGCCCCCTTAGTCCTTTTCTGGTATCACTGTTTGGGAGGCTTACACTGCACTGCTTTTCCATGCGGAAGGCAAAATTCAGGCTACAGGTCCGTACACAGTAGATACAGCTGTCTTCCTTGCTACTTGCACAACATGTTTTTTTTTTAATTGTATTGAAGAGCATTTTGTCTGAATGACTTCAGCTTCCTAATCGTCTTCATGGCCTGGGATCATCAAAACCCCTCGACACCCTGCCAGTCCCACCTGCAAATTCTGTCTCTTCTTCCAAATCACAGGAGGAAGATGCTGTGAAGTGTCAGGCCTGGAGCAGGTCCCCGCAGAGCCCCACCAGAAGTGCTCCCAGGTCTGTCACCTCCACTGGGACCTGTCAGCCCGCCGGCCCCTCAACCGCTTCACGTGTTGTCTGGAGCTGTTGCAAAACACTCATTCTCCCCCAAAAGTGCTGCGTGGTGCCTCGTGATGCCTCACCCAGGCATCGTCTCCAGTTATCAGTCGCGTTTATAAACTCGCCAGAAAATTAAATGAGGCCTGTTTTCCGTGAAACTCTGTCAACTGGCACTGATGCTCTCTCTCTTTTATTTTTGTCGTACTCGAATCCCATGTCATCTTCTCCGTTGTCCGGTCTGGGATTGATGTCAGATATTTCCACCCTGCCTTTTTTTAAACACTGGCACACACTTAGACCTTTTCCAGTCCACTGGAACTTCGCTGGCACCCCCGGGGTTATTAAAAATGAATGCCAACAGGCCAAACATCTCCCAGACAGCTCTTTAAGGACTTCAGGGTATAAGTTATCTGGGCTTTGCAATTTAAAATTGTTTATCCCTAACAGCTGTTGTCTGTCATTCTTCTCAGTGATGCACTGGAGAGCACTTTATCATCCTTATGTCATCTCAACATATCATCTTTTTCTTTTCAAGTACAGAACAAAAATATTAATCGAGCTCTTCTGCATTATCATTAGCCGTTTCACCAGCTCCATCTAGAAATGAGCTAATATTGTTGTAAGGACTCATTTTTTATTTCTTAATGTATGTCTTTATGGCCCATACAGGGACTCATTGAATTTATTTATCGGCATGACAATTATCTGAATGTTTCCTGATGTTTGAATATGTGTAATCAGCGTTGTCTTTTAGATACATCATTCAGATATGTAATTTGCAAAACACAAATTATTCAGGATGTTGCTCAGTCACACAAATGAAAGTCAGAGTTTTCTCGTCTGGATAGTTCATCTCACCCTGATGAGGGCTAAGGCACAGGAGACACTGCTCTTTTCGCTTTTACTGAGTCCAAGTTAATTGAAATGGAAAATATCCATCCCCACACAACAACGCTGCCTACAGACGAGGGATGGGGCCTGATCAGAGAGATAAGTGTTCGGGAGACATAGATTTTGCTGCTGGCTCTGTTACGAAGTCTCCTTGGGCAAGTCACTCGCCTGCCCGTGCCCCAGCTCCCCTGCCTAATAACTGGGACACTCGGCTGCTCCACCTCCTCTAGGAAATGTTCAGGATCTGTGGAGGAGGACGTCTTCCCTGAGCAAAGCCTTCTGCCATCAGGGGGCTTTCTAAAGCTGAAACGGACAGGATTAGTGTTTGTTTTGTTCGTCTTTGGGTGCCACCTTGCCATTCACACTTGGAGCATCTCATTTAATTGCGAGTTGCTTTTGGCTTGAAATTTATTGAAAAGCTGTCGAAGGCACAGCAAGGACTCTGGGGCAAGAAAACAGAATTGTTGCTTGTTGATCTTTTAATAAACTCGCTCCCCAGAGAGTGGGGTTTAGGCCTTCACAGTTTCCACTCTCTTCTCCCCGAAAGGTAATGAGCAGAGTAAGCGGAGAGGAAAGCTGAAACCGGGAGGGATCTGGATCCAATATGTGATTTGTTCCTTGTGGAAAGACCAGCCTTGGTTCAGACCGCTCCAGCTGGTAAAACTTTCACTCTGTAAATTCAGTGTGAAACCAAATGTGTTTCTTGAAACAGATCCTTGGAGGACTTTCAAAGACACCGGTAGGTCAGATGCATCCAATTAGTAAGGGCCTGTGACAGCAGGCGAGGGCCCTGAGGGGCAGGGTGGGGAATCTTCCCAGAACATCTTGCCTGCACCGGGTTGAACTTCATTGAGGTCATGCCATGGGTGAGAGCGTGGGGAGTTCACGGTGGGGCTTTGGTGGCAGAGACTTCATTGAGCAGGGCTCGCACAGGCAGTATGGGAGTAAAGGACGGCACGGGTTACACCGTGGTCGTGGCAGCGCGCAGGGGCTTGCCTTGCTATTGCATATGCACATATGGTGCCTGCTGTCATCCCCACCTATGCATCTAACTGTGTGGCTTTGCATGTAGTTACGAAATGGGAATGGAG
The DNA here is from genome assembly GCF_034638445.1 of Ciconia boyciana. Taxonomy (NCBI): domain Eukaryota; kingdom Metazoa; phylum Chordata; class Aves; order Ciconiiformes; family Ciconiidae; genus Ciconia; species Ciconia boyciana. The sequence goes on from NC_132936.1 coordinate 82,830,608, forward strand.
GTACACATCTATTCTTGGCTTTTTAAAGTTTCTGTCTTTGCTTGCTGCTGGTTTGTGAACATGTCTTCTCACCAAATTTTCAGCTTGACTTCTCCTTAGCCATGCTCTGTATCATCTGGGAAGGTTTCACCTTTCATGGCATATCCCACCTCTTTCAGGAGAGCTCAAAAACAGGCTTGTTCCTGTTTAGAGTTCCTACAGGCTACGAGTCCAGGACCCTGTCTTGGCTCCCAGTGCTGCAGGGGGAACAGCCCTGATACTTGACCCTAGGTACAAAGTTTTCTCTAAATCTTGGATCCTTGGGTCAGCTGTCATTACAATGCAAGGACTGTCCAAACTTACTCTGCGAGGGCTGGTCACATCCAGGGGCTTGAAATGTGGCTTCTATTCATTACTTACAGGTTCCACGCTGGAGGTACTCAGTGGGTAGATTAACTAGAGGAAAGTTTCCCATAGAGCGATAGCACCCAGGGCCTTTCACCCGAGAGGGTCTCGGGGCATTTCACAACTGGCACGTATACACCACTGCTGTGCAGAGGCAAAGGGAAGCCCACGGCACTGCAGAGGAGAAGGGGATGCTGTTGCAGTGGGCATCTGGGCACAACCCTCCCTGCTACAGGGCCTGGTAACAGCCACACAGAAGCAGAGGTAGGCTTAGTTTGTAAAGCCCCGAATGAGAACTAATGAGGGGGAAGGTGCCCTGGCCTTAGGAGGTGAGATGGAGCTGTTGGGCAGCGTTGTTTTCCAATATTGCTATGGGCGATCCCCGGGGTGGTCATTTTCCAAGCTGGAAAAGGGGAAAAGTAACACATCCCTATGGACTTCTGAAGGATGCTGGGGTGCTCGGCGTAGTGTGAAAGGACCTAGCCATCTAGAGTGTGGACCAGGCTGAAAACTATGCTAGGAACAAAATGACCCACATTTACCACCTCTGTCCCAATTATCTGATCCTCATCCTCATCAGGCGCCAAATGTTCAATTGCAAAGACACTGGCCAGGCAGTTCCTCCTTCCTGTTTGTAAGCAGCGCTCAGGTGCCAACGGACAGGGACGTACCTGCGCTGTCAGTGGGACTTCTTTAACAGCAGTATTAATTTTACAACAGCTGCCAATGACATAGGAAGTACTCCAGATGTTGGCTGCTTATGAGCTGATTTATGAACAAGAGGAGGATCACAGCAGCTACCTATGGTATTGGTAAGCATACAGAGGACAGCGGCTGCCTCCAGCTTCGGCCCCTGCAGATGCACTGCACTTCGCAGCCATCTGTCAGCGGTGGGGAGGAGGAGGAATCAAAGTGCAGGAGCCCTTGAGGAAAGGATGAACAAGGCTGTGCATTTTAGATGGGCTTTAGGTTAGAAAAATAATAAAACCCAAACATTTTAACAGAAAGATCAGCTCTAGGATCGGTAATCTAGCCAGACAGCAGTGGGATAAGGAGAGACATAGGGAATGTTTGATGTAAACTCAAGGTCGTGCCCTGAAAATCAGACGCAGACGTGGAGAGAGGTATGCGAACCATTAAAATGAAAGGAAACCTGAGACGGCTGCTCCACCAGCTGCCAAAGACACCACGCTCTCTGTTTGTGCACGCTGGAGCCCACTCTCCTCCACGTTTGGCAGGGCGGCAGATGCCGCTTTGTGGTATCATCAGAGGAGAGGAAACCCAGAGGATAAACCAGAAGTGAGCTAGGGACATACTTAAAATTCCTTTCTACTCATTAATCTAATGTGGGAGAGGGGATTCAAAGCTCTCAGTGGAGGCAAAAGTTTTGGCCCAGGAGCCCAGGGGGCTGGAGCCCTCTGCTCGCTTGCTGAGCCGACATGGGGAGCGCAGCCCTCCTCTGCCTCCTCCTCCTCCTCCTCCCCTGGCCAGAAGCACCGGTGAGAAAGAAGGAGCTGCTCTGTCCTCAGGTGTGACCAGGCAGCAGCATCTCCATGGATGCTGCCAAAATCTGTAGTGGTTCTTCCTGGGAGCGCCAAGGTGCTGCAGAGAGACCGGCAAACTCTTTACGTGTGAGTTTGCACATCTCTGGAGGAGCCTGAAAGCTCTGCTCCTTCTCATTTATTTATGCCCAGGCTGCGGCTGAGGGACCCTGAAGTCGATAGCCATTTTACTGCTGGTTTCACCGGGCGTGGTGGCTTATCTATCATCTTTGCAACGTCTGTTGTTGCAGCACCGGCCTCCACTGAGCTTCCTGCTCTCGACTCCCAACATGGGAAACTGGATCCTCCGACTCAATGCCTCTGCGCAGCCTTCCCACTGCCCCTCACCCAGCACCCGCCTCTGCTCCAGCAGGTGAGGGTGGCAGGCTCCTGACAAGGACAAAGCAGACGCTCAGGAGGGTGCACTGGTACCCACCAGACACGTTGATTTCTCCCACAGCTCAGGCATTTTACATGCAGGAGCACAAGCTGCTTTTTGTGGTGCAGTCCTCTCTCCTTTCATTCACTCAGGACTTGCATAAAAATCTTAGCTCTGCAGATAAACAGAGCCCTGCAAACAACGCTGCACAGTTCTGCACAGTTCAAGTCAACATTTTCTTTTGAATCAATATTTTCTGCCTTTTTTTTTTCCCAGGGAAGACAACAAAACAATCCAAAATCCACTGGAAAGCCCAGCAGAGCTGATTTCAAGGCCCCCAAGGCAGCCGCAGAGCTGGAGATAGCTCACCAGCAGTGTGAGCTAAGACGTAATGAGCTGACGAAGCGTGTTTGTCTTGGCTGTCACCCGCCTGACATGGGCTTGCACCAGCTGGCAGCAACGTGACAAGTAACTGCAACTGGCAGGGACCCCACCACCGCAAGGACAGTATTAGCCCAGCCACTCTGGGCGAGGGGACCAAGCTACCCACGAAGAGAAAGCCAAAACTGTTTGTGTTTACACCTCATTACTGCAGGGATCACCCATTGCTGTTTCTAGATTCAAAGCTGCACAAACAGCAACAGGACCACTGAGTCTGGGTGCTGCCTGGGATTGCTGTCTTGTGCCACTCTCTCATGTAACTCGGTGTCGTGTGACAGGATGACGGACTGTCACCACATCCTAACAACGCATGTGGCTACCAGATCCCGGGCAGTTAGGGTGGAATAGGGTTTCCGTGCCCGACTTCCAGGGCAGGAAAGCCAAAACCATGGGTGAACGGCCAGAGCATGGGAACGATGGCATCCAGTCACCGCAGTGCCGCCGGACGCAGCCAAGGTACTCCTGAGACGCTGAGCAAGTCGCCGAGCATCATGAGGGGTGAAGAGATGCTCCGCACCAGCTGGGACCATGTAAACATGCCTTGGGCATGTTTTGGCTGGATCAGGCCCTTCGGTACCCAGGGCTGGGAGGCAGGAAGGTGGGAGGTGGGGAAGGCACCGAACTGCCCTTGCACCTCCGCAGCTTCCCCAGTTCGCCATGTGTCCCCGTGTGTCCCCACGTGTCACCGAGAGCGCCAGGGCCGCCAGCTGCCTGCAGCCTCGGGCTGTGTCCTCCGCCCGCAGCTGGCCGGGAGCACTGCCTGCGGCGGAGGGACAGGACATTCCGAGGAGCACCAGTATGAGGTTTCTTCCTCTTTGTACTTGGTCATCTAAACAACGGCTCTGATTAAAACCAGGAGCTGTTGTACGCTCAGCCGTGTGTGGAGATCAGCCCAGCTATTTGGTCAACAAAATAAAAATTAAGATACTTAACTTTGAGCATCTGTTTTCTTGCTTTGTTCTTTTTTTAATTTTGGACAAGTCCCTGTGAGATTGGACCATTTTCCTGACAGGTCAGCACAACTAGATGCCTTAAATCTTTCTAAAGATTGATTCTTTTATTAGATGACGGCCCAGAAAGCCTCTGGGGATGTACAGTCAGCATCCACCCTTTATGGGAAGAGGAGAGGGTGGAAGGGTAGAGGTCGTGGTTCTGATTTGCTTGGCTCGGCGTTCAGGCTCGCCGAGTTTTGCCGTATGCCAAAGCCACGTGATTTGTGTAGCTGTGACACAAAATCATAAATCAATCCAGTTGGGCTAGGAAAGTTCACGAACCCTTACTGAACTTTTGGACGAACCTGGGTTGAGTTTCGAGCTCATAACGAAATCCGAAACCAGGCAGGCTTCAGAAGGATTTGCATTTCATCGCAAACCTTTTGTAGAGCTTCACTAAAAAGGCGGTGATCAGGAAAACACAGGGTTTGGTTAAGAAAAAAGGTGTTGGCATGAGAGCACTTAAATAGAGCAAGGCTGACTTTATGAAATAGTCCTACTGCAGTTAGTGAAAAATTATTATCTTTGAAAACCGCCTCTTGCACGGCACTGTCAGGAGTTACTTCCATTTCACAGAATTGTCCACCACGGCTAAAACACCTGCTGGGAAGAGCCTCCTTTCCCATCAGATTTTGCAGATTTTCAGAATGGTTTCAAACCTCTTAGTTTTAAACCTGTTAAATTCTGCTGATCTGTTTGAACAGTCCTGCTTTTTTTTTTAAACTCATTTTATAGGCATGGAAGTTTCTTAAAAACATCTTAATGCAATGTTCGCAAAAGATTTCAAAGGGCAGCTTCATTTTCAGACAGCTCAAAAATCCTCTGTATTCTTCCCTTGAATCTGAATGCAGAAATGAAGCCAGAAAGGGCTTCTTTGTAAAGTTCACCATTGCTTTTCTAGCTGAAGGGGGTCGGGCTCTCCTGCTGCATCTCCCAAGATGGCAGACTTCTACAGAGGATTAGTTTGAGTCCAGATTTTTAATAAGCCTTTGCGGTGCTGCTTATTGCAAGTAGGTCAGGGCCAATAATCAGGAGATTTTAAGATAACCAGATTTCAGATCCATTTTATTTGCCCTCTTCTACTTGCACCTTCAGGTTTCATATTTGCAACGTTCTCTTCCCAAGGCACAGGAGTGAGAAAGCTGAGATCCTTGAGCTGTACAGGGCTGTACAGCCAGCTTCTTAGGAAAACAATAAAAAAGCCACGACTCTTTCAGAAAAAGCTCAAGATTTGGTATCTGTGTCTCCAGATGACCAAATGAGTCTCTGACTCCTCTGAGCTTTTTCACCCATTCATAGTACAAATTAGTAGAAGCTGTAGCTTATCTGTTATACTTTACAATTTATATTTAAAATATACATATTGCATACTAAGAAACTGCTTCGGCTATCCAGTCCAATGTTCTCAATGAGTTTAAGATGACTTTTGTCTTTGGATTAAATTGAACGTGGAGCTGCTCCCAAATTAACAAAAACAAAAGCATGGGATTTCATTCATTTTAAACAGCAGAGATACACAATAAATACTGAAGTTCAAGCAGCACTTTGTAGAGGTCTGTGACTCTTGTAAAGCAAATTGTACTGATGCAAACAACTGACCTGTGTGGAAAAATACCAAAAAGCTCCAGTCTTCTCCTTATTGACAATGAGATCGTGATGATTTAGAGGAAGGGGCTAAAAAGGGAGGATGGTGAAGTGCCTTGCTCAGGAAGGAATAACGCGACGCTCAGATTCTGAGCAGTGGATTTTATTTGGCCTGGGCAAAATTCAATTTGGAAGTTTAAGGGAATAATGAGCTGAAAAATCTCTTAGCTATGTACAGCTGTCCCAACAAAACCAGCGCTCTGGGCCAACTTCTGCTTCCATGGAGATGGATACACCTTGTGCAGGCTCCTGGGGACTGGACCCCCAGGGCCATGAGCAGCATCTCAGGGTGTGCTGGACCTTGCTGGATCATATTTGCATTCTTGAAAATCTTCCCTTCGATGAGGGGGTCCTGTGGGCCCCCGCCTCTGACCCCCGCCCAGTGCATGTAAGTCCTGAGGGTCCAAGGGAAATCACTCGGGGTTTATAGACTTACGGCTGAGTTTGGAAACTGATTTGTGGCTTTAAAATATGAGGTCTCAAATATGGGAACTATTTTACTCTGTGTGTCAGGGCAGTGGATTCAAGTCTGTTTGCCAGAGGGACCCTAGCAGAAAGGCTGGGAAAGAAGGCAGAGAAGGCAGAGGAACAGGACTGGGCTTGATAGGTAATATATGGCAGAAGGACAAGATCGCCCCACAAAGAGGACAGGGAACATGAATTCTTAATGTCAGGAGGTGAGGGACCACAAGAGCTGGAGTAAAAGCAATAGATGGAGGATATTTCAGCTAGGTATTAGGAAAACTTTTCTTATCAAGCCAAGCAAGTTGCAAGTTGCTAAGAGCGCCATGGAGTCGGAGCGGGCTCAGGAGTGGCATCTAACAGAGAGCCCCACTGGCACAGTATCACTGCTGCTGGCACCAGATCCGGCTCGCTGTTGGCCCCAGCTTGCCATAGCTGTGTACAGCACTCCCTTATGACCTACAGCCACAATGCCAACTCGAAGGGACTATGGGCTGCATCAAAAAATCTGCAAGCCATTGAAGCATTGGGTATTTGCTGGAGTAGAGATCAAGCCGGTTTGTCACCAAGGAAATTTTGCAAGGGCTCCCACAATGCCAGTGGTATTGAATTTATCACAGAAGGGTTGAGGTTGGAAGAGACCTCTGGAAGTCATCTTGTCCAACACCTCTGCTCAAGTAGGGCCACCTAGAGCAGGTTGCCCAGGACCATGTCCAAATGGCTTTTGAATATCTCCAAGGATGGAGACTCCACAACCTCCCTGGGCAACCTGCAAATCAGTGATATAAAATAGGCTTCCTGCCTGTCATACACCCTGTGCACACTTCGATCTTGGACAAGCTCTCCATGTAAGAGATCAGCACTTGCTCCAAGCAGGGCCAAAGCGGATGACTCATTGGATGCCTCTTTCATCCCAAAGCATCCATGTTTCAGCACAGCAGCATGGCTAGGAGCTGCCACTGTAATTCACCATTTTCCAGACTTGAGATCTTCCACGTGAAGGTAATTATTTAATTTCCTTCTATGCATGAAGGAGCCAGAGCTCTGTTTTCAACATTCTGGTGAGCTCCACTTCATCAGAAGAATAAGGAGCACCATTTCAAAGGTGCTTCCACTGGGAAGAGTTTAATATGGAGCAAATTGCTCCCAGGAAGCTGGGAGAGTGAGAACTGTGCCATGAGAAGCTGTGTGAAGAGTTATTCATTTGCTTGGGTAAAATCTTAGTGGAGAGGAAACACCCATTTGTGCTATAACTGATAGCAGCAGCAGCAGGAGCAGGAACAAGCTGAAGGTAAATCCTGCATTTCATAATCGGAGAATTTCTGCCCCTGAAAATTCAGAGTCCTGCGCACAGAGGACTTTCTGAGTGCACGTGTGTGTGGTCCGCAGCATTTTGTTTTATACTGTGATATTCCTGACTCCTCTACAGAGATAAGTAGGTAGGAGGCAGCTGTTTGGATAAGTCAGCAGCAGGAGATAAGATTATAACAAAGCCATTGGACTGCAGTGGAACGTTTCTATGCCACACGCAGGGCTTTTATCAGGGGTCTACAAATTGTCTTTGTTTCATTTTAAGGGCTTAACTTAGCTCATCCTCAAAGCAAAATGGCCTCATCCTTCCTGTCATCTTCCAAGATAGAGGAAGTGGCGAGATGTGTGTGTGTTCCCTGTCACTGGATATCACCTTACAGCAGAGCCTGGAAAGAGGTTTATTAATCAGCATTTTGGGTTTCCTTTCCTGTTTCCCCCCCTTTTTGTTTGCTTTGGCAAAGGAGCCTCTATTTCCTCCTTTGCTCTGCCTAAACAAACCGGAGAATTCAGAGATGGCATGAAACGAGTAGATCTGAGCTAAACCAACCCTGCTGGGACCCGGGCACAGCCCTTCCCATCCCCGCGCAACCCCAGAACAGGCAGCGCCCACCTCCCCTGCCCCGATGCCAGCGCAACCGGACACGTACGCTCCGTCCGTACCCTAAAAAGCCTGGTGGTCGCTGGGCAGCTACTGAGTTGATAACTCAGCCAAGGCTTGTGAACTGGCTTGCAGCTACTTAGCTCTCAGCCGTTGCAAAAGGGGAGAGGCTTTCGGCATGGCTGTGTTGACTCATCGGAGAAGGTGAATCAAGAGAAATAGTGTCAGAAAACTGATTGATGGAAGAAATCTTTTAGCTGGGCCTTTCAAATGCTGGAGACGTGCATGAAAGGATTGGCTTGGTAAACTTGGGGAGTTTGCTGATCGCCTTTCTGCAGCCAGTGCCTTCTTGTCAGATCTCCAGTGGCTTGCACCAGCGTGTCCTGCACTGGAGGTGGGTGCAGGTGGGTCTGGAAATGCCATGCACTGCTGTACGTGTGACGAGTGCATCTGTCCTGTCACTGAGGAGATCATATGGCAACTAGCAGTATGTAATGTGTAACATTTCCTTAAAAAAATTGAAAGCAGTATCAAAACAAAGAAGTAGCTTCTTGGAGTTGCCACTGCTCCTCTGGCCCTAGGGACCCACACGTCTTCAGAGTTCAAAGCCACCTTGCAAGGCCAGTCTCGGCCCCAGCAGAATTTGCAGTGCATACGGACAAGGCACACAAAGAATATGAGAAAAAAGGCTCATTATTATCCTATTTATTGTCCAAGTGAACTGAAGAAGCAGAGGAACTTAGAGGTGTTCCTGATTTACTTCACGTGTGTCCCTCTTTCTCAGCAGCCAGAGGGCTTTCCGGCTGTCTCCTCAGGCTCTTCAGGCTCTTCATCTGCCACCAGGACGGTCACTATGAGGTCCTTCAGGAACACTACTGCATGTTAAATCCTCAGCCTCTCTTAGTCAACGTGACATTGCAAGTGTAGACAGGCTGTTTTAACCTGATTTAACCAGTCCAAAGAGGAATTGTGTAGCAGAGCAACCTTATTCCCTGCCCACTTAAATGATAGCCCAGTGTTTAACCACGGTGTGATCCGGCAAGTCCCATGCTCACAGTTTACTGAAAACCATCTGTTAAAAAAGCTATGCCAAACAAACCTACCCAACACTAAATGCAAATTTTGTGAGCAAGAAGTAAATGAAATAATCGAAAAAGCTGGGGCAATGTCTAGACCACTTAGATGGATTTATGTATTTAAGAAAGAGTTGGCTTATGTGTTCGCTAACAACTCACCAACCTCAGAAGAAAGTACTTTAAATCTTCTGCCTGATATGATTTTTGGCTGGGAATGAAGAGATGAAACAAAGAGATCATCTCATTAAAAACCCCAATCCCAAGCCCTGAATAGCCCAGTAATAGTCTACAGACCGCTTTAAAATTTTTAAGAACGTTTCTGCCTGAGATTTACTCATGCTTATTAGACATGTAATGAAAAAGATGATTTATAACAGAATCCTTACACACACAACCTTTCTTCTAGAAAACAATCCTCATTTGTGCAGTGCTGGGAGAAGCATCTGAGTCGTGAAGTGGTTTTAACTGCAGGGGAGTGAGAGGTTGACTCAGTTAAAAACCTTTCAACATCATTATTTTAGTTCCCTAGCAAAAGGTCGCTAAAGACACGCTGAACAAAGGCAGGAGAAGACACTCCTTTTCCTGCTGTCGATGGCCCTCGAGCTCTTGAGCAGGCACGTGCCAGTGGAGAGGAAAGGTGCTCTAACTTGCTCAAGTGGAGGAAGGTGCCCTCACCAACACCGGGGCAAGCGGCCTGCAGCCCCATGGAAGCCCCACACCAAATTCACTGACACGCAAGGCTTTGTCCTTGAGTTTTGGTGGAGAAAGTGGTCCTAGTTCATCCTAACAAGCCAGAAGGGGACTCCTCCTACGTAAGACAACCCTCAGGGATTACTGAAGAGATCTGGGAGCTCCAGCAGGGCACGGGAGTAGGAAAAAACGCAATGAGGGAGTGTCAGGACACTCGTGAGCTCCAGGGTCTCTGCCCCTCTGAGACGCCAAGCCTGTGCCAGCCTGGGGCCTCCCTGGACATACCTGCAGAGTCCTGCTGACTCATTTTAACCAGGAAAGTTGCACTGCACAAATCCCCTGGGAGGAAGGAGCACTGAGGACGGGCTGAGGTCTCACGGCTGTCAAAATGACCCTACACGGGAACTTCTGCAGAATATGTATATACGTACGTATGTACATATGTGTCTATTAAAATAGATCTAAAACTGCTTACAGATCAGTCTAAGTGTCAAGAAGTGATTTTTGTCCTCAAAAGCAGTGTGCTGAGAGTGTGGGGAGGGTACAGGCTAGTTTTAAAAAGAGGGAAGTTCCTATCTTGCCTTTAGCTCACCTTTTTTTTTGCATTTGTGACTATCAGTAACTGTGAATGGTAGCTTCATACTTCTGAATGGGCTTTGGCCAAGCAACTCTGGCTGTAGACATCAACATTTTTAATTATGAAGCAGAGAGATTGTGGTATTCACATTCTTTAGATCTCCTGTCGCTGAGGTGTAGCTATTGAGCCTCTATTAGTTCCTGTTGAAATAAGCACAACACTACCATTCCTTTCAGTAAGGTCAAGGCTCGTCCATTGCAGACAGAGATCCATTAAGCCCTTTATGTCTTGGCCAGCCCTTCCAAAATTGGCCTGGTGTTCTTGATGTTCATTCCTCCTGGCTGCTGTTAATCAATTAATATGTGAATTTGCAGACTCAAATGGAGACGGGATATTAATATAGACTGTGCACTGTTTCCCTACAGGAATTCATGTAAAAGCTGTCATTAACATAATGCATATACATGAGGCCAACAGAAAGCTATTAACTTATGTATTCATCCAAGCAGGCTCAGTAAGTGCTTTACCATCAACAGTCTTGCTGCACTTGAAATTAAATATGTGTGTCAAGGTTAGCGCTTCCTGGGCTGAGAAACTGAACCAGAAGAATATTAGCAGATGTTAGCAATATGTGTGTGTGGGAGGGGAAGATCACACCTGAATCTAGTCAGTACCCAGCAGTATTTGGAGCCTGGAGCTAATCATCTAGCAAAAACCCCACTTTTAATGAGCGCAGACGGAGTTAGTGTTCTCCACTGATGCCTTTCCCCTCTCGATACGCCCAGATGGACTTTCTGACACGGAGCAGTAGTTAAGCACAGTCTGACCTTGGGCATCCAGGAACCAGCATGGCCTCTTGCAGCAAGCCAGAGCTATCTAAAGAAACGTGTCTGGCTGATATAGAATTACTTATGGTCTCCACCTCCCTGCAGCAGCCCACTGTCCCAGGGACAACAGTTACTGCTCCCTGTCCCTGTCCCCCAGACAACCCTCTGGCTGGAGGTGGGAGTGTTGGAACAATGTTCAAGGAAGCTGGTTTAAGTTGGCTTTAGTTTCCGAAGCCATGTTCTCTTTTAAAAAAACAAACGATCATTAGCTATTGCACAAAATGGTTAGGAGAATAGGTAACTGATGTCAGGAAAACGCAGGCTTTAAACTTTGTTGGAGAAAAAAGCCTGCTCAGCTCTGAGATCAGACTTCCAGGGGTAAAAGAGAAAGCTCTGTCCAGAAGTGCTCCCAGGACTTACTAAGTGGCAGAAATCCACCGTGATCCCATATCGCACAGCCCATGGCGTCTGAGGGAGTGTGCACAGGAATCAGGGAAGCAGTCATATTTGTAAAAGGTCCAAGGAGGGGGAAATGCTATGTGAGAACTGGGAATTGGCAAAGATGACTATTGTTTAAGAAAATAAAACAAAATAGACTAATGAGACAATCTGGGAAGCAATACGGCCAGTGAGTTGGACATCTGTTCTGGGGAAAAGGCTTGGGAGCCATTTCAAGGGATGTGGTAAGAGAAGGGCGACCAAACCCCGGCTTGATTAGAGGAAGCCGGCATAGGCTGAGGCACAGGAGGATCATGTCATGCTTAACTACTCCTCAGGAATTCTTTGAAGATACCACTGCCATGACAGATAAGGGCAATTTAGTGGGTAGCAGAATATTTTGATTTTCCAGAAGCATTTGACAGTTTTCCATACAGGAGATTAATGGCTTTTGTACAAAGACATTAAAGGGAAGATAAAACAGTGACTGGAAAGGAAAAATAGCTTAAAAGTAGGAGACAGAGGTTGGCAAAGGACGGAAGGAAACATTTCTGACTGTTTCTAAAACTGACACCACTTCTATTTATAGAGGACCAAACAATATTTATGTTGAAGCCAGTGGTAGTTTGCCACTGAAATCAGCTTTGCAGGAAGACAATGAAAACGGGTGGTGTCCTGCTTTGATCTATGTACCTGTTCAAAACAGCCTAAAAATGGGATGGAAAATCACCTTACTGCACGAGCTGCAGGCAGACCAGGGTTGGAAGCACTACTGGCTCTACTTGGAGAGTCCGGCACAGGGACACGCTGGGGCGAGTTCCCCCATCAACCCGTGCAGAGAGGGCTGGAGGGGTCTTAGCAAGCGGCACTGCCTGCAGCCAGGCAGCGTGAGTACTCCCATCCAAACCCCTGCCTTACTCATCAGGCCAAAAGTATTTGCCTGAAAAGTGCTACGGGAAGACCTGGAAGCAGGGCTGAAGCAACCTGTTTGAAGAAGGAAAGGGGCTTTCCATAATGCGTCCAGTGCTGCATAATGTGTCCATAATGCTGCAGGCTTGTACAGCAGCATCCTTAGCGTGTACCTGCAGCAGGATTAGGCCTCCTCCATGTTGGGACCGTTTTAGCACTGGGTCCTGGTGGGCAAAGTGTCAGTGCTGGCCCTGTGAGCCGAGTGCTGGTGGGGTCTGCTCAAGGCCAAACAGGTCAGAGGAAGTTTAGGAGAGACCCCATGGGCTGCACGTCCCCAAAAGCCCTGTGCATGCATTCATTCAGTGATGGTAACTTCCCAAATCAGTCATTCTAGTCCTAAACTAGAATGATGGGACAGCCTCCAGACACCTCTCGTTAAACCGTAGCATACTCGTTACCAGGTAGACCAGTGAGTAGCCCCAAGTGAAATCCTTTGGTAACCAGTGCACTGTAATACCTAGAGGGAATGAAGGGTGAGGGACAGGGGAAAGCTGAGGTCCTGGCTTCTGGCTCCATCAGCCCCAAAACTTAGGGTTGTCTCAAAGGAAATGGGATTTGATCTGAAGTGTCTGAACGCTTCTCTAGTCACTCCAGCCAAGTGTTTGTATGTATCACTGTCCCCATGTCAAGCACCGGAGCTGCCCCAGTTGATAAGCATTGGCACTGGGAATTAAAGGAGTTCATGAACAAGCATCTGATGACACAGAAAGCCACAACCAACGTGCCAGAGGAAACTTGCATCCAAGTTAGCACCACGTGAAGGTTTTCTCCTAGCCCTGCTCTCACTAGCGCTCGGGTGGGTCAGGCACAGTGCCTGTGAAATTGGTGAACGGGTCATTAAAGTGAAATCCCGTGAGTTCAAAATTGGCACAAGTCTTCAAGGTCAGTAAGAGTCATGTTGTCTGTTCACCAAAAGGACATACAGATGTATCCCATTTTTCAAGTCTGACTATGGGCTCTGAAGTTGTGTGCCCCCTTCCTCTTGGGTAGAAGTGTCTTTCCCATAACCTGATGCTCTTCTGCTTTGACAGGTATTTTCTTGGTCAGATCCATACTTCTAGGCCTATGTAAGAGATCCTAAAGGTGTTCAACTCATCTCCACTGAGTATCTCTATATTTGCACTCAAGTTATGTTAATTGTTGGTCACAGGGCACATCAGACAGTAAACCACTAAACAAAATTTTTCCCGCAAGCCTTCATTATCTCTCAGTCCTAAACGAAGCAGTCTGCAAAGTAGAAAAGCTTTCTGATGATTTTGCCTGAATACTCTTTCTATTCTTTTTTAGTTTTGTCTGTAGCACTTTATACTGGCTTTCAGAGTGGGGGAAAAAAAAGACAGGAAAAAATATATCATGTTTGAATGCCTGTGGGGAAAACAAACAGCATTGAAACATGTTGTTTTAAAATATAACTTCCTACCTGTAGTCTTTGTTTTTTCTGGAAGTGGCTAGAATCCTTGATGGCACTTGAGTTCCTAAAAACTCCTTTAAAAACTTACTCAATGAAAGTAAATCAAGATAAGGAATATATATGGTAACAATACTGTCTCCTGCTTGGTTTCAACTTGTTCCAGCTGTTTGCATGACGGTGAACTGCAGGGCTGGGAACACTGTGCCCACAGCCCTGTTACTGGAAGCGGCAGACAGACCACTTGGGCAGCCCACTACATCCGTGTGAGCAGGTAAGGTGACAGATAAGGTAACACTCACCTTGCGGCAATCAACAGAGTTACTTCGGTATAACAGAGGAAAATCTAGCTCCTCAAACGTCTTGAGGCTGCCATAAGAAAAGGTCATGATTAGCAAACAAAAAGAAAATAATAACCGGGTGTTCAAAGTCCGCCTGAAGTTTAATTTCTCTGCCAGAAAACCCAGCACTAAAGTTTAAGATAACATTTGGAGGGAAACATGTACTTGGGTGGTTTATTTGAAGTAACTTCTTATATCTTGTAGCCTGATTTTTTAAAATCTTTCTCTTACTTGAACATTTAATGTGATTATCCCTTACAGCAGAGGTATCATTAGTGATGCAGACAAGCATCCCAAGGGAGATGCACTTTACACTCCTGCTTGTAATCGATGTTAAAAAAAGTTGTATACCTGAATACATAATAAGTGTATGAACTTAAATACACTATGTCACATTCCTTATTCAGTGATAATGTTGAGCCATTACAGAATGCTTTGTCTTGTTGCTGGATCTCTACAAAATGTGGTATCTTATCATTTGGTTCTTTCTTCACTGGCATAGCAAGAAAGTTGCTAATGTAATTTGCCACAAGTTACCTGCCATAAAATGGCAGGCTTGGGAACTGACCTCAGGCATCCTGTCACCCACCCCCGCACCTCCGACCAGCATCTCCTGTAGGCCACATTGCCTCTTACGCTGTGGGGGAGTTTGGGGTGGGTCACATCATGCATGGCTTTGACCCATGTAATGTAATTATACCATGCAGTGTTCCTGTTTTCTTCTGTCCCTTTCTTTAGTGATGTTATATAAAACAGAAATGTCACCTGCCATGTAATGCATATAAATATAATGGCAATATAAGCAATAACCACAGCTTAAAGAAATGGCTGAGGGTAGGACTGTGCTCCTTCCTTCCCCAATTTCTCTGCAGATCAGTCGTCAGGGGAGGAGAGGAGCACGTGTGGCACTCAGATGTACCGGTTTCTTTCATCAGCGGAGCAGAATGTTTGGCAACTGAGGTTATCACCTGCTATATGTCTTTCTGGGATTGCCCAGGTATGAAAAACTATCTTTAAACATGCCTTTAAACACCCCCACCCACCACTCCATACTTCCTATCTCAGAAGTCCTTCAGGCTGCAATAAAGTTAAAACCAGGGTTAACTCTGATTATCGAAATTAATTGTGAGATTAGCAGAAGCAAGACCTCTTGGAGCAGTTCTGTGTTACAAAACCAGGAGTCAGCACACAGCTAATATCACAGCCTGCGGGGGAACGGCAGAGCAGGCAAGGGTTCAATGGGATCAGCTCTGAAACAGCCAGCGGGCTGTATGCTGGCACCTAAATTTCACACTGTCTCCCTTGCTCCTGCAAAGCAAGGAAATACTGTGTCCAGAGCCCCTCTTCCCAATACCCCCATATTGCTGCAGCAGCTGAGGCCCCGATCTTTGCAGTCTGGCACTGCTGCAATATGGATGCTCTGTTGGATCCTCAGGATTTTCATTCTTCTCTGGGCACAAGCACTGCATTCACACTTAAATTATCACACTTAAAAAATACAATTTAAAAAAGTATTGTAAATGTTTAAAGCTGCCCTTGTTATCTTCCTGCAAATTTCTCACGGTAGAAGAAATAAATAATAAAAATATTTGAATATGAAAAAAACTTAGGAAGGTCGTGATTTTTTATCTGCCACGGGGTATTAGGGATTGTGGAAGGAGAACTTGCATCAATTAATATTCGTCAAGGAGAGAAGAATTAAGCATAATGAAATCCAGCTGCAAAAATACAATTTAGGCAAAGGATTCTGAAGAGCTCTATTACTGTAGGAACAGGTACCGCAGTGGAGCAGGCAATGAACGGAAACGTCAGTCTCCCCTTGGCTGGTGGTGTTCAGGAGCAGGCTCACCTGTGGGGTCTGGGCATGGTGAGGTGAACCTTGTGTGGTGGGATGGGAGAGTGAGTCTACGGTGTTGGATACAAGAGATGGAAAAATTGAGGTCAGGTATCATTGTGCAGGGAGACCTGTGGCCCCCTCCATGTCTTTAGTTTTTCTGAATAGAAATTCAGGACAATTAAAAAAGGTTTTTGGGGGGCTATAATCATGGGCCCCAACCCTGGTCTGCTCTTCCATGTGCATATGGCTAATGGCTTAAACAGACCTGGCCAACCCACTAAGCTAAATCTCTGATTCCAGGTGAGAATAAGTCACAGGGACAGGAAATAATGCTGCTTATTTCTGCTTTGTAAGGGAAACTCGACAAGTCAATACGAGAGACGGAGCACTCTACATCCAGCTGGGCTTCCTGCCCGCAGCGTTAATGCTCACTAACACGGTCTCAGCATGGAGCGGTGACGGCATCGTCAGAGCAGCCCAATTAGAGGCATCACCAAACAGAGGCCTGGAGCGGCTCTGCTGCAGCTGCAGAACAAGCCCCCATGCACACTCTGTGCCAAGCCCACAGATCAGTGTAAATTAACACAATCCTCTGCAAGGAGAACAAGGATGTCCCAAACATACACTTGTCCATGCGTTTGTTCGTGCAACCATCTTTATCACATTTCTTCCTTTTCAAGTGGCTTCTGAAGTTTCAAGAGACACTGTACTGTTGCTTTTCTCTGCAAGCGTGAACTACGACTGTGAACACAATAAAGTGATGGTGTAACATCTAGAGCTAGATCTTATGGAAAAACAGCAATTTTCCTCAGAATTATGGTAGAATTATAAGAGAAAGCAAAAATGCATGATCCTTCCTGATATGAGCTACTGCAGCTTGAGAGCATCACCTTGAGCAGTCTCTGTCCTCACTGGGCAATTCCATTTCCTGGGATGCTGCTTCTTACACCCCACACCACCAGCATACACAGATGTTCTCATGTCCTCTGAAGCAAAGACGTACTAAAGTACGTAGAAAGCAGCCCGAGGAAGCTGACCAAGAGCTGTGAGGAAGAGGGAGCTTTGAACAATGCCGTAACTGAAGCAAGGTCTCCGTCTCCTACGAGGAAAGCGGTCTCCAAGCTGCCCGACAAAGGAGACAGGCACTAAATGGTGCACAGCAGCACTCAGCAAGCCGCTCTGCCCTGTTCCTCACACCCTGGCGATCACGTAGCCAGGGAGCGGTTGCCAGAGCTGTCTCATTATCTCATTTCAAGAGTGAAATCTGATTAGATTTTAAAACCAATCAGTAAAATTGAAAACATTCAGATTTTCCGCATGCCAGTGAGCAAACCCTTGGGTTTGAGTGTTATCATACAGAGAACACAACTGCAGCAGGCTGGGTTTTGCCCAGCTGCACTTTCCTCCACCTGACAGGATGGGAGCAGGCTGTGGACCTTCCCCGGAGCTTGCGTGGGCACTGCCGCAGCAAGCCCAGATTTACGGACAGGTTTTGTCCGCGGTGACCATGAGGTCGCCAGTGACCCGTCGCAACTAATCCTCTGCAGGCTTTCGGCCATGCTCTAGTGCTACTGAAGTCAGCCAGAAGATTCGCACCGGTTCAAGCAGGACCAGGATTTGGCCTGGCGGAAGCAAACAGAAAGGCTGAGACAACAAGCTCTCTCGATTGCTCAGAATAATCTCCCAGCTGACGGGCATAAAGCAGTGTTTACAAAAAAAGCCAAGCTACTTTTACATAGCTCTCCTGTGAGGCAGCCCTCTTTCCACTGCTTGTCTTATAAAAGCAGAGAAGCCGGTGCTCACGGCACTGCTAATATCTAATAAATCAACAGATTGAAGGCATCTTTCCAAATAGACAACTGTGTTTATTGGTACAAGATACTAGTAAAAGCACTCTGTAATGAAGATTTCCTTATTTCTTTATGTTTATTACAGCCTCTCCTCTGTGCAACAAATAAAACTGACATGACAATTATTAGAGTCATAGGCACACTTGGATTTTTTTTTCTAATGTGCCTGTGGTAACTAGCACAACATAGCAATGTAGCAGGGACTGCAAAGGGATTAGATGTTGTTTCATGTTACAAGGCAGACCAACACAAATTTATGTGGGTAGTTTCCTGGGAACTGATCCAAAGAGGACCTTAGATCTCACCATCCCCAGCACCGCAATGCTGAAGTTTCAATGTCTATTCCCAGGGTGTAATCTCCAGCCCCAAATTAGGCACTTAGTATGGGCAGAAGCAGGATGCAAAATGGGACGCCACAACTCAATATTGAGCACTGCAAATGTTCAGCTTCAGTGGAAATGAGCTGCAGAAAGTCTCCATTTAGGCACCAAAAACGGACACCACAGCATTAGTGAACACTTTAGATATATATGAATGAATGTTTAAAAATTGTTTCCTTATCAAGAGAAGCTGATCAACCTTGTACTTCTGGAAAAGCGATTGGGGTATAAGAGAAAGATATTCTGTGCAACTTTTTGACATCATTAAAGGGCTAAAGTATATAAGCCTTTTCCAGGGTTTTAGTAATCAGCTCAGGTTAACAGCCTGAAGCAAAATAACTCATCTAGTTGTTACTCTATGGGAAATACCCTGAGGCAGTATGTATTGGTTTGTTAATAAGCAGTAGAAGTGCAGAATCAGAAGGCTGATTTTAAAAATTCCCCATTCTGATTAATCAGGACATTTTGTTAATCACATGCTATGCAAAAATATGATCTTGGATATAGGGAAAATAAAGACCTCCACAACACATATTTATCCTCTACAAGAAACAAAGTATGAAGAAGAGCCAATATTGAATCTCAGCCTTGTTTGCACGTTGCAGTGCTGCCAAAGGCAACAGTGTGAAAATTTGCAAGACCCACATTCATCCCTGGTGTTATTCAGCTCACTCTGGTGGAGATACAGCCAGGATAAGTTTGTCTTGATAGAGATAAAGATAGAGATAAACAAACCACAGCATTAGACAGAGCCGCCTGCCAAGAGCTTCTCCTGGGAGAAGCAAGCAGATACCACTACCAGTGGTGGGTTTAACCCAGCCCGCAGCACAGGAGTCAGTAATGCTCTCTGTTTCTTCCATATGAAAGTGCAAGCTGTTGCCCACAGCTAGCTGACCCATCCAGCTCCAAATCCAGCTGTGGGGTGGTTTCCAGCCTTAACGCTAGTTGGCTACATTTCCCCACCTGCAAAACAAGAATAAGGACTTATGTGACCAACCAGGAGCCCAGAAAGAGTATGAGAACGGGGCAAACATGATGATACTTCCCCTGAATACACTCTCCCCTCCTCCCTGTGCCTTTGTGGTTCAGTTTCCGCAGATAAGACTTGTCTTTGCATTTAATAGTCCTCAATGGATTTTTAAAGAAAAGCAAATTCTTCATGAAAGCATATCACTTCCAGTGTCGTCTCCTTGCACAGACTGTTATCGTTCCTGCCTGATGGTCCCAGCTCCCTAGCAACAGATGCAAGATGCCAGTTTTATCCCTTCTCCAGGTTTCACGGAGATTTAAGCTCTTGATCCCACACATGTACATGCATTTGTCTGCCGGATCCTTCTGCTCTGTCCTAACAACCCTTGCCTGTTGCCTCCATGGAAAAGATGATGAAACACCTGGGACAAAGCCTCAGAGCTGCATTGCATTAATACATCTTCACAGTTTGGGCAATTTAACCAGAGATCCAGTGATTTTATGCTGTACAGACCTATGCTGGCAAATGCTTCCAGCCTTGAAGTCGCCCACCCCAGATTCCTACCATAGCACAGATAAATTGATCTATGCATTTCTAATGTACCTGTCACACAGCATGGAGATAGCATGACATTTGTGTCAGCGGAAGACATCAAACCTTTCCAGCGTGTCTTTGCTGTGTTCTGCATTGGGATGGACTAGCAAATGTCAGAGCTAGGACTAGGGCCGTTGTAGAGTTGCAAGCATGTGTTGCTTGTAGTACTGCATTTGCAGGGTACCCAGATAGTTAATTTGATCTGCTGCTGTAGGAGTCCCTGGCAGAGAGGCAGCAGGAGCAGGAAGGCTTATCTGAAGGGAAGCCAGATCTTACACAGTTCAATAGGCTGATATTAATTGTGATGGTCTTCATCAGAGTTTCTCAGAAACATTAAAATACATGTGTTGCTGTTTGTCTGATTGCCATCTTGTTGTTTAAAAAAAAAGAGAGAGTGAGCAAAAAAGACAGAAGTGTGGGGGAAAGAAAACAGGGTTGATTTCAGACATTTGGCATGAGAGCCAGCTCTGTGCTTGACTAACTTCATCTGTGTGCTGCCTGGCGTTCGGGTAAAGCCGACATGGATTTGAATGAAGAAACATGGACAAGGGAATGAAATGAAGTGCAAGAGAAATGTAGGCTGAATTTCAGGACCTAATCTTTAAGTGTGAGGGAATTTTTTAAACTAAACTAGTCAAAAAGAACTAAAGGTCCTGTTATTTCCAGCATCTGCATGCAAAGTAAGGCAACCTACTAGGGAAGGTACTTCTTCTCCCTGCCCTGTTCATGTCCAGAAGCACCCCAGAGTCAAATCTCAGGGAGGAGCGAGTCAGCCCGCACGTGCACTGCAGATGCATACGGTCACAGCAACATGGACAGACAGATGGATGGGAAGGCTGGGGCTTCACTGGGTGAAGACTGGTCCAGCTCGCCTAGAAGTGAACAGATCCACACTGCTTTGCATTGGGGCACAACCTCTGTGATCAGTGCTTGCAGTGCAAAAGGGACCCAGTCTGAGGAATTTAGGTCGCTGTCACCTACAGCAAGATATTGACCGAAGAGCGCATCCTCCTCCTCCATCGGGAGCTTGTCTTCTACAAGCGGCATTGGGTCTGAAATCAAAGGTGGATCTGAACGCAAGGAGGCAGGTGCCAGCTCTAGATGTCTGTGCCACTCAGGCAATTAGCTGACAAATATAAACCAGATCTCCACATTTCAAAGCTCATTTGCATTGCTCCTGAGACAGTCTGTCGGAAAAGGATGCAATTAGGTTGAAGCTGACAAGATTTATGCACGGGAAAAAAAAAGAAAGAACAAAAAGCAAATCCATCGAACACCCAGGCAAGTGGCAGTTCTGGCACGAGCATCCTTCGGAGGACAGCAGTCAGCGGGGCTTCAGCAGCCGTGAGGGAGGCATGGAGCTGCTCCCCCTGCCAAAGTCAGCAGAGAGGGGATGCATACAGACACGAGCACTGGAGTGTTGCTGGCAGCCTCGGTGGGAGGCTGCTGGTAGCAGTTGAGCTGCTACATCGCCAGCCCAAGCTGCCACCCCGCCTTGGCAACATGAGCCAGGTTGTGTGTGCAGCTCAGCGGATCCTCTGCTGCTTGCAGAGTTCAACTGCTCTTCATGGATGATGCATGCGGGCATGAAGGTCTGGAAGATGTAGCCCTCCATTCATCAGATATGTTCCAGCTCTGAATAGGATGGTTGTCATTCCAGGACCATGTGCAAGCTCAGCACTCATAACGATAAATGGGCCTGCAGATCAGGCAGCTGGGATGTACCTCTCACTTTTGCTTAACCAGGTTATACGGGCAAGTTGCCGCAATCTATATGACTGTTTTCCCTCAAAAGCAGGACAACTACACTAGAATCCACTCAAAGTGGATGGCATACCTGTTAGCTAAGAGCAAAATCACTACAGTAAAATCACCTGTTCAGCATTCAACACTAAGAAGACTTGGAGTTATTTTCCACTTGTGAAATTCAAACTTGTGAAGAGAAAAAATAAAGCTTTGCCTTACAAACTGTACTTAATTCTGCTCTGTGATTGCAATAATTAAATGATTAAAGCATTTTAATGGTTGTTGGAGATTGTTCAACTGGCGTGGAAAAACACATTCCCTCCTTCCATTTTTTTTCTTTTGGCACCACTATGACAGGAGCTAATGGTGTCTGAGCAGCTCACTTGCGAGTCTGGTCCTTTCTTTGCCACTGGGCAGTCATTTCAGCAGGCTGTTAATAAAAAGCACTCCTGTTTCCATTCTCCAGGCAGGATGGAGCTAGGGCAGCCCTGCAAGCTCTGCCCTGCTGCCACAGGCAAGCCCAAAGCTAGACCCTACAGCTGTATTTTAACACAGATGGGTAAAACGTGTCAGAGTTCCCTTGAACAACTGAGTCTCGACAGCCAATATATTTGCATGTGAATTAGCAGTAGACAAAGAGAAGTGATGGGCTATGTGCCTTTGTCTCCCTGGCTCCACTCAACAGTGGCTGCATGGCCCTAGGACCTGCAGCAGGAGAGACAGCGAGCTGTTGATTCCTTGCAATCTTCCCCGTGACACTCACCACTTTCCAAATCTCTGTTATATCCTCTTAAATGCTACCTTTTTGAGACTTAATAGTCCTAACCAACTCAGTCATTCCTTGTATAAATACCTTTGGTTGTGCTTGTTACCTTTCTCCGAAGGTGCTTGCAGAGAGGGGCCCAGAGCTGCACAGGGGTGAGCTGGGACCCTTACCCTGGCAGCAGCATTGGGTTTCCCGTTTCATGCTCTCTTCCTTTCCCAATAATTCCCAGTATTTAATCTGCTTTTAGTTGCTGCTGTGGATGGAGCTGCTCTTTTCATGGACCTGTCTGCTCAGAGTCTGCCACCAGACACACAAAATGGGGGTCTGTCCCCATCGCCCCCCCACCATGCACCACTTCATACAGTGATGTAAATAGTTTGGCTCACAATCTAGATCATTCATCTACAAGAATTTGATTTGCTTTTTTATTGCCAGTCAGTCTCATTAGGTCCTCTTGCAATTCCTAACAGTCTGCCTTCATTTCTATACCTTGAATAACTCTGTATCACCAACAAATATTAACTCACATCTCCCTTCCCTCTCCAGATCATTTATGAACGTGTCCAACAATCTGTGCCAGATGTGGCACAGATTACTAGCAGAGACAAGAGACCTGCACAACTCCCTTGGTGACTTCCCTCCACTGAGGAAAATGACCATTTACTTCCACCTGTAGTTTTCTATCATTTAGCCAATTACTTGTGAGGATTAGGACCTTACCTCTTGTCCCCTGGTTACTTAGTTTCCATAAAAACCTTCATGACAAGACTGCTGGAAAACAAAGGAGACTGTGTCACCAGCATCACATATTACTTGACCTCACCAAAACGCCCCTAGAGGTTTGCTAGGCAGAACTTCCCTCTCAGAAGCCAGGCTGACTCTTCATCACTTGCCTGGTTTTGTCCAGGTGTCCACTAACTCTGTCCTGTATCACAGTCTGAGCTAATTTCCCTGGCACAGATGTCAGACTTGTCATTTCCTAGATTCCTCCCCAGTCCCCATCCCTGTGACATGTGATTACAGTCACATTTGCCCCCCTCCAGTCTTCAGATGCCAGTCAATAGGTGTTAATTACTAGCTAATTTCTTGACTACAACTTGTATGTTAGATTTCACTTAATATTAATTACATATAGAATTTCAGATGTCTGAATTATTCCACTCTTAAGATTCTTCAGGACAAAGAGGAGACTGAATTTCATGAAGGACTCAGTTTTACCCAGGAGCATGAATTAATTACAAATTCACAAGGTAAGCATACATATGGCTTATTTGCCTAGCCATACAAGTTGTTAGGCATCCAATTTACATACAGCAGGACTTTGCTTGCACAGATGCTGCAGAGTATGAGCTAATGCATTCATTTACTGAAAAATCCATCCTGTTATATTTCATCGTTAAGTACATAGTGTTTTATGTATAGTTTATTTTGTACTTTCTTTTTTTTATATCTCTCATCCCCACTACTCTTAAAAAAATCTGTGCTTGGAACTGTTATGTCGATGATGTGTTGAAGTCTTGAAAGTAAAATTGACTGGTCCCCGCTGAGATCAGTGGAATATTTGCCAGAGATTTCAACATGGTGCCAGTACTTCATCCAGATCTGTTAATTCCTCCTGCTAGTAGTAAGAGTAGAGAAATACCTTCCCTTGCAACCATGCTCCATGGATCAGCCGATAAGTCCCAAAGAGCTTACTGGGGATCAGTGAGGGAGCCCTGAGCTAGGATGCTGAAAGCAGTGGCAAGAACCTGTACAGATGACAGAACTGGGGTCCAAAATCCAGAGACAAAAGAAAGAAGCTTTAAAACAGTATGAGGTCTTTGGGCAAAACTATATAAAAAACAGAAGGTAGCTCATGGGTGGTGGTGAACTCAACAGGTTGACTAGTAAGCCTAAATCAGCACTACTGAAATATTAATACTGATAGATTGGATCTTGACATACCTTTAGGGGAAGATCCAGTTCTGATCAAGGCAATGTTGTGATATTACAGATGTAAATAGGTGAGGTTTGTGTTCTCAGTAATGTCTGTGTGGAAAGGGTCTCCAGACATAAGATCCCAAGAAGGACTACAAAATATCTGAGCAACCTGTAAAACACTGTTAGTAGTATTGCAGAGTAGGGACCAAAAAAATATTTTTAATCCTCTGTCCTTGTGCACCTTCCACCCACTATTTCTGCCAATAATTTTGTTTTTCATGCATGACCAGTGCAGCAAGCCTTTGCTGGATATTGCAAATCAGCCGGGATGTGCTCATGATGTCCAGAGATCTCTAACAACCTAAACCACCAATCACTCAGACATACTCAACAGTGAAGTGATGGTGAAGAAATCCAGCCCTTCTTTAGTTAATGGTGTTCTTTCCCCCCTCCTTTAAGACAGAGAAGAATTATTTTTTAAAGCATGGAAAATGTACTTTTCCCGCTTCAGTTTAGATGCTTAGCTACTTACGAATACATTTAGATGGAACTGACTTTCATGCTAGACTTGACTATGAAAAGTAAGCATCTGAGAGCAGGAGGGAGAAAGAAAAGAAGCCATAACTATGCCCCTTCTGTAAGCTGAAGTATAGATCAGTTACCAAAAATGAACATGCAGGAACCTGAGCTAAATGCCCAGGTGCCAGTGAGTTTTAGGAGGAATCAGGTGTCTGCTTAAGTTCCCCCATTAAAAACAAAGACCCAAGCTTCCTGAAACAGAAGATTTCCACATCTGCTTTATACGCGCCCCAGACAAGCAAATGAAGGCGAATATGTGGGATATTGTGAAATAACTCTGGAATTCTGCATGTAAGTGAGTTTATTTTTATTAGCCATTTTCCATGTCAGCTGTTTGCTTCTCAGGCACCTCACCTCAGACGTTCCTGGCATGCATGGCTCATACTGCTTGCGTCCGCTTTATTCATGAAATCCATTTCATGATAGCCGGAGTACATTCCCTGGGGGATTGTCACGCTTCTGGAGGCTGGGACAGAGCCCTCTGAAATGTCACCTGAGGCATCCTGTCACTGCCCAGCAGTGGGCTGCAGTCTGGTCACAGCGTCCAAAGAGGAATTGCACGCCCATTGTAACACGTGAAGCAAATTTATCCTGGATGTAACTCTGTAGCTACCAATCAAGTTGATCTAAGCCAAAGTCTGGCCCTGTATTTCCATGAACAGGGCCAGTTAACATTCATTTCTCACAGTTTGATTAATTTGAAACTTTCTTTCCATGTGAGTTCACAGTTAATTAAGTGGTGAGGGGTCCTGCTGTGGTCTGTGGGCTGATGGAGAAGAGGCAGCTGTGATACTAAAAACCTACCTTGTACATAGCCAGTGTGAATGCACGCCCAAGACACTTAACATCCTCAAAAATTTGACTAGATTCACTCAGGAAAAAGAGAGACATTTCTGTGAGATGCGGGCACTTATATGGGCCGGCTTTGACGCAAACGGGCAGCTGAAGGACGGACGTGACCACGAGCAGAGAGAACGTATTTGCTGATGGTGTCTTGTGCAAATGCCTCCCGTAAGAGCTCATGTAGCTGCCATAGACTAACCATTTCTAATCAAATGCTTCCAGGCATAGACACTTAATTAGTTTAATTGCAGGAAGATTTTGGAGTTTCAGAAGGTTCAGGGTCCGTTTACTTTCTTCCTCCTTATGTTTCACTTGCACACGTCCGTCTTCCAAAGCTCCAGCCAGGATCTTGAGCAGAGTGCCAGGCGAGCATGTGCGTGCACACATAGAAGAGATCATGCTCAGAAACTTTTGATTAGCTAGACAGCGATTTCATTTACAGACAGCAGTTGAGCATCATCCAGGAAAATGAGTTAACTGAAACATAATTAACTACATGTCAGCAGAGCAAGTTGAATTAGTCTGTTGAGGAAATTAACAGGCACACAGATACAATAGGGCTTCCAAAGAGCCTACAGAAATAGAATAAAGGGACACAGCGACCAACTCACATTTCTAATTAGAGAAGAAAGTATGAATGAAATACAAGTTTCCCCCACATCTCTCTCACCTTTCACATGCCCTTTCACAGAGGGATTTCTACATGTGGGAACATTTCAGGCACATCTAGAACTTGTTTAATCCAAAAGTTAAACCCTGTTGGCAAGTTAGCTCAAGTCACTTTGGGCAGAGGGAGGCCAGTTTCTGAGGCAGTCATGCACTGAAGTAATGCCACGTGAGTTAGGAGATCAGCCACGCAGAAAAGCCAGCGAGCTCTGCACAGCAGCTCATCAAAGGATATTCACTGGGAACACTCAGCTGTCAATCCTGATGCTGAAATCCAGGCTCAAGTTTCAGTTTCAAGTAAATTCAAAGTTCACAAGTGAGGATATTTTCTCACAGGTAGTGGTAAGCCTCTTTATTCTGCTTTCAAGCTCCCAGGTCAATTCTTTGCCTCAGATAATTAAACCCAGCATGGTGCTGAGGGGCTGTACAATAGGGCGCACCCTGGAAAACACCCCAGGACCTTGGCATGGCTGCCGGAGCCCCGCTCTCCCCCCAGCCTCCCATCTACATACAATTCAAAGTCCCAGAGCTGCAACCCTACCTTGGGCATTTCTGCAGCCTGGGCTTTACTGACCCAGGACCCCTTTGCCTGCAGGGCTGCCAGCACTCTTTTGGCAGGGAGGGGACACAGGGGAGCCCCAACCCTACAGCCCTCTCACCCAGCACTGCATGTGTTTTCCTAGGGACTCAATCCCTTTCCAGCTTCAAAGGTAAATACAGGAATACTCTTTCTGTCAGCTCTGGTGGACGCTGGAGCTGTCTTCAAGGCCAGACTCTTTCCTCAGACAAAAGCGCGTCATTCCCGGTGTCTTCCAAGTGCTTCAAGCACCATGGCCCTTTGCATGTCCCTGTCCTCACTTTCCTACAGCTTCTTCTGCACAAATACAAGCAAAGACCCCAAACTTATCAGCTGCTCACCCAGAGCCCTCCCTGGCTGTAAAACTCTGACTTCCCAGCAACGTGTGAATGGGCGGGTGAATTTAAGATCCTCTCCTCGCTTTTATTCATAAAATCATGTTTGCTGTTACTCCTGATATGAAAAAAAAACCCCAACTTTCCAAACAGAAATGGAAAGCAGCACTCTGTTTTTCTGACACTTTTGCCACAGTCTCAGGTTTAAACCAGACCCAAATGGCCATGCTTATTATTCTCCTGTGGGCAATGAGGAAGCAGTTTCTCAAGCTAGAGATGTAAACTGGAGTGATTCATTGTGCTTTACGTGCCTCATGTGCCTTTCCTAGCCAATTTAGGTAAATATGGTATCGGAAATCAGGTTCTGTATGAACAATTGCTAACAATTACTGCTAAGAGCCCCATCACTTTTTGCTTCATTTAATATTCTCTGTAATTATGCTAGTCATAAAGAAAGTAATTCGGTATTAATGTGGATGTCACATGCCCTTCCACGGAAACCTCAGCAATAATTAATACTCCATTAACACCTTAAGTGTCTTGTTATTACTTATTTATTTAGCATTAAAATAGATGAAGCTGTTTTAGGGAGGAAAGAGTCAAGGTATCTTGTACAAAATTTAATTTTTTTGCATATGTCCACACTGTCCCCACAAGAGCCACGGGACATTGGTTTAGTGACGAATGCCAGTGAATCTGTAGCCTTAGCTATATTCTCCTCCCTGCCTGCTGCTCTGCTATAAATAGCTCTAGCTCTAACAGGGAGATACATAAGACACTTCAAGAGAACACCAGAGGAAAATCAGGAGATGAAGTCTGGCAAGCCTTTTGGCGGAGAGACCTAAGACTTAGGAAAATTTCATTCTCTTCCCATCTTTATCATAATTCCAGATGTCCATGAACAAGCCACACAGAGTAAGTCCTCACCCTGTCAGAAGGTCAGGCTCTCGGCTCAAAAGAGGGCATTGGTGTGCCTTTTGTTTTCTTGGTTTTTATGGCCAGAGACCCAACATGAAATACTTTGTTCAAGCAAAATACAATGTTTTTCACTTTTTTTGATCCACCAAGAAAAACTTATTTATCTGGGATCAGGAGGATCTTCTCTGTGTTTTGATTTTCACTTGGGCTGCTGGAAAAAGTCAACAACTCTCTGGGCCCAAACTTCAGTACTTCCTTTTAATTAAGCATCTCAGGGTGTCCTGCAGACCCCGATGAATTACCCTGCCAGGTGGGCAGGTGTGATCTGCCTGGGGTCACAGAAAAGGAAATCTGTGGCTGCTGGCAGACAAGCTCCCACTGGGAACCTGTGGTACAGCTGGGATGAGGACTTGGGTCTCCCACATCCCACCCCCGTGTTTCACCAGTGGGCTCATCCCTCCTGCCCTGCTGTCTTGAACCAAAGGGCTGCTTTCAGCACTGCGTTCGGAGCCGTTTCTGTTTCCCTACCGCTATATTGGTGGTAATTGATTTTCCAGCTATTACCATCATCAACAACCCTACTAACAAGAGACATCAAGGCAAAGAGCAAGACCCCCTATGGCTGAATTTAATAAGGGCTGGAGTTCCCCAGTCGGGTCTGGACTGAACATAGCTTTCTCATACCACAACTTGGAAGAGCTTTTTCTTTCTTCCAAAAACAACAGGCAGCTCTTCTTGCTGCATGACCCCCCAGTCCTCAATTAAGCTATCCCACAGCTGTTACTGACTTCTAAAAGTGAATCAGTCAGAAGCGTGGCCTTTGTGTTGAGATTTACCACCAAAGAAAAGAAAAGAAAAGAAAACCTGCCAGTGCCTGAGGAGACAGTTACACTTTTGTTTGACACTCTCCCCCATCCCACACACATATATATGTATATACACACAGGGTACCTTGATAATAATGTCTTGTCACTCATTGCAAAGCCTCAGCTGTATTAGCCAGAGCCACATGTTATTTTGCACATGCTGAAATGCCATATACTTACTCTGCTTTTACAGTTTTCCTTCCTTGCAGGAAGGCTTCATGTGGAACAGGATGTGCTGCCTTCTTTTTTCCTTACGTTTGGTTTTCCTTCCCATCCATGCCATCTGCTACAGCTTCTCCAAAAGAAACCCTTCAAATAAAAGGGATGCTCCTTGCAATACCACCGAGATGAGCTGCCCGGCTTGCGGCTGCAAAGGCACTTCTAAAAAGGACTGAGGGCTCCCCTCATGCAGTGCTCCATCAAAAGTGGACATCTAACACTCATCCTGTGCCCAAGCTACCCGACCATGGCACGCGACTTCTGTGGCTTAGCAGGGGGTAGCTTGGCAGATAGGCAAGGCAGTTCATCATTTCCCATCACGGGGACCCTCTCTCTACATGCTGCTTTTCCTCCCATCCTAGATATTGCACTGAGATTGCTACTATAAAAAAAGCAAGTGCAGCAAGGTGCATACAAATTGCAAATAAAAAGTTAACGGTCGCATCCTCCAGCGCTCCATGGAGAGTAAAGGGCCATTAGCTTCATTAAAGCAAGGAAAAGCATTCTTTTTTGCTCCCATTTTCCTCTTTACTGCAGCGAGTCTTCATGAGCATGCATATCTGTGCCTTGGAAAACTTGCTTTGAATTATAGCTTCTCATTACAAGGAAGAGGCTTCAGCTTCAGTTTCAGCTTTTCTTGCAAAGTGTTTTGCTGCCTTTCCTCCACAAAAGCCCCTTTGCTAATTCATCCTGAATCTATACAACCAGAGGTGACAGTCCAAAGAACCTGGGTCCAAACTCCTTGCCTCTGGGTCTGACCCCCATGGTCACTCTGCAGGGATGCAAAGACCTCTATAATTCTCTACTCACAGTCAATAACTCCTTCCCCTCCATTTCTACTCATGGGCTATACCAGCCCACGGCACAGTAAAACCACCTGTTTTGGCTTACCCATTGCTGCATGAGTTTCTGCGGAGGTGAGCACTTTCATTTTGTGGCTTCCTTCTTTCCTCGCAGGCCTTAGTCCCATCTTTACTAGGGAGTAGTGAAGGGAGGAGATAGCCCAGACATGGGGAGCTTAATTTGAAGAAGACCACCTTCTCATGTATCACTTAACCCTCTGAAAATAGTGGGCTGGATTTTATCCTCAGTCATTTACTTGTAGTAAAATCAATGATATTTCACTAAATCATGTGGACTTAGTTTTCACTGACATGAAGTCATGAGCTGGTTCCCAATCTATGTCAGTGTAATAAAGATTAAAAGCAGGCCTGGATGGCCAGTGACTGTTGACACTCATGTTCCTGCGTTGGGTCATGGTAGGGTCAGGACAGTAATTTTCTTTCTGCTTTGATGTCAAGCACTGAGCATACACATGAGTTACCCCAGTTTGGGTCTGGATTTGGATCTGAATCTGAATTTTCTGTCAGAAAGTCAGGATTCAGACCTAGGTGAGGTTCTATTATGACAGATCAGTTGCAAGGAGGAAATTGTGAAATGTGGATGAACTGGACACAAATCAAGTAGGAGAAGTGAAGGTGGCATTCAGCTGAAGCAATTTTACGTTTAAACGCATGGACATTGTGATAATGTAAGATTGCTGAACACCTGACTGCTGAGTATTTCATTGACTGAAGATTCATAGTCTTTTACTTCCTACCAAATTTGTTTCATTTTTACAAAGCAGCAGCAAATACAGATACTTGAGGGATCTGTTTCTCTTTGCTTATGAGCCTCATAATGGATTTTGCAAACTGTCTGCCCCGTTCCTGATTCAGCAAGCATTTAAACACATACTGGATTGAATTTTCTCAAAAACAACCCAACTTTGCTCACGTCTAGCCCCCTCTCCCCCCCAGAAAAAAAGGAGAGACACTCTGACAGGTACCTAGCCTACCTGCAAGCCAGGAATAAATACAATTGTGCCATTGATCTGATTTCCCCCATCCTCTTCCTGAAGAATCAGTCCATCTGTAAAAGTCAGTAGATAATGGCTATACATTTCTCAATGAAGCTTCCTACCTGTGAAAAACAGCTGCCAACAGAGACAGAGTTTGACTGTCGGGAGGCCAGCACACAGATACTTTGAGTAAGGAGTCATGACATGAAAGATGAAAGGATCGCTGCTGAGGGCATCTGTTACCGATCTCGAAAAAAAGGAAGGAAACATTCCTGAATCATTTATACAGGAGCTCAGGATCTCATGATACTGTGCTCATGGGGACTTTAATTACCTAGACATCTGCTGGATATGATGTTCCTCAATCCTAAGCCAAAATAATTCTTTTATTCCAGGTAGGACCACTTTATGACATGGAAAGGATAGATAATAAATCAAAAAGAGTGAAACTATTCTAGATCAAATGATCCAGAGGGAGGAAAGAACTAAAAGTTTGAAGACAATAGGAGAGTTTGTAATATTGACTACAGCTTTCTTGAATTTGGCCTATCTAATCTAATAGATGATTCTGGGAGGGCACAACCCCGCAAAGGGGTTGAAGGGTGAAAGTGCACATGGATGAGAGCTAACAGGCCAAGCAAGAAAATCGTGTCATTCATTCTTCATGTTTATGCTTCATTCATCTTACATCATAAATTGTCCTCAAACAGACTGCAATCTTTTAAAAATCAATTTGCTACCTGAGACCACTTGCTAAATAATTTTAGCAACTATACCAAACCAATATTCAAAAATAAGTCACTGAAATAAACTGATACTCAAAGCAATGTCTTTGGATACGTAACTCAGATTGTGCATTGCTGTGCCTTGATCCAGTAAGTGTAATGCCAGAGAAGCGGTGTTTAAACCCATATTAGCAGAGATGTAAACTTTTTTTTCCTGAAAATACTCTGTAAGAGTTGCGTGAAATGCACTTTTTTGATATTTTTTTTTCTGCTATTAATTAGGTTCACTTTAGCATATTTACAGACAAGTGCCCCAAATCAGCCCTAAATTTAGATCTACCTCTAAATATAGGCATAGCCTCAGTGCCCCATGGGAAAGGAGAGAGCTACAAGCTCTGCCTGGTACACAGCATCTTTCCAGGGAATTGCCAAGCATGTTGTTGTGTGTGTCAATATAATGAGCAGGAAAGCTTGCTTAACTGCTCACTCAAACATTTGCCTTCTTTCAGCTCTGCTGAAGACTGCAGTACAAATAGAAGGAGTAGTCAACTCCAGCGGGGGTTCCTCCATGTGGACTTTAGGCAAGGAAGGCTAGATACCCTACTCAGGGAAAAGAGAGAGGTAAAGTCAAATTCAGGGTCAGTCAGAGCAGAAGTCCAAATTAAGCTTAGGGATACTAACCTCAAACTGGGTCTAATGGCAAAGGAGCTGTGTACTAAAATTGTTCTGAGGAGCAACTGAAGATATCAGGCACTCTGTAGAAGACAAAAGGATGGGTAGAGCGAAAAAAGATATTGGAAATACGCTCCAGCAGATCCTCCTGGAAACTATGCTAAGGCACATGGAAAATAAAGCGGTGATAGGTGAACATGGCTTCACTAAAGGCAAATCGTGCCTGACAAATTTGGTGGCCTTCTTCAACAGGGTTACAGCGTTGGTGGGTAAGGGAAGAGCAACTGACATCATCTACCTGGACTTGTGCAAAGCATTTGGCACTGTCCCACATGACATCCTTGCCTCTAAATTGGAGAGAGATGGATTTACGGATGGACCACTTGGTGGATAAGGAATTGGCTAGATGGTCACACTCAAAGAGTTGTGGTCAATGGCTCAATGTCCAAGTGGAGACCAGTGATGAGTGGCATTCCACGGGGGGCGGTACTGGGACCAGTACTGTTTAACTTCTTTGTCAGCTACATGGACAGTGGGATTGAGTGCACCCTTAGCAAGTTTGCCAACAACACCAAGCTGTGTGGTGCGGTCAACCTGCTGGAGGGAAGGGATGCCATCCAGACAGACCTTGACATGCTTGAGAGGTGGGCCTGTGCGAACCTCATGAAGTTCAACAAGGCCAAGTGCAAGGTCCTGCACATGGGTCAGGGCAATCCCAAGCACAAGTACAGGCTGGGCGGAGAATGGATTGAGAGCAGCCCTGAGGAGAAGGACTTGGGGGTGTTGGTTGATGAGAAGCTCAACGTGACCCGGCAATGTGAGCTTGCAGCCCAGAAAGCCAGCCATATCCTGGGCTGCATCAAAAGAAGCATGACCAGCAGGTCAAGGGAGGTGACTCTCCCCCTCTACTCCACTCTCGTGAGACCTCACCTGGAGTACTGCATTCAGCTCGGGGGCCCCCAACCTGTTGGAGTGAGTCCAGAGGAGGGCCACGCAGATGATCAAAGGGCTGGAGCACCTCTCCTATGAAGCCAGGCTGAGAGGGTTGGGGTTGTTCAGCGTGGAGAAGAGAAGGCTCCAGGGAGACCTTATAGCAGCCTTCCAGTACCTGAAGGGGGCCTACAAGAGAGCTGGAGAGGGACTTTTTACAAGAACATGTGGTGACACGACAAGGGGTAATGGCTTTAAACTGAAAGAGGGTAGATTTAGATGAGATATAAGGAAGCAATTCTTCACTATGAGGGTGGTGAGGCACTGGAACAGGTTGCCCAGAGAAGTTGTGGATGCCCCATCCCTGGAAGTGTTCAAGGCCAGGCTGGATGGGGCTTTGAGCAACCTGGTCTAGCGGAAGGTGTCCCTGCCCATGGCAGGAGGGTTGGAACTAGATGATCTTTAAGGTCCCTTCCAACGCAAACCATTCTATGATTCTATGAAAGGGTTGAGAAAAATAAGACCAGGCTTTACAGATACTGGGGAAACCGAACTACTAGAAGAAACAGGTGAAGGAGAAAATTCTATGGGAATAAAAACTGACTGAAACAATGAACTGCTTCATTAAAGGGTCAGGAAATACAACCACTGAGACTTCATCAAACCTGTGTCTGAGGAATCTCTCTCAGAGATGCTGAATCCTCTTTTGAACCCATCCCAAAGGTTATACGTGTTTTATTTGTATTTCTGGTCCATTAGACTCCTACCGTGAAACCTTCACCCTGTGGAGAACTCAGCTAATACTTCACCTTACCAAGGCAAGCAGAGCCGAACAAGTCATGGAAGGAGAATTAGGCATGTAACAATGCTTAACTTCACTATAAAGAGTATAGCTCAATTATTTCTGTTAATTAGATCCCCTCTCCATGCATACTAAATCCTCACTTGCGTGGAAAGGTGCTGAAGGCCACGAGCTGACAAGACACCATCAGGTGAGCATGTCTGGTTAGCCGCCTTGCTAGCCACAAGGCAAATCTCTTGTGGAAATGTTACTGAATTCACACAGAAATGAAAGCCACAAATGCATTGCCGAGTGTTGAGCTTCATATGTACCTTATATACAACCTCAGAGGAGTGTTCAAGGGGCTAGTAAAAGTCTGCTGCTTAACAAAGTGCTCTTCTAACAAAATGGGGCAGGCTGTATTAGCACCTCTGGGCATATCTGGTATAGCCTCCTCAGAGAAGGACACTGCAATGGGTGGTCTCGGGCATAGCTTTCCTTATGCCTGACTTGCACGAAGCTTTTACATTTATTTGTAATGTTCTTTATGTATTTATTCAAAAGCCTAATGACATTTAAATGAAAAATCTCATGCTGATTAAAAGCAGGTAGGGGAATAGCTGGGAAAATGAAATGCACCATACATAATCAGATCCAGATGACATGCAGCCCAGGGTTTTGAGGGAATGAAGCTAATGAATATAGTGAACCTCTGGTAATTAGATTTGAACAGCCATGGCAAAGGGAGAGGAGGGGGGGAAATGCAAACATGGTATAGATCTTAAAAGGGGGAATAAACAAGAGGGGGAAAAAAGTTATCCTAACACAAGCTTATAAAAAGCCCACATCACTGACTGCAACCCCCAGAGGGAAGGACTGCAGAATGTTTCTCCAGCTTTCCCTTTCAAACTTGTCCCACCGCCTTTTCACTCCCTGCTTCCACAGTTGTGCTCTTTTTTTGTTTCCTCTCCTCCCCGTCTTCTGCAGCCCACCCTCTGGTTTTGCCCACATCCCCCATTTTACTTTCTCTGTGATCTCTAGAGTTTTTCAGGATGAAGAGCCCTTCCCGGAGCATTCTGATTTCTCTTCCAAGGTACAAGCTCTCTGTCCTGCCTATGCAGTTACCAAAGCAGGAGAGCTCCACGTTGCCCCTTTCCTTTTCAACGGCACTAGGCTAAACCCTTAATTCAGGCTAAGTACTTAAAGACGTGCATTTCTTTAACATGTGAGCAGTCCCACATTGGTGGAGTAACTGGGGTGTTAAGAACCACGGGTTTATGTGCCTGCCCAGAACAGAAGCTCAAGCATTAATTCCTTTTCATTCCAAAACTGACTTTATCCCAACCGTTGCTGTTGTATTCAGGTCCATCTCCTCGCCTGCACACAAACCCAGGCTCCTCTCGTGCCTGTCCTAGCAGACACCAGCTGGGGCCAGTCCGACCTCCCACCTTCATGAGTCCCCACGCTGGAGAGGAGAAGCCTGGCTTCGCTTCGTGCCCCTGCAGGCACCCGGGCTCTGCACAGCACCTGGGGTTGGCAGCGCCAGCCTCCCCAGAGGTGGCAAGCAGAGGGCATTTGTGGCTCTTGGCTCATCCCGAGCCGACTGTGTAAAGGGCTTTTGTGCAGCCCCGGCTGCCTGCCTGTGCTGACAATAGCCCCCTTCAAGGTGCCACACACCCCGAGGTTAGGAGCCACGACAGGGCTGCGTGACCAAGTGAACCCCGCTCCGCTGCATCCAGGGCACCCACGCAAGGGAGAGACGGGGGAACACATGAGTTACAGTCTACTGAGAGATTTGGTGGGTTCAGGGGCTTGATATCAAGCACGTGGAGCCTCCGTGGGCCTCACTGAGCAGGTCTTTGGACAAATTCCTCACATTGCGTTAGAATTAGAGCAGAAGCCCACCATGACGAAATCGTGCCCCTCACTACACCCGGGCAACCCTCCCGGACATTGCAGCATGCTGTATGCAAAGGAACTGAAGGAAAAGAACTGCACTTTTCCTTTCTTTTGTGTGGATAATGAATTCTTTTCAATTAAACCAAGAATCAGCATCACTATTTGAATTGTACATTTTTACATTGAGTACAAAGTCTTTAATGTCTTTCCAATTGAGAGTTATATAGAGTGTTAACAGAGCTGTCTGTTAGGCAACAGTTCCACTGGAGAAGCAGAAAGTGAGTTTAGATGGTGATAAAACACAGTACTTTTTTTTTCTCTTGATGTCTTCACTAAAGAGTGGAAGCTTCTCTTGGGATCTATTATTTGGATTATAATCTGAACTACTTTCTGTCAGAATACTGACTCTCTGGACCAGAGAGATCAGGCTAGCACTGAAAAAATAAATTCCCTTGGGGAGATTTAACACAACCCCTTTTTCTCCTCTAAGCCAGCAAATCCTTTAAAATTGTTTTAGTAACACTAGCAACCTAAAGCAGAGAAAAAGACTAGAAGCTGTTCACTTTGCCCAGATTTTGAAAGAGAGAGCAACATCTCCTTGCAGCACAGTTCATTACTGACGGGTTAGAATGATTTGCTGGATCAGAAATATTTCCCTCCCCGGGAGATGTTGATTGCGGCAGTAGGCTTTCCATTTGCATATCACACAGCGCAGCTCAGCTAGTTGGGTTTGAGGCAATCACATGTTAAAAGGCAATTTGGAGAAAATTACATATAACTTCAGATGTCATTCACAAAGGACGGGCTAGTGGCATCTGTTTCTCATAACCTTTGAAACATTACACATGTTTCAGACCGGTACTGTTTCTTTAGAAGTAAACCATATAATCTCTGGATTTTTTTAAATTAAACATAGTACATTTAATTTAGGATATTGTTATTCTGAAAAAGACAATGCTAACCTTTTTCGACCTTCTCTGCGGTGTAAGTTATTGTTGGTAACGTCATTTTTGGTCTCTTTGTCCGATCCAGGAGTGTATTTCATGAATTGCCTTATAATTTTAAGTGGTAACTAGACCTTTGTGTTCTAGATAAGGTCACAAAAACAATTTATCCAAGGCATTTGACAAAGAAAGGAAAAATTGCCCACTTTTCCCAACAAACATAATTACCATTCACCACATCTAAATGAAGCACTTGTTGCATCTTTACTGGAGAACCAAAAGCCGCTATGAATCGGTTTATTTGTCCATTAGCAGAAATCTGGTGCCGGGAAAACAGAGGAAATAGGCTTTACAATTAACTCTCTTAGTGCTCCAACAGAAAATTGATAGATCTGAAACTTATGCCGCGCGGCAGACTTTTTTTCTTCTTTTTTTTTTTTATGAATGACGGAAGGCTGTAAGGCAAGCCTCCTTCCCCTCTTGCTGGAACACACAGGGTCTGGAAGTGGGCTGGAGAGATGACACAAGGGCAGGGGAACAGGCAAACCCAGAGCCGGGCTCCGCAAGTTTATTCAATTAGGTATTAAATGTTTGGAACAAGGTTTCATTTGCCAACAGCTGTATACAATCATTTGTGGTTTTGAGGCCAGGGTAATTGGCATGTTATGAGCTTTTGGCTCAGCTTTTGGCATCTGCCTGAAAACCACATGGGAAGAGGGAAGGCTCTGCACGGGGCTCAGCCAGGAGCCGTCCCCGGGGAGCAGGAGCTCGGGAGGGCAGAGAGCCGTCAGCGAGCAAACCTCACCCAGGTCTACTGGATACTGGGCAGCTGGTGCCCTCCAGCACTTCCAGCACACCCTGGTGAGTGGGAAAAGGAGTCCTTGCCAGACTGTATCCTACCAGAGCCAAGATTGCTTCACATGCACGGATTTACGCTTTTAAGTAAACACGACTGTTTTCAGGAAATCGACTGAAGCTCCTTGCTAATTGGAAGCAGTGAGGGAATTTTATTTTCCATTGTGCGCTTCAGTCCTCAGCGATCCAGCAGTCAGAGCTAAGTCGTTACAGCTCAGAAGCTGCCACCAGCTTTTATCCAGCGGTGACATGACCTCCCTGGTCTCCCTCTGAGTGGCACGGGACGCTCTCTCCTCTTGCCATGTTTCCTTGCAGGGCATGCTAGGAACTGTGCACACTCTACTCTAGTTGTTGCATCCTTTCCCCCCATTCTGTTTTTTTTCACCTTTCACCAATTGCACCACCTCTTTTCTATAGAATGCTCTTCAGGGAAGCAATGGCCGTTTGCTACACATTTGTACAAGGTCCAGCACGGCAAGCCCTACCTAGGTCACGACTCGTTGGCACCATTGCAACGTAGATATTATGTGCTAATAACACAGTGGTGGAGCCATGCTTCATCATATTCTGAGTATCACGAGAGAGTATCACACTACCCCTTTTATTATCACCTACAGCCATTTACTTACTGCTTCGTGTTAAAGGGGAGTCAGCCTTGAAGGGTTCCTCTGGCTCACACTGCTGTCACCAACATCAGGTCCTGGTTTCTTCATTGTTTACACCTTAAAGAGTTGTCCTGTATCCTGCAGAGAAGCTCCCAACTGATGTCTAATCATTAACTAGAGAAGAGGAGGGCCGAAACATGCCGTGCTACTCTGCATTAGAGTTCTTTAGTTATAGTAATGGATTGCTTTTTCCCTGTGGTGCTCAGAGCTCTTTACAAAGAAAGAGGAACATTGCTATTGCTATTTAAGGGGTGAAAAAGCTTAAGTGCAATGAAGCAACACGCCTTGCCCACAGTTACACAGCAGATCAGTGGCAGCCACTGGGACTAAATACAAATCCACCAAAAGCTGTGTCATATCCACGCCCCTAAGTGAGAACTCAATGCAGTTACTTAATAATAACAGAAAGTATAATTCATCCCATGTACGCCCGAGAATCGATGCCAGTTGTTTTGGCAGGCACTCACATGCTGTTTGGTTCGGGTGAGCCTGTTCTTAAGGCGTCCTCAACTGCTTGTTAATGGGATGGAGAGATGCAAACGAAAGCCTTCAGGCTTCACAATAAGCAAACTTTGCCTCTTGATCACAGTGCAGTGTGTCCTGCTCCTGACAGCTGAGGTTTTATGGTGGGTCAGGTGGACAACAGATGTTCACCTGCTTAACTACAGTAGCGGTAAAACTCTTAAAACAACCAATGAACAAAAAGGGGCCATCTACCCTAGCCGCTTTGCAATCAAGCAGGAGCCCTTCACATGTATTTGTCTATATGTCTTGTCTAATTTCCTCTCAGAAAACTCAAGCAATGGAGCCTCCGCTCTTTTCTTGGGCAGATCATTTCTTTCTGCGGTAAGACCCTGCTCCTCTTGATGCGGCTTTCCTCCCCCACCCCACGTGGCTAGTTTAACTTTCCCCTCCTACCCATGCTCGTTGGCGTGGATGCAATACACACTCCGAAATGTCATCATTCCCCCTCACAATCGCACTGTTATGCCTGCTCATCTGGAGTCCATCTGTGGGGTGTTGGTGATGAACTCCTATTACAGCAGAGAGTAGGAGGATCAAGGGCTGAGGAGCACAGGAATCCCGACTATTGCACCGAGATGGGTGATCAAAACCTGTTTATTGGGTGCAGTACTGGGGTAGCTGCGTGAAACTCCATACCCTGTGATACGCAAGAGGCCACGCAGGATGACCTCATGCTCTCGTGTAGCGGAAACCCTACGCATCTTTTTCTGTCTTTGGTGCTGCTTGTAGCGCAGTTGTTTAGCAGTTATGAAGCTCCAGGTATATTTGTAGGTGTTTGAAATCACAAGTCCCCTGGGTGCTCCAATATTACAGTGATGGAAGATGCCATATAAATACCTGTGAAGGTGGTATTGGGATGAAATCCTTGTGCTGTTGGCTCCCATGAAAAACTCACATTAACTTCACAGACCTAGGTTTTCACTGTTCTCTTCAAAGCTAAGTTTCACTTGGGAGTGCCCTGCACTGTAGTGCAGAGCATTGCTAGCAAATCCCAAACGCACCGAGCACTGGAAAAAGCTCTGCAAATAATGCAGTGGTGAAGGATCCGAACTCAGGAGGTGGTGAGGGGTTTTGCCAGCAGCTCCAGAAACATTCAGCCAGGAAATAATTGCACAGAAAACCAAGAAAAGCAGCACGGCTAGGCTGGAGCTCTCCGGTGGCATGATTGCAGGAAAAGGGTTGGGAATGATGGAGAAACAAGGGTAACTTCCTAAAAAGCAGAGACCACCAGAGCAATTGCATCCTCTTGCATCCCCAATGCTGCTGTGCAAGTGCTGTTAATGCTTTTCCTCCTGCTCCTCCCGTCCCAGGAAAGTTTATTTAAGAGACACAATAAGTGCAGTGGTTGGATCAGGGAGCTGTGGCACTTCAGTTTCTTTCCTCTTCTGCCACTGATTGTTTTAGTGACTCCGGGTAAAACCTAAGTGACTTCAGAGCTTAGCATTCAGAGTCCTGTGCCATGGTGAGAATAAACAGGACCAAAGCAAACATCAGAATTGATCCATGTGGGTCTTCTGTGCTTAGTGGTCTCTGAGCAGCTCAGGTAAGGAAGCTAAGCTAATAGGACCAACAATTTTCTCCAGAGCTTTTATATTGCGTATGGAGCTGCTGCTGTCTACGACACCATGGAGCTGGTAGCTGCAAAAGTATCATTTTTAGTGAATCTATATGAACAGAGACTGGCTTTGACGCTCAAAGCTAGTGTTAGGCAGCCCATGGAGATACATGGGATATGAGCTGGGATTTAGTGGTCACACTTTCTGCTGAAGCACCTGTCTGAAGCCCAGTGAGAGGCTGATCACTGGTGAGCCTGAAGGAGATAGGCAGTCATCCTTGCAAAGCTTTCCACAGCAGAGCTGCTGACCATGGGTGAGACAGAAAGGGCCACACCAGTCACTGTGTTCCCATGGTGTAAAGATACTGCTGTCCATAGTGGGATGAAACCCTTGTCTAGAAAAAAGAAAAGTTAACAAGGAGTTTTTCCTCTGTGTATCTCATATGTAGCCTGAGTTTTCTGCTGCTCAAGAGAGAATGCCAAATAAATTTCATATTCTCTCAAGGAGGAGATTTGGTTAAAAAAAGAAGAGCTAGGCATATATCTCCTCTGAAAATCAATGGGATTTATGCATCCCAATCTCTTTCTCATTTTGAGACTCTCACCCCACACATAGTACTCAGCTATGCTTTACATGACCGGCTTCCCCCTCCTTGCAAAATCACCCCCTGCTTTTGATATTCATCAACAATGGGGACCACAACTAGCCTACAACCCACTGAAGGCAGGTTTCATGTTTGCCTTCTGCAGCTTTGTTTAGCCCTCTGACAGAGCCCTGGAAAAAGCCCAGGCTGCAGCCCTTGCTCAGGGCTGAATGAATAAGGTCACGGTGTGCCAGGATGGAGGTACATTGTCATACAGTGACAGAGAGATGGCCAGCTAAGCTGGAGGTGGTTTAGAGAAAAGCTACAACAGCTCTCCTTCAAAGACGCTAATCTCGCATGCTTGCTTTTGCCTGGAGAAAGCAGCGCTGTGACTCATGCCAAGCAGCGGGAGCAGGATCTTACCCGTGATGTTCCTGTGGAAATGCCTTTTCTTACATGCTGGGGAGGAGGAAGAAGAAGACAGGGGGTCACCTCAGCTGTTAGAGCTGACATCTTTAATAAGTCATCTGATGATTTCCTTGAGGATGAGCCAGTTAAGGAGGAAAAGCAGATGAAAGAATTAGTGAGGAAGTGCCGCTGGCTTGGCAAAGCCATCCAAGAGTTGATAATTCAATAGGGTCTTTGTGAATTCCTTTGGTTTGGTTTTATTCATGTGCCACTGCTATTCTCCTGTCATTAAGCAACCTCTGGAAAAGCATGATTAAAATCAAAACCAAACCCCACCAAACAAGTAGGGACGCATTGCTAGAAATAGGATCCTAGCAGCCATGGCTTTTATAATCTCATCTGCTTCCTTATAAAACCAGTGGGATCTGCTTTTTCTCTTCCCTGCATTGAAGAGCTTGTGGAGTTGAAGACGTTTTTTATGCCTAACAGGACATGCTGGTTTGGCCTGCATAGCCCCTTTTCCTCATCCCTCCTAATTCTCCTTGCTATTCCTTGCATTACTTTGCACTTCTCTAACTGCTTGTAAACCAGAACTCTGGCAACAAGCATATGAACTCTCAAATGGGTTATAGGCTTCATGAGTGAAAATACAGAAGTCTCCTTGCAGACCTCATGTCCACTGAGATGGCAGGCTGAGTTATGGAGAGGTTCAAGCTTTGGGCTGTAATTTATTTTTAAGTTGATAAATCTTTATACTGAATTATATGCTGGCATCAGAACTGTTATTAAAACCTAGCACACAGGATTTCTCCAATTATTCACTGCTTCTTACAGTACAGAGTTGAGGGTCTCCAATGAAAGGATTGGGTACCAGGATCTGAACTAAAGGAGGTGTTTCTTTTGCACAACACTTAGTTTAAACTGTGGAACTCACTGCCAGACAAAGCTGCAAAGGCAAAGGTTTAAGCAGGCTCGGCAAAAGAGATCAGCTGAACTCGGGAAAGACTGGCCCATGAGCAGTGGTTAAAGAGGACAGTACAGATGGCTGAGAGAATTGGGGTTGTTCAGCCTGGAGAAGAGAAGGCTCCAGGGAGACCTTATTGTGGCCTTTCAATACTTAAAGGGGTCTTATAAGAAAGATGGGGACAAACTTTTTAGTAGGGCCTGTTGCAATAGGACAAGGCGTAATTGTTTTAAACTAAAAGAGGGTAGATTCAGACTAGGTATAAGGAAGACTTTTTTATGATGAGGGTGGTGAAACACTGGAACAGGTTGCCCAGAGAGGTGGTACGTGCCCCATCCCTGGAAGCATTCAAGGTCAGGTTGGACGGGGCTCTGAGCGACCTGATCTAGTTGAAGATGTCCCTGCTCATTGCAGGGGGGTTGGACTAAATGACCTTTAAAGGTCCCTTCCAACCCAAACCATTCTATGATTCTATGATTCTAAGGAAGAGTCAACATACAGAGAGCCCTGAGCAGGCTGGAAGGTTGGGCCAACAAGGGCGGCATGAGGAATGGGACTCTGCTTTGCTAAAAATATTTGTGACTGGATTTGATGGAGCCCTGCATAGCTCAATCTAGACCCCGCTCTCCATAGACCAGATGATGCCCAGGGGCAGGGACCCAACCCAGACTTTCTGAGATGCTGTGGATTCAAGCCTGAAACCCGAAAGTCAGGCCAAGGGGAGGATCTTTCTTCCCTTGTCTTGCTGCTTTTGTTTTTCTAGGTACCTGCTACTGCTCATTGGCAGAAATGGCATACTGGGCTGGGTATATCCAACCTGAAACTGTGCATCACATTTTGTATTTTTAAGATCCCTTTGCTGTAAAACCCCACCTTCCTTTCCAAGGAAGGTGACTGTAAATTCAAACTTCACACCAGAGGTAGGGCAGCCTTTTGACACAGCCATGCAGTCATTAGGGTAAGCTATATTCTTCAGATGAGTTGTTAGCTGCTACCCAGGAAAAAAGGAATCAACAGAAAGCAGCTGGGAATAAGAAGAAAGCAAGAGATGCATGTCCTGAACATCACTGCTTCCATCAATAACGCTGTCTCTTGTACGTGTGCATGCCGGTGTGCCACGTATTGCTGAGCTAGAGCTGAGTGCTTAGCAGATAGCACTACTTGCAAAACCACTGCCCCCAAAGGACTATCTCCAATCAATCTAAAATGATGGTGGTTTCACTCAAGTGCCTCGTGACTTACATCCACCTGAGGCAGCGTCTCTCTCTGTAATGGCAATAACAGCGTGCGAGCAGGGAGAGGAGGCAGCCGAGCGGAAGGAAGCCTGGTGTGAGCGGATCAGGTCTGCGTACACCCCACGGAAAGAGCCCTTTCACAGGGTGACCCTCAGGCCATG
The DNA here is from genome assembly GCF_034638445.1 of Ciconia boyciana. NCBI lineage: Eukaryota > Metazoa > Chordata > Aves > Ciconiiformes > Ciconiidae > Ciconia > Ciconia boyciana. The sequence continues at coordinate 82,874,495 of NC_132936.1, forward strand.
GGGAGACGGGCCCTCAGCAGGCAGCACGCCTTTGCTCCGTTGACGTCAAGGGACCCACACTGAGGTACGTGAGCTGAGGGTGCAGCTTTCTGCTGCATTGCCTTTATTAATAAAATAGCTGCTACAGTAGGTAGCATCCCAGGCTCTCAGTCCTCTTCATTTCAAGGTCTTAGTCCTCACCGGAGCAGTGATCTGGAACAGGGACTGGCTGGGTTTGTTTCTGGGCCAAATAAAAGCTTGCTCTGCAGTGTGCTTCAGGGGATGCCACTGCGAGTCGCAGACTTTCATCTCACGACCTACCTCTTCTGTCGGCTCTGTGTGCAAAACCTGTGTAACTCCTTGTGTTTGTTCTCAAAACAAGCATGCCAATGAGCTCTTTTGTTTTTTTTTCGTAAGAAAACCGGGGCAGAAGAAGCCTGTGCTAACATGCCAGCGTGAGCACGCTTAGCTGAGAGAAGCCAACAACAACAGGGCACCACTTTCAGACTTCCTCACAGCTCTGCAGCAAACAGGGGTGAGCAAAACAGCAAACCCGACGTGGAAAGAGCCGCTGGTAGGGTTTGCTTTATTAAAAAAATGCTGCCCTTGGGTCCTGCAGGCCCTGGTCCTGGTGAAGCTGGGGACCCGGCTGCGAGCTTTCCCCAGCTCTACCGTGGCCTCACGTCACTAAACCTAACGCAATTCCTCTACAGGGTGCCGAGGTCAGTGTCAGGCGCAGGCGGCTCCTGTATGAAGCTAGGAGTGGAAGGACACCTGGGTTTCTGACCACCTTCCTTGCCTCTCTTGGGTTGCGTGGAAGCTAGCGGGGTGAAGGGATAGCCCCGCCTGTCCCAAACACGCAGGGGAGTGGGGTGGTCGAGCAGGGGCCCCGTGGCGGCTGTGCGAGCCCCTGCTCTCAGCGAGACAGCCTGAACTCAGCAGAGACAGGGGTCCTAGTCCCGGGTGCGCAGCTGCTAGTGGCTGTACCCTGTGGTCTGCCTCGTACATCCTATGCTTTGTGTTTTCTGTCTGTGTTCTCCATTTGCCCCCTAACCTCTTTGAACAGTTTTTTTTAGTATGTTTAAACAGCGCTCAGAGTGGGACTCTCACAGGACTACCATCCAAATTATAATTGTATCCAGACATGTTATTAAGGTTGAAAAACCAAGTACTCAGAAGTTAGGAAACATTAGAATTAGTATTGCCTCTGTACTTCAATACACGAAGAGCGCAGCCTTCCCTCTGCGGCTGCCGCAGTTTCCGTGCAGCCTGTGTGCTGTGCGTGGGAGAACCCAGGGACGCGTTTTCTGGGCTGCCTCGGTAAACCCCCCCCTGCTCCCACAGGGACTCAAACACTGGTGGCACCGCGTGCCTCCACGGCAAAGCGGTCACGCAGGGCTGGCTGAATGTGTTGGAGGTGTCAGCCCTTGTCCCTCCCACCTGCCCTGCAGCTGTGGGAGCGCAACGCCGGATGGCCACCAGGCCAATGGGGTGGAAGAGCTGATGGATGGAAAATATCTCAGCGGGAGCTAATGATTATTTCTAGCCCCGATCACTTCTGTGCCAAGCCTGGAGGGGTGGTACAAGGGTGAGGATGAGAGTGAAGAGTAGGGAAGAAGAAGGGCTTATGTTGGCTTTGCTCCAAACAAAGCGCTCTTCCAGCTTACGCAAGCAGTAATGTTTGCGTGACACTCTCCCGGAGCCTCTTTCAGCCTTCACAACTCCTTTGTGTTTTTTTCCCATGTTACTCAACACGTTAAGCAAGGGTGGAGGCAGGCGGAGATCTAGTGAAGAGAAGAGAGGTCATGGTGCTGAGTGGCTGAGCGCTGCCCTGGGTAACGGAGTCCTTCCTGCTCAGCACCTTGGAGATACGAAACACATCACTCCAGCCAAATGTTTTGCAGACAGTTGCTGTTTTGCTTCCTCATTTTTCGAGTGCTTTCAAGTCCTTGCTCCAAACCGCAAGAGCACTTGGACTTCTAGAAGAAAATGCCATCAGATTTTGTCAACACAGCCATTAGTCTCTAGTCTCCTCAGGTATGGCTAACCTGTTTCACCAAAAATTCAGTCTGGGGCAACCCCCAGGAATGTAAACTTTCAGCCCACGAGGTGAAGTGTTGCCAACACTGATAAATACCTCAGATCAGGCTCCTGGAATGGGAAGCATTTGGCAAGCTTGTAAGAGGCGAAACCAACCCGCAACACTCAAGAATAGAGCTTGTCCCTATAAATAATAAAAAGGAGCAGCTGCTATCTAAAAAAGTCAGAGCACGATGCAAAAATGTCCTCCAAGGTATTTGTATTGCAGGAATTGGTGTACAGCTGGAGTGAGTGTACAAAATACCCATTTGAGGTTATTTAGACATTACCTGAGCTTTAACGTGAGGGTGTCTGGGCTTCCACAGGCAGTGTGGAAGGCTGTGTCCCTCCAGCACTCCTCCTTCCAGGGAAAGGGATGCAGAAGTGCACTACCTGAGGCCCATTACCCTGTTTTCAGAAGTGATTCAGGCATCTATGTCCCCACAGCTTAGATTAAAAATCTAGGTGACTAGGCTTCTACATCACTGCGGTGGGTCTGGTTCTTCTACTTCAGCTCTCAACTGAAGCTATAAAAGTGATGTAAGTAAAAATGCTGAATCCAGCTTTATGCCAAAACTTGGGGAAAATTTGGCTCTGGGTACCAGCATGTGTTAACGGTGATGTGTTTAGTAGCCAGCACCCGTAAAGAACAGGCTGTCAATTTGTGTGCTTCACAGTTGGTTGCCACAGCTGAGGACATTTCCCCTGCACATCCCTTTCTGCGGCTGGTGGCAACACCAGTAAGGAATTACTCATTCCTTTAAACATTTGGGAGGGGATTGAGGGGAAGAGAAAAGACACAGATCACATCAGCTGTAACCAGTGAAGTGCACTTACCTTCTTCAGTCCTCCTGCTGCCAGGGTTAGAAAGCCTTGTGTTCAGGTGAGACTCTTCTCCCGCTTTAGTAGGCCAGCCTGGCAGAGACAGGCTTGCAGAAAAATGGTGCTGGGGACCCATGGTAAGGGTCCCCCCTGTTGCTGACAGACTTCACATTTTAGGGTGCTGCTTTCCAGCAGCGTGGGACTTGATTGAAGTTGATCTTGACTACATGAAAAACTCTTGCTACTGCCTTTTATGCACTCTCTTTCTTTTTCTTGTTGCCTTTCTTTTCTTCCTTTCCTTCTTGCCTTTGTTTTTTCCTTCCACATCATAGTCACCACATCCTTGAAGTGGGAGGAGAGAAATTAAAAGAAAACATTTAATACCTCAAGTGTTTTTAAACCACTAGCAATCAGTAGAAGCCTGAAGAGGTCATTCCTGGAAATAATCCAGCTGGTGAACTCCTTATGGATGTCACCCTTCCAAGAGCAGTGCCATTTCCTCATGGTGTGGGTGTACTTATTTATTATGTCATTAAAGCTGTTTTCTTTTGGGCAGCCTTTAAAGGTCTTCCCTGGGGATTCACCAGGCTGGGCAGCAAGCCAAGTGGAACCCCCTAAAGTTAAGTGCTCAGCTCTGTTGGATGTAAACCACTTAATATTTCAAAGACAACAAAAGTGGTACAGATCCAATTTGTCTCCGGTAGGAAAGAAATAACCAGCAAGTAACACGCTGAGCCCATCACAACGGACAAGCAATGCCATGGAGACTCCCCCTTCTTCAGGCCAGAGCAGGGGGGTACTGCACATTTGTAATTACAAGTCGTGATTATGGACCCTTCACTGTCTTTGCCATGGCTCCAGAGAGGCCAAGACTAATGCTCCAAAATCCCACGCTCTATCACTCTGATTTGCTCTTACTGCTGATAAGTCCCGTCATTGCTGCAAACCTTCCCCCTGCCCTGCTCACAGTGCTCAAATCTTGATGCTGTGTTTCTTAAATGCAGTTGTCCAGAGCTCACGGGATAGTGCTGTTCATAATTCACTGTCCCCAGGCCAGGTGACAGCAAAGTCATACTTGGCACAGGTTCTTCCTCTTCTGAGATACTCAGCCTGCACTCACAGAGGCATGCCAGCATGGGTTTTGAAATTTGCTTTCCACAGACCTTCAGCTGGGTTAAACTCAGTTGCTGGCAGGTTAGCAGGGTGCAACACGCAGGGTCAGCTGAAAGCCTGTCGAGGGACAGGAGGAGACTCCCTGGATTTCAGCAGGTCCAGCCTAAGAGAGGAGGTCAGCAGATTGTGTACCCTGGCTCTCCCTGTTGTGAGGAACAACACTGAAGGCCAGGATGATGTGCTTCATCCCTGGCTGAAGCCAAGTGCTTCAGGTTCTCGCAGTCCCAAGTGCAAAGGTTGTTTCTCTTACCCTTCCTACAGGTTGGCTCTGCTTGGTCCTGGATTAGGTTTAATGTCTGGTCCAGCTTTTGGTGTAATCTGCTTTGGTCTGTTCAGTGAGCTACAGTCCTGAAGGGCTGCCAGCTTGCCAGGAGTGTTATTCCTGCAGGGCCTCTCAGATAGCAATGGAGTTACTCTAGATTTGGGCCGGTGGAGGGCAGATCAGGATCTGATACCTTGAGACAGTAAAACCCCCTATTGCCAGCCCCATCTCTCGGATGGGACCTCTGGGGATGGCACTCCCTCTCAGCAGGTTGGGACAGTAAAAGATACCCCCTGCTTTGGCAACCCTGGTTTGCCTGGCTGCTCTCCTCCCACGCTGGGACACAGCAATGCAGAGGAGCCGGTGGAGAAAACCTGCAGCAGGGAAGGGAAGCTGCCCCCCGCACCAGCAAACCCGGCCAGCGTGCCAGCTCCTAGCAAGAGCCGCTGCCCGGAGAAGCGCGGGAGGAGGCACATGAAGAGACAAGACCAGAAACATAATCGTCTGTGGTTTTGATGAATAAAACATGGCTGCCCTCGCAGACAGAGGGTGAGGTGATACGGACCTCTCTATCAAATACGTGTTTGCTCTCCGTTTGTTCCAGGCTTCAGGGGCTCATTTTGCAAATGGGTATTTGTATAGCTGGAGCTGCCGTGCATTACGGCTCATGCTGCTCAGGCTAATGTCCTGTGTTTCTCTCTGCCAGGAGCCTGGGTTTTCAAGTGTTCATGACTCAGCTGTAAGAACACGCTCTGAAGATGAGCTGGAGCAGCAAGGATCCGTCCCGGGGGCCAGGTCCAGCACTGGCTGGCTTTGATGGGCCTCACATCTCTTTTAGGATCCAGCACTGAAGGGCTGGTGTGTGCCCGGCTGCACCTGCCTGGGGCGGACCAAGAGAAGACGTAGCTCCAGCAAAAACCCCATGGCCGCCCCAGGAAAACTGTGCCACCAAGCAGGCGCTGGCAGAGTGGCCGCATCTGCGTCCAGCCAGTTCTGCTAGTGCTCCTAGACTGGTAAAAAAACAGGACCAAAAGGACTGAGCCAGCCACAGATTAGACCTGCACCCAGAGCCCTTTGTGAGTCCAGAAATGCCAGCGGGCACCCCTCAAACAGCACAGCAACGGCAAGCAAGGGACGGCAGCGACCCTGCCCTGCTGTGGGCATGCCCTCTTTGGGCTTCCCCACTGATGTGCGTGATCTTGGTAAAGATGCAGCCTGCGACAGCTGGGTATTTTTGCAGTGTAAGCCTCCTCTCTCCCGTTTTTATCTAGTAACAGAAAAACATCAGTGGGAAGCAATAGCTAGAAAAGGCAGCCTGATGACAGTGTTAGAAAGTCCTCAGGGACAGCGGGGAAGCGTGTCCGAGCGGGGCACCTGCTCGTGCCCTGCACCACTGTCCTGTCCAGGGGCACTTTTCAAACTGAGGTGGATCAGCAGGGCCATGGGCAAGGGATACCTAACGGCGTGCTTCTGCCATGACGGTGTGCTTCTGCCATGCTGAGGCCTTCAGTGCCAATCGGCTGGTCTAGGCACACAAGAGAACCTCTCCATCAGCTTAAGAGGGGTTATAAAATAGAAATGTCTAGCAGCCTTGCAGGCAGCTTCTCGCAGCTCTCTGAAGGAGAGGTCAGCCTCAGCCTTGTGTCACTCCAGCAAGAAGGCTGAAATTACTCCTGCTAAGCACGGGGAGCCGTATGAAGCCTATTGCCAGATAGTTTCAGTGCCAAACTCTAGTTGGTTTCCACGTAACCTGCACATTAAGAAATCCTGGTAATAGAAAATATGTGAGTTTTAAAACAGAAAAAATATTCTATCTGCACATAACCCCTCCTGTGCAATTGGTACTGGCAGGGTACTGCGACACCTTTTTTAGTCCCTGTCCTGTGACCAAGACAGATGCAGGCACTGATTTTGAAAAAAAAGCCCATCTGAGAAGAGTGGTGAAGGCAGGTATACAAAAGAAATGTTAGATTAGGAGAAACAAAAAGGTGGCGAACACTAATATGAGTTAGAAGTTAAGAGCAATTATCGTAAAAGACAAAGAAAATTTATCCTGTGTTCATGGGCAAGAAGGAGTGGGGTTTAGATTAGGAGCAAAAGGTCCTAACACTTTCTAAGCAGTACTTAACAGTAATACTCTGGGAAGATAGGTATGGTCAATATTTTTTTCATGATACTAGGAGTGAGGGGAAGGATGACTGTAAAATACTTCTTATGGCCCAACAACAAGAAAATGTTAACAAACACCTACTAAAAAAATAGTTATTTTTGCTATTATAACTAATCGCAAAATAGGGCAAATAGGGCACAGAGACGGTCAAGACTGAGGGAACATGCCCTGCAAGGAGAGCCTGGGGGGCCAAGCTTGCTTAGAGCGGTGTGGGGGCTAATCTAATAGCTGCCTATAACTATCTAAAGGATGGTTACAAAGGTAGTACTGCCAGATGACATAGCAAGGGGCAATGGACACCAAATGTGGCTGGGAGGGTGGGGTAAGGTTGTACATTAGGAAAAGCCTCTTCACTGGAGGAGGGGTAGGGCAGCCCTGAAGAGGTGCCATGGGAGGCTGCTGAATCAGCATCCTCAAAGGTCTTCAAGCCTTGGTGACAAAGCCAGGCTGGACTGACCTGGTGTTGGTGAAGTCTTTCTTCAAGCAAGAGGCCAGACTACACAGTCTCCTGCCAACATTTCATATGATTTTTACGAATTAAGGTGAAGAGGTTTGCTAAACTAATCAGATACCTTTTTTCCCATGGGATTACTGGTGTGGCTGGTAGAGGCAGCAGCTTAATTTACTACCATATACTTCAGCACCCGCGCAGCTTCCCACTTGATGATATACAACATTTCGGTTAGGAAATGTGAGCAGTGAAGAAAATCAGTGTGACACTTACTGATTGACTTGGAAGCCGGCTAAATGAGAGATCTTGAAATGAAATGGTGGATGGGGAAGTGCAAGCGTGCATGGCATTACAAAGTGGTGTGCTTCTGCCAAGTTTCCTTGCAAAGAGTGGCAGGGGGCTTATTTAATATTTCTATGAATGAGCTGGAAGGGACGCCACTGGCAAAGCCTGCAGATGATCAAAAGATAGTGTTAAGGATTAAATTAGGTGTGTTAGTCATCCGGAGTGATTTGGTTCCCTGGGAGCGCAACCCCAACAAACAAGACATAGGTTTTACAGTGCTTATGTGGGGTTGGAGAGTGCAGGCACGCGGGTGGATCAGGTCCTTTCCAAAACCGCAGGAAAGCAGGAGGAGGTCCAGCCGTGTGGTCAGCGGAAAGGCAGATCTGAGCATCACGCCGCAGCTGGGGAGGTCAGCGCTGCCCTGGGATGCAGACTGGGGAACCACCAAGCGAGAGGGAATCACTGCCGCAGCCACTGTGGGAGCACCGTGCCCACGCCTGGGGTCTGTGAATCAGGAAGGATGCTGAAAAATTGGGAGGATTCAGTGAAAAGCCGTGGGAATTACTGGACTGTTACCTTAAGCATCTGCTTTAGTGTTGGCAACACTAGAGCCCAAAAAAGTAAAATGCAGAGTTAACAGTAAGAAAGACACAAGCAACAGGGTACAAAAATCCTTTAATAACTTAGAGCTGCCAGGAGAGAAAAAAACCCCAAACCTCCTCATTTCACACCTCCCCCCACCACTTCTGCAGCTACCAATTGCTCTGCTTGAGCAAAACGTGATTAAGACTTATTTTTCCAGTCATTTGTGATTATTTGTTGTGGTTTTACATAAATATAGAAATTCATTAGTTTACAGGGCAGGGAAATCTTTTCAAAACCTGCAGCTTTTAAAAGAACTTAAAGCAAATATTAAAGAATAATCCTTATAGCTTTTTCTGTGCCCACTTCTTTTGGAAAAAAAAAAAAGCCAAAGCATTTTATTTCAAAATAAAGAAATCAATAATTACAAATATACAGGCTTTTCCCACACCCCACCTTTCTGCCCAGAAAGAGTTTATATGACTGAATACAGTGTGCTTTCCACAAAAAAGAGGGATTTTAGTAGGACCATTTAATAGACATTTAATTTTAACAAGTGCCACTATAAACATTTCTCCAAAATTCACCAGGGAACCAGGATTTTATCACTTTAGGAGCACCACATGGCTCTGTGATATGCTATGATGCTGGATAATGATCTAATGGGCCTCACTGACAACAAGCTGGCACCCTGCCATGGCTACGCAAAACCACCTTACAACTGGGAGCATGAGAAAACCTGCAAATAGTACCTCCTGATTTCCCAGCTAACAGAGCAGCATGGACTAATGCAGTTGCAGCAGTCTCATACAAATAAGGCATGAGGTAAAGCGCCTGAGCCTGGACATTACTACTGATGGTTAATTTTTTTCATTTCAATCACCCAGAAATGTAACTGGGAAGTTGCTTCATTGGTCCACCTTCAAAATGAATGAAGGTTCACTTAAAAAGAAAGCAAAATCCTGCATTTTGAAATGGACTGGTTTAACACTGCTTTTTGGTTGTCCTTTGATTATTAATATTTCCTGCTTGTATCCTAAAAATACAAGCAAACGTCTGAAGGAAAGTTATAGATAGTAATAGTTTTTTTCTTGAAAAATTTTTTAAGATAATGATTTCTGTGAAATTCTTCATGAAGAGGGGATATTTTAATTCACTTTTATTTTGAGACATTTCAACCAGCTCATGAAGGTCTTCTCTGTCATAGTAGATTAATAGAGGAAGAACACTATTAACTGAATTTGTCATCATTTTACCCTTGCTCTGAGGTCTGTAAGGCTCTGCAAGACTTGCTTGTCTTCATTTCCAGGGCTTCTCAGGGAAATTTCCCTTACTTTGAAAGTGGGTCATATTGGTAGCAACATTCTTACTTGTCACTTGGAGTTTCATATTCAAACCAAAACAACAAAGACGACTTTTTGCTTGAAAGTTCTCAAGAAAAATACAACCTAGCCTTACTCTGTTACAAAGCCATGTTGCCAGTTTTACAAGTTTTGGCTGAAAAGCCCAGCTTTGCTGATTTTTTCTGGGAAAATGAGGCTACCGTCACGTAAATCAGTGAACGTGGGCATGCAACAGGAGATCAAGGAAGTGCTGAGTAGGTTTTGTTTCCAGGACCAATCTTTCCCAGGATCTGGCATCAGGTTGGTAGTATTTTTAGATGACTTACCCACAGCTCCTTGTACATCTATCGTAAAGGTTTATGGAGCTCTTGTTTGGGCTACCCTCTTGATTTGGGGTGAATTAACCAGGTATAAATTAAAGAAATACTTCTTCAACATTTCTCACTTATGCTGTCCACAGCTAGACAGAGAGAATATCCCTTTCCATCCACCACTAAAAATGGTGCTGACTTTGAAGACAGTTGAGAAAGGTTGAAGTCCCCTGCCAAGGTACCTGCCATGGCACTGGGTGGGCAGTTGCAATGGTCTCTCCCTCCCTCCCTCACACACATCCCTGATGCTTCACAAACTCACCCCAGAAGCAGAAATTTCCAATTTGCCAGCTGTGCACTAAAACTCAAATCTCTTCAGAAGGAGCCATCCATGTTCTTCTGCTCTCCCACGATGGCCCGATAACACCAAACTCTTTTTTCTAGTCAAGAGGAAGAGCAGGAGCCTGGGTCCAGTCTTGCCAATCATGCTAGCAAAACCAAGCAAAACCACAGTCTGACCCATGAATTTCGACAGCCAGCTCTGCGAACACAAAAAGAGGAGACAATTTCTGTTGAAGAAGGATCATTCTGATTGCTTGCAGCACATATTTTTCACATGGTTTGGATTTTTTTCCTAATGTTGCTAAAGATAGCATCACGTAGGGCTTCTTTCTAATAAGTTTATTTGTAAATCAAATAAACTCAAAACAAAAAAAAAGCAAAGCAATAAAAAATTAAGGCAGCAAGCAATTAGGGATGTAGAAAGAAGAAATACAAATAGAAGTATTTATCTGGAAGCTAAAGAAGGGGAAAATAATTGGCAGTCTTCATTTATTAAGAAAATGAGATTGCTGATTGTAAAACAAGAAGCCTCTGGCTATTTTAGTACAGATGTCATTTTCAAGGCTAAAAGCACGCTTTTGCTTTTTGGCTCACATTGTTTGAGGCTAAAATTTAACAAAATCAGTCGAAGTACTTCTCTAGCCAGTGGGCAGACACTCACCAGATGAGCTTTGCCAGTGACTGTGGCAGAGGAGTTAAGCTGGCAGGGGGCAGAGTGGCCCTAATCAGTCACCCAGCCTCTCTGGGCTTGCCTTTTCCACCTGAAAGAATACCATAGCCCTTCCTCTCTTCTCTTACATCGCCCCACAGTGACTCTTCACTCACTTACCCACCTGGATTATTTCTTTTTTTTTTAGTGAATAAATAAGGATCAGAATAAACAGGCATGTAAAGTTTCAAATAAATGTTTAAAAGGCCAGTTCTGTGACTGCTGTATACTGTACTCACTATCCACAGTCCTTTAATGACAGTGTTCATTTGCAGAAGATAAGCACTGGAATATATATGACATAGCCCTGACTAATTAACAACCCCCCATGTTAATCCCTAGGTAAGCTTGAGATTTTTATCATACAAGCTTAAGAAACTGATAGGAAGGTTCCTACAGCAACATCCACCCACCTGGCACTTAAATTGTAATAGGTCCTTTCATGACAAGCGGTAATCTTCCTGTCCCCATGGCATCTCTGCCAGACCTCGTCGTTGGAGCACAGAGGCACTGATTTTGCGTGCTTGGATAACTGAAAAAAAGGTGGTATGGATTCTATTAAACTTTTTTTCTGGACTTTAACCAATCACATGAGATGTGTACCTCAGAAGGCAACAGTTAGAGAAATATCTGACCGGCAAGAGGAAATTTTCCTTCCCCGTGACCGTCGCAGCACTGCTGCCACCCTTCAGTACAGAGAGGGGTGTGTGTGCAGCACGTGTGAGTCACGCAAGCCGGTGGGCTAAGAGCCTTGTGCTCACCCCTTCCCTGGCAGAGGCCCCATCGCCCTGGGGGTATTTGGCCCAGGAATGGAGGAACTCACCCCAGCAGTGGTAGATGCATCCCCATTTCCTCTAGCGCTTGGCTACAGAGCTGCCTTTCCTCTGCCTTAGCTCGTCATGTCAGACGAAAAGTCCTGCTGGGAAAGAGCAACCTAAGAGCAGCTTTCCTGAGGGAGGTATCAGGCCTGGGGATCATTATGAAGACATCAAATGGCAACGTTTTAGAAATGTGAGTGTGCTGTAGCTGCGGGTAAGCCACAGGAGCCCTGTGATTCCTCTAATGAGGGCATTATGTGTGTTTCACTGTTTTCTGTCATCTCATATGCGGTGTGCAAGTTCTGTGTGCTGGGGAGCATTTTCAGCTTACAGACGTGGGCAGCAGCTGCCATGATACAGACAGCAAACCAACAAAAGGAAAAGAGAATGACAGTGATCGTTAATGAGATTTTTTGCAGTTAAATTTTTGTGGTCTAACAAAATCTATAACCAAGGAGAATGAAGAATCAGATGAGTCAGGTCATCCCAGGGCATCTGATGCTACCACAAGCCATTTGAGCTTTGCTTATATAATGTTATTGTCAAGCACAGCATGATGTTAGGCATGCACATATGTAATACCGAGGCTCCCCGTTCGCAGGTTCCTTGCTCCTTTAACCAGTGACATCAATTCATACGTTAAGGGAGTAAAAGAAGATATTAAGGATTACTAAGGATTAGAGATGGACGAAAGCAAAATTTCAGCTCAAAACCCATTTCAAGCCTGCAGTTCAAATCTCTCTCTCTCTCCCTGGTCAAGTCTGTGCGTCAGGTTTTGACAGCTGCCATATCTGGCTGCAGACTGTAACTACTAAGTTTGGAAGGATCCGTGGTTATATGGGTGGTTTGCTCCTGTCTGAACTGAAATATCCATCCGTAGTTATAGTGGAGCCCCATTCTCTGATATAAAATCTATTTGATAATTTAAGACACCCAAGAGCGCTCTTGCTTTTGAAAAGCACTGCTCAGCTGTCCCACGAGCAGAGAGGCAGGCTGTAATTTTAAGAAGCAGCTCATCAGATTCCCAGCCGTCACCTACTAATTAATCCACTGCAGAGCTCTTGCTTGGAGTTTCACTTTCAGGAAAAGACTGCCGGTTTTTCTGCCTTTTTGTTATACCTCCCTAAGGAGCAATCTAACCTGACAAAGCATTTTTCAGACCCACCAACATAAGCATCTTTGGTGGGGATATATGAACCAGTAACCTCAGCCGTACTCCCAAAATGGTCTTCAAAGTTAAAGGTTTGGATAGTTTGATTGCATTAGATCCCTATCCCTGGCTGCCTTTCTGTCCAGCAGGCAAGAAGACCAAGCAGCCCCATCTCTGTTCAGCCCTGGAGCCAAAACCAGGGACAACAAAACTCCCCTCCCACTATGTCCACAGCACAGTTGTCTGTAGGAAAGTAGCTGGGGAGCGCCAGAGCAACCCAGAACTCCAGCACGAGAAGATGGAAGGGCTGCCACAGGCACCGTGGGAGAGCTTGGGGGAAAGGATGGTGCTGTGGCGAGGAGTGGGAGTAATCCGAAGGGGCAGGAGGAGGAACCCGCCTTGCCCTGCTGCAGGGCATGGTGGCGGCGAGAGCAGCAGGGGTGGCTGCGGGGACCTCCAGGGGCTGATCGGCAGGGGAAAACCAGGAGCACCCTGCCGCTCTGCCGAGCCAGCCACGATGCTGGGGAAACCCTCCAGCCCGGCCAGCGCGGGTGCTGCGCTGGAGCAGCAAACAGCCCCACGGCAGCTGCACTGCTGGAGCATGACGGCTTGGTCCCCTGCCCACTCTGAGATGGCCTCCAGCCTGAGCCAGCGCTGCCCCGTGGGCTCCCAGCCCTGGCTCCTGGCTCTGATGAGGGTCCCCCGTGTCCCCCAGGTCCCCTCTGTGCTCCCTCAGTGAGCCCGCTGCCGTGTGTGGCTGCCGCCAGGCAGGCCATCCCGCCCGGGGGGCCATCTGCCGTCGCTGCCATCCAGGAGAAGCAGGCTAGCAGGCACCCTGCACGCAGGGGAGTAGCCCCATCATGAGTGGTTTGGGACTGGGATGCCCCCCGGGGTCAGGGATGCCCCCCAAAATCCTGCTGCAAGCACAGCTTGCTGTTGGGGGAGGGCTATTTACCCCCGCTGCTCATGTATAATCAGACACACGTACACTCACCTGTGCCAGGCTGAATGAAGCATGAGGACCCATCAGGGTCCGCATAAGCACCCCCTGCTTACTTTGCCGGCTTGGGGGGGTGCCAGGACCCACATGCTGCTGGAGGGGGTGCGGAATAAGGATCCGAGGAGGATGCGGAATAAGGAGCCGCTGAGTGGAGAGCTCGTTTTTGATCACTGGGGAATTTCATGCTCCATCGGTACCACAATTCTGCACAGAGATGAAATATTATGCAGAGCGAGAACCCCTTCATCATATAAATCAAGCCGAGGAAGCATGAACAAAGCCCTTTCTGTACTCCTTCCCAACAGCCCCGCTGCTTCACAGAGTGAATGCCCCAAACTAAACTTCATGGCTGAAGCCTTTTGCTAAGAAAAGATGAATGTCATGTTTTTCCCAGGCTGGCTGTGTAGTCATTCGTGGTGCTGTCGGAGAACTAGCCTTTCCCTGTTAATCTGTCCTCAATCTTAATAAGGGTACAACAAAGCGAAAGTACTCCTAGCCTTAAAAACAAGAATGCATTAAACGGCAGAGTATAAACCACCTTTCTGGAGAGGGGGTGAGCAACCAGCACTGATAACGATATTGAAAGTGGGGATTAAGCAGCGGAGCGCTGAGGGAGCCAGCATATGGCAGCCTATTGACCTGTCCCATATGCGGCGGCTATTGTTTCCTCCCCACTGTACTGCAACACACGCCCGCTCCCTTCCTCTGCCCCTCGCCCTCCCGCTCGCTCGCTTCCCCCTCGCGCTGCACGAGGGCTGGGATCTGCTAAAACTTGACATTTACACATGAATTGTGCAACAGTGCGGCACAGAGAGCCAGGGTGACCTGGGCCACTAAACAGCATCTTGGTAATTAAGCTCGGCAGAAAAAAAGACCAGCAGCAGCTATTGGAGAAGTTGCTCTGGGTGTGATGGTGGAGAGGTCTTTACAGCAGCAAATCCTGACTTCTTGCTTTCTTAGGCAGGGTGGGGTGGGATAGGGTAGGGTCTGATTTAACCGCTGAAGTGTTATTTTTTGGTGTGGTTGGCAGAGCTTGTAGGGAATGAATTTCCAGACCTGCAGGCTTTTTCACTGAGCGTTAGCAGGAGAATGCAGAAATCTTTACCTTCCAAAATAAGCAGAGCAGCTTCTGGTATGGGCTTGTCCACAGCTGGGATGATCCTACCAGGGACTAGGTATGGGTGTTTCTTAAGCTCCTGGTTGAACCGTGAGAGGATCGATCCAAACTGTGGGTTGTGTTCACACAACAGATGCTGGTTGCAAAGCCTGAGCCAGATCTTTACCTGGGACCCAGTAGCCTGGAGTGGCTGACGTGGACCTGTCAGGTCTCGTGCATTGCGATGAGTCACTTGGCTGTGTCCTGCCCCACCTGCCCTCGCCCGGGGCATTGCCACAGTGCCACGTGGTCCCGGGGTCCGGGGCTGGGCCTGACCACGGGGTTCAGTCCAGTTCCTCCTCTGCCTTTCCAAAGCATGCAGCTGTCTCCCCTTGTCTCCACAGCTCCCGTCCATCACCGATAACACTGCACAGAGAGGTTTGTGGCGCAGGGAGATGCACCACTCGCCTGACAATGTTGCGGGCTGCTCCAGGCATGGGGTAGACCTACAGCTGCCTCGGCTGCCCCTGCAAATCCATCACTGGGGCTCCCCAGCAGCCACCAACAGCAGGACTTGAGGTGACAACATCAGAGCAACAAAATCCAAACTCAGATGAAATCCAAGGCCAGGCACCCACCTTTCCTTAAAGAGTTGTTTGTTCTTACTCTATTGACTGATATGAAGGGACCTCATGGGCAGAACTGGATCCCACATAATCCTCTATGAAAAAGATATTCGTATGTCCTGCTGCTTGTAGCAGTTCCTGGCAGCTTTCACAACGTAGGACCACCAAAGGACTCCCAAACTAATTAAAATGATACAGCTATTTTTAAATCCTACAAGCCATTAATCCCAAACATGTTTCTTAGCCAGAACTCTACACATTTATTTGATTTCTATCTAAACCCATAAACTAAGCCTCATTCATTGATGAGATTTCAAACTTCTTGAGCCAAGCTTGAGCTACAAGGCCTTTTAACAGCTTTTGGAGCATGGTTTTTATTCCCCACGGTGCCCTCTTTGCCTGCATTTGTCAGGCAGCCCTGCATCACGTATTGAGAGTCCCGCTTTCCCCTCTGTGCACGCACAGCAGTTAAGCTGATATTGCCGCAAGTACAAGGGCACACACATCAAGGAAGAAAAGATGCCCTTCCTGTCATGAGATAATATTAGTCATCATGACCTGAATTATTCTATGAGTCAATGGATATTAGGAAAAACTTCTTCACTATGCTTGCGGCCAAGCACAGGAGCAGGCTGTCAGGGCGGATGGGCAATCTCCATCCTTGGAGATATTCAAAACCCAACTGGACATAGCCCTGGGCAACCTGGTCTCATTGGCCCTGCTTTGAACCATTTCATCAGCTGCAGGGTGGCTCCCATGCTGGCGAAGGCTTCTTTCCCACTGGAGGCAGAGAGCACAGGGATGGTACTTGCTTGCACGGAGCGGAGACGGCATTGCGAGCGCTGCACACGTGCTGCTGAGGGGCAGCATGGGCTGGCTTGGCTGAGCCCCACACTCACAGTGTCATACAGCTTCCGCGGAGCTTGTGCATGTTCCTCCTGCTCTGAGCATGCCCGAGGTTTGCCTGCAGTGGACGGTGTGGATATGGCTTTCCTTGCTGGGGTCAGTCAAAATGCAACATGGGAACAGAAACAAGATGGGATTTTCTTAGTGCGTTCCTGATCAAACTGGCTCAGAAAATTTTGGAGGGAGCAAGAAGAAGTATTTAGCCATCACCCCCTGCTTTCTATTCTGTCTGCCTCCAACCTACCCTTTCCCTCTGAGTCACGCACCATGCCCTCCTAAACCACAATCCCCCACTTCCACTGTCTGACCTGTTTTTCCAGCCCTTATCTTCCACACAGAAATCACACCTGATTAAATCCAAATCAAGCCCCCAACCTCCACCCTACATCGTGGGGTGAAGGGGCAGAGCAAGCCTGTCCCCGATGCCCTCCCTGCTGCCCGCCGTGCCATACGGTGCTGGTGGTGATGCTCAGGTACCACTGAGTATTGGCGGCAATGATCCCCCAGGAGCAGGAGCTGCGGATGGCGGGAGCCACCCAGCAATGAGTGGAGGAGGGAAGGGACAACAAGGAAACCTGATAACACCAGGAGGAAAGAGGCTCAAGACTTCAAGGAAAGGCAGCTAGAAACTATGGCCAGTGAAATAGCCTCCTTTAAAGCCTGGGGGTGAAAACATTGCAAAGGCTGCTCAGGCTCCCCAGTGCTGCACTTCCCGGTGGGGTGAGCGCAGGGAGCAAAGCCTCTGTGTGATTTATCCATTACACACTGAATTAAGCCGAAGGCCAGCATGTCCTGTGAGCGCCGAGGACCTGTCAGCAGCTGAATGGGAGCATTGTGTGTCAGCTGCTGCTGTCAGAAACGGGGACCGCAGTCAGCAAACCGCCTGCAGAAGCTCTTTTCTGGCGAGGAGTGCTTTAATTGCTCACTCACTTGGTGGCATCAGTGCAGATGCTTGTACCTTTGTGCTCCCCTTGCAGGGAGGCCTCTTCACCAGGGTCTCTGCCGCAGGAGGCAGGCAAGGATACAGCGCTTCTTAATGGGAAAGAGGCAAGATCCCATCAGCAGAACAAGAGCGAGCAGGGCAGGGCAGCCTTGCCTACGCTACGTGGCCTCAGAGAAGGAATGTAAAAGCGAGAAAACCAAACCTGTGTTACAAATCCCTGATTTAGATGGACCCAGGCCTTCGGAGGGGTCATGCAAAGGTTTGGAAAACATCTGATCCCTTGAAAACTTCTTCTTTAGAGACAAGTGGGCTGGAGTTGTCACATTTCTTTGGGTTTTGAATACTGGGACAGCAGATGAACATGCTCCAGCCTCCAAACCAATATACTGGAGGTGGGCTTGATGAGTAGAAACGCCATGATTTCGCCCTTCTTTCACCCCAAGTTTTACGTTATCTTAATTCAGCTGATCCGTGTCAGGCCTGACGTGCACCATGAGGAGGACAAGAAGAACCAGGTTCCTGGGGACTCTTTGCCCGTGTCCCCTCTGTGGCTAACCGACTTGATGCAACAGGCTGCACTCAAAGGGAAGAGCCCTGTCTGGAAGAAGAGATTAGTGGGGTGCCTTTATTCTGGCTGTAACTCCTCTGAAGTAACAGGAGTCACACCACAGATTAATTTGGACCAGGGTTTTTACTTGACCATCATTAGAAAGGAAGGTTCCTCAGGTCTGAGGAGAAACAAAGACACTGCATCCTTTGTAATGCAAATGTGTTTTCTGCTTCAATAGGCCTCAGAGAATAATGGACAAAAAAACATTGTACAGAGATGTCTGTGGCTTCGCTCTTATTCTTCTGCAATGTGTAACTTCAAAAGAAGGCATTTTAATTTGACAGATGGACATCTAGTCATAAATAATAATGTATACTGGTTCTTAAGTCACAAGCGCACGGCACCTCTGCACCTGTAGCCACTCTCCCTTACAAAGGAAGCCTCCCCTCTTCCCAGATCATCCAGCCCATTTCTTTTTCCATCTCCCCACAAAACCTGCCTGCCCTTCCAGGCAGATCCAGCCAGCAAAGCTCAGCTCCTGCAAACGCCCATCACTGCTTGCATGGTAGGCTGGAGGGTGGTGAGAGATGGTCTTATCGCTGTGGGGTCCACTTCAGCAACTTTGAAACTGCCCTGAAAACTGTGTGAACACATCTTGCCTCCTAATTACTACAGAGGGAGAAGGGGGTGTTACTTTGGGTGTTGGGTTTCAGACTGAAAAGGCTTGTCCTGGGTGGAAATACTGTGACCTTCAGGCTCTGGCTGGTTTTAGCCTGTTTCTCTAAGAAAACAAGGCTTACAGGATCAGGCTTTGTGAGTTTGTCTGCCACTATCTATCTGCTGCCAATAACTTTTGAACTTACTGGCCAGTTTCAACCATTTTGACAGGACGGTGGAGGTCTAAAAGCTGTTAATTTTCTTCCAGGTTGTGAAAATAAGCTATGAAGCAATGGGAAAACATCCTGCCAATGTTCCCCCAGGTGAAAGGTTGGTAAACTCAGCTCTAGCAGACATCAGATAACTGGGCTAGGAAGGATGGAGAGGATGAAAGAGTCTATGAAGCAGGCAACTGCACTGTGATTGCTCCCTGAACCGCTCCAAACACCTTCCTTTCTGATTCACCTCTGCCAGAAATGAATTGCAAAAAAATTCATCTCTTCCCACTGCAGGCCGAAAACTGGTGTGTAGGTTTTCAAAGGAGCACCCACGTTGCCTAAAAAATGGGCCAGAAGCAGCATCCCAGGAGCCGCTGGATGCCGAGCACTCTGGAGGGTTCACCCCACCAGGGAGCGGAGCTTCCCTGAAACTCCCCGGCTGGGCAGTGCGAAGCAGCCCTGGAGCGCTTGTCCCAGGCCAGCCAGAGTGCCCCACCGTGTTCATAACCGCCCTGCTGTGATATAGGGTCTGCTGGAGAAGAACGCAGTATGGCAACACTTTAAAGAAACTGCAAGATTTGGCTTGTCCTGAAGTCTCAGAGAGATATTTTTTTCCTTGGGGGATACTTGTGTGCTAATTGTGGCTATCCCACAGGGAAAGCGGTGAAAGCCCCAGCACTCCGCTCACCCCACCACTCCAGCTGGCCAGGAACCCGTTCACCATATGGAGGAGGGGCAAACGTGCAGTGATGCCAAATACGGGGAGCTGCAGACCGGTCGTTTCCCAAGCTCTGCTCAGTGCCCCAGCAAAGGAGATAACTCAGTTTCCCTCCGCGTCGAAGCCTTTTTTCCTTCTTGTGCCTCTGCCACCTTTGCAGGGCATGCAGGCCAGCAGGCACATGGGCACCCTCTCCAGCAATGGTGCCGGAACACTGGTAGGCATGAGGACACCTCAGCACTGGCCTTACACACCTGATGGAAACAGGGAAAGCAAAACTCCTCTGTACTCTGTCCCTCCTTTCCAGCATGCTCCCCACTGGTTTCTGTTGCTAAAAACCGGAAGTTTTTAGCAGCGCATTTTCATCCATTTCCATGAAAAGTTTGAACGGAGCATCGCTACCAGACCACGGGCTGGCAAACGGCATGTCTGGCGTGCAGAGAGCACAAGGCAGCGTTTGCTTATGCCCACCTGCCTATGGCCGTCTGCTGCCTCTTGCCTTGCATTTGAATAATGAGGCTCCCTGGGGCAGAGACAACCTTCTTCGGCCGCGCTCGGCACAATGGAGCCGCCGTCGGGATTAGGTGTTATGACAATAATAAAGAATACAGTGATGCTAAATTCAGTCGACGTGGACATGACAAACAGAAGAAGAATGGGACTAAGACACGGTCTAGGGTCTGTGTGGCAGCGTTAGGAAAAAAGGGGGTTATTTTCTATCAAAGTCTGCCCGGACCTGTACACATGGGCTCTATCCTGCTCCTATCCTTCCCTTCAGAAGTCACTTAGCTTCATGAGAGTTTCCACAGACAGACAATATGCACTTTATAAAGTCGAAGTTAGAGCCAAGCGGTGAGGCAAAGTTTTCTTAGTGACATCCAGAGAAATTTAGGCTGTGGATTGGGAATGATGTGTAAGGCCAGATCCAGCCTAGAGCTGAGATTCATTTTGAAAGGCACTAAACCACATGATTTGTGCTTGGAAGAAGCGTTGTTTCTGGTTTTAAAGGATTTAATTCAAGTCTGGGTCATGTTTTCTAGGCAGTCTGGAGATATTCCAGGGGATTCAATTTGTGATATTAGTGCTCGCTTAATGCTGGGGATATGTGTCCAACAGACAGGAAGCACTCTGTAACATGTCGGGTCTGTGTTTAGAAACAGGCTGAGAAGATTTAGAAATTTCGTGGATTTGCCTGCCTTTGAAGTCGAATCAGCTTGAGCCAAAAAACTTTGAATGCAAGCTGGAAAGCCATTTCGGGGCTTTGTATTACTGTAATGGGCTTAAAAGAAGCCCAGGAACAGCTCCTCCTCAATGCAACAGGCTGCTTCAGGCGGGCTTTGGCTCTGAAAAGGTCCTAACCAGGTGCCCACACTTCTGTAACTGCAGGAGAAATTTGGATTTGCCTCCTGATGGAGACCCAGTTCAAGAGGGTCCAACAACTCCTTGCGGACTCTGCTCCTGGGCTGAGACCCACAGCACTGCCTCTGCTCCCTCCCCTGCTGCAGCCCCAAGCGTGAAAGCACCTTTTCACCTGTTCCCCTCGCAGATGAGGACAACACATTCATAGCAGCAGTGGCAACTTGGTGACAAATAATATTATGGTTGGAGCATCACACCTACATGTGTGATGCTTCAGGGCAAGCCCTGCTTCAGCAACCAGACAGGCATTTGCTCCAGTTACTGCTGACATGAGCCTACAAGCCCAGGCATGGCACTGGTGGGGACACACGCCATGGGGCTCTGCAGGAGGAGGAGCAGTGGGGGCTCAGGGGAAAGCCAGCCCATGGCAATGGGGCTGTGGTGGTCGTTTTAATGTATCTTTGTGGTCTTCTGAATTGAATTCTGTGGTATTCTGAATTCCCCCCTCCACAGGGGGAAAGGCCCCTACCACAGCCAGGATAGTCCTGGACCGGAGTGAAGGACCACAAGGAGCTTCCCTGCCTATAGATGCTGTAGCCCACACGTCTCCCACCACGCGGTGACAACAACGTACTCCAGGACACCAGCAAGGACAGGGTCTTGCAGCAGTGCCCTTTCACAGCTGGGCCATGCTCCCGAGGGCCACTTACACCCCTCCAGCGCCTCTGGGTTGGACAGAAAGAGGAGATCCTTCTTTGTCTCCCTTTTTACAGAGGCGGTGCATTTTGTGGCACAAACCTCATATTATGTTGCTCCAAATTCAGGCTCTTGTCTTAAGGGTGGTGGAGCGGAGCAGCGGGAACTACACCAGAGCAGGAGGGGAAGAGGCACCCGCCAACAGTGCAGCACACAACGTGGTCCTCATCATCCAGCTCCTTCTTGTCTCCCTTTCTCCTTCTCTCTCTCACGCACGCACAGAGAGGTTAATATTTGGTTTAAAATAAAGCAGAGTAATTTAAAACACACACTTTGCAGACAAACCAGTGTTCAGTGTAAACAAAGCATTAAACTGAAAAGATCCATATGCACTCGTTATCAGTTATTGCTTTTTTTTTAAAAAGGAAATCTAATACATTTAAAATAAACCCATAGCATGAAACAAAATAAACTATGGTCTTGGTTAGTTTGGTTTAATTTTTTTATTTAATGAGGAAAAGAGCTCTGTGATAAAGTAATCCTTTCAGAGGGAAAGGCCTGGGCAACGGTGAACACGTCAGCCACATGTCGAGGGAAGATTAAAGTCTAACAAGAGTCTCTTTCCCACAGTTTTTGCAGCATTGCAATATTTCTGTGCTTAGGATAGTCCAGAGTATCCTTCTGGGCAGGGGCCCCGGAGCCCCTGCAGCTCTTTGCAGAGAAGCCCTGTAAAGACCCACCGACAAGTCCATCATCTTCCAGTCTTTAAGAGTCGAGGGAATCTGGTACAAACTGCCCACACTAAGCCCCTAAAAGGGGATCGAGCCTTTGTTTTTTTGATACAACAAAATTTTCTAAGGAGCTTTACAAAAGAGCCAATGGCAGCTAACAGCATAACTCCCACCAGGAGTGGGAGGAAGGCATTTACCTTTCAAAGTCTGACCGTTTCTCGGTTCTAGGAACTAAAAAGTTCCTTAATGATGTGGCTGGTACCAGCATGCCACCCATCTCCCTTTTATCCAGTGCCATAACCTGCCTAGGAGAGGAGAGAGTTAATTATACATGTAGATTAGTTATCAGCCCTAGATAAATTAGAACATTTTCCACTTTTTTATTTTTTTTTTTTTACAACCTTGTCCTCTGTTCAGTGTTAGCTCAGGTCTTTTATGTCCTGATGTGAAGCCTCTCAGTTCAGCCCGAGGATGAGTGGCCCCACTACGGAGTAACCTGGTGCCAGGCGAGGGTGCCTGCACCAGCCACCGGAGCGGCCGAGCCCCAGGCTCCTTCACCTCCGCTGCTGGAAACGCACCCAGCAGGGTGCCCGGCAGCACTGGCTGGGCCACCAGGCTGCTGGCAGGTTGCATTTCTGCTCAATTTGTCAGCGCTTCCAACATGGGGCGCGTGTTGGCTTTACAGCAGAAACCGATGGGGACACAAGGGGGAAAAGCTGTCCCTGCAGAGAGGGGTGGAGCAAGGCGCAGAGCAGCACAGCGCTGGGCTCTCCAGGACGGGGCACACCTATCCCGGATCAAAGAAACCACTTCTAACCCACCACTCGTATCTATGTTGGGCAGCAGGCAGAGAAGAGCCCCTTTAAACCCAGCAACAATGACCTGCCATCCAAAACCAGTTCCCCATATTTGATTTATGGTTCTGAATTTAGCGTGCACAATTACGTAAAGTCCAGGCTGAGAAATTTCCAAAGATACTAACTTGCTCTAAGTAGCACTAATTTTTGCCCTCTGATGAAAGGCCAAGGACTGACTGACAAGCCGTAAAGTTCAGACCCGATTCTTACCTGCCTTGAAACTCGGCTGTATTTCTGCTTGGCTCAGACCATCATCATAGGTGATGCACAGGTCCGGCTCTTAGCTGAGTTATACAGGGTGGAGGAGGAGATGTGCTCTCTGCTCCATGAATAACCAGGGAAGGCTGAGGGCACAGTCAAGTGCTGCTCTGCCAGAACGGGCCACTTCTGTCTGAATATTTTTGACTAGATGAAGTTCAGGAAGCAATAGGCATATAGAGGATACAGATACAGATACAGAGGCAGTTCTGATGCAATAACAAGGTGGAAAGATTCTGAGAGACAGGAGGAGTTGGGATGGGACAGATTTTTAACCCAGATCAGCTATCCAGACCATCACATCACACGAGCCTTTAAATCTTCCTCTTTATTTTATGAGTATGCAGTCAGAGCCAGCCGCAACAACTGTGGCTGAGCCGCTGGGAACACGACTCCCTTTTGAACAAAAACCACTCTGTGTTTTGTGAAAAATGGGAGCAATGAGGAAGATTGAAAGCAGGGAAGTGGAAGGTTTCAATATTGTCACAGTTAAATGTTTTGATTTCTCAGGAACAGCCTTTTAATGGGACTGCTTTTTAAGGGTTATTATCTCTACCGTAACATGTTATTAACTAAAAAGCCAAAATTGACACAAAATGCTTCAGTCAAACTAAAATCTATTTTGGTGTCTTTCATGGAGAACTGTGGGGATGTTTTGGTTGGGTTTTTTTGCCTCTCATTCCTATCTGGAACAAAAGGAAATGCAGAAGTCCTGAATCCAAGGCAAAGTGAAGTGCCGCTCCCTTTGACGATACTCTGCGAATGATGCCATACTCCGGGATGTCTGCTTTGCTGCCATTTGTATTTTACGAGCTGGCTCACATCACCTCCAGCCCTGCCCGCGGAGCTCTGCAAGCCTCTGGAGCAAGGAAAGCAATAGCTGGGAAGGTGACAGAGGATGTCCCAGTCTGATGGTTTGGCGGAGGTGAGTGGGAAGGGAAAGGGAGTCCGCACGGCACTGAGAGCCAGGGCAAGGGAATCCTATTCCTGCCTTCACCGTGGGCAGCTGCCCACCTCTCTATGCCTGCTTCCCCCTGCCGCGGAGGCAGCAATGATGCTCTCTTTCCATGATTAAGTGCTTCAGGAGGCACAGGTGAAGGGCTACAGAATAACCCAGTGGGGTAAGTTTTGTCACCACCTCCAGACATCAGTGCTGTTAACAGTGCTGCAAAAAGCAGCAGTAGGAGTGGGAGCTTCTGGTTTAGTGTCTGGGGGTGGAGGTTTGCACCTGCCTTCAGCTCAGAAAATGCCATTTTGTAGAGCAGAAGCCTGGTGCAAGCGGGCAAAGCTCCTGCTTCTGCTGCCTGTGAATCATGCGTGTGAACGCAAGGAGGGAGTGGAAACACAGACTCCCACCCCCTGTAATAAATAAGTGAGAGAAGAGGGTAATTTCCTCTTGCCCTGGTGAGCGGCGGGGCTGTCTGGCCCTGCGACATCTGCATGTTCTTATGGCTCAGGGAAGTGTATAATCCCATCCTGAAAGAAAGTGGTTTCTTATGGAAAACTTAAAGATCCCCACCCTGGATTTCGCAGGCAGCTGAAATGGTTGTCCCGACAGATGCTAGCAATTAGCCACGGAGAGGAGGCCCGACGCGGGGGCCGAGGGCCGTGGGGGCCGCCCTGGCACTTTGGGGTGCATGGACCATGTGAAGCGGCCTCACCGCAGCTCCGGCGGGCGCTAGGTTAGACAGGAGCTGCCCGAGCACTGGGCTGGGGGAGGCAGAGGGAAACTGCTCCTCTGACACCCTGGAGAGAAATCTGGATGAGGAGCGCCCAACCAAGACCCCCAGTTCTCCTCCTCCTCCCCTTCTGACCCACATGCTGCCCTCGGGGAAGGGGTAGTAACGGGGCTGCAGGGTAGCAATGCACGGCTAGAAACCCTGCGTGCCCAGGGCACAGGCATCCCATGCTGGCGAGGGCATCCCGTCAGGCACCCACACTGGTAGTGGCTGGGACCTGGGAGCCCAGTAAGACCCAAATGTGGAGCTCTTCCCCAGCCTCCTGCCTTGTCTCCCTTTTTAGAGGGTGAAGTGGGGAAGAGGAGAGGCTGAGCCTCCTGAATTGATGGTTTCAGGCTTTTCTGCCACAGCTGGACATTCCTCGGGTCCTTTGATGACTCCAGAAATCGTGGCTTTTTGGAAATAATAAAACCAAAGAAATACATGGTTTGTTGGGCAGAGGGAGTACTTCCTGGCTCGCATCCTCCGTGCCGTATGCCCAGCTCCTCTGTGGGCACCAGGAGCTCCCACCGGCAGGGGATGGCAGGGCTGGTCCCATGGGCATCGGCCAGCAGCCTCTCGCAACGGTGGTGGGTCCCCTGCCTTCCCTCTGCCGGGTCACCTCTCTTCTACCCAGATGGCAACTAAAAAAAGCTATTAAAGGAATATAGAATAACTCCTCCCCTGGTCAGTGGTTTCAAGAATACCAGGAGGGGACTGAAAGACCCTCGGACAGGCTGTGGCAGGGTAACATCTCCAGGTCTCACTGTCCCTATGGGGAGGCAGCTCGCCCCGTACCAGGCAGAATTTCACTTGGAAAAGGCAGAAATTACAGTCAGTCTATGAAGTTCACCAGGGACCTCATTATTGTTAATTACTTTAAATGTAAGATGTTAGATATTCTGGCGGTGGGGGAAAGGCACTGAGAGAGAGCGAAAGGGAAAGAAAACACAATAAGCCGTGAAATCTGCTGGGAGAGATGCAGATTTGAATCGGTTTTCATCTGGAAAGCCCCTTTCAGCCCCTCGGCTGGGGAAGGAGAGGGAAAGGCTGGGGGAGAGGCGAGCCCACCGCCTCCCGGGCTCGCCCAGCTCCTGCCGGCCCTGGGTGCTGCCAGTGGCCCCGCGGGCCCTCGCAACCCCGCTGCCCCTCGCCTTCTCTTGCACACTAACTCTTGGCTGAGCCAGAGGTCACAGCCCAGGTTGTCTTTGGTGCTTGTCACTGCATCATGCGCAAAGTCGCTTTTCCTGACTTGGTTGCAAATTGTGAACAAAGGAGGGCACTTTCGGAGGGAGGTGCTTCCATGCTCCCTCTGCTTACAGAAGTTATTCCCGAAAAGAGATAGCAAAAGCCCCATCTCCTCTGCCATTTGCAATTAGTCACACCAAAGTCCTGGAGAGGAATATGCCTGAAGGTGTGCTGTGGGGGAGGATGCGGGCACAGTGACCCTAGAGCATCCTGCTGTCTCTCACTTCAGTGAATGGGAACCTGCCCCTTTTTATGGACCCATTTGCAGGTGCTAAGTGTATTAGCATAGCCCCGGCAGGACATTTGTCATCTGCAGGAATACTAAATGTCTTCGAGAGTGCAGAAAATTAACGGGCATGAATAAGGTATTTGATATGTAATTTGCACGGATTCCACAATAATTAATTAAGCTTCGGCTAAAGCATAAGTTAAAACTCCAAAGTTAAAGGGAGTTAGCTGTATGCTTCATTCCCACCAAGAGTGTGAGAATCCCTGAAAACCACTTCGGAAAATTAGGGAGGAATATTCCTCCCCCTCACGTGTACGTAAGTTTGATACGTGCGTGTGGGCTTCCCAAATGAAAGAAGGGTGATATTGCAGCAGGGTTTGGGACTGGGAAACGCAAGCTGCAAAATTCACATGCTGCGGGTTCCCAAGGATGCAAGGCGAAGAGATGCTCACGATGGGCCGAGGTGACATGGCTTTAACTGAGGATCCTCTGTGAACCAGAGGCGCGGGGCTGCATTACAAACCTTGCCCCTAACGGCGGGGGAGAGGGGAGCCAATTTCAGCCTATTAACATTTATTTAATGAAAGATGGTAACCAGATAGGCCCACTTTAAGAAGTAGTTCAGGGCACCTTCCGGTTCACAGGCATTCCTCTACAAGTCAGATGCCAGAGCTGTGCTTTGCGGATCATAACTGGAGGTGTCACGTGGATTTCTAAAAGCCTGCTCCCTGGAAAGGGATAACAAAAGGCGCAAACAAAACATCTGGCTGTCAGAAAGATCCCAAACAAGAGGGTTTTTAAGAATTAATGCTGCAGGTTGGTGTACCTCTGTATCACCTATTGAAAATATTAACCCTACAGAGAGTTAGAGGCAGTGACAGGCAAAAGCTGCCAGGTAGCATCTTGTTGCAATCTCTGATGGAAACAGAGAGAAACTCAGGTTAGTTTCAGATGTCAGTTGAAAAAGAGAACTGAAAGTTAGAAATAGAGGCTTGTGCTAGGGCCTTAATTCAATAGGCCCAGCTTTCATGCTTGGGCTTTTTTTAATCACATCTACAGTTTCTTTGCTTTCAGATCTTTTCAGTAAGTACATTTGGGCGTTGATGCAGTGCAATCTGATGTTAAAAACATTAAGACAGTGCTGAAACATTAACCAGTTTGCAGACTATGAGAAGGTTTGCTATTATACAAAAAGAGGAGACCTATGAGTATCTAGGAGGTAGAAAAACATCGTTATTATGTACAACATTATCTTAGGCTTTTTTGGAGAATTGTTTGTATCTATAAAGAAGACAGTTGTTTCTGAAGGAAGTTTCCTCCTGAAGGGTGATGGATAATCATAACGGAACTTGCTTGGCTGCCTGTGGGATCTCCTAGCACATGGGAATGTAAGGCAGCTCCTAAAGACTGTAACTCCAACAGCTGTAAAATGATTGCTTTTGAGAATAACCAGATAAAGTCAATGAGCCACCTACCTGTGCCATCTCATTTCTGTACTACCCACCTGTTTTATTCCCTCTTGTTATATGTTTCTGAAAAAGCAAGGCCAAGAAATTCTCTTGGAAAGAGTGCATTGTAATAAAATGTAGCTTTTGCCCATTCTAGCACTTGGAAATTGTGTTTTGATTTATTACGTGTGATTTGGCAAATCTGCTTTTGCTAGCTGCAGGCAATTGTCTGTAGAAACCATGCTTGCTCTGAACGCAAGG
The DNA here is from genome assembly GCF_034638445.1 of Ciconia boyciana. Lineage (NCBI taxonomy): Eukaryota > Metazoa > Chordata > Aves > Ciconiiformes > Ciconiidae > Ciconia > Ciconia boyciana. The sequence goes on from NC_132936.1 coordinate 82,902,490, forward strand.
AGCACAGAGGCCTCTGATGGGCTCCTTAGAGACCAACGTGAATGGAGCCAATAAAACAGAAAGCCAAAGGAAACATTTGTGTTACAGTCCAGGAGGAACCAGACCTTGGTTTTATCAGTCTCCTCAGTCTTCCATGATGGAAACCTTCTCTAAATGTGCTCGTCATTAAGTCAAGGTAAACAGACTCTGCATCCCCAGTCCAGAAAATACGAACTGTATGCTGGCACGTCTACATCCCTGGAGTGTCAGCGTCCCTGATACAAGGCTCAGGCTCTTCTCCAGGGGAGAGGACGGCTGCTGTCGGGTGCGCAGTGGCTCATGCCGCACAGGCTGGAGCAGTGCCCGGGAGGGCAGCGACCTGGTGCCCCTCACAGGAACATCATGGGGTTTAGTACAGCCGGCGGCCACGGGGCCTGAAAATCCTTACGTAGTGAACCCTGAAAAATCAGTCTGCGGTCTCAGCCTGGTCCTATACAGCAGGTGTTCATGGGCTCTACAACCATCCTCGCTCCCGGCAGCATTTCTGCCTGTCCCTTCAGAAAGGCATTTGCCTGTTGAGGCTGGACCAGTAGAAGCAACAGCCCTGGCTGGGAGCTCAGGAAACACATGTGGTGCTTTTTGATCTGCTGCCTCTCTGGAAATTGTTGGAGAGCTTATGTGCAGGGTGACCCACGTGCATCAGCAAGCCAGGCGTGAGCAAACCCCACGCACCCACATTAGCAATGCTGTGGCTGGATGGTTTTTCCCAAGCTCCGGCCAGCACCAGAGAGCAGGACCTGCCAGGGCACAGCATATTTACGGAAGGGTAGAATTCCTCTCTCTGCAGGTCAAGGCCCGTGCAACATTCAAATCCCACTGAAGTGTATCCTGATCAAAGACCCTGGGGCAGCATTTCAGCTCCCTGTGGGTAGATACACTGAGAAAAACCATGCAACAAGTCTCATACTGAGATGCCCTTTGCTGCTGATGCTGACGCAGGAGTCTGTCCTTGATCCTACCGGGCTCCAGGGCAATTACTCCTGTGGGTGCAGTTGCTCACGTGCATAAGTATGTGTGGGAATGGGGCTTTTGGCTGGTGCCACTTAGCAGAGTTTTTCTCACAGCCTTGACTAGGGTTTTACTCCTAAATCTCCTTAATGATCCCAAGACACTCCCACATTCATTCTCCATTTAACAGGGCTAAGCAGGGTGATAAAGAAGGGGCGAGGGAGCCACAAATGCAGGAGGCTCAGCAAGGCACTCCGAGCACTGGACTACAGTCCTGAGTAGCAGCAATGACTTTTTCTGCTGGTGTATTTGCTGTCCTCACAGTTAAAGGTTATGCTTGTACTTTTTTGGCTAAGAAACGTCTGGATTTTCTTTCTGACTCTGGACTATTATGTATTGCATGTTTCCAGCACAGTGTTCAGCTGCTGCTCACCAACCCCTTCACAGAGCAGCCACAGGGAAGGTAATATTTTTTTTCCCTTATCAGTTCAAAACCAGGGTTCCTTGTTTATAGCATCTTGATTTTTGAGGAAAGCAAAGAATCGCTGTAGAGTCCTTCCAGAAGAGCCTCCTCTTCACTGTTGCTGGAAGGAGGAAAGTCTTCCCTGTACTCTTCAAGCGAAGGACTCTGCCTCTGGATGCTTTGATAGTGTCAGTGCTTTTGACTTGTGCCTGGATGCAAAATTCAACAAGAGTCTTCAACATCTAACCAGCCCGAGAACACCTGGATCCTGTATGAAAGTTTTAGGGATTTACTCTGGTGGTCATTTCCCAGTGGGGTTGCAGAGGAGCTGCAGAGCTGGTTGCTTTTCTGGAGCAGCCAGCATCCCCATGCCTAAAAGCCTTTGTCCCAGGGATGACGTTTCTGCTGTGATGGTGCTCGATAGGCAGACATGTACCTCCCTTCCTCAGCCAAGTCCATGCAGACAGCGACACTCCGTGCAGTACGCAAGCAGAAAAAGCTGACCCTTCCTACGCAGCACTGCCGTGTTTACTCCCTGCAAAAGGGTCCTTCCAGAAACCCAGTCACCCCTGTACCAAAGCACCTTACTGTCTTTCCTCTGCCAGATCCAAATGGCCCTGGGAGGTAAGGAAGCACCACGATCATTTCACAAACTCTGTGGTCCCCATCGATCACTGATGTCAGTCACTCAGCAGGACCTGTGCTTCGGCAAACTTGCACAAAGCCTGGCATGCAAAGTCTGCACACAGACTGGCACAGGCGCACTGGGGCAGAGCCAGCAGCTGAATTTGAGTCTCAGCAGTCCCTATAAAGTGCTTTAAAGGCGGGGTCATCCTTAGCATTGTCATTCCTTGGCAATGTCTGGGTGCTCCATGTTACCAGTGGCACTCCGCACAGAGCTGTGCCCTGCTACGTGGGCAGGACCACTGCAAAATCAAGAGGAGAGGTCATGCTAAAAGTGTGCAACGGTGACCACTTGAGTGCCCACCCACACCGCTACCACTGCAGACCACCAGGACCGTTGCAAGCAAAAGGTTTTCATGACAAGTCCAGAAAAAAAAGAAAAAGCCACTTGTAAGCAGGCCAATGAGCTTCCTGACAAGTCAGAAAAAGACCACAAAAATGTTATCTCGGGTGCCTGAAACACACAGGCACATCTGAACTCTCTCTTCCAGCAAGTCCATGTGCATGTGAATAACTTTACCTGTAGAAGGGGAATTCTTGCTGAGCGGACATATCCTCAGGAGCCGTCCCCCAGCGCAGCTATCTGATGGATGGATTGTGTGAGGGTGAAGGAGGAAGCTGCTTGCACGCCCCCGGCAATCTGTCATCCCCAGGTTCAGGCTGCAGTAAGCAAGTGCCAGCACTACGCACCATTTAATTAACCTTTCTACAAGTTGTAAAATGAGCCATCTCCGTTCGCCATGAGATTTATTTTCAGCACTACATGATGGCAATAGAAAATAGATACTGCAATTTAACGGCAAAGGGAGCGTAATAGGGACAATACGGTTCCATTAGGGAAATTGTTTTAGCACAATGTAGCGTTCTAGTTTTTTTTACAGTCTCCTCTAGCAAATTCATGCTGTTTCCCATACGTCAAGGTTCCTGAAAAATACTCGTGTCATATTCGTTTCTCCTTAGCATGCATGTGAAATGCATCCTGGGCCCGTGAAGCAGAACTGCAGCGTCAGAGATTCACAGATGTTTCGCCTGCACCATATGGTGCATTAGGCACCATTCCCCACAGAGCGGCTTCTTGCGCTGAAAGTCAATGTTTTTCCCACACATGGGAAAACCAAACGGAGTGGCTATAAAAGGGAATAAGGAAGAACAAAACAACAACCAACGAATCAAAGAAAACTGGTCTGAAAAACCAACCCAGAAAGGTAGTAAGTAGACTTAGCTACCATTGTGCACACCGGTGTAAAAAGCTGGCTGCACACTCTTCAGTGTATACTGTGAGTTTAAAGCACGGATGAAGAGTACATTAGACAATATGCTAAGTTGTATCCCAGCCATATATACTATTGTCAGCTTGTACTCCAGCATTCAGGCACTTCGCTACAGAGGGCTCTGGAGAAATGAGTTTTTGTAACTGTCTGTGTTTTGTCAGAGGGATGGAATATTGTCAGCACAGCTTGCAGATATCATTGCTGGAAAACGCAGAGTATTTCTACAGCGTCTTTCATTTAAATCTGCCCAGTGCAGTAAGGATGAATTCATTTTAAATGGAAAAAAAAATAAACAGAAAAGACATGGATTAAAGTAATATAAGACTTCCCAAGTCCTCAGCCTACATGATCTAACTCTGTCTGTCAATCACATAGACATGTTCAAAAGATTTGCTAAGGCACTAATGTCAATAAGACACCTATGGTAAATCCTGTTTGACCTTTCAGGGGGCAATGTACCTAGCTCCCAGCCACAGCTGTGCAAGTCTTCCCCAGGAGACATATCCAGCCCCGCTCTGCCCATCGCTTTGGGCCACGCTGTAACAGCTTTTCATAAATGTATTCCTGCTGTAGAAACAGCCCTTTAGGGCAGGATGCAAAGAGCATCGGCTCCAGTCACAGCTACAAGCTGAGCATAAAAAGCAGCCCACGCCATTTCCTCCAGCCCCTCGGTTTTCCTTCGAGAATCTCCCATCCAAAAACTGATCCAATCATGAATTAGCCCAAAACTTGCTCAAGTGGAGAAGTCCGGCCAGAGCAGGAGACACAGCCCCATCCGAAAGCCTGTGGAGCTGCAACTGTGCCATATGACATGGGATTGAGGTGGGATTTTTTGGGGTCGGTGGTAAAGCCCTTCAGACCCCAGGAAGCTTTGGACCTGACAAGATCAGAGGTGCTTCATGTATCTCCTGCAAATGTGGCAAAATAGGCAGGATTAAGGAAGAGAAAACACTCCCAATTGAAAGCTGTACCTGTATATAGTAAAAGATGCATATGTATGGTTCTCCAGCCCATGCAAATAGGAAACCCACTGATGTTCACTTATAGATAGACTCTGATCGCCAGATCCTTTTTTGTGGGCACATTTTCTTCACACAGGACATCCCACAGGCTTCAGAGGGACAAGTCGATCAGGTTTGAGATGGTGCCGTGTTGCTGCTGGTGTGAACCAGTCAAAGGCAGCAAATAACGATTTCAAGCCATCTTTTGGACATCCCAGGCTGAAGCGACTGCCTGAATCATCTCATCTCATGTTTTCACCGTTGCCAGCCTCCAACCCTCGTGGCAGAGCCAGCGGAGTGACTCTGGTGCAAAAGCGGAGCGATAGCCGAGCCGCAGGCCCCCCACGCACATGCTATCGGAGGGAACTGGTACCAAGCTCCACTGTGTAAACAACCAGGGCAAAGGAGAAGGAGGTGGTGGTGGGGTTAAATATCTGCTCTCTTTTACGAGACCACCTACAAAATGTTGCAAAGACCCCGCAACAAAAATAATCTGCCACGATTCCAGTGTTAGGCAAAATATAAACAAGTTAAGTGCTCTGTTAAAGAGAACATCTGGGAAGTTGCGGGCTGCGCAGATGTTTTCACAAGTTGTTTTTTATGGAAAAGTAACCCTGCTAAGCTTCCCGCCTCTTCCATCTTCTCTCTCTTGACTGTGTTTATCAAGTTGAGATATAAACACATTAAAAAACCTTTAGAGGCCCGTCTCACGTTGTATTATTAATTTGGGATTGACTGAAGGTTGACAGCTGGTTTCGGTTTGACCCCTGGCTCTTTTAAAGTCACTCCACACGAATAATTAACCAGTTTTATGTTGATCGGATTTTACATATATATGTATACACGTATGGATGCAGTAGTTTGCCAGAAATGACCATTAGACTCAGCACCTGGATCGCACAGGGTGCCCTGGGGCCCTGGGCAGCCGGGAGGGGGGTCACAGGTAGTTTCGGGAGTCCGGGGGGGGGAGGCAGGGGCTGGATGGATTGCCCAAAGAGTTGCTAGGTGGGGAAGATTTATTGCCTGGGGAGGTACAACGGGTATGGTGCTTAAGGCAGCTTTGATTTTAGTATCAGGCTCCCGCAGCATGAAAAGAATTTAGAATTTTTAGATTTTAAAAAAATCAGAATTTTTAGAAAATAATTTATCTTTTCTTAATTCTGAAAAAAAAAAACCCTTGCATCACTAACATATAAGAAGTAAATTGGGAAGGCTAATTGGAAGAGCAAATACTAAGATCATCATAAAATACAAACGTACCTATTCCTTGAAATACATGGGAAAATAAATTTGTCCACTGGGTCACTAAGAAGCAGAGCAATTAAACAAAGCAGTAATCTTACGGCAGAATAGGTATTTGATCCCTTTAAATGCAAGTCTTTTCCACAGAGGCTGCTGGAGAGGCTTTCTACACTCAGGTAATAAAAATAAGGCACCACAAGAACCCGAGGTGTTGAAAGAGGAGGTGCTGAAACAAATTAATAAATTAAGTACTGTGAGTCATTGGACCCAGATGGTAAATACCAACGAGACCTGAATGAAGTGTTGGAGACCTCAGTGACTGAACTAACAAAAATGTGCTCTCTCACTGAAACCAGCCCATGTCTCAGAGGACTAGCGAGCTGCGGGGCTGGGCCCATGTCTTCAAGCCAGCCCCTATCTGCGATGGGGGAAGGTCCGGGTCAGGGGGGTCTACTTCAGACCTGCTAGGCTGGTTGAAATCCAAATGGAAAATTAAATTTTGAGACACCCAAACAGTGATGATGGGCATAGTGACGTGCAGCAGGGTCTGATGCTGGAAGACCAAGCCTCTCTGCTCTGCTCAGCGAGCTGGCCAGCAGCAAGGCACCCGGGGATGGTGGAAAAGATGGTCACAGGCAGCGTGGGGTCTCAGTGGCCACCACCATCCCCGGCAACAGCTTTAGGGAAACCGGGGAATTACTCTTGCGGAGCCAGGGGTGTAGCCAGGACCTCAGGGTTTGTGGCCGCATTGGGTGCAGGTCGATACCACCAGGGACATGGGCACCTCCACAGCATGGTGGGACCACAGGCAAATGTGAAATTGCCCAGCAGTGACACTGGCCAGACTGAGAGGTGGGAAATCAAGGGAAGATTTAAAAAAGCCAACTGTGAAAAGCATTTGAGATGCTTTATGGTATTTCACTACTGGTGATGTAAAAGTGTTACTAGAAACACTATCAAGAGGTCCTCTGTTTCATTTAATGCTTTTTTTCCCTTTTTTTCTTTATAGTGTTGCTTCAAAAAACAAAGTGTGATCAGAGCATTGCTGTTGGGACTGTTTGGTGAAACCTGGGAGTCAGTGTGGACTAAGAGCAAAAGGGCTACATGATGATGAGATTAGTGTGACTTGGAAAAATGGAGCAAATAAACTTGTCATGAGCAAGACAGCAGCTAGCTTCACACTACATTATTTGCTCTGCTCCTCCTTGGTCGAGAGCTTTCTAGGCTATCAGCTTGGTGGGATTTTCATCAGTTCTTGGGAAATGGGGAAGCCTCCGCTGCGTGGCCAACTCGAGGTGCCTTAAGATCAGTCTGATTTTCTGCCTGTGCTAAACATTCACTTCTTTTGGGATATAAGCTGGTTCCTCTGGAGAATTAAGGCATTAAAATAAATGAATTAATAAACAAATATTCATATAAATGTATGTGCATAAGGTTTTATTATATATAATATGAATATGTTTCATACACACTGTATAAAAATAAATTTTTTTTACAACCCCAGTCTGACTTCCTCTGTGACCAGAAGGTACCCTCCATGGCTTGGGCTCCGTTGCAGTCTAAAGGAAGCAGCAACAGCCATTCAGCCATTGGCACATGCCCCGTTATAAGCTGAATCTTGAGGAATTCCTGGGTCGGCTGTGTGGTTGGGGCCTCGGGGAAGTGCTTGCTAGAAAGCAGCGCTGCATCCCCAGCCAGCTCCTTACATTTCAGCGAACGGCTCCTAGCACCGCAGACTGCAGTGCTGGAAATTCGAGCCGTGGAGCAACTTCCAGCCCCCTGTTTTACTGTGGCTGGCAAGAGACAAGAGGCACGTGGAGGTGCGAAGCTCTCCGTCTCCAAAGGCTGTGTAGCTCACACCTCCGCGCTGAGCGCAGCCCCGGCCCCAGCCCCAGTAATGAAGTGGCAGTGATTAGATGTGGCCTGGGAGGATGCAGAGCGGAGCGGGAACACAGCTGCCAGCACGCGTGGGAGGGGGCAATGCCTGTGCCTTAGGGCCCAGCCAGCACGGGGATGTGGCCCCCCAGGGGTGTTGCACAGCCGGGCTGCGCCTGTTGCATGCCCACCGTGGGCACCTGGAACCAGAAGATGTAGTAGGACACAGAAGCCAGGCTCCTTCGTAGCACCTTCCCAGAGTGAATTATGTTTAAACACGGCTCTCAAAATAAGTCCATTGTGGTTTCAGGTTGCAGAGTGCACGGAGCCTGAGGACTGTACTCCTGCTTGCTGGGGGCAAAGCCACTTAATAGGAGAAGGCAAAGGAAACTCTGAAACTGCTTTGCTGCTGTTTGATGAACAACTTGTCAGAGCAGTGAGGAACCTCTAAAAACTGTGTATTTCCCTCTTGATTTTCTCTCCTATCTCAAATTCTCTCCTATCTCCTATCTCTCCTATTGTGGAGCAATCAAAGCAAGCCAGATTTTGGGGGGTGATGGCCACTTGTCAGCTCTGCATCATGGCCTGGTGACAAAGGGATCTGCCCATCTGTACCAGTCTCCTGACATTTTAAAAAGTCACTGCACTCCTTTTCTCCCAAAGGGACAAGCAAGAATCAATTCAATGTGCAATCTGAAAAGACAAATATCCCTTTCTCTCCAATCTAGAGACAGGAAGAAAATATTGAATTCTGCCTTGTTGACTACAGAAGGAAAACAAAGATTTCTCTCTCTCTCTCTCTCTCTCTCCTTTTTTATTTTATTCTGAGGCGGGTTAGGCAGTTCTGGATTTACCCTGGTGCAAAGCAAAGTATGATCAGAGGCTAAAGCAGAAGATTTATTTATGATTGTATAAATGAACATCATTTATCCCCGGAGATATTGAGCAGCGGGACCTTTGGTTTGCAGAGACATGTGGCACTCCTGGCTCTGTTTCAGACCACATGCCTCACTGGCTCCCAAGTCCCATGTTTGAATAAACCCTCCAAAACACCAAGACAAATTCAAACAAATCCACACAGTTTGATCAGGTTTCATCATGCATCTTGGAGTTTTGCTGTGGATATTCAAAGAAATCACGAAATGACCTGGACCACCTTGTTATCAGGGTCCCTTGCACATTTTATATAGCTGGGTTTGTTTGCGTTCATCTTTTCTATCAGCCTTGTGCCCAGAGATCAGGTCTTGGCATCGCTGACCATGGACAGTTAACACTTCTTTTGCAAAATCGGGACGAGTTCAGTTTCGTTTTGCACCAGAGACAGAGATGGGGACTTTGCGGTAAACCCCACTCAGCTGTGTTATGAACTCAGAGGGCTTGGTCTGGAGACTGAGGGCCAGATCTGCCCCCGTGCAGCCAAGGGGACGATACCCTTTTTCACCCAAGGGATTGCGGTGTGCTTGGTCGGCGCAACGTGCTACAGCAATGGGTGACGACTGCTCCCTCTCTGACCCCCATCTCCAGGGTGGCTGCAGCCAGCCTGTGAATTTCTGTGTCCCTAGGGCCTGTGGGAAAACGCAGAGAAAAGTGTTTCTCTCTTTAAATTGCAGTCATCTACAGAAAGGGACTGTGCAATTGTCTGTGCCGTGCCAAGTACAAAAAGGGCCCAGAGCTGAGGGCTGGCACTGGGGGCTGCTGCTGCTGCTGCCGCTGCTGGAACAATAACCAGTGGCAGCAAACAATAGCTTTTGTCTGCTAACAACAGTTAGTGACGGGGATGGGGGCAAGCAGCTCGCACTTCTTGTCTCACTCTCATTTTAGGGACACGGAGCAAAAGAGATCCTTTTGAGGACAGCAGGGAGGACAAAATAACTTGGGAAATGAAGTGCTTCAAAATTCTCAGTCTCACTCCTTCATTCTGCTTTTTTAATGGTACACGTAAACTGAAGGTAAAGCCCCAGATTTCTACCAGACCCCTCAGCTTGTTGCTTCCAGGCAACTTTGTCCACCACCTCTCGAAAAGTAGGTGTCTTTTCTAGTCTGGAGCATGTCCATGAACCAGTTCATAGCTTGTCCCTACACGAATTTCTTGGTGAAGAAGCCAAAAGCTTCTTCAGGTGGCTTTGCCAATGTGCCAGACTCCCCAGCCAGCAGCACCGGATGTGTTAGCACGTTGATGGAAGGTGACAGGAGCTTTGTTAAAAATCCTCTTTAAAATATTTCTGCTCCCAAGCCTGTGAGAAATCACGTCTCTGACCTCTAGGAAGCTGCACGATGGGTGAGATGGGAGGCAATAACTAATGGAGGAGAAAGGTGACATTTGCACTAATATCCTACCAGTGCTATTTCGGGCAATGCAGGAGCCCGCTGGTAGCAAAGCAGCCTGATTTGCATAATAATCTGTGTGCCTCCACACTTCCACCAGAATCATTTATTGCTTAATTGGATGTAGTAAAAATGGAGATATCAGCAGGTCGCATCGTTAGCCTTCCAGCCACTTACTCCCCGTGGTGCCAGTCACAGCCCTTGCTGTCCTGCAAGGAGAAAATGCCAATGTAAAAAGGTTGCATGCAGGGGACAGCCCCAGAACGGCTTAATTTGAGCTCATCTTTGCCAGTTGGAACTGAACGCCAGAGATGAACATGAAAAACTGTGCTGCTATTTCTCCCCCTTCGAGAAGCTGCTGAAAGGGGCAAACCTGCCTGGTGGTCCCAAGGACTGAGTGAAACGACAAGGCTCCTCTCCCCACAAAGCACAGTCCAAACAACAACTATTTCTACCTGGTTTTGGCTTAAAATGTCACAGCCCTGATATTTGATCGTTCAGAGTGACGGGGGTGCAGTGGAAGGGGGTAAACAAGAGCCACTCTGAGCCTTTGCTCAAAACTCATCCCTGGTATCAAGTTTGATTTCTCCTCTCCTTTTTATACAGCTTGTGCCTGCACTTTGCCTGTCCTGCTCCTCTTGTGGGACCGAATAGATGGACAGACATTGGGAAATATAAAACAGTTTCTCTAATGAGCTTCTTGACAACTCTTCCCACTCTGTTTTCACGAGTAGTGGGAGAGGGATGGCTTTGCTCATAAGCAGACCGGCTAAAGCTGGGAGCCAGTTCAGATCCTGGCTGTGCCCAGTACTTTCTCCATGACCTTAGGACATCCTTTAAGCTAGCTGGGCCTGTTTCTCCCATTTCTAACCCATGGAAGCTGCAATATTTTACCATGTTGCCTTTAATAAAGAGCCATGAAATCCGCAAATGGAAGCTGCTAGGGAGGTATAATTTTGAGGCTGGTCCATCCCTAGGTTGCAGGAAAGCTTGCAATCTGTTTCTCCAGACGGAAAGTAATCCCTGCTATTGTTTTTTTGGATTCATCTCTTTTTAAAGCACAGTCACAAAACTTCATGTGAATTTGGACCTAATCCTCAAAAAGAAAGCATGTTTGCACAGCTGAGCAGAGACCCCACTGAAGATTAGTGGCGTGTTTCAAGCGGACTACAAGCACTGACCGGGGACTTGTCTTGTCCATGAAAAACACCTGCTTCTTTGAGGTTCCTCTGCCTGCTGTGAGAAGAGGGTTAGGCAGCAACTCTGCCTAGAAAAGCACAACTCAGGAAAGCTTTTTCTGCTCCTGTAGCTGATTTTCACATGTGCTATGTATTAAAGAGGATATGAGTTTGATGCTTTCTCGTTCCTGATATAAAATGAAATTTTTATGTATTATTTTTATTGGACTCAGCGGATCCCCAGTTTTCAGCCAGGGTCCTGTGGCGTTAGGCACGGTACAAGCACAGGGCTCAAGAGCTTATTGCGACCGTAAGAGGAATGAATGAGGGATACCACTTTGATTTCAGCGCAGATTTTAATGCCCTGCTAAGGAGCACATTGAAGACTTCTAGCTGGGAAAGCCATACACAGGAGCCTTAACCCAACAAAAAGGAGAGGTAGTCTGATGCAGCCCTGGAATTGTTTTCCACAAATTTTTCAGAAGGTGGCATGTCAAAGAAAAGCAGCAACTTCAGTCAGTGCCTGGCAAGCAGTCTGGGGGCAAAGACAGGCTGAAAAAGCCTGGTCAGATCAGGTAACTTCCTGAGGTACTGGCATTTTTTAGTTCCCATAAACCATACTCTTGCTACTGTCACTGCAGAGCCCGTTCACCTGCTCTCACAAGCTTGGGCCATTTGGATGCTCACTGCCCCATGGGCTTCGGGGTATCAGGGGCTGTGAGGGCTGTGCTGCCAGGGCAGGGCAGGTTGCCCAGAGGCACTGTGAGAAATAAAGTGGGATAAATCAGCTGTTTGGGCTGTATGAGGGGTGGGAACACTCCCTAATGCCCAAATTAAAAAAAAAAAAAGAAAAAAAAAAGAGTATTTCTGCTGCATTTGCTCCTGAGTGTAAGGGGCGCAGAGGCAGCAAGGAGTAGCGTGGGCTGGTGAGGTTTTGGTGGCCAGGCAGGTGCCGTGGGAGGGTGGGAAACCTTGAGGCAGAGCCTGGCGTGGGGTGAGCGTAGGACAGGGCTGGAGTCCCTGCACGGGGCATCACTAGTAGCCAACATAGCTCCTCGAGGGAGAAACCTCTGACCAATGAATCCCCAAAGCCTGCTTTTTTTAGTGATAAGCACATGCTGTTTCCTTCAGCAGTTAATCCCTGTGAGGTGCCGAGGAGAGCTTGCGATTTGTTGTGGCTGCCTAACAGGACCAGGGGTTTAGGAAACCTGCTTGTAAGGTACCTTGTGTTTCACGCACCGTTTCTTGTTTTTATTTCAGGGGCTCAGAGAGATTGGTCGCCGGCTGTTACTACTGGATCTGTGATCAGCTGGTGCATCTCCTGTCTCCTGGGAACGGATTTCTAATGAGGATGGAGGCCCTGGGGCTACAATGTGAAACAGAGACTGCTGCAGCACACGCAGGGTAGATAAGATCAATAGGAAATGCAGATTTGCAACATGTTCAAAATATGACAGCTTCCACATACACCCTGGGGAAAGGATTTTTAAATCTTTTAAAGGAGTGGCAGAAAGACTACATCTCGTTTATATATATATATATATATTTATATGTGTAGGCATGTGCATAGCAGTAAGAAGCAATCTGCCACCTCACGTCTAAAATATTTGCTGAGAATCATGGAAATCTTTATTGGGTTGGTCAGGTTACTAAAACAGCTTTGTTTTCCTGCAGGAGACCTAAGCTGTACCAATCCACACCAAAAGGAGCCCTGACGTGGAGCAAGGAGCAGGTCCCAGCCCACGCAGTCCTGCAGAGCCCACCGCAGCCAGCATGGCAGGTCTCTGCAGGGCTGCCTCCCAGCTCGCTCCCCGGGACGGCTGCTGGAGTGGTCAGAGGTGAGTGTTCAATCGTGTCTCTGGTAGGGAAGGTGGGTCTTCCCCGCCACCTTTAATGCCCCAGCAGGTTACAGAGCACTTGGCAGCACGAGCCAGAAGTTGTAAGCTGCAATAGCAAAGTATGAACAAGAAGCAAGGTGCAAGTTTTTAACAGCTGGGATAAATGACTGCTGAAAGCGTTCACTGAAGGATGGTGTGAAGTTGCCACCACTTGAAGCCTGTAATTCAAGAGCAGATCTTCTAAATCATCACTAAAATTCAGTCACACATTACTCAAGCTGGTGGAGTAAAAACTGAAGTGAAATTCCTGGGCTGTGTTACGCAGACGGACAGAGTAGGTCATCGTGATGGTCTCTCCTGGGCTTTAAGATCTTGAGTCTATCGCTGTAATGTACCAGAAACACTGTGAGGAGTAATTCAGGTGTTGGCATCTTATCACCTGGTCTATCAGCACCCGCTTTCTGGCTGCCTGCTGTTTTAAAGGTGCAAGAAATGCCACGACCTACTTGAAATGTATTTAAAGTCTTGTTCGTGCGCTCTGTCATCTCCTGCAACGAGTTCGTTCCTGCTGGGAGGGAAGCTGCAATCTGCCCGAAGGCTGAGTGCAAGGAATAACCGCTACCCATAAATGCCTCCTTAGAAAAGGTTTTCCCTTCTCACCACAGTCATATATAGGAGGGAGGGCCTGGGAAAGGCTCCTGTAAACTCCCACCTGACTGCAGCTCCAGCCCACTGCTATGTGCACGAGGAGGGGTGACTATCCATTTGGAGATACTCCAGAAAAACAGGTTCAGGGAAACTCACTCTCATCCACGCTGAAAAAAATCCTCATGCTCTGAGACCAGAGCAGGCCCCTGCAGAAATGCAGGTTTCAGCTCTGCGTGGGGCAAGAAGGACAAAGCAAGTGACTTTGCATCTATTCCTGATGTGAGCTGCGTGTTACCCAGGACCTCCCAAGGTCAGTGGCCACCTTCCCGCTCCCTTGATTGCCATGTCGCTGGGTGAACAGTCCATGTCCCCCTCACTGTAGCTGAAGTCACGGTGCTAGCCTGGACACCCTGTGGGAGGGAGACTTTACCCCATCATAGTCACCTGTGCCTGCAAGGAAAGGCTGGGGCAGCCCAGCTCTGCGAGGAGCCCGACCCACTCCTGCGTTTGGTTTGGGGTTGGAAAAGTTCGTTCTGTAATTAACAGCAGCTGACATCATTTTCATGATTACGTTATTACCAGCAAAGGAACTAAGAACTTGTCCTGTAACACACACATAACCAGCTCCTAGGTGGGGACGAGTGCTGCCAGCGCACCTGGCATGGCTCTCCACTCCCAGAGCCGAGAGCAGCGTTCCTGGCGATGCCGGGCTCCTTGTCGGCTCCCGGCCAGCCACCCGAGCGGGGAGCTCACACTTGGCAAGCACCCCACACACGTCTGTCACTTTTCCTAGCAGGAGCTGCAGTGATGTGTCCTACGGCCCTGCAAGCCGAATACGAAATGCATCAGACAGTGCATGTGCTGCTAAAAATATCGCCGAGCAATTTGCCTGAGAAAGGAGCCTGTCCCCCCTGGTTGGCAGCCAGATGACTTTGCCTCGATCGCCCCAGCCAGAGCTGCCTTGTGCGGTCCTTCTGTAAAACCATTTCACATATTAAAGCGTGATAACATTGGCGGCAGAGTTTAATCTCCTGGAGAATGGAAGCTGTGGGTGCTAAATCCTGGCACAGGGAAGTGAGTCCAAAGCACGTTCCTTCAGTGAGACGACGAAAGAGTGACCGCCAGCCCAGCTTTACACATCTATGTCGAAGTTTATGGTATTAAGCAGGTTCTCATACCTCAGTCTCTGTTCATTTAGAATGTTTATGATTAAGGGAATAGCAAGTGAAATCCCCATTCAGTCATCAGATTACCGTATGATCATCACTTCTCTCCTAAATATGTAATAATTATAGTACATAGCACTTTGGCAGTATTTTTCATCCCAGAATTTCAAAGCACTTCAATTAAGCCTCCTAATGCAGCTGAGAAATAGGGCCCGGAATACACCCTCTCAGTTAATCATTAGTGAGTTTGAAGTACATGATATATAGAGGTTAAAAATAACATTTTGTGAATATAATACATGATCTTGATAATACACGTAGAAATAATCTTGTTCACCGCTGGGCAAAGACCCAATGTTAGAACAAGTGCAAGGCTGCCTCCTGCAACCTCCCTGTTTCCCACCTCTCAAAAGCAATGGGACCGAAGCTGCGTAAGCATCTCAGAAGAATTAGGGAAAACTTGCTACTTTTGTAACCTTTCAGGCACCAGTTGAAGTTTGAGAAAGAGAGCAGAGTTTTTTATCCACAGGCCACCTCCAGGGAGTCCCACCGGCTTGCCCTGTTGCTCACCTGCTTCTTCCACGCCTGCTTGGCCGGGCAGAGGTGGGCAGTGCTGGGGCGAGACAGGGCAGCCCTGGGGGGCTGGGTGGCCCAAGCTCCTTTGAGGCGCTCTGACTCCCAGAAGATTTCAGCTAACGTGTGGAGGCAAAGAGGACAGGACAGATTGTGTTGCCAGCGCAGCGCTGCCAGCTCTCGTCACGAGTCGTAGCCCATTTTCCTCCGAGCCCTGCTTTCCCC
The DNA here is from genome assembly GCF_034638445.1 of Ciconia boyciana. Classification (NCBI taxonomy): domain Eukaryota; kingdom Metazoa; phylum Chordata; class Aves; order Ciconiiformes; family Ciconiidae; genus Ciconia; species Ciconia boyciana. The sequence continues at coordinate 82,917,966 of NC_132936.1, forward strand.
GGGGAGTGGGTTATCCGAGACCCTCCCTGCTCCTAGGAACAGCAGCGCAGATCTAACTCACCCTGCAAAATAAGAAGCATGGAAATCGCAAACTCCTCGTACCTCCAGGACCAGAAAGCCTGTTAAAAGGACACCTCGCTGTATGATTTTCAAGCTAGTCTTGTGATTATTTAGGAGCATGACTTATGTTTTTTTAAATACATGGCATTGGCAATCCAGCTTTCATTACCAAGATAAAGGCAGATTTAATGTACAAATTAACTCACAGATGCACTGAAACTATTTTTCTTTAGCCTGACCCTCAGTCCCCAGTCAGATATAAATCCCCAGCCGTGAATCAATGGTAGTTAATGTTCTCCCGTAATTGGGCTGGAGCTTATCTCCTTCTGCAAGAGCGGCAGCATGCAGGGTGCAGCGGTTTGCATTTGTCTCAAGAAAAATTACCGGCACGGGAAGCACTGAGCCAAGGGAGTGGGTAAGTATGCTGTTGGTGGAGTGAGTTAATGTTTGATGGACAGGTGATGGAGTAGGCTAATATTTGAACCTCTGCAGATTTAACTTCAAACACCCGCCGGGATTTGAGTTAGCTCTGATCTGTTATGGCCACTTGCCACGTCAAAGGACTTCTACACAACCGAGCAGACTTCAGTCAGGCTGGCAGTCTCACTAGCCATCCCCACCTGGCTTGTAGAGGACACCGTGTCCCCGGTGACCTCCCAGCCTTGTCCCAAAAACCAGCAGATTGTCCCAGGGCTGCTGTGACAGAGAAAGCTGTGAATTGACTCCAACCTGTGGGAAAGGGGAGATCCAGCAATGCTGGGAATGAGCTGGGGGGTCCCGGAGGTCCTGTTTCAGTGCTCTATTTCCAAACTAGTGGTTTTCTCTGGTCAGAGGAGATGGCTTGAAATAACAGTTCAGATGCATCCCCCAAGGCAGGAATTAGCAGAGCTGCATAGGGAAGTCTGCAAAGTGCTAGGCAGTGTTGCCCAGAGCAAAAAGGACTTTGGGATGGCAGTATTATATTTGCTTTTCTCATGCTTTGTTTTTTGAGGAAAAAATACGGTTTTAAATACAGATTTCTAGGGTACAACATTTCTCCTTGAATTTGCATTTGTTTGATCTATATTCCTCTGCTTCAGCACGAAGACAATGTAGTTTATTCCGTGCTCTGCACCCCCATCTCTCTAGCTTTGATGAACTTCAGTCAGAATTAGCAACCAAAGCTCCAGCTCGCAGAAATCTGTTTACTCAGCCCAAATGATCATACAACAGGGACATGCCTTATGGGCTTCAGCCTCTTCTGGCCTTTCTGTAGTAGGAGAGCATGCCAACTCACCAGCTCCTTACTCTGCTCTCAATACTCTCCTTGCACGGAGAGACTCCCAGGATGCGCAGAGGGTCAGCGGAAGGACCTCGTGTAGGGCTCCCAGCAGGGAACACTGCCGGAGAGGAGTCCAGAAACAAAGCCGGGATGTGGGGCGGTTTGCGCTTGGGTCAAAAGGATGGGTTTGGGGTTTTACTGTTCTTATTGCGATGCTGCACTTAGATGTGGCTTACTTAGAGAGCAGCATATGACCCGTGTGTAGCTTGTCACATCCAATAGATCTCACGTGAAAAGCTGAAAGCTCTCAATAGCAGCTGGGCCCCAGGGACCGTCACAAGGCTGAGCTGCGTGAATTAAGTAACGAAGAGCAAAACCCACAACTTCTCTGACAGAGCCACAACCCTGCCAAGAGTGCGGGGCTGCTCCAACCCTGCCCTTCTCTCTGCACCCATGGGACCAGACTTTCCCAATATGACTCTCGTTGCTCCAGTGACTCCAGAGAAACTACAATAGTTTAAATCAACACCGTGTCTGGCCCTTTGTCTTAAATCTCCCACCCAGACTTGATTTTACAGATGCTCGGGGTCGCGACAGAGTCCTCATCTATCACAGTCAGGTTGCTCCCCTCCTATCCTAAATCAAACAAGCCCAACCTAGGGCAGTTCTTTTGTGGAAGGCTTTCTAGGCTGGTTCCCCCCTCTTCCCTCCCTAATTGTTCGTTAATGTACGTAAATGATTTAACCAAATAGAGGCTGGAGTTTCCCTCTCCTGGAGGAAGGGAATGTGGTCGGAGGAGGGGACGATCACACAGATGGATTTATCTGTATCTGATTCTGGGTAAATATTTATTCTCCTTTCCCTTTTCCGCACCCTTCTCACCCACGAGAACAATGACAGGTCCTCCCCGGCCACAGGGCAGCAGGGAAATATTATTATCCCCATTTTACAGATGCACAACGGGGGCAAAGGTGACTTAATCTCAAGCTGGGGAAAGTCAGCGGTGCTTTTACCACCGAGTCTGAGGGACTTTGGACAGGAGCAGCTGGAGTAAACAGCAGAGCCAGCCTGGCTGCGGGCAGGAGCTGAGCTCCCGGCAGCATCACCGGGCACCCCAGGGAGTGCCACCGGCCTCCCTTGGAGGCTCGGCCGCCACCGGCCTCAGTCAGGGTTCCTCTCCCCGACACGGCTCCTGCGGAGGCCAGCCTCAGCCCCTCTGACTTACCCTGGGGAGCTGCTGGGAAGTTTCATTAATTCGCATTTGCAAAGCCGATTCAGAGCACTGCCCGCAATGAATTCTTTGCAGCAAGAGCTACAGCATTCAGCAAGACGCAGGGTGCAAAACACTCCTGTGTCTTTTTTTTTCATTTCCTTTTTTTTTTTTTGCAAAAGGGAAAAATCGATGTTAGGCTTTTATTACAGAACAACAGACTACAGCCACCCTTTTTTCCCAGAATAATAATAATAATGCATTACGTCAGGTTAGTCAGTAGTTTTCACTAATCCGCAAGACATGCACTGCTGACCTCTGAGGTAATTTTGGATCATGCTCAAGCCAAATAAAGGCAGATTTGTGGCTGCAGGTGAGAGATCCTCTGAAAAACCATAAACGTAACCACAATGTCCTCTGGTTTGATCTGAACTCAGCCTGGCCTTCATCAGTTTTTCTGGCGCTCGTCCAGAAGTAAGACAGATTAATGATTTAAAGGCATTACACTATGATATGATGTAACTCAGCACAGGGTGGTGGTTTTGTGAAGATAAATAGCAGTAAGTTAGCAGTAAGTACCCGGGGCAGGAAGCCATGGGCCACTCCTCCTGGATGGTACCTTGCTCCTCAGAGGACATTACTGGCTTGACTGGAACCATTCATGGCACGAATGTGTCCATAGGATCACTGGGGCATATGAATGTGCTGTTCTACAGGGCAGAAAATGCTCCTGTGAAATGGTACACCCCATTTTCTGCCTCCTGAAGGGACAGCAAAATGGTTTGTGGCTTTGGTGGACAAGGAACGAAGACAAGGGAGGGAGGGGCGAGCCTGTGAGGGTGGTGGCAGTGCCCATGCCCGTGACGTGACGTGACATGACATGATGTGTGCCCAGAGAGCAGCTTGCAGCTCCGGCAGCGGTGGCCCTACGGTCTGGGCTCTGCATGGCATCTTCTGTCATCTCCCCAGCCACTGCTTCTTGGGCTCATCAGATATATCTACCAGGGGCCCACTTACCCACACTGTAGTCTCTTCCCTGAGTAAAGTCTGAACCCCTGTGTTAATCCTGAGCCTGTACAGAAAATATTCCCCAGCCTGTTATGACTACAGGTCTGCCTGAGCGCTAATAAATCAGCGTGGCTCCAGTGGAGTAACGTAGAGCTTGAGGGAGTGCTGGGTGGGGAAATGTATATAAAAGGCAGTCCCAGTCTTCTTTTAGCAGCCATTAATTACAGCCGGTGATGGGAGTAGGAAACAGCAGTCATGCTGGGATACTGCTGCTTGCAACGCAGTCAGGGGAAGGCTGAAACCTGACGATAGAGAGGATAGGCACTGTGCAACGACCTGGGGAGATACGTGGAGTTTAAAAACCACCTCACCGTGCAGTTAAGGGTTAATGCTTATTCAAGCATTTGGTCTATGAGGTGACACCAGTAGGGTCAGGCACAAGCCCCATCATTGTACGGCAGAGGTACAGGGAGAGAAAAGTGGCACACATGGGAGCACATCAGTAAACGGGGCCAGCCCCGAGGGGCAAAATATTGACACCGGCCAAGCAACACCCCATCTCCTCCACTTGAAGAGGCACTTGTGTTAAACAGCAGTCAGCAGGAACTTTGTTAAGGAAAGCAGGTTTCCTGGCCCTGCAGTCGGGGCAAGGCGCTCAGAGGGAACGAGGGTGCTGAGCCAGGGCGGGTGTTGGGTCAGGGAGCCGGCAGGCAGCAAGGAGTTGGGCTGCTCTGCAGCTGGCCGTTCGAAACACTCGGGAAAGATCTTTTTCTATTTATCAAACAGCTCGCAAAGAAGCTTAGCCAGTGCCTGTACAGCGATTTGACACCAGCAGCACTGTGACTGTAATTATTAACAGGGAAGGAGAAGTGAGCAGTGTGGTAGGTTTGAATAGCGCTCCAACAAAAGTGCATTCAAAACATAGCCCCTGCTTCGTTTATGCAACAGCTGCTGGTGCGTTTCCTCCCTCAACAAATAACTTTCTTCTCGCCAAGGTCTAAGCCGAAGCACCTTCACCACCCAGGTGGAACAAGTCAGGAGCACAGGTACAGCCTGCCCCGACGGCTCGGCGGCAGCTCCTCGCTGTGCCACGATGCCTTCTCTGCACGCTGCCTTCCCCCTACCAGGGTCACCCTGCTCCCGCCAGTACCGAAACAAAGCTGTGCAATGGCAGAAGCAGACATCCAGCTCCAAAAACTGGCATTATCCCATGATTGTTTTTCCTGACCTTCGTTCAGGCCAGCCGCGGAGGCTCATCTGTCCGCTTTTGTGCTGGCAAATGCCTTATCAGTTCAAGGCAACTTGGTACTTTCTCTAGTGTGGGGGATTCGGCTCTCCCCCTCTGCTCAGTAAATTTCCATGTTGGCTTCATCTGGTGTGACTCCGCTATGGCTGGAGTGGTCCCGCTCCTTCCTGACCGCTTCTGCATTTGCACAGCACGGGACACCAGAGCTGAGTCTGCTGCTTTGGGAGAGTTTGGAGCCTGGAACCTCAGGAGGTCTCTTAGCAGATTTATGCTTAAAATATCTCTGGGCTAAGAAGGTGTTAGGCCCTCTCAGAAGTGCTCTCTCTCCCATCTGCTTTTTCATGTAAAAACTGGAGGTGCCAAAATCTGCTCAGAGGACTCTAGAGGAACGGCCAGGAAAGATGCCTGCAGTTGTCCCTCTGGCTCCTGCACAGATAGCATTTCACAGATGTGAAGTCATGAGTACAGCCATAAACATTTTAAGACCCACCTGCCAAATAGTTCTGGAGTTTTCTAGTGAGAACAAACCTTGCATAAAATGTCAAGGGAAAAAAAAATCAGGAAGATCCTCATTTTGTGGGTGGATTCAGTGAATTTGCTTTCTCTGTCTGTCTGTGGTGAGCACAGACTGTTATCTTCACCCTCTCCTATAAGCTCGCTAACATTTATTTAGCTACATAAAGCATGAATTATAGGAATATAAAAAAGTATGTTTCTGTCACACACACACTCTACCCTTCTTTTTTTCAATGTCTCTTCCTATCACACAAATGGGAGTTAAAACAGATGTGCACACAGACTTCCATGCTCTAATTTCCCCACTTTAAGGTCCCATTATGGCACCCGCGCACCCTCACTAAATGCAGCCTTGCTCTGTGAGTTATGCTGGATTCGCCTTACCTTCTGGGGCACGACTGTCAGCACAGGTGGCTTACACACACACACACTTACTTCTCATCCATTCCTACAACAGGAAAGAGCAGCGAGGGAGCTGCCAGCAGGCTACAGGATGGCTGCCATCTCCTCACAGTGCAGGTGACCCCATCCTGACAAGGCTCCCGCATGCCCACCTCACATCTCCACCCCAGTGCAGGTCCCCTCTCTAGCCGTCTTGCCCTGGTGCCTCATTCCCCTGGAGCTGGACACTTAATTATGGGAGTATTTGGGTCCGGAGACCTAGGGCTGTAAGCAGGCAGATGTCCACCCCTAACAACCCAGCCCCTAGCGTAGCTCCCCTTGCCTTAATGTGATGGAGAGAGGGCTCTTTCCCCCTGCATAATCCCCGATAGCTCGGTCCACCTGCATTTTTAATCACAACTGCGTAACCACCACGCTGGTGGTGGCTGGAGGGAATAGGATTCCTTAATCTTCCTGGGCTTCAGTTTGCTCATCCGTGAAAGCAGGACAGTCCCTCGTGGGAGCATCCTCCTGGAGCCCTTCCCCGGGTGAGCTCGTGCTGCGCTGAGGGCCAGCGCAGGGCTCGGGGTCGGGGAGAGCCGGCTGCGGGGATTTAAGTGGCACCGAGGCCTTCTGCTGACTAAATGCCTTTCATGGTAACCTCGGCAAAAAAGCCCTGAAATGTTTTAACCACATCTGAAGTGATTCACAACGTGCTGGGCAGAGGAATGGGAAAATACAAGGTATGCTGCAGCAGGGGCAATGCTGGCACTGTAATTAAAAGGGAGGTCAGTATAGCTATATCAGTTATGGGAATAAGAGAAAAACATATTACCTCCCTAACCTACACTCTTCCTAGTGTTAGTGTAGCTTACAGGCAACTACGTCTTGCTGCTGATACAGCTTATTCCCATCAAGGAACGGGTTTAGACTATACCAGCAGGACAATCTGGATTTTATTTGCTAGGACAGGGCTGTATTTTCACTGGGATAGCCCAGCAAGCCCTTTTCACCATAGACAAGCCCTCGAGCTGCTGGCTCTCACCTTGTAATAGTGAATAGCCTTAACGTATATCCTCTCCCTTGCTCACGTGCGAGGCCATGCTGTGGGGAGGGGACGGGAAAGAAGGGAGCTGTGAACCATTTCCAGCACCAAGCGCCCAGTCTGAGGTTAAAGACTTTCCCTTCTACAGCTGAGGGTTAGGTTTTTTCACCCTTTTACTGTGGCCTGGCCAGCTCTCAATGCTCCTTTCTCCACGGGGTGCCCTTTGGGGAGGCTTGGAGATCGTCCAGCCTCGGCAGGCAGCCCAACCTGCCACAGCCACCCCGGCTGTGCCAGTCCAGGCTGCAGCCCCTTCCCAGAGGGGCTTGGAGACCCAAGCGGTGAGTGCCCAGTTGTCCCCTCCTGGTTCTGGGGGGAGAGGGAGCCGACCCAGGTGCTGCTGCCCAGGCGCCCCAGGTCGAGGTGGGCAGCGTGCTTTGGGGAAACTCGGCCGACTTGCTGCAAGTGCAGAGAAGCGGTTCTGCGTTCCTCTGGACAGCATCCCCTTGCTCCATCTCCCACCCATCCACCTGGTCTCAGGCAGAGGCCGAACCCCTTGTAGTCATTGCCTCCTTTCCTCACCCCTGGGGGAACCTCAGCGTGAGCCTGGTGCCGTGGAAGTACGTACCTCCCGCTCCTCACCCTTGCCCAAAGGCAGGCAGCCCCCGCAGTGTTCCTGCTCTGACAAGGAAGCAGCATCTAGACACATATGAGGCAAACAGCTAAAGCACAAGACCAGAAACCAAAAAAACAGGGAAAAAAGAGCTCCCCAGCTCTGCCACCACTGATTCCTATGAGATTTGGGGCAAGGAAGGGAACTTCTTTACGTCTTTGTCTTCCTCGCCTGTCTAGCATGGGATAATATTTCCCTTTCTGGCAAGGCTATGGTCAGAGCTAATTAGCATTTGAAAAGTGCTTTGAAATGGAAGATGCATTTGGAAAACTGAAGTATTATTACTGGAACTGAGTGAGTGGCTCGCAGGGTAGGGAAGCATTTAACTTCTTTTTCCCTGTGGATGGAATAGCCTGGAGAATACTGCGATTTCTTCAGATTTGTTCATTATTCAAGCACCTAGTACGTATCAGGTATCTAAAACAGAACACGGCTTGGATATTTATTCCATGAAATATTGGATTGCAGATACATGAAATCCAAGCTACGTTGTCCAGACAAATAAATTACATGACACTGGGGCTCTTCCCCTACTGGCACCAGCTCTCCTGGCGCAACTGTCCAAGGACGGGCATTTAAAATCTGTTTTCCATGACTCCTCGTGCAGGATTTTGAAATGTACTCTAGGTTTGCCAGTAAAAAAAGCTCTTGCAAGAGTCTCCAGCAAGCAAAGCAAGAGCCCTGAAACAAGTACATGTGAAAAAAACCAAATGAATGTGCTTTGTTTGCTCAGGCCATGATTCTGCAGGATGTTTTAAAGTATTCATTTGTAGTCTCGTGATAAATCCTCCTGAAGCAAGTGGAACTGTTTCTGGGCAGAATCAGGCAGACGCTTAAATACCCTGCTGAATATGGCTTCCAATTATTATTTCATCAGCCCAAGTGCTCTTGTAGTGTACTTTAAAGACTTCCTGTGTATTGTTTCACTGTCTTCCCCCGTACGCTCCAATGCCAATTGCTGCTGAGCCTAGGTTGGAAACACACCACCTCTGTTACCCATGAAACACACATTAGTCTATAAAAAATGTGTTTTCCATTCCAAGAAACCTTCAGTAAATTAAAAAGAAAAAAAAAGAAAAAGTTATGGGGCACATTTTCAAAGCTGTGCTGGGTTGCGGGGGTGGCCGTTCTTAGCTCCATGTCTCTCATTAACTTCAGCTGAAATTGCCTGTCTACCCGTGCAGCTGTGGCACTACGCTCTGAAAATCCGCTCTGAAAATCCACTCTGAAAGAGGTGCCTTTTGGAAACAGAGTTGTCAAGTCTCTGTGTAGACACAGGGGTTGGAACTGATGCAGAGCTAGTGCATCCCGAGCCTAGCTTGTTTTGATTCCATGGAGTTGAGTGGCGCTACCCCCGAGTGAGTCCTGCATGTACACAGGCAAATCGTGCATATTTTAAAGGAGTAAGAATGTGATGCAAGTATCTAGCGGATCCTGCTTGGAGAGGAGAATTCAGGTTAAATCAATTTACTAATCCAAACCCAGGGGTTACTTTCCTTTGGCTGAGCCCTAGACAATCAGTCACCAGTCAGTCTTCACTGGATCAACAGGCTCCCCCTCAGCTAAGAGAGGTGCCGAACATGGGATAATCAGAAGATATTTAGACTAACTACAGCTCCCCTCCCTGGCTGAGTGTGCAACTGTCTTTTTTGAAGCTTGGGGCAGGGCCCCCACTATAACCAGACGCGGGTGAAGCCCCGTGGTTTGCAGCCACCAGCCCACAGACGCAGCCTGCACCCTGTGCTCGTGTGGTGCTGCATGGGGAAGAGGCCAGGAGGAAGATGGTGGTCAGGGCTCTGGACTGGTTAGTGTGGTGGTCTGCAGGTCACTACCCCAGATTTCGATCCCTGATGCATTGATTGCAAAGTGACCTTCAAAGACAAGCCCAGAAGTATTGCTGCACCCCCGAGGGAAGGGGAAAGCCATGGGGCACTGTGCCACAGCTACCTGTGGTAACTGCGTATGTTCACGGGTTATGTCTAGCACAGGAAGCTCCTTAGTTGACTGAGCTACTTGCCCCATCGGCAAGTGGGTGCCCATGGGCATTCACCACAGAATAATGCACAACATGGCAAACCCAGCTCAGGACACTCATGCTCTCAGCCCCTAAGCCTCTGCCTGTCTTCATCTCCTTTCCCCACTAATTCTCTTCTGAAGGATTGCCGTGGAGTTAGCATGGCTCTCTGCCGAACTGTATTTAGGACTGGTGGCAGGAGAGCTGCTGCTGGTCCTGTGCAAGTAAGGGCAAATGCCATCCCCTGTCTGTGCCAATGAGGTCTGTAGAGCAAAGCAATGTTAGCTGCTGTGAATGGTAGCCTGGGAGGTGCCCAGGCTGGCGGTGGCCAGCTCCTGCGCTGGCCCTGCTGCAGGAAGGCTTCTGCACCAGCCCGCATCTGCTTGGAGCAGCTAGCACAGCACAGAGGTGCCATGTGGCTCCCATCACAAGTGTCATCAGTGAAACCCCTCTTTTTTATTTTGCTTTCTGCTGCCTGATGTTGGACCTGAGCCCCTGTCAAATGTCTCTGCTTCCCCTAACGACGCTGCAGTGCTGAGCTGGACAGACAGCACTGCGAACACCGAAGTGAAGCTGTATGAATGGCTGCATCTGAGTCAGCTCCATCCCCGTTTAACCCAGAGTCCCATCTTGAGGACACATGCCTCCCACTTCAGCCTCAGAGGCAAAGATAGGTAGTTCCAGTTTAAACCCATTGCTCCTCTGCTCCTCTGACTCACGGTTTGGGTTGGACACGCCAGGGTGTGTTTTCTTCCCCCTCCTTACGGAGCTTGCTCCCGCTAGCAGTGACAGGAGCGCAAGCCTGTGTTATCCACGGGAGACCCAGCTGCTCGCTGTTAATGTTTAATGACAGCTCTGCAAGCTGGAGATATTCTCAGACTCTATTTCAGCTGGTCAGGTTTCAGACAAACTGTTTTCAGCAAACATTGTAAATCTACAGAGCATTAAGTTATTTAGTAACACTGGGCCAGATTCAGAGGAGACTAAAGAAAACTTGGTGTGACTTACCGCTTCCAAAGGCTTTCCTACATCCAGGCTTAATATTTTTCACATATGCAAAACTCACTGTCTCTTGCCGTGGTGCTTGTGCAGTAACAAATGTGCATGCAACCGTCTGCACCAAAGGGTCAGTGCCGAACGGGACACGGAGACCCTCCCCGTCTCTCCCAGACAGGTTACTATTCTGTCAGCGTAGCCCTGCACGAGAAGCGGTGTCAGATGGTTTCCTACGGTAAATTAATGCAGCTCCATTATGTTAGGCCAACTGATATCAGCAGAGAATTCAGACAGCTAATTTTTAACCTTCTCCAATTTCCCTTTGGCTCATGAAACCATTTCCTGTGCCGATCCCTCTGACAGTCCCCTGGTTCTCCTCCAAGCACCTATCCAGGGGAGAGACAAAGCTGGACATGATGTGTGGGAAGCTCAGAGCTTAAGATCATGTAAATAGGATCTAAGGGACTCTAATGATCCTAAACTGGTATTACTTATATGGCCAGCCTTCTGGGAGAAATGGTAGGTCAGATCAGCTCGGCTAGGAATTTGAACCTTTAGACCAAACTCTGCCTTCATTTAAATCTCATCGTGGATATAGAGGTGTTACAGCTCAGGGAAAATTTGATGCCTCCACCCTCCACCGCCACCTGGACCAAGGACTGATCCGAGGCGCACATATTTTCTGCGGATATTATTGGCAACTCGCATCCAAGAAAGACAATTGTAACTGAGAGCAACCGCGTGGAAATTTCAAAGTGCAGGATTTGGCCCTGGCTGCCTTGATGCTCTGTGAAGACCTTGAAAGACCTTGAAAAGGCCATTGCTTTGACTCTGGGAGGAAGCTGAGCTTGTACAAAGATTTAGGAAACTCTTTGGGCATGCAGCGGTGGATTCACCACAAGGGAAAGCTGGCTTTGCCAGCCATGAACACAGACACTGCGTGGGGGCCAGGCCAGTCCCTTTAGGTGCAAGGACAAAATGGAGCAAAGGCTGTCCGAGCCACGAAGACAAGTTTAAACACGTTCCTCCCTTCTACCTTCCCTCCTCAAAACCCTGAAGGCTATTAAATGTCTGCCGAGGCGTATTCCATCCCTAACTGGGGAGGGGACTGAACGGTGACAATCTGAATATCACGGGAGGAAGGGCAGTGATGAACCCTACCCTGGCAGGCTGTCTGCTACCACAAGTACTCCTGGCCCCACGTTGCTTGGAGACCCAGGGCCTTCGCTGTGCTCCTCATCATCACTAACAGGGACAGGGTGGTCCTCCCCACATCCCCCACAGAGCTGGTTCCAGTGATGGGAAGAAGTCCCCTGCGCATGTCGTGTTGCACGTGGTTAGCTGCCGGATGCTCACATGTGCAAAACCACGCTGCAATATTACAGGAACAAGCTTTGCCTGGAGACCGCTGGTCCTGCTTCCTCCGGGGCACGCTGGAAGCGCACAAGATGGCCTCATCCCTGCTCTTTATAAAGAGCAGGCAGCAAGCTGCAAAGGCAGATTTCCTGGAGCTGAACTCTTCAAAAGCCTAGGTTTGTTTGGACACAGAGTTCATAGGTTCAAACCCGTGCCTCGTGCTGATTTTAGGTCATGGCAAGGGAGAGGTGAGCAAGCACAGTGGAGAAGGCAGGAGCTGGCTGGGGTGGGCAGTGGGAGGCTGGCACCGTGGGGCAGCTTCTGCGAGCGATGGTTTTAAGACTTACTTTTGGCCCCAAGTGAAGGTGCCGGTCTCTGCCAAGGATGCAGAGGATGAACCCAAAGTGTGCTGCTACTCCCAGTCTTCTTTTTCCTTCCCCCAATCCTGTTTAAAAACATCCCTTTCACAGGAACAAGACGCTCTCTGTTAAACTAGGAGTGTTGTCAGTGGCCACTGTAAGTAACCATAATAATCTGTAAGGCAACGTGCAGCTCTGATGTGCAAATGGGATTTAGGGAAGCCTCACTAACGGGATAACACAGACAGCATTTAAGCTGAGTTTCAAACTGATCGTAATGCTTCACTTGAAAAATGTCTGGTTTTGAACTTTTTTAAGCCTTCAGGGCTTTAAGCAGAGAATGTCAGTCTCCTGTAGAATAAATCCTTAATATTTTGGGCTTTCGTTTAGGAAGAGGAAAAAAACTCCAAGCAGTGAAGAAGCCAAAAAGAATATCTGATTTCATTGCTTTCATCATACACCACTACGTACCATTTATTTTCTCTCAGAAGCCAGGGGCATATCTTCTCTAAATATTTAACTACTTTCTTTCTAAGGGCATGTCTGCACTGCAGTCGCCACACTGATTTGTGTTGTAGACATACCCGCCTTACTTTTGACCTAATACATCTAATACATCCAGGCTCTAACAGCAGCCTAATAAAACCGAGGTCTAATAGTTACAGCGTGAGGTCAGGGTAGCCTGCAACATCTGCTGGGAATATCTTCCAGCCATCGCTCTATGCTGAGCCAGCCACCCTAAAGCTGCACCGCAGGTCTTGCAGCAGAACTGGGGACAAGTGGGCTTTACTGGGCATGGAAGTTTGGCTACAGGAAATCCTTCATCCACATGGATCATTAATGCCTTTCTGAAATGCAGCCACATCTGCCGGGTCTCTCTCTGCCTCCACGTTCGCCCACCAGTCAACCCAAACAAGCAGAGGCTGTGCCATCACCATCCCTGGGGGCTTTCAAGCCCCGGCTGGATCAAGCCCGAGCAATCTGGCCTGACCTCAGAGCTGTCCTGGCTTTGCACAGGGGTTGGTCTAAAGACTCCCAAGGTCCGTCCCAGCCTGACTTATCCTGTGATCCCGTGATCCTAGCCCAGAGATGCCCTTCTTGACTTCTTGGAGGGCTCGGCCCCATCTCTGTCCCAGCAACAACTACAAGGCTTTGTACTCTGAGCATTTTCTACTTTGGTATCAGGTGTGACTATATCAAAGACCTGTTGTTTTTTCCTCACCTCACTTTCCCACAGGCAGGCAGTATCGATGTCTCCATCCCAGAAAGGAAACTAAGGCACACCTGGGTGCCATAAGATGGCTCTGGTTGAGGAAGTAGAAAAAATCAAAGTTAATGGATCATTGCAAGGAAAATAAGGATGGGTGACCAAAGGCTCAGAATGACTCTATCTAGTTTGATCAGTACTGTGGGAGGCCTTTGGCATACCTTAACTGAAGTCGAACAGAGATTCCTGTGCAAAAGGACACTTTCACATTGTGACCGCAAACCCTGGTGCATGCCCTACTTGTCCTCAGAATTGCTGATCACCTCAGCAATCTTCCTGCTGTCCTGGACAAGCAATGTTTTAAAATGTTTCTTTCAATTTTTTGACCCTCATGTCTTTCTTATGTTGTATCTATCTTGCTGTGCCTGATGCTATGTAGGTAGTCTGAAAGCCTCGGTCTTCCAGTGTATGTGGCACAACCTGCAAACCAAGTAGAGGGTGAGGGCTTGGAAGCCATAGCTCTGTTCCCAATATTGGCACTGCTTTTACTTTGTGTGAGCTCACCTACCCCAGCCCCTCTCTCCGCTTCCCTCTGTAGAAGGTGGAAACAAGCAGCAACCCACAGTGATGTGAGGATGTGAACGTTTGCATGTCCTTAGCTGGAAGGTGCAAGAGAAGAGCAACGTACGCTGTGCATTATAACGGCCCCATCTCCTCACCTCCCCTTCCCCTGAGAGGATAGATCCAGCATTACTAAACTTCCTGCCCAGTTATGTTTCCTCCAGCCCCTGCAGCACTCTGGCTGTGCTCCGCTGTATTTTTTCCACTTCAGTTGCCTCCTTTCTGTAGCAGCCAGAGCCAGGCACCTACTCCAAAGGCACCCCCAGCCAGCCATTACGCCGGGCCGTCTTCTTCCCCCCGACCTACACGCAGGACTCTGGCTAGCCTTTTTTTTTTCGCTAGGCACTTTTTCAGAAACTTTGGGGAATACTTAGCACTTAGCTGCCTAAATGTCCTGGTCTTTCTGCCTCTGGGAGCTCCACGGCAGATGCCCAGCAGGCAGGCTGGGGCTGCGCGACAGCCACAGCTCTCTAAAGTGCTCGCCCGTGCTGCGACCAGCGCTGCCCTTCGAGCTCACCTACCAACGCTTCACTTCCCGAAGGCAAGAGGGAGATGAAGCCTCCCATGATCCTCTAGTTAACTTAGGGGAAGTATTTCAGGAGCCTTAGGAGCCCTATTTTCAGTGGTTTCCATGAAATTTAAGAACCTATTAGCTTAGCTCTTTGCAAAATGGGGCTTGGGTGCTCTTGGGAAATTTGCCTGCGGTCTCTTCCCAGACTTTGCAGTAGATTCGTCTGAAATGTCTTTACATGTGAGTGACATCTACACGTGAGCCAGACACCCTGGGTTCAGTTAACAGAGATAAACAGGAATTTACAGGAAACAATTCATCTTCTCCTATGGTAGATACCTAAAATAGCCCAGAGCAATCACAGAACGACTGCTTTCCTCCATAAACTATAAATTTAATCTAGAAAAGCAGCTCAGCCCTCAACATGTATCGGAGGACTCAGTTGCCTGGTGCTTTTTGAGCTGCCTTACTTTATCTTAGACATTCACACTGGCAGGCAGGTATATACATATATGTACAGGAGCCTGCAGGAGGCAAATATCCTTCCAGCATGTCACCTGGACAGCAGGCAAAGGATCCTGGATTCACTGACCTGTTACCAACAAGATGAGGGTTGCTACTTTTGGGGTAGCTGGAATAATTCCCCTCCATTGCATCCCTGTATTTATATCCTATATGTTAACATAGATGGTCCGTGCTGGTATAGCTGAAAACCAACAATTTGGCCTACAGTGCTACACAACAAAGCAATGATTAGTGAAATAATAGTTGATATTATTAATATAATATCAGTGAAATAATTAGTGAAATAGTTAAATAATAGTCAATATCATTATTTATTTTGGTTTTAATAAAAAAAGAAAATAAATCAAGTGAGCTTCATGGCAACTGCCAGAGTAATGCGCGGGGGTATCATCTGGGTTCTGCAGACAACTACCCTAACCAGGAAATGTATGCAAGATGTCACGTTACAAGTGTTACACCATCAGGAAAAAATCTCAATGGCTGATCATCGCCCAAGGGGGATGTCAGTGTTCCCAGCTTCTGTGCAGAGAGAAGTCTTATAGGAATTAACTCTTTCCTAGGTGATGCACACCGCTAGATTTTACCAGTATTTCCTCCACCTTGTTTGCCTAAAATGAATCGTAGTTCTCTTACTTTCCATTTTTGTCTTTCACTCAAGCCATAAACGGCATGACTTTGCAGTGACAGCTGTCTATCACATCTGCTGTGTGACTGAGGACTTTTTCTCCTCTACTTCACTAGTGGATTTCTGCTGGATGCTGGATGTTCACCACACATGCCATTCCCATAGAAGGCAATAAATGTTATCTGCTAAACGCACCCCAGGCAGCCTCCCCGTTGTCTGGAGAGCAGCCCTTTGTCTTACATGAAGAATACTCCCTGTGCATCGCCAAAATGACCCATCCTGGGCTTATAACCAAGGCCATGAGAGCACGTCTGTTTTCTGTGAAATACATTCTGGAGGAATCAATGATAAAATAGGTTTTTACCGACTCAGAGGTCACACACTGTGGCCGGTTACTGCTGACGCTAAGGGATCACTGCTGCAGGGACTGATGCCCTCTGCAGCCCCATGCCCGGGCAGGGCAGAGCCTTCCCAGTGAGGAAATCCACTCTCATCTGGAGGCGATGGAAGTGGCAGTGCCTTTCCCCAAGTTTGCACAGACTCCAGGCAATCTCCAGCCCCATAAAAATGTTCTTTCTAAGTCGGGGGAACAATGGATAGAATATATTTCCTTCTCCTCACTGACATTTTGTACATAGAGACACCGTTCTCAGTCCTCAGCAGGTGCCAAGGCATCTGAGCTGTTCTTCATGCTGGATTGCTGTGGTTTGTGCCTGGAAACTGGAGTCCAAACAGTTCCCACTATTAATGCAGGCTCCATCCTGTTGAAAGTTCACCTTTGTGCCCTGGGCCAGGCTCGCACGGGGCAGAAGGAGGTGTCCCGTGAGACAGACGTGCCTGTAACCTCTTCCCTCCCACCTGCATTTGTTCTCAGTTGTCTTGCATCCCTCTTGCTCTCCCGGTCAGGTAGGACATAAATTCCTAAGTTTCATTTTACTACTTTTTTTCCTGATGTGGAACTATGCCGCTGCATCTCTCTGTCTCCCCAAGCTGTCTATTGCATGGCCAGCACAGTTCACCTGCCACTTATATACACTACTGAGTCTCTTTTTTAGTTATCTTAAACCTGTGGTCTATGTCCAGAAATTCACTGCTTCACAGTCACCCAGTTTGTCACCAGCATGCTTTTTCCCCTCGTATTCACATCGAGCAGCCCAGTAAACTTGTGCTTACTTCTTCTAGAGATCTTCCTCACTTTTGTCCTGTTCATCACATCCTCTCCTGCACACCAGCTCCTGAAGACACCCTCTCCCTATCGCCCTGCTTTTCCTTTCTTGTGCATGCATACGCTGTTTCTCTCCTCAGCCCTCACATGCCTCCCCCCCTCAGCTCCTCAGCTGTTATCTCCTTCCAGGCTGTGCCATGCTGCAGTTGCCGAGCAAAGGCTGGGGGGTTGATTTCCCTTCCCTGCTCATGGCCACCGGGGCCAGAGCTCACAGACACCTCCTGGACACCGAAGGCCATCAGTCCTGAGGCAAACAGGGCCCAGAGGACAGGTCTCCTCAGCACCTCAGCCCCCAGGACCCCTTGCAACACCTTGGCCCCTTTCTTTCTTTCTTCCTTTCTTCCTTTCTTTTCTTTCTTTCTTTCATTCTTTCTTTCTTTTTCTTTCTCTCTTTCTCTCTTTCTCTCTTTCTCTCTTTCTTTCTCTCTCTCTTTCTTTCTCTCTCTCTTTCTCTCTTTCTCTCTTTCTCTTTCTCTCTTTCTCTCTTTCTCTTTTTCTCTTTATCTTTCTCTCTTTCTCTCTTTTTCTCTCTCTTTCTCTTTCTCTTTCTCTCTTTCTCTCTCTCTCTTTCCTTCTTTACTACTTTCCTTCCTTCTTTCCTTCTTTCCTTCCTCCTTTCCTTCTTTCTATCCTTCTTTCTTTCCTTCTTTCCTTCTTTCTTTCCTTCTTTCCTTCTTTCCTTCCTTTTCTTCTTTCCTTCTTTCTCTCCCTCTTCCTTTCCTTCTTTCTCTCAAATTCAATTCTTTTATTCTCTTTAATGCCATGCAAGCTCTAAGTCTCCAAACAAGTGACTTACTTTCCTCCAGAGGAACTAAAGCCCCCCTGCCCCAGCAGAAAGTACATACTGTGCTGCCCCGAATGTCTCGATTCAGGAAGCTTTGAGCTTCCATTGTTTGCAGTTCACAGAGTTCACCTGCATTTTAGCCTCCTCATCTATTAAAGAAAACAAAGTGCAGGGAAGAGAGAAGGAGAAATACGGCTGTCAAAGCAGCAGTCGGTCAGAGAGCCCTCGTGTTCCTGGTACCAGTTGTGGTCCAATCAATCAGTCTTAAACAGCCCACTGGAGAATAACTGCCCAACTTACCCAAATTTATTTTCTTTAATAACAGAATCCTCCTGTGACCCTGCGGTTATTGCTGACACAAAGCAAGGCCTGCTCAATCCTGATATCTGCTCCCTTGCTCCCTGCTGTGTGCTGAGCAATGGAGCCATCGTCCCCTTGTTTTCTGCAGACAGCAGCTTTAAATCACTGCTGGCCACTTCTGCCTGCGAGGGCCAGGAGAGACTTTCCTGCACAGGTCACTCACTTGTGTGTGTTCGCCCCTGCATGCTCAGGGAGACTTTAGCTTTTTCTGTTTTCTCCTTGCTCGGTAAAATAAAGGCCAAAATGCCTAGGGACGTCTGCTTATTTTTTGAGTGCTTGGCTCTGCAAGGGCTATGAACGCTACTCAGGTGATGCAGGGACTGGGCAATCACACAGATACTCAGCTACAAAGAGAAAAGCGCTATAAAATCTCCACGCTCACGCTCTGGCCAAATGGCATTGCTAGCCAGGAGGCTGGTGCACCCCAAGCAGCCAGACATCAACATTAAACAAAGGAAAATGGAAACTTCAGGGTTACAGGGCCATCCGCATTGTAGGTAGAGTCTCAGGGCACAACATCCTATGTAACGTGTTTACTGCAAACTGTGATCCTTCTTTGGGGGTGTTCAAAATCCTTGTGAGAAATGTGGAAGGATGTTTTTTGGGAATTCTGGAAGAGGAATCCTGCTCAGCCTTGGAGGTTCAACTATAAGATAAGTCTTGGGAAGGTAAATGAAAGTTCTTTAAAGGGTAAACGAAGGTTTCTCAGAGCTGACATTGCTCTTTATGCAATGTGCTAAAAAACACATTGCTCTTTATGTTAGAAAAAAAAAGTGTAGGATAGGAGGAATAAAAAACTTATGAAATGAAACCTGCCTTTTTCAAAGAAAGGCAGGTTTTTCTCTATTGTTTTAGAAACTCGGAGGAGATGCTCCTACAGACTTTATCCCAGGTTTGAACCCTGCAGTGCAACCTCAGCACAAGCGTCCAAGTGCTGCACTAACTTATTGCAAAGATTTGGCCAGCCTGGAGAGTCTTCTACTGCTAGCTGGAAGGCTCAAGGCACTCTAACAAAGCAGCACCCATGAGCTTTCCCTCAGGGAATCCCAAGTGCTGGATACAGGGCACGCACACTGCCTGAGCCATTGCCATGGCACTGCAAAATGCATTTCCAGAGTGCCTTGCGCCACATAGACGTGCCAAGCAATTGCTTTCCTACCAAGGTATGAGAGTGAAGTTCAGACACTTCATACCAAGGGCTGTCCCTAGATGCACAGCGTCCCTTCCCCAGCAAGCGGCTGGGTGTACTTGGGATTATTGGCTTTCTTGAGCTGCACAGCTCAGAGCTGGACGGGGCCGGGGAGCCCGGGTGTCCCAGAACCCTGCCTGCATGCCATCCTCTACTCAGAGCCACCCTGTGATGGCTGCGCTGTGGGGAGACCCCGTCCCCAGGGCAGGGCTATGGCAAGCTCTTGCCTGGCTGGGCACCCCGGGAAAGGGCAGGGCTCCCTCTGCAATGCTGCTCGGACATGTGGCTTCCCCCAGCTCCTGCCTCCCTGCCAAATGCCTCTCCCTGTGGAAACCGAAGCCCATGTTATCACCAGCCGTACGCGTGGTCCAGCGGGATGAGTTGGGGTAGGGGCTGCTGTGGCTGCGGCATTGCCTGTCGCCGAAAGGGAGAACACACACGCTGCTCAGAGGACTGGCCTTTCTGCTAGATGGCACTTCAAGATTACACCCCAGATTAAGCTTTGATTTAAACTCTGTATCAGGCATCTCTGAGAACAGGCCTGCTGCCCAGGGATGGAGAGAGAGCGTTTTACCCACTGAAGGAAAAAGAGTTTTTGGCACTTGACTTTCTCATTTGGAGAGAGGGAAGGCCTGGGTTACATTTTCTAGGCATGTAGGTATAGACCAAATCCCATGTTACGGTCCATTGGAAGCAGGATTGCTTCCTGCTGAGACAGTAAAACCAAAATGCAGGTCAGCTTGGACGCTTCGCTTCAGTGATGGTTTTAAAATCCTTTCCCTTTAAAAAACTGCATTTTTTTCTAAAGCTCAAGGACTCATTACAAGAGGAAATCTCTGGGCTATGCCTGTACTGGAGAGCAGATTCTGGGAAAGGAAAATCCACTCCAAAAATGTAGGAATGGCTCCGCAAGGCAAAGTTTCAATCCAGACCCAAACCCTTGCACGGTCCAGGAGAGGACGTGCTTTCCCTGGGAGGGGAGGACAGGGCCGAGCCCCTGCCCTGCCAAGGTTAGGCAAGACCAGAAGCGAGGAGGCAGAGAGACGAAAAGCTGGAGCGCAGGGAAGGAAGGTCATTGGGGGTGCTCAGTAAGCCTGTAGTGAGGGAGCAGGGGTGGCCTACAGGTATTTCAGGTATTTCCAGGTGAGGCAATGACTCGTCTCCTCCGGGGCTGCTTGGTGCAGGGTGTGTGCTGCAGCACGCCCCGGGGTCCCGGATGGAATCGTGCTGTGGGCACAGGTGTAGCTGGGGCAGCATCCAGAGCGGGGAGCTTGGGAGCTTGTCCGCGTCCCCTGTGTAGCCATAACACGGGGACCCAGGCAATTTAGGCTGGGCACATCCCACTGACAGCTAAACAACCACAACCCCTCCTGAACTGAGCAGGATGAGGGGCTTTTTGCAGGAGCACCCAGGGCACGTGAGCGGGCAGGGCTGCCGGCATCTTGCTCACCTGGCAGGGCTGCTGCTGCTCACCCAGCACTCTGCAAGCGGAGACCCGTGGGTCTGTCTGTGGGGAAGTCCTATCATCCCATGACACACGGAATAATTAATAGACTTCAAGCTAAAAAGTTGGCACAGGCTGCGGACGAATGGGTTTTTTCCAGTCATTATCATGTTTGCGCTTGGATGCAATCCAAAGTGGATAAACCTTCCTGGGGACATTAATTGGCTTCTTATTGCCTGTCCCTCAATATGGTGGGGGCCTTGGGGCTGCTGATGTTTGGCTTTTCATAGGTTTGCTCAGTCCCCTAATCTTATGTGAAAATTATCTGGCATGAGTTCTGCAAGTCAGAATGGGAAAAGCATAATTAATTCCCTGTGTGAAGTGAAAACAGCCAATTTTCCACAGCGTCAGCTTGAACATCAACAAGTCATGGAAGTAATATGCAAAAAGCAGACAAGATTTGCACACAGACAGCAGATATTCTGAATTTTTATGGGGCGGCAGTGCTCTATATGCCGCTGGATAAAAATGTCAATACAGATCTGAAGTGCTCTTCATTCCTTGTACATATTCAGCTGAAAGTCTGGAACAGCCTATAAAGAGAGCCTCTTTTTCTGATCAGTAAGTATCTCAATACAAGGAATTTGTTGAGAATGTATAATGTATGCTCATGTGATATTTTTTTCTAGACACTACCATTTTGCAGACAGGTCCTCCACAGATATCTCAGCATAGAATGGAAATAATTTTTCTCTATCCAGGGGCAAGGATTTGAAAGTAAAACATTTCTGAAGCCCAAGCCCATCCCTTCCAGTAGCTAAGGCTTTCTCTACCTATAGCAGACTCTGTGTGCTTATGGCCTGTCTTCCTTCCCACCTCGTGTTCACTCCCACCTTGCTGGTCAAGGGCTGGGCCCCTGGACCATTAGAAATTCATTTGCACAATCTGCACCCGACTTAACAAACTCTGACAGCTCTAACAGAGGTCTTCATTCCTCTTTGATCCCCCAAAACACATAGTGGTCACCACAGTCCGGCTGGCCTGGAGACCTGCTGGCATGCCTGGAAGCCAGCTAAAACAGTCCCTGCAGGCTAATCCTGTCCCTCCGACCACTGGTTGCTCTGCATGGCTGATAATTTGATTTGGTGAGGATGGGTCTCCAAAGGAAAACCCGAGCTGTTGACGCACCGGGAAGCCACGCTGCATTGCTTCTCATAACGAATGGTGTTGAAAAGCACCTCTCAAGTCTCCATCACGCTGTTTTGCTACAGGTGAGTTGCAAAGCAAAGAAGAAAAGCGAGTTACGCTCAGATAGCATCAAATACGCCTTGTTCCTATTAACTGGGCCCTGGTGAGTATCCAGAACAGATGTTACAGATATACGTCTCACCTCTCCGAAACCCTCTTGACACTTCCTGCTACATTCTGGGACAGTGGTGAAATTAAGTATTAGCACCAATGGTACAAAAGCCAGCATGTGCAAACAGTGAACTGAGATGTCTTATCGTTTTTCTTTTTGCTGCTATACTTAGAATAACGACTCGGTAGTGCAGGTGCAGGGTATATGTTGGCAAATGTGAATTCTTGGGGGCAACTACCCCACTATGTATTACAGTGACAGTGTTGGTGTTCACAATGTCATTCTCTGTGACACTGCAATTTCAAATTAGAAGATCTAATGAAGAGGCCATGTATTCACTAACTATTTTTCTTTCCTCTACCTGCATATAGCCTTATGAGTGGGAATAACAGAGGGAGAAATCCATCTCCTTCCTTCTGCCATTTCTACTTTATACTTCACACATCCCAGAAGCTTCCTCACCATCACAGGGACCACTTCTTATCTCTCTCCTTACAGAACAATTCTTAGCAAAGGCCACGATAGCTCTTTGTGTATGTAAAATATGGCAGAAATATTAAACCAAAGATCAAAGGCAGTTCTGTTCCTCAGATATTTTCCCTGACCCTTTAAACTGGCTAGGTGCAGAATGAATAATAAGGACCAGACTCTGCCATCAATTACGTGGAGTTAAATCCAGAGCGGGCTGTTGTAAATCAAGTTACTTTTGAGTTACACAGTGTAACCGGGAGCAGATTTGGGACCTGAGTTTGCAGGCCAAAGAACCAGACCGCAAAGGGAAAACCCCACCTCTTTCCCTCTTCTTTTCACCTAAACTCTCCGGCTCTTTACATAAGCAGCCCCATCTGCTTGCTTAGAAAAACACACAAAGCTAAGGCCTTCCTAAGCTACCCACCCAGAGCAATCCCACCTTCAAGCACAGCCAAATGGACCACAGATAAAGGAGTTTTTATTTAAATAATGTGGCAACATGAAGCCCAAAAGGACCAAACAACATCTAATTTTTATCAGCAGCTATAAAAGGTGGAGGAAAAGGCTTGAATTGCCTGGATACAAAGCTTACCGGAAGAGAAATAATCCCAAAAGGCTTAAGTGTTGAGTAAAAGGTGTCTGGAAGCACATTTATACAATAAATTCTGTGTCTTCTCTTTCTCTTCCTTGTTGCACGATGCTTCTCCCCCTCACACAAGCCTAATGCTTTAATCTAGCTAAATATTTGCAAATTGGCACCACATCGGATCGAGACAATAGAGGGGAATAAGCAAAGTGATGCAAGTCATGATATACTTCTTATTACAGCGATAGCGTTTCACAAGATTAAAGGGGATTTTCTAGGCAATGGAGACAAATCCAGTGCTAGCTTTATTGAGCAAACGTTGCAGATGCTTCACCCGTTAACATGTGGTAGTGCAAACAAAGGAGATTATCTCCTTTTTCAAATGAGCACCATCAATGCTGCTATTCCATTTATTACACATTTTCCCACTCAAGTGTTCACTTTTGAAAGGCGACGCGTGTTGGCTGCGGGGACCTGGGTGAGGCAATGGAATAGTCTTTGAAGCAGAAGTCCCAGCCTGGTGGCAGCACCTGGGGAAATTATCGATCAGCAACACCGCTCTTGGGAGTAACACTGCCAACCAGGATGAGAAAAGGAGAAGGGGGAAAAAAAGCAACCCCAAGCCATCACAGGGATTTTATGGGCCGCGTGTCCTGAGAACCTCCACTCTGGTCCACCCACTGAGACAAAGCTATTTGTAAACACCAGATTGTGCTATCTTTTTGCCACCCTGATTGCTAATTAATCAGAAACAGAAGTGCCTGGGTGAGAAATACAAAGTGTCAGGGGAAAATGAATGGGAACCTGCGCCGCAACTGCTGTCCTCACTGCAGAAACACCCCTCTGAAGCCAACAGACTGGACTACAAAGAAAATGGGGGCTTGCGTTAAACCGGGACCCTAGGATCTAGCAATCCCCAGCCCCAAACACCTTTTTATCCTGTTTATTACAGAAATGACAACTGTCAGGACTGCGAAGAGCCCCAGCAGCTTCACGGCACTGCTCCGTTGCAGCCCTGACCCTGCCTGCTGCCACTTCCATTTCTGTCCCTGCGCCCCTCTCTCCTCCATGGTCTTCTGCGTCCAAAGCGTAGGTCAAAATTTCAAGCCTCATAAGTGTTCAGACTCTCAGCTGTACAACAAAGTGACACAAAGGACCCATAAGAAAGCTGCTGTGATATGTCAATTCACTTTGAACTGTCGCAGACGGATGAGGATCTGGGGCTGCTTCCCAGTCGGGCAGCCCTGGTTCACACCAGAAAGCCTTACCAGCAAACGCAGCCTCCAGTCAGAACAACCTGGTCCTAATTAGGACTGAGCTGTGGCACTTTAAAGGGGTTTAGTTACTGCTTTAACTGACCCTTCAGATGAAGAACTCCAAAAATCTGGACTGGATCCCAAACAATAACGGTGCTTATCAAGGCATCCTTCTGTCATCAGGCTTGCCAAGTGCCTCCTGTCTGTTTCTCATCATTATTTTGATGTTGCTGCTCCCAAAAACGTTGAATGTAACAGTTGCTTCTGTGGATTCACCGGGGTAAAATGCCTGATCATGTCTACAGGTTGCACCTTGCATCCTGACAGTAAGCTCCCAATGAGACAAGGGGGAGTTTCACCTCGTTAAAAATTAGGTTAGAGTCCAACCTGCTTGCTTCTTTTGCACTTTCCTGCTAAAGGTAGCAGTTTTAATAACATCATACTCCATTTTTTCCTAGCCTGGAGTAACAATATATCAAGTGTCCCCATTGCCTGAAGTCAAGCAGCAGCAGATGTATATTGCTGAAAGCCAGGGATCATGAGCTCCCAGAAAATTAGGAATATTTTAAAATTACTAGGCCAAATCTGCTCTCTCTGACCCCACTACAAACATTACATTTGCACAAGTGCCTTTCACAACCAAACTTACTATGGGAACATTTTCAATGTCATTTTGGTAAAATTTACTGAGTTTCCATTCTAACTGGGCAAATGACACATTCTGCACAAAATATTTGTCCAGTGAGTCAAAATCAGTTTTAAGTTATACTTTAAAGAAGGACATGGAGACCCCTTTCTCAAAGCACTTTGGCAGGAGAATATTATTTTGCACTGCTGCTCTGCCTCCCACCTCAGGCACCTCTAAGCATTTGTGCCCTCCTAAGGGCAAAATGCAAGTGGGGATTTATGCAATCAGACCTGGAATAATGCTAAAGGGACTTGCTTTCCACTGGGTCGGTGATCAGCAAACCTGTTGAACAATCCCTGGTGAGCTACCCACCAAAGTGGCCAAAAACTTGTGTCACACCTGAAAATCTTGGCCTAGCGTACTGGAGCCTTATAGTACTCCAGTGCAATGGGAAATTTTCACTATCCGTGTCCTCCAGATGGAGAGGATGATGCAGAAAGCAGTCGCTTGATTTTCATTCTTGGTAAGATTACAGATCCATAGAAAAATTTGGATCAGAGGAACCTCTGGGCAGTTTCTCCTTCCCAGTGCTGTACCGCTCTCACAACAAAGACTCTTTCCTCTGTGTTCACGTGGAGGGTAGATGCTCAATAAAGAGTAACATAATGGACCACATGGACAATACGGTCTGTTGGGAAAGTGCCAGCCTGCCTTCTCTGAAAGGAAATCCTTCTGGAAAGCTGCTGCAGTTGTAAGGGGTGAAGGCAAGCTTGGGGGTAACAGGGGTCCCAGGGACATGATACGGCTGGGCTTCCAGAAAGTTTTTGACAAGGTTCAACACCAAAGCTTGTTGAAACACCACCAATAGAATGCTGGGTGTTACCAGGAAGAGTGCTGAAGAACAAAACATGGGGCATCGACTTTGCCCACGGCTCTGCTCTCCACCCCTCAGGAGTGGGACGGTGGGGTTAGGGGAGACCTGGAGGGATGGCAACTGAAATGATGGAGGGGATGGAGCAACTGTCCTATGAGGACACACTAAAAAAGGCTGGGATTCTTCATCTGGGGAGGAAAAAAGCAAGTATGATGGTGGTTTACAAAACAGAGAAGGCGGTAGATCAAGTCACACTGTCATTTACCTGGTCACCTGGCCACCTATTTACCTGTAAACTGCTCTTCACCATCTCCTACAATGCCGGAGGCAGGGGGCACATGATGGAACGAACGGGAGCTCAGTTTAAAACAAAGACAAACAAATAGTTCCTTACACAGCGGGTGTGGGACCTCTGGGGCTGGCTGTCCTGGGCAGCTGCGTGAGCAGGCAGCATCGGCGAGGGAGAAGGCAAATTCACGAATAACAGCTCCATGCAGACACTGAAAAGAGCAGGCAGGGATGTACCCACCAATGTCTGCCTCGTAAAACTGCAGGCCTGAGTCAGATGCTAGAAAAATGATGGATTTAAACTTTAAAAACCCGAGGTTTCACATTACTTTGCATTTTCTGCTTGAATCCCTGCGTATCTTCTTGGGAGTCAGCAGCCCAGCTTTTGGCCTCCTTCTGGGTTACCCAGCCTAGATAAACATACGTGCTGCTGAAACTGTTTCCAGGAACGCCTTCCTCTGCCTGCAATCTCTTATCTCCCAGAGGAGATTGTCAGAGGGTACTTCAAAGCCCTTTGAAAATGGCCAGGGCTCTCCTGTAGCCCAGCAGATACCAGCACCCTCTCCCCAAGATGCCAACAGCCGCCCTGCGCAGGCATTCGGTGCCGCCTTATCACCACCACCACAACGAGCAGCGGGAGAGACTTTACCCCCTTGCTATCGCCGCCCAATCTTTAGTCTTTGCTCTGCGATACGCTGCCCGTCTTCTCCCCAGATTCACCCAGGTGGGTTGTGGCAGATTACAAAAATGAGGGGAAAGAAAAACGAGTGTTTTTTCTCAGCCCCGAGGAACAGTGAAGCCTGAAGCCTGCTGAGCTTGTAATTAAAATGTGGAAAGGCTGTGACTGAGCTCAAAAGATGGAAGAATGGGATACAAGGAGCAGAAAAATGCTGAGCACCAGGCTTCGGGCAACACGCCGTTTTGGATTAAAAATAAATGAGAAAATTGCCTATAGAGAGGGGAACGCAGGGGGAGAGGTGGCCATGGAAAGAGAGGATGACTGGGGGGGGCTATTTTTCGAGCACTGCCCTCAGATAAATCTTGTTCGGCGTTCTTCCGCCGAAAGACTACAAGGTGTAGTGAGGCAGAGGAAAGCGGTGCAGCTGTTTCATGGTGTTATTACCCCTGCTGAACCATGGAAGACCAAGTGCCTGCCAGGACAAAAGACAGGACTCTGTGCATGCAGCTCTCAATCCATCAGCAACTTGAAAATGGAAATGCGAAACATAGAAGTCACATTTCCGTCTGGAAGTTGTTTTCTGCCATCATTAACAAGTAGCACCACCACAGGGGCCAGCATCAGGGACACAGACGAGGTGGCCACAGAGGGCCCACGGCACACACATGGCCAGGGACATCCCACCGAGATAGGAAAAGTAGCATCTGTCTGGACAAGGACCCTGCTTTGTCCCATGTCCTATTTATCCCAACCATATTAACCCCATTAGGCCACTGCTGCTAAAATTACCATCACAGAGGGAAGGATTTTAAAAAGATGTTTGGAGGTAACTGAATAAATTGTGGACCAGGAGTCAGAAAAATCAGATAGGTACGTGGGGAGATTGGTGATGACAGCGCACTTTTTAGAAAGGGTGAGCAAAATAATTTGCAAGAGGTGTTGGGTTGGGATTGCATAAGCCAAGTGATTAAGCCTGTCCTCTGATGAACAATAACCAAAGGACTCCTATGTGACTCTGTGAGGCAGACACTGAAACTAGCTCCTTTGGGTAATGAATGCTTATGCACAGAAATGGCAGGCTAAAATTTACAGAGGACTTGAAGTAGGTGGGCTGGACCCAGGGGACCACCAAGAGCAGCAAAACTGAGCAGCAGTAGAGGGTCAGTATTCATCCCTCCCAGTGAAGGTAGGGGGAAAGAGCCATACACAGGCAATGACATTACAAGCACACCTGCAACGCCAGGAGCTTAACAGGGATCCCCGCTTGAGTCTTTTTCATGCTACATACAGCTTTACAGGTCTGCCTCTCTGCTGACCTCAGTGAAATGATTCCTCTTTCACCCCAAATAATAAGATCAGGATCAGACCTAAAATGCACAGACCTAAAGAACAACAGACGCCTGGTGACACCCTTGCACCCAGCACTAGCGTCTGAATCGGTGCCTGGGGCAGGTCTCCTTGCTCTGCGCTGAAGAGCCAAAGGAGCTCCCCAGACTGGTGCAGTCCCCTGCAGATCAGCAGGGCTGCTCCTCACGCTTCCTCCTCTGGACACAATTCCCTTGCTGAATTAAACAAGCTGGTCCAAGCTGGGGCTTCATGCCTTTTTTCATACGCATCACTGATTTATCCATCCTGTTAAAACAGAGTGGGGAAATAAATCGGTAACACTGAAGAATACTCTGCCTCAGATGGTAAAGTTCATTGGATTACACAACTGCTTGCTCCCCAGTTTATACCATAGAGGACTGCACTAAATGGGTAATGAACAACCCTCATCACATTACATCTTCCCACTGGCTGCCAGCAATGTGGGAAGCTATAGCTTCAGAAGGCCCTATTGGATCTTGGGGCCCTGCTGTTGGCCTGGAACCCATCCTGCTCTTTCAAAAACATTAAATACATTAGGATGGCCGTGCTGGTTGATGCCAAAAGTCCACCTCATCCCACATCCTGTCCCTAGCCAGCACAGATGCTTGGGAAGAGAGTGTAAGAACCGAGCAAACACAGTGATTTTTCCTTATAGTGTGCAGTGATACTTCCTCCCAGCTTCCAGCTATCCGCAGCTTTGAGACTTCCTAAAGAAAAGGCTGTGGTTTTGTACCTAACAGCCCTCCTTGGGGCTGTTCATTTCCCCATGCATTTCTTTAATTGGGCTTTTAATCTACTTATGCCTAAAGTAGGTAAAAGTAGTTTCCCCATTGCCCAGGAGTCGCTTTGCCAGTTCTTCTGAGCTTTATAATGTCTTATTCTTTCCTGAGTAGTTGTTTTTCCCCTCTCCCTACCTTGCTGCATGCCAGGGCGATGCTAAAGGCAGAAGTTGACAGAGATCCCTTCTGTACAAACCCCTGAGCACGTCGATTATCTACTAGAGCTCAGAAAGGTTGCTCAATTGTAAGGGCACTCACATGCTTCAGCAAGGTTCAATGTTTCAGCGTAATACATATGACAATATTAGGTCAGCTGCATGTAGTCATACAAAAAGAACATCTCTTGCAGCAGTCTCTCCCTCCCTGTGGTCAGTAACTGATGTCTAGGAAGAAAATAAAATGCAAAGTAAGATTGTGGTGAAGTTTCCTTAGAGATAGCCTCTCCCAGCTGGGTTTGAATGCCACATTTGTCAATGTCTCAGCTCTAGTCAACCCTCAGTCATACCCTAGAGGTGTCCAATGCACAAAATACATGGGGAAAAATGGTAAAGGTAACAATTTTTTTCCATTAAAAAAAAAAAATATCCATTTTTCCTAGAGCACATTGATTTGTTATGAAAGTAAACAAAATCCTCTCTTGGGAACTTGCATCCACCACAAAGTAGCAGTGATTTCAGTGTTCCTGGAAAACCTTACATACAGCGGGCTTACTGCAACATGCTCTTATCAGCCTCAGCTGCCAGCCCATCCAGTATCTCAAGCAGGGCAGCTGAAGGAGCCTTTTGATCACAGCAGCATGCACACGCACGTTACCCTGGCGTAAAGGATGACCTGAACTGCCTTAGCCTTGTCCAGATGTTGGGATGTGTAAGACAGCAGCTCGCCTCAGCAGGAAAGCAATGCTCCACAGGTAGCAGAGGGATTTTTGTGCATGGATTTGGCAACGATGGGTTCTGGGCTCTCAGCTAGTGCAGCCCCTTTTCCTGCAAAGTCCACGTGCAAAGGTGGGGTGACTCGGTCTCCAGCGAGCACACCTCGACTTCACGCTGCCTAGCACATAAACCCAGTGGAAGTGATTCTCCAAAGGCACCAGCAATGGCAGTGGTGATTCAACACCAGGTACTCACCAGAAAGGAGCCCACTGGCAGCTCAGGCACCCGGGCAGGGTCACTGTGCTGCAGGCATGACCCGGTGAACAAGCCTCACAGCAGTCCCCACCGTATCAGGTAACGAAGCAGAAAAGAAGCCAAGACTTTTTTTCAGTGACGAACTGACCATGGGGAAGATGAATGGCATCTCCTTCCTCTACTTCGTGCAGGCTGCATGTGTTTTGATGGCTGAAAATACATCAGCCTTATGACCTGGGAGTCAGGTGGCATGGGAGGGCATCCCGCTATGCCACCCTGGTCTGCCCGCTCCTCAGCTCACGGGAAAACAAATGCAACGGTGACAGTTTACAAACCTCGTCCAGAGCAAAGCCCCTTCTCCAGAGCGGTTTCGTAGCAGGACCACCAGCTCTGCAGGGATGCCCAGGGGTCCAGGTGCTGCTTCCCCACTGGGCTCACACAGCTCCAGGGCAGCCGTCACGGCACCGAAAGGCGGAAGGTCCCTGTGCTGTGCCCACACAGGAGCCGGGCATGAACAATGTCCAGCCTCACACGCCTTGGCCCCAGTGCCCCAGCACGGGGGATGGGACCCAGGGAAGGGGTGACAAGACTCTTGGTGCCAAGAGGAAAGGGGCTCCGCTCTTCAAAAAATGCCCTCTCTGGCTCCTCCAGGGCATGCATGGCACAACATGCGGCGGGTGAAACACCACACCACCGGTCTTGGTGTCCCCCCAGCTTGGCGAGGCTGTGCTCCTGCCGCTCGCCCCGCTTTTGGGAGCCAGGCACAACAAGCCTGCCCGTGCCTTGGGGGCCGCAGCAAGAGGCTGCCGTGCTGCCGGGGAGGCAGAAAGCCAGCCATCGCACCCTTCCCACCCAGCCCAGCCCCCTGGGGACGGGGCAGCGCAGGGGAAAGTCTATTTTTTAACCACAGAGGCCTTTTGCTGGGGCACTGGGAGCGCAGCCCCGGGCTGGCAGAGTGGCTGCCGCTTCCCTGCCGGGTATCAGCGCGGTGCACGGCCAGGGATTGCCCTCCAGCCTCCCCGAGCGGGCAGCAGAGGCAGATGCATACACAGGTCAGAATTTATTTCCAAATACCTCATTTATATCATTCTCACATGAAATATTTCTTTCGGAATATAGCCTACACTTAGAAAACAGAAGAGAGTTTGTTGGGTTTTTTTATAAGGCACATCAGATTATAGACTACATAGAGACATCTCCCCCTCACTTGCACTTGTAAAATATTGGTGATTTTAAAAGTAATATTTCTAAAACCTAGACCCTGTGTAGCCCTGTGTAGAGCAGTATTCATAGTTATTAGACCTCAGTTTACATACACCTAGTAAAGGGCTATAACAAGTTGTATATACATCACATTTTCAGAAACAGTCACAGCTGGCTACATTTAAAAGTAATGCTACTCCAGACTATGAAACAGGCTGCTTATAAAATATAACCTACTGCTTCCAGTACGGCATGATACAAAGCAGTATGATCTTACAGAAGAAATTTTGTTATTTTTGCAAATGGAAGCTGCTCAGATTCAAGCCTGTCTCCTCCCCAAACCCACATTTTTGATCGACTGAGACCATTTTACAGAGAAGCAAAGCACCCAAGAGAAATCTGGCTTTATGTTTTTCTCCAAGATGACGGTATGACTGCATATCTGAAATCCTGTCAAAGCATTTGAGTAAGAAATATAAAGGCTCAGATGTTAACTTCATGACCAGTAAACATTAAACCACTACCAACCAGATGCAACCAAGTTAAATGCATCCAGCTTCTGTGCTATGGAAACTGTTTTTCCAGGCTGTTCCAGTGCAGAAGCCAACACATTTTTATTGAATCAGGCCCTAGGTAAAGATTTCCATCCCATTTTCAAGTTTTCAGCGATGGAACATTACCCATTCTGCACTCATTTCACTGTAGAGAAGGAAAAAATACTGTCTGTGGAGCCTATGCCAATACAGCCCAGAATCCATTTACATAGTGTCATTTTCTTTAATGGGCCAGGAGGTAAACCATGGTCAGCTTTATCAACTCAAATGGCTTCCACAGTTCTTCTTTATATCAGGCATTGATTCATTTCTGGTGAAAAAAAGGTTCTGGCTTTCTGTCACTGCAGTTTAGTTTAAGACTATGAAAAAGGTCACTTCAAGGCTATGGCTGAAAGAAAAAAAAAAAAAGAATATAATCTGATCTTGAAATATCTAGGGGGAAAAAAAAAAAAAGTAGTCAGAGCCATAAAAAGGCAGACAGCACAAACTAAATGTCCTCTGCAGAATAAGTTAAAATACTGATTCTTGCAGAGAGTCACGTTACCCCTCAGGTCTTTCGAACTTGCCGGGGCTGGAATTAGGCTTAGTTTAGTAGGAACCAGATTTAGTCAGAGAGTAGGTCACACTCAACTCTGCACTACGTTGATCACTCAGCTACATTTTAGGCACATTTCAGTTGATCTGTTGGACTGATCTGGGGGGGGGGGGGGGAAGTTAAATTGCCAGGGTGGCCTCAGCCAATTTCACGACTATGAGCTTGGACAAGATTCAACAACAAGCAACTGCCCTGAAGGGAAACATTAACTTGGTTGGAAACAGCATCATGAAGAGGACACAGCAGCCTCAGTTTCTAGAGTCCAGTTTGTTATAAATCTTGATCTGCCTGATTTGTTATTTGTTTAGCAGCCTTAAAAGGTAAGGAGGGGCATCCTGAAATTCTTGGCTGTAGACTTAAAACCAGATACGGTTTACATGGTGCTGCACTGATATTTGTTACATCTCTTTAAAAAAAAATAATAAAAAACCCCCAACACAACAGCATTTACATTCCTTTCAGCTGAAATAGATGAACTGTCGTCATGTCTGCAAAAATACAGAGGAAATCGCCACTGCTCGAGGTAGCGAGTTAAAGCTTGGTCATGTTCCTCGGGCTTCCACGTGGCTTCCTAGGAAGGGCAGGGGAAGGAGGACAGAAAGGACTTTCACCCAGTCAGGAGGTGACAAACAAGATGTCAGCTCCGTAAGGGATTAGGTTCCCTCACCCCATGCTGAAGGTATATTCATGACCTTTCCAACCATGGCATTTGCGTATAGATTACACCTCTCGCATATCCTTTTTAAAGCAATCCCTAAAGCGTTGGCTTGGGAAGACACAGAGAAGAGAGCAGGAGTGGGGTTTTAAAGCTACGAATGTCAGTTAGGAGGCACAGTGTTATTTTTCCCTTTGACTGTCCATGTACAGAGCTCTACGTTTCCACAGTCGCTCACACGTTCCTCCACGAAGCCCTGGCAGCAAAGGCCTCTGGTGTGCTCCTCCCCGTTGCATACACCTTGTAACACAAGAAGTTGAATCCTTTGGACAAATCCTTCTACCCTCACAGACGTGTGGCACTCTTCTTCCTTAATGAGAGGTTTTAGTCACGAACTGGATGCCAGACCTGATTTATAGCAATTATTGAACTAAGAATCCTTCTGCCACCCTCGAAAGGGCAACCAAGATATCCAGTAGCAACATATACACATACATACAGATCTACACTATACACTTGGGACAACACAGAATGAGAATTCAGCTAATATAGCCTCTATTTGATTTCCTCAGAGCAGCACTCAAGTCCTTGCAACCCCTATACAAAACAGCAGTATTTTTTCCACCAGGATTTGGAGAGGTTTTTCATCTTGTCTGGAGTCCTACACTTGGATTTCTTTGGTTGCTGCTGGGTATCCGAGTACTGAATACCAGCCACGATGGCCGCATCAAAGACCTCCTTGAGGTTTTTCTGAGTCAAAGCAGAGCACTCGATGTAGGACGCGGCTTTTATTTCCTCAGCACAGAGCTTCGCAGCCTCCTCCAAGACCGGCTTTTCTTTGCACTTGTCCAGCTCGATGAGAACTTTGACATCCTCCCGGAGGTCCGACTGCGTCCCAACCAGGATAATGGGCGCCTTGGGGCAGTGGCATCGGATTTCGGGAACCCACTTCTCACTCACGTTCTGGAAGGACGAGGGGCTCACCACGCTGAAGCACAGCAAGAAGATGTCCGTGTTGGTGTAGCACAGAGGCCTGAGCTTGTCGAATTCATCCTGCACGGAATGAAATCGCGTTAGCACCCAATGGAAAGAGCACATCAACTCTGGAGGACACCCCAGTATGCTCCCAGCCCTAGCCTGCGGCTGACCTTTGGGGAAGCTGAGGATCACCTGCTGCTGCCATCTTGAGAGGCACTTCCACACGAGCACCCAGGCCACCCAACAAGGTGTGTCACGAGCAGGAGTTGCCCGTACTTAGCCTGAGGTCTCATGGCTGCTAGCCAGCAGGCACCCTGCCACTGTCGGGCACGCAGGACGAAGGTGGTGACTTCCCCACGTAGCTGAGATTTTCTGACTAATGCCGCAGCTTGTTTTGAGTGCTTAAATATTTCCTTCGCTCTTTGTACACCGGCCCTCTGCCCTATTTCAGCAAAGGAGCAATTCCGTGGGAAGCAGGTTATGGCACACGAGCGACAAAGCCAAAAGTCAAAGTATGGGAGGGAGGAGGTACTTTCTACAGGTCCACCTCTCACAGGGGTGATTCAGCGAGCCGCTCTGATGAGGAGCACCCGTGTACCTCAAAGCTGCTCTGCCAACACCCCTACCTCCAGATACAGGCAAGAGCAGAGCAGACAAGCGGCAGCAAGCATACCTTTCCTGGAATCGGCTTTTAAACTGGTGACTACTTAACAACATCCTAAAGGATATGGGAATAATTTCCCTGCCATTGTGCCCAGGGATTTAAATCTGATGGCAGCAATAACGACTCACAATGTGCAGGCTTAACATGCCAATGGCATAGAGTAAGAGCTTTACTTTTCCCTCCCACCCATGCCACATCAAACAAACTGCGAACAAGCCTCCCAGCACTACCTTTCTTGGCTTTTTTTTTTCCTTTTAGTGCAAACTCCAGCAAAGCAAGGCCCTTTTTCAGCTTCAGGATCTAGCCACAAGAAAGCCAAACACCTCATGGTAACAAAGGCGTGCTGATCCTCAGCGAAGAATGCAGCAAGAAGCAAGGGTTAACTCCAGGCAGGCTGCTTTTATGCTGACAGCAGAATAAAAGCAGGGTAACACTAGCAGCCTAAACAGGTAGGATTTGCCTCAGCGGCACTGACATTTAATTAAAATGGACCGTGTTCTCAAAAGCTCTGAATTGAAAGTGCAAAGAACACACACAGCTGAAAACATCTCTCTGGTACCAACAGTTTACTGCTGAATTGCAAGTCCCATGTTAATTTTCAAGATGTGAAGTTTTGCTTTAAAGCCTCTGGAGGCCCAGGGTATGCAGTTTAAAGCCCCCTGGAAGCTTCAGAAGTCTCATTTCACTTGAATGAATTTCTTCCAGCAGCATCTCCGAGAGAGACAGCGATTTATAAAACACAAGCCAAGAAAGCAAGCTTCATTAGCTCTCGTGATTCTCAGCTTAAGCCTCAGAGGAAACCAGGCTCTCACCACTTGGCTCAAGAGAAACCTTGCGTTTACTGAGAGCTGCCTCTCTGAACGACGGGGCCATTTACAGAAAGGCATCTCACCACGTTGCCTCTTCTTGCTACATGATAAACCTCAAAAGGGCTTGATTCAATGTGTTTGAAAGCCAAACCCAGATCTTAAGGGTTTCTATCCAGACAAAATAGTGCCCTTTATATTTCAAGTACACTCCTGCAGTTTCAATGGTAGGTACATGACCTGCAGGGACTCTACACCTCTTCGGGCTGGAGACGCTGAAATACAATTTCCCTCTCCCTGGAGTGCTTTTTTTGCTGCAGATTTCAGCAGCCATCTCACTGCAGCACTGTTTTACCAAAGTATCCAGCTAGGTATCTTTTATTCAGGATGACTTCTGTTGGTTTAGATAGCCCCTTCATTTTTAAGGCAGTGACTCTACCCATTCCAGCTGCATTGGGGCAGCCAGAGCAAGCATCTTAACCATTAACAGCAGTGAAGGCAAGAGGTGACTGGACCTGCCCGTCCCTCCTGCAGCTTCTGGTTGCATTTCCACAGGCGCTGTCTGTCCACTGGCTGTCACCCGATGGCAATTTCACCTGCCACACTCTGCATGCGAACACACACAGCCGAGGCTGTTGGGGCACCACCCCGTCCCTTCAGCAGGGCAAGAAATTATGGGACAGTTTTGCTGTTCTACTTCATATTGTTACCCGCAGAAGGCTGCTTGTAGTACTTTAGCTTCGGTTTGTAGGGCATGTGGGAGCCCTACGCTGCCGTCTAGGACTGCACAGCCCTTCAAACCCCTTTCCTAAGTAGGGCGCCCAGTTATAACTCATCTAAATAGGTTTGTATGTTAAGGCCACTGAGATTTTTCATCGTGGTTTTGGTGAAGGCGTAGACCCAGGTGCACAAAGCTGCGCAGGAACCTAACTCCCGCTGCCTTTGAACACGAGCTTGGTAGCAAAATACTTTGGGCTACTTTTGGCTATCCAGACTCAACCCCTGGCAAGCACTGTTGCACCCTGTTCAGGGTGGTACAAGATAGGGACTTGCAGAAAATATAAGGCGGTAAGAAATGGGTCCTTTTTATGATTCAGGCAAACTAGGAGCTGAGAGGCATCAGCCACCCTCAAACCTTCAGGACTTAGCCTACAGCAAACCTCGGCTTTGGGACGGCAGCACTTTTTAAGGCAGTGGGAATGGCAAATATGAAGTCTCCACGGGCAACACCCAGTAGGACTTTTTTCTCCCTTAAGCTTCTGCCCCTGCAAAAACACAGTCTCCATCTCTGGACACCTACAGCTGTGGATGCTTTGCATGCGCACATCCCAAACGCCGTAATTCTTAAACCTGCAGTTATTTAGCAAAAATAAAGACAGTGACAACCGCTCAAAGAGAAAACCAGGAGGCCCTTGAATCCCCAATATGTTCAGCCTTTCTAGTCAGGCTAAGCAGAGCAGCAGCTTGAGCCAGCAGAGCAGCAGCCTGTGCCCAGCCCCTATACGGAGGCACAGTACGGCCCCCACCCTTCAACAGACGCCAGGCAAAGCAGTGGGTTAAGCAGCAGTGAAAATGATAGCAGTTTAATAAGATGATCAAACACTGGGAATCCTTTCAAATCCATGAAGTCATCAGCAGGACTACTTTGCGCAACAACTTCTCCCCTCCCGCTGTCACTTGAAACAAATAAGTGGCTTCACTGACCTGACCAGCTGTGTCGCAGAGCTGAAGTCTCACCGGCTTGCCATCGACAGACACGACAGCTTTGGAGAGAAAGGAGGAGGGAGGGGGAAAAGCGTGGTGAGTCCAACTTTACACATTTTCCATTAAGGGAAAAAAAAAAAAAAAGAAAGGAAAGAAGATTTACCATCCCTTAGCTCTTTTAGTCTTCTCTTCAATTAGTTGAGATTTAACAACTTAACAGAGCTGGAAGGGAGTCTATCGCTAACACTTGGGCACGCACCAGCCCTTCAGGGCTTTCCGATTCATTTCACTGCAAGAGATGAGGTAGGCAGTGACTGCACTAACCCTCAGCTGGCAGCGGGGAGAGCGAGCCAAGCGGTCCGCATTCTTTTTCTGCTACAGAGGGTTTAGTTTATTATCCTCCTGTACATCTTCAGCACGCCCGGGACACAAAAAGCCCCCCGCTGAACCAGAGAGAAAACCCAGAACCTCCCCCTTGGCAATGGTGAGACAAGCAAGCGTTTAAGCTTTCCTTTCAGGCGCTTCCTATCTCGCCCAGAGCTGGAAGTTTTCGACCGGAGAGTTCACAATTAAAGCCCGGCTTCGGCCGCACGGCCGGGCGCGACACCAGCTGCCAGCCTGGCTCCGCGACGCGGGAGATCAGCCGGCGCTGCTGGCTGCGATGGAAGTCTAAGGAACTCCGGTCCTGCCCGAGGAGGGTCCTGCCCCAAATAACTAAACAACGAAAGAACCGAAGCTGGACACCCCCACCCCCCCCCGCCCCGAGCAGCCCCGCCACGGCCCCGGGGGGAGGCACAGGCGGGACGCGCCGCTGCCCGCGGCGGCAGCACCCCCTCCCGCCGCCCCGGTCCCCGCGGCAGCCCCCGGCCCTTACCGGAGAAGTTGTCGAAGGCGGTGGGGATGTACTCGGTGGGGTACCCGTTGGTGGTGTAGCTCACCACCAGGCTGGTCTTCCCCACGGCGCCGTCCCCCACCAGCACGCACTTGATGCTGCGCCGCGGCTCGGCTCCGGCTCCGGCCCCGGCTCCGGCCCCCGCCGCGGCCCCGGCCCCGGCCCCCGCCGCCCGGCAGCGGCCGCCCAGTGCCGCCCCCAGCGCCGCCGCCGCCCGGCCGCTGCGCACCCTGCGCGGGGGCACCGGCGGCACCTCGCAGCCGCCCGGCACCGGCTTGCTGATGTAGCCCGCCTCGCCCTCCTGCTGCGGCGGCATCCGCGCGGCGACGCGGAGCCCCGCCGGCCGGGGGGCGGCGCGCGGCCCGGGGCCGCCGGCCGGGGGGCGGCGGGGCGCGGCGGCGGCGGGCGGGCGGTGCGGGGGCCCGGCGGGCCGGCAGGCGCGGCGCGACCGCCGCGAAGCCAGCCCCGGCGCCGCTGGCTCTTCCCGGGCGCAGGCGGCGGCGGCTCCCGGAGCAGCCGGCGGCGGCAGCTCCCGGAGCAGGCGGCGGCGGCGGCGGCGGGATCCCGGCTGGGCTGCGCTCGCCTCGCCCCGCGCTACCAAGTCCCGACCGCCGGCCCCGCGCCTCCGCGTGACATAGCGCCGCGCGGGGAGGAGCCGGCGCCGCGCGGCCCGGCCCGGCCCGGCCCGGCCCAGCCCGGCAGGCGGCGCCACAGCGCCCCGCGCCGCCCGCCCCGACGGCCGCGGGCGGGCGGGCAGGGGGCGCGCCGCCGCCGCGCGGGCGCGCCCCTCATTGGCCCGCTCGCCCCGCCGCAGAGCGCGGCGACGAGCCCCGCGCCGCCATTGGCTGGCGCGGCGGGGGCGCGCCCGCCGCCCGCCCGCTCGGGGCCCGCGCCCGCCCCTGCCCCTGCCCGCGCCCCTGCCCGCCGCCGCTGCCGCGTCCGTGTGCGGTAGCGGGGCGCGGCGGGCCGGGGGCTGGCTGCGGGCACAGCGGCGGCCCGGAGCAGGGCAGCCCCGCGCCCCCGCCGGCACGGCGCGATCGACGGGCCTTAGCAGGGCGGGGCGCACCTCGGTTGCGGCGGGTACTCTCGGCGCGTTTGCCGCGGGAGCGGTGGGCGCTGAGTAAGCTCCCACCTGCAGGGCTGGGGAGGGGTAAACTGGGCCGCGTGCCGGGGGAAAGGGGGGCTACGTTCTTAGCAGCGTTGAAATAAGTTGGCCTTGGGAAGTTTTGCGGTTGAGCGCAGGAAGGGAAAGGCTGCTAAAAAGTTTGGCTCTGCCCTAAATTGGGAACGTTATCAACACATTGCTTCGGGGGACCTGAAAAGCACTGTGCAGACATGAACGGTGCCACCTGAGAACCTGGGATATAGATGTTAGTATCCTCATTTTGCAGAGGGCAAGTGCAGGTAGCTTAGACGGCTTAAACGTCAGGATTTCAGTTTACCCTTTTCAGCATCACTGAGTTCCTAGTGCGACCTGCAGTGCTGCTTCCCCATTTCCCTCGCTGAAACGGAAACCCACATGATGCAGCTGGTTTCGTACCGCAGCGTGTGCTGCAGCTGCCCGTCGTGCCCCAGCTGCCTCTCCCATGCTCACTGGAGGAGCTGGAAACATTGGGCCTACGGGGCTGTCATCTTCCTGCTTCTAGGAACCCTGGCGCTGCGTGGTCTGACCACTGAAGGCCCTGCCAAGGCGTGTCCCTCGTGGAAATAAGCACTCAGTACAGCTAAGCTTGCTTTCCTATGTGCACTGGCCTCTTCCATGGCAACAGCCACTGTGGCTGTCCATAGGGTCTTGGCGCTCGTGCACTTAGACAACATTTTGGGCACCCCAGAGCAGGGCCAGAGCCAAGGTGCTCCCTGGCTGAAGGCAGCTGGGAAGATCCCAAGTTGTATGCCCTCTGCGTGCAGTTGGAGGGGTGGGGAAGAAACAGCTCCCTGGAGCCCGGCGCCGGGGCGGCAGCACTCGCCCACTCCCTGGTGGAAACACAGCAGCCAGCAGAGCACAGGGGCTCAGTGTGACCCCCATGCTCAAGACCCATTGGGGCCACTGACCCACGTGTGGGACTCCCCAGTCCTGCAGAATTCCCTTC
Organism: Ciconia boyciana; assembly: GCF_034638445.1. NCBI lineage: Eukaryota > Metazoa > Chordata > Aves > Ciconiiformes > Ciconiidae > Ciconia > Ciconia boyciana. Next base: position 82,958,136 of record NC_132936.1, read on the forward strand.
CCCTAAATAAGCAAAGACAGTGCTGTCACATACGGGAGTTAGTGACAGAAAGAGGCATCACAGGGCACCCAGCTACAACCAAGAAGCATTTCCGTCAGGTGCTTTCATATATTGGTCCCCCTGTGATGAAGCCTGAGAAGAGGAGATCACCCAAGCAGCTGAGCTTTGCCAGGATCGACAGCCAGAAGGATCGGAGTGGGAGCCTGCCTGTGCTCAGGCATGTACTAAAATAACAGAAATGGCGTAGTTCGTACATTTGGTTATTTTGGTGCAAGTCCTCGTGGGGATACCTAGGTTAGAACAAAAGAATCCTATTTTAATTTAGTGTAATTATAGCCTGTCTACCTACAAAAGCTGAATTGCTCTAACAATACTGTTGCAGCTAACTCCCCAGAGTATGGATGCAGTTGTGCTGGGATAACGCTGATACGGCTTATTCTTGTCGGGAAAGGGAAAAACATTACGTGTGTAGGTGCAGGCTCGCTTTGCAAACAGCTGCAGCTGTTTGAAAGGTTACCACCGTGGCAGCTTGTTGCCACACTTGTTCTCGGGGTTGCTCCCTCCATAGCAGAGCCCTAAAGTCTGCGTGCTCCACAGCCACCTGGCTGCAAAGCCTTTGTTTAAGTCAGTATTAGGCAGCTTCAGCCCAGCAGATGTTTCACTGAAAGGGGTGAGAAGGCTTTGCGTGGCTGCGCTGCTGTAATGGCTGAGGGGGCTCAGAGTTACCTGTAGCGTGGTAACATCTTGAGCACCGATGCTGTTTCAACAGTGAATCACATAGCTTGGTGTAGGAGTGACACAGATGACAAATCACATCCCTGATCAAAATTGGGTACCAATCCCAGTACCAAAAATTGTTACAGGTCCTTCTTTTCCTTTAGCTGAGCCAGGAGGAAAATGGGTGAATTGCACAGACTTGTGTCCCTTCTTCTGAATTGAAAGCAAATCGCTTCAGTGAAACTTTGAAGGTAGTAAGGATCTACACAAGACAAGGAATAACATCGTCAGTCACTTCTGAAAAACTGCATGGAGCATGGAGACTAGATGCTGTTATGTCTGATGCATTTGCTCCCTACTGCTCTGTGCAGGGGGCAGAGCCACATTTGCAGTCCAGCGTCTCATTTTTACTCTGCATGGTTCTGAGTGTATACAGAGCTGAATCTCTACACAAGACAAGGCAGTGCTAACAGAAGGCACATACAATGGGAAAAGGTACCACTTTTAAGGCTCTAGTTCCCTGTGAGAGTTTAGTCTTCAGGCTCCAAGCAGCACCCGAGAAAGTTCTCCCCTCCACACATGAGCTTTGATAGAAAGGCCTGTTATGCCTCAGGAGCAGAGCTGTCAAAAGGAGTCTCCATCGCCATGCCCAGATGCTTGTTACCCTTCTCCTGCCAGAGCCCAGCAGTCGGCAGTTTTCCATCTCTAGAAATCCAGAGGAACTTTCCACCTCGGGGAACAAGAAATTGGAGAAAAGTCAATAGACCAGACTCGGGTCATACCACATTTATGCAAGGAAAGAAATAAAAGGAGAACTATAATTAAATTTTAAGTATATTTTACTCTCAGCAGCATCCCCCCATAAATCATGTACCTTGTTAGTACTGTGGAATGTCATGTGATGCTGGAAGTCAGCATACGGTAAATATGCTGACGGTAAATAAGCTGACGGTAAATACAGTAAATACCGTATGCTGGTCAGCTTTGGCCATCTTGGGCAGCGTGTCATGGCATGCTGGAGTCATGACAGCAGATGAATTTCTGTCCGTTTTGGACAGTGTGCCAGCTGAAGGTGAGCAGACATACTGCAATCTCTGATGCCAGGACAGAATATGACCTAACTGAGGACACAAAGACACCTGAGCAATGTCACCTCTTATCTGCAGTGACAAATGGCAAATCTGTGGCCCGTATCAATGCTGCGATGAGAACTCATTAAGAGGAAAGACGCACAACCACAAGAAAAACTCCTGTAGGTGGGAGATGAGGGGGCAGGCAATATGCACTGGGTGAGAATCCGTTTGAACGGTGTCAAAAGATGATGTGAGAAAGCTCTTCATGCAAATGCTGCCAGCGAAAAATGCCACATGCACATTTTTAAACACCTTCGGTAGACAAATACAGTCAGTGCATTGAGCTAAGGAGGCTCCAGTGAGATAGCTATAACGGTCTGCATTGTTTCTGTGCTCGGGGAGGGGGGCGTGAGTGGATTCAGAGCTGCATGGTTGCCCTATACTGTAATGTACCCTACCACATACAGTAGCCTTTTGTGTAAGAGGATGAGCTAACTGGTTGTTTTGCAGAGGGGGGGCCCGTTTGCACCACAGCAGCAAGTCAGAGGAGCTCCCGGGCAGCCGTGCTGGCGGTGGGCTGAGGGTGCACTGGTGGAGGGATGCTGTAACAGATAGCCGCTGTCTACAAAGCTTTTGGCCTCAGCCCTATCGCATGCACACATCTTACAGGTTTGAACCCAATTGTTTTCAGAGCTCTGAGCTGGGGGATAAACAGGCTTAAGTCCACGTAGGTCAACAGGGTGGCAGTTGTCTGTCTCAAGGCTGAATTTGGCGTATTATCAGCTAGTTCACAGAAAAGCTCTTGCTCTATCTTACATGCTTGCGTTAGTCAAATATTATTCTTTGAGAAAAATGACAGAGAGAGGAAATTATTTTATCAAGACGTGAAGTAGGTCATTGTTATATCCTGGTTTATCATTTTCCCTGCGATATAAAAAATATGAGCTGGATGCTGGCCTTGTAGAATGAAAGCTTGCCTTTTTTTTTCTTGTAGAAACTTGAAAAGCCTGACCCGGAGACAGGCGAGGGAGTGAGGCGGCGCGCTCCGAGCATGACGTGATGCCCTGCTGCTTGTTCAAGGGAAGGGTACAGCCTGCTCTGCAGGGCTGTCACCAAGATCTTGTTCTTTGTCGAGAAGAGCAACCCCAAGGTCTGGAAAAAAACCATCTGTGATGTACCCCTTCATTTTCCAAAGAGCAGGATCGTGCTGACGCTGCTGAGCTGACTGGTGGCAGAGGACGTGGGGAGAAAAGAAAGGGGAAGTCTCAGGGAGCAAAGAAAGGGCAACAACCTGGAAAGAAACGGCAGCTTGTATAAAGGACGGCTCTGACCTGCTCTGACTTTTGAGGCTGTTCTTTGAGAACTAGGAGGGAAAAGGGGTAGAGAAGTACAAGATATTGCTGCTTTTATTATATATTTGATTTGTAATTAAAAAACCCCCATGTATTTGCCAGGGCTTTTTTTAAAGAACATTTTCATCACCCAAGATATTGATCTCAGGAAAGTTTTCACTACCTGGGGAAAGGGATCAGTAACCGCACACATTATTAACACAATAAACTCTCCCCACCCCTCCAGCTAAGTTCTGATTGAGAAGACACTACCAAAAACGCACAGGCAAAAAGGATTGTTGAGATAAACCTGAAAAACAAAACAAAACAAAGCACAATTACTTCAAGCCTCCCAAATTCCTAGTTAATTCAGAAAACAAATTAACCCTAACCTGCTATCTGCGGTGCCTCTGCAGGGGAACCACGGTGGGAGGTGATCCCTTTATCTTGCTTTCAAAATCCTTTTCAGCTGATCTGGGGTCACAGCTGCTCAAAAGTGCTGCATGTCCTGTATTTTGTGTGCTGGTCACCGGTTTGCCTGCTTGTGCTGAAGCCCCTCGCTGCCCTAGGGCTGCCCCACACCCCTCCAGGCACACCAGAGGTGGGAGCTCTGCTCGGGACTGGCCGCTGTTCCCAGGGCTCTCCCTGCCGGGTCTGGGCGAGGACCGAGCAGTGGCCCCAGCAGGTCGCCTGGGCACTGCTGGGGACAGACTGAGTAAGGTCTCGGTGGTGGCAGATAAATATCTCGGTAAGAAAAGTAACAAAGATACCAGTTTTGCCAAACATCTGAATGAAGGAACTGCCCCTGCCCTGTGGCATACTGTATTTCATTGCCCTCCTGCTCACTGGCATTTATGACCTGCCATGCTATTTCTGCCTCGGGAGCCCCAGTTTGCAGAGACAATCGGGAGAGAGGAAGGTAAATCCAAGGACTAATCTGGAGGAGAAGAAAACATGCTTGGGCAATGTGCTGCACATTGGTGGGGCTGGTGAGTGGCAGAGGAGAGAGCTGAGCAGAGAAACGACAGCTCAGTTTGGACACGTGTCTCCGAGGAGCCAGGGGCAGAGCAGCTAGCACTCAAAACAGGGATGGTATCTGCAGCACGGATGCTTTTTGCCACACTGCCCTTCAGCCCATATGTGAATCCCCTTACTAGCTTTTCTTAGGTGCCACAACCCCACCAGTTCCCCAGGTGGACTCCCAAAACAGCTGTCAAAATCCTAGTCCGCCGCTCTTTCCAGCAGCTGGGAAAAACTTTCCTTCCTACGACACAACCCCCTCCCTATCAGCACAGACTAGCGGGTAACTTTTCTGCTACAGCCTTCCCGACATTTGTAGCACTCCTGGGAAGAAATCCTGCTGGCTGCCTCTGCCGGTTCCTGCTCCAGCCCTGCTCTCATCCCTGCTGTGAGCACTTTCTTCAGCCTTCACCCATGCTTGAGCTGAGGTGACCTGCATTTATGGGCATCTTCACATGACCCCACGGGTAGATCTCCATGGCCTTCATGCCCAAGCCTAGACTGCAGTCCACCATCTCCCATGTACACTCCTACCCCAATCTTCAGTGTCATAATCTGTATTCCTGAAGTCGTCTGTATCTCAGAGGTATTTTCTGTACAGCAGACATTTTCTAGCCAAGCTAAAAGACCTTTATCGGTTTTCCTCTCAGGATTATGCCAGGTGTCTGTTTTGGTTTTATACTAATTAGACACCCAGAGTCTCTTTGAATGGGGATGAAGCCCAGCAGTCCGTTTGCACCAAAATTCATCACCCTTCTCCGTGCACCTCACTGGCACGCCGTACCCGAACCCCTCACCTTGCCAGAGTTTCAGGCCTCAGGGCTGCTTCAAAAGGGAGCCAAGTTCCAGAGCAGCCTGCCGGACCTGGGGTTTCCTCCCCAAAATGTCCAACCTGGTGGCACGACAGATGTAAGGAGCCTGATCTCCCAGGCCTGCAGAGGGAGAGCTGGGAGGTGCCGGGGGGACTGCAGCTGCACGATGGGAGATGCAGAGCTTGTGTCTGGACCAGGGAGTCCTTGGTGGCCAGACCTAAAAATGCTGACACTTTTACATATTGATAAAGTAAATGCAGGGATATCTCTTTGCATATTGGATGTGGGGCTGTATTTAAGAATAAGGTCCCAGTTTGCAAATGAGTTGTGACAGGGGATAATGTGATCAGACCTGGCTGGAGAACCGGGAAGAGGCAGCCAGAGCCCACGCTGATGGCACAGAGCAGTGAGCGCAGAGGGAGACAGTCAGCGGTGAGGCAAGTGGAAGGAGGCAGGTTTTGCGCGTCTTAAACCCAAATGCAAACATTGTGAGAGGAAGGAGAATGCAAGGGAGCGGGCAGTCCGTGTCTCCCATAGACATAGAGAACCAGGACACTGAACAGCCTCATAATACTGAGTGATATCTTACAGTGCTTGTAAAACGTGCCTAGATCAGGCTGAAATGGTCAGTAGCCAGAGATCAGTACTCCCTGGAGAGCTCCACTGCCTCCCCACCACCATGGGATGTCCCCAGGGGCACCTCTCGCTGGGCCATAGACGTCCTTGCATGAGCCCACGTTTCATGGGGGGTGAGAGCAGCTTTCTAACTGGGGACTTAACTTCTGTCATCAGTGCTGGGAGGTGAGGGGGGCAGAGGGATCCATCTGCTCTGCAGGGATACTCCTGCACTTGCTTCTGCACCCAGGGAAGCTTGCCCCAGCCAACGGATCTGTGCTGACGTGCCTCCGTGGACAGTTTGGCCCGTACATTTTTAGTTGGTTACTCTTAAAGTCTGAAAAACAACGTCTGGTCCTAGTGTTATCTCTTTTGGAGCTGGCCATTTCCTCTTGGTATCAAACTTGGAAGAATCCCATGGCCACTGCTGAAAAGCCTTTTCCCTTTCCACATTTAAAGATCTTTTCTGAAAGCAGTTGCTAGGATCTTCTTGGTGGAGATTAAAAGGCCTGGAACAAGCCAGCACAAGTGTCAGTTTTATTGAAAGTGAGCAGGCTGTGCTTCCCTGATAGCTGCCCGACTTCGAGGGCGGGCATCGCAGGACAGCATCCACAGCTGGCTCCGGGGCAGCTTAGCAGAGGGGGAAGAGCCACGGCTTTTTCTGTGCTGCATGGTAACGCAAAGGCAGGAAAGCAAAGAACGTGATTCACTTGGTGCAGAGCAAACCCTGCCGTGCAAATCTGCAGTGTCCTGGCTCAGGTGTTTGTATGTGGAGGCTCCCAGGTGCCTCCCTGGTCCCCAGCTTAGATGAGCCAGCTCAGCACTGAGTCGAGCCCACCTCCCCGGCGCTGGCAGCCACAGCTGGGGAGGGGCAGGTACTTCTCAGCATGCTGTGCTTCACCCCACCAGAAATCTGCTTTGGACAGGGACTGTAAGCAGGCTTGGGACACTGGAAAGCAGTTAGCCAGGCATTATGTTTCTCTTCTTTTTCAGGGACGGGATGAAAACCTTCAGTTCCCAGGTTTCCAGGCCAGAAATTTTCAGCCATAATAGGTATACATAATCAGATGTAGATTATGCCAGCCAGCCACAATGTAAATTATTTTTTCCCTTTCAAGCGTCCCGTCTCTACCTGTGAGTTGCTTACTAACTATTCTGTTAGCAGCCAGAGTGTCGCCTGGCCAGTGTACAAGGCCAGGCTCAGGAAATTGCCATTCTAGTCCCAGCTTTCCTGCTCACAGAACTCCCTCTGCCTGAGGATTTAGCTGGATTTAGAAAGAAAGAGTTGCCAGAGAGGTACTACCAACACAGCTCTACAAGGCAAACCCTTCCAGGGTGGATTATTTTCACCAGCCAGCCTAGTTTAAAACAGTTTTCTGAACAGATTGAGATTCAAAGGACTCCTTTGCTGGATAACCTTGCCAGACTAGTGTCCTCTGTTAGCTGGGGAGAGAGAAGGCAGAATTCATGTGCTTAAAAACATAGCTCTACAGGAAAACTTCTGTAGAGGGAAAACTGAGCCTCAGTTTATCAGCGTATGAGAAGATACTTCTCAGATGCCTTGAAGTCCTCAGATTAAAGAAGTGAAGAGGGGCAAAGCATTACTGGTAGGTAATGTGATCCTGGATTCAAACCTACTTCTCCCGCTGCTTTACAGTTCTCCATACCTTTGAAAGAGAGTGCCAGAGCAAGAACGAAAATGCTGAACCTCCCCCGGCTCCAATGGTTAAGGAGAGAGGTTTTCATGGAAAGGTGACCTAGGGGCTTTGAGCTCCAGCCTCTGTTAGCTACAAATACAAACCACTGAAAGGCACCAGAGCTTTCCCACTGAAGTAAAGGCATCGGGAGCAGGAGATTAATAGGTTGCCAGCTGTGTCGGCATGATAAGCCAAACAAGGACCCGGGCTCTTTCCGTCAAAAGTGGATTGAGACCTCAGCAGGGACACATGGCAAATCAGCCAGAAGTCACACATGGAAAACTGAGCAAGACAGCGCGGACAAACATTTCTTATCTTTGCTTTATGTCAATAGGAATGGCATTGTAAAAGAGGCAGCAAAGTATTTGCTAGAAAGGAGGAGGGAAAAGTCCACAAGCTTTTTTAGCTGTATGTGTGGTTTTTAAAATGCTTCTGTTTTCAATGACAAGTTTTTGAGGAAAACAAACAGGTAAAAATCACCCAGTGAGTTCTTCCAGAAGGCTGGTTGGTTGCTTGTTTCAGTGGATTTAGCCGGGCTGTGCTGGCAGGAGTGCTGCCTGCCACTGCTGTTGTACTCCAAAGGCAGCCAGGAAAGTACAACCTCTTAAACCATCCCAAAACACAGCTGCGATAATTACCCCATCTACTCTGATTTGCCACAAAATGGGCAGATGGCTCAGGGGAGAGGCAGACCTCAGAAATCTGGGGTTCTCTGCAAGGTGATGCACTCTGCAGCCGTCTCCCCATTTCCCACAGCTCCTGCTTCTCCAGCAGCCCGACCCAGTTACCTCCGTCGGCTTTTGCTTTGCTTTCTGGTTTTATTGTTTTCTTTAAGGCTAATTAACAGAAAAGTGGATGAGGCCCAGATTTCTTGTGTGGATTTTTTTGTTGGTGGTAGTTTTCATTTTGCTGAGTTTTCTTTTTGCTTTTTGGCTGTTTTGATAATGCAAGAAAAACTTCTTTCCTACCAGAGGCAGTACTGAGCAAGGAGAAGACTCAGCAAGGAGAATAATAATTAGGGAAAGGCTATGAGCAGGTTTCACCTCCTCGGTGGGGTCCAGTTTTGCAGCCTCTCCCTGTGTGGGTAATGGGCCCTCACTGCATCTCCGCTGTCAGTGCCCTGGAGCAGGGAAAGGCACAAATATTCCCACCATGTAGGAGGTGTGCAGGTGTCAGCGAGAGGTGAGCCGGGAAGAACAAAAGGCCGGGATAAATACAGCTGAAGCCTCACAGCCTGGATCCGTATGGCCCCTGGATTCATCCCTGCCCAGCGGAGCCTCGGGCTCGCCGCTGGCCGGAGCAAAGCTCGTCGCCGGGCTATAGCCAGGGGTGAGCCCACGGCAGTTGGGTGCCTTGGGGCAGGGCTGCCGGCCATGCTGCCAGCGGGGAGCTGCGGCTCCCAACACCCTCCTCCTGCCACGAATCCTCACCTGAGTTGCGCAGGGCTCTGCAGGGATGTTAAATGTGTGCCTGGGAGCTGGCCTGGAAACCTGAAGGCACTCTGTCAAAAGGTCCGGTTGTGACTGTTCAGGGATCAAAATAATGATATTGCTTATAAAAAAAAAAAATCTCAAAATATGATTGGAGATAAAACAGTGCATTTTCGTATAATGCCTTAATTAATGAACACGGATTCTCTGTATTCACAATCCCTGACACCATGGTGATGGACGTGATCCAAGAGCAGGGACAGATGACCCAGTAGCTAAAAGACTGATCATCTCCCTGTTAACACAGGCATGGGGAAAATGAACATGAAAAAATCATGATGCTGACCTGCTTTCTGTTTTTCCCAGCAGAGGAACTTCAGGCAACGCGGCTGTAAAGCACGGAGCACCCTCTGCTCTTCCTGACCCACCAATTTCCTCTGCACAAACTGTCCGTATGGATGTGACATGTGGTCTCCGAGAGGCCCCAAGGTCTCATACATCCCAGTAAGGCAAAGCGTACAGGGTGGAGGAGCCAGGTCCCTGCCTAAGCTTCTGCAAGTCCCTAAGGGTCAAGTTAAGTGCAAGCCCGACCCTGTTCTCAGGACCAGACTTGCCCGGTGCATGTTTTAAGCCTCCCAGCCTCAGCAGGCTGGGTTTCGTCTCGGCCGCAGAGCTCAGAGGAGGTGGCCCTATCTCGCCCTGTGCGGTCCTGGGCAGCAACCCCTGGGCAGCAACCCCAGACCTGGGGCACATCTCCTGGGCTGGCATGTCCTCACCCACCCGAGGAGCTTCGAGCCCTGGGGCTGGGGCAGGAGGTTGGGAAACGAGGACCTGAAGGCTGCTCTGGAGCCACATTGGCTTTTCAGTGTCCCCACGGGTGTGTTTTTCCTGTCAGACCCAGGGGCTGAGCAGCGCTTCCCTGCCCCGCAGGGATGCTGGGATGAGTAAATCCATTAAAAGCTGCGCGGTGCTGAGACACCGAGGCTACAGCTACATAAATTAGTAAGACGGGCCAGGGAGTGTTTTCTGCCCCCGAGACCCATCGGCGTGCCCAGCCATCCCCAAGGGATGAGCTCTTGTCCCCCTGGAGCAGGAGAGCTGTGCCCAAACCGTCTGCCGGGAACCCTCCCTGGCCCACCCCGGCTCCCGAAACATGCCTGGGCACCAGCTGCGGGAATATTCGCTTGGTCTGGGACAAACTCATGCAAGGACAATGCCAACCATTGAACTGTACGGGCAACCGCCTGGGCCTGCGCCCTGCCTCCACTTTGTTTATTGGTTTGTTAGTACCTTGCTGCCAGCCTACACTAGTATAGACAGAGAGCCTGCCATTAACAAGGGCAATAAAGTACCTATGAGGGAAAAGGCCAAAGTGTTTCATTTAGTTTTATAAGAAAAAGGTGCTTTCTCGTCTGGGGTTCAATCTCTTTTGTCCCAGTGACTCCAGAGCTGGGTAGTGTGATTTTTTGCGCGGTGCCTAGCAGAGGGAGCCCTGGCTGCCGTGCATCGCTGCCATCCCAGTGGATGTTGCTGCTATTATGAATAATAATACGGCCAGGTTTAAGACAGGCCTGCCTTGCAGGAATATAATGATCTGAGTGGCCAGCTTACCAAAGGGAACAAAGAAATGATTATAGGGTCAGGGAAAAAATAAGGAAAAAAAAAACTAAAAGAAAACAAAGAGCCATTGACAAGAGGCACAAATTAGTTAGGTCTCGAGTGTCATTCCCCATCTGATAACACAAAAATGTCCAGAGCAACAATTAACAAAAAAATATGAGGGGTAGAGTATCTCTGTTTAGCTCCAGGTACTGACTATATACAGAGCTCTTTTTTTTTTTCTCGTGCTTTGGGTTATCTTAGGTCTTGGTTAATGTGGAGCTGGTTGCATGTGTGTGTGTGTGTGTGGTGCAGTCCCCGCGGGTTTGGGAGCTGCCTTTTGTGAAGGGCAGCCCTCCTGAAGGGAAGCAAAGGAGCAAAGCGGGTGCAGAGGAAACAGGAATGTGCTTTGGCTTATCCTGGGAAATACACTTCAGAGGTAGGAATGAGAGCTTGAAAAGGACTCAAAACTAGAGGCAAATCCAGCACGTGGTTAAGGATGGGAAGACAGCACTGAATAAAACCAAAGCAACAGAAAAGGAAGGCTGCAGAGAGTGTTGTTGCTGGTCTGCTCTGGCGTAAATCAGTCATCGCTGGCTCGCCGGCAGGCAGCGAGGCGAAGGAGGGATGGGCTGCCCCCACGAAAGGGCCATATGAACAACAGGGAGCTGAACACAATTTGGCTTTGGCACGTTGAAGAGAAAGGGAATAATCTATTCTCCACAGCATGTGGAGGTAAATAAGGCAAGAAATAATGAGCTTAAATTGCAGCAAGGAAAGCTCAGTACAGATGGGAGGACAAACTTCCTAGTGGTACGGACAGTTGCATATTGCAGTTGCTTCCAGGGGCTGAGGCATCTCCAGCAAGGTGAGACACCCAGGGCTGTCAGGAATGGGGAGGGACAGCTGATTTTCTTTCTAGGCAGCTGGGATGTGCTGGCGTTTCCTGACAGTTTCTCTTCCAACTATACTTTTGGAAAACGATCCAAGGACTGTAATGTGCAATAGCTCTGTGATGCTTTTCACTGACAACGCTATGGAAACCAGACAAAGCCTAGGATACATTTCAGTACTCTTGCTCCCTCACGGTAATATTTGTTTGCATGAGTGGAAGTAGGTGCGTCTGTTTGATTCACTTTTTCTTCATCCACTTCACTGACCACCTCCTCTTGCCCTGTGGATCACTGGTGTGTCCCTGGAGAGCAGCCTGAAAACCACAGGGCTGGGTGTCCTCCTAGGAGCCCTTTTGGGTCCCTTCCCCGTGCGAGTGTGGCCAGCTGCCACAGTGGCCAGCACTGCCTGTGGCCCAGGGGACTGCTCGTCTCTGTGGGTGAGGCGCACACGGGTTCTGGGTGCCAGGCGCTGCCCGAGAAGCCTGCGAGAAGACATAGTCAAGAGCTGTCAGAGGTACAGCTAGATCCTGTTAAATGCTGTCTGTTCTGGATTTCAGATTGCTCTCTATCAGAGAAAGATCACAGAAATAAGAAATGACACTTGCCTCTTAGTTTAGTGTTTGGAAGCAGCAGTTGTTCTTACCTGTATTGTATCATTTACCTGTATCATACCATCTCTGTATGGTCTTGCTGGAAAAGTCCCCATGTGGTTTGCAGTGATTCCTCTTTCCTTCCCTGCTGGATCAACAGACTCGGCTGGTGCCCTCAAAATTGGTCTGAGTTCCTTCTACTTTTCACAGCAGCTAATGGCATCGTAGGTTATTCAGGCAAAGTTTGCCCAACAATCTTGTTGCCGCGCACGAAGCAGAAGGGGGAAGCCCTGTCCTTACTGCATTAGCTTTTGTCATTCAAATAATTAACATTTCTTTTGTCAGTAACCTGAAGAAACGTGGATTGAAGATGAACAAATAAAAATATCTTTTTTCTTCCGATGCAATAAGGACTGGATTCTGCAAACCCTGGTGCAGCTTGCTTCCCTGTTAACCCAAGCGCAAATGTTCTTGCGTTCAAGGCCTCTCTCCCCGACTGGAGCTCTTCTACACAGCTTGTCCTTCAAAAGCTAAATGACAATAATAAGTTGTCCTACTTAAACAAGGGACCTATTTCACCTTTTCACCACACTCATTAAAAAATGGCGGTGCTAAAGACACTTAAAGATCAAAGGCCTGGTATGCAAAACAGGTCCTGTGCGCCAAACTGACGGGCTTCTTATGGATTTGTTGCTATGGTGCTATTGCCTTGACAAGTTAAAATATCCCTCGTCAGCCTCCGTGGGAGCCTAGACAGAAAAGTAACCATCAAAAAATAACCAACTATTGTCTTTGACTACAGTCACCGAGCAGTTAATTTTTTTTAAGCTTTAATCACCCTTAACCTCACGTTTGGCTATTAACCCACCAACTGATCATTAACTATATGGACTGAATGACTGATTTCCAGAGGATTGGTCCAAAGCTGGGTTGTTTTTTAGGTTTTTTTCTGAAGGACTTTAATATCTCCCACCAGCATGCAGACAACCTATTGAATCTCCTGTAAGACTCCAGGGCTGAGCAGGGAGGTACTTGCAGGTTATCTGCCTAGAAACACACTGCTCAGAGCTGATAAACTCACTGAGGCTCTATCCTGCTTTCCAATTTAACTCAAGCCTTGCTAAGCGGCAGGAGTAACCTGACTGAATAGTTGTGGGTCACAGCTTGATGTCTTTAATCAACATTCCCAGCTTAATCAACAGGAGTTTAGCTAGCCTGAAACCCAAATCAGGATATTTCTGGTATTTACCCTGGTGCTTGTCCTTTTCCTATCAGGACAACTGGTTATGAATAAATGTAATGTTGCTGCAGAAATGATCAAATGTCAATTGAACAACCTCTTTTTACCCCCTCCAGCTTTAAAATGCCTACAGCTGAAATTTTCTAGTGGCAACTTGCTTAGGCTGGTTAGAGACATCTGCTAATAAATGAAAGGAGCAATTTTTTTTCATGAATAAACTCTTCCGACTCACAGTCCTTATCCTAAGCCACAAGACCATCCTGCCCTCCTGACTTAAGATCCGTAAGACCTAAGAAGCTGACTCTGACTCACCAGAGGAGGGCTGGGATTGGACTGTATCTGCTATGTGCATCTTTCTTCCAAACACAACACAGCCAGAAATAAGATGGGAGAAAGCCTCCGGTTCACTGGCCCTGATTTCTCTCTGGGAATCACTGGGGTTTTGATTGCTCCCTTTGGTATGAGAATGAATTAAGCTCGGATTTGTAAATAGCGGTCTAACCACCCCTGCGCTGACAGGCACAAACGTCAGGAAATATGTAGTTAGTTCCACCGGCCCTGCATCTTTGAACTTTAATTGTAAGTACCTCTGTCATACCAGGGGAAGTAGAACAACACATCTGGAACTAAAAGCTTCCTGCTAGACTTTTCACACTAACTGTTTCCAGCTTTTTTCTAGATAGGAGTTTTCAGCAAAATATTTTCTAATTGAAAAATACTGATTCCTTAAAACTGTTGTTTTTCTTGTGGGAGCTACAAAAGAAAATATGCCCAATACATTTCTCAAATAAAAGTAATATGGAAAAAAAAATACGAATATCAAAGCATCACATTTTTCCATTGTTGACATTTAAAAGTGTTTTCTTTATTCAAATGTCTTCTACAATTTAAATAATTTTGTTCTTAAGTGATCAAAAAAAACCAGCTTGAAAGTACTGAAATGAAATATTTCCATTGACTCAAACTGCATTTTTATTTTTTGCCTGCAAATATTTTCCATGGCTTGATTTTCTGTCCTGTTTTGTGACTTGAGGGACTTTTTCCATTTCAAGTACCTTCTCTCCACTGAAAATAGGAACCAGATATTTTGTGCCTGAATAAAAAATAGGATGAAGTTCCAGCTAAGACAGCCCACATGTGCCTTTGGAATATGTGCACAGAGGAGCAGCACACCTCTGCCATCACTTTGGGTATACAGCAAGGCTCTGCTGTAAGTCAGGCAGGAGAGGAGCGCTCCATCAGATCGAAGTTGCTACCGGCCTCCTGCACGGAGTTGCCAGCATGAGGGCCAGCAGGACAAGAAAGTGGACAGGAATAGACAAAAAACTGGGGGAGAATCATTTTTCTGCATATATTTATTGAATTTTCCAGTTGCAGAAATGCAATCATGTCGATTCACAGTCAGCAGGATGAATGTCCCAGTGTAACAAAAGCACTAGGTTTCCAGTATTCATTTCTATGCTAAAATCCTGCAGAAAAATCTGTATCTGTGCATAGGGAGGGACTGTTCCTGATGGGGACAGAGCTCACAGTGAAGTACCAGGCTGTAGCACTGGAGCCAAGAAGTTGCAGAGGCAGCCGCTGCTGCCTTTCTTTACCACGTTGCATGCCTGCCTCCAGCCCTGCACAGCGGTGGGACCAGGAGTGCACCAGTCACTCCAGCTGTGTCCTGCACGTTTGTAAAGCTGCCTCCTCAGGCAAGCCCACACTAGGAAGATTTTTCCAGCTGCCAGGAATGGAATAGCACCTCTGCCAGTATAGTTTATAACAGGGCCTCAGGCAAAAAAGCCCCAGTATAACTACAACCACCTCCACGGTCACAGTTGTCATTGCCCCTGAGGGCAGAAACCACAATAAAACCTAGACCCAGGAGCAGCAGCACTGCGCCAGCCGTGCCTGCTGCATGCCCTGGGCTGGGACGCTGAGATGTTTGGGCTGCTGGGCTGCTGAGCTGCTGGGTGTGGGGCTGCAGGGATGCTGAGCTGCAGAGCTGCGAAGCTTTGGGGCCGCTGAGCTGCTGGGTGTGGGGCTGCAGGGATGCTGAGCTGCAGAGCTGCGGAGCTTTGGGGCCGCTGTACAGCTTGGATGTTGTACTGGATGGTGGGCTGTGGGCATGCTGGGATGCTGGGCTGCTGGGATGCTGGGTTGCAGGGATGCTGCACTGTGGGGATGCTGGGTGGTAGGGCTGCGGGGATGCTGGGTGGCAGGGCTTCAGGGCTGCAGGAGTAGGGCTTCAGGGCTGCAGGATTCCTGGGCTGTAGGGCTGCAGGGACGCTGGGCTGTGGGGATGCTGAGATTCAGGGATTTGGGGCTGGATGCAAGGCTGTGGGTCTGCAGGGCTACAGCACTGGACATCTGGATGCAGGTCTGCCGGTGTGCTTGGCTGTGGGACTGCTGGGACGCTGAGCTGGGGGAATATGAGGCTGCTGGGTGGTGAGCAGGTGGAAACGATGGGCTGGAGGGCTGGGGGCTGGGTCCAAGGCTGCAGGGGTGCCGGGTGGAGGGGCTGCAGGACTGCGGAGCTGCGTGCAGGTCTGCCGGGCTGCGGGGCTGGATGCTGGGCTGTGAGGCGGCGGGGCTGAAGGCGGGTGGGGGCTGTGGGCATGCGGAGCTGCTGGGCTGGGCTGGGTGCGGGGCGGCGGAGATGCCGGGGTGCGGGGCTGGATGCGGAGCTGGATGCGGGCCGGCGGGCGGGTTGCGGCGGCGGCGGCCGCCCCCTGCTGTCGGTGCCGCCGCGGCGCCGGGCTGCGGCCGGGGGGCGGCCCGGGGGCGGGACGGGGCGGCGCCGGTGCCGGTGCCGGTGCCGGCGCCGGTGCCGGCCTGGCCTGCGGGGGGGCATCTCCCCGGCCGCATGCCGGTGCGGAGCCGGGGGAAGGGCCGGGGGCGCCGCCCTGCCCCGGGAGCTGCCCCGGGAGCTGCCCCGGTCCCGCTGCCTGTGCGAGGCGGCGGCGACACCCCTTTGCTTTGGGGCCTGGCAGGCTGTAGGGCTGCCCCCGCTCTCTGCCCTGGCATGCCTGTCCCGTTTGGGCCGTAGCAGCGGCCCGAATTTGCAAGATCCCGACATATTGCGGGTTTCGTCTTTTTTCCCTTTGTGCCTAGAGCCTGCATTTTCCATGTGAGATGTCCTGTGGTGCCATCAGGTTACTGATTTATAGCATTAGTCACAGCTTAGAGATCACAGCATCGCACTCGGGGGCGATTTGTCCACTAGCTGCAGTCACTCACAGGACACCAAGCCTTGGCATCGTCCCCGTCTTCAGCTTGCTGTGGCCGTGTGCGTAGCAGAGCTA
The DNA here is from genome assembly GCF_034638445.1 of Ciconia boyciana. Taxonomy (NCBI): domain Eukaryota; kingdom Metazoa; phylum Chordata; class Aves; order Ciconiiformes; family Ciconiidae; genus Ciconia; species Ciconia boyciana. Next base: position 82,974,443 of record NC_132936.1, read on the forward strand.
CGAGCAGGAATGGCAGCCGGTGTCCTCAGCGCCCCTCTTTTCCAAGCTGCAGGGCATCCCCATTAAGCAGCACAACAAAATTGTGCTTATAGGTAGTTCAATGGATCTAACTTTCCTTCCCCCAGGGACCACTGGGGCACTCATACAAGCACTGCAAGCTCCCAGGCCACCCATGGTGGGGCTATTGTTATTCCCTTATTGTATACTTTTGCTTCCTACCCTAAAAAAGCTCCACTATCAGAAATGTCCTGGTGTAAGTACAAATAGGCCGTGCTGCACTCATTTCTTAATCTCCTCTTGGATGAACTAAATAATTACTCACCTGGTTAACTACTTCTCATCAAATATAGACAGTCCTAGCCCCTAGGACACTGCACGGAGTACAGTGAGTTTCCCTGCGCTGTCCTGTGCTACTTAGGCAGTGTTAGCAGCACAGCTAGAGCACAGGGAGAGAGATCCAGTACAGCGTGTTTCTCAGCCCTCACATGCTCTGTGGACCACTTTTGGAGTCTTTTCAAGCAGCCAGAACCTGGTGCTTGTACCGCTCACGAACAGCAGGAGGAAAACACACTGGGTTTTACCCAGTTTTAATTTGCAGACCCCAATATTTTCCAACAGAGGTGCAGACCATCTATCATGAATTTGAGGCAACTGACAGCGGGGTGGATTTTCTCAGCTCCCTTTCCCCTGCAGATAACCCATAGATCCCCTCAGGGCCTGCAGACAATAGGTTGCAAACTGTTGGCATTGATAGATGAGCTTCCTCCCCCTCCACACAGCCTAGAAAAGTGCTTGCTTGTCTCTTACTTAAACAAATTAAATATTCCAACCCCAAACAATGCTAGAGCTAATAATGGAAACAGGGATGGTTTAGGATTTGAGCCTCCTGATCCGTTCCATCCCCACCCCTCTGTTCTGGCACCCGCTTCTTAGATTTTCTTTTAATAACAAAGTGCACAGATGTGTGGATGAGTGCATGTGCGCACACTTGCAATATTAACCAGAACACCTGAATGAGGTGAGGGACAAAAAAATCATTCCAAAGGTACCAGTGTTTCAACCGTGGCCTTGATGCAGAGTTTGAGCTGGCAAGATGGGGAATTACAGTCTTTTGTACAACAGCAGCAAGAAAAAAAATCTCTTTTTGCCTTTCCTACGCCTAAGAGGCTCTTCTGCCTCAGCCGACCGATACTCTCTGTATCAGCTCCCAGGGATGGGAGCCAGTCATAGGCAGAATGAAACGTGTATAGCTGCAGCACCAGCATGAATGGAGATATACAGAAGCAAGGACGCATTTAGTGCTGTAGACTCCTGGAGGCAAGCTTGGCTTGCGGCTCCCATACCTGTGTGCCAAGGTACTTCTATGCACTACAGTATAGACGTGTTCAAACCCTTGCACCACAAAATACTGGAACTATCTTAAGGGTGGGAAAGCATCTGGCTAGCAAACAAGCTTTGTGTGTTTGGGCCTGGCTCTTTTAAAAACCTTGTTTCTTCCAGAATATTGGAAGTAATGAAAGTGCCTGCAGTAAAATACCCGATAAGCCTCTCCTCCTCTATGGAGAGGGTAAATGCACGTCATTTTCCAATTAGCTCTTGCTCTGAGCAATTATGTTGATCAAATAATTGAATAAGTGACAGGAATGTGAATTCTGGAGACAGTTAATTTCATTCATCTGCCAGTTTATAGCTTGACTTGCATGAACACATAAACCAGGCTAATGTGTTATTTATAACTTTGAAAATACAATTATAATAGTCAAACATGAAGAGTTGTGTGTGCAGAGAGGAAGGTTTCTGCTAGTAAATTATAATAATAGCATAATGAGGGAGTTTGTTGTTTCTAGCCAGCATGTAGGACAGGAAGGATGTGTGGCTTGTGTTTGAAAAAGGGAACAAGGCTGGTGTCAGCGTTAGCAGGGAGGGAAACGGCCCTGGCCTGAATGTGGGGCAGAGGGGCAGCCGAAGCCTTACCCTCCTGTTTTGTGAGACATGGCGTATGTGCTGCCCTCGGGGACTGTCAATGAGGGCTAAACATCCCCCCAGCTCTCCCTGCTCTGGTACACACACGCCTCTCTCAAAGTGAAGCTGAACATGGTTTTTGAGGGAGAGCCAGGACTGTGATCCTTTGCATGGAGGTGGGTGCAAAAGAGACAAACTAGGTGTTTCCTACTTGGGATCGGTCTTGGGCGAGCACCAGGGTGCTCTGGAGATAAACCCAGTTGAGCGTGCTCAACATCGAGGTACTGGAGCAACCCTCACAAACCTGGTCCTGACTTCCATCAAAAGCACCAATCCTGCTTGGGAGTTTTCTTCAGAAGTAATAATAATAACAACTAAAAAAAGACCTCAGCAGGAAAACAAACCATTTGTTTTTCTTCTTAAAGCTATCTTTAGATTGTCTTAACTGATTGTACCTTTTATCTGAACCCCCTGTAGCAACCTGGCCTCCCATCCAACAGGAACTAATTAGCAGAGATATACAGTAATAGAAGTAGTGCGCAGGCATGAGCCATCGCCTCGCAGGGAGTATTACCTGGGTGAGCGCTACGCTGACTGCAAGGAGGAAATTTGTGCAATTAATTGCTTCCTGATTAAAGGCATTTGCAGTCTGGCCCTTACATCTTCAAGGTCTAAAAACACACGCTGAGTTAAATATGGAATTTGCCCACAGTAGTCAAAAACTTTGCCCCAGACAGCAGGATTCGGTGCTGTAATTTTGGTTGGGAATAAACACTTTCCTGTCTAAGCGTATTATACCCCAAGCCAAGTATGTAGAAAGTGCTCCAGTCAAAACTAAAGGGCCACAGAAGGTCTTGCGTGGGTTTAAAACAGTTTCTAAACCAGTTTAGTTGAACCCGTAGCATTTTCCTGTGAGGACACGATCTTAGGGGAATTAATTTCAGAGAGCGTGAGGCAGCAGAGCCAGAAACGCCCTCCCCGGGACATCTCAGGCTGGAAGGCTATTTAAATGGTAATAAACTTCAGGGGAAAACAAAAAATGGTGACCGATTACAGGCACACCAGGAGAGGGGCTATTTGGTGTGAAGATGCCAGGCGGTGGCGCAGGGGCCTTCTGCCTACTGTGCACATCACTTGTCACCAAGCAGACAAGGTGGCGTTTAATCCCACCGAGGGAGGAGACCTATTTCAGGCCAGGTGGACGGCAGGTGGGCAGCGCGCGCGGTGGGAGGCACTGGGTTTGGGTAAAACGAGGGAGGATGGAGGTGTGACAGGAGGCTGGGACTGCCGCTCCTGCTGCCAGCCAGCACCGGTGTCGGGCGCAGGTGGAGCCACGTCCCAGAACAGCAGCTGATCCATCCTCGCTGTGCACCCTTCGTTAAGCATCGTGGTTTTCCCGAGGGCGTTTCCTCCACCCTACTGCGGTGCCACATATCGCATCCGGTCAGATGAAGCAACTTTAGTTTAGCGTGTCCAACACTATTATTGCTGCCTCCTGGAAAGTTGCAATGCTGGTGATTTATGGAGCCTGCTGCTCCCGCTGAAGAAGAGGAAGGCTTTGTTTGGGACCACAGTTTGTCACCCTAGAGCTGAGGTGTCACAGAAATGCACACTTTGTTTGCTCATGTGCTGCTGTTCTCTAGTAACGCCCCCCTGTCGCTTCTTTGCTGGTTGTTTTTGCGAATTCAACAGAAATTTACTGATGCTCCACGCATGAAAAGCACTTTAACGTCTAATTAACTCCGAGTATAGGAGTGGGCCTCTCAAATTCAGGGGGACATATTATGCTCTTCAGTGTGTGCTTAAGCACCTTGCTGGATGGAAGTCGGAGGGAGAAAGATTGCAGATCTTTCCTTGCAACCCCCCTAATCCCCCTCCTCCCCACGTACGTTGTCATTAGTGAGAGCAGGCAGGGAGGTATATGGCCTGAATTATGTTAAGACAGATGCATGGACTGTAATTTAACATGCAGTTTGGCCTCCTTCCTCCACAAAGCCAATCTGGCACCTCTGCTGGAGAAGTTACATTGCGGAGTGGGAAAACAAACAATCCTGCCGATTGTTAGTGGGAGGAAAAAAAAAGCAAAACAGGAGCTGCTTATCAGAGACCCACATTTTGAGAGGAAAATTCACTGAATCCTGAGGAAGGAAGGATTCTCTGCAAAGCTTCAAGTACTTTCCTGACAACCCCATCCTGCAGGGGCTGGGGCAGGGAGCTGGGCCCCTTCCTATTGTGAAAACTGGGTCCGAAAGCTGAAAATGAACATAACAACAGGAGTCCCCAGACTGCAACAGTTCTGTAAAGCTGTCATTAAAAAAACCCAAAACGCGTTAGTCTTAACAAATCTGACTGGCACAGATGGTTGCCTATGAATTGTGGTTTTAGAAACAGTAGGAATGACTCAAAGCCCAGAGAACTTGAAGTCGGGAAGCGTTTGAGGCACAGTTTTCCCTCGGCCCATAGTCAGGCTGGGGAGTGTCTGAAGTTCAGATTTCAATTTTGCCCAAGTTTGCAGGTGTTTAGATTCACATGCCTCGTATCGCAAAGGATTTGGCTAACTCTCTGTCACCTTCATGAGATTTCTGATTTTGACTGGGTCAGCTTTCTGGGACGACAGAGAAAGAACTGTGTGCTGGTGCAACTAGCTGAAGAGCTGCGTGATTTATTTTTTTAAATAACGTGAAATCATCATTAATCCAAACATGTCCAAGGACTTCCCAAGCAGCAGTGAAGTTAATGCTACCTGCTATTCTCCCTGGTCCACCTCCCTAATGCAATACATTCAAAAATCATGTGCCAACATATTAGCACATCTGAACAATATTCCCAACAGCTGCAGGGCCAAATTATATTTTGGGTAATCTTCGCCGATGCCTCAGAGTCCAGCTCCTGCCATGACACGAAGAGATTAATATCTCAGCCTTCGTACCTGCTTTTAGCTCTTGTACTGGTCTATGAGAACAAATTGAATGCAATCGTATCTGCTTGCATATACAGCAGATGCCTGTTTTCCCTGTGCCAAGGTGATGCTCACCAATGCAGAGTTCTTGTGGGACCCCCACTAGTAACCATGTGCCATCACAGCTCTCTTCAAGTAATTTGGGGAGCAAGTTCTCTCCATCCTCCCATATAATCTTCTGCTTGGGTGAGAAGTGGGATGCTCAGGCCATCAAAAAGAATGCAGCTGTGATCCAGGCACTGCATGGGGAGGGAGAGAGGATAAATACCACAGGGTCACAGAAGGGTGATCTAAAATTGCCTTAAAGCTGTCCTGATCAGCCACGTAAACCACCGGGAAGGGGAATACTGCTCAGTGGTCAGCACAGGCCAGGCCTCTTGCTAGTACTTTCTCTCTGCTGTGTCAAACAGAGCACATCTGTAACAGAGAATCTAGTTCAGCCTGTAACGCTGAAGTTGAGAACTGTATTACAGGGCACGTTGCGGCCACTGAGGTTGTATTAGCAAAGTTTCCTAAATACTCAAGAGGTAATTACTCTGTGTCTGAGGTGGCTCAATCAAATTCTCATCTATTACTCTAGTCAGCATCCCTTGTAATTATAAAGGGCGTAAATCTATTTTCACAAAAACAGTATACTACATAAGACTGGGAAACATTCTTTCCACAGTTTGTGGTGTTTCTCTCTCCACTACCTTTCAGAGTTTGTAGGGATTGAATGCATATCACAACTCTTAAACCTCTGAGTAAATGTATGTGTCTACAAGCTATGCTCACAAAGCTCCTTGACAGATAAGCCCCATTCTGGATTTGATTTTCTTCAGAGAAAACACACTGGGAGTTTGTGGAACTACTAATATTTTTAAGTAAACGTTAACCCAACTAAAACATAAGAGTTATGCAGCAAAGGGAATGTAAAGAGTGCGTAAGTTATGAAGATAGGTGGTGGGGACCTTCTGCATTACTGTGCTGGAGTGCAAAGCTGCATTATGAGCGTGAGCTCTCATTGGAATTTCAGTCCAATATTGAAGTAAAAATGACAAGACGCCACACAAGCTTGACTTTGAGTAGTCATTAAGCTGAACATCTTACACGAGACAGCTGAGGCTGGGACAAGCGACTTTTCATATCTCTGCAGGGGCTTGCAGTCTAGCAGACCGTCTCAGGCAGAACAAAAGTCGCATGTTGGTACATACCTTTAGAAAAAGTAGAAAGCTGAGATCCTCTGCAGGGTCCCTGCCAACAGTATAGAAATGCAGCAGGAAAAGAAAACATGAAGCATTAAGAAATTAACAGTACAAAATTTAGAAAATGCAGAAGAAAAGCACTACAAAGGAAGGAAAGAGAGCTGACCCCAACACCTGAATTGCTCGGTGCAGCACCTTCATTCCCCAACGTGCTACAAAAACATCCCAAGCCACGCCGCGAGGTAGCGCAGATTTAATGTCCGCGCCTGCCCAGGCAGACTGAAGTTTCAATGGACAAAACTCCACCTAGTGAGGAGAGGGACTGTACTGCACATTCAGCATTCAAGTTAACTATGAAGGGACTCTGGTGACAAAATGATCTCTGGAAGGTAACAAACCCGATAGCGTTACACTGTCCTGGTGTTGGTAAGGCCTCACATACTTACCCAAAGTCCCATTAGACGGGACTACAGCCTCTCCTCAATTTGAATCAGACACAATGTTCAGAAACATTTTCTTCCAACTTCACTTTATTAAGCCACAGGCTGACTTCGTAATAATGTAACTGAAGTGACATCACTTGGCTTTCATCACCTCCCTGCCTCTTACATCTCCCCCACAAACGACTGACCTGAAGCTCTTTGACTTCACTGGAAATTTATTAGTGGACCTGAACTTTGAACCAACATCCCCTTTCTGATGATCATGTAATAAAACCAGAAATACACCACTAGTGTTGTAGGTCCAAAAGTTTTAATACATGGTCCTCACTGTTCAGAAGAGTTATTGCATTAAATTCTAATACATAAATTCATCTCAATTAAAAAAAAAAAATCTTCATTTTACACATCACAATTTTGTCACAGCAGCTAAAGGAAAACAGATTTTATATGCAATTGTCTCAAAACAAAAAAAAAATACGACCAGTTCTTCCCCAAATCAACAAAACTGCTATCGTATTATTCAGTAGTTAACTGCTAATCCCAACTTGAATAACACTATCCCCACAAGTGTACAGCTCAGGAAAAGAAAAGTGTTGTTCCAATTACCATCTGCAAATCTGAAATTTATTAAACCACGACCCTCAGCATATGTTGACTTTTTCTGTTAACTAAATTAACATACAAAGCGTGTTTAATTTAAGTGCACACCATTTTCCTTAAGTCATTGGTTTTCTTTTATTATGACTTGAATAGATTCACAAGTTACAAAATATCCATGCTACCTACAGCAGTTTATACAAATCCACAGGTGTGTTTGAATTGTGACAGGCACACGAACATGACATTTGATCACCCAAAGGAAAGGCCAGATTCCCTGATCCATTAAAACCAACATCCACATAAGTCCACTGCTCCATGGATGACGGCAGGGACAAAATCAGTAGGCCCTGCATGCCATAAATAGATTGATGAAGGGAGCAGTGACAGAGGCATAACAGAGCACATGGCAGAGTTACATTTGACATTTCATCCTCTGATGAGGATGTGCTACACCAGCTTGCAATAGAAGCATGAATAGGGCTCTCCTCCTATTCAATCTTATGCCAGAGCTGGGAATCGGGAAACTACAATTCCGCTTCTCACACAAAATCCTCAAGCGTCACAATAATCAGAGTCTTGACCTGCAGTTCCACAGCTTACCCTTCTCTTGCACAGAAAAAAAAAAAAAAAAATTTACATAAGGCTCATCTGTACTTATTCTGTGCCCACAAGATGCTTTCCTTTGCTGTAAAGAAAACAAAATATACCTGTCTTCAGAGAAAAAAAAGCCCTCCCTTCTCCCTCTCCTCCAAAATACCCGTCATCATGGAGAGCTCTCACTTATAATCCACTTGAAAATATTTCTCAAAATTAAGTTAAGGCCAGGTTGCCACCTTTGCCCACTTTAAACAGATGACAGACAATATATTATTTCGATATACTTCCCTAGGTTCTGAGAGTTCACTAGTGAAATAACGCCTGTGCAACTCTCTCTTGGAGATAACGTTCATACAAGTTCTAAGTCTCACTGTCCCTGTACCTTAAAATAAACTCTAGGTATTTCAGTGGTTTTCAATTCGTTGTACATTTTTTCCCTGTGACTTGCTAGCAAAAGGCTCGAATACTGGAGAGCAAGTGAGCAGAGACAGTAGGATGCTTTTCAAAATTTGACAGTTCAAAAGGCATCCAAAGAGCAAGAGAAAGAAAACTAGCTATTAAAGTGAAAACTGCATTGAACTAGCACTGTGAAAATAGGGAGAAATGAAGAAGCTCCAGCATAAGCAGTTATGCAGAATGTTTTACTAGTGATATCTTTTGTTTGTTCAGTCAGTCACAAGGCATTCCTTACCATGATACAAATTGCAAAAGCTTTCATTTGAAAGCGCAAGAGGAACAGGATACTCAGTTATTCCAGTTAAGAACACTCATTGAGAGTCTACTACAAGGTTACTTAGCTGTAACATGATTTTTCTCACAATTAAGAAAGTCTGCACTAAAGGGGAAGAAGTCTACACAGCTTAGAAGATGATGCTGACAGCTTTCTAAAGCCAGCCTTTACACAAGACTTGGCTTATTTTATTTTCAGAGACACATACTGAATGAGATAGCCATCACCTTCAATCCAAACAAACAAGCATTTGCATAAACTTCCCCCATCTACATTAGAGTTCCCAACCAAGTACAGTCTTTGTGTTTTCTGCAAAAAAGATAGTTCTTCTTGGTTATTGCTGTATTACAGGAAATGATGCTAATATTTGCAGGAGAGACAGAGTGTATATTTTGAAGATCGCACCATTTACAAAAAGCCTCACACCCAGTCTCTTCATCTTGTGCTGCTTCTGTACAGCAAAACTAGCATTCTGTTTCTTCCAAACGAAACAGTACCCTCTCCCTGCCCTGCACATCTCAAGAGCATTTATGCCTCTTGAGTATGGTTTCTACCAGTAGGTAATGGCCATAATGCATTTATGACAGCACCTCAAGCAAGAGTGCATAATTCATCAAATGGACTTGACCCCGATGAAGTCCATGAGAAAACAAGGAAGGAGAACACAAAGGGAAAGGGAAGAAAGTTATTCTCGCTTCTCCTCTGAAGGGAACAAATGTTTCTGACAGTAGAAGGTTTGTTTTCAGAGAGCTGTAATTTAAGGTGACAGGCCAGCTTATTAAATAGAAGAAGTCCCTTCACTCAAACACAAAAACCTATGCAAAAAATATTTTTAATTTAGAACTGCCTCTGAAATGAATGAAGAGAATTTGAATGTTGGAGAAACTGAAGAGTCTGCACTACCAAACAAATCAGACTGTGCAAATCCATGTTGTTTATCTGCAGTGCTGAGTCACATCAGGATGGTGGATGTGCCTCACCAAATACCACACCCTCGGATCATTTCAGCACTTCCCCTCCTACCAGAAAACTGCCTTAAAAAAGAATTCCTACAGTGACATAAGAAGTGATCTTTTCCTGCCATATGGTGTACGCATATTTAAGACTTTCACAAACATTTGGCCGCAATTGTATATTATAGTATTTCCCAAGCCACAAACACTACACAAGCCATTCTTACAGGATATGCTGTCCAAGGACATGTGACCTCGGCCTTACTTCTCGCTCCCCTACCCACCATCCACCAGAAAAGTGTTGCATCGTTGCAGGCTTTGATTGTAAGTCTTCAGCTTCTGGAATGCAGCAGTTAGACTTCTGTATTTTTCAGGTACTCAAAAAAACCATTTAGTTCATATATTCAAGGTACAACATTTTCAGTAAGTGCTTTCACACTCTTTTCATAAGAACAGTTAGGTCACTTCACACCACAGAGGTGGTACTTTCTGGATTTACACGCATCAACCTTGAAGCATTTCTCAGATCCTGTAGCTGCTTGGCTGGCTTTCCAACTCCTTCCTCAAATCTTTTCTCCACAACAGGAAGGACAGTTTCATACAGGAAGGATGCATTCTGCCTAATGAATGCTTTCTTCTCAGGGTCTTGTTCACACCGTAAACTGTAATCAACATGCTGGACAGCCACCAGGATGATCTCCACGAGACTCTCCAAAAGAACCATATGCAGCTCTGGAAAGTAAAGCTTTAACGCTTCCTCCAAGAAGGCCATAGTCTGCTTAGTGAAAGCTACTACAGTATAGCTAAGGTTGACCCAGCAGTCATCACCTGTGTATTGGTCAAAATTGCCTACCCCACAGCTCCTCATCTCCTCCCTGAGTTTCCCCAGCGCCTCTGGAGTCATTAGGTTCATCTTTCTCCACATCTCCTCAGAGTTGCGGTGCTTGGTGGCCTCTATGATAATATCCTTGTAGCTCTGTAAAGCACCTTTGATATCCTTTACCAGAAGGGCATGAATGATGAAGGTGAGATCCAGTCCAATCTCGCTAAGCTGCTTGCAGTGCTCTTTAGCTACCTTGGGTATTAACGAAAAGCAAAAGGTGTTACCAGTGTGCAGGCCCCCTTTACATCTCACACATTTACCAAATCTATCATTCTCAGAAAACGGGGAAGAGTTAGTCAAACTTCACTTATTTCATCTGCTTTAAGAAATTCCTTATTAATGAGAAATTAATAACTGAAAGATAAACCCTGCCTGTCAAAAATACTCTGGACAATTACATTATAACCCCCACAGACACACTTCCCCGCCCCCCTCCATTAGCAGATGAAAGAAACCATAACCTGAGAAAGGTAGTCTTGCAAAAAATGATGGAAATGTAGTCCAGGACAGGCTTGGAAAACAAACAAAAAGTCTTCAAAATACTCATCATTCAGGTGTAGCTTATGTAAATTTTAGGACCTCCTACTGATTAAAGGTAAATTAAGAACAAACACATTTTGCATTTTTGATAAACGCAGGGTTTTTCTTGCTGTGTATTTTCATCTTAATGTTTTCCTCTGTTAAAATGAAAAAAACCAACCCCAAATGAGTATTAACCTTTCAATGCAGGAAACCTCTCTGGAGACCCACTCAAGAGTCAACAACTAACCTAGCGTTAGAAAAGATGATTTATAAGCTTTCCAGCCCTTGTTTTGGCCATCGTGTCACACCACCCTGCTTGGACCCTCTTACCTTGACACACTCTGCCGCAGTCGACAAGCTCTCTTTACTGTCAAATACTTGCTTACTGAAGGCATCTACAAACATCCTCATGGAAGAGCGGGCCCAGACAACGAAGGCCGAATAGCAGCCGTTGTTACCAGCGAAGTCTGTCTCAAACTCTCTTGCCGTCTCTAGAAGGCTGGTGAAGAAGACATGGCAGAGCTTGTGGATATAGAGCAGCGTGGCGCCCTCAATGCGCAGCTGTCGGATGGCTGTCTGCACCGCGGCCGCCCGGTTCTTCAGGAAGAGCTCGCACGCCTTGGTGGACTGGCCCAAGCGAATGAGCTGGGACACAGCTCGGCGGGTGGCCCGCGGCCCTCCTCGCAGCGAGCGGTCTGGAGACAGCTCAAACACCAGCACGTCTGTAAGCTGCCGGACCCGCTCATCCACCTTGGCCCGCAGCTCCTTCACGGGCTGGTTCACGGGCTTGTCCCCCAGGTACTCGTTGAGTTTATCCAAGAGGTCCACCGCCCCCTCAAAGTCCCGCTGAGCGATGCAGACATCCAAGTCCTCTGGCAGCTCCTGGATCCACTCAAGTGAGAGGTCAACCACCTCCTCCTCAGCAGAGGGCTCTTCCTCCTCATCATCCTCCTCGAAGGGGTTGGTGGATTCAGGGGGCGTCGGGGCAGGCCGGGGCAGAGCCTCCTGCTCCAGGCGTCGCTTCTCGCTGAGGGCCTGGTTGCGCTTGGTCTCCTCCAGCACCTCCAGCCACTCCTTCTTGATCTTGGCGTTCTCGGCCTGGAAGATGCGGCTCTCAGGGAACATGAGCAGCTTGAACATGTCCTTCATGGGCGGGTTGTCCTTGACGTTGACCACAGCCAGCCCGTCGAGGCGGTAGAGGGCGTTGCAGCCGTAGGCGCCACGGCGGTTGGGCAGGGCAGTGGCCACGAGCAAGTAGTCGTTCATGAGGAAGGCGTGCACCCGCTGGATCTGCGCCATGTGGTCGGCGTCGTACTCCACTAGGTCGCCGTTGTAGACCAGGTACTTGCCGGGGCTCTCGGGCAGGAGGTCGCGGCAGCCCTCCACCTTCTCCAGGAGGGTGGTGAGCGTGCGCTGCCGCCCCTCCTCGCTGGCCGCAGCCTCCTTGGCCGACAGCGGCAGGAAGGGGTCAGCGGCGGCGGCGCGGCGGGCGCCCAGAGCGGGGTCGTCGCGGTCGGCCTGGAGGAGCAGGGCCTGGGTGACGGCCTCCATGATGCCCTTCTGCTCGGTGAGGATGTGGCTGAGCTGGTACATCTCGCTCTCCAGGTAGCTGATCTCCCGCGCCGTCTCGATGAACTGCCGGTAGTTCTGGTAGACGTTGCGCTTCAGGCTCTGGGCCGTCTCCTCGCTCAGCGCCTGGATGCGCTGCCGGTGCTCCTGCAGGTCCCGGTCCCCGTCCGACTGCTGCGACAGCTGCTTCACGTACTCCTCCGCCGCGAAGCCCCCCGACTCCAGCTGCCGCCGCAGCCGGCTCCCGCCGCCTTCGCCCAGCGCCATCGCCATCGCCATCGCCGCCGCCGCGCCCCCAGCCGCCCCGCTGCCCGGCGCCCGCCCCGCCGCCACTGCCGCCGCCGGGGAGACGGCCGCTGCGCCTGCGCACAGCGGTACGTACGCCGCCTGCGCCAGCATCGCCGCGCCGATCGCGCATGCGCGGGCGCCCCGCCGGAAAGCAACTGCCCGGAGCGACGCGGGGCCGCCGCGCTGGGAAGCGCCGGCCTCGGAAGGGGCGGGGCGGGGCGGGGCGGGGGCGGAGTCGCTGGCGGATGCCGCCGCGCTCATGGGGAGGGCATCAGAGGGTGTTCGGCGCATGCGTAGTCGGGATGAGGTGGTGGCGTTGGGGCGCTTGTAAAGCGGTGCGCATGCGCTTGGGCCTTCTGGGGCCGTCGGGGCGGCCTTAGCGCCCAGCCGTTGGGGCGGCCTCGCGGCGGCGCTGCGCGCCATGGAGGAGGACTTCGTGCTGGCGCTCCAGCTGCAGGAGCTGTGGGAAGCGGAGGATAAGGAGGCGGCGGCGGCGGCGGCGGCAGCAGCAGCAGCGTGCCCTGAGGCCTCGCCGGACCCCTCGTCCCTCCGCCCGCTGTCGGTGGTGGACGAGGCTTGGGAGCTGCTGGACCCCAGCCCCGACGTTCACGGCCTCTTCGTACAGTTCAACGAGACGCTCTTCTGGGGACGCCTGGCGGCTGTCGAGGTGTCGTGGAGCCCACGCATGACCCTGTACGCCATCGGGGCACGGGGCGGGGGTACGCTGGGTCGGCTGGCAGGGCAGGCCTGCCTGGGGAGGGGGCCGGGGCTCTCGGGCCGGGCGCGGCGGGGAGCCGCCTCCCGCCAGGCATCGCCCGGCTCGGGCGGGGAGCCGGGGTGCGGAGGGGGGCTCGCCAGGAGCGGGAAGGCGGCGGGGGAAGCCGGTCCTTCCCGAGCAGCGCTGCGGGATGGTGTTCGCCGGCCTCGGGTTTCAGAAGCCGCCGTGCCTCAGAGGGGCCCCGGCAGAGTGCTGGTGCTGTGTCAGAGCTGTCGGAAGAGGCTGTGACCCGTCAGCTAAGCAGCGGCTCATCTCATCGTACGGGTGTGGGCTTTAGGGAGGGGGAGGAAACGCTGTCGCCTGTCACTCTGTGCTGCTCCTAACTGTGGCTTCGTAGGCACGATGTACTAGTGCCACAGCTTCTCTTCCAGATGTTTTAACATCCCGCTTTTCTAACATAGTTTGTACCCCAGGACGTGGGGTGGTCACTGTTATTGTCTGTTTTGTCCTTCATTTGTCATCCTTGGCAGCCATAAATGGCTTTTCCCGTGGTGCAGGCAAAACTGGAGAGGTGTTAAAGTGGAATAAATAACTTGATCTTAAACAGTGTCTCTTGAAACTTAAAAGAACGTACTTGTATTGCTGTTATTTTTCTTATTCTTATTTTTTATGATAGTTTTATAGCATGACAGAAAGGCAAATACGAAATTGTAATAGTATATTAACAAGACTATTAACAAGAATAGACTGGGAAGGGGAATATACAGGAAATCTGATATTAAAAAAAAAAAGCTTTGAAGTGCAGGCTGCAGTTCTGCAGCAGATCAGCTGATGCAATTGCTGGCTGCTGGAGTCCTGCCCCCTCCTGTCCTCTGCTGGTTGCAGTACTCCTTAGACACTTGAAAATATTTGGATACTGAACTGGTAGAGGACTAACTCAGTAACAAAACAAAACAAAAAGTGTCTTCTGCTGGATTAACATGCAGAAGTGATGGTATGTGAAGGTTCAGTAAGAATCAAAAGTTGGGGGAGGGTGAGGGGTGAAATTGTGGCAACCAGCAGTTAAGTCTGTGTTGGCTGCTGTGAATCTCCAGCCTCTGTTTTCTGTATTTCACTCCATCAGGAGTTCTAATGAAAACAGTCCTCTACCTCCTAAACAGGTTAGCTTGGAACAGTCCATTGTGATTTTTTTTATGTTTTTATATGTTCAGGATTGCTGACTTTGAATTAAGTGATTGCAAGAGATCTAACAAATTATAGTTTCACTTTTGCTAGGTTAGTCACAGCTTATTCTAAGGAACTTGCGGGGTTTTTTGGTGTTTTTTTTTTTTTTTTTTGCTTAATGATGTTGACTTTTTCAAGTAACTACTAAAAGTGTTTTTTCCTGTTCTGAATTACCTAGCATGTGTTGGAAGAGGATGGCATTTTAACTCCAATTCTCAATTTTCTTCATGTACCACAGAAACAAGTAGCTTTTCATATTTTCTTTCTGTCTCTTTCAGCTGTGCTGGAGTGTGTAGATATGAAGGAAAAGGTGGAATGTGTTCCATTCGTCTAAGTGAGCCACTCCTAAAGTTAAGACCAAGGAAGGACCTCGTTGAGGTATTTGAAGATTGCTCATGAATCTACACATAAAATTTATTGTGCCCCCCACCCCATACAAACATTTTGTGTTTCATAGTGGGATTCTTAAATACAGTGACTGATAGATTGTTAAAATAGCGGTGGCTTTATTGTTACATTTGTATTGCTTGTGTTACAATATCATGATAATCTTTCAGTTTTATGTTTCTAAATAGGCAACTGAGTAGGAGTCTGAAGTCACTTGTTCATTTTACTGACTTTATAAAGAAAAAAACCCCAACTTTTTTACTTCTAAATTATCCTCTGATGTTAAAAACAAAGATAGACTGAAAGCACAATCAGAAAATGGCTGTAGTTTCATCTTTTAGGTCAAAAGGCCAACAGCAGAAGATAAGGATATAGGATATGATTGTAAACATAACTTTGTGTTGCTTCTTGTGCCTGTCAGGGCTGCTGCTTTGAGTTGGCTCAACATTCAAATTTGCTTAACGAACAGAAATGCTGTAGGGTTTTGACTTTCTCACAAGTGTCTCTTTTTTGGGTTGTAGAGGGGATGATATCTTTAAAGATCTGACTTACGTTTGAGGATTATTTCTCCTTTTTGGAATGTCACTTATTGTAGTAATATTCTCGAGCACGTTTTGGTGGTATGGGAATAGAGGTAATTTGATTTGACAGGTAGATAAGCATTATGTTTTCATGACCCAGACTGAACATGAAAATAAGATTGGTACCATGATAAATGTAGAGGAGTAAAATACTTCTAGCTTAATTCTGCAACTATGTGTAATGCTTTTCAGTAAATAACTAATGATTTGCATCGTTTCAGACACTGTTGCATGAAATGATCCATGCCCTGCTTTTTGTTACTAATAATGACAAAGATCGTGAATCTCACGGACCAGAGTTCCGCAAACACATGCATCGCATTAATCGCTTGACTGGAGCCAATGTCACAGTAAGCATAATCCACTTAACCTAATTTAATAGAAGTTCCTTCCTGATTTGGTTTTTTAGTATGCCTGGTGTGGTATGAGTAATATACTTGTTCTTGTTAGACACTCCACAGCTGGCACCAATACAAATTTGCATCCAAGTGTATGCCACTTCTGTAGTTATTTTGTTGGGGATGATGGTGGAAAGAGGTTGAGGAAGATGCAGTGAGTTATTAGAGTCATATAATTTTCAAGTATACCCTCTGTAAGTATTTTCCTTTAAACTCTCGTTTTAAACTTGAAACAACTTAATGGTACGAGGGACAGAATAGCTCCATGTTCAGAATAATATTTGAGGAAAAGCAGTCTATTTTAGTTAAGATTTCTATCAGTAGAGGATAATGGGTTGATGATGTTTTAAAATAATGTGTCTGATAAGATCAGTTAAGATAATAGCTGGAGGGAGAATACAATACTGGTATTGTTTACAATGCATTCTAAACAGTATGCCATTTAGGGAGAAATTGTAGATAGATTTTTAAAGTTATTTTATTGCAGTTCAAACAAGATAGCCAGGACGTATTCCTATACATCCTGCCTTTTTTTAAAGCTTTGTTTTAAAGGTATCCAAATGTTAATCAAGTTTCACCCAGGTTCTGCTCTTTTAGCTGGTAATGTAAAAATCACAGCAGTAATAGAAGGAATGGAATGGTAATATATTTTAAAAATATTGTAGAGCTAGTGATATAAAATTAGAACCTTTCTGAATGACTGCTTTTTTTTTTTTTTTTAAACCTAGATCTATCATACTTTTCATGATGAGGTGGATTTGTACCGCCAGCACTGGTGGCGATGCAATGGCCCCTGTCAAAATAGAAAACCTTACTTTGGATATGTGAAACGTTCAATGAATAGAGCACCCTCTGCACGAGACTTTTGGTGGGCTGAGCATCAAGAGACATGTGGAGGCACATTCACAAAAGTGAAGGAGCCAGAGAACTTCTCTAAGAAATCCAAGGAGACAACCCAGCCAGCAAAACTTCCAAATTCCGAGTTAACTAATGAAGGTATTTAAAATAATTATTTTTTTTCTTTTGCAAACTCTTTTTGTCCAAACAATTCCTTGAACAAATACAGATCAAGCACTGCATGAGCTTTGTTTAGTCATTACTGTTATGTAGCAAAGAACAGGGCCCATTTTATTTGTGCATTTCTAGGCTCCTTCTCAACTTAATTGTTTGCAAAAGGTTTAGTTTGCTATGCTGTTTTCAAGCAGCAGATTTTTTGGGTGATGCACATAAAATACTAAACCCATGATTTATATATGAAAAAGTTACTAACTTTTCTTATTTTCTTCTCTTCTTATTTTGCAGGCAAGACACAAATGCGTGGTACGCAAGATCTGATGCCTTTTAGTGGAAAGGGGTATCGGCTTGGAGGAGGAGACAGTGGACTCTCAGAAATAAGCACAAATTCCAGCAGCAGTGTTAGAAACAGTGAAACACCTGGTTCACAGCATCGTTCAACACTAAAGACAATACCAATCCCTAAGAATGAGATAAAATTTGAAAAATCACCCCGTAGTGGCATCTTCTTTCCACTTTATACTGATGATGCCAGTGAGAAAATCAACTTGGCTTCAAAGCGTGAGTTTCCTAAACCCTCTGTTGCTAATACAAAAGCTTACAAGAATGTTAGTGGATCGCCTGTTAAAATTGCTCGTGTTATGGAAGAAAAATCAAACCAAGGTTCTGCAAATGGCAAGAGGGTTATGCCACTTTATAACAGGCCACCAAAACAAATTTGTTTTGAGCAGACAACAGCAGCTCGGGTTGTATCTGAGAAAAAAAGCTCAGAATGTACTAGTGCACTGCATCGGTGGCCAAAAATGGAAGACAAAACTGCCTTTGAAAACTATTTCATTAAAAAAGGGAGTACTGATGTCACTTCAAGTATAAATACACCTATGAAAACCAAAGCTGAATCTACAGTGTCCTCTGCAAGTTCCAGCACTGCTGTAAGGCAGGATAAAAAAGTCAGTTGTCCTGTTTGCCAGACTGAGGTTTTTGAGTCTAAAATAAATGAACACCTTGATTCTTGTCTTACATAAAACCTTTCAGAAAGCTGTCTCAAAGATAAACCAGGGCCGAAAACATTGCTTGAAAACTACTTTGCTCAGGCTTTGCTTAGCCGTGGTTACTTCCCTGTGTTCCTGTTCTGAACTGGAATTTAAACTACTGTCAGCATGCTGAACAACAAGTTTTAGAGTTGCACATCAGTGCTGACTAGAAAGCTAGCTGCTGCTTGTGTCCCAAAGAGTTGAATACTCAAGTTTTAGTAGGTGGATGTTTGTACCAACGTTCTTTCTGCAGAATCAGGGTAATACAAGAGAAGGTGGATACTTGCTGAACTGCGTATTTTCAAGGCAGTTTTTTAAATCAATCCTGCTAATTTATCTTTGTTCTTAAGACCCCTTTGTGTTGTTTTTTGTTTTTTGCCATTCTTGAAGTTAACAATCTATAATAGATGAGAATTCTTCTGCTTACTGCGATGTAATTGTGGCATGTATTTTTAGAATAGTAAATATTTTGCATAAGCCACAATTACACTCCCAGGTGGTCCTTCTCACCTGTGACCTTTTTGAAAAGATAGATGAGAGTGAGAATATCAAATATGGGCTTTTGTCAAAGATGGGAGAGACATAGGCATCAAAAACATAGCAAAGCATCCATTTAGGTTTAATGGGTGGATTGTAGCAGGAAAAGAGAAAATCCAGAAGGATTATGAAGGTGCTAGGAAATCAAGCACAAGATACTTTGTAGATGAGGAGAAGGCCCTACACTTAAAGGGCTCAATTAAAAAAAAAAAATAATAATTTTGAGGAGCTCGTTTTCAAAAAGGATTTAAAAGTTAGCTAATCCATTAAAAGTTGGAGTGGTCAAATGGAAGCTAATGAACTTCAGTCTTACGTGTGTCTTTCGGTCCAGGATACCAGCTAGACTTTCCACCCACTTTTTCTGATGGTTTGCACAAACTCTGTGTTGAAAGTTCACTAGTTCATGTAGGATATAGGTCTTATGTGCATGAGTAACTGACCCCCATATGCTGATACTAGTAAGTAAAAGTTGGGAGGAATATTGATAGCAATACTGTAAAGACTGTTCCTGGCCATGCCATAAAAGCCTTCATGATTTTTCAGTTAAATTTCGTGCTTTACAGGCCAAAATGGCATTAAATTGACATTAGCTGGCAGTCTTTGTTTTGCTTCTTCTGGAAGCCAGCCAGCTTGGTGGTTAGTATTCAACAAGTCAGTCAGCTGAGTACTAAAACCCTTGTGCTGTGAAAAGTTATGAACGCTGAGCAGATGTGTTTTCTATATAAACTTTCTGAAATGTTAACAGTTCTCTTGCTGCACTGGAAGTATTTAACTGGTTAAACAGTTAACAGCTTGATTCCTTACTTGTAAAACTGATTATAAATATTTTTGTTTAAAAAAAGAAAAAATAATTATACTGTTTCATATACCCTTGCTGCAACTTTAAATGGCTATATTGGCCTTGGATGCACATATGTTAGCCTTTATATAATTAATTATTTGCTGCTCCCTTTTGAAATTGGGAAATAAACTGATGTGCAATGGAATTTGGCAAATGATACCTTTACTCTTTTTAAACATTGTATTTTTTTAAATACTGATGCTACAGATGTTTAATGTGAATTGGATTGTTCTTGCATATTCTGAATAAATTGGTACTGAATTTTAGATTTTCATTAAGTCTGGGTTTCACATGCCAATTGTGGACATCTTGTGTTACTCACCAGTGGGCTCACCTGTATGTCTAATAGCAGTCTGGTTTAATAGATCCTTTCTGTATTAACCATTTTCCTTCTTAAATTTCCCTGTAAAAACAGGTGTTGGTGAATATAGACTGCATCAACCTCTGCCTTCTCCATCATATTTTTAGTACAGTTTCACTTTTGTTGCATTTCTGTGGAAAACTTTACAAATACTGATTTTAAAACTTGATTTGACATGTTAATTTTCCATACATCCTTCTTAAAACTGCACTATCTGTCAGTGTTCCCAGTGAAACTTGACACTTACAAGGACAGTACTACTCAGAAGTATTTGTACTATCATATGTTTTTTAAGATGAGGACTAGATTCACGTCATGAGTGGTCTCGCATCATGAAGCAGTTTTGAGAGGTATTTCCCTTGCTGTTGTTCCCATCAGTTTTCTGGTTTGTTGTTTGTTGCAATTGTAAGAGTAAAGGATTGCTCCAGGAAAGGAGGATTGTGGGTATTGTTAAATACATTTTCATATTCAGATGGATTTTTTTCTAATATCTTCTTTTATATCAGTGTTCATTTGAACAACAAATGGAAAACAAATGTGGGAATTGGCCTGTAGAATTCTGTGAACAGTACAGCCTGCCACTGGGGCTGGGGGGAGAACTTAAGCTAGAGGCAAGTCCTGTCTCAAATATACAAGTGTCCTAAAAAGACAAGTGTCTTCGAAACAGTTCAGCAATTTTGGACCAGCTGTGGAAGAACATCACCTCTGCCCATGCATGTTTTTACAATGAAGTATTATGATGCCAAGATCTCTTTTATACAGAGATAAAGGTGACAAAGGGCTGGGTGGGTAGGCTTTGCAGTTGCTACCTATTGCAGGCTATTAACAACAGGTCATGGCCTTGTTTTTTCGGGTATGTTACTGTGAATGCTGTTTCTGTAAGATTTTGTTCTTGAATACAGTGTCCTTCCCACAATCCTAACAATGACTACCAGTATGTTTTTAAAATATGCTGGTAAATTTGGGTCAAAGGTGAGAAATTTCATCTTCTGTATCAGTTGACTTTAGAGTACTGAGTTTAGGTACTGTCTATAACAACACAAACTAGTAATGAATCTTGAGCAAACACGCTTCACTGAACTGCAGAATAAGTTGCCTGACTGGAAAGCTGAGAAACAAGTTAATATACTTGACTTTCGAGACAAAGCGGGTATGAGGGAGGTCAACAAATGGTTCTGCAAACTAAAGGCAAAAGCAATCTCATTCTGTGCTCATCTACTGGAATTGCTCAGAACGATCCAGATAACATTTCTAGAGGTTCAACTACCTAAATTAGGGTTATTTAGCTATTTTATTATTATGAAAGAGGCTGCTCTTAAGTTGCTTTGAAACTGGTTATCGGGCAAAAAATCGTGAAGGCCAAATATTTCCAAGTATTTATTAATTTTTAGGGAAATGTTATCTAGGAAGTTTTCATAATACTTGATGAGTTCTGATGAAGGAATTGGAAGTAGCATTTTTCTCCGGACTAATAAAAATAAATTAGTATCTTGCAAGAAGATATGTAATAGAAATAGTCTGCTTTACAACATGTTCTAAAAGTGATAATGTGCCATTCCTCTATACTTTACCATCTCCAGTAGTCCAACCACTGTCTGTATTCACTCGGGGTATCTGGGTCACATGGGAAGTGTATTCTTACAGCAAGTTCAACCCTAATTCCTATGCGTAAGCTGATGAGCAGGCTATTTATGTCTAGGTGGAAGTACACTTCTCAGGCAGAGAAGGTGCTGCTGCTCAAACCATGTAGGAATGAGTTACCTGAGCCTCCTTTCTAGGAATGTTTTTCAAGAGAATGACTAAATGTTGTTCATTTGGAACAACCCCCAGAAGGGTTTATGCCGTGCGGTGCTACCTGCCACTGTACCAGTGTCAGTAATAACAGATACCAGGTAATGTGTTACAAAATCAAAGGCTAGAGAGGGCTTGGTCATTACTGGACAACTAGTGAATAATTGCTGAAATGCAAAGTAGCTATTCAAACTGCAAGCTTCTCTTGCTGCAGCAGCAAGGTGTGCTGTGGAGTAAATGGCTTGTAAGGATTTTTCTTCTTCCTTGGGTTCTGCTGGAGCCCCTCGGTTCTGTTGCATTTTCTATACACACGGCATCCCTACGCATCCTTAAAGTAAAGCCAGTTACATTGTGCTGAAGCGTAACAGCAAGAAAGAACAAGCGGTGAGTTTCTGAGAAAAAGCGAGATGGACATTTCTTCATGG
The DNA here is from genome assembly GCF_034638445.1 of Ciconia boyciana. Taxonomy (NCBI): domain Eukaryota; kingdom Metazoa; phylum Chordata; class Aves; order Ciconiiformes; family Ciconiidae; genus Ciconia; species Ciconia boyciana. The sequence continues at coordinate 82,996,444 of NC_132936.1, forward strand.
CGATGATGGGGTGACACAGACTGCTCTGGCTGCTGCCACAGCTCTTTGCTTCATCACTGCTGGAGCTGGTCATCCTTGAACACGGTGGCCATGCATTAGCTGTCGCATTTTGCCACCGTAACTTGAAAAGCCGCTAAAAGGTTGGACTGGGTGACCTCCTGAGGTTATGTCTGACCTAAAGTCCCCTGTGAGCATATGATTGTTGCTGCCTGACGCAGCAATGACAGAAGTGAAACAGCTGCTCTCCGTCAGCTGCTTCTTACCTGCTAGCCAGCATTCATGGATTTTACACTCCAAATGAAATACCAAGTTCCTACTTGCATCTGGATTATTACAGCTGTTTTGAAGTCTTAAGCTTAAAGAAACAATTGCTTGTATATGAACGTAAAGACTCGACATTAAATTACCCGTAAAGTGTAGTTTATGGGTAGACAGGCCATGAACGAGACTTGCATTTCAGTGTGGGTGAAAATACGCTCTGTGCCTTTTCATGTACTCGGGTATATGGAAAAACCAAGACTCCAGGCTGTGTGGAGCTTTGGGATTCTTCAACAGGCCATTAGGTGGCACTCCTTGCACTTAAGGAATACTTCTTTCTCCCTCTCTAACCTGTTCGGGGGAAGAACAGAAAGTGCAAAATTAGCAGCCTCCTGTTTCACCTACACCTGCACTCCAGGCTGAAGATGGATCAGCAGGAACCCCGGCTGGACCGTAAAACAAGTTAAAGGAGGAGGAACGGGGGTGTGTGGGGGGAGGTCTGCAGCTAGCTGAGAGTTGAGAAGTAGAATTTACATCTAACTGGGTTTTCTGTGAGTGTTTCTTTTAACTTTGCTGCAAGAGGGACTTGGAAGATGAGCCAGTGGCCCCTTTTTTCTAGCTCAGGGTTCAGTGAATAACCCAAAAGGCATCCTTTTGTGGTCTACGTACACCGCACCACTTACATCCATTCCAGTGAAAAAAATCTAATTTTCTGTCACCATATGGCATCAACTCCATTCCGCAAGAGAGGCAGGATGAAGTTGTAGGAAGTCAGAGGGGATTATAAAACACAAAACTTGTCTCTGGCTCCTTGGCTAAGCTGGGGAGCTGGAGGGATGTGACAGGCCGAGGAAAGGGTAGTGTACTGTAGGTGTGAAGGCTAAAAAAGGGGAGATGGCCGTGGCCTTAATCCCTCCGTTCCCTTTTAGCTTCTACCAGGCCAGGCTGCTTTAAGACTAGATTAAGTTTCTAAGAAGGTGCAGCAGCTTGGCCTGAATAGCTCACCCTGTCTCTGTTCCAACCATCCCCTATCCTTCGCATCATTTCATCTGCTTTTTTGTCCTAATAAGTCTTAGACCTGACATTTCATAAACTGCACAATGAAGAACATTTGAAGGAGCAAAAACCAACAAGCCAAACATTTGGCTCCCCCATTGCTTAATTTAGAAGCAGTAAATACTTTTTTTTTCTCTAAATGACATCGATCACTGGACTGTAATTTGTGTATTCACTGCAAGTGTCTTCTCTTTAGAGATGTTACTAATTGCACAAAGTCTGGGGTAAAATGCAGACTAGAGCTCAGTGAAGTCGCAGGACAGTACCTTACCTATAGGAGTATGGCTTAGTTGGGGTTTTTAATTCTTCTAGTAGCTTTATTCAGCAACTTACTGATGGGGGGAACAGCCAAAGGGCCTCTTTGCTCTTACTCCACTTCCTCCCCACTGCTTCGCTCCCCTGCCTTTGCCTTCCCACTGACCACCCTGGTCTCTTCCCAGAACCATTCCAGTAATTATCTGCTTTCTTCCCAGAAGGATCCGTTCGGTGGGCGTGCTGCCACCCCCACCGAACGGTGAGTGGATTTTGATTCACCAGGAGGGTGAATCACCAGGAGGTTGTGATTTGAGAGAGGCACAGAGCAAAAAAAGCTGTGCTAATCGCTTGCTCGGAGGGTGCCTGCCTGCAGAAGCCGGCACAGCCTCTGCAGCAGTTGCCTGCAGCCGGTGCATGGTGGGAACGCAGCCTGCCCGCAGCACCCACACATGGCTTGAAGAAGCACTGGCCATTTTGTTCAGCTCAAGGGCAGTACTTCTCAGAAACAAGAAATAGTTTGACCAGAGCAGTTTATTTTTTATGCCCCTTCATTTTGAGCGCAGTATACCAAGTTCAACAGTTTCGGCCTGTTTAATGCATAACCCAGCACACACTCGCTATTTTACACGCATTACTCCCAAGACTCATAGGGCCGTGCTATTTATAGCGCACAGCACATCTTACTCTAGCTGTTTTTCAACCAACAGCAAGACAAACTCCCTGGTGTGTGACAGGACCACACAACTTGGCACGGGCTGCTCCAAATAACACAGTGGTGGAAGGATACAGTACAAAGTCTGGGCTGTTCTGGCAGATGGCAAACGGGAACGTGTCCAAAGGGAAGAGTCGTCCTGAGGATAAAACACCCCGGGGGCTTCAGAGAGGACGGCACCTCTACCAGGCAGGGTATGGAAAGCTGCAAGTAGGGGACTTCAGTCTCAAATCTGCAGTCTTCTGCAGGATATGTCGCTAAGAATTATTTGGGTTAGTCTTTAGCTTTGCATTTAGCAGTACCTAGATAGGAAATCTAACTTGAACATAAACAACTTCATTACAGTGAGGGTGGTTGAACACAGGAACAGGTTGCCCAGAGACACTGTGGAGTCTCCATCCTTGAAGATACTCAAACCCCAACTGGACATGGTCCTGTGCAGCCAGCTCTGGGTGGCCCTGCTCAGGGCAGGAGGGCTGGGCCAGACCATCTCCAGGAGCCCCTTCTACCTCTGCAGCCCTGGGTTTCTGCCTAACAACACCATGAGCGCTTCAGGACAGAGTGAAGTTACAGCTGAAGGCAGTAAAGATCCATCTGCTTGCCCTTGCACTGGCACAGCCTGGGAGTGCTCACACCATCTGTATTTCCAGCTGCACGTTTCTTCCTTTCCTTGCAAGGTTTGGCATGGGCAGCTCTCATCACTGCCACCACCCAGGCCACGTCCGGGAGGGACAAGTCCCCCATCCCATGCGTCGGAGACTGGGGGACTTCAGGCAGGAGCCAGGCACGTGCCACAAGACAAAGACAGGTACGAGGAAGCTCTGCCCTGCCAAGCCAGGCGGAGAAGCAGGTAGCTGGGTCACTGCTTCTCACGGCCTGCCCTGGAAAGGCAGGTTTTAATTGCTGCTTCCTCGCCAAGCCACACGGCAGGAGGGGGGGCAGGATTATCAGCCCTGCAGATGACGTGAATTAAAGCTCAGAAGTAATCAATTTTGAATGTACCTAAAAGAGATTTAGAAGGCAGGAAAAGCATCTGATGACAGGAAATAGGAGGTATTTCAGGCACTGCAAAACCCCAAAAGACTATTCAAGCTAGCTGGCAACATTTCCCAGGCAATTTGGCAGAGTTAAGAGGACACCACCCAAGAAGTTTTACTGCTAACGTTTAGGCTGACGCTTGGGTCTTGAAATGCAGTTTTGTTGAAGCAGACAGACATCCCAAGTGGTAAGCGATGCCATGACTTTGGAGCTTTTTGCAAGGCGTTACGGACATGAGCATCCCCTGAAGGAATGAGGAGACCTGAGGTTGGAGGAAAACACCTAAAGTTGCCTTAATGGAGTCTTCCTCTTAATCCCTTTACAGGCTCCAGAAATGTTACCTTCCCTCAGGACTCTTCTGCAGTGGAGTGCTCCCACACTAAACTAATGCTTTGCATCCTTAGCAGTGCAGGCGCTGAACCACGTGTAGGGTCGTGGTCGGTCTGTGCCTGCCCTGCAGCAGGTACTGAGGGAAACGCTGCCTTAACTTCTTCAGGAAGAGAGATTGGAGGTCTCCGCTGTTGGGCAAGCATCCTCACTCAGCTTTGGGTTGTTATATGATGGGTTGATCCTAGCCCTGAGTGTATTTTCACATGTGGCTGTGGATTTGTGTTGAAGTGATACCATTTTCAGGAGCTTGACAAGTAGATGTCCTGTTTGTGAAGCCTGCACCACTTTCCAGTCTCCTTGCGTCTCTCCCTTTCCTTACTTCAGTAGAAAGACTACCCGAGCTTGGCGTGAAACTGCTCCTGGGTGATGCTAGCATGGTTAGATACGCTGCATTCAGTGCCAGCTGAAGGGTACGAGCCACGAACTGCCACGGTCCCGCAGTGTCACGTATAATCCCGCCACCTCTGCTAAAAGAGGAGGAGCACCCTCAGCAATTCAAGATTAGTTTGCTTCCCCGAGACGCTCAGCAGCTTGCCACGCTGAGCTTTTGTCAAGCAGCACCAACGCAGGGCAGGTAGCAGCAGCAGCCAGAGGCTACACTGCTGGCCATGACTTGGTAGCCACTCCTCTAGGCATTTTTCGCAACTCTCACCCAAGGGCACCTGACCACCTGGAAGGGCAGGCACCAGGCTGCTGCCAGCCTCCATCTCAGAGGAAAAAAACCCAAACGCTTTTCTCAGCCAGGTATTTTAAAAGGTAATCCACCGCCCACATAAGGGGTGTAGCACAAACGCCTGCAGCTCGGCTGACGCGGGACAGCACTTGGGGAGCTAACGCAGCCTGGAAGGATGCAAAAGCGCTGGGTTAGCGAGGGGGCAGGAGAGGCCCCCCACACGTGTGGGAGCAGAAGTGGCAAGGGAAGGTGCCGAGGCGGCGGAGGCAGAGCTGTTGTTCTCCGAGGCGGCGGAGGCAGAGCTGTTGTTCTCCGTGCGCTCTCGCCGGAGGAAACTAGAGCAAATTTGCAAAGCTACTGTGAGCACTGGAGGGGTAACCAGCCATCTCCCACTTCCTCCGCTCCTTCATCCCTGCCCCGTGGATGGACGTTCGGTCGTAGGTGGATGGACGTTCGGTCGTATGTGGATGGACGTTCGGTCGTAGATAAAGCTGCCTCGTGAGCAGCTGAACGAGAGCTTACACCACCGCCATCAACAACAAAGCCTCCCAACCAAAATACACATCCTTCGATTGCCACAAGTTAAAATAACTCCTGTTTGTGCAGCACAACACCCTCCACCTAAAACAGAGCGCCTTGTCTCTTCGGGAAGACGGTTTTCTGCCCTTGTCCGGCTGCGGACACCAGGGGGACCCAGCCACTCGCCCTTGCCTCCCCCTGTGCCCGGGCAGGTCCCCGAAGCGCCTCTGCACCCCGAGAGCGGCCGCGGCCGCGGGCGCCTTCCCCGCGCCCCGCGCAGCGGCCATGGCGCAAACCCCCGAGCCCCGCCTGCCTTCCTGGATTTCTACAAGCCGAATTCTTACCGCAAAATACATGCCCTCCCCGGTTATGTCATTGCGTAACAGCGCCTGGTGATGAAGTTGCAGCAACTCTTGACCATACACAGGGGTTTCCTACCGGTACTGTTTTAAATAAAGGGTTTTTTAAAAACACCTAAAATGTTCTCATAGTGCAGGTGGTGAAAAAAGAAAAGTAATCAAAGAAGTTGAGAAAGTGCTCTCTCCACCCCTTTAAAGAGTTCTTCAAAGAAGCTGAGGAAGTGCTACCTACATCCCTTTAAAGAGTTCTACATATAACAAAAATTTAGGACCAGAGTTAACTTACTACAGTTTTTGCTTGTTCATTAAAACATGACTGTGCAGCACACATGCCCAGCACCACAGTACTTACTATGATGTTGTGGCTGGGGAAGGGAAAGTGAAGGGAAAATAAATGTGCTCAAACCTTGCTCTTTGCTATGGGGAACACCATCAACTGGACTCTAATCTCAGAAAACAGATTCCGCTATTACCCATGGCCCCGATTCCCTTTGCCAAACGTTAGTGGTGTCCACAATCACATTTTCCTTGGAGAAATATTTTCTCCTTGGAGAGTGTCCAAAGATGTTGCCAAGTGCTTAAATAAAAACAGTTCTTCTGAAATATCTTTTGGTTCCGGTAAGCCAAGATACTGCACTCACCAACAGCTGACACTGCACTTTTCAGGTTTAGGGGTGGTGGTGGGTAGCTTGTTGCTGGCTAGTGGTTTGTTGGGGTTTTTTTGACACATTCACTCCCTTCTTCACTGTATGGAAAAACTTCTCAGGATTGCAACAGCAATTAATCAAGCTCCAAAATTCTAGTTCCCTTATGTTTCTTAGAGCTGCCACCATGTCCTCTGCTAAAACACAGTCTTTATTAATAGCTTTTTAAGGCTTGTTTACCTACAGTAACGTAAGCAAGATACATCTACAACCTAAGTGACTTGCCTTAAGACAGTTCTGATCTTTTTTTTTTTCTTGGCTTTTTGTTTGACCCTTGCTTTCTTTAGGTAGTGAAATACCAATTACCAAAATTGAAATACCAAAACCCAATACAATACTCAGGTATTACGCTTTCTGTTTGTGAGTAGGAGTCAAATCTCTGCATTTCAGTTAACTCTGGATTAATCTTTTATTTGAAAGCAAAACTAAAACTGAACCACACCAGCTCTTGAAACTAGCCCAGGAGAGGAACTGGTTCCACCCTGGCAAACCACACTGACACGCAGACAGGCCCACAAAGAGCACTGGATCCACGTGGTGAATATTCAGAGATGAAATTTCACTTCCCAGCTCCAACAGCATTTGAAAGAAAGAATGGGTTTCCAGTTTGGGCACTGCCCTGAAGCAGTGAGTCAGCTGTGTGCAATACTGGCAAGCTGTTAGTCCATCTGTGTGTTTGACAGTCCTCACCACTCCGACGCAAGGCATGCCCCGAAACTTCCTGCCACGTGAAGGTGCTCGTACTGGGCTTATAGGGTAAACGAGCTGGTCACCTTTTCCAGCATTTATCACCACGTTATATACAAGGTAGTTATAGTAAGTTCTCCAGAAGAACCCATAAACTATTACCAACTAAATTTAATCCTGAGCTGCGCATTTAATAAGAGGGGGGGAAAAATCCCTAAAGTCCAACAACTTATAACGAGAAGACAGACAAAGAAACCAACTCCTAGTTCAAGCAAAAAGTTACTTATCTCTCATCTTCAGAGATAAAAATACACTATTTTGCAACACACATGCATGAAGAGAAACGATGGATGGGATGCATCAACAATTGTCTTTCCTGAGGCACACACATGGTGTATTCTTTCTCCTCATACTTCATGCTCCTCCCCAAAGCAGACACCTATAGTATATTTTTGCTTGGCATGTCCCATATTCCTCATACCCACCCCACACACGTGTTATCCTGGTCTCATACATCAGTCTCTTCCCATCCTACTTTACCATTTCTATTCAACTCGTTCCTTCCTCCATGTCCTGCTAAGGACTTAAGTCTATCCCCAATGGGTTGGTGATTTGCATCTCATCTGCTCCTTCCACTTTTAGAGCCAACTCTTAGTACCTGGCTCATCCATTTGGGAGCGATGGGGTTTTTTTCTTATTTCAGGAAAGGGATAAATGTGCTGTATATTCACTCAACTTCAAAGCTACGGGGAAAAGCTTGATGGAACTGAATAAGAGTCAACAGAGTGAATTCTTTGGAACTGGTTTTGTCTGGTAGGACAGAGGACCTTGAACCTGCTTCTGTCAGCTGCTATCCACCCCCACCAGACAGGGTCAGGCAACTCAGATTCAGCAGATGCTCTAGAGTGAGCACAGGCAGGTCTTGCAGCAGTGTAATAGCACAAACAGGCTTCACTTTATTTGCAGTAATTGCCTACATTCAAGCTTTACTTTACATCCGCAAAAAAGCTAAGTGAATATTTTATATGAAAGCTGACTGGGAGACGCAAGTTTCCGCAGATCCATGCCTCCCCCCCCCCAAGCAGATGAGATCTAAATGCAATTAAGTCCCATGAATTTCTTCAAAGTCTTTGCTGCTCAGTGCTCATAAATTCCCACTATGTATTTGCCAGTGCATGCAGCTACCTGCGTATCTGTGTGCCTGCAGGCAACGTACACACGCTAGACTTCCGGGGGTTTTGAGACTTTTGAGTTTGCTGTTGTCATTTAGCAGTCTCCCCTCTTCTTCAAAGCATTCAGCAGGCACAAAAATTGTACTTTCCAGTCTGAGTATACTTATCAGTGTGACTTAGAGATGTGATCTTTCCACTCCTGACCTTGAAGTGGTCAGCACAGCCAGATGTTTTACGTAAGATATAGGCTGTCAGCTAGCTTCCTCTGATTTGCAAGCATCTTTCTTTTGAAAAAACACCCAAGAGAGACTTCATCTTTCCCTGGTGCAGTGTTTGACTTTACTACGCAAAATGATCCCCCTGCATATTGCGCTCAGCAGTGTGATAATAAAAAAATAATAAAAAAAACCCCCAGGTTTACACAGGATGGCTGCAAGTGCTAGAAGGCTTCTTCCTTGTTCAATGTAAAACGAAGATGGGGAAGAGGCTATTTCAAGAGAACACGCAAGAAGTTATACAGCACTGAAGCATGGAAAAAGCCTCAAAGCACTTTGGGACCAGCTCAGCGCTGCTGCACTTAGGTTTCAGCCTACCACACTGGCAAGAGCAGAACTGAGCACCACAGGCACCCAAGTGCCATGAAAGGTGCGCTAAGGCTGGCAGACTCAGCTGGAGATCCAGGTAACTCCTCCTGAACCGGCCCAAGACGGACAAGCACACACAGGGGGGCTTCACAAGAGTTAAAGCAACAGCAGAAGCACAGCCAGCCAGGTGCTTCCTTGATTACCATACAGTCATTACGAAGCTCATCAAAAAGCTTAGGGAAATTGTGTGGTATCTCATATGGGTTGGCATCTGTAGACTCTACCATTCTTCTGCCATCTTCAAAGGGCTCATAATTCATTGGGAGTCATGTAAAACTGAAGAGCTCCCATTAAACCTTACAAATCCTGGTTGAAGAGGACTTTCGTTTTGCACCTCATGTACTTGTCAGAAAGTGCTGAAAAAACGAGAGCTGCCTCTATGTCTGTCATCACTCTCCAGTCAGCCTAAACTTGGTGCTGTTTTTGAGGGAGAAATCATTAGGAAAATGATCACCCCACCCAGGTTAACTGTAGGCAGTCAAAAAAACCAAAAAAGCCCCAAAACCCAGATCCTTTTCTCCAGAGCAGAACTAGCTCTGATCTAAAAACAAAACAAAAACAAAAACCCAAAAACAAAACAAAAAACCCACCACACCCCAGAAACCCCACAACAAAACAAGACACCCCCCCCCCCAATCCACATGTCCCCTTTATCAGGGGGCATTTATAAATTAGTTGCTACAGCGTAGTTTTAAAAAGTTACATAGATTACAAATAACCACATAGTTTTCAAGAACCTTTATACATCATCTTTTTTAATTAGATTAGCTTTACAAGCAACTTGAGAGCTCTTTCATAATGAACACTGCTTTTCAAATTACACAACTTTATAGGCAACCTGTAAATGAATCCTGAATTTCTTTGCCTGCTATAGATAAAGGTCTCATATTGTACAGCCGGCTAACATCATGAATAAAAATAGCATTATGAAGCTTTATCTTTAACCAGGACTAGACACATACAGATCATAAGACAGTTTAAAAAATAGTTTTAAAACAAGGACCTGCTTGGTGATGCTCAAGACTGAATATTCAACCGACATGAAATGAACAGTTTCTAAAGGACATTGAAGAAATGGCTGACCTGATTTGTTGACCCTATTGTAATGACTTACATGGAGTGAAAAATTAAGCACTTTTTAAACCTGTCTGGCAAGCACAAACCTACAGTGTGATTAGAATTTGATACGCCGTGTAACTGCAGAAGCTTGAATTACAGAGGGACTGAAATGAGTTTAAAGGCTTATGCTTACATTTCTAAAATAAAACCAACCAAACCTCTGTTAAAGTAGTACTTAAAAGAAGATAAAGTAGAAGAGGTGGCTTTTTTGCTTGTTTCATTGGTAGCCTAAATGCACTGCAGACCAGACAGTAATGAAGATTTGCACTCCTTGGCCAGGTTGGCAGAGGCACTTACAGTAAAGGTATCCTGTCTGTTTTTCTGGGAAGAAAAGAGGAAAGAGGAAGAGAACTGTAAAGGGCAAGAACTTACTAAAAAAAGGAAAAGTGAAATCAAAACAAAACTGGGATTTCTGTTGGTTCTCCTAAATGATATACCAATACTGAATTTTTCCCCCTTCTGTCAGTTTGTTACTAAACAATTAGCTTTTTCATGTTTTACATGAACAATAGTAATCTTTTTAATAAAAAATTACTGAGCTTTCCATAGAAAAGGTCTCTAATTGAATACAAACTATACAGATGCTAAAATTGTCACAAGTTGTAATATATACAGAAATATTTCTGTACACTCACATTGTTTTGGCTAAGTAAGGAAATGAGGGACAGATAGAAAACTGCAGTGGATAGGCTGATCAACCCCCAAACTCCTGTAAATATGAATGCTGTCTTTTATAGGTTTGCTTTTGTTTTCTCAAGCTTTTAAAGCTCAGGAAAAAAAAAGAAAGAAGAAGAAGAAAAAAAAAAATCAGTGTCCAAAACATCCATTTCTTAAAAATAAGAATATCAAAGTTTCTGCACATCTCACTTTTATTTTGTGATGTCCCCACTCCTTGATAAAATAAAAACAATGTAAAAGAAAGTAAATGTTTTCTTACTAAATATATACCTCAGTATTGATCAAAGGGCAGTGCCTTTTTTGGGAAATCCGTCAGCACAGTGAAAACCTAAAGATGTATTGCACAAGGAGCCTACAGTGATGCACTTCAGCTTCAGTGTGCTGACCATCTCCTTGATACTATATAATAGATCAAGGTGTCAACTTACAGACTGCACGGGACACCAACATTTGAAAAGGAAATTTAAAAAAGTGAGGTTTAGATATTCTATTAACTTATATACAAAGGAAAGGGGGGTGGCAAGTATTCTTTAGAAAAGGGAGAAAGCTCAAAATTTTCTGTCAAGTACGTAAGGAGGTTCTGGGTACCTCTAATAGACTAGGAAAGCCCTTGTATATTCTTGTAACTTGATGGTATTTACCAGGTCCCCAAAGCCAATGACAGCAACTGATAGTGTCAAGTTCACTTAGTGCCAGTCACTTAAAAAAACCAAACCAAACAAACAAACAAAAAAAAAACAAACCAAAAAAAAAAAAACCAAACCAAAAAAACAAAGAAGAGACAGAAACTTCCCCTCTGTGGATTCAACATACAAAACCACAAACTGAATGTTACTAATAGCGAGATACTAATTTGCTTCCGTTAATAAGGTTCAAGAGGACATAGTCAAAAAAACAATACAGCAGCAATCTTTGAAAGTTAAGATTAGTGTGAGATATGATATAAAACAATCAGGTTTTTAGTTGGTAATTAAAGTGCTCCTTTTCTGACTTAAGGTGTAAAGAAAATTAAAGTGATTATCAGTTACTGGCAATCCTTACATTAAATTAGGTCTTTCATGGCAGAGGAGAACAGTATGAACAGTTTTACAAAAATAGATCCATGTTATTTTGGAGAATACTGTAATTTTTTTCTTTTTTTTTTTTTTTTCAGTTTTTCTTTTTTTTTTTTTTAAGACTCAATTTTGATAAACTGTACCTGGTCATACAAAAATTACCCAAAATTCAAACTTTTACCATATAAAAAAAGGGAGAGATGAATTGGATTCAGCTGGATGACAGGTCTGGCAAAATATAAGGATGGACAAATTCTATGTAGGGCACTTATTTATGTCCAGATGCATATGCTGTTTCTTACTGATTGCTTATCTTCTTCACATAAGCAGTCACAGGCCTGGAGTCACAATCACATAGTACAATGCTTCAGCAGTCAAAGAACCTTCTATTTGATGCAACATTGAAACACTGCTTCTTTATTAAAATGTTGGTTTGCTGTTGATTTTCCTTTATCTTGTTATTCACATTCAAAAGTTAATAGATAGCATCAAGATTTACCAGGGAGAATAGCAAGGGGAGTTGCTAAATCAAAGGCTTATAAAACGTCTTTCCCAACTGAGTCAGAAGGTTTATTAAGTTCAACCCTCACACCTTTTTCACCTGCAGAAATATGAAAAGGAAATCGGTATTATTTTTCAGCATTTATCAAAGTACAGTCTACAGAATTGCTACATCACTTTCCAGATTAGTTTTAAGAGAGTACTTCAAAGATTGCCTAGTATATATGATCTAGCAAGACAGATATTCTTGTACACATGCTCTCTATCCTGTGCTCTGTAGAGTTAACGAGCTGTAGGTACTCATCATCTCTGAAAGCGGGCAGGTATTTGGCTGCCCAAGTAGAAAACCAGATACTTCGCATCATACTTGCAACTCTGAAGCTCATCATCTCAGCCTTTATAAAAGGTAAGCTTTAAGAACAGACAATTGAGAATCTGAGGATATTGTCCATTATTCTGTAGCAGAATATCCGGAGTTTCTGGGTATTTACCTTTATAAAGAAACTGAGGGATTTTTAAAATGCAACATTCCATTTCACTTGCTGCTCAAAAATAAAGAAAACAAAACCACCAACCAACCCACACATCTTAGTCCTTTTTTCTAAAAATTCACCTAGATAACTTCAGGTACCCCCAAATAAAAGTTGACTATCAAAACATTGACAGGCACAGTACCCCATATTCAAGAAAAATTCACACATATTCTGCATGGCTTTAGTTAGACTGACACTAAGCCCAAAATGAATATTTTCTATTTTACGACATTTTATTCTATAATTTTGTATTTTATTGTCAGTAGAAAATAAAAAGCATCTTGCACAATTCTTGCTGCAGATACAGAGCAAAGAATGCAATTTTAATTGCAAATGAAAACTGATATCACAACGATATGATAATATAGATCAATTACAGGGCAAACCAATACTGAAATTTAAATGACCCCTCCAACCCACCCTTCCTTCCTTCCTTAAGTGCCTGCAGTTTAGGGGGACCCTTGAGAGGGAGAGGGGTGGGGGGAACACCTCCCCTGCAGACACAACCAAAACAACTCTGATCCGGCAAGGCTGGCTCCAGGAGCTGCGCGGTCACACGCGTGTGACACGAAGCCCGGCTTACAGTCAAGCTTCCCACGGAGACCAGGCGGGCGTTATCCGGCACTCCTGACCACCTGGGAAGTCACCGAGCCTCACCGGGCACGTGCCACCGAGCAGCAGGACAGCCTGCCTGGCCGGAGCAGAGGGACTCCCTGTGCTTCTTCGCAAGCCAGGCAGGAGCTGCATTGCTCTTACCGCTCCCAAAATGCACAAAGTCACCGGCTGCACCAAGGGGGACTGAACCAAACTGCAGCTTTCGCAGCCACTCGATAGCTCTGGGGCTACTTATGAGCTTCAGACACCTAACAGCAATGAATGGAAATCTCGTTTGGAAATGACTGGCACATGTCTTCAACATCATCGGTTTCAGAGCTCTGGACGAAACCGTGGAGAAACTGGCCCTGTGCATGTGTGCACTGGCGGTACACCCAATTTTGGTTTATTTTTAAACTACTGTAACAAACACAAAATCATGATGGCAATTACAAGCATGGACAGAAGTCCTAGGCCATTTCTCCTTATAATGCTAATTTGAACAGGAAAATTAGATCAACTTCCTCTTGAGGGAGAAGCCAGAAAAGGAAAACAGATGCTAGATATGTGGAATTGGAAATGGAGGAAGTAACTCCATTCTTTGATTCCAGATTTTAATTTTAGGCTTTTGTTTTTCCAATATAGAGATTCTAGTCAAGTTAAGTTGTATTCACTTGTTGAATCACTATATTCAATTAAAACTATTTCCAGGGCTCTCAGTTCTGCAGTGCCTCACAGTCTCTGGTGTATTGATCCTCCACACCTACTAGGGAGACAAGACTAGGGAGAAGCTGTATCCCCCATATAAAAATACTGAGCAGCCTCAGGTCTCAGAGGAAGTGTGAGCAGGACAAGGCACTGACCTGGATTTCCCAAGTCACTGCTTAGCAGCTCAACCACTGGGTCACCTTCCCTGTAAAACCTGACTCTGACTTACACTGTTTTTCTCCCTCTTTTTGTGCACAGGGTGGGCCAAGGAGATGAGGCTGGACTACTCAGCTATCCTTCCAGAAAAAAAACCACAGAAGATATTAACAAGAGATTACCTGTTAGGTATTTTACTTTAGCTCGTGCTCTTTCATCTGCATCAAAATACCACACTGTTATTGCGTACCTAGGGAAACGGATGGAAAAAGAACTCCTGAACTATGAAGAAAAAAAAAAACAGTGAAGCACTTGACATAAAACACAACCTAAATGAGATGATACTTCTGCAGCCTGACAGAAGAAAGATTTCATAAAGCACAAAGCAAGCAGGTTTTTTTTCCTATTAGTAGGTATTGTCTGAACAGTCACTGAAAGGGTGACACTGAAGCTGTAAGTTTACGCTTCTTTTTCCTGATGAGTTGCTATTACAGTTCTTGCCCAGAACCTGCAATATAGTCTCTGTCCCTATCACCTTGCCCTGTGACCTCATATTTTATTTTACTTGGTCAAGTCCACCACCAAGTCACGCTGCAAGAACCTCTTTTTTTGGACATTTGCCATAAGGGAAGATTAACTACCCCTTCTTACACAGCTGCTCTGGTTTTCCACTGCCTGTAGAGGATTTAAATATGAAATGCCAGCTATTGAAAAAAGACCTGAAGGAGCTTTAGTAAATGGCATTTCAGCCTCTGACTCTGCTTGGAGCACAAAGGGGGAGGGGAGAGCGGTACAGCCTCCCAAAAGGCTGCAAGAGGATGGGCCGATGGCAGTTTCAAGTTACTTCTTGCAAAGGTACTTGTGTTATCTCACAGCTCCAGTCCATTTTCAGTGCTGTGGCCATGCAAACATGTTGCGACATGGGCAACAGGAAATCTGGATCAACGACTCTAATGATTTACCTATGAACGCCACCTGGAAACACCACTGGAGATGTGGGGGCGGTGAATGCAGGTATCTTTAGCATCACCCACTGCCCTATGCTGAGGGACAAAGGAGATATCAAGTTCCCCCTGTGACTCAGACTGGGAGCAACTCCTCTAATACTCCAGAGAAAGAAAAGATTTGTGTATCCATGGCCGTTTCTGTCCCACGGCCCTCTCCCAATTCCCAAACTAGAATGTGGTGGCTTAGTTTGAGAATTACTATTTTCTAACAACTCCCTCTCAACAAGAGGGGACATAAAACTGAAGTACGTAGTGAATCTTCCAGTAACACAGTAAGGGGCTAAGGACAAAGGGAAGGGAGGAGAGCGTGAAGCCATTACAAAGAAATAATGAAAACAACACCCCTTGGCTAAGGTGGGGTCTGCTTATGGCTCTGTGTGCTCCTACCCAGTTCTGCCAAGCACACGCTCAGACACTTCTGGTGTTTCCAGTCCTCCACCCTAGCGACCCAAGAGGATGTTTTCTCCACAGCAAGAGATCAGACATTGATACAAACTCAGCAGCACACTAGCAGCCTAATCAATCGGTAGGAAAAAAACCCTCCTCGTCATAGTGCAACTGGAACTGTACATGGAGAGACCTAGGATCGGGTCATAATTCATGGTGTCACTCATTTCTCGTTAGGATTCGCTCATTTCTTGATAAAAGAGGCATCATTCAATATACAGAGAGTCCATTAGTCCTACCTTGTAGCAAATGCTGGCTGTACTTCATGAGGGTTGCGGCGATCCGACCAGAAGAATAGGAGTCTATCGAATTTAGGTTCAATATCAGCGAATTGAGCTTTACCTTCTGGAAATATCCGAAGGATGCCTCCACTTACCTAAAAATTAAATATTTAAAACCAGTGCTTGAAAACAATGTCTCATTGTATTTAAGTGCTGAATATCACATTTGAAAATATTTCAGGCACTTGGAACTGAAATAAAAGCCTTTATCAGATGCTACAGAAATTATGAAACTACGGCTTTTCTGTTGATACATTTCATTTAACAAAACATTTTACACATTTTTCACGGAGTAATTTCAGAATGCTTGCAAATATTAAACCTCCATTCATGTTTAAGTAAAAAGCTGCGGTTTTAGATTGGTTGTTTTTTAGCTGCATTACCTACTTGCAAAAAACGGACAAGACCAACTGGTATTACACAGGTGGCTAAAAATATACCAATATAGGTGAGAGAAACATTGTATTTCATATCCGAGTTTCACCCTTTTCCATTAAAGAGATCATTTCATTTAACAGCAGCACAAGTTTATGCCATGTTTCTGTAATTAAGATGGGGAAAGACTAGGAAACTTCAAACTAAAGCTGGAATCTGTATTACTCCTGGTCAATTTAGATCTCTTCCAGGCTTTGAAAAACGTAGGACCTACCTATGCATGACTAGAAAACAGCACAAGTAGGTAGGGTTAATTATTTTTAAGTCACGTTAACTTCTTCCTACTCATGGTATTGATGTTGTTAAATCTAACTACAGAGAGACACCGTAGGCCTTCGTGGGAAAGTAATAACAATGCAAGTACTAACAAGGTAAATTGATATAAATGACTGTTTTTTTAATTGTGATCTAAATCAGCGAACCAGAAGTGGCAATTTAGATCAATTTGTTCTCCTAAAGGAAGTCTGAGCTTCTTTCTTTGCTAACCAATATACTTGGTAATATATTAATTTGTAATTTAAAATAGATTTTGCAGGAAATTAAATACCTTTGTTCATAAATTAAATATGCAGCTAGTAAATTTTTCACAGTTATTGTGAAAATGCAATTTGCTTGACTTTACACTCTGGTATGTATTCATTTTTTTCCAGGAGAGAAACCATAAATCAATTAAAAATGCCCCAAAGCTGCATTTTAAGATGTTCAACCAGTGCACTTCTCTGTAAAGATGCTATCATGGCAAAAAAGGCTAGTAATTTATTTCCTAATTGAAGGACCAAATTTGACATTTCAAAGAGCAAGTCACAAACAGAAAGCTTCAAGTGCATCCATTTCTGACTCAGCTTTCCAATCTACCAGTTTTATGCAAGTATGTTATCAGTCTCATTGTCTCATCCAGCTCTTCTAAGAAATTAACATTCAAGAAAAAAAAAACACACAAAACTCTCAGCTGCAACCTGTGTTATCCATATCTGCTGCACTCAATTCACAGAAACTGACTGCTTACGTGCTACTTCCACATGCTACTTCCTAAGTACGATACAAGTATCACTAGTTTTATCTTTTTTTCATATACAGTGAGAATAACCTTCTCCATAGCTAACTGCACAGCAATCAAGGAATAAACAAAGCTATCTTTGCATTACTCTCTCATGCTTTCAATACAGCCAGTTAGCTACATCCACTCTTCAAATCTACCTAATCCCACTGAATCGCTAGGAAAATCCTTATTAAAAAGTTACTTTATCATAGTCACTACATCTGTGGATAATTTCAAGTCACTGGTAGTAAATTCTTAGACCACTTGAACTGTGTTATAAATCCTTACCTATTTTACACCCTGTATCTACAATGATGCAAAGACTTGTGCTGCTTTAAACTACACTGATATAGCAATAATCACAACACTTCGCTTATTTGAAACTGCTCCCAAGCTACAGCATCTTTGTTTTTATAAGCATACTCAATTAAGTAATCTAGTTGCACAAACAGTAAACTCAAGATTCAACAGGAATATAAGGAGGAATAAACTAAAAGCAATTATCTTTCAAATATTCTTTATTTACCTTTTGTGTATGTGTGTGGGTGGCTGTTTACCATACAAATAATGTACAACAAGTTGCATAATTAGATACTTATGAAACTTGGATACTAGCAGATACTTACATGTAAAATTAAGAAACATACATGAAAAACATGCAACTTTCCTTCAATCTCACTGTCAATGAGGTCCTGCTGGCATCATTCAAAGCCTTGAAAATAAATGCCTCATCTCTATCTGCTCTCACTAACAGGAGAATAAGAGGGGCAAAGAATATCCACGGTTAACATAATGTAAGAACACAACTAAGGCACACATAAAAGGACATGATCACCTGTAGTAAAGGTGCATTAGCACGTATATGTAAAAAAAAAAAGTTATAGAAAGAAATTATTGCATACCTTGGCATCCCAGTCTTTATTAAGATAATATATACACGTAACACATCTTCCATCTCCATTTGGGTTATCAACATGACGCACATATCCTGTTCCATTGCCTGGATAACAAGCCACCATAGCCTAGAGTCAAAGAATCAAACACGATAATTAATTTTATCTGTGTGTGTGGGAAAAAGTCTCCATTTTATCTGTATTAATTCCTAAGTAATTCATACATAAGCAACAGAAAAAAATAACTTAGAAATAATGGGAAAAAAATTTTAATCTGTGTTTTCTTTCTAGCTAAAAACTGGTTTTGAACACAAATAGATGTCTACAACAAAGGCATGAAACACATTGAGAGGAACACTGTTAATTAAGGTATGGAAGGTGGGGCTGCTCCCATGTTGTGACTAATCCTTCAGACTTCCCTCCCTTGAATGAAATACAAGGGAGAAAAAATGTCTTGTGTATAATTAAGTAGCATGTGCTTCTCCTTGTGATAAGAATACTAATTTTCCAGACTCAAGTTCACAGACACCTGTCTTTTTTTTTTTTCCCCTCTGTGTTTCCAATGCAAAGAATCCCTCCTCAAAAAGTAGCGTCAAACTTTATTTTCAGGAGACTTTTTAGACAAGACCATTAGCCCATCTTACTCAATCACTCCAAGCCCATTCTTGGGCTTGTGTTTTGTCCTGTTCATAGGAGGTCTTTGAACTTTTGTTGAAACAAGCCTACATGTACAACAAAAACATCCTTTTTAGTCAAGAAGTGAGAAATTGAAAACAGACACCGAACAGTAATCTGCAATAACCTTCTGACATCAAACGATTCCCAGTACAGTATTTAACTTCCTATGCTGCACTTTAGCTCAGCTGACTTGAAAGACCCCTAGAAGGTGGTTTGGTTTCTGAGTCTTCAGACATGCGGATGTGCGTGTGAAACAAACTGGCCATCTTGCTAACAGATGGCCTGATTAGCTATCAATTCACATGGCCGGTTTGTTGCATGGCACATCCCCGTATCTTTATGCATTTGTTGGAAATAGTAATAATTTCCTATTTTTGAAAGAGATCAGAACAAAGTTTTCCAGGCCAAGTCATCCACTGCCACCACCGTACTCAGATGCCTGCAGTGACAATATCCTATCTGCAAAAAGTCATAACGTTAATTTAAAAGAAAAGCAAAAAAGTAAGTTTCTACCAACAACCCAATACACAACTAACCTCAATGAATGTCTGCTGTCTAAAAAAAGCTAAAAACTTTTAAACGCAATCATTCCTGTCTATATTTAGCCTGGTTAAGTTAGAATTTAAAGTCAGACATCCAGATTGCAAACTCTTTCACCTCTCTTACGTGAAATATCAAAAATATTTTTCCCAATAAAGTGTTAACTGTGAAATGAAACCTATCAGATTAAAAGTATTTCAAATCAACTGTTTCAGTGCATCTTTTTGCTTTACACTAATAATTTTAACTTCCTCCCCCCCCTTTTTTAAATGTTAACAAATAAAGCTTTCCACAGTTTGCATTACTTGCAAGAAACTGTGCTTTGAGCAGGCTGAGAAATAGTTTAAAGTACTTACAGTTCGATAAGTAAAATATTGGTATATCACATGTAAGCAGAATGGATTTCATTATAGCAGCAAACATTTTAAAATCTTTATTTCCATACGTACTCTAGTAAGGGAAGAAGCAATTTTTTGGTAGCTCCTTCTAGGCAGAAATCAGAACGTAGTATTTGCCATTTGGTTATTAAAAAAAAAAAAAGGCACTGTGGTAATAAAAAACAAACAAACAAACAAACCAACCAAACCTAAAAATTAAGCCAAACTTCATTCACATGAAAATGGGAGTGACTACACTGCATGAAAAGTACTCAAAACTGCAAAATTCAAATATACTTGTAATTTTGAGATTAGGCACTTCAGCTTCTCAATCCCTTTACTGTAACTATAGCGTAGTCATCATTACAGGTCTCACATTATGTAAACATATTACATGTATCAAGCAATGTGACCTAATATTTGGCAAAGTCATTACTTATCAGTTTTACTGCAGGAAGATAAACCCACAAAAATCAAAACAGTTAAGTTAAAGACACCAAATAATGTAATAAGGGTTCTGTAATTTCCTTTCTTATGGAGAAAAAAGGAACAAAACAAAAGCGAAGCTGGGCTGGAAGAGGAAGATATTTGGTTTCCACTGAAAGCCAACCCTCTTGAAAAAAGTACCACATAAACCCCATCAAGCTCTCATGGAGCATGAGCTGTGCTGAAAGCAGATCCAGGGCCAATCCTGTAACAGCATTCCTAATAACAGGAAAGTTTTAATTTAAGGGGTTTTGCTGATAAGTATAGTGTAAATTAAACCCTGACATTAATTGTTGTTCAACATCTGCATGAAACAGGTACTAAAACTCACTCAGAATGAAGAAAACTTTGAGACTGAGTAGCTAGAGCAATGTCAGTTCTCACTGAAATCACGAGGAGGAGTTAAGACTCAGACATGAAAAGGTCTTCAGGCACGTAAATGACCTAAATATCTGTCATTGAGCTAAAAAAACTGGTGTTAAAAGTTTAGGACAGTTCCCAGGTCTCTCTGGCCAATACAGGGTTTTTTTCCAAGGGCATGCTTGGTTGCCATCTGTTCCTCAAAAAGATAATTTTGCAGTTAGAGAAGCATAAATTTGCATCTTATTGCTATAGTTTCCTTTATAACGTACTGAAACGGGTACTTGCTCTCTTTGCTGAAGGGAAATCAAGAAAGGAATCTTTAACATCAATGTTGCTGAAGAAAAAAAGAAACAGCAGCACTTTTTGGGAAGTCTGGGGTAACACCAATTGTCATCTACTTCACATAAAGAGCAGCCATAGCCAATGTCAGAAGCACTTCATACAATCATTTGAGTCTAAAATACTGTCAATGTTTAAAAAAAGCCCTTGTTTTTGACTTTAGAGTCTGAAACTTCTGCTATCATCAACTGCAAGAGACGAGAAACAGTTTAGCTGCGATAACTTATCTAATGTATTTGTTATAACAGTAAGAATGACTCAGCCTTTAGCGGCAAATTGGAAAGCAAACAAATTTGCGAATCCGCCGGTGTAGCATAATATACGTTGGTTTTGCCAGTCAGTGTGACAATTCCCTCTCCCCAATTGACCTATGATAAGGAAAGTCACAAAACTTAACAATTTACAGGACATGGGAAATATATTGCTTTGTGAAACAATATGAAGTGAGTTCGTGCCAAACTGTCACGTGCTGCAAGACCACCCACATGGAAAGGACAAAAAAGCCACCCAGGTAAATAATGAAGTCACAGACTTCTGTTGTTGTTGTTTTAACATTGTACAGTATAAATAAGCAAGCAAATATATGTATGCCAAGCAGAGAGAAAATTTTTGCAGCTTTTTTTTTTTTTCCCTTTTTTTTTTTTTTTGAAAACAGTTAGCGGCAGTCAAGAGAGCCAGGCATTCGAGACCAGAATGTCCAAGACTCCTTAACATTTTAGACTGTAAACAATAAAGTTGTTAGCTCTCCAAAAGAAAGAGCTACCTGTCTCATCAGGTCTCCCATAAGAGTAATCGATGCATTCAACTCAAGGCATTACTTGCATTTTCTTAATAGATGAAGAGGTCTCCCCTTTTGTGCTTCTTGGGCATTATAATTTCTAAGCATTCTGTAATCTCAATTTCTGCAAAGAATATATTTAAGTCACACACTGGATTTGTTCACCCACTGGATTCCTTTGCAAACGCTTTTAATATTAACCTCCTTTAACCCAAGAGCATTCTCTTTCAGCCGGAGCACTCATGCCTAGCACACGAGGGTTGTCCTAAGATACCCTCTGGAATCCGTGAGTAATGGAGAAAGCACGAAAGCGCCCTCCCACTCCGCAACCCGCCCAACTTGTGTCCATCAAACGCAAAGACTCGCACACTTGAGAAGCTGCTGATCGCTCATTCACAGACAGATGTTCTACTTGCAGACGTTTAACTCTGGAAAATTAACTTCAGGCCATCAGCCCAAACGAGCAACATTAAGTTGTCAACAGAAGAACGAACTGAAAGCACAGATTGTTTGCTAAGCATCGGCATCCTTAGAGAGTCAGCCATTACCCTCATTAACAATTAAATGCACGAAGGGAACATCAGAGGGAAAAATCCATAGTCCATACGGTTTTGTTCACTATGTAAAGAGGCACCAGCTAAGACACTCAGCCCTGGGAGGCACAGCACATCACTGCAGCTGAAAACGTGATTTCATTTGGGAGTAGCCCCGACCTCCTTTCACAGAGAAGCATGACAGCCTCGCCCATATAGAAGAAGGAAGACTTGCAGGTAAACAGACTGAAGTTTTTTCCTCTATCCTCTCACAGCTGGATGCCTGCAAGTTTAGGTATTGTTCCTTAAAAAAAAAAAAAAAAAAATTTTTTTTTTTTTAAAAGGAAGCAACAATAGCAAAGTCTTAGGAAAGAGGGGAAAATACCATTTACATGACAACGTAGAATTCCTTAAGGGGGAAAAAACCCCCAAACCACAAACAGAAAATGGAGAGAGGACGTGTGTTCTGTCATATTAATTTATTAATGTAAAATAACTTTATTGTTTAGCTCAGATTAAAGAAAACTGCATCAGTCAAGGAGATGTCACTTTTGCTGTTTGCTGAAGGAACCGCAAATCTCAGGGAGCAAAACAAGATGTCTAAATGCAAGACCAATGACTTCCTACCAAAATTTATCAGATGCTCTCACAAAGACTTCACTGGAAATCCTTGGCATGGGTCATCTGACAGATTATTCAGAGAAAGAAAAAAACCCACACACCACTGGAATGAAGAACCAAAGAAAAGGGGAAAAAAAAAAATCTGACCTGTCCTTGTTTGGTCCATCTGTGATGTATTTCTAGTTCAAGAATTTGTTCATCCCTGACAAACAACAGTCCTGAGGAAATACATTTCAGTTTAAGCACAGGTCAGTCTAAGATTTTTCACAAGGTGTACAAAATAACAATCAAATTGAAGGAAAAAAGACTGTACTGGTACTACCTTGTGTGAGCAGCATCAAGATTACAGACTTAAACATGCTAACATGCTACAACTCAGCTTGGATTCAGAACTTTTCTCCCGCAAATTCTTCAGAAGCAGAGACAGAAACTTGCAACAGAAAGAAAATATCAATGGGGAGAAACTCCTGTCAGCCTTACCCAAAACAAAGGAAGCTGAAAGGCGTAAAATAAACTCTTTGGGACACAGCTAATCCAAGTATTTCCACACTAACGTTCATCTGAGTAAAACTTTATACTGATATCTTCCATGACCTAGTAAGCAAGGCTAGAGAACCAAGTTTTTCACACAAGTCAGTACTGTGAAACTAGACAAGCTGGAGAAACGTATCAGCCCCTGCAAAAAATCCCTCATTAAAAATCCATGCCTTGCAGTCATCATCAACTGGAGAACCTGCAAGGGGAAAGGAAACTACTACTTACGGGCTTAAAATTAAACAACGCAGTAGTTCACACGTCCCCAAGAGAGAATACGAATCTGTAAATTTGAGTTAGAAGCTAACATAAAGAGGCGAATGACACATCGCAGCAGCTTTGAATCATTTATCTTTAAGCCCTCTCTCCTAATACTGTTATCACTGCAGCTATTCAATTAGTCTATTAGCAAAGGAGTATGAGTTATTATTTTCTGTTGCATTTTTTCTGCAGATATGGTAAAACACCTAACTGCAGATTAAAAAAAAAAAAGAAACAAACAACCCAAAAAACCCCAACTACTTCAAATACCAGCTATTTGGGTCATCTTCTGGCAAGCACAGAGTAAGCTGCTCTTTTAGGAAAAAACAACTGAAGGCAAGGACAACAGGTCATCCCTCTCCTTTGGCTGCTGAAGGTAGCAGCAAAAGTTCTAACAGGAAAGCAGGCTTGGCAAAGCTGCCAGCTCTTGAGCTGGTAAAGGGAAGGCAAACTGAAATGAGAACAGAGATGAAAAATGAACTCAGATAGGAAGGGAGAGAGGAAAAACTGAGAGTTGACATAGCTGCTTACACTATAAATAGAATCAGCACGCGGCTATGTACGTGGATTACATCTTCCATGAGCTTCTATGGAGTTCAGAAAGCTGACCTACCTCACTCCTTTCCAGGCCTTTCAATGCAATGGCCGATACAAGATTTCTACTTGCTTTGATAGAATCTCATTTCATAAGCATACAAAATCAAGCAACATAACACACCGTCAAAAATTTGGCACAACTGATTAATACTTTTACTATGTTGCTTCCTTCTAACTTGCCAATCAGATGTTGATTTCTCAGACTGAAGTTCAGAGAAAGCTTTGCCAACCTAGCAGTTCAGCAGCAGGCTCTTCAACTTCTCTTCAAATTAAGTCACTGCTTTACTCTTGTCTTCGGTTTTACGTGACATTTACCTGCTTACAACATTCACTTCACACATCCTAATAAACTGACACAAATCAGAAGGCAGAAACTTTCATGCTGGTTCAGTGGCCGCATTCGGCCCAGCACTCTAGGGCCAGAAGGTCCACAGCGAGTTTGGATCCAAACACCTTGAACGTAACCAGCGTGCCACTCAGCAAACAAGCTCAGTATTTTTCGCTGTAGCTATATAAAGTTTGGTACTCCCCCTTTACTGTTCAATTCTAATTGTGTTCAACAGCATGATCACACGAAGCTGATTTCCAAATATCATTCCTTTCATTCGTGCATCTGCATAGCCTCTAAGAAATGTTCATGAGCTCTTGAATTGCTGAAGAAATGGGCATACAAGTTTGGATAATTCATCAGTTCTTCCAAATGGCACAGGAAAAGACCCAGAACTGCAGATGCTTAAGTCTGATACTCAGGAAATGACTGTGAATGTGGAATGTGCTCACACTTTGATTAATATATCTAATAAATAAAAAACTTACATAGGATAGATAAGCTCCCATGAAACTATCAAGCAAGAGCCATTAACCTGGGGGAAATGGTGGAGATTCTCCCCATGGGGACAGAAGGCACGTCCCTGGCACAGAGGCTTTGACTGAGACCTGAGGAAAGCAGGGCAGTAGGAGAAATGCATCTCAAAAGGTGAACCGATGAGCGACTGAAACCAGTGTTACAGACAGACATAACAGGAAGACCTAAAATACACTTCCTAACTCCCAGCTGAAGTCCTGCAGCCCCCACCGCTACTAAACTGAGATAAGAACATTTAAACATTAACAAGGTTCTCTCTGCTCTCCTGTACCTGTTCTTGTAAAGTTCGAGTCTCAAATCTCCAAAGGCAAAGAGAAGAGATCGCTGAGTCAGCTTACAAGCTTCAAGGGAAAAAATAAAGATTGTATCTTCCTTAATAGTTAACACACTGGCATTTTCCAGGCTAGCCAAGTTAGGTAGGACATGCCTATTCTCAAAATTGTGCTAGTTTA
Source organism: Ciconia boyciana (assembly GCF_034638445.1). Lineage (NCBI taxonomy): Eukaryota > Metazoa > Chordata > Aves > Ciconiiformes > Ciconiidae > Ciconia > Ciconia boyciana. Next base: position 83,021,781 of record NC_132936.1, read on the forward strand.
ACCAAAAGGTGCTGTTTTAAAACTGAATCAGTGAAACTGGGGCAAATGCCCTTGAAGTCCTTCAATCTTATGAAGGCCTAGCTTCCATTAACTTAATCTAACTGCTTATTAGGAAAATAAATTAGGAAAATAAAACTGGGTTCAAATCTTAAAAAGTATACAGAGTTGTGCACTGGTTTAAACAGGTTATTAAAAAAAAAGTAAAGTTTATCTAATGCATCTCTGAATATAAACAATGTCTTCAAGGCTAAACCACATGCATTCAAAAAATATTTAATATGAGCACATCCAAGCTATGTTAGTGATTCAAGGCACTAATAGCTTCCTTAAGGTTCAACACGACACATTCTGATAGTTTTGATATCAAAGTCTACTACAAACTTAAAAAAAAAGGTCAACAACCTAGAACAAACAAAAAAATCCACCAGATACACCTAATCAAGGCTTCACAAAGAAGGTAGATGAAAAGCACTGTCACCAGGGGCAGAAAGTTCTCTCTTAAAAGCCTAGGAACAAACACACTTGACTTTGCAGCTGAAAAGGGTTTAAAGCATACTATGATTTGTGTCAGCCTAAATCTATCTGCATTATGATCCAGTAAGTTGACCAATACATTTCAGATTCAAACAACTGTTTAATAATGTAAAATGTGTTTGTAGAATTGGCTGGCCTCCATGGATAACTCCCCATTCCCTCCAAGAGAAGCAGACTGGTGACTCAGTGTTTTGGCGCTGTACAGAAATTTGACAGAGACGTAAGTCAATCAACACAAATTTTAAGAGTCTGTTTTTAATTTAATGTCATAAATTATTTGAAATGAATAATACCATTTAGAAAATAAGTACTTTGAAACTTTTTTCCCCCAAGATGGGGCAGAACGTTCTGCTCTCGCATGAGACTAGTCAACTTACTAGTTTCATCACTAACTATTCAGAGCGCAGAGAAGCAACATCTTTAAGAACTAAAAATAACACAACACTAAAACAAATTACAACAGTGCACTAAAATAGTAAGAAGTTAAGTCTCATTCAGCTACTTAAAATATATTCTGACAGTAGTTTGTGCACACCAGATTTCCAGAGCCAACCACATGACATCAGCAGGCACACTGATGGATGACACATGAAAAGTGTGGTTACCTATTTTAAGATTATTACATATGATCAGTGAATTTGTTTAGTTGTGCAAGATCTACTCGATAAACTGAACTTCTATTACCTTAAAAACAAAGCATGCACACTAGCCCAAACTTCAAAGCTGGAGACTTTTTATACTTCTTAATACCAGGACAGGCTAGGGAGGAAGAAACCCTACGGGTGGGCAAGGGGTGGCTGCTTTTTGTGTTTATACAAAACCTCACCGTAATATCTGTGAAAGTGAATGGCTGAGAGATTTGCCATGCAAAGAATATCACTTATCATCGCTAACGTTCTCCCCTCAAAACTATACATACTGAGAAGCCTGGAATGTCTTCCCTATAGAAGATAAGAAACTCTACGTTATAGCTTTGCTAAATACTAGCAGAGATATATATGTACAAAACAAGGACTGATTTTAGTTATAGATATCTTTATATAAATTTGAATGATGTGCAACTGCATGGTAATAGGATTGCATGTTTAGTACTATGGCTAGCCAGATACTTGAAGGTACTTGTGTCCTGTAAGTATCTTAAGTTTACTGCATCTACATGAACATTTACTGACGTGTCCAAGTCAAGGTCTCAACTACCACCTCTAGATTTTAACCACAGAAGGATTTACTGCCATAAACGGTATGTTGAGGAAACTGATTTTTAAAATAGTTTTTAATGATACTTGCAAGGGGACATACATGATTCAGCAAGCCCACAGCATTCCAAACTTGACACCATACACTATAGCATTCACTCCTACTATTAGAGTCCAGACAATTCTTTGAAATTATTTATAAATTAAAAACCAAATAACTATGCACTGAAATGCTAATAGACAAAGCGCTGCTTTAATTTATATTAACACGGCACAAAAGTCTGACTACGGTTTAAAGCTAAATAGCAATGAACAGCCTGTAATACGCTTTCAAGTCACCTACAATTTAAATCCAAGAAATGCTGACTCTGCCCATACTGCTTTTTATGGGCTTTCACACATAAACTGTCTCCATCCAAGCCCTTCTTTACAATCCCACCATCACACTGTAATAGGGCCTCTCTCCCAGCTGGTATAAACAACACTTGGGGTTTTTTTGGTTTTAACCAGATCATCCAGTGTATCCAGTTCAAACGTAAGCAGGCATATACAAATCAACCGGTGTTACAGCTGTGTCAGGCTCCCATCAGTGCTTGGGGAAAACTTTGAGGAACAGCTGTGGCCACACAGAGTTAAGGGCTGACCATAAACACCAGGAGCAGGACTGCTGACCTTGGCATGCGAGTCAGAAAAGTGACTCCAAAACCCACCCCTTCCATGTACGTCCCAGTAGAGCCAGCCATGTTATTTCAGGTTAAGGAGGCATTCTGCCACGACGGGGAGACTGCGCTGGCGGGGTGCAACTGCTTGAGGAGGGCGGCTCAGGAATGCAATGTATTTGCTCTAGGAGTACGTGGCCACGTGAGCACGAGAAAGATCTGAATGTACCCAACACAGACTCCAGGCAGCGAGAAACACATGAGGAAACTCGCCTAGCTGATACAAAAGACCCACTGTTGTCTTAAACGCCAATTCAGCTGACTCTACAGCAAATTTACGCTCATGGCATTAACAAGATCATCTTTAGGTTAGGACCTCCTGCGGAGAGCAGAGCTCCCTGGTGCTGCTCCAACAGACTTTTCCCACTCTCCCCATCAGTTGCAACCACTTATGCCCCAAGAGACCGGTGTGATGGAAAAACATGTCACCCTCATGCCTTGGGGAAAATAAAACGTGCTGCATTACCAACTATCAATTGATTAAAAGGAACCCATCTGGTTTGTTCCAAGTCCATTTATACTTGGCAGTAGGAAACTACTATGAAAACAACCAATCCAGGCAAAAAAGTTACTTTCCTCCTTGCCACTATTTCAATAACAAAAATAATATTTTATACATTCATCAAATTATTCACCCTTCCTAAAAGGCAAGTAGGCTTCTCCACAGATCAGCCCTTTTCTGTGAACAACTACTAAAATACCTGTTGATGCTATCTGTCAAGGCTCCTGTCAGTCACCATTGCTATGACTGTCTGTAACTCGACACGTATCGTGGTTAGAAGTAGGATGCTAACCTCAAACTCCACTCTAAAAATCAGAAGGTGGCAGAACCCAAACTCCACACAAAGCGATGACCTAAGAAGAAATGTTGTAAGTGTACAAAACCTGACATTGAGGGGAACAAGAAGAAAGCCTCTCTGAAACAACTTGTCACTGAGATCTTTTTCCTCTTTCAGGGCATTCGGAAGAGCACAGAACGAGGACCTCTCTCCCCAAATGCTCACACACAAAGTTAGAAATCCTAACACCGGCTGAGTTAGCATGCAGCCATTAAACCTTCTTAAAAGCATCGCATTTAGTAAAAAAGGAAAGCATACTGTTCCACATCCCACCCAGAAATGACGGATTTCAAGACAGGACATGCACACCTCATTCTCTCATGTTTCTGCAGAAAGGTTTTTCTGTCTGTCCCTAAAAATCCCATCAGCAGGAACTCTTCTGGTAAACCAAACGACAGTTAGGGCTTTACAATCTATTGTACTTACTGGGGAGACATTGCAGGGATTAGCAATAGTAGCCTAGATCAGAGGTGTCACGTCAGACCATGAGGACCGTTCCATAGGACATATTTATGCAACCCACATGCAAGATCTGCAGACCTTAAGTTTTATTTTTCAAAGCCTGTTCCCAGCTTTAAGGTGTGACAAAAAAAAAAAAAAAGGCAAGAACATAATTGATGAAAAACTGTTTGCCTAGTCTGCAAACACCCTGAAACAACTCAAGGATATGCACTCATCATCTTACGCGACAGCAGTGGCAACTACTGATGGACAGATGATGTACAGTGAAACAAAAGGAAGATGAAGAAAGAGAAGCAGACACCAGAAGGAATAGCAGCACTGACAAAAGTCTGCATTACTGGAAAGGGGAAAGTAATGCTGAGTACCATGACAGCTAAGGAACAAGTGAAACAACAATCAATTCTGCAAAATACTAGCTTCCAGATTTCTATACAAGACATCAACTTCCCCTTCAAGTCAGCAGGCCATCACTTCAGATTTCAGGGTTGGCAGAAGTATATTTTTCAGCTATAGACCATGTTTTAAAATGAAATTTCTACATCATTACTGAAAATAAACAACAGATCTTCTAAAACATATATCTATTATTGTACACTAACAGTGGACAGTAGTTTCTGAATAGGAGGCAGTGTTTCAGGAAATTACCCGTGGGCAGCCAACTGATTTACTAACTTCTATTACATGTATTAGATGGCCCTGTATCTTTACACTAAAGATACTACAGATCCCAGAACTCACTTTGTATTCTCTCTAAGTCTTCACCTGATTGGAGATGTGCAACCAAAGAAGAGGAAAACCAGTTCTGAAGGCAGAGAAAGGCTGAAGGGAAGAAGAAGGAGGAAGAGGAAGAGCAGGTAAGAACCCATGAACGGCAGAGGCGCTTGCCAAACATGCGCTGTGATAACGAAGGGAGCAAGTTCCACAGCATGAGTTTTAATTGCAACTGCCCTGCTACTAACCCCATGGCATCAAGCTGCAAGCACTAATGACTGAGATACCCCATCAGGCTTCAGTTATAATTGCTTTTCTGTGTCCTCTGGTCCCTTAATCAACCACACTACAAAACATCTCAGACATCAGAGGTTACTCTCAGCACACAGAATTGCAACTGAAAATAAGAAAAAAAGCCACCGCTCCACGCACAGCACAGTACTATCGCGCTCATATCCACCCACTGTGTGCAGAAGGCTGCTCACATAATCTGTCTCCCAGATAAAATGTTCACACAGAGTGGCCTTCCAAAAAGCTAACTAGAAACAAAAAAAGTCAATTCAAATTGCAGGTGCTGTAACAATAGATAACTGCAGTGTTCCTAACAAAATTCTTCCATTAGTTCCAAATGGAATTGACTTATTTAATGTTTTAAATAATTACCTAGTTTTTGCTGGGGTGTGGGTACACACAGAATTATGATATATGAAGATTTAGCTTATATTTAACTATAAATTCTTCAGGGAAAGCACTGTTTTTGTATTGCTTATTCATACGAACAAAACGGGTTTCAAGTCTATATGCAGTAACACACAACAATATTATCTGGTTACTTAAAAACTGTTTAAAACTAAATTCACAAATAGGAAAGCAACAGACCTTAGGATGTAATCCAAAACCAACACAGCCTAGGACGCTCCAGAGGAGCCAGCAGTGCACCGTGACAGCTGGGAAGGACAACAGCACCCCGGGCTGCACCACCAGGAGCAGAGCCTGCAGACTGAGGGAGGTGACGATCCCTGCACCCCGCACGTGTTGGTCCCCAGCCCGTACCACTGCATGGGGCTCTTCCAGGTGCAGGGCTTTGCCTTTGCTGATCTTCATAAGGCTGCTGCTGGCCCATGCCTCCAGCCTGTCCGTCTCTCTCTGAATGGCAGCTCTGCCCTCAAGCGTATCGACTGGTCCCCCAGCTTGGCACACACACAAACCCTCAAGTGCCAGTAAAAAGGCTGTAATATATTTTATTCCCAGGATCAATACAAGCAATGCTATGCAGCTGTCAGCAAGACTACTGAAGTTACTCCAGAAAACAAGAATTTTCTTCCTCTGTAAAGGCAACCTCAATTAAGGGTTCCAAAGCCAAGATAACTCTTCCTTGCAAATGAAGGACAGCTGATGAAAAAAAAATGTAAGGGTTTTTTCAAAGGGAGAAACCTCAAAGGTTTCCTCTTCCTATCACTGGCAAATTCTGTTCTCCACCGAGCCCCTGAAGTATTCTTGCACTCTCTCTGGAAAGCTGTACCCAAACTGGGGGCAGGAGGGGAAGAAAAAGAAAAAAGTGTTTTGGAATTTTCCCTCATTCTAAGGCAATTTTTCTCTGGGGTTTTACTATGGAGCTTTTACCAGTTGAACTGTAGAAGCTGAAGCCTCAATGGTGAGGAAGGGTCATTTCTTACTAGCTCTGTCTTTCAATGGATGTACCTTCGAAGTAGAAGGATGTGTGTTAAGAAAGACTAAAAAACACAGTAAAAAGTAAAAATTAGAAGCAACACCTCTGCAACATCCATGTTGCTATACAAGAAGACAAACTGAAAATAAAGGTAGTTGATAGTATCTTCATCTACATTTCTTGTCGTGTAGAGGAATATTATTTTCCATGTTTGCAAGGCTCTTTATAAAGTGATAGAACTAAATAGGTAATAATAATGTATGTTTGTTTTATTAATACCTATATAGCCTACAATAGAATTCTGGCGTTGCCTTTGGCTCATGAGAGAGACCACTCCCATTTTCTATTTTCGCTGAGGAAAATGACAAAGTCAGGACTCCAGTCTAGGAACTCCTGTGTTGTTCTTGAGTCTGTGCCAGGTGTTAGGAGGCCTTTGGGAGTCCTACATGTCATTTTCTCCAAGCTACAATTGAGATTTAATAAAAATTTACTTGAGGCATTAGTTTTAAAGCAAAAATTAGACATTTTTAAGTATAAAGCATTTTAAGCATGGATCTTACTCCCGAGGCATTGCAAAGTACTGGAACAGGCAAAGCAAATAGCAATAAAATAGTAAATTACAATAGGAATTTCACTACAGCAAACTAGCCTCCTTTCAGTGAAAAATGAGTTACCAGCAGGATCCCCACAGGACCTGTACTTTTCATATGTGACCTGGGAAAAGGGGGTGAGCAGCAGAGTGGCAACGTATACGTGCAACATGGATATATGTTGCATAATCCATCCTAGCCCTGACTGCAGAAAGATGCACAGAAGGGTAAAAGGATACCACGTGCCTGGACAACAAAATGGCACCTGAAATTCAGTAAAGAGTAAGTGCAAAGGAATACTTTCTGGGGAAGAAAAAAAAAAAAGCCTCTTTATACACAGTGATGTCTTCTAAACTGGATAGCACCACTTTAGAAAAAACTGTACTAAATACAGGCAGTTCTCCTAAGAACATCATCTCAGCACAGCAGCAGAGGCAACTAAAGTGTCGTAAATCACTAGACAGGGAAAGGTGACACAGAATACTTCACTATGCCAGCATACAAATTCATTATGTACTTGTACATTAATACTGTAATTCTGGTCGCCTTCAAGAGGGATTAGCAGAACCAGAAAAGCAAAAGCTGCACAGAAGGGCAGCAGGAATGACCAGAAACATGGAACAGCATCCATCTGAAGAAATACTAAAAAGACTACAATTCTTTGGTTTAGGAGGGCAAGAGTGTCAGCTGAAAAACATATGGAAGAAAATTACAGACTTCTAAAACCATAAAAAGTAAAACTACTGGGAAATGAATCTTCACAATACAGAGTCTAGGAGACATTGAAATCACCAGGCAGTACGTTTTAAACAAAAGGAAGTTCCTTTTCCACCTAATCAAACTGCGGGACTCGTTGTCACAGGATGTTGCAGAGGCCAAAAGTACAAATGGCTTTTAAAACACGATTACATAAATTAATGGCGAATATGTCCATCCATCTGTGCGTATTACGAGCAGTGGTCCAGATGAAACCTCTGGCTCAGAGAGTTCCTGAATTGCCAGAAGGTGGATGGTATATAAGAGTGTCAGTTTATATACATTTCGAAGCTTCATATACACACCAATTATTGGTTATTTACAACAAATACATAATGGTATGAACATAGATGACAAATACTTGCGTGAAACAGAGACATCCGATGAGGAAGAACTCCCATCTAGCAAACATGAGAAGGCAACTTTTTAGAATCTGAAACTGATTAGCCAGAGCGCTCAAAACTTACACTGTTTTTGCAGAGTGGGTCATCAGCATTTGAACACTAACAATGGCTGGTTTATACTTCGTTTCACTGCATTTTAACATTTTTTTACAGTAAGACTGGATACTCTTCAAAAAACATTAACCTACAATTCAGGGATGGTCTAGCATCTAGTTCATACAGAAGGTCACTTCAGATGAGCACAACTCCATCTCGCTTCAATTTGTGACTAGATACAGGGCACAGATGGTCAAACTGGCATCTCCCAAGAGGCATGTGGCTCTTATCTTTCAAACGCAGTCCTTGCAGAGGATGGCCCATCGACAGGGTGCCTGCAACTGCTGAATACCTGGCAGAGAGCAAGCCCAGTCCTCCGCACCCCTGCCAGAGGCAGCCTGCCTCTCTCGGCACCTGCTCCTTCTCCCTTCTCCTCTCCCTCAACAGCAAAGGAACCCACCACTGCACACTGAGGTCTCCAGAGGAGGACAGACAGGAGGAAAGTGGTCAGGAGCAGCAAGTACGTGTGGGGAATACAGGTGGAAGACAAATGGCTAGAAGTTAAAACAGGGGTGAGGATTGTAACTTGAGAGCTGCAGGTTTTTGATTTATACAGCAGCCTGACAAAATATATGGGCCTGACTCTTACCTGTTCAAAGGTTCCCTCCTCACTTCTCTGACACTGTTTTTAATGTTAAGTGGGTGGCATTTTTCTTAAGTAAAATAAAACTAAAATGTACTGAAAATAATTTTGTCCAGATGTTTGTTACAAATTTGCTACATCAAATAAAGTAAAAAATATGGGAAATATTAAAGTAAAGCACTTTTTGGTAGTTTGAGGCTTTGAAACAGCATATTTCACTTTTCTGTCTGTCTAGCAAAGAAAGGATAGCTATCCCTGGTGCACTATGCCCTCTCACTATAGAAGAGGTCCCAAAATCGTATATAACTTTAAAATAATTTTGGCGAGAAAGTGTGAGCCCCCCTATAGATAAAGAATTGATTTTAATTTCTTAAACTTATGCTTAAATCAGTCTTGTGAAGTGTACACATGCTTTAAATCAGCAAGCTATCCTCAGACAGACTACATATAATGGGCATATGCACATTTGAACTGTAAAACAGGCAACATGGGATAAAACAGTGAAGAGGCAGCAGCACAGACTGTTGTACATGACCAAAAGGGATTCAAGCCAGGAATATTTCAAACTGTTACATTACTTACATATCCGACCACAATGTTGCTTTAAGAAGCAAATGACCACTAGTAGGAAGACAGACTTCTGGTCACTTCACTCAGAGATGCAATAAGCAGGACTTCCTACTGACTGTGCCATTGATGGAAAAAAATCTCTTTTAACAGACTGCAAAAATTGGCTTGTTTTGTATCTCCTCCACTCCAAACTGCAGTATTTTTTTCCACAGGAGGGCTGAGGTTGGCAGGCACCTCTGGAGATCACCTGGTCCAGCCCCCTGCTCAGAGCTGGGTCACCCACAGCAGGTTGGGCGACCAGCAGTCAGGTTTCAAATATCTCCAAGGATGGAGACTCCACAACCTCTCTGGCAACCTGCTTCTCCGTTTGATCACCCTCACAGTGGAAAAAGCATTTCTTAGGCTTAAAAGGAATTTCTTGCATTTCAGTGTGCCCACTGCCTCGTCACTGGGCACTGCTGAGAGGAGCCTGGCTCCCTCTTCTTCACTCCCCCAATCAGGTATCTGTACACACTGGTACTGTCCCCTCGCACCTTCTCCTCTCCAGCATGAACAGCCCCAGCTCTCTCAGCCTCTCCCCGTATGACCTGAAAAAGCAAATCCACTGTTACGAAGAGTGCTACTAACCGGCTGATGCTCTGTCATACAGGGGCTTAAAGCAGACACAAATAAGGTTAAGCCAAACAGAGGTACAATTAGCCAACATCTATTTCACTGGGCATCGTATAATAATATGCCAGCTGAAACTGAGTCAGTTTAGGATGCCGTTATCAACTCGCCACAGTTTCCTTTCTCACAGCAGCAAGGCTGCATGCCAGCTGCCTGAACAACAGCGCGGCAACTGCTGGAACTGGAAGGGCCCGATGCCTTCAGCTGAGCACAGACCACACGCTGTTCGAATACAGCAGAAGCTGTTGAGGGAGCTTGGCGTCCACGGCGAGGGTTAGCTGCTTGAACAGATGCTTGAACAGGACTGAGAGCAGCAACAAGAAAGATATGTTATTAACCAACTATAAACTGCTTGGAAACCTTTCACATGTTGCATCCCTGGACTTTTTCACAGTGCAGAGAACTTAAACATATGATGATTTCTGCCTCAAAATTAGTATGGACCAAGTTTTTCATCTATAGCAATTTAAATTCCACATTATGACAATAGTCAGGTTAGTCCGTTATTGTAACTTTTTGGTTTAATTTGACTAGTAACTTCAGGACTGTTCTAACTATATAGCTGCAGCCTTCTGAACTACACAAGCAGGAAGATAACAGACCCTAGCACACCAGAAGGTCAGCAAGCCACTGCAACAGTATGCCCAGCAGAGAAACCTACAGCCTCTGCCACTTCACCAAGAATTTCAAGCTATCAACAGAACAAAGTGATGTGAATTGACAATACAAGCTCCTCCTGTAAACAGATTTAAAATATCTTTATATTAAAAAAAAAACAAACCAAGCAAATACATATAAACGCCTCAAGTCTTCAGCCAGATTACTGCATTTTAAAACTTCTTACTGTCATCTGACAATCAACACAACTCCTCCAGTCTGTAAGGACCAAAAGGGAGAACAGCTTCCTGAACTCCCTCACTGCGTTCACCTTTGTATCATTTTCAACATAATGCTTGTTTTTGCTGAAACAAGGCAAGGCAGTCTCAGGCTCTGCTCTCACAGCAGCACGCTGGGGCCACATAGCAGCATCTCCTCAAAGTTGTACGTCATTTGTACAGTCCAGAATGCCTTCATGGTCAAACTATGTGCTCTGAGCTGGTCTGACCCTAAATTAATATGTAAAATAATCCTCAGGTATAAAATAGTCTTTTTCGTTAGGTCCTGTTAATTACCCTACAGGTATGGCCTTCATCTCTTCGTTAAAGCACTATGCACACAATATACACATAACCACCCTGCCTTCACGCACAACATCCATATAGACGTGCAGGCACACACGTTTCTACCCGATTCATATTTATAACATTACATGCTAACAAAAATACTTTCCAGTAGTTTTAAGTTAAAAACCAAAGAACAAGAAAGTCTTCAAGTGTAAGCAGCTGTTACGTGCATAAAAGCATTGCTCTATTTTTGACAGACACTGCCCTGGAACAGTGAGTGAATTCGCTTTTGACCTGGACCTTATGACTGCCACTTACCAGCTAATTCTGGCACAAGCCTGCACTGAAAATATGCTTGACCAGCTATCATTAACCAACAATCTTCGGAAACTAGAAGTTTACAAGGATTTAATGAGCACCAAATGACTTTTTCAAAAGGCTGAAAAGACCAGCATTAGTCCTCCTTTTGAAGGGTTTAAGTAGCAAGTCACAAATGTGGAAGACAAAAAGGGTGTAATAAATAATGATTACTCCATTCAGTAGTAGCTGCAAAGTCAAATAACTTTACTGTTCTGTTCACTGAAAATACTGCTTTCGAAATATTATTTCCTTAGTGTAGTGTAAAAAACATGCCAATTATTAAAGATCTTGTATTGATATATTCCGAGTAAGTTTATTTCCAAAAAACACTTGCACAGTCCTTGGATTGTCCAGAGTCATTCCCTTACTGTAAAGTAACAAGATCCAGCAGCGCAAGAAACAGGGAGCCCCATGAGCATCCCACTGAAGAATTAACTAACCAACCCACTCACAACAGTCCCAAACTGAATTTTGAACTCAAAAAAGTGCTGTCCTTGTACAAGAGCTCTCCAAGGAGCCTAAAGAAGACAGATTTAGTTTCTGGATGGGCAAGAAGAAACTTTTGCTCTATACGGAGTATCTGTTTTTCTTTTATAAAACAAGTTCCCGTTCTGCTGCAGCAGAAAGCCTTCATTTAAGCTGCAAGGTTAAATGTAGCTTACTAGCCACAAGTATACTATATACATACCTACAGGTACATACATACATACTAGCACTCAGTACAGGACAACATGGTAGCAACGAGAAAGACAGCATTTTGCAAAATTCCAATAGCAGCTTAGCCTGTTCAAGCCAAAAGCTGTCAGATATTAACCAGGACGGTCTAAACACCACAACTGAATTACAAACATCATGAAAGCAGGTAAATATCACAAAAGAGAATAATATGCTGCCGATTTATTTGCACAAAATAGCTGGCAACCTATTCAGAAATTAAGCATCATCTAGAAAAAAGGGGAAAACATCTCTCAAGTCAAGGTTGTTGATACAACTAACCCAGAGATTTGAGGAGAACTGCTGTTCAGACAGTCCTATGACTTGGCAGGACATCACTTTCAAGGAATTCAGTCCAAGAGGCCACCGGCAAGGGAAGACAGCTCTTCCTCTCGAGCTGTAGAGCTATCATGAGAAGCATCCCGCTTGATTTTTGGGCAGTATTGAATCGAGCCCATTCTGCGCAGGACAGACACCATAGCACATCAAAGCAGCAACATAGCCAGAAAATAATTGATACCATGGACAGGAAAAAATTAAATTAATTATCCACAGTGTACTGAAATCACTGATGTGCACAAACCACAAGGCTACGGGTTCCTAATCTCCAGAGCAGCAACAACTCAAAAACTAACTGCAGTTGCACAATGAAAAATGACTGGGAAAAAGCAAGCAACAAACCAACCCAGAATTTCACAGAGCTATCCTAATGCATCAGGGAACAGAGAGGAAACGGGACAAGAAAAGTAAAATAGTACTGAAATTACCCATTTCAGACAGAGCCCCTGAAGCAGAACAAGTGCTGGACCTGGCACAAGGGGATGTGGCTGAGCAGGGACCTTTCTCACCAGCAGCAGCCAGCAGCAAACAGTAGCAAGCTGCACCACAGTGTTCATTGCAGAGGATGCCAGTCCAGCTCTGTCTTGAAACAGAGAAAGCAAGAATGTCTTTGGTGCTAATAAAACTCCAGAATAATGGATAAGGACAGCCAACAAGCATAAGAAATCTAGCTAGTAGGTTGGTTTTGAAAGGGGGGGGGGGGGGGCGCTGGCAGAGATGGGGAGATGGGGGGGAAATCAGTTTTCATTTGGAGAAAATACTTTTTTCCCCTGTGCATGTTGCATGGGATCACATGGTGGGTAGACCAGCAAAGCTTCTGTATAAAACTGTCACAAGGAAGACCCTTGGAGGACAGAAGAATGCATTTCTGATGGCAAGAACCGAGTCTCACACTGAACATGGAAGAACAAAGAAAAGAAAGGTTCATAAAGAAAAAAAATACATAGCTAGCAAAGATTTCTTAAACGGTGTTCGAATTTTCACGGGCAAATTTTGGGATAATTAGTCCCTAAGTGTTAAACTAAGGCTGTACTTTGGCAAACACTTTAAGCTGGCATAAATTTGCATTGCTGCTGAAAGAAAGTCTCACCATCTGCCAGTCCCCTGTGCCAGCACAAACATCCGAACACTGAACCAGGAGCACTTCTTTTGCCAGTTTATTTTTCAGATGGATCAGATCCCCAAATCAGTTCACAGGATGGCCATGTAAATACTTGTGCTGGCAAAGAAGAGTGACTACTTCTCCAGCAGCGCCAGCCGAAAGTGTTCATTGAAATACAGCCTAAGACACAGGGGTATGGAGAAATTCCTAGCAGTCACCAGTGGTGCTCCCTACCCTCAGACACACTAAATTCATACCACACTTCAAAGTTACAATCACCACACAGCTGCCCCTTAGAAACTAGTATATTTTTGTAATTTCCTCTAGTAGGAGAACCTGCCAGAATCTCAGCAACATTCACGTTTTCATTTTCACTGGCCATAAACAAGTGTCTTTTCTGGATACTGTGCTTCTCAATCAAAAGATCATTTGCTTTAGAGGCAGACAGCCTTTGATCATCTGTTCTGTTTGGGCCCAAAATGCTTGTACATGAGGAACAACAAATGAAACCGTACTCATCGCATGTCAGGGCACTATCCCTACAGGGATGTAAGACCTGCAGGCTGCTGAGTATCCATGAATCACCATACAATCCTTCACTGACCAGCACGCTCATCTAGAAGAAAACACCACTGCCAACAGAAACACTGCTGTCAGGAAAAGAATCGATAAGGATGAGCATCGGTCGTATTCTGTATCAAGGTCAAGCAACTCAAGTGAATATTGGGAGACAGAGAGACCTAGCCACACTTCCCCACAACTCAGTGACAAATTCAAACCCATATGGTCATCCATCAGGAACCAATTAAATCAGTAAGTTTTCTACCAAGAAATAAATTCAAGGTGCGATAGTGAAATACATCCCCAGAATGACACCGAAGGATCTCTGTAACCAGGCATACCACAAGCAAATTGAGGGGAAGCCCCCCACTTAACAGACATTCCTCAGCCCGGATCCCCAGCCGCAGCTCCTGGGTCCTCCGATCAGAGCAGGACTCACCCGAGCTGCAGCAGGGCCCCGCAGCCGTCTCTGTGCTTGCTTTCCTTCTACCGGCGTTTTGCCACCATCATCACTTTCCAGTACCTGCTTGGCTGCTGAGTCCCTATTCTCTACTGCTTATTTTCATCTGTCTTCTTATTGTCGCACATGCTCACGGTTATATTTTGCAGAGTAAGATATAGCGGAAAGAACATCCAGAAATCTTGCTCGAGCCTCCTGTATTCTGTTTTGAACAGCATCTGCAAAACTCAGACTTAACCTATCCTCCTCCCACGTTCCCTCTGCCCCCTCTCAGTGCTACAGGGCTGCTGACAGCTTCAGCTCTATCAGCTGATTACTGCTCCTTAGTTACATTTCTCTTTTCCTTGGTAACATTAATCCAACATGTTTGTAGGAAAGCTGCAACATAAATAAATGGCCACAGCAGAGAGCCTCTTCTTTCCAGTTTATAGAAAAGCTAACAGGAGGGTATGAGAAATCCAGTCACTCTTAGAGGATTATTTTCTGAAGGGGCATTACTAACTTTGAAAGAAGCTAATTTAATAGGGAACAGTCGGACTAGTCTGAATCCAGAGCACTCAAGGTCTTCAGAAAACTCCAGGACGCTCTAGCATGCAGCATCACATTGAAAACTGATGAGCACCCAGGGAATTATAAGCAGCAGTTAAAGTACTTGGAATCAGGTCAGTTTATTTTGAGATTGGAGGTGGGGAGAGAGTAAGAAATGAGCAATTATGTAATTCAACAATTTCAAGAAAAAGCACAAAAGCAGGCCTGCACAATGTACAGCCAATAAAGCAAATTTCTGAGCCACTGGTGGCTGAGAAGCAGTGGGTGCCACTGGCCTACTGGTAAGAGACAGGAGAGCATTAAAATGGAGCAATTTGAACTGTAGCTCTTCTGCCAGGTTACAAAGGAGTAGGAATAAAGCAAAAACTAAAGGGATGTAACAGAGACTGTCAAACTGTCTATTCAACCTCCTACCAATAAAAGGCACGGGGCAGGGTTAGGAGATGGGTGGCGCTGGGTGCGATGGGAGCAGAAGGAGGAACAGCTGATCGATCAGATGTCCATTTATACAGTGATTATTAGGAACCCAGTCCACGAGTGGGATCTCCCAATATTATTGCAATACCAGTAAAGGATGCAAACTTCAGATTTATATGAAGTTTTAGATGATTAGGAGAGTCCACGATAGGGGAAAGAGAAACCTAGCAAAAAAAATCATAAAGCTGCCCCCTCCCTTGCCCCTTTCTCAGCCTCTGTGTGGGGATGGGAGGAAAAACCTCACCTGGGTGAGATTCAGGAGTATTTCATTCCCTGACTTTGATGAGCAGGTTTATACCTCCACTGGCTATCTAAGACAGGACAGGCAGGAAACAGAAACACATGCACGTACAAGTGTGGTAACTGATAAGAGAAAGGGAAAAAAAGAGAGTTAATATTTTGGGAGGAGATTTTGGAAGAAGAAAAACCTCGAAAATAACAGGAAGTAGGAGAAAGACACTACAGCTCACGTATGCAACTATGTGCCATCATCTGCTAGAGAAAAGAGGAAGCAGAGTCTGGAAAGAAAGAAACTAAGAACAAAAGCCAGGAATGCAGTAAGTCAGGACTTCTGAGACGAGTAAATAGTTAGCCATTCTCCAATACCTGCTGCTGCACTGTCCACCCACCTCAAAGGTAGCTGGCTAGTTTATACCTACTTCTATATAGATATCTTTCAGGCTGGAGAGTAATCTACTGATGGTCAGGTCTAAGCAGAACCACATCAGTTTAAGTAGATCAGTTCTAGGTAGCCCAGTTAGTCTAGAGAAAACACTTTCAAACATAAAATCTCAGGTTTCTCACACTTAACATTTTACCTCATTTCATGTCCTTTACCTTAAGAGACCAGCCCTGGTGAATGTAAATCAATTTAAAATAGATTCCATTAAAACAATGTAGCTTTTTTCCTGATAGATAGTTTTACAGGCCAAGAGATGCAGGGTATACATCAAAAGACCAATTTCTTTTCCCCTTTTCATGTACTGCTTCTAGACACTTTGTAGAAGTGATGGCAAGTTCAATGCCAACAACACCAACAGGTATACAAGTTAAGCCTCAACTAAATTTGAAGTGATAATCTAGGTATCATCTCTTCCATTTTGTCTACAGCTATTTTTCCCCAACACCAAAAACAATTAGCCTTGATCAACAGCAACATTAAAACCTTCGATCAATAATCCATTTCTGTAAAAGTACTCAGCTGCTAGTTAAAGCACAAAGAGCAAAACTCTAAGGTTTTATAGGTGTATATATAGTTAACAAAATATTTTTGAAGACTCAGTAACAGAAAGAGGGTAGGAATTTCAGCATGCTGTGGAGCAGATTTATTTATGATTCATTCCCTCTAATAGGATATGCTTGTTTACAGAGCTTGAACCAGATCTGGTAAAGGTTAAAGATTCAATAAAAGCTCCTGTGACATAATGCCAACCCTTGCACAACATTCAAAAACAAAGCCATTTTTCTAAGAAGACACTGCAGTGAATCCAACGACAATATCTTCAATAACTGGCTACAAGTGGTTTGGGTTTTTTGCTTGTTTTTCATGTAAAGGTCTAATAAAAAAATTAAAGTTAGGCTTAAAAAAACCCCCAAACAACACACCTTTAGAATGATTAATACAAAATCACCTTCTCCTCAAAGCTACAACACTGCCCATCTGATTTCTCAGTAAATGACTTTCTGAGGAAACACAAACTCCTACACTTCACCACCCCAGATCTCTTCAGCACAGCTACATCCCTGACATTTATGAGCACAGCCCAATTCTAACAGGTCCCCTGTTGCATGAGGTGCCGTACCAAACTGCAAATCTTTTCACACCATGCGAAACCATCACCTTGTGCGGCTAGCATTGGTAGTGTTTTAGAGAGGGCAGGGGGATCCCCAAGGGCTGGAATTCTTTTGCTGGTTCAGATGCTGGGGAATTGCACATCTCACCAGTGATGCTGCAAATTGGTTTATTTAGCACCTTCAGTAAAATGGTACGCTACGTTCTCCACACACCAACTATGCAAACCACAGTATTGCAACATAACGCACCTAGGAGTAGTAAAATTATTCTGTAAGAGCCTGGTCAGTCAATGTGTGCTACATTTCTATGCATTTTGGTCCTATTACTTGAAATGAAACCAGTAAGAATAAATATTAAATGTGGATCATTCCTTTTAAAAAGCTTTTGCTGTGAATGCAAATCCAACATACCCATCGAGATTTGAAAGCAGACTGTATTTGACTAAATGAACTAAGCAGCTGTCACCACGCAAAGTGCACTAAGAAAAGCTCCAGAGTAACCTGTTGCAGCTATTCCACTGCACACCCATCTATACGGCCAAGAACAAAAAGCGTACCGGGACTCTGGCAGCAACGCAATCAAACCTCGATTCAGAAAAAGCAGGGGCAAGAAGTGAAGAAAAAATTACTTCAGATAACCAAGAGGTGTCTCCGTGTTTATTTTACATCTTCCTTTTCTCCCTCTAAACAGCCAGGCGCCCTGAAGGGATGTACAGAAGAAGGTTCCACTGCTGGACTGCTCCCCCCCCCCCCCCCCCCCGCCACAGCCCTTCAACCCAACTTACTGTGACATTAATAGCAGAGGAAAGGTGCAGTTCCCCATGGACGCAAAGGAAGAGAGAAGGTGGAAGTCACATCACTCCTATCCCTGCTGACTTTACGAACAAGCATTCCCAAACACTGACAAACCCCCCGTTTCAACAGATCAAACTCTTCCACTGACTTGTCCATTTCTTCTCACCAGCTGCTTCTGTTCATACAACTCAGGAGTGAATCTGTGAGAGTGACTGACAGTTTTCATTCTGCTCTTGCTGAAACTTCAGGGAACTGAGCTTTCCTGCAGCACTGCAAGCACAGACTTTTGTGGGGAGATAAGCAAGGGAAGGTGAGAAGACAGAAAGTAATGCATTTCTGTACCACCAAGGAGTAAAGCACTGCACCTTTACTGATCTGATCCTGCACCTGTTCTGATCCCCCAAACACAGAGGAATTTCAGCAGTGACTGAAAACCAAGTGGGGCTAAACAACCTTCATTGCTTTGCTGTTACTCCACAAAAGCGTGCAGCACGAAGACATTTTTCACTATCTTTCACAGTTAGCAAAAGTATCAGTTACTACTTAGAAACATAAGATACAGTCCAGGCATCGCACACGTGATTCAGGATTACAATTCCAAAAGTCCTTTTCTAAAGCCCTGGCACATATTATTTACAGAAGCACACCGCTCCACGTAAAAACAGAAGCGGTATTGCTCTTTGCTGCATAAAATTGAAACCCAGCAAAGCCACTGGTATTCTTAAGAGTGCAAGTTTGAAGCACTGGGGTCTTGAAGAGATTTAGGACTGTCTGAAAGATAAGTTGGCTTAGAAAAGTCCAAGCTAACAGGGACCTAGGAGGAATCTAGACCATGTTCCCGTTAAAAAGTTTTAGCACAGTACTGGTTCAACTAAAGGTACACAAAGACCACATTTCAAAAAAATAAAAGATTCCCACCCACTTTTCTTTATCACGGGAGTTTCCCGTGCCCCAAACAAATCCAAGGCTGTTTTTTGCCTTCCAGTTTCTCCCCTCCTCCTTCCCACAGCTTCCTACCAGCTGAGATTCTGCAGCTGCAGCAACAACAGCCTGTCTGTGACAGCGCAACCACCACGGCGGGATGGTTCCTACCAATTCACTAGCGTCCTTATGTTTTAATAGAGGTAGCAAATTGTGAAGGGGCTTCCCCCTCTTTTTTTTTTTTTAAACTGAAAAGATACTGATGAATATTCATGACTAGTCCTTTACCAAGGGCATGGATTTTATTTAAAGGACTGGAAGGGAATTTGCAAATTAGGCTAATACAATGGGAGATTGTATTGACTCGGTTCTCTGGTCTCAAAATACAGCTAAACAATAAGATTTTTGCAGAAAAGAGACTTGATGATAGCACACAAAAAAAAAAATCTCCCCAAAGCCACCCTGCTCCTCACGGCCGTGACTGCTGCCCACTGCAGCACCAGCTGCCAGAGGGTCCCACTGTCACTCACCGGTTTACAGTGCCACCGGGGCACTCGCTCACCGATGCGGGTCTCCTACCCGCATTTTTAAGTCCAGCGCTTTGGCAGGCCGCATTCGGAGCCAGGAATTACCAAAACCCGACCCATTCACCCGAGCCTGCAAACGTTATGCACAGAATTTTTCATGCTACTCAGCAAGCGCCGTTCCTCCCGAGAAGACACTACAGCCGGTGCCCAGCACACGCTGCCCCGCTGTCCGGAGCCAGTGAGTATATTGCTTTCGGTTTTTTGGGACACCACAGGAGAACTTGCATTTCAATACTCATCGCCTAGCGGATAAGCTTCCCGCTCAAGTTTTTCACAAAACGCAGGGATATATAAATGAGATCACCTTTTTTTTTTTTTTCCCTGCTCTGGAAAAGCGAAGAGGCAAACAAACCCTTTCGCACCTTCTCGGTCGAGAGCAATGCCCGGGCGCTGACCGCGGACAACACCCGCCCGCCGCCCAGGCTGCGGCCGACCCGGCCCGGGCCCGCGGCTGGGGCCCAGGGTCCCGCCGCGGCCGGGCGGGAGGCGGCTCCGGGGAGCGGGGCGGCAGCGGCCGCACACACACACACACACGGGCACACGCACGGACACACGCACACAGACGGACGTGCGCACACGCACGCACACCCGCAGACAGGCGCACACGTGCGCGCACACACGCCCCTGCCCGGGGAAGCGCCGGCTCCGGCGCCCCGCTCCCGCCCCCCCGCTGCAGGGGGGAGGGTACCGGGGGTCCCCTCTCCCGCACTCACTTTCGTCCTGCCGTTGATTTTGTAGTTGCCCAGCTTGCCGTTGCAGTGTCGGATGAGATCGTCCATGCTGTTCATGAGGAGCCGGATGGTCTGGCAGCCCGGCTCCTTGCCCTCCACCCAGGTGATCTTGTCGCCGCGGATGTCCTTGGAGGAGTCGCTCTTCTGGCTGACGAGCTGCCCGTCGGTGAAGCGGCCGGTGTGGTGGAGGGCCCGCACCTCCTGGGCCACCAGCCCGCCCAGCTCCTTGCCGAGGAAGTCGTCCACCACGCAGATGCCGTGCTTGTTCATGCAGGGCACGATGTACTCCAGCGCCAGCCGCTGCGGCACCAGCGACTTCGTCTGCCCGTTGGGGCGCAGCGCGGCCCCGCCGGGCACCGCCTGCACGCCGCCCGGGTACAGGTTCGACTTGTCCCGGTACAGCAGCACCGCCTCCCCGGAGGGCGACGGGGACTGGGCCGCGGCCGGGGCCGGGGCCGGGGCCTCCGCCTCACCGCCGGCGGCTGCGGCGGCGACGTGGTTGTTGGTCAGCGGGGCGACCTCGCCGGGGGCTTCCGGGGGCGGCGGCGCTGCGCCCTTCGCCGCCGCGGCCCTGGCCCCCCCCACCGCCCGGCCACCGCCTCCCGCCGCGGCCCCGGCGCTGTGGGCGCGGGTCGGCGGGGGGTGCCCGCCGCGGGGCTCGGCAGCGCCCCCTGCTGCGGCCGCCGCCGCCGCCGCCGTGCCTCCGCCGCGGCAGATGAGCTTGTGCTTCTTCCAGTCCTGGCGCTGGTGCTCCTTGCTGCAGTAGAAGGAGCTGCGGCAGCGCCCGCACCGCAGCAGGTTCTCCATCTTCCCGCACAGCTCGCAGTACTGCCGGTCCCGCTCGCTGCTGCTGCTGCTGCTGCTGCCGCCGCCGCCGCCGCCGCTGCTGCTCTCGCCGCCGCCCTGGCCGGCCCCGCCGCCGCTGTCATTCGCCATGGCGCTGGTGGTGCCGCCGCAGCCCCGCTCGGCCGCCGAGGGGTTATGTAAGGAGGCGGGCGGGAGCGGCGCTAACACGGGCCCCCGCCCGGCCGCGCGGGGAGGGAGCGCTCACTGCATCATGGCCGCCCGGCTCCACCGCGGCCCCCTCCGCCTCCGCCGGCCCGCGGCCTCCTTCGGGGCGGCCGGGCGCGCGGCTGCCGCGGGGGCCCGCGCCGCCCTCCCTGCGCCGCTAACGCCGCTAGCGCCGCCTCATCGCCGCCCCGCCGGCGGCGGCGCGGCCGAGAGGGAGAGCGGCGGCGGGGAGCAGCCGGCTGGCGCGGTGGCGGGGCTGCCTTCCGCTCCCCGCCGGCCTCTCTGCCCAGTGCGCGGGCCGGCGCGGCCGCCGCCTCTCCCGCCGCGCCTCCGCCGCTGTGTCGGGGCGAGGAGGAGGCGCCACTCTCGCGGCCCGCTTTGCACGTACGCCACTTCCAGCCCGCCAGCGCCGCCGGCGCGTCAGGCGGGCGGGGCCGCGCCGCCAGGCGGGCGGGGCCGGCACGGGGCAGGCCGCGCCGCGGGGCCCAGCCCCGGCGCCGAGCGTAGGGACAGGCCGCGGGCCGGGGCCGGGCGGCCGGGGGCCGGGGCGCCCCCGCGGCGGCGGGCGGGCGGAAGCGGCCCCCCGAGGCCCGCGGCCTCCCCGGCCGCCTCCGCCGCGGATCCACGCCGCCAGGGACGGGGGGAAACTGCTGTGGGGTGTCACCAGTCTGGGCTGCCCGGGACACCCCCGCCGCCCCCGGCTGGGCGGTAGGTCGCTAATCCGTGGGTGCCCTTGTCCCTGTCCCCAGCGGCGAGCTGCCCCTCTGCCACCCCCCGGGTTGAGCGGAGGGGGTGCGGGCCCGCCGCGGGTGAGGCGCGGCACCGAGGAGCAGGAGGGGCGCCGGGCTCACTTGGAAGCCGGGCGCTGTGGCCTTGAGTGACAGGGAGGGTGGCGGAGGCGGCACCCGGCCACAGTGGAGGGCCAGGTTTTGTCACTCCCGTAGGCCCCAAAATATCCCCGCCGGATAGCTGGCAGAGCGGGAGGCTCGCTGCCTCCCTCATAAATAACCTGTGGCTTGTGTCCCACCTAACTCGGCGGTAACAAAGGCCGGAGTCAGGCTGGTTAAGAACAAGAAAAAGCAAAATGCAGGAAGAAGGAGCAGGTGATGTGGCTGCTGAAACCAGGAGAGGCCAGGAGCTGGGGCCAGCGCCATGATCAACATGGCAAAGCCCCTGACAGGAAAAAGGAAGCTGGTTCGGCAGAGCAGCGCCAGTGAAGGGACGAAGGTCCTGACACAGTCACGTCGGCTGTCATAAGCCACACGAGGACCTGGACTCCTCTGAGGTGGCATGTAAGCTCCGATAGATCCAGCTTAACCATGGCTTTGCTTGCTTGTAGTAGATGTTAGGAAAGTGGAATGCATTCTGTAATTTCCTGCGATACAGCCCAACATGGTGGTCGGTGCCTCAGAGCCTCATGGTAAGCTGGGGCAAGGACTCCTCCCGGGCTGGGGGTTCTCCTACGCAACCCCTCGGAGAACCATTTGGTGAGCAGACAGCAAGTGTTCGCTCCATGGGCTGGGCTGGTGAGAGGCAGCACCTGCAGTTGGTGTGCACTGCCTCTTAAGTTAAGCAAATCCATTCTAAAGTCCAAGAAGTGTCAAATACATCATGAGTCAATATGCAGATCTGGAGGTAGAAAGGTGAAATGAGTCCTCTGGTTGGTAACCAATACGTTGCTACAGGCTTTCGTGTGATTTTGGATAAATCAGCTTTTCTTTGCCACTGTAGAAGAGGAATAGTAATGCTTTCGCTCCTCACAGGCTGTTGTTAGGCTTAAGACTGTAATATACTTGTATTATAGTGAGATGGCTTTATGCACACAATTAAAATGGTTTGGTTCTTATCATCTCTCTATATAGAACTGGATTTAAAATTAACTGACATAGCAATAGGACTTGGAGGAATGTTAGGCACTGCACATACTAAGTGAAGGATGTAAAAGGAGAAAAAAAGTGTGCCAAGGCTACAAACACCTGTGGTACATACACAGAAAATGAGAAGGAAAAACAGGGTGAATTATTAGAAAGGCAAAAGGAGTACTGAGAGGACAAGGTCGTGAGAGCCCAAAGGATGAGATTTCAAGGTGAATGTGATCAGCAAGCTCCAAGGCTGAAATAAAAAAAAAAAAAAAAAAAGCCAAATGAACTGGAAAAGCTGGGAACTAAAAACAGATAGAGTTGCAGATTAGTAATTTCTTTGTTCATTGCTCTTAAAGGGAGGAAAATACAGTGGTAGAGGCAGAAGGAAGTGGGTTAAAAACAAGTTTTAAGTCCAGAGCGTAAAATGGACAGATTTTTAATCTAGGTTTAATGAGAGTTGTTCTTTAACTACAGGTATATGAGGTATGTCAGAAATACTAGGCTAGGCATTCCTCTAGCTTGCTTTAAACTGAGATTAATGCAACTTAATTCCTTGGACTTGCGGCATTGTTAAACCGGGCTAAATGAGAAGAGAGTTGAGGCTGTTATATTCAGAAACTTCGGAAATGCAAACAATGACGTTCTGCCAGAAAGAAACTGAAGAGTTAAAGACCTTTTGCATTTGTTGCATACTCCTTCAGCAAACATAATGGAGATGAAAGTCACAGACTCGAAAATAGTCCAACAACAAAATAAGTAAGAAAACGACCAAGGTACAAATATGGTGCCTGGCTAAAACCTAATGATAGTTATTAATTCATGGGCTAATTTGGCTTCAAAAGTCTTTTGTTCTTTCCCTCTCTTTCCCACATGTCTTTTGGTATGCAATTAAAGGTCTTGGTCTTAGTTTTTACATTTGCTAATGTGCTGAGCTACTTCGGGTTGTCTTGACATACTGTTCCCCAGCATGGTCAACAGAAATACCAAGTTCAACAAAATCCATCTTCGGGTATATGAAGCATTTGCCGTATTTTATGATTACAGCACTTCACCAGCGGCACAAAACAATGTAATGAAGGTTGTTGTCCAGTGACAAAGCTGCAGAAAAGAGTGGTGGTGGTAAGGAAACTCTGGAAGACAATTAGTGTTTATATTACAATAGTGTCTACCACATGCTAGAAATGTTTTCCAAGCATATAAAGACTCTATTCATTGCCAAAGAGCTTGTTCCTTAAAAGACAGCATGAGGACAAAGCACAACGAAAAGCAACATATGGTGTACAAAGAAAATTACCACCATGATGGTCGCCAAAACTGAGGGGGAAGGGACTTCCTCTTTCTCCTTTTCTGCTGGCTACTCCTCACTTGCTCCCTAACATGGCATTTCCAAGATAGCTAATTTATTGTCTGTGTCAGTGAATGTTGGAAAAGGACTTGACTGGTGACGAGGTAATGATGAGATGTTGCTTTGCAGAGAATGCAGATGAAAAGTCTTTAAAGTAATACCAGTCATGATGAGGATGTTGTGGGATAAACTTAATGCAACGTCGTAGGGTTTTTTTGTCACCACTTAGATATGGATCTGATATGTTTATTAGAAATGCAAAGAAAAAAAAAAAGGGTTGGTCAATGAATAACTGTCCTGTTTTCATTAAGTAGTAATAATAGCTGCATTGATACCACGCTTTATATATTTTGAGTACTGCAGCGGTAAGGTTGTATAAGCAACTGAAAAAGAATCTTTGAAGCCCAGGGAGAGGGGAGAATGCAGAATAACAAGATTAGAGAAGTTTAATTCACAGAACAAAATCAGCTTAGAAATAAAGTTTAAATAAAAAGTGATCTCATCTTCAGGTAGTTTTGCTGCGAACAGGAAAAAAGTCCCTGGGACTCCAGGCTAAGTTTTTCACTGCTGCCAGAAGGCCACTTGGAAGCTACACATGCTCCTGAGGTTGGTGCTGGTGTAGGGCATCAGACAGATGTGTGTCCACAACAGTGTCATGATTAAAATTCAGAACCTGGGGGCTTGTAGCATTTGCTCTCTTCCCCCCAGACCACTCCACCATGTTCTTCAGCCTGACTGCTCTTATTCCACTTAAACCATTATTCACTGATCTCAACAGTGGCATTTTTCAAGCTTGCTTTTCATACTAGCAAGTGAACTGTAACAGGTTTGCAGCTTTTCCAAATAAAACTAGAGAACTGTTTGTCTTGAGTTGGATTCTCTGTTAAACTCACTTCCTTTCTAATCAGGACAAACTGTACAAAGTACATCCACAAGGCTATGCAAGTGCTCCTTTGTTGAATGCACGCTCTTTTCCTGAGGTACTCAAAGGGTTAGCGTGGTTTATTCATCTCCCAAATACCTCCCCTGCCCCCTCTTTCTGCAAAGCCAGGAAAGGGTCACCCAGTAGAGGTGATCAGGAAGCCGTAGGGTTGGGTGGCTGTGCTAGTGCCGACCGACCGTTCCAGAGGAGCACATGACCGCAGGGTCCCGTCAAGTCACTCCCTGGCCAGCACAAGCTAAGGGGTCTCATCAGTTTTCAAGATCCAGGCTTCAGCTCTCTGATAATGCCAAGAGCTTGATATTCTCCTGTCACAGTATGAAGTGGCACACAGCCCTTGGGACAATGGAGGATCAGGCTCGGAGCCCTGAAAATAATCCACACTACCCTGGACCACTTCCTATCCCATTTAGTGCTTGTTGATGCCATGGTAGTTTCCTTAAAAGTTTTTCCTGAAATTAAAGTAGCAGAATAATTTGGTTGTTTATCACTGAATATCGTAGTGGTGTAATGTTTAAAGGAAAAACCTTTCATTATAATCTGAGATTACAGGGGTTGGGCTAAATTATAAGGAGAAGTATTTTCATTACTTTGTGTAAATTTGTGTTTAATATTGTGTTTAATATTGTGGGATTCCTCCAGGCTCTTCAACTAAAATTGTTTTTGCTGTCCCTGAATCTGTCTGAAATGATACGCATTTGCTTCTGTGGGAATATAGCCTATTTTTATTACACCAAAAATATGGTTAGGGTTGATCCAGAGAGATTTATACATATTAAAATATTTGACTACTTTAATAACTTTATTCATATTTAAAGAAAAATGAATTATGCTAGTGAAGTACAAGACAATGTCTTTTTTTTCCTTGCCTTTTTTTTTTTTTTTAACTGAAAATGCTGCTACCAGATGTCTATATCTGTAAAGCTATGGAAATGCAGCAGAACTTAGAAAATGCTCAAGACTGGCTCATTCCAGTTTTGTCCTCATTTTAAACTTTGTACCATGGAAAGTTCAAAAGCTTTTTCCACATTGTTTGTGAGGTTTCTCCAGAGGGAGTATTTCTGGCTTTGGTTAGAAAAGAACTCCCTGTCTTGCTAAAGATTGACAATTATGTACATTTTTGGCCTCTAACTTAAGCAAGCCAGCAGGCCCTCAGGGTGCTTAAAGTCCAGTTATAGACAGAAAGTTACTTGTAAAGAACATTTTTTAAACACTATTTGAAATCCACGCACTGATACAGTGATAAGCAGTTGGGGGGGGGGAAGATTCCTGTTTTATCTGTATGTAGGTCAAATTTATCTGAACTGCTCCGGAAGCTTTTCTCAGCTCGGTGCAGACGAGTCTTCCAGCGTGAGAATAAGGGACTCCAACATAAAGAAAGTCTCTCCAGTGCTTCGTAGGGCCACAATCATAACATGACCTTTTCACTTTGCATCTGATATACGCGTCCTGCCCCTGTGTCATCATGATTCAGCATCGTGACATGCTGAAAGATCATCAAGGTGGAAACAATGCCGAGCAGTGTTAGGATGATGTGGCCTGTCATGATTATTTTGCGCGTACTTGATTTATTGCACGTCATATTTTCTCTTTCCTCGTCTTTCAGCTGCCAGGCACGTAGTCCTCTCTTCTGCCAGTGCCTGGCCTTGCATTTGGAAAAGAGCACAGGGATGCCCTGGGGTGTGGGCAAGAAGGACAGTTTGCTCTGTGCCCCTTGGTTTGGGAAGCTGAGAGCGCCTCAGCTCATGCATTACAATATATCCTGCTATTTAATGAGTTACAGTCTCCGTTTTTTTTTCTTGATTCCCTGGAAAGTATTACCCAGAGCTCAAGAGAGGAACTCAAGAACTGTTCCTGAAGCCATAAAGATGTATTTGTTAAAAGACTGGACATTTTATCTTTGAGTGAAGATGCAGCTTCTTTTCCCTTTCTCCAGCTGGCTAGCACAATTTCTGATAGCTCTGAATTCTTTTTCTTACCGCAGCAGTTGTACCAGTAAGAGAGATTCCAAGAAAAGAGCGAGCTGCAAACATTTGCTGCTATGAAAGGAGAAACCCAGCTCGGTAATTTAAGAGAGGAAGGAAAAGACAATAGTGAGGGAGTTTTTGAACTGATAAGACTGACTAGGTGTTATTCCTCAATAAGACTTAGGGGTTTGATTTTTTTTTGATGAGGCAATTTCTTGAGAAGAATGGGGGCAGGCTTCATTTTTGTTTGTTTTCCACGTGAACAATGGTGTCCTCCCCCTTTTCTTGAACAATGGGGATACAATATTATAGCTCATGTTTTGTTAAAGTATCAAGATAGCACATCTGTCCTGAAGAGCTCACCTTTGCCAGGGCTGGCTACAGGCACGCACACGCACACAAGCATTGTGAGCCTGAACCCTGAAGAGCCATCGCAATCTAGATGGACTCAGTACAGCTCAGCACGGTGTTGTCCTGCACTCCCCGTTCCCCCTTCTGCCAGGACAGTGCCTGTGTGTTCCCATGCACCCCCCTGACGCGTATCAAGATGCAATGTCCTTCCTGTTGCTCCCAAGGGCTTCGTGATGCCTTTTCTTGCATTTCCATCCTTCTCGAAGACAGAGGCTTTTACTCCATGCCCTTCTGTTTGCCTCCAGTGCTCCTCTTGTGGCCTTCTGCAACGCCTTCTTCAGGTGTGCTACATTTAAGCCACGGCGTTGAGTTGCTGCCCACCGAAAGGGGTGGTTCTTCTCCCTCCAGCAGCATTTTCCTTAGCACCACGCTTGTCAAGCCCTTTGGTGAGTCAGTTCAAGAGAATAGTTTTCTGTTGGATTAACAAGTTGGATCGGCTTACGGAGTGGTTTGATGTGGTGCAAGAGAGGGTGTGGACCAGCAGGGCCAGGAGTCAGGGAGGGAAAAGCAGGACCACCCAAGTCAGAGCGGTAAGCTGACTCAGTCATGTCATATAGCTTCACCCTTATTTACTTCATATTATATAATTTGACCCATTTCTACTTTCTCCCTAACAGAGAGAAGCCTCTCCTTTTGAAACTGTATGGAGAGAATCAACAGATCCAAAGTGCAGGATATTCTATACCAGGACAGGATAATGGCTAGCATCAGCTGATTCTGCTCTCTAAGGATGCGGGGAGAGATGTTTTAGGCTATTGATTCTGTGAACAGCATGCCAGGGACTCACATTTTGTAATTTTTTTTTTCTTTTCAGTTTTCAGTAGTTGAAAGGTTCTGTCTGTTGATTAAAATAGTTCTTGAGATTTTTAGAACTGAACAAATGTGGTATTAAAAATTGTGATATTGATGCACACTCATTATGATGGTGTTCTGTGTCTTCTTGTTTCCTATGCTAACAAGTACAACCCTCTGTGCAAATACTCTTGGTCTAATACCAGAGTAAGATACTTAAGCATGTTTTAAAGCACTTCCCAAGCAACTTGTACCAAGGACTGATATTTACTAAACCAGGAATGCTAGAGTGAATATGTAGTAATTTAAATACCTATATTAGTATGAAAAATTGTTGTCTTCCCCCTGCATTATCTAAATTGACACTATTCTTTTTATCTCTTTCAATGGCCATTCAGATGGCACAACGCTGTTAATGAATCCAGTAAAACATAATGCTGGAATTGTATGCTGGAGAGCTCTTACAAAGCAGTACCTAAATATTAGGTCCTGGAAAATTAAACTTACCAGGAGTTCATGCAAGCACACAGCTGAATATGAATTATTAACATCTTTGGTTTGTTCTCGGAGTGATAGTACGTGCTACAGAGCTGTAATTAGGGCTGGGTTGTGCCTGAGTCTTGCTGTCGTGCTGGATTGGTTTGTCACTTAGAATTGCTACCCCTGAACCTGTTCCTTGCTCACCCAGCTAGCTAATTAGTGACCTAGAGATAAGGTGGCATTTATTGGTACTAGAAGAAATGGCCTTTCATTTTTATGCAGAAGCAAAAAACAGGTCAGCAAGCAATTTACACATTCTTCATCCACCCACAGTGCAATGGAAGACGATAATGTTTATCTTGTCAGGAGGGGGATTTCACTTTTTTCCTTATTGTTTTATTAGGCTTACATTTTCCCCTGGCATTATTTTCTCTTTTTTTGGTTGTTGTTGGTTGGGGGGGTTTGTTGTTTGTTTGTTTTGGGGGGGTTAACCTCAGACTGTGTCTAATGCTAGGACCATGTTCAGGAGTTTTCATTAAAAAACATATTCCTAAAAGGGTTCCTCAGATTACGGTTTCCTCACTGTGTGATACAGATAAAGTTTGAACTGGAGGTGGTACACAGAGAATAGATAGAGACTCTGTCCTCACCTATTTACCAAATGGTACGCGTTGTTGAAATTTGGGTGGGAGGCAATGCTCCTCCCTTGTGCAAACATATCCTGCAATAAAAGCCATGTGCTGTGGGCAAAAGTAGTTAAGGGCTTGCTGGCCTTTTTTTTTTTTTTTAAATAAACAGCAACTTATCAATGTGCGAGGCCAAACATGGCTAGTTTATATACACACAAAGGCTCGTGTGTTTATGGATATGCCTACCCTGCATACCCAGCCTGGCTCCTACCTTATTTTAGCTAGGGTGACCATTTCTCCCCTATTTTAAGAAATATTCCGTATTTCATTTCCGACATGAGTAAAAGAAATGCTGAATCTTTTCTTTGTGGAGCAACACTCAGCAGTGCATTTGTTAATGGAACCTTATTTTCGATTTAAAAATATCAGCCTCAAGAGACTGAATCTGTTAAGAAAAAACTACAGCACGAAGCTAAAAACAGTTCTTCCTCTCTGTTATCTTAAGATAGCACTGAATCACAGACCTAGGATAAAAACCAATTGAGAATGTGGGTTCATGTTAGAGAATCTGCCCCAAGCCTCTGATTTTGCATTTGTAAGCCAGATATGGACGAGGCATGTCAGGAAGAAAACTTCTTCAAAGGTTCATAAATGCCAATGCATAACATCAAATGCTTGCCTGGTGCACTATATAGGTTACTGCAAAGGTTTAGTGAATGCTATATGTGGGGCAAAGCTATGAAGCAAGGTAGCAAGCTCGTTTCCCTTTGTAAGCCTTCAGAGCAGCTAGATGGGAGCCCTTCCAGAAAGCTCTCTGGAAACTTTCATCTAGCCTCAGCACTCTATAAATAGAGGAGGTCTTCATCCCTGAGGAGGTTTTGCAATGCTGGTCTGCAGGGGAGTGCTGAGCTCTGATGGAGGCAGCAGCAGGAGAGTTACGGAGCAACGTGGTGGGACCGGGAAGGGGAGCGGGATCTCCTTGAATGTGAGATGAGGTCTGCAGACAGGTTGAGAGGAGAATAATTAAGATGGAAGGATCTTCCCAGAAACGTGCATGCAGGGAGAAATTCCCTTCGATCCTACACAGAAAGTACTGCAGGCAGAGTGGAAAATGCAGCCACAGCGACTGTCAGCTGCAAACAACAAAGAAAGATACCCGATATTCCCTCATCAGTCAGGAAACACTCCTGAAGAAGAGATCTTTCACTCTCCAGAATGAATGGAGAAATGGTTTCACTGGGATCAGTGAAAACAGCAATAAATGCTGTAAGAATTACTGTAGTTTACCACGTAGAAAACTTTTAATTGCTCTGATGGGCTGTCATGAGTGAGATAATATACGAGAGTAATCACAAACATAACTCTGGATTAAATCCCAAGAGCAAAACACTTGGAACTTTGTTTCTAAAAAATATGTAAATATAGAAGAAAACCAGCTGACTGCTACAGAAGCTGGAAAAATCTGTCCTAACGCTCTCCATTTTCATTAACGTAGGTCCCTTGTTTGTGACAGCAGATTAAAAAGCGTTGTCTTCCAAAATTTAGCTACAGTGTATTCTCCAAGATTTATCTACAGTTTAAATGTGGGTAAAAATTTTGTTAGGGTCAAGCTTCATGTATTATTTTCAAAAGAAGTAACTTAAAAAATGGGATTGAAAAAGGAAAATTTCACTCTGACTTCTGATAGCTCAGCCTCATGGTAATATCAAAATCTTGGTTACTACACGTTTGAAAGAGGAATACTCCATTACCTGTTTTATTATTTGGGGAAAAAAATCTGAAAATATAAAAAAGAGACTTAATTTTGACTAAGCACAGTAATTTGGAGCTAACAAAGCTAATTTGGGAGACAACATTCTGTATACAGAAGAATGAAAAATGAAAGCAAACCATTTTCCTGCTCAGACTCCATATTGAACAGATGGGCTATAGATAAGTTATTATTTGATCTCAAAGACCTGTGATATGCTATCTTTAAATGTTTCTCTTCCTACCAGCAGAGTTTCAGAGTTAAGAGAGATCTTTATTTTGTTGATATAAAAATAATATGGAAATGATAATATAGGAGCACTGAGCCACTGCCCTACAAGATTATCATCTCTCTGCCTTCCTGAAAGTGTCGTCCAGATACAATTTCTTTAAAGGTGAGGGAGATGTGCTTTCCATGCCAGAACAGTACTTACTTCTTTCAGTGTGCTAGGGTTTTATGGTAGAGTTTTAAAATCAGAACAATCTGATCTTAGATGGGCTAGAATGTATGATACAATGTGCTAATTATAAGGTAAATTACAAGGAAAAAAACCCAAAACCAAAACTGATGACAAATTACTTGGTCATATGTATGGCTTTTAAGTACACCGTGACAAAGCATGTACAAATGGGAAGGGATTTCAAATAGTCGCATGCATTACCTCCCAAACACTTCCCTTTGCTTTTTGATTCCAGTGAGCAAAATCATCCTAGGCTATCCTAGCCTGCTTCAAATGAATCGTCTACAGCAATCTCAAAGGCCAGAGTGGAAAGAGTTTTCTTCATGTAAACAAACCTGTTTACACACACAAGAGAAGAGTAGTCACTCCAGCGTTGGTTGTAATCCCTCTGAGCAGCTTCACAGAAACCTTAAGGCTGTACTCTTGAAGTGGTGCACACGTAGCTGAGATGTGTACAGTGGTTTTCAGAATATTTTGCTAATATTTTGCTAAGTACTGAAATACATTGTTCATAAATTGGTCTGGCTGCACGCTGTGTTGGTGTGAGAGTGCCTGAGAAGGAAGGGAGAGGCCAGAACTTGTTTCCAAGTGGTTTATTGACTATTAAACTCTTATAGCCAGATAAAAGCAGCAGCAAATAACCTGATCCATGTGTTACAACAGTGCACAGTCTCACCTTCTCCCTCCCTGCATCGTATTTCTTGTCTAGGTCACTGTGCAGTGCAAGGCTGTTGGTTTACCAGATAATGTTTCCACACGTTGCTCCAGACGCGGTGATGACAGGCACGTTTTCAGGCTGTTTATGCAAACCACCAGTGTCCCGACCCTGCTCCTGGCACGTATTTTACCTTCCTCCTTGCTGGTTTGGTGCCTGGTACAGCTTGCCCAGCCTTATGGATGGAATTGGCTATACTGACATCTAAACAGCTTTGTAGATAAAGCCATCTTGCTGTGAGCCTGTCAAACATAAATTCCATCACTACCCTGCAACTTCTATGTAATTAAATGTTCTCCTGTTAGGCATGCTCTGGTTTAACGAGTTTTATGAGTCATGGCAGCAAAGGGAAAGGAGAGTCCCCAAAAACAAGAATGGGCACAAACACCCCCTTGATAATCATCTTATTTAGAGAGAATAAGATTCTCCCTTGTCCAGAGAAGTGAACGCCAGGTCTCTGTGGATCCCTTGTCAGAGTATCTCACACCAATGCTCACTAAGGTACCCAGAGAAAGTGATTTTGCAGTTCTGAATTACATAAAACTTGGTAGTACAGACGCTTGCAAAGAAGCGGGTTGTTTTGAGTGTGGGGGATATTGGTTTGAGAGTGCCTGAGAAGGAAGGAAGAGGTGAGAACTTACAAATTCTGTGCTCTCACAAACTCAGCCCCAAACCTATCTACAACACAGGACATGTATTACACACACGAGGAGAGCATGTCCCTCTCTTTTACATTGCCAGGGCCCAGCAGTCAAGATCCCAGTGTTTAAAGCAGCACCGAAACAATTTCTTCCTAGCTGCAAGCAACTAGGTGCATGAAAATCGCTGGTGTGAGAAGGCAGCTCAGCGGCACCACTCTCTTGCCCCGCCGAGGCAGAGGAATGCACGCTGTGCATTGCCAGGACTGTCCGCACCCGCCTGCTTTCACACCTCGCTCCAGCAGGGAAGGACTGTGCCCCTGGCAGCATGCACAGTGCCCCTGGCAGCGTGCACAGTGCCCCTGGCAGCGTGCACAGGGCAACATGGCTTTGCTTGCCCCCGGGTGGACCTATATGCTAGCTGTAGATAACTGCCAAGGCAGGGAAGAGGCAGTCAAGGAGCGTGTGGGGATGAGAAGAAGTTAGGCACACCTGGAGTTCCTCTGACCAGACTCGCCCTCTCGCTGTAAGCTCGTACTGAACACAACGAGCCATGGAAAGCAAATGTTGGCTGCCTTAGCTTCTGGGTACATGGGGCAAATCACCACAGAGGTATATAAGCCAACCTTTAAACTCCAGGTCTGTCAGCTGAAGAGATTACCACTCGCCCAGGCACACACACACCCTGCCAGCTTTCCTTGACCTATTTACTAGCAATGAACTAGATACAGGCAGACCTTGGTTTCAGCTGCTTGAGCTAGCGCAGCTCGCTTTGGCTCCAGAGGGCCGAGGGAAGCACGTACAAGCAGTTTTGCTGATGAACCTGACAAAGCAGGAGAATGGTGACAAGCCGGGGTGGGGTAGACTGGGGCATTGACATTTCAACTACAACTGGAAGAAGACTTGGGTCTCCGGCCTGGTTGTGGCCATATGGCTGCGTACGGGCTATGACTGCCCAAGCAGGGCTTTGAGAAGGGCTCTTCCCTCCCTTCTTCTCCTCATGCCACCCCAGGAGGTGCTGCAGCTGCCCCAGCAGCCTGCCTGCTCCTCCTGTGCCTGCCCTTGCCTCTCCCAGGACGGAGCACTCCATCCTCATGCAGGGGCTGGCCAAACCATGTTGAGCCAGCTCTTGTCCAGTGCTTGCAGCAATGCACAGCACGAATGACAGGGCTCTGTGCTGTCCCCTAGATGCGACAAGGATCAGCCTCTGCTGCAGCCCCTCTGCTTACCTTGTCTTTTCACCTTAAGCCCTTCATTTATCTGTGTCCCATTGCAAATGACGAATTAAACCCTTAATACCCCTGAGCAGGGATGGAGGGTTAAATAAGATGAAAGATTAGAGTACCTAAGCAGGATATATGCTTAACTAAGGGTCCTGAGTCTAAAACTAAAGTCCCAAATGCCCCCAGGCAGCTGGCTACACCCCTGGCCGTGCCAAGACTTGCTAGGCAGCTGCCCTTGTGAGCTGCTGGTCTCTGTTCACAGCCAGAACCAAGGCGCTCTGGGCACCGTGGCGCCTGCCTGTTCAAGATCAGGACACCAGCCTCATGTGGTGGGCATCCTAACCCACCAACAGCAGAAAGTGGCACACAAAATACTTTGCAAAAACCCGCAAACCTGGGGCAGGTGTCTGGCCTGCAGAAAGCAGTGGCATTCACACACAGCCTGCTCCTCCAGACACAGCCAGTTTCTTGCTTCTCCCCTTTTCAGTCCTCCAGGCAGTTTTTGAGGTAGCCACGAAAGCACATGCTTGAGGTGCTGGCAGATGAGAGGGGCCTGTGCAAGCAAGAAGCATGGTCCGTACACGAGAAGCACAGGAGGTCTGGCATACAGCACCTCTAGTTTGTATATCCCAGGAAAAATGAAAAACCAGTAAATAAAGCTGTCTGCTTGTTTTGGCTCAGGTGACTGGAGGTTGAGACTAGGTAATGTGAGTTAGTATAATTTAATTTACATTTCTCTGTCTTTTATAAGCTGTGAAGTTTGTGCTGATTTTCTGTACTCATATGACTTGCTCGATGATGATGATGAAGAGGAGGAGGAGGGGGAGCTGGTGAGGAGGAAGACCTTGATGTAGTGCTGACAGAGATAGGCTTCAGTTCTGATTTCTTTTTAAACCTTGATATATCCATGCTATTTTTAGTCTTGCAGACTATTTTTGGATAATATGTACAAGATACGGTCTTTTTTAGCTAGCCTCACAGCCGAAACTGTGCCAGACTCTCCTTCTCTTCTACCTTGATTGCTGCAACATCCTTTCTCTGGTTGTGAGACACATACACATTTGCCCTGTGGATATTTATTCACAGAGCTGCTGCAAAAGTTGTTCTCTTCGCTTGCTGTTTTGTCACCCCTTTCCACTGACATCCTTATCTCTGTAGAAGTACTCAACCCAGTTTATACAAGCCTGTTTATATTGTGGCTGCTGGTATTACTGTATACGTGCAGATGGACTTATTTGCACATGCACAGCGGGTGGAGCGATTTTGCTGCGCCCCGGGTTGCTGCAGGAAGGAGCGCAGCTGGAGGCGTCTTGCTGCTGCGACACCCCCGAGCGAGCATTGCACACCCCTTGGGGCTCGCCGCGAATGAGTCGCAGGCCACTGAATCGCTGGCAGCGGCTGTTTGTTTCCAGCACCACCTTTCCTGGTGTCCCAAGGCCCCATCGCTGTCGCATCAAGGCTACGCACCGCTCCCATGATGGGGCGAGCAAGCAGCCCTGGGGAAAGGTGGCTGCAGGGTGCCAGAATAGCCCTGCCACCCCCAGAGCAAATTCCTCCTGCCTGCAGCCTAATTGCTGTGAGCTCCAAGTTGCCTCAGGAAACAGGTCATCAAGGGGAGGCTCTAGGCCAAAGGACCTGATTTTCATTAGTATAATCCACGATGGGCCACTCAGAAGCAATCTGCACATTCAGGTAGCCCAGAGCCTGCTAGGATCCTACACAGACTCTTTCTCCTTCACCATGTCTCCTGCCTCTGCTGAGATGTTGTGCAAGTTATCTGGGCGCTTATTTTAAGGAACAGTACAGCACCGATCTGTAGTTTTTCTAAGGTGCATGCTCTACATACGGAAATACTGTAAACCTGTTCTCAACAAGCACAGATTGAATTTCCCCTAATTTTAAACCATCAAATACAGCTGCTCATCTTTGCTTTCAGTGCCTTCAGAGCCTATCTCCATTCTCTCCCTGACAAAATACAAGGTGAAATCCTGCCTTCAAGGAGGTGCCCTATACTGCCCCATACTTAGATTTTATCCCTGCAACTTCGTGCTCTTTCAGGAGATGCTCCCAGTGAACATCCGCTTCCAAAAAGCTCCTAGACCTGTTTGCAGCCGAACTGGCAATGGTAAGGCTGCTGGTGTCCCACTGCCCCGTGGGCTGGCCAGGCAGTGATACCACAGTGCTAATGTATTTCTAAATGGGTATGACACTAAGTGGTATCACATACAGAATACTGCTCAATTTCTCTGCATGACGCAAACAAGATTAACTCAGGTCTTAGAAATTAAAATAGAAATATATGGGCTCTGGGTTCATGCAGGTGGTTATGCATGAAGCTTAGGAAATAAAGATCCCAAGCCTGATAAAAACAAATAAAGAAAATATTCTAGATTTTTTATGACTTCTGTTCTCTTATTGTCACACAGAATTTGCCTTGCAGGCTAATCTAGGGCATCAATCCACTTTATCATTTTTAAGATAATAGTTTCCTTCTTCTCCAAACCATGTTCTAATGTTAGTATTTTACAAAATATAACAAAAGTTTAAACATTTTAGCTCATCTATGCTAGAAAATGGTACTGTCATAACAATGCAGAAGTAATCGTCCCCACCTATTGTGCAGACAGCATAAAGACATTTTATAATAGAATAGCAATTCCCAAATAAGAACTGAAAGAAATTTAACAGTATAAGTCACTTCTCTATCATTCAAAGTAGGGCTTTTGCCAGTATAAACTAGTTTGGTTGCAAAACATCACAGTTCTTACTGCAATTATTATACTAGGAAAACTAGTAGATCCAGACTGCCTACAAAAACATGACTGTAGCAGCCACCAATATCCTGAGGACTTGTTACACCTCAGTCAGTCCAGTTTTAACTCTTGATTTCATTGAAAGTTACTCCAAGAATGACTTTATCCCACTGGACTGGATTCCCTTTCATAACAAGACTGTAAAGTGCACTTCTAGTAAAATCACATATTCCAGGAAATATGTAAAAAGTAAATTTTTTTTTTTCTTATGGCTGGGGGAGGGACTGTGGGGTGAGAATGAGTAATTTCTGTATTGCTGCAGGAATTCTGCCACTCCACTAACTATCCAACCTCCCACCAGTGTGCTGCCCTCCTTGTTTTGCAGGCCCATGAGATTTTGCAGCTCCAGGTGGCCTCTTTTTCCCTCCTAGATAGCACAGCTAGGCCTCACGGTCAACACAACAGTTAACCAGAACTTTTTTTAGCTTGACAAATATATCTGTGTGAAGGCATTGCGCGGCACGTGTGAATCCAAGCGGGCCGAGGTGTGGGCTAGGCAGCGCGCAGCCCAGGGCTGAGGCAGTCGCATGCTGGGTAGGAGGAACTTGTTCCCTCCCAGCACGTAAGCAGTGGAAACTTACAGCATGTAGGGCACAGCAGCGTTAATCCCTCTCAGCTATGCCACTTCCCAGCCCCACGCTTTGGTTTCCACCAGCGCTGAGGTGGCCTCGTGAGGGGCATGCTAGGTTACCTGCAAATGGACGGCTTGGGGAGATGCTGGACACCTGGCCCCGCGCGCAGCCTGGGCTCTTCCCCCTTTGTGGGATTTATCTGAGCTCTCCTTCTATCTGCTCTGCTGTGTTGTGGCTTTTCTAAGCCTGACAGAGAAGTAAAAGCACCATCTTCATTTCATCAGGAGAAACGGAGATGCTTCTGGGCATTGAGGTAGCAAGACCCAGGGAATGCTGTGAGTCAAGTTTGGCTCTCACCATTGGCAAAGTAAGCGGCTGAAAAACTGTGGTGCCTTTGCTACATATTTTAGCTACACCAGAGCTTGGGAAGCTGGAACGGGAGGGTACAAACTACTGTCGCTTCTCCCACCTCTGCTATTTCCCCCTCCTCCGATGGCAGTCGGACAGCATGCCCAACTCTCCAAGGTCTTCTGCCAGCTCCCTGTTCCAGCTTGGCCATTTCCATCTTCCTGTGAGCGGTGTGAGCCAGTCCCAGTCCTGGCCTTTTATCCTTGGAGTGGCAAAAGTCAGCTTTGCCGGCTCAGCTGGGGAGCCCAGAGAACTGGCTTTGGCTGGACAGACCCAACCAGGTGCCCTGAAGTGCAGTGTTCCCTGGGTCTGCTCTAGCAAGCACCAGGCATGGGCTTGGCACGCTTTGGTACCTTCAGTTACGATTAATGTCAACCTGTTTTGCTTCATATTGCAGCAGCCTAGGAAAGTGCATACAGTCAGTGACTGGACCTCACCTAAGGGGACAGTAACATATTAAAACCCATTTAATTCAGGCCTTTGCACTTGTCAATTAGATGTTTTGCATGCAGCTGAGTGGTGCTCAGACAGCATAGGCAATATTGCCTACCTATGCAGTTTCACGTGGCTCTAGCTTTGACTGTCATTGCTACTTCCTCTTAGGTTTGGGACACTTTTTAGAGATGTTGCTCCATTGCCAGGGTGTGTGCAGCTCTGCAGGATCAATGGTGAGAGCCTGCTTCACAGGCTGGCTTCTGGCAGGTGTTTCACGTGTGGTCAGCTTGGACCTGACTTTGCACTGAACGTGACTCAGAGTGTGTCCCTCACTGCACTGGGCACTGCGTAGGCACATACATCTGTGCAAAGCAGGTGCAAACCACTGCTGTTCATATGTGGAAATGACCCTGCTCAGATAGCAGGGGCTGTGTCACCTGGGGTGTTTTACCTCCGTGGAGAATCACGCCTTGGGCTTCTTTTCACTCCCGTGCTTGGGTGAGAGGGAGTTTGTTTTAACATGTCAGGTTGAAAACTTCAGTGGGTTAGGAGTTGCTTCACATGCAGCTCAGCTGTCCCATCTCAGCAGCAGCTGCCTCCAGGGGAGGGGGAGATCGGACAGTGAAGCACAGAGCTTAGAGCTATAGAACTCTACCTGTGTGGATGGGTTAACCTCCTTTGCCTGCTTTTGTAAAATACTGCAAGGTTTATGCATTTCAGTATCTGCCCTATGCACATATTACTCATTTGTTAAAAGCCTGCTGGTTATTCCCCTTCATCTGTTGCACCCAACTGCTATTTATCCTAATTTGGCATTTGGAAAAATCTTGTCACCCAAATTACATTAGCAGAAGGTGAAAGTAAGCAAGGAGGAAACAAGGACAACTGCATATATTCCATGTGGGTAGATTACTTGTTCTTTTCCTGTGGAACAACTGTGGATGTTTTTCTTACTTAAAAAAAAAAAACAAAACCCCACACCAGCCCCCGAACCTCTGGCTATCTACCAGCTTCAGCTACACCAGCCAGAGCCATCTGTATGCACGTAGCTGAGTGATGCCCCCCCAAAGCAGGACACATTCCAGTTACTCAGCTCTTTGGGATTAACTGTCCCTTTCATCAAGTTGGCTTGGACTACTGTTGCTGTTGATCATGCAATGCAAATCTTCCTGAGAAAGACTCTCAGGCTATTGATTACAAAAGACAGCCATTTCGACAACCATTACATAACAAAATCCAAACCCTCAATGTTGCAGGCAGTTGTTGTCATAGATAGGAACTGTTTATTGATCTC
Organism: Ciconia boyciana; assembly: GCF_034638445.1. Lineage (NCBI taxonomy): Eukaryota > Metazoa > Chordata > Aves > Ciconiiformes > Ciconiidae > Ciconia > Ciconia boyciana. The sequence goes on from NC_132936.1 coordinate 83,061,877, forward strand.
AGCCAGATATGAAAATATGCATCCTTTACACTAAGCGATGCTGAATATCTAGTGTAGCAAGATGAAAGCCATCATTTATGCCACTTGGGGGAAAGAGCTCTGCCAGAACGTGGGAGGATGTAGGTTATCTAACATCCTACCTAACACGCAGTGGCTGAGAGCAACAAGCAGGAGGAGAATTACAATGCTTCTGCATGTGAAACATCGTTCCTGAGAAGCAGAAGGGTGTGGATTTACCCCCACCTCACTTCAGGTGTCTAAATGAAGCATCAGTGTCAGGAGCACAGTTGTCCTGGGCGCTCCCTCAGAGAGAGACGCAGGTCAGATTTTAGGAGGGATAAATTGCTTTCTGCAGGCAAATTGCTTTCTGCATTGCTTTCTGCACCTCCCTCTCTCTCCACCACAGAAGACGAGCCACCCTCCTCACCTGGGAGGAGTCCAGCTGCAGTGAGGGAGCAGGGTGGCAGAAATACTGCCTGAAGGGAAGATACTGGTCTTTGTTTGGGGCCACTCTTAAGGAAGGGAAGGGGGAAATCCTAAATGATTAGCTCACGATTCCTCTGGTAGGGGGGATGGCCACAGCCAGCAGCGGTCAGCATGTACAGCAGATCCTGTTATCTCCAGCCCAGAGGTGTGCTCGGGAGGAAGGTTGTGCTGGGACAGTCCCCAGGAGATAAGAACCTCCTGCGATGCCAACGCTGAAGCTACGCTGATTTACACTAGGATGAAAATAGCCCTCGGAGGTTTTACACTAGTGAAAGGTCAGCCAGACTGCGACATCAGGGCCAACATATAAAGGAGCAGGCGAAACAGCAACTTTTCTCCCTATGTGCTGGAGCGCTGCTCTAAAGATAGACTCCTGAACTATTTATTGGGACAATTGTGTGTCCCTCTGCCTAGGAACAGGTTTACCTCTGAATGCTGCATTGGACAGTTTTGAGGAGCCCTGGGCTCAGGCCAGGATTGTACAGTGCTAACAGAGAATTTAAAATACAGCCCTGTCCCATATCCCCTGCCTTCCACGAGCTTGCTCACACTGTGTTCCCTGTTAACACTTTCTATGAAAACTGGCCAGATCCCCTTCTCAAAGCCCACGGGACTCCTCGGTGCCAGCAGAGCTTACATCCACGTGAGCTGCACAGACGGACAAGCTCAGTGCACCTCCTTGATGCCAACGTGTGCAAAGGAAAAATCACCTTTTACTTTCCCAGCAGATGCTGCTTTCCCGGGGCGCAGGGGGACACCCTGCAGGGACCCCCTCCTTCCTCTGGCCACAGAAAGCTGCTGCCAGCAAGGAGGAGGGAGAGCAGAGAGGAGGTGGCTTCAAGGAGGATTTGGAAAAGCTCCAGTTACTGCAAGGCCAGTACCACGCTGAAGAAAAAAAGGCAGGTGGTTCATTAAACCTGGCATGGCCAGCAGGGGCAAGGTGACAAAGGGCATTTTCCTGGCGGTCAGCCTGGAGCTTGCAAGCGGCGGGGAGGGCAGCTGCATGTCAAAGCAGTGGAGGTGAAAGTGTGCATTGCTACAAACACATGTAGAAAGCCAGTCCGCAGGAGATGATCAACGGCTTTGGAGGTTTGAGGTGTTCCAGATGTTTTGGCGTGACTGACAGAGCTCACAGTCCTATTGCCTGACCCACACTCTCCTCTGCCCCTTCTTCCAACTGCCAGGCTTTGCAGTTTGTAAATCTGAAAGACTGCTTCTGTGATGTGCTTTAGCACCTGGCCATCCACCACGGTCAACATATTGTTTTTAAAGCAGTCAGGTCCAGAAAAGATCATGTTAAACTTTTCAAAATACACTTTTCTTTCCCCCAGTGAGAAAGGCAGCTGGCCCCTTACAGGCGTGTAGCCGTAACATGGATAACCAACAGTAGCTGCGTGTCTCCTCTGCCTCCTCCTCTCCCCATGAGCCTGCGTGCACCTTCCTGGCAACTGCACTGGCGTGCGTGTTTCGGCCAGGCCTGGTGCTTGCTCCGGTAGGTCCCCACAGACACTTGTGCCACCACAGCCGAGAGCACAGCACACCGCAGCCGTGGGGCAGGGGCAGAGAGCAGTGAGGTGGCAGGGGCAGAAATGCTGCACATGGGCTCAGCGACCTGCCTGCCTCAGAGCCTGCTTGTTCCCTGTTGCCTTGGCGGTGGAAGCACCTGGGCTGGAGAAATAAGCCATTTAACTACTGCCTGAGATCAAAATGAAGAGCGCCTTTGGAAAACTGGCAAGTTTAAGCAATGCCCGGGGCAGCTGGAGAAACAGAAGAGGATTTTGTGTTTTGCGCAGCACTGTGAGAAAAGGGAGCGACCTTCCTCGAGGGCTGGGAGACAGAGGTTCAAAGATTTGCCTCCCAGTCTGTGCAACCGGTGAGACACCTGCTTGTGTAAGACCAGACTCCAGGAACGCCTTCCTGGGACACCACCGGCAGCTGCTCTGAGGACAGGAGCGGGGACAGAGATGGGAATTGATCCCTTGGAGCATGGAGCCTGGCAGCCATGTGGTACAGGCTCTTTGGAAACTAAATACACCTCATACCGAAAATCGGCAACATTTGCTGCTGTCTTCCTCTGTGGGAAGCCTGTTTGGTCATGCCTCTGGTAACTAGGAACTTTCCTCTAATTTCAGGACTCGGTCGGTTGATGACCAGTTTGCAATCAAATATTTTTGAGTCAGATTGTCCTCAAGTTGAATAGTTTGTCTTTTTTCCTCCTGTCCCCCCATGGTGTTTATGGAGAGAAATCGTAAGCTCTCTCATCCTTTGCTTTGCTGAAATTCTTGTGTCTCACAGGACAGGCTGTCCGTTCCCTGTAATTTTCCTAGATATCTCTTCACAGCACCTGTTCCAGTTTGAGGGCTTTCTGAAAATAGAGCTAACTGGAACTGTATACAGCACGCCAGATGAAGTTTCTCCAGTGCCTTGTTTACAATGCTGTTAGCATCATTTCCACCTCTTTTCCGTCCGATTTTTACTACAGCGTTTGACTCTGTTGGTATAATTTCGTCTCTCAGGGACCTCTGCCTGTCATATCCATAACTTCTTGAGTACCGGCAACACCCTCCAGCTTTTTGCTCTTGACAAATTTCATCACACACCAGCCATGTTTCACAACACTCCTGTTTTTTTAATATCTAAACTGTCAGTAGAAATATTGAAAGCCCTACGACTGGTCTTTGTGGAACCTGCTCATTCCAGCACGGCACCTTTCCAACATCACTTATCTTCTTCCCTTCAGGCAGTTCCTCACCCCTTTATAATTTGCCTGCTAATCTCCATCTTCTCCAGTTTGCCTCTTAATCACCTAAGTAGTGGCACTGAATCAAATGCTTTACTGAAGTCCAATAGGTGAGACCTACCATGCTTCCTCTGCCAAAGAGATTGGGTTATCATATCTAAGAAAGATAATTGCTTAGTTTGGCATGATCTGGTTTGAAAGACTCATCTTGCATCTTATCCTGTTTCCCAGCTACTCATTACATGCAATTTGTAATTATTCATTCCTCTAAATTTGTTCTAAAGGTTTCAATACGCAGTTGGCAGATACCTGGTGAGGACATGTTCCATAGCCTTTCTCGTAAATCAGATAGGGGATTTTTGTGTGACAGATGTAAATAATATACTATGCCTACTTGTGTTCATCAGCTTTTAACATGGTCTATTTTTAACTCTTAACTTATCAGCCAGGTGAGTGCTTGCTCCTGAAGGTGTAGGCAGATTCACTGACCTTACTCAGGACCTTCCGTACAGGCTTTATGTGTTTTCAAGTATTTTATACTTTAGTTCTCAGGTTGTGCACTGTGTGAATGCTTTATGCCTTCAGGCTCTCAGGAGAATGGGTTGTAAAATTTGCAAAGAGTTGCTTGGCTGACTGTAGAATATAAAATTAGTGTTTGAAAGGGGAGAGCAAAACAGCCAGGGTAAATGCAGTGTTTCTCCTTGGAGTCACTCAGGTTCTCTGAGAACTGCAGTGTTGCAGGAGCAACTCAATGTCAGGGGAACACAGGAATTTGTTTTCATCAGAGATATGCTTTTCCTGCCAAGCTGGCAGCAGCTATAGGTGAAGGCTTAACAGGGAAGCACTTTCATAGTCCCTATGCTGGGAGGGGAGTCCTCCACCAGTGACTGAGTGACAGAATAGTGACCTTCACCTTCTGATCCCTTTCCATCTCCTTTCTGCCATCTTTTTTTTTTTTTTTTTACTTGTTTAGGGAACTCTAATCATTTCGGAACTGTAGTAATGTTCTCCACAGTGATCTTCACAAGCCCTCCAAATATCTCTTCTTTATTCTCTAGTTACCAAGGTGCTGGATGGCAGTGAACACATGTATCCCTGAGGATTTGCACATTGCAAGGGCAGAATTCACAAGGTGAGAAAAACAAGTATTGTGTAATGCTCAGTTTTCCAGCACAGCAAAGATAAGGTCCTTCAATCCTCAAGCTGTTTCCCACAACCATTCTGAGGATCGCCTCCACAGCCTGCTCTGAGTTCTGGGAGATTCCGGAGGAAGTTCATTTCTAGGTTTCATCCTACGTCATGGTTCATGGTCTACCATCTAGTGGGCTCTCTACCAGTTAGCTGATCCACTGTATTTCATCCACCACGGTGGGGGAGAGATTCCCCAAGGTTAAGCATCTAACTTAACAACCTTAGTGGGGCATAGCCCAAGATAAGAGTTAGAGGGGATGCTGATGGCCAGCCTAGTGATAGCGTTTGCACTTTTGCAAGTGGTCCTGGTGTTGGAGGGTGTGTTCCCCAGTCATGTGAGGAAACAGCAAAGAAAATATCTATTTGCAAGGGTGAAGGGGAGGTCAGTGAGATGAGCATTGCAATTATTTGCTAGAATGGGGCCTCCCAATGTTCTCTCTATACAGGAGTATACAGGCACTAATAAGCTGGGAAAAGACAGCCATAGCCGTGTGGATTTAGAAGTACACCAAAACACTTTCTGCCTCTTAAATTCTGTTTCAAATTTCCTGCAAACAGGCTAAAATTTCACTGCCATGGGTATTTATGGGATGGTTAAGGCACAATAATTCATGCTTTGAAGGGTGCTGTCTACTTGTACTTGAGATATGGCTGTCAGAGTCTAATCCACTTCTCACACTGCCAGGTACATAAGGCAGATGTCTGTCATCACCAACCAGTTCTATCCCAGACCAGTCTCTTGAAGATGTTCAATTTGCTGACTTGCGATGTTGCTGCTTTAGTCATTATTGTGTTTCCTTGCGTTCCTCAGGGTCACTGTCTCTTCTTTCCTCTTCATGTTGAAACAGGGCTTGTTGAAGGACCTGGTTATCTGGCACTCTCAAAACATGGCCAAGGTCAATCTGTTTTCTCCACTGTACTGTTTGTACAGCTGTGGGTAATCACGCAGGCTCTGAAATCTCAGCATTCCTTTTGCTCTCTGGCTGCTTTACGATCACTGTCCCCCGCAGGCATCCGCACTGAAAGCACTTTGATTTCTGGGGAATGGACATGTTTTTCCAAGATTTCAACTTGTACAGGTGTATGTGTAATGTATTTTTAATAATGGTGGCTCAAAAGAGCTTACAGGGAAGCTTAGCGTTCATGCTGATGACTTCCATATGGGATGTATACTTGTCATGGAAACAGAGAAAAGATTCCACTCATTTTGATATCATATACTTAGACCAGTGAGTAGAGATGTGCATGTCATGTATAGGTATCCTGCAAAGCCCCCTGCTCCAAGCTTACTCTATGTTGTGTATTACCCTTACATAGCCCGCGGTAAATTTAGAAACCATTAATAAAGGCATTTAGCATTAAAAAGGCATTAGGATTAATGTTTCAGTTATTACAGTTTTCTAAACAAGTATTGATTATCTGGGATTTGTTGATATAAATAGATTTTCCTGGAAGACAGGAAAATAAAAATTTCATGCTGACTTCTTAAAGGTGAGGTTACAAATGCATATCAAACCTTTATTAGTTTGCTCTCAGGGGCCTTTGCAGTGTGACAGAACTATAAAATGTTGAGTTTGTAATGAGCACAGATTTATTATGATTTCAGTTTTCCAGGTTGGAGCTGATCACACAGCACGGTGGTCAGGGAGAGCAGGGCCAGAATTTTGGAGACAGATGATCAAGTAACAGACTATGACCAGGGCACAGCATTGGCATGTGTATGGTAGCGAGGAGGTTTTCAGTCTTGCCATCCTCAGCATCTTTAAGGTCATCACTCGTGACACAAAATTACATTCTTAGACAAATATCTCTTGACAAAGTCTTCTCCAGCTCATTTTCAATGGACAAAGGTCTGTAGCACTACTGTACTTCATCTACTTGTCTTTAATTCTTTGTTTTGATGCAATTCTGTATAGGAAGAGAATTCACCCTCCCCTGAGGCCCAACATAAACCTTCCAGTTTCTGTGCCTGAACCAACACATCTTTGCCTTTCTCCAGAGTATGAGAAGGCTCATGAGCCCCCTGTGGCACAGAGGTAGCGGATAAAGTCTTCTGATGTGATACCAAGACATTGTTCCTAGAGAACCTGGGTACAAAAAGGCAGAACTAACTCTGTATTAGCATTTAAACAACGAGGTGAAACCTGGTCAGTACTGGTCACCACGACCCTGCGGAGCAGAAGAAACTTGGATGAAAGTAGCAGCTAGGTGCGGGAAGGTATAAAGGTATGTGGGAAGGTAGATGGAAGACCACCAACTTTGAAGCAAAGGCTTCTTCAACACAAACCTGTAAGTGGTACCCCCTGCTCCTGACCCCTGGTAATATGGTTAGCATAACAAATGCCATTTTATAAGGCAAATGGCTATTCTCTGTGACCAAGCCGGTCATGTGTCAGTCCCCTTTCACCTCTTCACCAGGCCTTGGAGGTCCTGCACACCAGGCAGAATTCTTCTCTCCCTCCCTATCAGCCTCAAGGTTCCTGGGCACCGGGCTGACTGCTCCCCTCCTTACCGGCCTTGAAGGTCCCAGGCACCCAGCCAACCAGGTTGTGATGACCCCATCACAGAACAGGGAAGGGTAGCAGCACACAGTCTATAAAATCAATTACAAGTCCTAAGTGGGACTTGGATCAGAATTGCTGCTGGATGGCAAAACCTGTGGTTGCCCGGTGGCCAGGGCTGCCTCCACTGTCATCTGCTTCCTCCAAGGACTGAGTGACTCATATTCTTTTATGTGTTTTGAGTCTAGATTATGATGGTTATATTGACAATGCAAGCCAAGTATTAAGATTTGACCCCATCTGTAGAGGGTCCAGGTGATTAGGAACCATAAGCTAAGCTGTGCTATAAATTCTGTGTTATGCTACTTATAAAATTGTGGTACACTGATTATGATTACAAAAATCCTGTGCTGCCCTGATCATAAAATGGTATGCTATGCTGATCATAAAATTCTGGTAAAAAAAATAAAGCTTTAATTGTAACTACAACTTAGTGCCGTCATCATTCTGCCCAGGATCCCCGTAGTGTTGGGTGGCAAAAACCCTTCACATAAAATCTCTCCTGGCCCAGCTGGGAATAAATCATCTAGAAGAAGTCCCATACAAATAGCTGGTGCAGATGTAGCTATTTTTGGAGCAAAGGAACCAGATTTATTCCAGTGTAAATATATCAAATAGCTCATCCTCCAGTCTAATAAAAAGCAATAAATGGCTCTTCAGCTCTGCATTGGGGAAGGGGTCTACTAAGTGGAGTGGTCAACCACAGAGAAGACAGAGTCTGACAAAGTCAAAGAAGGTCCCCGAGACGAGCAGTACCAGCAGAGTGCATGCTCAGAGGGGCACTTGTTAATCTCCATTTTTTTCCCATAATCACCATAGCCTCTATGCATGCACCAGCCACTAATGTTAGTGTGCAGAAGCCAGAGGGTTTTGCACTGAAGCGTGTAGGAGGGATGGGTATTTAGTCTGTTTCTTCATCCCGCAGAACAAGGGAAGCTTCTTGTTGGGGTTTGGAGTCTGTCACTGGGAGTGGTTAATATGAGGCATGCATGATAGCTTATGGGAGGAAGGTTCCCCTAACCTGTCATTTCTTGTGTGGGTGTGTTTTGCCCTGGAGCATCCTTAACTGCTTTTTAACAGAACTTTTTGGTGGGAATTGTTAGGAAAGCATTTCTCTAACTACCTGAGCCTTGCTGTGTTTTTGGCCCTACCTATACCACAGCATAAAATATTCTGTACATTGGGAATTCTCAAGGCCTGATAGTCATCTCAATGGTACCCAATTTAAACAGAATTATTCCTGATTTACATTGGCATGAATGAGGGTTTTCCATATATAATGTAATATTTTGCCTCTCTCAGATGTAGACACAAACACCATTCTCAGACTCCTTCTTATAGAGGGTTAACTGCAGATAAATCAGATTAACTCTTTTGCTAAGAGCCATTACCTCAAAACTGCAGCATTGAAGAGGACCAAGAGGGTGAAGGAGAATATGTATTTGGCACTGCTTATCCATGGGGTACTGAGGGCTGTAGGTACTGAAGAGCATCTGAGACTCTTCAAGATTGGTAGGGTTCAGATGAGAGACCTAGGGAAGTGTAAAAAAAATATGCAGAGTCTGCTGTTATGTGATCAGATTTACCATTTTTTATGAGAACTGCACCTTCAGGCTCCCTCACTTTTGTGACTCCCATAGCTGAAGGAAATGTTTTGGATTTGCTTTGTTTGCAGCTCTTACTCCATCAGCATCTTTTCCTAAACTACAACAAACCATAACTTTAGCCCACACCTTTTCTGTGTCCTGCCGCTATGGTAGAAAAACCCAGCATTTCATCAAGTTGGCCAAACTGAAGCTTCTACTGACATAAAGGATCGTATCACTTCAGTTATAATTTGCAAGGGGCTCAGGCACAGAGAGGGGCATGGGAGAGATGGGGGAGAAAGGTTAATCTCTGCACTTCACTTCTACTGCATTAAGGGTGTTGGTGTTGATGTAGATGCAGAATAAAGATATTCTCACCTTGAATTCCTCCAAAGCAATTCTTTCATGTGGTTGCCTCAGTAGAATGAAATCTTTATGAAATAGCCAGCACACCCACCCAGGCATAAGCCAGGCGCTAACTGTTCATGTTTAGAAACAAACTTTCCCCATGGGTACATTATTCATAGCCTGTCACTTGCCAGTTTTCCCTTGGAAGATCTAAACTAAACATTACGAATAAAGGCAACACACAGTTGGGTCTCTTTTTTTTTTTTCCCCAGCTGGATGTTGCAGCAAACCTGTAGGTTCTCCCTGTCCTTCTCTTTCCCACTCGTTCATTTACAAGTTGGCTAAATCGATGGTGCATCCATCCCAAAATCTTCCTGCTGATCCACTCAAAGTGGTGTATAAACATGATGTATAAGCATGTATAAGCATAAACTTGGGAGGATCCTGCCACTTCCAAGAGAAATCCCAAATTCAACTGGCTGAAAAACATTCGCAGCTTTCAAACATTATTCCAGGAAAAGAGGAAATCATCCTCCTGATCCATCCTGCCAAAAGACTATGGGCATCTCTGTTGCCTGAGAAACATAACAGGTTGTTGTTATAACAACGAGAGACCAGCTGACCTCCCGCTTCCTTTTGTCAACCAGCTGCAAAACTCCTTGGTCATGTAACAGTCTCAAACTGAACATCTGACCCCAGTTTATGCAATTCCCCTGTAACCATTTCATAAGCTTTTTGTCACTTCACTCAATTGTTTGTTGAAAGCATTCACAGTTATATTGACTAATGTGAACGTTTCAGTATGACAGATAGCCCTATGTTTAAGCCCTCCATCTCCACGGCAACCTCACAACCTTGCTCTAAGAGTACGTCATGTCATGAGATAAAATGAAAACCAAAAGGATACGTGGAGATAATTCCAGCTCTAACTATCCATAGTGCTATTGCTTTAGCAGAGACTTTAGGAGACATTCCCAGGCTGGTTATTTAAACATGGGAGGGCATCGCAAAGATAGCATTTGTCTCCAAAGCTATACAAGCCATACAGGTCCATGAAGAGTACACTGTGAACTCTGCCAGTAAACCCAGGGATCTTAAACAGTTTCCAAAGAGCTACATTGAAATGACTGAGGGCATAAAGATATGGTGATTTCATGTGTCTGCCAAATCACTTGGGCTCTACCTCTGTACCACTCCATTACTTGAAGCTGTAGGTGTTGAAGCAGCTTCACCAGTGTGGTCCTTGAGTTGGACCCACCACCACTCCTATGTCTGCCCTTCATAGTGTTCAGCTGAGTCAATATTAGGACTCGGGCTTTTCCAGAGAAGGAAAGATTCATTCTCCACTCCCTTGAACATCATTTCAAGGTGCTCTCTGCTGACAATACTGCAGCAGAGCAAAAGCCTCACTGAAGAATATTGCATAGGAGTGTTATTAAAGTAGGTCATTGCCCAAAGCAGCAGACTTCAGGTATAAAATGAATGAAGAAGTTCCTACCTCCTACAGTGGTTGTTTTCAGTTGGTTTTCCCACTCAGAAAGGCACAGATCATATCTGGTCCACCTACTCGTGCTCTGTCCTCACAACCGTGAGTCTTAAAAAATACGTTTTTTCCATATGAGAGCTGAGTTACCAACCTTGTCTTAGGATCTGGAGCACAGTCATATGCAACCCATATGCAACATCTCAGTGTGACCTTAAGTCTCTGAGAAAACCTCGTTGGTTTGTTGTTAGTTTGTTTGGGTTTTTTGCCCTACCCTAAATCCTTGTACCTCCTTTCTGTTACCATTTACTCCCTCGAAATGTTGCTATTCCTCCTTCACACTTGTGCAGGTGCAGGTGCCATTCTCTTCAGGCATAAAGAAAACATAACTGGAAGGGGAGGGGGAAAGGTATAATTATCAGCTAGAAGAAAGGGAAAGATATTGCAAATAACCTGTTGCCAAAGAATTTTAACACTGCCACATTTACATGGATTGTCTCAGAAAAAAACCCCAGTTCTTATCCATGACAACATCTCAAGGATGTCAAGCAAGCTGTTGAGTATCTCTGGGCACATGCAAAGTGTCACTGAGTCCAACAGAAATCATTGGAAGACCAAACCTCCACTCCCCACAATTGGCTGAAAATTCTCCACTGCTGGGAAACATTTGAATGCCAGTGCACTTTCCACTATCCTGCAACATCGACATAACCAAAACCACTCTGCTCTTTGTCCAAATAGCTGGCGAGAATAGGGAAATAGCACAGTTAAAAAAAAAAAGGACGTGTTTCCAAAAGCAGTTTTGTACATCTTCTGAAACAAAAGGCTGTGCTTAAATGTGTGCAGTGACAACACCGACACAAATCATTTCATATTCTGATTTTGCTCCATAGAAAGCAGAAAGCTCCTGTGCAGCTGGTAGGGCAGCAATCAAGCTGTTCCACAATTCAATATGCAGATCAGGCCTGAGGAAGTTCTGCCGGGATCCTCTTTGTACTGTTTTTCAAATGTGATTAACATCTGTTTTCTTAGATTAGGAAACTGGAGAGAAGTTTTATATTACGCTTCTGAACAGTTCTGAACACTGCACAACAGAGTCACATGTTCTAGATATTTGGAAATACCAGGTTTTAGCAACTCCTGCTTGGCTGCCTAGAGACTGTTCAAAGCTCATTGTCAAAGCTTTACTCCTCTACTATCTGACTTAGGTGATTTATTGTCCTCTGAATCTGTTGACAGATTCACCTGGTATTCAAGTTTGCTAATAGGTGTATTTGTTTGTTAAACACAAAGGCCTGAACCAGGGCTGGTGTCCCTGCTCTGCCAGAACTCCCAAAGGCTGGGCACTGCTAAGGTTGGACTCCAAAACATTCGCATCTCACAGCTGGGCTTATCTGGTTTCTAGTAAGGTGCAAGTTCCACCCAAATTTTTTTCCCTAGTCAGGATGTTTATAATCACTCCTGGAGGCTCTTTCCCTCTGTCAAATCAGATTGACCAATTGACCAACAGATTAAAAAATTATTAAGGGTGGGGAGGAAGGACAGACACACACGCACACCCACACACAAAGGCTGTGAGCGCTCTGCCTTTGTGCTCATAGGGGCTTTGTTTCCTTGGGAATCCAGCTACTAAAGCAGGCAACAGCTGTGACAAGAAATGAAATCCAGCAACAGAGCACCAGGACTGATGATTTGCAAGCCTTTTGGTTTTGGGATTTGCAACATCCATCCTTTTTTTTTTAAACATGTTAGAGGAACACATCAGGATGCGTGTGTAGGAAAGAAAAGCATGAATAATCCTGCGGGGCAAGCAGGCTTTTTGTAGCTCATCACCATAAGAACTTAAGTGTCATCAGGTGCCCTCTGTGCAGGGAGATATTTACACTGTGCATCCATCTCCCTTGTGCTCAATCCTGTGATGTCTCCTATGAATACTCACACTAAATCCCTAGCAAAGGAAACACTATTTTTACCAGACCTGACAAAACACAGGATGCAAATAACCTGGGTTCAGGAATTAGCGGTCCCAAACCAGGTCAGATTAGCAATCCACAGTCCCCTCAATGCCCCTCTCTCCCTGCCTGCAGGCCAGGGACCTCTAGTCTCCTGCTGTGGCTGCTGCCTCCCCTGTGGCAGCAGCTACATCTGCTGCTTCTTGGATTTCTTTTCCAGATGCAGGTGGCTTCGCTATCAGATCTTTTCGGTGCATAGGGAGTGTCTCCAGTTTCCAGATCCTGTCTCACTGTCAGTTAGCATCCTCTCTGGCCTCCTTCACCTGGTACACCTCGTGGCTGGGGGCTGTGGGGCCCGAGCCCCGCTGGGCACAGCAACACGGCGCTTGCTGCTGGCTGCCCTGGGCGGTTGGCGTGCTCCGATTCACCTCGCGAGGAAGAAAAGCACCATGGTCCTGATACGGCAGGGAAGAAAGGGGCAGTAAGGAGACAGAGAGTGGGCAGAGGGCCTGAGAGGGAAGGGAGGGGGGTGAGGGGAAGGCGACGCGACACGACAGCCCCTTTCTGCGGGGCCAGGCTGAGGAGACTCGATCGCCGCGCCCCCTCCGCCTCCGCTCAGCTGGCCGGGCAGGGCGGTGGCGGAACACGCCGGCTGTCAGCGGGGGCGACGGGCAGGCAACACCGGGGCTTCCCCGCCGGCCGCAGGTCTGCCACCGGCCCCGGTCCCACAGCGCCGCCCCCCGCGCCCCAGTACTACATGTCCCGTCGTGCGGCGGGCGCGGGAGGCCCCGCGGCGGGGCTGCAGACTAGCTGCCCACGGAGGCGCCTGCTCGGAAGCGCGGCTCGGCCCTCGGCGCTACCCCGATTTCGCGGGCCACAAGGCCCGATATCACCCTCCGCGCCGCCACAGCTCCGCACCGCGCCTCCCTCGCCGCGGGCGACGGGCCGCCGCGCTCCGCCTGTGTGGCGTCTTGCCGTCAGGCAGCCGCTGGGCGCCCTGCCGTGCCGCCGGTGGGGCGGGGGCAACAGGCGGCGCGGGGGGCCCTGGCGGCGCGCGGGGCGGAAGCGGGTTGCCCGGGGGACGCGGCCTAGCTCGGCGGCGCGGCGGGATGAGCGGCAAAGAAGGTGACGGCGGCGGCGGCGCGCGTACCTCTCCCCCCCCTCTCCCGCGGCCCGGCGCCGGTTGGAGCCGGCGGCTCCCCGGTGCGTGGCGCAGCGCGGCCGCGGCCCCGGCCCCCGCCGGAGCGGGGCGAGTACCGCGACCCCTGAGGCTCGGTGCCGCCTCCCCGCCGGAGCGGGGCCGCCCGCTGCCACCTGGCGTGCAGGGGTATGGGCGGGCGCCTCTCGGGGTGTGCGGCCCATGCGCCGCCTGCCGCCGCCGCCGCCGCCGCCGCCGAGGGGCGGTCCGGCCGCAGCTGGCCCGGGCCGGCGGCTGTGCGGGCCATCAGGGGCCGATTCAGCTCCCTGAGCCGGCAAGAGGCAAAGGTGTGAGGAGTTAGAGCTGAGGGGGAGGCCCTGCACCTAGGAGGGGGCGGAGGTGTGGGCCTCAGCCGTGAACCGGTGGTTCCTTCAGCTGTGTCTTAGTGTACTCTGCCCTTATGCTGAGAGAGACCATTTCTTCAGAGGTGTTCATCACCTTCTCGCTTGGGCTTTACAGATATGTCTGTGAACGTGGTTTCAGAAATCTTCATCCTTGGTGGTAAAAAAGCAGGTGCTACAGCCAAAAGCTGAGCGCGTGTTAGGCCTGTAAAGCGCTTGTAGCAGTAACTGACTTCCAGTAACGCAGTGCTTGCTTTGTGGCCTGTGTGTTGGTTTAGCCTAGGGTCACACAGACCTCCCTTCGGCCAGAAAGTAGGCTCTGCAACAGGGAAGCTGGCTTTTCTGTTTTTATTGTTTGTTTTTTAAAATTAACGCTAAGCTACTGTTATTGTGGTCTGTGTTTTTTTGATATTCAAGTTGTTGGTTATTCAGTGGAACCTCTTCTCTCTCTATTTCTCTATTCTCTCCCCCGCCCCCCACTTCAGGAGGGCCTGTTTTTTCCTGTAGGTCATGGTGATGTTCCCAGCTTTTGGAATACTGTAGAGAGTTTAATTTTCTGCACTATTTCAGGGGTTGTGTTTGTAATGTTTTCAGCTGCTACAGGAAAAACAAAACCCTGAACTCATGTCCTAACAGAAAAGAAGGAAAAAATGATTTTCAGTTTCCTCTTTTAGAAAGTAACTACGCCCACTTCTGGTTTTGGTTTGGGATAATAAACAATTAAACGGAAACATTTTAAAATCCAGTGTTCTTCTGTAACTTTTAAGTAGCTTCCTTTTGTTCTTTTAAGGAAACTGAGAGAACTCCACATGTTCAAAAATGTATGCTTGTGTGTAAGAGTTTGCCAAATTTTGGCTTCTGTTAGGAACACAAAGTGTACAGCTGTCACAAAAAGGAGGTAGCGAGAGGGAGGAATGGTTAAAATGTGAATGACACAATGAGGCAGTCCTAGGTGAAGGAAGGACAAAAGGAAGAAACAGTACAAAGTGTAAATCAGTAGTAAAACACAATCCAAAAGAGAAGAGTTCTGGGTGAGGGTTTGAAGAGGGAGGGTAGGGAAGAGGCATATAAGGCCAGTTGAAGGGAACAGCTATATCGGGGTGGAAAGAGAAGAAACTGGTTAATGGGCAGAGTGTAAGGACCTAAGATGCTGTGCTGCTGGAGATAAACCTGCATACCTGGATAATGGCAGTCTACTTAAATTATGCCTTGCTTCTTTTTCTGATTACTGAAGACCCATGACATAAATAATTACAGTAATAAAAAAATTGTAGTTTTAATGACTCCTGTCAAGCCAAATATTTAAAATAATTTTAAAAAAAAAAAGGTCTAATCCTGTAGGCCTTTGCTGACACAAGGATTTCCATACAGCCATTCCCTTACAGAAAAGAAACATAAAAGGGTGTGCAGACCATACAAAAAAAAAAAAAAACCAACCAAAAAACTTGGGATCCTACCACACTCATCCATTGAAATTGGTAGGATTTTTTCTAGTTTTCACTAGGAATGTGGTGGAAAAACTAGCATGCTAACGTGAAGATGATGTCAGTTGGTAATAAGGTTCATCCAGTTACCTTATTCTATCCTGTAAAATATGGCTACAGTCAAGAATCTCTGAAGACAGCATTCTGATGCTGCTTATGCACTGGCAAAACTACTTTATTTTTAAATATATTTTTTGGTGTGTATCTCCTATTAATAGGATCGGGTGGGTTCAGAAAACGGAAGCATGACAATTTTCCACACGGTCAAAGAAGAGAGGAAAAAGAGAATGTTAATCCATCTTCAGCTTTGATGACATCTTTTAAATGTAAGTAAGCATTTGGAAAGCCAGATTATAAAAACATGTGGTGTAGAAATTGCTAGGAAATTACTAGTATTTAGTGACAGAATGAACCAGCTTTCTGTGGGGGAGGAACTTGAAACTAGTTGGACTCATGTTTCATACATTTAGAGCTTAGTGTTTTGCTTTTTGTGCAATAAAGTCCTGAGAGTGGGGTTTCACATAGCTCCACCAGAGTCAGGACTTCTTCCCTTTTTCATCCTACCTCCTGTTCCCCCTCCCCACCCTGCTTGTGCTGAACCTGATGCTAAACAAACTGCATAAGTGTTCAGCCAGACAAAAGGTGACCAGGCCCTTTGGTGGCAGAAAACTGTAGGATCTGCAGATGCGTAATGCAAAATTTGAGCCATGGGGACAAGAGGAGGAGATGGCTGCCTTTGGGGAGACCGAGAAGGCTCTTAGCTGTTGACCTTAGCTCTGGTGCGTAGATGACTAAGCTACTTTAATGTAAACCTGAATGCATTGATTTGTGAGTTGGTAGCTGTTTTTACGTGCACTTTTAAAAAGTAAGAGTTTAGCTAACTAATATAGACCTGTATGTAGACACTTATTTCAGTTTGAGTGCCTTTTAAAAATGAGCTTATATTTTGGTTTCTTTAAATAAGCAAGTGTAAACTTCCCTCTAACCAAATTGTTTTTATAGGATTTTGCACAAACCCATGTTTAAACTCTAGTAAATTTAGTTGAACTTTTTCATTAGATAAGCCCTAGAAAGGCTAAGTTGAGCTTCAGAAATGACAAGCCTTGACAGAAGAAGGAAGGAGATGTGATATGGGGAACATATTAATTCTTGGTGTAAAATTTTCCCCATCCCACCTATTTTTTATGAAGCTAAGAAGAAGTAAGAAGTGAAAAAATAAGAGCTGGATGGCTGTTATAGATGGTCACTTCAACATATAATTTCCTTGGTTTCTTTAAAACAGATATTTCTTTTTTTCTGTGTAAGTCAGCTTGGCAGATAATTAACTTTGACCCCTTAACTTTTATTTGAATAATGTACATACACTTGCACTTGAATTGAGTAGTGCAACTGTACTTCAACTTTAATTTTTCACCCTTAAGCATATCAGTTTATCATAAGGTTGCCATTAATTCAAATTCAAAACAAGACTTGTTTCCCTCCTTTCCCATAAGATTCAGTCAGCAGCATTTGGTTAATTTCAGAAAGGATGGAAGGGACACGGTTTATTCAGCTTTTCAAAGATCCGGTCTTTGTATTGCACTAGTGCTTATAAGCCCCAGACGGAGACACTGGTGGTCTTTGTCTCCATGTCAGGCACAAGCATTAAGAAAAGGTGTGCTCCAGATGGCTTATAATTGAGCAAGCTGTGTAAGGTGAACTGGAGTGGCGCACTATTTCTATGTATGTTGCTTGAATCTAAACAACTTAATGCGTGAAATTAAACGGTTATACACATTTTGCTCTTTTCCGCCTCTTTGGAAAAATGTTGTACTTGAATTGACATAGTTATCTGTTGGCACCAAAGATTTCTAAAAAATTAATGAGATATTGTCTTCTATAATAATAATTAATCAAAACCCAAGGAGTATTCAGTTACACCTTTTTTTGCTTAATACATTTTAAATACGACAGCTCAGTGATACAGAGAGTGGATAGTATCTTGGTTTGTAACATTAAGATTTATTAAGTGTCATTTTTGATGGTCTGATTCTGCACCACCAAAATCAATAGAGTCTGAGTCTTTGCTTTCAGTGATAGATTAGACATTAAAGTGGAATGTGTGGAGGAAATGGCTGTGTGGTCTCAGTGTGTTAGCCTGGAGAATCCCCCGAGTTCTAATTCTTTGCCATTTTAGGCAACAGTACAGTAGGTTTTCTTGCATCCTTTTAGGCAAAAGATTACCGTATTTGTCTGTGTTTTACTTCAGGTCACAAAGCACTTCCTAGTAGTCCCTAACAGGTTTGAAATCTAACATAGAAGTGTAAAAGCCACAACTGTCCAGATGAGACTGGGGGCATTGCTAATTGAGATTGGGTACCTCTTCAGAACAGTGAATTTCCTGGTAGATGAAATTTGTAAATGGTCATTGGAAATGTCATATGTGGCATCCTATGAAGGAAAGTACCAGTCACCCTCCCTCAAGTTCCTGTCATTATGATCTGAGGGAAAATTTCTTCTTGATAATAATTCAGTGGTGGACTTCACTCTCAGAATTTGGAAGACACACCCCAATCAGAGACATGTGAAAGATTTAAAAGATCAGTAGGAACATTTGTGACTTATCTTAGAGTTTCAGAAGAAGACTGGGGAGAACAGAACAAAATAAAAGGAACCAAGTTTTTATCATGGTGATGAGAAATACAGTTATTTTTGTAGCTTCATTTAAACTATGCTTGCCAGCAAACTGCTATGCTTTTCTAAAGTATATTCACTTGTCAGACCCTTTAAAAATGTAACTTCTTAGCTTATTTTCACCATCTTCTCACATGGACGCTTTAACACCTCACACAGTAATGCAGGAAATGTGTTAGATTTCTTATAAGTATCTATTAGTGGTTTATTTAGTGGAATAGTGGTCTATAAAATGTTAATGGTATCTGTGAAATTCATAATGTTTGACTGTGATAACTATATACACATCCTCTCTTCTCTGTGTTCACTGTAGTTAGAGTTTACATATGTAGGTCAGAAATCTTATTTTAAGTAATTGATCTCGCTTTGCTTTAGTACTTCTAGTTTTTAGGGGTATTGAAATACTTGACTTTTGACCAAGTCTAGTTGGTATGTGAAATGCAACCTTTCTTTTTACTAAATGGTGCATTTTTAACAGTATAAGTGCCTTAGTCAAATGCCTTTGTTTATTTGTTTTGTTTTAGAGACTGGTGAATCTTATTTACTAATGATTGTAGGGTTTTATTTTTTATTTTATCTTGCTGAATTTGGGTGAAATTTTAAGTCAGTTTCCTGAACAGCTGTATTGCAGAATAGATTTTACTAGTTAAAATAAGTATTTTACCTTAAAATTGTTTGTGCTGCTTTAAAGCATCATCAGGTTGATGTATATTTAAACCTGCCTTATTAAACAAAAGTAGTATTAATGATGAATTTTGCAGCTCTGGCAGGTGGTAGGCAGTGGTGGCCCCTGCAGCTGTGCCCCATGCAGGAGCAGCTGTGCTGCCCACCTTGAGAAAAGGCACCCTGGGGAAAAGGCTGGTGGGGCTGGGGCCCATAAGCAGTTACTGTAGCACAGGCGCTCTGCTCTTCCCCTACACTGTATACATGTGATAACCAGGCTTGTTACTGTAATGATTGACTCTGCAGCGTTTCAGCTGGAACTTGACACCAGGCATGATAAATATGAACGGCTTGTGAAGCTCAGTCGTGATATAACTATCGAAAGCAAAAGAACAATATTTCTGCTCCACAGGTTTACCAGGTGAGTCACATTGAGCATGAAAGTGTTGATAGAAACCTAGAAGCTGCCTTGCAGTGTTCTCTGTACTTGTGATTAATAGCTGCAATGTTCTGTTGAGAGGAATTTAATTAACTTCCCATAAACATCCTTTAGGGTGGATGTGAGCTAATGAATGCACACACCAGTCAGAGAACTAAAAGATGCTGGTTCAGGTTTCTCAGTTGGTTCTACTGATGTATTAAACAGGATCAGAGCAGTGAAGTATAACAGCAGATGAGAGCTTTCCAGCTTTCAGCAAGCTGGGAGAGAAGAGCATGCACCCTTCCTTCAGGTTAGTGGCCTCTGCAGTTACTTCACCATTTTAGTTTTTGCAGCCCCACCCTAGGTCATCAATGCAGAGAGGAGGTGACCTGGGTTCTGTTTACTTCAATACATACTGCAGCCTAAGAGGCTTTTGTGTGAGGTTTTGAGCTTCTACATGTTTTGTGTTCTCATGAGCCTTCAAGCAATCTTTGGAAGCCACAGACAAACTAGAAGAATAACAGGGAAATTTGAAGCTTTGCATAACCTGCTGTATAAAATGTTTACTGTATGTCAGACATTGGTCTTACGTGTTACAGTTATAACAGCGCTCTCTGTTCCTTTTATTTTTCATTTAATTTATTTTTTGTTACCTATCAGTGCATTTTTGCTGTAGTAGCAACTATTTATAGTTACCATAGTAGTAACAGCTATAAATAGGGATTATGAAGTTGCCCTCTTTTTAACTTGGTCGTCTCCTGCAAAGAGGCATTGTGATAATTCTAGTAACCGCTACAGCCTTGACTGTAAATAGCTACTCCCACTGCAGGGGCTAGATAGCTGGGAACTGGTAGAGGAAAGAACAACAACAACAACAACAAACTCCTCTTTACTCTGAATTTTAGATTCCTGTTTTGTAAGACATTCCTGTTTTTGTGAGAGTGGAAGCTTTCCATGCTGTATTTTTATTTCCTTCTACTTTGCTTTTTGCTATTATTGTGTCTTTACTTTCAGAAATCTGTTTGCTTTTAAATGTTTTCTGGAGAGTGGTCTATCAGTAGTTCCTTAAATAGACTGTAAACTAATATACCATATAGATTATTTGGGGGTGGGGGAGGGGTAACTTAAAGGAAATTAGATAAACTAAGCTTTAAATGCCAAGTATATATTATGGTTGTGAATCAGATATTTCAGCTGTTCCTGAATAGCATAGTCCATAATTACTTCCTAAAAAAAAAAAAATCATACATAGAAGTAGATCATGTATTGCATTTTGCAATGCTGTAAAGTATTGCAAAATAATGATTTTTTTTTTTAAGAGGTTGAAGGATTTCTGCAAATACTGCTAGTTTTCCAGAATACTTTTTTGAAGCCTTTGCATGTGTTTCTCATTGTTCTTACTTAAGCAATAATTAAAATTCTAGTCTGGAATAAACATCATGCTACCAGAACTGTGTTTGGCTGGTTGATTATTTTTATGGTAAGAATCTACAGAATTTCAGAATCTGCAGTAGGTATCAATGAAAGTTAAACTGTTCCTCCTTCCAATGACGGCTTTGCTTTTTCCTGAAGCCATTGAAAATGTATTGGTTAGTAAAAGAAAATGTGTAGTATTTTTTTAACTGTTTGCTCATGTTCTGAAAGCTGCTCTTTTCAGTTTCTGTTTTATGATTGCAGTGCTCCCAATGGGGAAGAAATACTAAATGAATCTGAAGTCAAGCTAGATGCTGTCCGACGGAAGATTAAGCAGGTTGCACAAGAATTGATTGGAGAAGACATGTATCAGTTCCACAGAGCTATATCTCCAGGTAAATTACTTTAAAATGGGGAAAGTATGCTATTTTGGACTAGGCTCAGATTCTCTTTATGTAGCAGTGGTTCCTCTTCATGCCGCAGGTCTGAATTTGTCACATTTCTATGGTTATAAATCAGGACTTGCATTAATCTTTGTTGTTAGCAAAGTTAGCTCTGGTATTAGAGAGGCTATTGCCCTACAGTCGTCTTATCATTGCAGTTAAATGAAGATTTAAATGGGAGACTACAACTGGGAAAATTTGGACCCTGACCTAAACTGAAGTTGGGAGTAGTTCTAATGAATGTACTGGCTGGTCTTCTCTGAGAGCAGTATGTGCAACACACTCATTTACTCCACCTGAAGGGTTATAATTTCTAGGAGGAGAGCAGGAGCGACTATCTTGTGAAATGATCCCATTCTGACTTGATAAAGTTAATGAATTAAAATCCTTAGATTAGCATTTTCTTTCTTCTAAAGACTCAGAATGTGCTTCTGCCTCTGTGTTACAAGCATTAAATCAGAGTTTATATTTGTTTCAATCGCATCTTTTTCTGCTCCGCTCTGTAAATAGCAGTCTTTACTGACATCCTTGAGATACTAAGTCCCAGTGCTTTCATGACTCTTGCTGTCAAATCATATTTCGTTGATGAATCTTTGCAGACAATCTGAATCTTACCTAAATTGTTATGCCTTGTTTGTGGCAACGCATGAGTAAAATATGTAACTGCTTCTCTGACATCTTGGTCATGGCATGAAAGTGTCTTGTGTTTATCGATCTTGTTTTAACCATATTGGAATGCTGTATATCTTTCCTTGTTCAGGCAAGACTTCTTCAGCTAAGGAGAGCTGGAGATTTGCCCTGAATGATTTAATTGTTTAAAAATATCCATAGGATTGATTTGATAAACCAGCAGCAAATACATCTATGTAATTTACAAGACAAAACAGTGCGCAGGTTAACTTGTACTTATGTCTTACACAAACTTAAGTTTGTTAAGAGTGAGACAGCTCTTAAGTGAAAGCTCACTTTGGCACTTCTGAAGCAGAAGGAGCTTGCCATGCTAGTCTTCAGTGGCTCTAATTCAGTTCCATAGTCCTCTTACCTATGGTGCATTGGGTTGTTCAAATTAAATATAAGTAGTTATTCTTAAAGAGCCACTTAATCTGTGTGCGTCTTGCTGCTCTTTATAGCTTAGTACTGTAATGAGGCAATGAAAAGAAAGAGATAATTCAAAACTCTGACGCTACAGATGGCCTCAAACTGTGAACAATACTAGTCCAAGTATATTATGAGCATCTTGACATGCTGTAAATGTGTTTGGATTTTCATTTTAAGTACTGCTTTTAAAAGATGAAAATCCTTGCATTCAGTTTTGTGAACAAAAATTTTTGAAAGCTTTGTTGAGACTTGTAAACCTTGTCTGAATAACCCCTGAAGTTTGTAGTCCCATGTGAGTCATACAATGCTATCTATAGAACAACAGCATTTGAGGTCTGCTACCTCATGAGTCTTTGTGAGACCTCATGGTACAAGCTCTCAGCCTTGCCATGTGAGCAAAATTGTTGCAGGGTAGCCAGTTACCCTGCATCAGCTGCTTCATCTGAATTGTCTTTATTTTCTTAGTATGTGGCTTCATGTAGGTAAATTCAAAGAGGTGTACCTACCTCTTTTTACTGAGGGGCAGCTTGCCTGGAATTAGCTTGCATTCATCTCAGGTGTAATAGAGTACGCCTACATAGCAGACATATGGAAACTTATCGCGCAATAACTTCTGTGTGTACCAATGTCTTATAAAGCAAGCGAGCAAACCTGATGCTAGGTTTCTATTTCCAGATTCTCTCCTCTGAGTAGAAAAAAATTACTGGTTTTGGTTTTTAAAAAATACATCTTTTCCAACCTGAAAAGTTAGATTTTTTTGTATGAAAGATATGTAAACTTAAGCTAGTCATAGCAACCTGAAAATAAAGAAATTAATGAAAAAAATTCTGTTCAGGTTTGTTTTGTGTATTTGGTAAATACTCATACACAGTCAGCTACACTGATTCTCCTGCGTAATTGATTTCTGACTTGCATAAAGATATCTGTTAATATCAAAATGGGCCTGAATAAGCTCTTTAGAAAACAACTGAAAATACGCTGTCAGAAACAATTCAGCATTTCTAAAACTTTTCCCCAGTGTTTTAAATCTCAGCCTCTTAAAATGACTAAGATGTATTTGTCCATTGCAGAGCAGGTCAAATGACTATAGACCTCTAGCAGAGGAAGTTAGAGGCCTGCTGCATGTGTATGATGACTCAATGCCTCCACAGCTGCAAACCTTTTAGAATAGAGTATAATAGACTATTTCAGTTGGAAGGGACCTACGATGATCATCTAGTCCAACTGCCTGACCACTTCAGGGCTGACCAAAAGTTAAAGCATGTTATTAAGGGCATTGTCCAAATGCCTCTTAAACACTGACAGGCTTGGGGCATCAACCACCTCTCTAGGAAGCCTGTTCCGGTGTTTGACCACTCTCTCGGTAAAGAAATGCTTCCTAATGCCCAGTCTAAACCTCCCCTGGCACAGCTTTGAGCCATTCCCATGCGTCCTATCGCTGGGTACCAGGGAGAAGAGATCAGCGTGTCCCTCCCCACATCCCCTCCTCAGGAAGCTGTAGAGAGCAGTGAGGTCCGGCATCAGCCTCCTCCTCTGCAAACTAGACAAGCCCAAAGTCCTTAGCCGCTCCTCACAGGACATTCCTTCCCGCCCTTGCACCAGCTTTGTTGCCCTCCTGTGGACGCAGTCAAGGACCTTCACATCCCTCTTAAATGGCGGGGCTCAGAACTGCACACAGTTATATATACAACAGCACATTCGTAACACTTGCATGGGACTTGGAGTGAGATTGTCATAGAATTAAAGAATTTTCTTACTACAGTCTTAAGACAACTTAAGAGAATGAATCTTATTCACCTCTCTAGGTAAAAAGAAAGGACGACAAAGAGGTATTAGTACACTAAATAATAAGGGGGAGGAGAATTAGACTCTGCTGTCCATCTTTCCATCAAGCAGGTGTGCAGTTTCTCAAACAAATGCCTGAACTTTGTGGTTTTCTGGACAGAACTAAAAGATAGAAATACTCAGCCCCCCCCTTTGCATTTCTGGACTTAGAACTGGGAATGGCTGTACTTTTACCTTTTTCCTCTCTTCAGGTGACATGAATAAGTGGCAAGTCTGTGGAACCTCATCAGTTGTATAATACTGCCTGGCCCTGAGATCTCCCCGTTGTTTCTGTATGTAGGTACTTCTTGCCTCATTAAGAAGACTGTATATGAAATCCAACTGAAATAAGTTGCCTGCATTCCATTTCTGTAGGTCATCCACAGGGCCTACTTAAATTCTATCTCTTTTACAAGATGCCCCTCTGTGAGAGGAGTTTGTGCCAGCTGGTGTCCATTGTGCATGTTTTGTAAGGGCGCGTGTTAGAATGCGCTTCACTTCACTGAGAAGTGTCTTCTCTTCACTGAGAAGACAGGGAATGCTTTTAGGCATTGTTTAAATGAGCTCGTGTGTATGACAAGTATGAAATCCAAACTTTTAGCCAGAGCTTTAGTCTTACCTTGTTCATTATATCCTCAGCTCTCCAGTTAGTCATTGGGATGGCAAAAAAAAGAATATGCAGGCTTAAAGACTTGTAGATCTTGATCGTGCTGGAGCTAGGATCAAGGAGGTGTCAGAGATGTGAAGATGTTTGATGTCAGGATTATGAAGCTGAGATAGAAAACCTAGAGACATGAAGAATGAGGAGACAGTTAGATAAAGAGCAACTGTGAGAGGGAATGCTTTATTCCCCCTGTCCCCCGCTGTTTATGAAGAACTGTAATTGTGAGGGAACCAGTGATAAGAGTTAAGAATGTTGCTTTTATTTTTGTTTTTAAGTCTAGTGTTCTTTAACTGTTGCTTTGCTTTTGTTGCAGTGGAAAAAGCTTGCGTGCCTTTTTGAAAATAAATGTAGCTAAGAAAAGTGCTAGATCTTTTGTCCCTATGTATTTCCTAGAGCTGTAAGTCTTGACCTTCCTTTCACCTAGTTTTCAATTCTGATTTTGTATTTTAAATAAATTCTGGAGAACTAGTTAAAATGCTTTTATGAACAAAACCATTGCCATTAAACTGCTTTTTTCTTCAAAAAAGAATAAAGAAACGCCTATGTCCCATATCTCAAAAGCAGCATGTCCAATTAACCTCAAACTTCCTAAAAATATTCTCCTTTGTCTTGAAACCAAACATGAAACATCCTCCTGCTCCCCACCCTACCTCTCACAGAAAGAGTAAAAGGGATCAAAACTGGGCTTATAGTGGAAATCATCGTAGCAGCCTTAACTGGGGAATCATGACTGTATAATAAAGCTGCCTAATACATATTTTATTCAGTATAATAACTGTTGGCCTATAAATAGAAGAGTGCTATGAGTATAATGCTTGGGAATATTGTTTGCCACTTGTAATTGTTAAATGCTTTTTTTGGGGTTACTCCAAGCAGTTGTTCTTTTGACTTGAAGATAAAACAATTCTGGCAGAGCACTAAAGGAGTTTCATGCTTTCCCTCATTAAGAATAGTGCTAATGGCACGCAGGTCGTTTCCCCAAAGGACACTTGCATGAGCTCAAACACTGAGTATAGCACTAATTGAACAACAACAAAAACTGATGACTGTTTTCTACACGTTTCTTAACAGTACAGATTGTCCCAGGGGATGATTAAACAAGCAAACAAAGAGATACTGAAATAATGAAGTCTTTTTTTAATGTAGAGCTCTTCATTTGTTATGTTAGAATGTTCTGCTTTGTTGATATTTTTAAAGCTTTACTATTTGTAATATAGAATTCCTGCTCCTTTGCCCCACTTTGCAATGTATACCTTATATATCCTGTGAGGAAATGTGTACTGTTTCTTTAAAATTGTTGTGAGACCCTGTGCAAGAAAAGGACTGCAAAAGATTGTATGAATTTATGAAAGGGAGGAAGAAATTCTTCAGGATTTTATATATGTATATATGTGTGTTTGGGTATTTATATATATATTTAATGCTAAAATACTAAGGAAAATATCAATGGTATACAGGAAAGACCTGTACGAGCCTTAAAGACAAGAAAGAGGGTGCTCTGCAACATGTTAGGATTTATGGAATTATTCTAAGGTTGTTGTAGTGTTGTAAATCTACTCTGTATAAATGCAAAACTTGTGTAATGCAGAAGGAAACTAAGAGTTGCTTGATAGGTTGGCATTGTGCGGGACTGAATGGAGTACCTTTTTAACGTGATTTTGCTAAATGAAATCTCCAGCTATCTGAAGACTTACTGAATTTTTTGTCCCGTAACAATAAAGGTGTGTGAGAATTGTAAGGCTTTTGAGGTGTTAAGCTATTGTCTATAGGGCAGCTTGACTGAAAAACCTCTTGGAGTGATAGTTTTAACTACATGTTGATGTTTTTACAATGACGTCATTATACTTGCTCTTAGCAGAATCTAGGTGTGGTATTCTCTTCACAGCTGATAGCTGTACATAAGACAAAATATGGAATGAGGAGCCCATAATTCTTCTGGGGCTTCTTCAGTAGCGTGGCACAGTAGATGCAACTAGAGCATTGTTGTCTGACCTTTCTGTTTGCTGTGTGCCTGTGCTAGCAGCACTGGTGAGTGGAGTGGTGTGCACAGAGAAGCTCATTAGCTCTTTATCATGTTTGCACTTGCTCTCAATAGGATTAGATGATGAGGCTGTAAAATGTCAGCACCTTGTCAAAACTATTGCTCTGTGACTGCTTCTGCGGATGATGATGCGGGAAATGCTGTGTAAAAGTTCAGCATTGACGCAGTCTAACACATAATTTATCTTGTGCAGGCACTATTTGTGTTCTGAGAGAATTATATAATGGAGCTTATTTCTGTCTCCTGCCTTTTGCCATTTAGAGTCACTTTAGGCGTGTAATCATACTGCAAAAAACTGCATTGCTAGATTGGACAAAGTCAGTTAAGTCTGTGTGAATGAAAAGGAAATACTTTAATTGTGCTAGAATACCGTTTTTTAGCTGCAGTAAGTAGGAGCACCAGACATGATGCTGTAAGAAATGCTATGGAGATGGGTGAGGGCTGTCCAAACAGGCCAGATTTAGATTACTGATTATTTAAGTAATATTGGGGGTTTTGGTATTATATGAAGGATTCGGATTAGAACATGAACTGAAGGAACTATCCATGTAATGATTTCTGTTTTACCTGTTTTTTGATTCTTAACTTTTTCACTCATAATATGGAAAGAACATCTCATACTCGAGCTGTGCTAGCCACCTTTGTATTTGTAGACACCTATGTATTTCTGAAATAATACCAAGGTAAAGAACTATTCTATGCATCAGGAACAGTAGGACATTTTTTTCTTCTTAAAGTTTAAAAACTGTAATAAAAATAGGTGGCATATTTAATCATAGGTTGGTGATACAAAGGAAAAGCTTTTTACTGCATGAGGAAGGTATCATGAATTGTAAACATCTCACCCAGGAAAAGACTTGAATACACCTAAAACTTGAAAGGAAAGCTATCCATGAAGGAAGCAATCAGGTTTCTGCAAGATGGTGGGAAGACATAATAACACAGGAACAGGATGTAACTGAAGAATTAAAGTTCATCTCTTTATGTTGTGGGTGAGAGGTAAAATGCCAGAAATGGAAACAAAGTTTCCTGATTATACTGGAAAATTAATGGAATTTGCAGTGAATAAGCTAACATTTTTGTTAATTTCTTTGTTTCTCTGTTTGTTACTTTCTCTGTTTCTCTGATGTTCTCACACCACCAAGTGTGCCAACAAACTTTGTCAAACTCATTTTCTTCACCCTGCAAGTTGCTTATTTGAAACTTGATACCTTCAGCTTGTTGCATTTTACTACGCTTTGATTATTTCTGGTTCATGCCTTTTTTTCTAGGTTCTTCCACGGAAAGTGAAAAATCAGCAACTGCAAAGCCTCTCACTTTTTACTTTCTGTTGTGGGTTTTGTTTGTCCGTACACAAAAACTTAAAACAAACCTAGGAAAATGAATGTGAATTCAGACATGACCAAACAGGGCATGCAGTATGTGAGCATTGATTATCAGCTGATCCCTGAATGAGCCATTGAGTTCAGCATAAGCCGTAAATTCAGCAGAAGCCGTTGAAGGCAGCATAAGTCCGTAAGCAAAGCTATATACAGTCTTTTAAAGATGTGTGCTGTGGATTGGGCCAAACAAAGATTGTCCATTCCTAGTTCTAACTTAAAACCTAGCTGTCCTAAAGTCCTGCAGTACTATTATGGCAAATACTGCAGTTACTTACATGACAATCTGAAACTAGTGACATTGTTTGTCTTTGAATTCAGTTTCACAGCTAGCAAATGGAGGAGACCTTGTGCTCTGGCTTAGGAATTTTTTTCGACCCTGCAGCTGTTAACATCAGTAATTCACAGACCAGAGCTCTCCATCCTTTACAGGAACCAAGTGCAGGTGGAACATGAGAGAAGACCAAGAAAAATCTATGAACCTTTTTTGTTTGTTTGTTTAAAATCACACAGGAGAATGTGTCAGAGGAACTCCATTCCAGGAAACAGCTAGTATAGCTCATCGTGATTAGGTTTTTGTTTTGCAGTCATGTGGTGAGAAATAGAGGTTGGTGAGTGGTGATGTACCTTTTTTACCATCTCACCAGATCTATATTTATGAGGGTAAATGGCCACTATTGGTACTTCTGACGTGCTAGTGAGTTGGGGCTATTGCATGGAAACAACATCATCTTGAGGAGAACTTTCACTGGGGTTTGAACTGAAGAAGCTGTGTTGTGTTAGGTGCTCTTCTGTCTTTGATCATTGAACATCCTGGCTCAGTCAGAGCTTCCTTTCTTTGGTATCTTGAACACTTACCCTCAAGGCTGTTAGTAGTGTAAAATTTAATCTAACTGAATGTCTGTATCAATTATCAAGGCAATTGGAGGTAGTCAAAGAGATCAGGAAGACTACTTGTCACAGGAGTAGTTTGAGGGGTTTTTTTGTTTGTTTTTTTAAGAACTCATGTAGAACATTGGCTGCTTTTCAGAATTACTACATTTTTGGGGGGAAATAAACACCCCTCCCCCCCCTTCAGAACAAAAAACTTGGTTACAAAAGTAACCATGGTACATCCCTCAGGTCTTCAAGTAGGAGCAAAACGAAAGCTTGTGTATTTCTCATCCACAATGAGTCATCTGCAAAAAACCTTAGCATTTGTCATTTGTACACGTGTTTCTAATAACAATAACAAAAAGACTTGATTAAACTGTTCTAGGCAATGAGAGATTAAAATATTCTTTGCAGTTCTCTACAGGGTTTTTGTGCCTGTTTGGAGAAATAATTTAACTCTCACAGGCACCTGTGCCTATTAAATAGGAACCTGTATTTGTTTCTGTAGTTACTGGGAAAACAGACTAATCTTGGGATTACCTTTTCCCTAAAGTTGGTGTGTATTCAACTTTAAACAAACTGCAAACAATATTAACACTTCAGTATCTGAAATACATCACTTCAACACGTGCAGCTAGAAGGGAACAAAACTTCTTGGTGGTTACAGATGTGTCACATAGCAATTGACTAATCAACAAAGCATTCAGGGCTTAATATGAGAAATGTGCATCAGTTTAATTATTGGTATAGTAGTAAACCAGTTTAGACAAATCACTGCTAGATGTAATACACATTCTTTAATTATATTCCATTAGTAATCAGTTCAAGGTTATTTAAAATAAGTTTTTCTGACAAATATTCACATCTGGGTTTGTCCTGTTTCCTAAAGTAATTTCAAAACCAAATTGATAAAATGGAGCAGTTTGTTTATGTGGATGTGGACTTAGTTGTGTTTTTTCTCTCCCCAGTTCCCTTAAAAATTTAGACTACTTGTAGCCCTATCTGCTATAATGACTCAGCTTTTGGTATTACTCAGTGAATAGAAACAGATTCCCCCCCCGCCCCCCCCAAATTTGTAAGCTTTTATGGACATTTGTTCTAGTGCTTTTATTTGTATTTATTAGTTAGTCCCATTTTATAAAATCCATCCCTGAGTGGAATTATTCTTTTAAGCCATTTTTGCAACAGGATGTCCAGAGCATGCCTGTCTCTGAGGATAGCTGGCTTTATGCTCTCTCAGTGTACTGTTACAAAATTAACCTTTGACTTCATGCCCACAATCAACAAAGCAGTTGGATTGTTTCACAGCCTCAGTTTTAGTTTAATTACTTAAATTTTTATCACTTGTGCTTGGAAGGAGACATGTGAATCTATGGAATCATTGCCAAGTCTGCAGAGAACTTAAATGGAAAAAGACTGAGGTGTGAATTGTCAGTTTCATCTTAATAGGATGCTGACTGTGAAGTAAAATGATTTAATTTGTGTATTAAATGTATTGCTTGTACTTGTCTCAGTTGATGTACCTGGTTGCTTATTTGCTTATTTCCTGAGTTCTCCCCTTCGTTGATCAATATGCTTGTAGAAGTGGGTTCTTGAAGTCTACCATCCTCCCCATATTCTGCAGAGCTTAGTAATAAGGACTCTCCAGTTTAACTTTGTTTTTTCTCTGTTTGGGATTTCCACAAGAATATGACTCCTTTTTTTTCTGGGTTGGGGGGGGTGTGGGGGTTTCGTTTTTTTGTTTTTGTTTTGTTATTGTTGGGGTTTTTTAATGAGAATGTAACTTGCCAGCCTAAACATGATGATAAGATAGAGCTGTGGCTGTGCTGTTTTGATTTTGTAATGAATTTGCAAGTGGGTAGTTTCACATGACTCGCCCTGTAAATAATGTGCCCCACCCTTCATATAGTCATCCTGGAAGAAACTTGCAGTGTATATTTTCTTACCATCTTTCTAGTGGCTGCTATTGGCCTGGGATTCCTGCTGCACGGTTTAGGGGAGGAGCTGGGTAAGAAAACACAGGCTGTCATCTGCTTGTGTCCTAAGCATCAGCAGAGACTGCTCTGTGAACAAAAAGATACAGAGAAAGAGGAAAGAAAGAGGATGAAGGGATAGAAGGAAAATAAGTTTGAGCAGAAATAGGGAGAGAAGAAGCTTATTCGGGAAGATGACAGGTAGCATTGGCATTGCTAACCTTAAGAGCTGAGGGGCATGAAATCCATTTTAACCCATTTTTTAACTGTTGAACAGGTATTTAAAGGAGGAAATGATGTAAACAAAATTTTAGGAGGAAACTTTCACCTCTTGTTTGATCTGTCATTCTGGGTTAAAACTTCGGTGCATGCATCTATGTATGTCTCGGGTGGAATTAGATTCTATTTACCCTAACCTGACTCCTGCAATTAAGGAATTTCTATTCTTTACTCATTTTTCAAATAGAACTATCTTTTCCTACCCCTTGTACTTTCATTTGACTCTTGGATTGAGTGCTCCAATGACTTGGTTTTTTGAAGAAACCTGATTTCTTGCTAAGTTTCTTAGAGAAACTGCTTAACAGTTCTTTCTCAGAGCTTGCATATAATAATTTACGGATAAGGATAAATGTCTTGAATATCAGCTGATACAGCTGGCAAAAAAAGTGCACAAACTTTCAGGCACAAAATCTCCTCCTTTACAGATAATATGTGCTCAGAAGATATCTCAGTGTAACTTTCTAGTTCTTATGTAGAAAATAAATTTTCAAAATATAGAAGGAAGCTGTTATACTGGGTCACTGTAACTTGTCACTAGTACAAGCTATTTATATAGAGTAAATGTAATAAAATATCAAAATACTTAAGCATTTTGTTACCTTACATCTGTAACTGTAAGAAGTGCTAGTAGAACTAACAGCGCTTTTAATTGGGATTTTCAGTCTGTGTACTAGGAAAAAAAAATTGCATAAAAGGCAGTCTTACAAACTATTCCATTACTGGCAGCTCAATCCATAAATAAGCCAATTTTGGAATAAATCCAAAACAAGAGCATAAGGGGAAAGGTATTGTTGGATGGTGTAGTGAAATGGGATGGGGTTTTTCACCTTGGGGATTATTTGCTGAAAATAGCGGATGTCCTACCACTAAGCTAAAACATAACATGTTTAAACATCCTTCTACCTGCACATGGAAACACCTTATTTCAAGGTCTTGGGTCATTGAAGTGTCATGTTGTAGCTACTTCTGGAAGAAGAACTTTAAAAAGAAAAAAAAGTCAAGTATTATTCTTTTTTGCAAAGTAGTTGTTACCAGGATTTGTTACTAGTCTGTTTGTAATGGTAACAACTTTAAATGAGGTTTTGTAAGGCTTACTTGTAAACAGTGGGAGATAGATTCCCTAATTGTGAAAACGTGACAAATGAGACTGTGTGTGCAACATTCACATGGTGGCGTTAAACACAAGAAGCGAGGAGAAGAGTAGAACATGTCAGCTAGGGTGGGATGGTGGAAGGAAGCAAAAATGTGTGTGTGTGTACACATACATATAAGTATGCCTATGTAAAAAAAAAATACATAAAAATGAATGAACGGAGGAGCCAAACACTTATCCTGGAAAAGAACAAAATGTGTGTGGAGAAGTAGTAAAGTGGAGTGAGCTGAAACTGGAAGTTATGATTGAGAAAACTGTTTACTAAAAAGTTTGAGAGCCGATTTGATCTCTCTGAGAACTTGGGAAAATGCCAAGTTGATTCTTCATATGTGATAGTCTTCTCCACAGATAGCAGAGAGAGATTCTCACAGATGTTGTCATGTTGAATGCTGCTGTATCTGGTAGCTTACAGCTTATCCACAGAAAAAACCAAAATTTCGTAATTAATTACTGGCCGTGTTACATGAGAGGGTATGTCAGGAAAAGAATGGGTGATGAAATCTACCTCTCTGCAGCTTCTGAAGTTATTTATCTTAGAAGATCCTGAGTAGCTTTTATCTAGTATTCTTCTATTACTTGTGCCCAGAATGTTTTACTTGAATTCAGCTGATTAAATTATTGTATTTAATTGGCCTTGCCGCTCCCTGTGTGTGTTCTGATTTGTGAACAGCGGTGCTGAGCGTGGCTTTGGTTGCTGGATGTTTATTCTCCTTTTCCCACTGCTGCTGTCAGAAGCATAAAGGGTGCAGGCTGAATTGCCTTTCTGAATTGCCTCCGCTCACCTTGCAAATACATATTTAAAAGGAAGACAGGCAGGTCACTCATCATGCTTTTGTGATTGTGATTTGGAAAGCCTTCTACAATTGAATTTTCCCTTGAGATTGCCTCTAGTTTTTCAGGGGTATTTCTACCCTCATCTGGTATTCAAATCTGTGTTCTCTTCTTTCTGATTTAGACTTTTTCTTTGATCCAGATGAATCTAAATTTGCTGCTTCCTGCATATCTCTCTAGGCTGAGGTCCTGGCCCTGTGGAGGTCAGTTGAGGATTTTAAGATTAATCTAATGGAAACAGGTTTCTACTTCTGGTACCCTTGGGTACCTCCACATTTTCTCACTTTATGCACTGGCAAAACTATTGTCTAATCCTGGCCTTCTTGCAGTGTGATACGGCAGCGTCACCTCTTTGCTTCTCTTGAAGTGAAACCATCCCCTTAAAATGGCTCAGAACGGCTCTGCTAGAGCCATCTCTGTCGTGCTACAGTCTGTTCCTTTCACGTCCTCCTGTGGCGCTTTCTCTGTCCATAGGTCAGATATACATGTGCATGATTGTGTCTTCAAAACTTTTTTTTGCTTGGTCCTGCCATGGCTCTTTGTTCCACATTTGTTTCTTCTTTTTTTCCACCGACGGTGCCGACTTCAGCTTTCTGCTCATGAACTTTTCCCACATGCTTTCCCCAAATCTGCCCTCTACACGAGGAAACACTGACAGAACCTGTGAAATCGCTGTCTGAACAGCTCTTTTTTAGATCTCACCTTCACTGTAATGCATACAGAAAATCACCATCTGCTAAGTAGGTAGTGAGAGGTAATTGTGTCAGGTGGCTGCAGATGGCATACAAATCCGGTACAAGCTACATTTATTATCCCATCTTTTATTTCCTTGCTAGCACACCACCTCCTTTTGTCCCCCTGCATGCCTTGTTTTTAGAGTATTAAGTTCTTTTGGACAGAGCTGTTGTTCAGTATATTCCTCTTGTTGGACATCACAGTCCTGTCTGGTTGATTTTTTTTTTTGTCTGGAGTGATTTGTAACAACAGATGGTTTGTCCTGTACATGAATTTCACCTAACCTGCGTGTTTTAAGGAGCCTGCTCACTAATTCCCACAAAACAGAGAAATAGGAAAATTCAGTTTTAAACAAGTATCTACTGTTGCTAATAAGATGAAACAAAGGAAACTTTTTTTTTGTAGGTGAGCTGCCTTGCTTTTGATTTATCTGCAGTCTTTTTCTCTGCATTGTGTCCTGTGTATTTGTGGACTCGTGAAATACTAATCTGCACTCTCCATCATACAAATGCTGTATTTTAAAAGCTCCATTATCATAGAATGGTTTTGGTTGGAAGGGACCTTTAAAGGTCATTTAGTCCAATCCCCCCACCCCAGCAATGAGCAGGGACATCTTCAGT
Organism: Ciconia boyciana; assembly: GCF_034638445.1. Taxonomy (NCBI): domain Eukaryota; kingdom Metazoa; phylum Chordata; class Aves; order Ciconiiformes; family Ciconiidae; genus Ciconia; species Ciconia boyciana. Next base: position 83,096,330 of record NC_132936.1, read on the forward strand.
TAGATCAGGTTGCTCAGAGCCCGTCCAACCTGACCTTGAATGTTTCCAGGGATGGGGCATCTACCACCTCTTTGGGCAACACAGTCCAGTGTTTCACCACCCTCATTGTAAAAAATTTCTTCCTTATACCTAGTCTGAATCTACCCTCTTTTAGTTTAAAACCATTACCCCTTGTCCTATCGCAACAGGCTCTACTAAAAAGTCTGTCCCCATCTTTCTTATAAGCCCCCTTTAAGTAGTCAAAGGCCACAATAAGGTCCCACCGGCGCCTTCTCTTCTCCAGGCTGAACAACCCCAGCTCTCTCAGCCTTTCCTCATAGGAGAGGTGTTCCATTCCTCTGATCATTTTTGTGGCCCTCCTCTGGACCAGCTCCAACAGGTCCATGTCTTTCTTGTGGTGAGGACTCCAGAGCTGGATGCAGTACTCCAGGTGGGGTCTCACCAGAGCAGAATAGAAGGACAGAATCACCGCCCTCGACCTGCTGGCCACGCTTCTTTTGATGCATCCTGGGATATGGTTGGCTTTCTGGGCTGCGAGCGCACATGGTCAGCTCATGTCCAGCTTTTCATCCACCAGTACCCTCAGGTCCTTCTCTGCAGGGCTGCTCTCAATCCCTTCATCCCCCAGCCTGTATTGATACTGAGGGTTGCCCCAACCCAGGTGCAGGACCTTGCACTTGGCCTTGTTGAACCTCATGAGGTTCACATGGGCCCACTTCTTGAGCTTGTCCAGGTCCCTCTGGATGGCATCCCCTCTCTCAGGCATGTCAGCTGCACCACTCAGCTTGGTGTCATCTGCAAACTTGCTGAGGGTGCACTTGATCCCACTGTCTGTGTCATTGATGAAGATATTAAACAGTACTGGTCCCAGTATGGACCCCTGAGGGACATTATGGGGAGCTGCTGTTCAGTGTGTTTCTGAGAGTAGCATGATGCTTTATACTGATATTACAGAAGGTTCTGAATGAAAAATGCAGTTGGAGTAAAAACTTGAAAATGTTTATCTACTGTGTTCTTGGTCTGGTTTTTGTACTTCAGAAGCGTGCTATGTTAAATTATGTTTTGATGTTATTTCTGGATTATCTTAGTTTTCACTTTTTGCTAGTAACCTTAAAATAGTCTCACTTAAAAGATTTCTAAAAAAAAGTAAATGTGAGCATGGATCATTGCTGGAAAGTTTGAATCATTAGCTTAATTCTTCTGCTATTTTTGCAGGACTTCAAGAATATGTTGAGGCAGTCTCATTTCAGTATTTTATCAAAACACGATCTTTGATTAGTGTTGAAGAGATCAACAAACAACTAATATTTACAGCAGAAGACAGAGAAGAAACAACAAACACGGTAAAAGTTTTTCTTTTCTCATATAACAGACATCTCTTTGGGATGGAAATGCAATGAGTAGGCTTAGTCACATTTTTGGCATCTGATTAAATAAGGCCACTTAGTGGAATGGTATTAGATATACGTGTAGGCTTTGACTCACTTGTTCAAAACATGCTTTTTATTCTGACAAGTAGTAAACTAAATCCGTGGGATGCAAGTTTATAAATTTCACATCCTTTTTATTCAGAGCAAAGTGAACTCCTTCTGGTAGGAGGGAAGATCCAGGATAGCAAAATATTAGCAAATAAATGTAAAGGCGGGATTTTTAATGGCTGCGACTGCCTGTAAGGCCTGCTGGTGTATAGTGATGTAGCAAAAGTTGGGGGAGACAAACGAATCTATGGCAGGATGAACTCCATGAATGAAAGCTTACTGCTGGTACTGAACTAGTCCCAGGGGGCACTGTATTCAGCTTCTGTTAAAATACACTGCGTATGTCTTAGCTTGGTCATTTGTAACTTTCCTGGAGTTGATCTTGATCAGAGGACAAGCTTGTGTCCCATCATACCGTAGCCCTAATACCATATCTGCTGTTTCTTGACTTGCCTGTATCCTACCCTGCCCTAAATAGAACTTTCTGCATAGGGACAAACTACTGCCACTGACCACAGAAAACTGGGTACAGTTTGATTGTTGACAGGGGACAAAAGGTGATTTTGTAGTAATGTACCAAAATGCACCTGCAGTGCACCTGGAGTGTACAGTAATGCACAGCACTACTGCTTTAGATGAACTCCTGAGTCTGCTTCTGTTGAAGAGATTCTGCTGTAAAGCGCTTTTTATTCTTTCTTCATTCTCTTGGTAAGGTATTTGCAGAGAAGCCAAGTTTTTAGCTTAAGTTCATTTGTTCTTACCAGAGGCAAACCTATTGTGGCACACTTGTTTTAACAAATTGTGAAGCTGTTAACCCCTGCATACATGCCTCTGACCAGATTTGTGAATTTAGGTGGATAGCGTGTTATGGGAACAAGGGAACAGAAATAAACCTGCGTCGTCTCCCATGTTACCAATATTTTGACAATGAAATATATTGGAAACTTGGATATAGGAGCAAACTTGTAACTTTGTGATGAGTTTTCTTCATGAAGTATTTTTTTAGCTGTTTTAATGAGTTCAGTTGATATAAAACAGATCTGAGAGAACTGTATCTATCAGCTTCTTGTAGAAAATATATTTTGAAATTCAAGATACTATTGCAAAATGATATGATTTGTTTTCATAATGCAGACTCTTTTTGATTCTTGATTGCTTTGGTAGCTTTGGACAGACCATTTAGGGAAAATTTAAATCTATTAGGCTGAGCCCAAAAAAAGCAACTGCAAATAAATGTTGGTACAAAGATGTGATAATTCTGTTTGCAAATAGAGATGGTAGAAGCAGGGTATGTTTAACATGCTTGCTAGAATGGAAATCACATCTCAAGTGGAAATGATGCTTTCGTACCTTCTGGTGTGCTGGAAGGAGATTAGTACTTCTGAAATAAGACTGTGTAAGTGTCATGCAATTTAATTTTCTGGAATGTTTTTAATTACCGGTAATGTTAGATAAGTTAGTGTGTATTTGAACCATTATAGACTGCTTTTTCATAGTTCTCTGTACCGGACTCTGCTCTGTCCTCAGACCTCCAATTCCCATGATAAACAACCACACACTTGGAGCCTGAAGGTAACACCTGTAGATTACCTGCTGGGAGTGGCTGATCTAACTGGAGAGCTGATGCGACTGTGCATCAGCAGCGTTGGAAATGGTGACATAGACACGCCTTTTGAACTGAGCCAGTTCTTGCGTCAGATTTATGATGGTTTTACTTTCATTGGCAACACTGGACCTTATGAAGTATCTAAGAAGCTGTATACCTTGAAACAGAGTCTGGCAAAAGTAGAGAATGCCTGCTACACATTAAAAGTACGGGGATCTGAAATCCCAAAGCACATGCTGGCTGATGTGTTCTCCACCAAAACGGAATTGATTGACCAAGAGGAGGGTCTTTCTTAAAATAAGAAGACTGTCACAACTCAGAAAGGAAGAGGACTTAGAGAAAGATTTTAGTTATGGTTTGTGGGGTTTTGACCCTTCTCAAAGTTTTCTAGGTAGAGACATTTTTAGTTTTATCTATGAGAAGATTGTTTGCAGTGGTAATTTGTAACCAAAAATACTTTTTATGATGTGCAAGAGAACAAATGTTTGACTTTGTCCTCTCGGTATGGAATTTCCTGTATTGCTCCATTGTATCTTCTTTCAGAATGGCCAAAATTTCCACTGCGCTCTACACCAGTGACTGTCAGTTGTGTGAGTCACCTCAAACTGCTGTTATCAGTTTTCAGCAAGCACAGCAGTGGGGAAAAAAAAATGGTTAGGTACTGTTATTTAGCATTATCTATAGGTTTCTGCTGAGCCCTGTTTTCTGAGTATTTGGGTTCTATACTCATGTCATACCTAAACCAATGCACCTATGTATGTGTAAATTCATCCCTTGACTTGAAACTGAGGTGGTCTCAAAGGTGCCATGTAACTTAAGTTTTCTCTGATTAATGCTTTTGAGCATGAAACTGAAGCTAAGTCAACTTTTCACCAATTGATAATGAAGCTAATTACACCAGGTAAATACTACTGTGCACTCATTATTTTGGGGCTCCGTTTAAATTGAGCTCTGTTTAACACTGGTACTTCACAGTTTTGATATGAGCTAGAAAATCCGCAAAAAAATAATATTGTGGAATGTATTGGTTTACATTTTTTGTAATACAGTTTAATGCAGAATCTCAGATCTGTCTGTTTGTAGACAAAAGCAGAAGACCTATGAAGTATGTTTACCATTGATAAGTTGGTGTTAGGACAAGCAGTTTTTGGCCAAAACAGATGCAGCGTGGTGTTGGAAGTCTGTTCTCCATTGTTTGTGCTGCCCTGAGGATCTCCAGCAGGGTTGAACTTTTATTAGTGAAAAAAGGCTAGCCAAGTTTTAAATATCTGTTAGCAGGAACTATATCATGTGCATGTTCCTATGGAAAGGAAATTGCAAACAGAAGTAAGGCAGACATTCTGACTTCCACATTTATCTTTGAGGTGGGTATGTCACCATTGGCAAAAAATCAGGGCTTGCTGCCGGTGTCTGAAGTTACGAAAATCTGATAATGTACATTATGCTAAAGGAAAACAGATAAAACAACATGATCTTTAGACTCCAGGAAATAGGCCTCCCAACTGCAATTGAAAATACTGCATGTTTTTTATTTCCACTTCCATGTGCTGTGATACTGCCAATATTTTTTCCCATGAGTATGTCCTGGGTAGCTGGGATCTTCTGACATATGGATAGGAACGGGTAAATACATTTCTGTCACATTTTTCCATTGTTTCCCCATAAAGCAATATGTGGTGGGATTAACAACGAGTGGCTTTTTTCCTATTGTTTAATACTATTTTTTACAATAAATTCTGAAAAGCAGTCACTGCCTGTACGTTGGTCCTTTTGCCTGTTGGTCCCTGCAGTAAATAACGGTGCGAGTTTCCCACTCTGCAGGACTTGACTTGGAAATTTCACTCTGTTCTTATATTCATACTTTGAGGGGTACTTTCTAATCCTGAATCTCTTTTCTTTTTCTCCCTAACTTTATTCTGTGAAGTCTGAAAACTGGTTAGGATAGAAGCTTCATGTGATCCTTTTGAATTAAAAAACTGCAAAGGATTCAGATGACAAAAGGAGTTTATCGCTGGAATAAATCTGCAATGATACCCACATTTTTACATCTCTCCTTGTTTTTTCCTCTGCTCTTTTTCTGATGGGAGGAGGGGGAAGAAAGGAGAAGGATACTTATTAATAAGGAATGCTTTTGGTTTGTTGTTTTTTTTTTTTTTCTCCCAGAAATGTATGCATCTAGTATTTCAGTTAATGCAGGTAAGGGTATAGTCCTGTGTCTTTTGGCACAGCTAAATTTACTGCAAGTAATTGCATGTTGAGTGTATGTGTGTGAAGCGAAAGCAGATAGTTGCTAGAGGTATTGTGTGATATTAAACACAGGTCTGTCGTGTCTGCCCTAGCAGCTATCAGATGGAATTTTAAAATTTTTATGGCACAATTTTAAAAGGGATGAGATGAACTCCAGCATGTGACAGTGCTTGCCTGAGTGATGTTCTGCCTGTAGCCATGGAACAAGCACACAGTGGCCACCGCTGTAGTCAAACAGCTCCTGCTGTTGTACAGTCATTCATTATTTTAAAATTACAGATGTCTAAGAAGTGTACTTTTTTCTAGCAGTCTTTAGAGGTTCTTTCAAAAAGTACATATTGGTTCTAATGATGTTGAGATTTAATTTTTCTGTAAGGCTAGAGAAAACTTTGTAATGACAGACGTGATTTCTAAACTTCAGGCTGCCTGTCCACAAGCAAAAGCTGTGAATAATTCCTAATAGGGAGCAAAGTGTATGTGTGGTGTATTAAAACACCAGCACAGATGGGAAATAGCTAATAGCCTGCAAACCTCCTGCTCAAGGAAATATTTTCCCCAAAAAACAATTACACTGTAGCTATTTGAAAAGTGACAGACATTTATCAGCAAAACAAGCTGCTAAACAAGCAATGGCAATTTTCCCATTTCTTATCCCATTACTCTGTGGAGCTATTGATATGCTTGGTCTATGGCCAGAACAGGACTACGTCATAGCAGATGTTTTATGAGGGCAGCTCTGCGTGCTAAAAATCATCTGCCTTTCTAGAATCTCCTTTCTCAGAAATGATTTTTCTTTATGGGTTCACTTTTGTCCTGACTATTAATTTGCAGTGAGGAAAATAAACCCAACCACATTTCCAGAACTGCCAGAGAAGTTATGCAAGAGAAGCTTCCTGTTGACAGGACATGTATGTCTGTCTACTTAGAGTCCTGCTTACTTGGATTTTCAGTGAGTTTATTGAAAATCAAAAGCAAAAAAAATTAAAACAGGACCTTTTATAATATTTAGCATATTAGGTGCCTTATGGAATTCTATGGACCGGATTCTGGCACTGCCCTCAAAGAGTTTGCAATTTAAGAGTAGGCAAAAGAGCAGCCAAGACAAACAAAAGGAAGATGGTAGAAAGCGGGGGGAGATGAAGCGACAGGATATTTTACCAGAAGACTGTGTGTGGTAGTAGGTTGGTTTACCACTTCCCATTTCAGAAAAGAAACTTGTCAAAACCTCAGAAAGTCTGGAGTGTGACAGTAAAGGGTTAGTTGGGAAGGGCGAAGGCAGTGGAGAGGCAAAATGGAAGGAAGTGAGGTAGAGACAAAGGGGGGAAGAGTGGCAAGGAGTGGGACAGCATGGAGGAAGAGCAGGCTGAGCTGCAGGGCAGCGGGTGCACATGTGAGTAGGGTGGGACTGGGGAGGACGTGGGACAGGAAGACAGCCCTGCAAGAAGTTGGAAACAACACTTCGAAACCAGGTGACTCAGCTGTAAAAGAGACTTGGAGTTGACCGTAGGAACTGAATTTAAAATGACCACAAGGTCCCCAAAGCATCTGTCTATCCTTGGGTCATAAATAAGGGGAACTTGATTTTCTGAGCAGCTGAGAATCTGCGGGTCCTGCACTGAGCAGGGTTTGCAGGCTTCCAGCCGTGCCGTCACAAATCCACAACAAGCTCTCAGTTCCCACACCACCCAACTTCCCATGCACATTCCCTTCACTCCCGTATTGTGGTAGCCACAATCCTTGATGTGTGAACTACCACCACTTGCAGCTGTTAGAGACATGGTTAGATATAGTTTTTAACATAAAGGAATGCTTACGGTGACCACTTTTCCCCTGTCTGCTGTTTACATGTCCGTTTCGCTGTCACTGCTGCTTCAACCCCCTCTGTTTCTTCCCTTTCTTTACTTATCCCTTCTTAGGCTGTACCGTTCTTTTGAGCCATTGCCCACGTCCATCCCATGGGTCGGTCCTTTCCGTGTTTTGCTGGCATCCTGGGGTAAAACGTCTCCATGCAGGAAGAGGAATCAGTTGGTTTCTTGGGTAGGTTTGTCTACTTGCACCTCCAAATTTGGAAGCAGTGTTCTGGCTGTGAGGGGAGAGTCTGGTATTCCTGCACTCAAAAGGCCTGGTGCATGTGTCCTATGGCAGCCATGGTGCCGCGTGTCAGGATGGGTGGGTGGGCAGGTCTCGTTGCTTTTGCAGGTGAGCAAACCTTAGTTATTCTGAGGCTTGCAATCATCACGAGCCAAGGTAAATTGCCTACAAACATGAAAGAAGTTTCTTCTTCAGTTCTGAGGAAGGTTGTCTTTGAGGAGTATTATTTCCCACCAACTCTACCTCTTTTTACCTGACCCATTATCCCTTTCAAAGGCCTATTTGCAGAACGTAGCAGAAGATACTTGCCTATGACTTCTTCTGGAGCCAGTCGGTGCCTCCCTGAACGCTGGCCAAAAGTGATGTGATGGCTCCTTTCTCAGCTCCTCCCACAGGCCGGGCAGGCTGGCTCTGGTGTCCCTCCAGCCATCCAGGGGCTGAACTCCGAGCCTCCGCTATTGGATTTTGCAGACCAGTGACACGTGGGTTCATCCTCTTTTTTTTTCTAGTGGTGGTGTTTTCATGCCATGCAGATGTTTGCTCCTCCCAAAGAAAGAGGTGGTTGTGTAGGCTCTGCTCCTCCGCTGCCACAACAGGTCAGATGACTTCTTGAGCCCATCGTAAACTGTTTCTCAGCTACTGGTGCAGTGCAGGTTTCATGAAACGTCATCTATCTTTGGGCACTTCTCCCACAGCCCTGTGCTTTCCTGCAGGCTTGCAAGTCCCTTTTAATCCAGAAGGGTCCTACCACTTCTGTTGAATTCTTCTTCAAGGTCTTCTCCTCTCGTCTCCAGCAAGACGAGCTGACAAAACTGGTGTGGAAATAGCCCATTTTTTTGTTAAAATGAGCTTTTGCATGCTTGGGGACAGGAACCAGGTGGGCAAGGATGTGCTTGAACAGTCCTGGGTGTTTCAGTGTCATAGGAACATTGTTAAGCGCTGGCAGTCTCATTTTAGGACGGAGGGGGGGTTGTTTCTCCCCTTGCAGCAAGGACCATTGGTAGGTATGTTTTGCTTTGCGTACGTCACGCCTAAAGGGGAAGGTGATGGACAGGAGGTGCCAGGGCTGCGAAGGAAAATGAGTAAGGTGAAGTGGTGCAAGGTCGTACAGCAAATCAGTCAGGAGCCTGGAGTTAGGCTCGGCTCTTTCAATGTCCAGCCCCGCTTCCACTGCAGCGAACCTGAGCTCCTGCTGCTCTCCAGAGTCAGCCAAGGCAAGAAGCAGCTTTATGGGACTGAAACGCGGAGGCCACTCGCACACGCAGGTCTGTCGCCTGCCACGTGTGTGTGTGTGTGTGAGTGCCCAGCGGGCAGGTAACGGCGTTAGAAATGCTGATGCTGAACTTCCAGCTGGCCTTCCTAAAATCCCATTTTCTCAGTGGAACCAGTTTTCCCAACCCATTCCCCGTTTACTGAGCTGCGTGTGCGTTTGCACTGCTGCCACCCAGCCCGGAGGGACCCGCGCTCCCCTCCCGCCGGCAGCGCTCGGAGAGGGGCCCCGGCAGCCGGGCCCGCTGCGTGCCGACACCTCACGGTGCAAACCCTTTCCTTTGCTGTCTTCCCAGACCTTTCTTCCAGCCTTTTCAGCTCAGCTTTTACCCACGGTGGCTCCTAGTTGATCTGCTGTTGAAGAAACGTTGCTTTACGGGAGCAAAGCAGTAATTAGCAAATAATTTTGATTCTTACTTCTTAATTTGAGCTACCTGTGCAGTGTCCTACTGATTTGCAGTTACGGCGATGTTCCTAAATCACTTGGACTGATTTGGGATTCTTACCTCTCTATAAAAACTTTTATCGTCTATTAAATGTTGGGGTAGAGTTTGCCTGGGTCCTACTTTAAAATGTGTTGTATGGGGAAAGGGCAGCCATGGGCATCTGTGGCAAGAGACCAGTCTGTGACTAAATGGTAACGCTCATTGTAAAGAACATAAAAGGTTTAAACCCAACCTTAACAGGGCCTGTGCTCTACAGGAACTGATCAGGAAAAGCAGGGCAGCTTTAAGCTTTCAATTTATTTTCGATATATGCTATACTTCTAACTTCTCTGCGCCTGCCTTCTTACTAAAAGGATTCGTAGTTGTCAATTGCTAGGAAACGTATATTTGTTGTGCCACCTAGTGTCCAGCTCTAGAAATACTCCAAACAAGCGTTTGGGGGTTTTTCAGTCACAAGCTAGTTGTTGTTTTCTCTTTAAGTTCTTATAAGCACAGTTAGTGTTGCAGTGTAAACTTCATTTTTAGGCTTAGGTAGGCCTCTGATAGTAATAAATTACACTCAGCACCTTCTGCTATTTGGAAATTTTGGGAATAGCAGGGAATAGCATGTTTCTTTTATATCTCATCATATGTGTGTCTGGTGTTCTGAAGACGAATAAAAAGCCATGAGAAACTTTGGCTAGGCGTGTTCTTGCAGACTTGTGAATTATACAAATACTCTTATTTGAACTAGTATGTTTAAGAAGTACCAGTGCTAATAAGGATTTGTCGGCCTGAGTCCTAAATTCCTTAATTTATATTATAATCGTGCTACCCATACAAGAAAATGCAAGCCTTTTTTAGCTGTTGAACTCCTGGTATAAAACCAAACGCTTCTGCATGTGTGAATGTGCCTGCGTACTTCCCTGCAATGACTGTGGTTGCCACAGAAAACCCTCAGGTGGAAAGCACAAGTGGCTTCAAACCCACGAGGCTTTGTGCCTGTAGCATAAAAGAAGCGGCTGTGCTGCGCTCTGTGAACAGAATGGGGCCGGGGTTGCTGTTTAACCCCTGGGACACTGCCCAGTTGACGCTAAAGGTGAGCGGGTCCCTCTCGTTGCCCCCGCCTGGCAGCTCTCCCTTTGCCCTGTGCTGTCAGGGCTGCCTCAGGCCAGGAGAGCCCTGGCACGTGCCATAGCCGGGGCCATCATGAAACACCACGGTGGGCTTTTAAAGGGGATAACATAGCCTGAGTTGCTACTTGGGTTCCCCTGTGGAAAGGCATTGATACCGATCACTAACAAAATGGCATGAATAGACTTCACAAATGGTGGCACTGCCACCACGGAGACTTACGAGAGGTAATTCAAGGGTTATTTCAGGGCCCTTCTCCTACAGGGCCCATTCATTACTGAGTACCTTCCACAGGATACCCACCCTGGGACTGAAGAGCCACTGAAGAGCACACAGGTCTCCTGTTCTTACACCCACAGTTCCTGCTTGTCCTACACCCAACGCCAGGGTGGGGGGCTGGCACGCTGGAAACCATCGGGTAAGGCTGGTGTGTCTGGGCACATGGCTGCAGACATCTATTGCTACCCAGGCACTCTGCCATACAAAATTAGCCCTGTTTTACATTATATTGTCACAGTCATATCTGAGCATCTTTGGCTTTTTGTAGCTTAGCTGGGGGCCAGATACCCCATTAATGTAAACTGCTTTCTGGATTACAGCCACAGGAGGAAGGAGGTGCTAGTTTGTTTTAGAGCAGTTCCTTTGCCTGTGGAAGATCACAGGTTTTGGAGGGATTTCCGTCTTTTTCCACCACAGCTTAACAAAGACTGACATTTCGTATGAACCTCTGAATGTAATAGGACCCAACTTGCACTGTGTATAAAGGTAGGAGAGAGTTGGAGTCCTCTCAGTCTTTTGGATAAACCCAGGTGAGATTCCAGGTGGTGTCTTCAGTAAACACACTTTGAAATCCCGGACTCTGGCAGGAAAGTTAGTGGCAACCCTCACCTGCAGAAACTCAGCAGCTACATCCTGCAGCTCTGCCTCAGGTCAAAGCTCTCCCCGAAGTCATCAGAGGCTCTGAGCTGAACTTGATGCTCCCTCTGGGCAGCAGGAAAACCGGAGACAGGCAGCTACGAAGGTGTCTCCGCACCTCAGCAGCTTTTCCCTGGGCCATCTGTGGCCCTGCTTCTTTTCTGACTCTGGTCTCCTTTGCTTTGGGAATTGTATTTTGCTGTAGAGTGTGACCACGTGGGTTTGCTGACGCAGCATCTGAAAACCGAATAACTGGTATATAGGTACATACTTGTGGTTTTGCCTTATTTCCCTTCTCCCCTGCCCTGTGCACACACACGGAGCATACCTGTAAAGACATGGAAAAGGAGGTGAGCTGTGAGGTGAGAGTTTGCTCACAATGAGATATCCACTGTAGTAAAGACAACAGTTGAGTAAAAAAAAAGAAGAGCATTACGAGACTGCAGTGACAGGATGGGGAAACAGACGGAGTGTAGGTAGATGTGAAGCGATACACATAGAGAAAAATAATCTCTGTGTACCCTCTTCAAGATCAAAATATTGGGATTTTTTCCATGGAAACATCAACTCAATGCTTGTCAGCAAGCAAAAAAGCCAGTCAAATGTTAGGAATTATTAAGAAAGGACCAGAAGTAAAGATGAGGATATGCTGTATAAATGTCACTGTATGAACTCCTGAGTCACCTGCTTTTGAGTGCGACTCTGATCCCTCATCTCAAAGAGGATATAACAGAAGTGGGAAAAGTCCAGAGAAGGGCAGAAAGGGTGACCAAAGGTAGGGAATACTTTCTCTGTGAAAGGGAACTATGGAAGTCCAGTGAGCTGGAATCCTTCAACCTGGAGAAAAATGACATTAGGAGGGTATAATAGAGGTCTACAGAGTTATGTGTGCCATAAAGAAGGTGGATGTGGAGCTACCGTTCACCGTGTCTGCCAAGAGGAGAATTGGAGGCCATCAACTGCAGCTGGCCATAGCCAGGCTCGGAGCAAGCACCAGGAGCTGGTGCCTGGCGCGGTGGGTGGGGACCCGGGGAACCCCTCACCGTGGATGCTGTGTGTGCCAAAGCTGAAGCGGGCTCCAGGGGAGGCTGGGCAAGCACCTGGAGAGCGCGAGAGCCGCTGCAGGTTACTGACTCCAGAAACCAAACTGAGCTGAGGAAACCCCCGAGCCCCTTTCAGGCCCAGGCTCCGTTCAGGTGAGCGCTGCTTTCGGCTGGAGGGTCGCCCCTCTGGGATCTTTGCCCTCCCACCCCACCTGGGCGAGCGCTGCACAGCTGGGCAGCCCCTCCAGGGCCGAGCACAGCCACAGCAACAGGACCGTGCACAGCCAGGGGACAACAGCCTGTGCTCCGGGCCAGCTCCTGCCTCTGGTGATTTCCTCCTCCTTCCCAGGAGGGGGATGCAGGAGGTCTCCTGAGAGGTGTGTTTGTGTGGAGGCAGCCACAGACGTGGGGAGGGAGGATGCTGGCATAAACTGCTGTGCCCATACTTATGCTCCCCTGTGTTTCAGCACAGGAGAACAGAGTTTAAACAAGGTATCCCGGGTCATCGAAGCCAAGCTCTTTCTACCAGAGCCACATATGTCTTACGCCTTTCCCCTCAAGCTCCCCCAGCAAACCGGTTGGGTTCCTCACGCAGCGCTTGGGTCTGGGAAGAGGACAGGGTGAGGGTGGCCACAGCTCCTAAACACAGCAGGGCACGGCCCCCAGAAGCGGCGGGGATTTGGACCACAGATGTAGCAACGTGCAGGAGAGACCATTTGGGCACCTCAACACAAAGCTACGCTGGACGTGCTTCAGGAACAGCTCTACGGTGCAAATAGGACCATCCCGGCATCCCCCAGGCCTGACCCGAGCTCTCACCTCGCCACAAAACTCGCACCGCCTGAGCTAACACAGGTTTTGATGTCGATGTCCTTAAATTGTTTGTCTCTGTTTTTAACAGGCTTGTATTGATTTAGGTTAATTTAGTTACCCAAAAAAAGGGTTGTGCTGATCGCTCTAAATGGATTAAATAATGATTTTAGTTAAACTGATGGCAGGCTTGTGTGTAGACAGGGCCTGGAGCTTTGTAAGCTAATGACTTGGCAGTAATGCAATGAGTTTTTTTAGACAGCTGAGACCAAGCTGTTGTTTTAAATATAAGACCGTAAGTGTTACTGTTCTGGTAGATGGTCCCCAAACGTGATAATTTTCCACTAACTTGGGCTCCTTCTGAATCCTGGCAGATCTCTTTGCTAACTCTCGCTTTTCTGATAATAATTTGGCAAGTACTTTTACTCCAAATGGATTTTGGATTAAATCCAAATGTAAAACATGGAAAATTTCCATTTTTTGGCAAGATTTTCTAATTTTTGTTCACCTTCCCAGCCTGCTGAATTTCCCACATTTTTGGCAATGGAAAAAAGGTTTGTCCTTATTTTTTATAAAGATTCAGATAGAAAAAAAAATGCAAGTGAGCCCAGCTCCTGCCAACAGCAGGGACCTTTCCCCACAAGCGAGACCTGAGAGGAGGACAGGTCCCGAAGCAGCCACTGTTTAATTTCCTCACTCAGAAAAAAGCAAGAAGGAGATTAGCCCTTGGTCATTAAATCTTTCCTGCCTGTATCATCTCAACGGGAAGAAACCACTGTATCTGCCTAAAGTCTTTCCTGCCTGCCTCTGAACCAGCTGACTGAGCTTCTTCCAAGTGAATCTACCTTCACAGATCTTTTCTCTATCAAAGTGCAAATCCCATTCTGATTCATCTGCTTTCTCTGTTGATGTTTCTGTCTCCAGGTTGGGATTGAAATTTGAAGAGAACATGACTACAGACCGATGAGTCACTGAACCTTGGTTATCCTTGATTTGCAAGGAAGCCTACTGAGGTACTGAACAAGCCTTAGCTCAGAAATAAACAGTCCTGCAGGTAGGCTGTGATCCCTTCCTGTCTTAGGAAGGTTTATGGAACCAGAAGCAGAAAGCTGGTGGCAAGAATGAGAGGAGACTCCATGCCTCAGAGGACAGAGAGAACAGGAGGAAAGCAAATCTCAGGGCTACCAACAGGACAGCAATCAGAGACCAAGAACCTGAATTACCTAGAGAAATTAAGTACAGGGTAACCCAGTGTGCACTAAGACAAATTTTTGGCAAAGAGGTTTCTATACCACTAATGCATGTTGGATCCTGGACTGTTTCGGCAGAAATTGGATCCCAATAACCTGGAGCACATGTAGAGGTGAAGCTGTGGGAGAGGGGCAAGACACAATTCAGGCAAATCAGGGGTTAGAGCATTTCTGGAGGAGCTGGCTTACCCAGAAGGAGTAACAAACTGATTCTCTGTCCAAGACATAGGCCAAGAGATCAAGAGAATCAGCACCCTAAAAGCAAGTGGGTTGTGTGTGACCCAAACACAGCAGCTTGCTGGGGGTAGTAGTCAGTAACGGGGAGGGAAGGGTGAAAGCACAGTCACAAGGCAGTCCCACAGCCATAAACTTGCAGTCTGCTTGTAACTCTGTGGCAATAAGCATTGGGGAAGCCATCCCCATCTTCATTGAGCCAGAGCAAGCTGCCGGTGGATGAATGCCCTTTCGCCCCTCCTTCTAACCTGCAGCATGTCCCCAGCTGTTTGTGCAACCCCTGGGCCTGTGACCGCACTCATCCCTCTCACATACATCCTCGGTGCCCATGCCCAGGGTGTATCAGCATCTCAGGACCACTGGTGCATTGTCCTTATGGGAGGGAAAGGGAGCTGACACTGCTGCGCGCTTGGGATAAAGATACAGGAAAGCTGGGGCAAAGCAGGGCCCTGGATCCATGTGCCTTCCGGACCCCCATTCATTCCCATTCATCACCTGGGATTTAACATCCAGCCCCCATAAAGTAAACTTCCACCAGGAGCCAGGAGCTCTTCCCCATCTTGTACCTGGCTCTACAACCCACTGAGCAAGGCTCAGGGGCTGATCATTGAGACTTCTTATCCACAGTCTATTAAGGCCAGAGGCTTGGGGATAGAGATATTTGTCAAATAATAATGACTATACCATCTTCTCACCTCGAACACCTGAAATGTAGGTGAACAAGCCTTAACCAAAGTGACCAAAACATTTGCACAGAGCTGATGGGACAGCTCGACTAGGAATAAGGCCACTTATCCCCTCCTCCCATTTGCCATCAGGTGGTGTCTGAGAGCTCCTTCTGGGCAGCTCAAAGCTATTCCAGGCTCACAGCACAAAGCGCTGCCCATGAGGGATGCCCTGCCCTGGAACACAGCCCTCCCTGGGCTATGAGTCGTAAAATAAACTCGCAGATCAGAACAGCCGGCTTTGCTGTAAAAGACTACAAAGCTCACAATGAGCAGAAGAATATCCTACAAAATCCTTCTCCAGCCTTCCCCGAGCCTCTTCCATGAAACAATTAGTGGATGCTCTTGTTTTGAACTCCGTGACTCACTCCTGTAATTCAGTCGTGGCCTGTGATCACTCAGTCGCTTAATGCGGCGCAGGGAAACAGGCAATCTCTCCCTCCCTCAGCCTCTCGCTGTAGCTCTGCGGCACGTTACATGCAGCGCCATGCGACCGCAGTCTGGATGCTCGCATCCCAGATGTGCTGGCTCACCCTTCAGGCCACACTTCCTCACAGTATTACATGGTGATCAGGAAGGTTTCTCAAAGAGAAAATGCATCTCACTACCTTTTACAGTACTTTGTAATCCAGCTGCAAGTGCAGTCCTTTTAGCAATGGTCTTAGTAGTTATGTTGTGGCTTAAGGGCTCTACTGGGGTTGTATTTCTAAGTCGGTGTTTTCTGTGTGTGCATGAGCGTGCACGTGCGTATTTATGAAAACTCCGTTAAAGATAATAGACTCTATTAAAGCAATTACACTGGCTAATGTCTCCCACATTCTTTTTTATTAACCATATTTAACTTTGCCAGTCAGCAGTATATTTACTGTTATGAACTAGTAAGTGCTTTTTAATCCCTGGATTTGCAAAATATACACATTTGTGTAACTTTCCGAGTACGTGGTAGGTACGAAAGACATTTAACGATTAAACCAAAAGTGTTTCCAGAGATTCCCAGCACCCACAGAAAGTGTTTGGAGGCTTCTCTGTGCTTACCTTGCCTTGGTCATGCTGTGATAATTTTGGCAGCAGAGCAAGGAAAAAGCCCTCAATAATTTGCCAACTTTGTCACGTCTAAAAGAGAATGAAAACAGAAAACTGAAAAATTCCTCCTGCTGGTACCACACCTCAGAAACCCTGCCTCGTGTCCATTAAACAGTGCTGGATGCTTGTCAGGATGAAAAGACTATTTCATTGTCCATCTGCTGACTCCCAAGTGCTAAATTTCTGCTCTTAACACGAATGGCAGACGGGGCCGTTGCAGGAGTGGCCCGGACGGAGCAAGCTGCGGTGTCCCTCACGCAGGGCTCCCTCCAGCTGCTCCCTCGCAGCTGCTCCTTTGTCAGGGTTTGGGGGCGAGGGCTTCTCCACGTGATGCTCAGGCTTCTCGCTTGCCTGCTTTTGACTTCCCTCTGCTTGATCTCTTCCCTCAAACACTTTTTCTACCCTTAGTCTCTTTGCCGTTTCCCTTCAGCAGTTGCTTTCCCTCTCACCCCTCATCTTCATTTCTTTCCATTTCTTTCCCTTTTCCTCTTTTAGCTTCCCTATTTCTCTTGCTTTCTGCCGAACCACGCGCACCACCTTCTCCCTTTCCGATCATTTTCCCAAGGGCTGAATCACAGCAGCTGTGTTTGCGTGGCCAGTTGTATGGCCCCGAGTCATCTCCCCCAGCCTGGGGCGCGGAGCTGAGGAGGCTGATCTTCCTTGGCTCCCTCTGCAGTCACTGGGGAGAGACAGGAGCCTCCAGAAGGTGACTCAGTTTTTAAGGCTGTCAAAAGACCTTGTGAAGACTGATGTCCTGCCACGGTCTGTCTGTATGACAGACGAATATCCTAACTTACGGGCTCTGAATTGGGGGCCAAAAGTTATTTAGTACAAATCCTGCTTTTGCACAGTCTTTTGGCACGTGTCAGAGGGATGGGGAGCACAAACAGAGCATCTTCCCTCTAACCAACGTTGCTTTTCCAGGTGCCAGACTTCTGCCTGCACCCTGACGGTCAGCACAACAGCAGACTTGCTGTCAGAGCCTTGCAACAACTTCCCCACACCCCCCCCAAGTCCTGTCTCTGCGCTACAGACAAAGCATTTGGTCCAACTTCAATAAGCCAAGTGAGCATTTTTGCTCCTGTTCCTTTTTCGCTCTAAAAATAAGTATCATGTAAGGAATAAGGAAATAAAAGTGAAAAGGGAAGCAAAACTTTCATTCTCACCCAACCATTTAAAAGCAGGCGTCTGCACAGTTTCCACAGCTTTCGTTTCGCCGAGAGAATGTCTCCCAAGGGCTAACTTTAACATTTTGAATGGAGCCATGTTTAGCCTTTTCAATAGCAAATCACACAGGAACTATGAACCACAAATGCAGCCTTATCTCCATCCAGACATTTGTTCCCAAAGAGATTTTTCCAGTTCTCTATGATCAGACCAAGAAAATACAGGCAACATTATAACAACCCTCCCAGAGTTTCTCCGTAGGCACGCTCTATTGTACGTTGAGGTTGCTGACAAGCTGTTACATGGTAAAGGTCTATTTTCTATGTAGAAATCTGGTCCCACGATCTGCCTGTGAAATTTTGTCAATGGCTTTCCTAGGATTTCACCCCAGCCTGAATCACGGCTTTTACTGCTTGCTGATCCAGGAGTGCAAAAATCTGTCGAAGTCGCATGCCCCCTCCCCTTCCCTGTGCATCTCTGCCCTCCTTTCCCTTTTGAACTCTTGTGGGCGCAGGAGGGACGACTGCTGTCCCCAGGAAGGTCCCTTGTCCCTGGGGCAGGCTTGGCAGGACACTCTTCCCCACACTTATCTCTTCTGCGCAGGTCACTGGCAGAGGGAAAACTGGGTCCACGTCCACATGTTCTTTGGCCCAGAGAGCTCTTGGGAGCATTTTTGGTTAATTTTATTACTGACCGCAGGACATGATGTAACAGAAAAGTGTAATTATATGGCCTTGTGTCTGACCAAGGTGGCTGTTGTGGCGGTGGCTGCTACAGCTCGCTCTCGGCCCCTTGACTGCCATTCTGTGTGCAGCTGACCTGGTGGCTTTGATAATCAAATTTTTATTAGCCTGTCAAGTAAAATGCTGGCATTGAGCCACTGGCAAGTTGTAAAGCTGGCCAAATAATTGGAATAATAATTCACTCACATTGAATGTGGTCCATTTAAAGGTGGTGCTTATTTCCTGAATGGAAATTAATCTCTGCTAAGGATTTGGTTTAGATTAGTTCACTGCATGGTTTACTTGAGCCCTATAATTTTACTACTGATACGTAAAGTAGGTTCATAAATAGAGCAATAGAGCCTTGGCTGTGCTAGGAGATAGTGCTATGCACTAATGTAAATTATAAATGTAGAGTTAGAAAACCTAACAAGCCCAGCTGGCAAACTTCCATGTATTATCTCACAATAATTGCTTCCAGCCAGTAGACATTTTTTGTATAGCAGAAGACAGGTTATTTATATTATATATTTAGCCTAAAACTGTAATAACATCCTCTGGCAAAGGTATTATCTGATGGTGTCTGACATGGAACCAGCTTTCCTCTTTCCAGGCATTAACAAATGAAAATCTTTGTGTCATCTCATGGCATTTCCTGAATTGCAGAATAAAATGAGGAGGATTTTTAATTCATATAGTTTATTTCTTAAAAATTAAATCTATTTTCAACAACCAGGTTTCCCAGAATTGTTACGTGTGGTTTGTATCACCCGCCAGAGAAATATTTCCTTTATGATTCTAATCAGGCAGAAACAACAGTACCACTAGCAAGACTGGCTCTTGGCTTAGCAGAGTCAGAAAAATACCTGTGAACAAGCAAGGCGCGGGAAGGTCACAGAAGAGAATATGTTTTTTCCTGTTGCCTCAGAAATGCCTGGATGCCTGCTATGTTGCCCAACCACACATTCTCAGACAAGTACTACAGTAGTGAGGATGTGAAGTCAGCCATTAGGAAGACTACTAAGGGTACGTTTTAGAAATCTTAGGCAGAGACAAATCTTAGTGACGGGCCAGGCTCACTACTCAATGTAGCTGTTCCATCTGCTGGGGATGACAGAGAATGAGAAAGCAGGAGGATGGCACCTGGGCTTTATGAAGATATCTCAGGTGCTTTGCAGTCCTTCAGTAACTTGGGAGGACATCATGAATATTAAGGAATTGGTTGGCCTGAGTTGCCTTCTCCCTCCCCAGTCAGAGGTCTTGGCCAAGGAAGTCTCTGTTGGTGTTTGGGTTAGGTGACTATTGGGTCCTGGCACAACCCCAGAAGGTCAGGCTGTTCTAATGACAGGATCCTTCTCACTAAGCGAGACTAGCCTGACTCAGGGAACTCTAGGCAGGTTGGCTTAACCTCTGCCCTGGGCAAAGTCACTAAAAATAATGTAATTACTGGTAAAGAACCCAATCCGTTGTGAACTGAAGATGCTGATGTAATAAGTGCGGAAGGCATTAATGAAAACAAGCCTAGTCAGGCCTGAGACTCAGTATTCAGTTTTGATGAGAGCACAAGTTTGATGGATATAGACCATCATAAATGTAAGAGTTTTCTGTCAGTTATTTGAACAATTATCACACAAAAGTCTGATTTTTTAAAAAATAAAAGGTAGAACTATGTAAGATCAAAATATTCAATGGTATGAGACCTGGTGGATTGAAAAGGTACAGTTGTCGAAGGAGAACTGTTAAGGAATGGGAGTTACTGTAGTGAAGTCTGCATGGAGCAGTATAAGGCTTATTGCTGTTCAAGGTTTTTATCAAGACCTGAGAGTAAACATAACATTTCTGCTAAGAAATTGGATAGTGCAAACACTGGCCAGGTGGCAAATAATGATGGAGAGTCACCTAGAGTGGCCAGGATTGCTCAGGAGAGAGCCCATCCAGGCAAGTGATATCTTAATACAGTCCTAAGATACGTAGCTGAATTAGATATCTAAAAAGCAGGAATGCAGGCTGTACTTACAGGAGGTGAGTTTCAGAGGGCAAGCAGTGACTCTGAAATACTTTGGAGAGGTCCGAACAGAGAAGCAACTCAGTAGGAGTTCCCAGTGTGATGGGAGAAAAGATGTTGACTGTCTTTGGACACACAATTGGTGAGAAGTGGGTAGGGATCAAAAGCCCTACATGAAACTGTTGCTGGAATACAGCACAAACTGTTGCTGGAGTGTTCCCACTGAAAAAGAGCACTGAAGAATTTTCTGCCAGCACATCAAAGAGTCACAGAAATAATTCAAGAGCTGGAAAAAAAGGCCTTTCATCAGCTGCTGTAGAGTCCACTTTATTTAGTTTATTCAAAGGAAGAAGATATCAGCCTTCATCACCTAGGGTATAAACACTTATATTGGGGTAAAACCCCAGGGTGGGATTCAGTCGCCTAAACACAGTCACTTACAGCACGTTGGATGCTAGACGTGTTACTCCTCCTTTGGGCAGAGGGAAGGATGAGAGAAACTCTCAAGGCCCTGCCCAGTCCTGTGTCTGAGAGTCTGCTGGATAGCCACAGGCTCAGAGCTAGGCATGGTGCGCGCTCCCCGGACTAAGCGCTTCAGTCTTCCCGTGTCAGCGGGTTCCCCCAGCTGCTCTGCAAGCTCTGCAGGTAACAGATGAGTTGTTTTAACAGAGCAGCAAAATCCCCCTGCAATTACTGCTAACATTGCCACTTGCCATCAGAGGACAACCTGCAGTTCCTGATGTAGACTCCAAGGGCAGTCTCAGCACAAACATACATGGATCAAGTTGGATTTGAAGCCAGACTCCATCCTCCAGCTGAAGACCCAATGCACTGGGCTTCCAATCCCTGGACTGCGGTCCTGCCCTAGCGTCCCTTGGATTTCTGGCATGCAGTTCCCTGTCTGGCCGGGAACATGTGTCTTGAGTTGCTTTACTTATTTGCACTTTTAATATCTTGTATTTGTGCTTAATACATCATTTAAATACTCCTACACGTATAAGGTATATTGGCATGAACATGGGAAAAACAAATGCGGCAGGAGCTCGTTGCCAAAGCTACACATTCGAATGCTCTTCGTGGCTGGGAAGGTGAGCAGCTCTGAGGGGCCCCGTACAACCCAGGGCACTCGCCCGCTCGGCGTCCGCCGCTCCTTCAGGTGCTGCAGCCGTGCTGACCAGCTGTGGGCAAGTCACAGGATCATTCCTCAGCCAGCATCTTCCCCTGCATCACAGCACCAGGAGGTCACTTGATAGCACTGATGCAGTTAGCCAGGGACTGGCAGGAGCGTGGGAAAGCCAGCAAGAGCAGCCGTGTCCCAGTGCTGCAGGATGGGACAAGCTATTGCCACAGCACCATGGTGTGAGGTGTTTGTGAGGGACTCTGTGCCAGAGCCACTGTGACTGCCCAGAGCCCCTCTATGTGATCCTCTCAATCCACACAGGAAAATGGATGTATACAATGATCATCTTACGGGTAAGATTACATGTTAAAGGGGTAAGGTTTATTAAAATGAACGCTACAGCCAAATAATAAGAAGTTCAAATCCAAATACACGCATGCTGTGAAAAAAACCCATAATAATGACAGTACAATAGAAAATAATTCTGTATCCAGACGTAAAAAGATAAATGCAGGAACGGTTGTTTACTTAGTGGCTATATTGTAATGTTTAAATCCAAGTTTCCGACAAGCAGTAGATACTCAAGAGTGTGAGACAAATAAACTTGGGGCAATTTGGGATTTGGGGGGGTTAGTACAGTAAAAAGGATCGTTGCTGAAAAAATATGCTTATTCTGGTTTTTGAACCACCAGTGCTCCTGCTTTCGTTTCTCCCAGTTTTGTTCTTAGTTGATCTATTGCCTTAGAACTATGGCTGGTCCACACTACTATGAGTAAAGGTCCCTAAAATCCATTTTTAAAGCCTGGAGAACAGCAATACGAATCCTCAGCTTGTTTGCTAGCAATCAGGTGTCTCTAGGGAAACTAACTCTTTTCTTGGACTAATTTAAGTTTATAGGAAAGCATTCAGTCAAAATAAACATCCCAAGGCTTAACACTCTTGATTTGTATACCCACTGGATTAGGATTTCAAACCTTTTTGAATTATCTATAATATATAATTCTTAATCCCATAAATATTTTGAACTGAGTGGTAATGAGATATCAGCTTTACTCTTGTTTTGAAGTCTACCCTGACACCAGTTGAATCACTGTCTTTGGAACAGGATCAGAAAATGATGCCAGTAAAGTCGACCAGCTGCTCCTGGTACAGCTGTAGATGAACAACAAAAAAGATGATTCTGGAAAGTGAAATGTATTCACCTGTAACAACAATCACATTAAAGTCTCATCAGTTTCTTTCAGATTTGCATGAGTT
The DNA here is from genome assembly GCF_034638445.1 of Ciconia boyciana. Classification (NCBI taxonomy): domain Eukaryota; kingdom Metazoa; phylum Chordata; class Aves; order Ciconiiformes; family Ciconiidae; genus Ciconia; species Ciconia boyciana. The sequence goes on from NC_132936.1 coordinate 83,118,911, forward strand.
TGTTTTAAAAAGTTGTTTAAATTTTTTTAACAAAATCCTGGCTTAGCTGAAGTGTCTAGGAGATCTGTGGTTTAATAACTGGGACAGGAACTTCTACCTTTTGCATTAAGCACTCCAATTTATTTTATTTACTTACCTATTATGAAGATTACCTTTATGCTAATCATATCACAAAGCATGTTCCACAGTTATTGTAAGTACCCACAGAGTTAACTAAAGCACAATCAAATTTAGAACATCTCCTTTTGGATAGGGCATGATAGTATAGCTAAGCTAAGCACTGATTAGCTATAGCTAAGCTAAACTGTGCAAAAAAATTTTGCTTCAGTTCTGTGGATGAGCTAAAAATATATATACTTTAAAATTCTTTGCAGATTAACCCAAAATGCCCTTACTTTTACTGTTTTTTCATGGAAAACAATCCTTTGGGGATGAACTTCACCACTGAAAGTGAAATGAGTTCTTCTGGTTTTGGACATTTAAAGTGACAATGAAGCAAAAGTGGAAGAAAGTGTTAGTTTTCCCTGCAAAAGATGTTACTGAGAGGAAAGAAAAGGTGGTGAGCTGAGCCGTGAGGGTGTGCAGGTGAAAAGGAAGCAGCTCAGAGGCTGTGGCTCCAGCAGGACCAGGCAATGGAAAAGTATCGGCCAGGTTCTGGCTTGTGCAGAGGGCAGCAATGCGGGGAGCAGGAGCCCGTGGCCACAGCAAACCACTGAGCTGAGCTGCCATCTCCCAGCCTCCTGGCCAGCCATGGTTATCGTCATCCCTTGTCCTGAGTCTTCTGGTGAGACATGGCAGCTTGGCGGGGTGCCCTCCCTCCCCATGGGCACAGCCTCCATCTCACCCTGCTCTGCGGCAGCCCATGCTGCTGCTCTGCCCTAGCCACCCCTTCCTGGCCTCCCACCTCACTGCAGCTTCCCTAGTCCATGCTGAGGCCATGCTTCAAAAGGTGCCATGTAAATGGTTTTTAAAGTGCAGGAGAGATGATGAGAAGAATAGCTTGAGAAAATCCGTATTAGAACATGAGGACATGAGCATGATGGCTATTTACTCTTCTGCTCTGTGATAGATGCTGCGGTGCCACACGTGAGCCTAGCTTAAACAGATCAAGATGTCTTGATCCTGGGGAGATCAAAATAAGTAAGTCTAACATGCCTGGGCTTTCCTCATTTTTATGCTAGGCAAAACCTTTTTTTTCCTGAATTTGACTTGAATTTGCAAGTGGAGTTGGCTTCCCTTCAGTGGCAAGTTTTAGTGAATACGTTATTTACTACTGAAATAGAAAAGGTCTCTGGTGTAGCAGTGATTGGGTTGAGAGTAAAAAACAAAGATGAATGCAAGAAGAAGAAAAGCAGAGTTTGCAGCTGAGCTATGAGACGAGCTAGAGGTCGTAAGGGACAGAGCTACAGGAAATCTGTTCATGATGGCAGCAGGTGCAGGGGGGAGCTCTCATACACTGATGTCAATTGGAAGCGAAGGTACCACACAAAGAAGCAGCCATGTGTAGACAATGAGAAGCAGAGAGGCCAAGACAAGGAGTGGAAAAAAGAGGGGACAATTTTGAGCTGGCACGAGGGCTCAGGAAGTAGTTTGAGAAGGAAAGGCAGCGGCACTGCCTTCAGTACACAGGAGGGATTGTTAAAATTTGGTGGGATTTCTGATGCAGCATGTAATGCTGTAGTTTCACAGTTGCTTTCAACTGGAGAAAGGCTTTTGGTGAAAAAAAAAAAAGGGTTTAAATCCACAGCTGTTCCCAGTTTACTGCAGAGCCAGAGAAATGCTTTTGCCAGCACAAAGCAGGCAGTAGCATGGGAGAAGGGGAAGGAAGGTACAACTGGAGAAGTAGTGGAGGGAACAGGCAGGACCATTTCTTTTGGCAGCTGTGTCTGTATATGCCATTATAACGAAAATTGGAAATTAAGGAATAGCAAAACACTCCAACTCCCTCCTGTCTAATCTAAACCAGAAGATAGCCATAGAGCATGCCACATGTAATTTCTTGCACCATCCGCCTCACTCTAAACACCTAAGTACTGCCCACAAGTGCATGAGGGCACACTGCAGGTGGGTAGATTTGTTTGCAAGCTCTGGATGTCTCGCCATGTCATTTGGATCAGACCTTCCATGAAGGGCAGAACTCAAACAGCATTAAAACCCAAGAATACTATTCTCACCTACTAGTATTTGCTTCAGAAGTCTATCTGCTTCCTGCCCCTTTTTCTCCAGGTATGCTCAAAGTCCTCTGTAGAAACTATCTGCGATATCCCTCCAACTCCTTTCCAACAGTCTGACAATTCAACGAGGGTGATTGTCCAAAAGCAGCTCCTCTCTTGATAAAGGAACAGATTGCCATGTTCAATATATATATATACACACACATATATATACACACATGCACTTATTCACACATGCTGCTGATTATCTACCGAGGTAATGAATTACAGTCTGCTGAGTATTCCATTGCTGTGGGACTTTTTTGTTAAATATACACACTGATGTGAGTACACATGACATAAGGCAAAGTCACCTGAAGCAGAAGCATTGAAGTTTGGGATAAACTTTAACTCTTGGAGTAGATTCAGAGCAAGCGCAAAGAACCCATTAATGGAGCTTCTTTCTGAGTACAGATAATGCCGTGCTTCTTTCGAATATTAGTTTAGAGAACAGTTTACCTTTTGGTAGCTTTGGACTGATTAGTGTCTCTAGAACCTCTGCCATTCAGCATATAAGCAGCTGCGACAAGTCTGCTGCTGCTGCTGAGTTATTTGAGGTAGCGTGAACAAGGGCTGGCTGCACAGAACTGCAGAAGGACCTTCTGAGGCTGAATGACTGGACAATCCACAACCAGAGGTAATTCACTGTGTGTAAACTGAATTGGCACCTACCGGTAAGAACTATCCTAGCCTCTCACATAAGATGAATAGCTTTGAGATGATCACTGCCACTGAGAAGGAAACTAGGCTTAGTTACATATCAGAAAATATCAGCTAAGTGTGTGGCAGCAGTCAGAAAAAAACCCAAATCAAATGTTACAGACTACTGGTAAAGGAACACAGAACACAACAGTAAACATGAAGAGGCCACCGTAGAAATCCACAGAAATCCTGCACCCTTACTTAGTCCCCTCATCCGAAAGAAACAGAAATAGAAAAAATTTAGAGAGGGCAACAAAGATAATCAAAGGTTTGGAGCAGCTTCTGTACAAGGCCAGTCTGAGTAGCTTAGCACCGCGCAGTTTGGGGAAGGGATCACATGATGTGATAACACATATGGAAATCATCAGAGGCATGGACACATTGGGAAAAATCTCTGTTTCTTCAAGCATAAAAATCTGGCAGTTCTCAAAGGCAGCGAGCCATAGCCAGGCTCGGAGCAAGCACCAGGAGCTGGTGCCTGGCGCAGTGGGTGGGGACCCGGGGAACCCCTCACCGTGGATGCTGTGTGTGCCAAAGCTGAAGCGGGCTCCAGGGGAGGCTGGGCAAGCACCTGGAGAGCGCGAGAGCCGCTGCAGGTTACTGACTCCAGAAACCAAACTGAGCTGAGGAAACCCCCGAGCTGACATTGGGCAGAGGGTGGGAGAGTCCAAAGAGGAAGCGTTGTGCGTGCTGCCTTGTTCCTACTCTTGCGAGGTAACTGCCCCGGGTCTGAGTTGGAGGGAAGGCTGTGCTGGATGGGCCCTTTGTCTGCACCACTACAGCTGCCCTTTGATAACAGATTTCTCTCTGACCGATGGAAGCTAGCACTGACTTCATCGGAATCAGATGCACTACAGCAGGGCTGAAGGAAGAAGGAGAAGGATGCGTGGCTATTTTTGGCATGTGAGGCACAGCGGCTCTCTGTCTTCTCTCACAAGTCAGGAAGGGCATGGACTGGAATATGAGGTCAAAACTCCCTTAGCGCGTCCTGTATGTCTTAATAAATGGACTGAAACCTGGGAACATCAGTAAGCTGTCAGTTTTTAGATAAAACTGGGCTTTTTTTTAGCAACTTTTCTGAATGTCATGACAACTTCCTGGTGCACAGGATGGTATTTTTAACTTCTAATAGCATTTGCTGTACCTGAGAGGGCAAAAGCATTTTTGAAGACTAGGATGGACAGAGGTAATCTTGAAAAATGCTGATTCTCTGTACATGGCTAATGTAGTGGATATGATGATCCATGATTGAAGCAGGTACTACTTTAGCAAAGTTGATACAAAGCTGTAGTCAGTGGACAGTCATAAGCGTATATAAAGCTTCTAATTATGGGTATCAATAGAAATAAAACTGACTGTCAGTAGAGAAATGCTAGGGATAGCATGAAATACTAGGTAATGCATGTGTTAACTAGGGAGGAGAAGATACATGGGAAATGTTGGGGGACTAGAATTATCTACAGCACAAAATAGGGGCGGGGCTTTTAGCAGAAATTCATGTTGTTGCCATGATATGTAAGTTCAAGGGGAAAGCCTCAGAAAAATTACAGTGATCTTGGAAAAAGGACTTGAAATGATTTGCTGTATATTGTTGTGGGTTAACCCAGTAGGCAGCTAAGCCCCACACAGCTGCTCACTCACCCCCCTCAGTGGGATGGGGAAAAAATGAGAAAACTCATGGGTTGAGATGAAGACAGTTTAACAGGGAAAGCAAAAGCTGCATGCACAAGCAAAGCAAAGCAAGGAATTCATTCACTACTTCCCATCAGCAGGCAGGTGTTCAGCCATCTCCAGGAAAGCAGGGCTCCATCATGTGTAACGGTTACTTGGGAAGACAAACGCCATAACTTTGAACATCCCCCCTTTTTCCTTCTTTTCCCCGACCTTTACTGCAGTGCACAGTGTCATATGGTGTGGAATATCCCTTTGGTCAGTTGGGGTCAGCTGTCCCGGCTGTGTCCCCTCCCAGCTTCTTGCGCACCCCCAGCCTACTTGCTGGTGGGGTGGGGTGAGAGGCAGAAAAGGCCTTGACTCTGTGTAAGCACTGCTCAGCAGTAACTAAAACATCCCTGTGTTATCAACGCTGTTTTGGTCACAAATCCAAAATGCGGCACCACATGAGCTGCTATGAAGAAAATTGCCTCTATCCCAGCCAAAACTCATACCTATATATAAATGATAGCACCTTGCAACAAAATGCAAAAGCTGTTTGACATCAAGAGATGTGAAGCCATACAAAAGTAATGAAAATACATAGGGAGCAGAGGCTGATTCCACGTTTAAGCTTCAGAAAGGCAATGAATACCAAACTATCTAATTGTATGCATGCCTTGCTGAATTCAGCGCGTATCTGACACGTGAGGCAGTGCCGGAGAAGGGCCCGTGAACAGTCACCTGATGGCTGTAAGACCCAAGCAATGCACAGTATGGCTACATTTGGAAACTAATCGTTTCCCAATAGTGTATTTGGCATATATATTTAGTATAGCCATATCCCCACGATGCTGGGACTGCAGCTCCCCAGGACGTGCGGGAGGGAGGCTGTACGCCTCTGTATGTGTGGCAGAGGTGGCTCATCTGGTGCGCTGGTCCCTTCAGGCTGATGCAGATGGGGACTGGGACAGCAGCCGCCTTGCCTTCCCTCCTAACTTAACGCCGGTGTCCTGCAGACCTGGGGGAAGAGAGAGCGGACCGCCTTAGACCACCGCACGGGCAGGGACCCGCCTTGACCTGAAGGACCCTTGCTCTCTGGGCCTGTGCACGGCTCCACGCCCGGGCCTCTGCGCTGAGGACAGCCCTCACGGCACCGCTCCTCCCGCCCCGCCGTGACCCTCAACACCCTCCAACGCCGGGCCCGCCTGCGGCCCTCTACCCTCCCCGGGGCGGTGGAGCCGCCCTGCGGCCCGCCCCCGGTTGGGAGTGGCCGGCGCCACCGCCGCTTTCCGCCCCGGTGAGGCGGGGGGGGAAGGCCGGGATGTGGCGGCCGCAGCCCCGGCCGGGCGGTACCGACAGGCGGCGCCGCGGCGGCGGGGGGGAGGCGGCGAGCTCAGGTGAGCGGGGGGCGGCCTGCGGGCCCGGCGGCTGCTGAGGGGGAGGGCGGCCAGGGCCGGCCCGGGCCGGCGGCGTGAGGGGGGGAGAGGGAGGGGGGTAACGGCGGTAACCCGCCGTTACCCCCCTCCCTCTCCCCCCCTCACGCCGCCGGCCCGGCGGGGCAGGTGCCCGGCCGGAGAGCTGGAACGGCTGCGAGGCGCCGAGGGAAGCCGTGAACGAGTAGGGGGCGTGGGAGAGCGAAGCTGAGCCCTAACGGGGCCGGGGCCGGCAGCGCTTCTCCCGGCTGGAGGGGCCGAGCGGCTCGGCTGGACGCTGCCGTCATGCGGGGGGGGGGCCGGCAGCTCGGGATGCGGGGAGTCATGGGCTTTTAGGGTGAAAAAAATTCCATTCCTAGGGTGAAAAAAAGCCCTTTTAGGGCTTTTAGGTGAAAAAAGAAAAGGATCTTTCATTTCGCAGGCTGAAAGTTTTGGGGTTTTTAATTTTTTTTTTAAGTTCCCGGTGATGTTAGCATTTATTTCACAGTAAATGTAGTCTAGGAAACCGTGTTACAACACTGAAATAACAGTATTATTATTATTTTTTTTTTTTAAACTCAAAAAATCCTCTAATTTCACCTCTGCCAGTGTGGAAGCAGTTATACTGATACAAAGATGTGTAATTTTTTTTCTTTTTCTAAATAACCAACTGCAACGAGGGAAGTAATGGTACTCTTAGAAAAGTCACCCATATAGTATCTCTAAACTTGGTTTAAAGGAAGCAAAAGGAAACTGCCATCTTAATGGAGAAGCGGTGTGTATATACTTTTACGAATAGCTGAGTTTTTTAAAGGGCCGTGACCTCTAGTGTGGATGAGCTGCCCTCCTCCTCCTCCGCCCTGAGAGCAGCAGCCATCAACCGGCCGAGTTAGGGCTTCCCGCGTTACCGACACTGGTGCTAGCGAATGGCTGGAGCCGTGGGGAAATTCTGGAAAAAAACACTTCACCTTTCCCAGGAGAGCTGGGGAAGAAAGGCATGTCACTCACCGAGTGCGTCTGCTGCCTTTTGGGTTGTTTGGGGTATACGGTTCTCCGAGCTCCATTAGTCCAGCAAGACTTTCTGCAAACACTTCAGTTGCCCTTGCCAACGTTTCAATAGAAAACAGCTCATTCATGTTTTGATAATCCACGCTAATCTTTGTGTACAAGTACTTGAGTAACTTTTTGCTATGCTTCTGAATAGTGATTGAAGAGCTCTGCAGTGAAGTGCTTTTAAGCTTTTACAAAATACACTGTGGACCATATACCAGCAAGTGCTACTGGTAATTAAAAGTAAGTGAGAGTTTTCAAAGAAATGAACAAAGTATACTGGGATGCATTATCTCCGGTTTTGTCCTTTTGTATTTGTTCATTTACTTGCTAATTTGCAGTTGGCCTTACAGTAACTCATGAAAATGGGAGAAGTTCTACTTTATTAAACTTTTCTTATTGTTTAAATACGAAGTCCCTTTCATTATGTTGTATGGGTATTCCCCCATCTCATTGCTGAAGTTAAAGTTGTTGTGGTTCCTTCTAGGAAGGCGTTGACAGTGGTTTTCCAGTTGAAGCTACAGTAGATTTTTACTATTGATAGGGCTTTTAGGCACTTACGAAACTGAAAAGTAGGGATGTTTAAAATAAATATGTGATTTAAAAAGAAAAAAGCTGAATTTAGAGGTTTGTGGTTACTTAAAATGTTCTGGTTATGGTGGGTTGAGGGAATGTAAACAAACCCCTAAATGCTTCTGAACAGTGTTTTTTACACTTGAGATTAAGACCATGTCCAACTATGTATTTTTTTCTTACTTCCCAGTGCTTATACTATCAAAGTTATCAATTTTTTGTGTAGTTCTTGGAGATGGGGCAGTGAAAATAACCTGTTCTCATACACGATACTGATGATTACAGTGCAGCAGCACTCTGAAGAGCAGTCAGAGGCAAGTATTGTATTGCGGCTGGCTTCCTCCCTCTTTAAATTTAGATAAATCAGCCTTTGTTCTCTTCGGTGAAGTGAAGTCAAAAGTTTGGGCCTAAGCTGCTGCTGCTGGAATTGTACTGGGGCCGTGTAAGCAAAGAGGATTTATTAGCACCAGGATAAATTAATTGTGATGAACAGGAAGACAGAAAGCATTGCAAACAATGTTTTGTACTCACAAAAGTGAAAACCCTAAAGGTTAATTCTGACTTTGTTCACAAATTAGGCACACTCTGTTAGGCTTTTTTTGCTCAGCGTAACTTGGGCCTCTGACAGCTACTGAATCACCTGACCTTTCAAATGAGATTTACTGGAGTGTGTAACTCCTCCCGAGTGCTCGTCGGGAGTTATGATTTTTTTCATTTTAGCATTTGGTTTCCTCGAGCAAACCTTCCTTCTAATTGAGCTACAGACAGGCTGCGGCCTTTTCTGGTTTCAGCCGTAATGCATATTAGCGACTCCTGTGGAAAGGGGTTTTCTTGCCTCCTTCAGAGTATCAGCCTCAAAAATGAACCAAAAGGAACCTGTGGAGTTGCCATAGTGAGTTCCAAGTTCATCCTTAGCATCTTGTGTCTTTTTCCAGAGAGCGGCCCTTTCATGCTGTGTCACTTAGATTAGGATTGAGCCTGGGTTATGTTGTAATACTGTTCAATACTTTTGAAGGAAGAGTGCTGCAAAACCCTTATGTATTTGGGATGAATGTGCCCTTTGTAAATCAGCAGTCACTCGAGGAAAAACTTGGCCCTCTGGCACTGAACAAAGGGTACTGTGCCTATGTTAAGCATGGTAGTACCCTTATTTGGAGGTGTTTACTTAATTCTGTGTAATGTTAACTATTTAACACTCCATTTAATTTTCTTTTTTCTTCCCTTCTAGCATATAGGCACAGATTCCATTAACTGCTCACCTGAAAAATGCTTTCAGGGAGAAATGTTTCTTTATCAAGCCTCCTAGCTACTGCTGCTGTGGAAGCTGAGATCCCCTATCGACGTACTTTGTTTGTTAAACATGAGTTTTCTGTATGGAAATTGAATTAGCTATTGATGTGGAGTTACTTCCCTATTTATTGATGCTGAGAATGTAAAGTGGCTTAATGACTAATCTGAAGTCTGCAGACAGAGTGGTGAGATCATGTGCTTGCCTCAAGTAGGGTTTCTTTGTTCAACAGAATTCCTTTGGGGCACGCAGAATTTGGATTCTGCCTCCCCTTTGTATGTACTGTACAATGCTGCTCTCTCTGTTTCAGACCCTCCTTCATCTTATAGCCATGCTTCCTTCCAGTACATACATCTCTTATTATCTCTGTGTGAAAAATTACTAATTGGGACCCTTCTGCCTAATGGGTATGATCGGTGGCACTTTCTATTCTTTCCTACCCCCTCCTCCCTTTCCTTCCTCTCTTGCTGCCTTACAAATAGGTGTGTTAGTTGTGTGACCCTGGTGTCAGAGTAAATTGTCTAGTTACTATGCTCTTTTTGACTTCTGTTGGTATGTTTATTTGTAACATTTAGTGTAAAAACATAAAAAACATTTTTTTACAAGTGTAAAAACATTACCTTGAAAAGTAAATGTTTACTACATAAACAGCTGTGTACTTGGAAGTGGGGAGGGAAAGTGGAAAATGCATTTTCTTAATAGTGCTTAGCTAGCTCCTTTTGTTTCAAAGGTGTATGCATTATGTGTACGTACAGATCGGATCAAACAGCACCTGAGTCAGAACTGCAAATATAACGGTAATTTACTAAACACAGTGTATGTATGCTGAGACGATAAAATCTCCTTGGAAAAGAGCTTTGTGGGAGAAGTGGCTGCTTGAAACTAAGAGCAGAATGAATGTTATATGTGTGAACTTTCCCTGTTCTCTGCAATGGCAGAAGAGTTGGTTGTTTGGAGGGGTTTAGCAGGCTCTGGTTGAAAGGTTTCTTGTGCTGGGCTGAGAGGTCAGTGGGGCAGAAAACCATTACAGAGGAAAATCTCTTAGTAGAGCAACTTTAAGGCAACCTGTGGAGCGAAAAGTCAAGAGGTTGATAGTGAGTATTGTAAAACTAAGTAAGAATGAAAGGTTTAGTATCTGTGGGAGAAGCAAGAACTGGGAGTTGGTATTGTTAGATTTTGCTGAATTGTTTTGCAGGTCTCCAGATCTGTGTAAGGTGAGGCATGTGGCATCGGTGTAGCTTTTCGAGACCTTGCTAAATTCTGCATAATAATAATAGTGGAAAAGTAAAGGCAAATGATAATGACGCTGTCAGTGTGCCTGTAGATAATGAAGTTTGACAATGGCTTCACAACTTTGCTGATTGATGGGGTGAGCAGAGTAGTCCCTAGCTCAGCTCATCTAGCTGGCCCCACTTTGAATTTAGATCTCCAGTCAGGCCTTTGGGTCTGAAAAGTATGTTTTGAACACTGTAGGAACCCATTCTCAGGGTCTCCTTGTTTTGTTTTTGGAAAACCATAAGGTCTCCAGAGAGCTTGGGAAGTGGGAGGACAGTTTTTTCCTGCTAGTAAGCTGCTTCCTTGCTGTTTTAGCAGGATACTGAAAGTATTTTGTTTCCCATCTTTAATGATATGATGGTAAGTATCCTTTCCACTGACATATCAGCTTAGATCTATGGTTTATCAATACTGCAGATATACAGGCGCCTGGAATGGTGCTGGTGGAGACTACTTGCAAGGCCAAATGCTTATAGACACAGGCTTTTTTCTTATGTTATGGCTACCTAATTCTTGTGGTCTGGTTGTTCCCCTTCCCACACACACAAATGTTTTACTTCAGGGAAACATCCTGAGGTTCCAAGGAAGGAGCATGACCGAGCCTGTTCGGTGTGGTAAATCCAGGCAGTCTCAGCTCCATAAAATATCTGACTTTTTGTTGTGAGGGCTAAGCTGAGCCTATCAGGAAGGGCTTGTTTTCCTCTGTTGTTGAAGAGCATAGCTTTGGGGATAAGAGCTTTCCCTTCTCTGTTAGGGTTTTGGTTACTGAGGTTGAATTTCATGTGCTGGGCGAAGGTCCAGGTGCTTCCTGTTGCTAATGGCCCATGGAGACCCAGGTGATGGGGGAATAGGCAGCACAGCTGTTTGCTGGGGCTTGGCTGTTCCCATTTCTAGAGCAGTGCATTAACCTGTCAGTATTTGCACTAATACCTCAGGCTGTGATCAGTGGGACTGAGCTGTGGATGCGTTGTGTTCCCTGCTCCTCCCTTGAAAAGCAATAGGCATAGCAATCTCAGGAGAGCAGGACAGACAACTGCTGAGTTTGACCATCTTTTGCATTGCTGTAGCTGGATTTCCTTGATTTTAACATCTTTGTGGTTGCTGTGCTCCTAGCAGAAGTGACAAGGAAGGGGTGCCTACATCTACGCATCAGTAGCGGTGTGGGGTCTCAGGGGCATGAGATGCTCTTGGACACCCAGGCTATACTGTTGCTGCAGTGGGGCAGCACTGTTTTGGCAGGGCACCGTGCTGAAACTTTGCTCCCATCCTGCCAAAGCCCTCGGTTAGGAGAGCAGTACGTTTTTATTTGCTTAGAGCAATGAAAATCTTGAGACCCTCTTGTTGAAATTGTATGAGAAGGGCCTGGCTGCCCAGTGCAGCTGTTCCTCTGTGTGGTTTTGCTCCTTTGTGTCAAACTAGTTAATAATCAATAGGTATTTCATTTCCTCTTTCCCTGGGAAATCTGAACGTGGTTGTGGCAAGACGGCTGCTGTAGTGTTCCCATGCTTGTGGTCTGCCAGGGTCTTGTACAGACTTGGCCATGAGAAGGGCTGCTCCAGTTAATGGTTCCCTCTGAGCAGGGCACCAAGGCTGGCTGCCTGCTTCCTGTGAGAATGAAGATGGGGATGGGGGGGGAATCTTGCTTGTCAGGGGGTCTCGGGTTGCTGTAAGGTAAGAAAAGACCAGGTCCCGCTTCTTCTGTTGTGTGCAGTGAGCACTAGCAGTAGGGTGTTTGTTCTTTTAGCAGATTGGGAATTTTCCTTCTACGGCGCCAGCTTTTGTCAATGACAGAATTTTCCGTGGGATCATCTGCTCCAGTGCCAAGTTAGGAACCAGTTCATGTTAGCTGAGGAGATGTTCTCTGCCTGCCTTGAGTATAGGTATGATGCTTAGTTTTTTGGAAGTACATTTGTTGTTCTTTCCTGTATGAAGTAGGACTGGGAACTAATATCCAGTATTACTGTTTTGGGAAGAACAGTCCGTAGGACTTCTGATCGCCCTTTGTGAAATCTGCTGGCTTGCCCTGTTGTTCTTCAGGGCCTTTAGTTTATCCCTTAGAGCGCGGCTGGTAAGGTTTTTCATCTTTGCTCGGTTGAATAGGCTGCGTATATTCATGCCATTCACTTTCCAAATCAATTTCATATAATTTTAAAATAATTTAGCTTTGTTATAACTAGTGATAACAGTGTGTAGCAACACTTTTACTGTGTTTCTGGTGAGCTTGGTGTGGCACTGAATTTCTTGATGAGGGTCCAGACCTTTCTACTGGATCTGGACACACACACTTCTTATGTTACTGCTTTCTGTGCTGCCAGGTCTTACTGGAATTCTGTGTGCTTTGCCTAGACATTAAGTTGGAAGCCTAGGTGTTAAGTATGGCCGTAGCAAGTTCAGAGTGGCTGTAGTTTTAATATTGAAAGGCCAGTATGACTGTTCAGTGCAAGCCGTATGAGAAGTACATGGGGTTGCTGTCTGTCTTCCAGGTCTCTTAGGAGCAGTTGGTCTACATGTTAGCTGCCTGAAAAAGATCTCCAATGACTTGAAAATCATGATATAAAATGTGAGAGAAATTTTAAATGGAGGATTACAATACAGGAAGCTAAGTAGGGAATAATAGTAGTAATAATAATAAAAACCCAAACGGACCAGGTAAAGACAATGCAGAGGACAGCTTAAGGCCATTCTAAGGAATTCTGTGTAGCTGCCTGTGTATGTATTTTAAACACCAACATTGCAAAGCAGTGGAAGAAAAAAGAGACCAGCCCCAGAAATCCCTCCGATTCTAAATAAAACCAAAAAAGAGGAGATACAGCAATAACTGTATTTGTGCACTCAGTTATATAGAACATATACATCTGTGGCACGGTTATGGCTGCCTGATACAGCTGTGTGGCAGAGTATTCAGGCTTGCCTTTTTCTGTGCCCATGTTATTATTAGACTTCATGGACTGGATAGGGTAGAGGCAGTATTCCCTGGGCAGAGGTGGTCTTCCTCCTTGCCTTGCCAGGAAATTTGTGTGAGAGGCAGATTTTGTTGCAGCTGTCAGAGGTGATGTTAGATTTTTTTTTTTTTGTGTGTGTGTGTAATGCCCTTGGCACCATTTAAGGGATTAAGTTTTTGAAAGGGAAGAGTCTTCAGACAGTTACAGTCTAGCAGATGGCTCCATCTTGTTCTCCAATTGGCAAGCAGCCTAGGAAAAGGTATCAAAATAATTTTTAATATAGCAAACTGAGTAATGCCTTGAGAGAAATGCTCTCCAATGTTTATACAGCCAATAAAAAAACCTCAGTAATAAACATTTTGTGAAATAACTGCAGTAGATCAAAGTGACATTTAAGTGATGCTCATGAGCATCATTTAATCACCAGCTAACTACTAAAGGTCTGCTGCTGTGGAACAGTTGGAGTTCCTGTGTTGTTATGCCTTACTGTGGCTGTCTTGCTTAAGGCACTGACCGTCATTGAAGCTTGTGACTTCTCTGTGTGTGTGTGTGTATGCTTAAATGCTGGTTGAGAACCTATTTATTTCAAGTAATGAACTTTATTCTTAATTTTGTTCATATTGTTCATAGAAAGTCAGCTGTTTCCAGCTTCCAGGATGTGATGAAACTATTATTTACTAACTTCCTTGTGACTCCTTTGTGGAGTTAAATCTGATAAATTGCTTTCTCGCAAAGTTGGATGCATCTTCACAGGTGAAACTCTTGAACTTTTGTTGTGTGTATAGATAACTAGTGGAATACTGCAAATCCTGAGACTTGTATTTAAAGCTTACAGGTATGATAGGATAGTTCAGGTTGGAGGGCACCTCAGGAGGTCTCTGGTCCACCTCCCGGCTCAAAGCAGGGCTGACTGAGGCTGGACCAGGTTGCTCAGGGCTTTATCCTGTTGGGTCTTGAATACCTCCAAGGACCGCACAGCCTCTCTGGGCAGCCTGCTCCACTGCTTGGCTGCCTTCAGGGTGAAAAAGTTTCTCTTCATATCCAGTCTGAACCTCTCTTGTTTCGAGTTATGCCCATCTCTTTCGTGTCCTACCCCTGTGTGCTGCGGTGTATGTGTTGCTGTTCCCCTTACTATTAGTATGTAGCATCTTAAGAACATTGTTGCTAGTAGAGGGTAATCAGATGCCATTTATAACATCTTTAAAAGTTTTAGAGTAGCACACTTGGCATTCTTTGATTTACTTTCCTTCCTATAGCATAAAATAGCACTGAAATTTACTGTTCCTGCAAATATATCTTTATACCCAAAGAGGGCATTCTAACCTTAAAGATGCCCTTAGTTCTGCCTTCATGGCTTTCTCTGGTACAGAAGTCCTTGCTTATGACTCAGACTTTAAGGTAATTTAAGTTTAAGACATTTCATATGTTTTTGTTCGGTAAAGCACTGTGACGCTTTTATTGTACAGAAATGAAAATCCATGTATCTTCTCAGTATCTCTCTCAGTTTTATTGGCATCTCTTTGGTTTTGTAAGGCTGTTCATGCAGGATTTTCCTGCTCGCTGAGGGTTGGAGAGAGAGGATGCTTTTTAGGTTGTGCAACTTTTGCAAGTACCTTCAAAATACTGTGAGTTTTCCTTTCCCCATAGTCAGTAGAGGCTTTAAAAGGCTTCCAGCTTAAAGGTAGCACTCTTTCACTTGGGAATTAAAGGACCCTGTCAGTGAACTTCTTCTGTGTGTGGATTATCCTAGCAGACTTGACATAAATATTTTATAAGTATACTTTCCAGTATCAGATTTGTGGATTAGTATAGGCTTGTTTAGATTTGGAGTACAAAAAAGTAGGCAGGCACCAAGTCATATTGTAGATAAGTTAAGGAGTCATCTAAATGTGATGATTGTATTTGCTTCAAATTTCTGGTGAAAATGTAAGTTAAAACTGAAGTTTCCAGTGAAACTTCACTGTACAGAATCCCGCATGGAATAGCATTATTGCAGGATCTGCTTTGGGGGGGACCCATGACTGCAAGGTTTGATAGTTTTGAGAATATTAAGATGAAATTCTAACTAAATGCTGCTTTTTAAATCTCCAGTCTTTTCAATTAAGACAGGAGTTGTAAAGGTACAAAGCCTTAGGTGTATTCTTATAGTGAAAATGCTTTTTTTTCCTAGCTGTCTTTCAGGAGTCCTGTGTAACTCCTTAGTTCTGTCTTCGGTGACTTGGGTAAGCTGTGTAGCTTCTCACGTGGTCTGCTTTAACCCCAAACTAATGCATCAGATTACTGCTGTACCTCAGGACTGATGAGATCAAATGTCTCTGAAAATGCATTGCTTTCCTGGAAAGGAAGCTACAGCAGTTCTGTCTGCTACTTTTTAATAATAATACTTGTCAGGAGTTGTTGTGGTTTAGCCCCAGTGGGCAACCAAGCGCCACAGACAGGCACTGCAGCTACTCCAACCCCGGTGACAGATACTGCAGTTACTCCAGCCCCAGCTGGCAACCAAGCACTACACAGCTGCTTGCTCACCCTCCCCACCCGGTGGGATGGGGGAGAGAATTGGAAGAACAAAAGTAAGAAAACTTGTGGGTTGAGATAAGAACAGTTCAATAATTGAAATAAAATAATAACAATAAATTGTAATGAAAAGGAAAACAACGAGAGAGAGAGAGAGGGGGGCACAAAACCCAGGGAAAAACAAGTAATGCAACCACTTACCACCCGCCGACTGATGCCCAGCCCATCCCCGAGCAGCAATTGCAGCCCCCCAGCCAACTCTCCCCAGTTTCTATACTGAGCGTGATGTCATATGGTATGGAATGTCCCTTTGGCCAGTTTGGATCAGCTGTCTTGGCTGTGCCCCCTCCCAGCTTCTTGTGCACCTGGCAGAGCATGGGAAGCTGAAAAGGCCTTGACTAGTGTAAGCATTACTTAGCAACAACTAAAACATCAGTATGTTATCAACATTGTTCTCATCCTAAATCCAAAACACAGCACTATACCAGCTACTAGGAAGAACATTAACTGTATCCCAGCTGAAACCAGGACAGGAATACTGTGTGTAAACCTGAAAGAATCAGGGGAAGAAATCCCGTGCTGCTACTATGCTAATACTACCCAGGGGCCTGTCCCATACAACTGAAAGGGATAGGCAATTGCAAGCTACCTTGCACAGGACCCTGCTAATCCTGGATTCTGAATTCAGGTTTTCTAGAGCAAGTAATACATTAAAAAAAAAAAAGTATTGGAAATAATGAGTTAAAGATTTATATTTATTCTGGAAAACAATTTGAATGACACTGAAAGTTTTCTTCTGCCAAGCTTTTTGTTACTGAAGCAGATCGTTTCAGGTGTGCATGTTTAACACCATATGGTACAATCTGCGCCTTTTTTATCCATTTAAAATGCTAAGCTGAATCCAGAATATGTTGACCTGAAAAACGGTTTTATTGGCTTATTCAAGACAATCTTCTTCTAATATAGAGAACATCTTTGAAAGGTCAGTCTGATTTTTGTGTTTACTTCTCATTATTTTTTAACTTGAAGTATTTTACTTAAGACTTTGTTTCATTACAGTATCCCACAGAGTCCTTGGCACTCAAGAAACATCTGCAAGCTATCTCATGTAAGGGTACAATTTCTTTGAAGATTAATACTGTGCTTTAATTTACTTGGGTAATAAAAGCAGACAGGTAAGGTTCAATGAAAGGTGGCAGATCCTATGGCTTTGTACTTAAGTAGGAATACTTAAGTGAATTACAAATATCATGTGACAGAGTTAAGTTTAAAAAAACCTCTGGCAAAAATCTGTGCTTTTGTTGAGCATTACAGGCATATGTTAATGAGAGTAACCTGTATTATTAGCTAATGTATGTTAGCCCAGGGAGACTGTCAGAGTAAATTGTGACAGGTAATTGTCTTGATTTCCTAGAAATGAATAGCAGTGATTTACAGTCATGGGAAAGAAACTCTTACAAGAGTGTTTTCATTGAGATGATCTCAAAGGGGATGAATGGAGCCAGTGTGCCTTTAGAGTGGGGTTTGGTTTAGATGCTCATAGAAATACGTGTGTGCTATGAAAGAGGTAACAGGAGCCCTGAGAACTGTCTGAAGTCCTGGTAGCCAAAAGGCTGAGCACCTGGGGGCAAGCAATGAAATCAGTGGATACAGCTGAAGTGGGGTTAGGCTCCTTTTAAATGCACCTGGAGAAGCCTAGAAAGTTCTTAGCCCTGCTGATGGGGAGTGTGAAGCAGGAAGGCTCTCCACCTGGGAAGGGATGGCATGGTCTTAGAGGACCAGGGAGCTGGAGGGCCTGGAAGCTCATGTGAGGAGGATTTTTGGAGGTAAGTTGAGATGTGCTTGTTTGCTGTTGTGAGGGGAATGCTGTTAGGGGGCTAGGGGAGGCTTGTACTTGTTGGGGCTGTGACAAAAAGGATAAACTGAAAAGGACCAAAGAGGTGGTATTGAGGAGTGATATTGGGGAAGAGAGTATCTCTGTGTGGTTTTGAACATTATTTGGGAGCTTTGTGGATCATTATCACTCTGGACTGTGTAGTGTTAAGTATGACCCATGCAGAGTTCGGTCAAAGGTCCAGAGCAGCAATTGGAAAGATTTCTGGTTCAACTGTCTTTTTCACTTACTTGAAAAGAAATGAGCAATTGGTTTGTGAGAACTAATTTGGGACCAAGAAGAGAAGTTGGTGGAAAAGAAGGCAGGGTTTGATGGGAGCAGTGGAAAGCATGTGCAGTGTTGGTATCGGCAGAGTTGGGATGGAGACAAAAATGAGTTAATGGCAGTCGAAGTAGATCTGTCAGTGTTGATGGTGTCCTCCCTCAGCATGGGGTCTGGCTGGCTGCTGCTCGACTGTATCCCCTGGTCCTTGCCTGCCTCTAGAGGGCATGGCTTTTCAATCTGCATGAAGACAGAGCTTTGGTCCTGTTGAGTCTTTAGTCTCCAGTTGTGGTTGGAGATGCATGGCGTAAGTCTTAGCTCCTGCCTGGAGCTGAGTAGGCAGTCAGTCAGATCTTGTGTGAGTTGTCACTCCAGTAGTCTGGTTACGGAGGCAGTGTTCCTGCAATATCTGGTGACGTGGGTAGGAAATAGCGAGTTTGGCCTCTTAATACCAGGACTCTTATTTGGGGAGGTATGGACTGCTAGCTGTCTAGCACTGGTGGATGCCTTTGAGTGTTCTCCAGCACTTTCTTGAGGTCTTATCCTCTGTATCAATTGCCATTGTTGCTCTGTGCTGGCACATCTGCTAAATTCTGTAATTCAATGCTGTTACCTTCTAGATAGAAACTATTATTTCCTGGAATGTGAATTTGTTGGTGTATGTGTGTGGAGTGGTGGTGTGGGTTTTTTTTTTTTGGTATCTGACTTGCTCTAGGTGGAGTGACTTCTGTCCCACCTTATTTAGAAGGAGCTGTGATTTCTGCTAGAAGAGAGAAATGCCCATGGTTCGTATTCTGCTGCAGTTTCAGCAATATCTGCTATAGTACTTCTTACATAGCTTGTTCATAAAATAATCTCAGAATTTCACCTGAACCATCTACTTTTCTCCTCCATGCTAGAGGAAAAGGCTATAGTTGATGTCTTCACTTTTGTGTTCTTGGGCCCAATAAAACAAACTTCCAACTTCTGTTTTGTCTGTCTGTGGCCTTGGGTAAGGGTTGTAAAGGTCAAGCCTTATTCTCACCAAAGATCTCAAAAGGGATATTGTGTGCATCTTTCCTGCTTACCAGTGTAGGTCTCTAAGGGAACTGCGCTTGGCTTGCTGGAGCACAAAGGTTGACACCTCGCAGGCTGTAACATCTACAGACTGATGATGCTGAGTAATCTGCTGGCCTTTAGCAAGGACTTGCATTAACTGAAGCTGTCTGTGTAGCTGTTGAGGATAGGAGAGCAGTGCTGCAATCTGTGCCTTGTGGGTTCAGCTGAGAATCTTCATCTTGCCACTCAGAGTGGCAATTTATTGTCAGCCAGCAAAAGCACAATCCACACAATTGCCGCTGCAAAGAGTAGAGAATACCAGCATACAGAAATTTTGTGGGAGCATAAAGAGTTGCAGGGGCTCATGCAAAGCCCTGAGACTTTCTTTTCAGGGGAGCAGGGTGAGGGAACAGTGCTGCTCGTTTGCCTGCCTCCTCACTACAGGTGAGCTCTGTGTCCCATGCATTGCCATAACTGCAGTTTGTGTACATGCCTGGCTTTTGCAGTATCTTTTGTTTAAGTTGCATCCTGAGGTGCTGTGCTTTCTGTGGGAAGTTATTGCTCAGCTTTACTGATGTCTGGAGCTCCATTCAGTCTCCACTGTTGTCTAGACAACACTGATTGTGTCCTGACAGCCTGACTGGGGCTGTAAGGTAAACTTCCTTCAGCAGGCAGAGGAGAAACATTTGTCCTGGGACTTTAATATTAAATTGTAAAGCTAAAAGCATTCTGACTCCTAACCCTTGCCAATATAGGAACTGCCACGTTGTTTTATTTTCATCATATATGATCGCTACTGAGCTGTTAAGAGAAAATTACTTTCTATTTCAGTAAACTCGATTCTGGTTTCAGACTGACTGTGCATCAGATGCTTAATTTGGAACCCACTCTCTTGGTGAAATTAAAAATTCAAATCTCCCAAGCTGGAGCACTCAAACTGTGCTTGAATTAGAAATTGACTGCTGTCAATGTGCTCTCACATGTCACTCTTTTATGGTGTGGGTTTTTTTTTTATTCCTCCCTCCCCTCCCCTCCCCCCTGAATAGTTTTATATTAGAGTCTTGTAGATGATCTGACTGAGCAGAAGTAGTGGGAATCCACGCTGTCACTCCGGAGACAGAGTGATGAAAGAGAAGTGTGGTGTGTTAAATAGACCGTTCTTGAGAAGGACTGCTGTGCACTAATTTCATAATTACATGCATGTTTGGTGAAATACTTTTATGGGATATGACTCCAAACCCATTAAGTGTTATTTGCAAATTAATTTAGGACCAAACCAAACTTCACAGTTTCTATGCAAAATCCTTGCTCCCCTATTTCTATGTAATATTTAAAGCCCTTTTCAGATCTTGACTGAAAGAACCAGAGCGTTCTTTCCACTTGAGACATTTGGACTGCCTCTACAGACTTTCACACTGAAACTGGGAACAAAAGGTTTTTTTCCCCAGGAAGAAAACCAACAAACCTTTAAAAAACCCAAAACTCCCGAAATAAGCATTGGTTCTCTATTGTGAGTGTTGTCTGTAGGCTTGCAACTTGTGTGTCCTTCTGCCTCTTCGGAAAGTGGATAAATTTATTCTCAGTTACTTAACTGTAAGTTAAAAAGAATTGTACTCACAGGTTTAAAACAAATTGGGCTGGATATTTGTGGGAAGCTAAGTGTCTTCTGTTATTGACTGTGCTGAAGGCACCCAGTGCTGGTACTGGCTTGTTTTCCCAGACCTGCTTGTGTTCTCCCCCAGGGTGTTTTGTTGTCCATCGGGTGGTCCATGGGATGGATTGCAGAGCTGGATGTAAGGTAGGTGGTGACTGGGGAGGCCTGAGGAGGTGACTGTTATGTTAGGTGGTTGATTATGTGCGTTTGGTAGTTCCAGCTAGCCTAGGCTGAGAGCAGTGGGTTGGGTGAAATGTATGAGTGAGCTGTATAAGGAGGTTTAGAGACTGATTGAGTTGAGGCTCATCAACCAGAGATGAATTTTGAATGTGAGATGTAGTAACAGCTGGAGAATGAGATGTGTGAGGAGTGCCTGTAACAGGATTATGCTGAAGTTTATCGCAAAGGTCTTGGGCTTCCCTGGCTTTTTTTTGCTTGGGACTTCTGTAACAGTAGCTGACTGCATGAAAACAAAAATGAAAAGAGCAGAAATGTCATTTTTTGACAGTATCATGCTATCTAAGTGGTCCTGCTTTATTGAGACAGCATGGAGTCACCTGGCTGTTTTAGAGTGAATCTGACCACTTGCTTTTCTGGCCAACAAAATGAGTTTCCTTCTAATGCTGCAGCAGAGACGTTGGGTGGTGTAATTTTCATTCAGCTTGGAGGAATGCAATTTTCTATAATAGCCAAGCCTTGGGTCTCAGGTTGCCAGCCATAGGGTGTTGATTAGTTATCAAATCGGCCTTCACAGTGCAACTGCATGCTTTCTCAAGCTGGATACTTATTATATTTTTTAAATTTAAAAAGATCAGAAAGGCATATTTCTGTTCCTTTTGTCACGTCAAGGTGCTTAGGCCCTGATTCAGCAAGGTACTTGCTTGAGAAAAAAGCCTGCTTTTGTGTGTAGTCAATGCACCACTGAATACTGATGGATGCAAATGTGTTTTAAAGTGTTAGTAGTATCGAACACAATTGTAGTATGTAATTAAGGAAAAGGGTGCTTCTCTTATTCCACCTTACTAAATAAGTGATTGTTACTGACATAGGAAGTGTTTGATATTTACCAGCTTGCTTTTTCATAAATATTTTTTTTCTTTCTTAGAGTTAAGGCAAAACCAGGTTTAAACCACTTTTTTTTCTTGAGGGAAAAAAAAGTTGATGGGTGTATTGAAACTGGTATCAGCTAATGTGATTCTTACTCTAGAGAGAGGTGCTGCAATTTCATCAAATGGCTTAAAATGAGTTGTTGCATTAAGGAGGTAAGCGGCTCAAATGTAACAACTCAATGACATGCGCCTTATGGGAGTGTGTCAATAAAAATACAATTATTTAAACACTGGCTAAAGACCACCACTCTGACTTCTAAAATTCACAACTCTTTGAAGTGGTATTTTTTTAATGAAGAATAGAAACTAACATGCATTTAATGACTTCAGAGAATATTTTGTGTGTGACGTCTTGGAAATATAACAGTTGAATAACTGAACCCAGCCTGCGACCTTAGAAATCACAGGAACCCTTGTTCTATCAAATGTAATGTAGCCCAGCCATTGCTTGTCTTCTATAGATATGCTTTATAAAATACTAGATAAATCAAAGTATAGTTAACATTCAGTAAATAAGATGAAAAAGCTGAATGAGACGTCTGCATTTTAAGAGTTATAAAAATCTTTATTCAAAAATAACTTTCTTTGAAAGCTTACTTGTGTAAAGAGTTGGTGCTGGTTTGTTTTAACATAGGCTGTGTTGAGATCAGTGCTGTCTTATTTTGAATGTTTTGTGGTATCTTTGAAATTCGGCAAATGAGTCAAAATATACCTAATTAGGAACCTGCAACATTTTACATATTTTTATGACATAGGAACTGAACAGTAATGGTTATTATGTCAGATTGGTTAATTTTTGTTACTGATAGGTTAAACATTTGTGTGTCTCTGTGTTTGTAAATAATAAATGTTTTCATCTCACCTGCTTTGTTTGCGTACAGTTTAATGCAGGTGTTTAAGGCTTCCTTAACAGACGCAGCACTACAGAAATTGCTTGGAGCAGTGCTTTGATAGTTGGCTTTGAATATGACCAAGTATCTTTTCCTCCACACCACAGTTACCACTCACAAATGCACTGAAGGTGAATTTGTTATTTAATAAAAATCAACCGTGTGTAATATAGGTGTATTCAGATAGTCGAACTCTCATTAAAACTGCATATATAACCTCTCAATTACTTTCAGGGAGAACTTAATGAGCTTGCAGACATTCTGCATTATGTGTTTAAAGCAGGGGCAAGGAGGTAATAGCTTCAGAGTTTCTGTACTGATCTATAAAATCCTAGTGGACTTTACAAAAATGTAAGGTAGTTACACCTGTCCGTCCACAGATGCTGCTAGAGCATTTGATCAAAAACCTGAACTGCCACTTTTGTGGCTGAAAACAAAGACTGATTATGTAAAATAAATTACATGACTGTTCTGCTGTCCTTTAGCATCAGGATGGGTACTAGAGAATGTGCTCTTTCCATCAGTGGGAAACGCTCTTCAGCTTCAGCTCTCCCTCTTTCATCTTACTGATGCAACTAAGACATGGTAAGACATGAACAGCATTGCTGGTCATGCCTTGCTTTAGAGCAATAGACTTCCCCCCCGCCCTGTGCTCTGGCCCTGAGCTGTTTGTTTTTATGACATGTTGGTCATCAGGAAAGATTGTTATGGTGAAAGAGCTGTTATAATTAAGTTATTTCTGGGCTTTCATAATTTGGATTTGAAGCAATTTGCACATAATCTGACATTAGAATATATGTTGCATCATCTTCTAGGATTGTTACATATTTTTTTTTAAAAGTTGAATTGTAATATTACAATTGAAAGGCCCTTCTTCCATTTTTGACTTTTCTCTTTTTCAAAGTGCATGTCTCCTACCTTATAGCATGTCACGCATTGTATGAGTTTGTTAATTACCTTCAGTTGTTTCACAGTGTTCCAAGGTACCATTTTGGTAGTCTTGTAGTTAATTGCCATCAGTTATTTGATATGCTTGAAACTGAGGGAATCATAAGAAAAGTTTAGGCCTGTCTTTTTTTTTTTTTTTTTAACAAGCTAGCTGAATTGGTTCAGTGTAGTTTCTGTATCTGATGTGCAGACAAAGCAAGCTATGGTTGGAAGGCTATGCAGAAAACCAAAGTCTTTGTAACTGAATTGCAGATATGTGATGATAAACAACTGAAATCATCCTAATCTTCAGAAAAGGGACATGGCAGAAGGGTGAACAGCACATAAACAGTATACGCAAAGCCATAGAAACATCCTGGCTGGATTTCGTGGTGGCTGAGGGCACTGCGACTGCTCTCTAGCTGGAGCTGGGGGTCAGGCTGCAGCCGCCTGTTCCCTCCTTTATCCTTTGGGGAAGGCGTGGGTCTTCATGTTGAGTTGCTGGTCCCAGCTCCGTGTCCGTCCACTCCTTCTCTGCCTTGTGCTCAGGTGCAGCTACACTGGGGCTAAGGACCTGCAGCCCTGTCCTCGTAGCATCCTCTGAATGGCTTGTGGCTTGGACTATAATCTTGAGTATAATTCAGGCAGTGGTGCCACTCTGGTAGCCAAGTGAGGGGCCTGTGCTGCTGGACTTGCCAGGAGGCAGACCTGGAGTCCATAAAGGAGTGGAATGGTAGACCTGTCTAGAGGGTTACCTGCAAATGTGGGGAGGAGCGCAGAAATGCATGGGTTTCGTGCAGACTAGTTCAGGATACTGGAATTGTACCACTTTGGCTCCAATAATTTTTAGAATTGCATCCAGTTCACTTGGTGTAAATATCTAACAATTTGGCCAATTTAAACCTTACTTACATTAGCTTAGTTTAAATTTGGTGTTTAAAGAGCTGTAATTATCTGTCTGCTTTAGAATTTCATAGTGATTTAGTGAGATCAATTTTAAACTGATTTTAATTAAACCAAAGGACCTTTTCCATTGTTACAGATGAGGTCTCTGACTACCCTTTGTAAACGGCAATAAAGTATATCCAATCTTAGAATGACTTTTTTCTGCATGACTGATTTCTTCTGCTGAAGGCAAATTTAGGCTGCTGTTTTGTATATAAGCTAAAATGCTGTTTCCTCTGACAAAAGAGGACGTAAGAGACAGCTGGGGTATTCTAATTTATGGTGATAGGAAGCAGAATACAGAAGCTTAACTGCAGTCCCATGGTGAGATGTGCCACTATTCTAGTATGTGGAAAATGTATAAATTGCTTTTGTTGAAGGTTATTTGGAGAGAGTGTAGTGAATGTTGGGAAAAGTCTCTTGGGAAGGCTTCAGGTCTAATGTTTAAATTTTTGTATAGGATGTCATTGTAGTGAGGTGTGTACGAGACCCACGTTAAGAGTTGCTGAGGTGTTTAGATTATGTGCACATCTCTTGGTGTAAAAGTTGATAACGGGTTGTGATTAGAGATGAATATCAAATATATTGCATGTAAAGAAATCTGTTTTCTGAAACTTGTGGTTTTTGAAGGAGCTCTGTGTGGGTAATGAGACTATTTCTAACACCTGAGATTCTGGCAATTGATCCTGTTTCGGTGAGTAGAGGGTAGCTAATTGAGGGCATAATTCAGCTAGTCACTAAATCCCTTGGAAGGGTGATTCTGGTAAATAGGCCTGGTCAATATGTTTTTGTGTTACAAAATGGATGATGGTGCAGAGTTTGTATTCCCATTGATTGTGTGCAGGACAGAAGAACAGAATACCTTTTGACTAGCGGTAAATCCGTAAGAAACTGAAAGTAGTTACCATGTAATCTTTTACCCTTTTTTGTTTGTTTGTTTTTGTTTAGAAATGTACAGAAAACAAAGACAAGATACCACATTCTGATCTCCCACTTTTAACATTCTTTATGGTTTTTTATCTTGGTTCTTTCTATTCTGCTCTGCAAGCAGCAAATTTATCTTTTCATCTGTGTAAGTAAGGTATATGTGGGGAAATTGAGCTATTGAGCACAGGCCCTTTCTTAAATATAGTAATACTACAGTAATGCTAGCAAGTACATGGTGGCATTAGTTTTCTAGGACTGATGGTCCTCCATGCAAAACTTTTCCTTTAACTTCACATTTTGGACAATAGGTAGTACAGTAGATCTAAATGAAAACTTATAAAATATCTCATTAGACTGACAGATATGCAGCCATGGAGTGTTACAGGGTCGCATCTGTTCTGGAAGCAGAATCTGAAACACTTGCTCATATTAATAAAACATGGGTATGAACACAAGAAACTGGGTGTGAACAACAACAGATTATGCACAAAATTTCTTTATGAGTATGGTTCTTATCTTTTTGATGCAGATTCAGTCCTATCCTAGATATGCTTTTATGTCTGAAAATCACTCTGGATCAGAGAGACTTAAACGAGGTCTGTGCTTTAGTGTGCTGCTAAGTGAATTGAGAATGAAGGAGTGCAGAGCATTGCTATGAATAGGGAAGATGATGTGGTTCATCTTACCTAGGTTTGTGTCCTGATGGACATGATTATGTTAGTGAGCTCACTTAAAAGCAAGTGTAAACTCTTTAGAAAGTGGATGAATATACAGTGTTCTCTGCTAACAGCTTCTCTCCTTTATCTGCAGTATGGTCAGTATCTTTGTTTTGTTGAAATGGAAACCAATGTGCTCTTTGACATTCCTGAAACAATTATTTTCAGATGCAACAATATGTTAAGCCTAGAAAACTGCAGAAACACTTTAATGACTTTTTTTTTTTCCCAACCCCCTCCCGCAGATGGTCAGGAGCAGTTAGTGCCTGCAGGCTCTCCTTGTAAAAAGAAACTGGCAAAAAGACCTGGATACATGAGGCCAGAAGCTCAGCGACAGGTAGAGTTTCAGTCCCTGGGTGCCTGCAAGCTGTTCAACCCAGAAGAGCTCAAACATGGCAGGCAGCATTGTGTAGACATGGAGAACTGCTCTCTATGCAGACAATACAAAAATAACTTTGAATTCTTACACTGTAGTTCAGTTGCAAATAGTGCTGTAGTTCGTGATAATGGAGTAACAACGTTGGCCACTACTGGAAATATGCCAGGGAGCTGCAAAAATCTTTCATGTTACAAGAGTCCACAGTCAGAAAACACAGTGATACCGGTTTATCCTGCCGCAGCAACAAACAAAGGAGATGTTTCTGCTGTATGCTGTATGCGGCGGAAGAGCCACAGTGCTGATGTGAGTGAGCCCCAAAACATGTATGCTTTGGATCAGGCAGAAGTGAATAACAACTGTGAATATCAAAACAGAGATGTTGTTTCTCAGTGTATTGGTGCACACGATAGCTTTAGTTCAAGTTTCAGCTTCATACAGCTCTCCCTGAACTTGTCCTCTGGAGTAAGCGATGCTGAAGGCAAGTCAACCGTCAAGGAAGCTGAGTACACTCTGCATCCCAGCACCGCAGGAAATCTGCAGAAGCCAAAGGAGACAGCGCAGACTTGTGAGTACTTGGGAGCTTTGCATTGCTCCTCCAGGCCCAGAGAGGATTTGGAGTATGAAAGTGAGACCACAGCAAATGATAAACTACAGGACTGTGAGACTGTCTCTCTCTCGGATACAGATGCAACATTTTCATATTCTACAGATTCCTCAGATGCAGCATCTGCTGGCTCTTCTGTCACCTCAGGCTATGAAAGTAGCTTTGCTGTTAGTGACCATAACTGGGATACTTTGATGAAAAAATACGAACCAGTGCTACAGGACTGCCTGCTTGGCAACCGCAGTACATTAAAGGTTAGTTATCTCACTTCATCTTTGATTCCTCCTCCTGGCCCCCAAAACATTTGTATTTATAGTGTCAAAGTTGATGTAGGAGTTGAGATATTAATGGCTTTTGTGACATTTTTTCGTAGAGGTTTACAGTAGCAGTCTGCATGATAAAAGTGAGAGAACCGGTTTCCTTTTCATTATGGTTCTTTAAAAAAAAAAAGGTGGTGATGTTGCAGTACCCAATTCCAATGTTCTACTGAAACTGTTTTTCATTTCTATGTCACACATCAGTTTCTGAATTCAATGAATAACATTTTCTTTCATAGGTGGCTGTTTTGTCTGCAGTTTGGAGTATATATAGTACAAAATTTGGGGGTGGTAAGAACTATTTTCTTGAAGCATCATGATTTAACAACACTAAACTTTGTAATTGGAAATGTGTGAGCTTAGCCAAAGATTTCTTGGAGTGAGGCACCTGTATGAGAGTAGCCTCTAATCTAGTAGATGAGTATTCTCCCTGTACAAAACAAAACGGGGGTCGTCAAGTTCCTGCTCTAACTCGGATTGGGAATTGTACTTTTTTTTTTTTTCTTCCACCCCAGAGGAGTACTGGGCTGTTGAGTCAGGAGTCTTTCTTTTTACACATGTGTATACCCACATGTATACGTGCCACATAAACAGGCAGTTGCATTCACTGTGCTCTTTGTGGGAGAGGGGTGGGGAAACCTTAAGAAGGATCAGTTATGTTTTGTGATACAGTTTTTGGGATGGCAGGGTGGGCATTGGAGGGAAACCATTCTGAGCTTATCTGTGAATAAGGAGCCAAATATTGGCTTTATTGTGCGTGCAGGAAGTAGTAATCCAGAGATTAATGTGGACGCGATGGATTTCACAAATTTGTTCAAGATACACTAAGTGTGTGGTGGGTTGTTTGGTTTTTTTTGAGGGTGGGTTTGGTTTGGTGGTGTGGTGTTTTTTGTTGTTTTTTTGGTGGGCGGTTTTTGGTTTGGTGTTTTTTTTTTTGGTGTCTCACTAGCGCCCTGAGTCTCTAGGATGCCTTTCAGAACAACCTGCTCTGGGGAGGCTTTGCACAGTCCTGCTGTTTGGGTAAGACAGAAGATTGAGAAACTTTTATTCTTACTTTAGTCTCCATGATATCTGACCTGGGCTTACGATGCTCTTTAATACTTACTTTTCATAGAGGACGCATGTAGGACTCGGACTAGGTTCTCTTATTTACAGACTTCACACATGGAGCAGTTTCTTTGGCTTCATGCCTGGAACGACAATGTGCCCATAGTCTGGGTTGGTTTGGGAAATTAATTCTCTGCAAATTTGGGAATACGTAACAATCAAAATAGGAAATTATTTTTCTATCTTTTCAGTATGCTTATTTGATAGGCACAAAAGAAACATTGCTATCTTTAATTTCTGTATTCATTAATTCATTGAATGGAGAACTGGGGATTTGTGCCCTCAGATGTTTTTGCCCTTGGTTAGCCAGTGGTGTATGTTTAATTTGAAGCACCTTCCTATTGTAATGATAATGAGCAAGTCTCAAACTTTTCAGAAAGGAACAAAGGCAACTGTAGTCAAGAAAAGGAGACGATACCAAAGTTGTTTAAATTATGCTTTTTCTGTACTTATTAAAAAACAAAAGCTGTCATCACATGGTACAGATACAGGACATGCCATGCTGAAGCAGCTCTTTGATTAGTTGAGCTCCAAACGTCTTACCAGCCTGCAAGCAGAAAGCACTTTACTGTGACAGCATCAGTCAGTTTGCCGTGGGCATGCCGCGGCTGTGGTACCCAAGCAGACTTTAAATGACCTGCCACTGTGAGCACATGATGGGATAAACACTGCGAACAGCAGCAAAGCTGTACTCTCGGTATGGGTGGTTGTTATACATCATATATATGAAAAAAGTGTCATTTGAACCATTCTTATTGCAGGCGTCATTAAAACTCTATCAGAAGTATGGCATAAAATACAGAAAACAATTTATGGTGAGGATTCAGAGCTCCTCCCTTCAATATGTTACATGTTCTTTGCTAGCCTCAGAGAAAAAAAGATTGGACTTTCAGGATGTGAAAAACAAAATAAAGCCTTGAGAGAAAGTGAATATATACAATGTTGGTTTTTTGTTTGCTTTTGTTTTTCCTTTAGGGCATCCTATAGCCTATTATTAATCAAGCATTATCTTCTTTTCTGGCTTTATTTTTTATAGTTCTTTTCTGACTAGTTCACTTTGATATACCATATTTAGAAGGGATACCATTGATTTAAATGTCTTGCCTAATTTCTGTGTTGATTGTGTAGTCATGATAACTGAGTGTTTCTATGAAGTTGTTGACTGGCTGTACCTATTTTTCTCTATGCAATTTAGAGTTTAAATACAGGGATTTAAATATGAAGGAGTTTCAGGGGGGAGCAAAATCTCTTGTAAATGCAGAATGTCTAAAGTATGGATTTTCTTGTGTTGGAAAATGCTTTCCCAAGCACTTTCAGGCTTTGGGCTATAAGAATATATGCTGCTTCTTTTTCCAGGCCTGCCTTTTTCAGTGCTGATAATAGCTTGTTTGGTACAGGTAATGTATAAATTTAATGAGAAAATGCTTTTCAGTCTTGTAACTGTAGCCATGTTAGGTTGTAGCTGGCGTGGCAATGAGGAGAGGACCGCCTACCTTCTAACCAAATTCTTCTGACAGTAAAAAACTTGTAATGGCCTTTGAATGCACACCTGGCCTTATGAATTTTAGTAAATTCAGAACTTTGGTCCAGACCCTTCATGTTAACAAAAAGAACCAGTAACTTTTGAAATAAAACTATTATGGTAAGAGTTTCTTTTTGCGTGTGAAAGGGCACTCTCTATGTGGTATAGGTGTGTTTGGTGTTTTGCTTTTTTCCCCCCATCTAGCATTTGCAGTGTGAACATTTCTGAAAATGCAAATGTCAATGTTAAGTAGATGAGCCTAAATTGTATTTTAATGAAACTTCATTGGCTGCATGTGAATGCAATTTCCTGTGCCATAACATGAGTATACTTGTTCCAAAATATTCATACTGTATATCTTTTTTTACTTGCAGAATAAAATGTGGTTTGCATATGCAAATTCTGGATTTGTTCTGTGCAAAACTCATATAGGCAAAAAATTGTTAGAATGGGCTCAAGAACACGGTGTTGAGTACAATATAGGAGTAGATGTCATGCTGACAGAATCCTCTAATAATCCTTACTTTGATTTATTCAAAGGGTGAAAAATATCCTATGATCACATGATGTCTTTTGCTTTTCAAGAAATATTGTTTGTTATTCTCTGTATGTGTTTGGACTAAAGCCATGCTTGGCTGAAGTAGCTGCAGTTCAGCAGACTTTCAAATAGGTCTGTCCATTTAACAAATGTTGGGCTTAACTCTCAAAATTGGGCTGTTCTAGTGATGTAGTAATCCATTAAATTTATTTTATATAGAGGTTAATAGTCTAAATAGTTTTAAATGCAACTTCTTCATAATTAACTTTTCTCTTTGCATAGATAAAATCCTTGATCTTACGGCTTCAGAGGCTTCAGGAAAAAGCAATAGAGGAAGATGACTATGATAGAGGTGAGAGTTGTCCCCCCCCCGACTGGATCATGCTGCCTTTTTTTCCCTTCTCCCTCATTCCTCTATTAATTTTATTTTATATTTGCTACATAGCAATGGTTAGGTGTGGAAGGCTAGTTCAATGAACTGTATTTATTCTGTTGTATGTTAGGAAACAAATTAAAGAAAGAAGTAGGTCAGCAGCAGGTAGCAACAGTTTTTTATTTTCTTGAGCCACATCACCATGTGGGAAGGTTGAAATCTGAATATCCACCATCTGGATCAGCTGTTTTGAAGCAGCATGACTTTAAAAAATGCAGAAATGAATGAAAGCTTTGAAAGGAGAAAGAACTGGCACTGGCAGACTGATTTGTTGCTTGCCACATTTAGTCATGACACTACAGCAGGGCTCAAACACAGAAATGAGGTCAGTAGCTATTATAATAAGTGAATGATACTGTCCTGTGGGATTAACTTGATGTCCGCTGAGTTGAATCAGAACCAGCTAGAGAATATGATGGTGATACAGCTGCTGGCAAATATCTGTATTTGAATAGTGCTTTTCCTTTCAAATGCCTTGGCACTTCTGATAAGCTCTGTGTGTGTGGGCATTAATAATTAGAGCATCTATTAACATGTATCTTGGGTTTCTTATTGTTTCCTGTTATGGTAGTCTGTGTTCAGGTACTCGTGTTTTGATAGTCTTGAGGGTCTAGATTAAATTCTTCCTGCTAGATCTGTCTTCAGTTGGGAAGCCCTGCAAATGTTTCAGCAAAATCTGCATGGGTACTTCAGAGAATAAGGCTGGAAAAAGATAGTTCCTTTCCTGCCACTTCTTTATTCTCAGCTTTTAGGGTGTCCTGGTTTCAGCTGGGATAGAGTTAATTTTCTTCCTAGTAGCTGGTATAGTGCTGTGTTTTGAATTTAGGATGAGAATAATGTTGATAACACACTGATGTTTAGCTGTTGCTGGGCAGTGCTTACACTAGTCAAGGACTTTTCAGGTTCTCATGCTCTGCCAGTGAGAAGCTGGGAGGGGGCACAGCCAAGACAGCTGACCCAAACTGGCCAAAGGGACATTCCATACCATGTGACATCATGCTCAGTATAGAAACTGGGGGGGAGTTGGCTGGGGGACAGCTGTTGCTGCTTGTGGACGGGCTGGGCATTGGTCAGTGAGTGGTGAGCAATTGCATTGTGCATCACTTGTTTTGTATATTCTTTTATCATTATTAAGTTTATCATTTTATCTTCCTTTGCTGTCCTGTTAAATTGCCTTTATCTTGACCCATGGGTTTTACTCCCCCCCCCCCCCCGATTCTCTCCCCCATCCTGTTGGGGGGGGAGGATGAGTGAGTGGCTGTGTGGTGCTTGGTTGCTGACTGGGCTAAACAATGACATAGGGGTTGGGGAGCGGTCAAACTTGTGGTTTGCCTTTCAAAACTAATGTGTGAAGCTTTGCAGTTGTACCATGCCTCTGTTTCCCTGCCCCCAAAGGTGTCCCCCAAGATTATTAAAATGTGTTTTAATAGTCTCTAGGGAGTAGGTGTGTAGCCGTTTTGCAAGAGTGGTTCTATTGGGCTTTTAAAGGCTCGCCTGTATGTAGGAGAAAAGTCTGCTACTGTCACAAGCTATTCTTTTAGTGTGGCATCTCCCAGTGGGGAAAACCTTTAGGTGCGTTAAAAGCTGAGGATGTTGTAGATATTCATGGGTTTAATCTCTGTCAAATAGACGTTATTGATGTGTATGCTTTACATGTGTAACACTCATAACTCTTCTTTTTAAGAGCCTGTGGGTTGAGTTCCCAGTTGGAGACTTCCCGACAGCTGTGTACTCAGTGCATGTGGTTCCCACAGATTCCAGCTGGGATTCTCTGGGCAGTCAGCCACCCTGACAGCAAGTATTTTAGTATATCAGGTGTGACATCTGCATGTGATGCCATGTAGTTGTTGACCACAGTGGAAAATGATGGCTTGTCTAACCTTGCACAGAAAGATCTTGTGTAGTTTTCCTGGGTGCTAGTCTTGTATCTTCAAAACAGGACCATCTTTCTGTTGACTGTCATTTTTTTCAGTTACCACCCTAGCTATCAGGGAGACAGCATGGAGGGTGGTTTGCAGAGTCTTGCATTAATTCCCCTCAGGAAAAGGGTCTGGCTGAAATGTGATTTCACCAGATGTTGTGGGCACAGCTTACAGAAAGCAGAAGTGTCAGCAGTACAAAGGTGGAGAGGAGCATCCAGAGGTGGTATTGCTGTTTTCTGTGCTAAGTCTGGCATATATAGACAGAAGCATTTGTCCTGATATGGGACTAGATACTGAGGGGCTTGAGAGACTTTGGTTTGGGTTCCTCCATCCCTTTGAAATCTATCTTCACACAAGTGTTTTCAGAAAATGCCACACTCCTTTGTGATACATGACCATGCATCCTTAATGTTATCAATTCCTAATTTTTGAGTCCTTGACCCACTTTCTGTCATACTGGTCTTTGTTCCTTTTCTGATAAAACTGTCAGCCAGATTTTTTTTTTTGTGACTACTTTTCATTATTTTCATGATATCTGAACTGGCTTCCTTTAGTTTTTCTGTTGTGAAACATGGGCAGTGTATCTCCAGGAAAAGGCTCACATGGAGAAGGTGTGGTGCTGCAAGAAGAATTAGAGCTGTGACCTTCCCTCCTCCTCTTGCGGCAGCAAGCTTTCCACCTTTGCTTTTAGAGCTACGTCGCTGCTCCTAGTGGAGAGCAAAGTATTGTCTGGTGTGAAGTGAAGTCTGAAAGCTTATTAAAGAGCTTACAGATTGGCCCAGTACCAATTTCTGTTCAAGTGAAGTCTGTAATTAGCCTTCTTTAAAGGGATCTTATTGCTAAATATTGCTAGCAGGGAACAGAATTGCTAAACATGCAGAGCTGTGATGTGGGGCATAAATGGAAATATCAGGGAGTGGGAGAAACTGACATGGTGTATGCGGAGGGCTGAGGACATTTTAATTATAATGCTAAAAAGAAAATTACTGTCCCTGTAATTTGGGGGGTGACTTTGAGTACGGAGCAAGTCCTCTGTTAAGAGCAGAACTGTTTTGAACTGGAGATCGTGGTAGTGCTGTGTGTGGTGGTAGCATGGATCTTGCTGATTTGGGAGTGCTGCAGAGGAAGGGGAGATCTCGTGTGATGTGGGTAGCTGCGAAATGCCCTGTACGTGGAAGAGGTGAGCAGAGGGGAAGGAGAGCAAGTGGAGGTGGGGTATGGTGGCTATACCCCAAATGGAAAACTAAATTGTCAATAAATACCTTATCATGTCTAACTGTGTTATTGCTTCAGTGGTAGAGGCTCTTCTCCAACTTCTACCATAGACAAGAACTCAAGAGATTTTCTGACTTTGGCTCTCTAAGGGCCATCCAGTCTTGCAGGAGAGGGCTCAGTTTTTAACAGCAGTTCAGTGGGAGGGAGGTGTGTTAGTACTTAAAACTCCTCAAAGTGCTCAGGACTGGTTTATGCTGTCTGACACTGAAAACTTGGCAACTTGAGGAAAGGCAAGCATCTACTGTCTGATACTGCTGCTTTCCTGCTCTCCAGAACCTTTTGAAAGCTCCCACAGTTTATAGTAACTTTTGAAATTGAAGTGTAAGTAAAGTGATGCCCCTACAGAGAGGGGAAAGTGATGCACTGGGTTTTTGGTTGTGGCAATGAGACTAGGAAATGGCACAGAAATAAAGGCAAGTTTTTCCCGCTACAAAGCCATGAACAAATACCTTGTTGCAAAGAGGTCAGGAATAAGGATATATTTGTTTTTCCCCTTTGCAGAAACACAGAACAGATGCTGGCTGCTTGGATGTGTTAGAGAATGTGCATGTTTTCCAGGTTCATGTTAATGAATTAGCATTTATTTCCCGAGCAGTTGATGATTTTTGTTTTTACGGGATATTTAAAACCACAACCCTCCATTGTTGTTTAGGAGAGAAGTGAACGCATGTTTAAATCTTCAGCTTGTTTCTTCCTAGTTTTTCCTTTCTTTAGATGAATCTATTTGCTCTGTCTTCCTCCTCCCCTCGAGCTTGGGAGGTGCACAGCAGAAATGGCTTTTGCTGTTGCTTGTTTACCTGTGCTGTGCCTTCTTAAAGACCTGCCTTGGCATGGTTAAGGTGTTGTTGCAGAGGAGCTTCAATCAGTCATTCAAGCAACTACACTTCCTATACTTTCTGGCAGTGCTATGTGTGTGGGGGGGGTATGTTTGTTGTGAGAGTGTTGGGGGGCTGCTTGGGGCAGAGGCCGCCCTCCCGTCCTATGTTCATGCTTATCTGCTAGAGGTCACCAAGCATGGTGCTGAGACCTGCAGGGTGCTCTCTCTTCATACTGTAGCAACCGTGGGTTGTTTAAAACACAGATGTTCCTTGGCTGTGAAATGTTTGTGTGAAATGCATATTCAGCAAGACAAATCTCCTTCTCAGTCCTGGTTTAATTTTAAATAGGAACTGTTAGGATGTTACATGTTTTATTGCTCATTCTGTGTTTGTAGGTGATGAAGTATCAGGAAGTAGCTTATTTTTTCTGTATTTACTTGTGGTCTCCTCTTGATGGCCACATTACTGTATATTTCAAAGCAGGTACAGTACCATGGGAATATGATAACAGTGTTTTGCCTTGCGTAGCATATAGTAAAAATTGGTCTGTTCTCCAAGGATCACTTGGAGTGTTGTCATGGCTCATTATTCATGATGGAGCTTGACAGCTCCAAGGTTAAACACACTGCTGAATACAGGAGGTAAAAAAAAAAAAAAGCAGCATATTTTTGTGTCTGTGGGAGTTGTGCTTGCAGTGGAAGCAAGTGTATTTTGCTCAGTACAAATCTGTTGCCCAAACATTTAAAAATTCTTTTCTTGTTCTTTGCTTCTTGAACTCTTCAACCTTCCTTGGTGCAAGGGGCAAATGGATTGGTAACTAAGTGTCAGGACTGAGTCTTGCTGCTGAACTCCACTAGTGGTTCACATGCCATCTTGTTACTCAGAAATAAGTTTCTGCAGAACTACTGATTTTTTTTTTTAATTTAACTTTTTAAAGAAGTTCTTGTATGCAGGAATGTGAGCGTATGGATTCACTGCTTGCAACTGGTAGGGATCAGTAACTTCCCTGTGCAATCAGATTATATTCAGAATTCAGATTCTCCAGTGAAGGTCGTTGAATAGATCAGAGTAACTCCTCCTCAGTCCAACATGGCAGCTAGAACATAGAAATCTTTATGATTGTCATGGCAAAGCCTATCCTATCTCGACAATGAAAATTCATGCTGTAAATACATTTAACATCATGTGAGCCTTCAGTTGTTTTAGTTGAAGTCTCAAAGCTTGAGCTATATGAGTTGGTGAGCTGCCATGGGCTTGTGCACTGCATGCTCTGCAGAAAAATAGTGTTTGTACGCTTTTTTTTTCCCCCCCCTCTTTGTTTGTGTTCTTTGAGACCTCTTCGTACCAATTGTCCTTTCCATGTATCAGGATCTGCAGGGCATTAAGGGCAGAACCCTGTGCTGTGTAGGAGTTGAGGAGTCTCATTTCACACATTTTCTGTTAATCACCAGTGTAGGAAGGGAAAGGAAAGGCGTTGTAGCAGTTAGCCTCCTGTACGTTTACACTAGAAGAGGTGCTGTTGCTCACTTGAACCAGCTATTTGTTTTAAGGCAACTGTAGAGAGAGAAAACAATAGAGCATAATGTTAAGTGATGTCTGAGTTGAAAATGTCATTTGTTAAATGGTATTCGGAGGGAGATCTTGGCTACTTCTTATGGTGGTACTTGCAAAAGCCGAATTGTGCAATAACCCCAAACTCCTGGCCAGGTGTATAGTAGTTTGGTCTTGCCAAATTTCTTTTTGCAGGGTAAACTGGAAAAATATTTTTAAGAGCTATGACTAGAAATAGCACTCTAACATTTGAACCAATTTGATCTTCAAACAGGTGGGTGGTGTATTTTGTTTTTTTTTTTCTTTTTTTCTGGAAGAGCTATTTGCAGATGAGGGTTGGATAGAATCCCTGCTTTACTGTATTTCTATTGAACTAAAATGCTTGCTTGACAGATGGCTGTTAGGACACAGAAATGAAGGCAAGTTGGCTCCTTTCTGAGGAAGGACAGTGACTTTGAGAGAGAAGCTATATCTGGAAATAACTCAAAAAACGTGTTACTTTATATTGTACTTGTTTCAGGATGGCGTGTACCTGTGGAATTAAAATCCTTAAACCTAGCTGTATATTGAGCAAAGCTCTGTATCTGAGGCTACTGGATAAATAGAAGGCAATGGATGCTGAAGGGGCAGAGCTTCTGTGTGAGACGGGAGACTACTGGGAGCTTGTAACTTGCAGTTGCAGGCCACTGAATTGGAAATGGGTTTGCGGTGGATGGGACAAATAGTGCTTTCTGTTGTGCTATACTGTCAGAGCCTTGTTTGGTCGTAAGCTTGTAGAAGCTTCCTGAAATCTGTGGGTAAGTCTTTTTGGGTTTCGTTTTTCATTTTTATGACTTTCCATTAAAGCTATTACGAGGATGGAGGGGGAGGGCTTATACAAATTCTCAAAACCAAATCTTGTTTGCATGGATCTTGTTTATCCTGTCTTTCTCTGACAAACTCAAATAACCTCCACAGAAAGTTTGGGTGGTTAAGGAAAGTAAGTGCTTATGTGAAGTATAACTTAGACTTAATTTTCCTTGCAACAAAACAGAAGCAGCACAAGCCTTGCAACTCTTCCACCTTGCCTGGGTTTCTCTGTTTAAGACACCAATCTGAAATGAAAAGATAAGATTTTTTTTTTTGTCCATATCCATTTATTGTTTGGTGTTAGCTGAAACTATGGACGAAGATGCTGTCATTCAAGTGCTTGGTCTTGGCTTCTGTCTACTAGCAGCAGTAATGACATCACCGTTTTTTTAATGCAGTCTATGTCAGGCTTATCCAGTTGCTATTGATTTTTTTTTTTTTTTTTTTAAAATCACATAATTGGGACAGGAGTTGAGCCAGTCACAATTTAAAGGTCTGAAACTCCTTATCTTAGTGTCAGGGAGACAGCTGGAAAACTGTCAGACTCTTTTTTTTTTTTTTTTTTCTTTTTTCTTCCCCCAGTACTAAAACAATATAGTAATAGCCAATGTTTATGAGGGCGAGGTCTGGTATACATTTCTGGGTACTTTTGCTTCTTGTATTTGCTTATTATATGTGTAGCACATGCATCTTCAGCAACTTCTTGAAACATTTTTGATGTGAACCCTCATTTTAGCCCAGTTGTTCAGTTTGCATAATGTCAGAGTGTGTCTTTGAGGTAGACGAAGATCTTGCTGTTGGTCTGCTTATGCCCACACATTGAAAATGCAGTTGTGTTTTCTGCATCCTTAATTCCTTAGCCAATATTGGAGAGGAAGCTGCTGTAGTCGTGCAGTATCTTGCTTAGACTGTGCAGCCTACATATTTTTTAGGAAGCGGTAGTATTTTGTGGGATTCTGCTATGCTCTATTATTTTAATCTTGGCCAGCATGAAGAGGTTGAGCTACATCTTGTGTTTCTGGAAGCTGCTTGACAAAAAGAAAATTGCTGAAGTTTTGGCATACCATGTGCTTGGAAGCTTTCTCTACTCCCAGCCATCTGCTGTCTAAAACTGACACCGCGGGCTACCCCTCCTATGATAGTTGGGCTCTATTTCTCAGTCCATGATGCAGCCAAGCTGTTCCCAGACAGCCTGGCTAGTCTTTTACAAACAAACAAGCAACGAAAAAATCAGAACAAAATAAGCAATTATGGATAATTTAAGAGCCTACTTGCTGAATTGCAGTTTGAAGCATAGAGCTCTGATGGGTGTAACTTGGGAGAAGTGTTGATATGCTATCTGGACAGTACCCACTGAGTGAGTGACACGGCTCTCCTGCTACCCAGCCCATCTGCTTACTTTGCACTTGCAAAATCATGCAGCCCAATTTTATATTCAGGACAGACTTATCTTTCCCTTGCTCTTTAGAAATATTAACTCCAGATAAGAAAATTGTCTTTCATTTGCACTGTGACCACTGGAGACAGTATGACTATTAATTCAACCAACAACTAGAAATTGATTTTCCTGCCCTTGTCTTACACTTCGGATATAAATATTTTAAGGGAGTGGGGGGGGACACCTGCTCTTTTTAATTATTGTCTGCTTAATAAATGACTGGACATGGACAGGAGCTTCTAGATGGCATGGTAATGTAACTTCTGTGTAATTGGGGGTTAAAAAGATGCTGAATGACCGTGACTACCATTTAAAAGCAAACATGAAAGTCTTCCAGTGCAAGTCCTCTGTGAGGAAGTGATAACGCTCCTTGCTGATTGCTGGGTGGTGTCTGGTCGAATTCTTTAATAGGATGCTTTTATTGGAGATCTCTGCAGACCTTCCATCACTTGCCAAACTCCTCTGCAAAGTGGGATTGCCTCAAGTCAATTAACTTCTCCTTTCTCCTGAGGTTTCCCTCCTGTCATCCCTCTCCACGTGCCCAGACCCAACTGCCCATGCTGGGGTGTGTTCATAGTTCTGCAGGCACGTCTGCCCTCTCCGACGCTTCCCTGCTCTGCCTTTGGCATATGCAAGCTTTTGTGCATTCCTTTCTTATCTTTAGCCTGTGGATGGTAAAAGTAGCAAATGTGCTGTTTCATGGACATCTTTAGTCCTCTTAGGACAGTGATAGGGTTGTGGCAATAAGCGTTAATCAAAAAGCTGAAGAGGGGAAATTTCAAATTCCTAGGACTCTTATACAATAACACGCGTTGGACAGAGTTAGTGAGTCTGTAGGAAATGCTGACAGTGGGAGAATCCAAACTGATGCCAGGTAACGTGAGTTTTAAACTTCTGCTGTTAATACCATCCTACCAGTCTAATACTAGTCAAGATTCTTGGTAGGTTTTGATTTGAGGAGTGGGAAGTGATTGGGACATCTCCATGCCCACTGAGATTTTTAAAGCATGAAAAAGTAGATGAAGTTAATAAGTTGGATTGGTTTGATGTATGGCAAAGTTGAACAAAAAGCAAAGTGAGGTGCTGTGAATCAGAGGCATAATTCAGACATGATGTTGGAACCAAATACAAATAAAGATCTACAGCCTTTTTGATTAGGTCATTGCAGAATGGACTGTTCATCTGTCTTATTTGTGGATGTTCATTCATGCATGCCTCTGGCTTTCTCAAGTGCCTCTATATGTCTCCCTGCTAATGGTAGCTCACTGGAGAAATAGCATCTTAGAGAAAAGGCTTTAATGTTTGGGTGCTAGAAGCTCTCTAGGGTTCATTCAACTTCTTGAGAAACTGTGTCAGCAGAAGTAAAGAGCAAAACCAATTTGGGTTTGTATGTGCCATGGCACCATACAAAGCATTTGTTGCATTGCACCAAGGTGTCGGAGACAGCGTTGCAGTGTGGAGCACCTGAGATAATGGTCTCAACAATAAGACCTGCCTGTAAATGAGTGGGTCTCTATCGGATTTATTTTTTTCCTGATGTGCTGTACCTGAAATATTTCTATGCTGTCCTAATATCGAACCCTAAACTTGGAATAGGTGCAGCTGACCTAAGATCTAGAATTACAATATCTAAATTTCAGACAATCTTGTTTCTAGTTTCCGCCTCTGCCTGAATAAACTTTCAAAAGGCATGTTGCAAGGAGGTACTAACTGATGTATCCTGAAAAGCTGGTGTATGTGAGGCATACTGAGTGAAAGCACACAGGAGGCAGAAGCTTGAATTTCACATGCATAACAATATAACTTCAATACTTAAAAAGTAC
This sequence comes from Ciconia boyciana, assembly GCF_034638445.1. NCBI lineage: Eukaryota > Metazoa > Chordata > Aves > Ciconiiformes > Ciconiidae > Ciconia > Ciconia boyciana. The sequence goes on from NC_132936.1 coordinate 83,159,470, forward strand.
TCTTGAATAAATATGTTTTATAACACTTGTCTAGCTCTAGGATTTCAGTTGTGCAAAAGATGTGGGAAATTTTTCTTTGTTTTCTTCCTGTTGTGTTGTGAGGCAGTCAGGTAAGATTAGTCTTGGACTATAGGCACAGGTGTTGACTTTTGTGAGTTAAATACAGTGATTTCTCAAGTATTTTGCAGGGCTACTATGACTTCCAGACAAGGTTTGTTACGGGGGGGGAAATATTTTTAGGATTCTGATCATAATCAGACAAGATTTTGGACACACCAGCTTGAGGAAGGGCTTGTATGCCTGTAATTTTGTCTTATTGTTCCAACTTAACTAGTTGACCTGGCTGCCTAGTTAGCAGGACAAGCCTTGTGCTACCTATTTCATACTGTTGTGGTAAAATGCGTTATAAGCAATGGTGTGGCATTGTGATGTATGTGAGGGGAAAAGCCAGTTCTAGCTTCCTTTACAAAATGGTAGACTCCATGCTTACCATTGAAACTTCACAGTGAGAATATGACAGTTGCTTCTCTAAAAATGTCAGCTTGGTTCTTTGCAGTAGTTGATAATTGATAATATCAAGTTACAAGTTTTACCTGCTTCATTACATCTGAATAACCAAGAGAACACGTAGATAACTAATATCACTGACTAGGAAGGGTTTCTTTTTATGAAAAAGAAATACTGATCATGTGTTTAGAAAACTGGAAATTCACAAGCAAGTAGTTTGGAATTTCCCATTATGCATACCAATAACAGTGAAAGAAATGTTGCTGGAACGAAAAATACTGTCGGAGACTTCTGGATGAACTGTTATTACCAAACAAAGTTCATAGGTGTAGCAAGTACTGGGGAAACTATTTTTTCAGTTTTGTTTTCAGCTAGCAGGTGTCTTGGAAAACACTTTTTAAAGGTAAAGTTATCTATTTACTATTAAGGCCATTTAAATTTGGAAAACTAAACTGAAAACATTTGTAGCTGAAGAGTACATAATTTGGCTGCAGGATTTCTTCTGAAAGCACAGGTGGAAAAGGTGGTATCACTAAATGGTGTGACTTTTTCATCTTTAGTTTTCCTTACAGAGATGAAGATCAGCTATGCAATCACACCAATGATCTGTCACTTTTAGAATTGTACACATTTTGAAATGAATCCTGGCATCAGAAAAAGGCATATGAATAGGGGTGTGAATATCGGTGTAATTCTTGAACTTAATTCTACTTTATCTGTTTATGGAGTAATTATTTTTAGTCCTAAGAGTTTTATAGTTTTAAAGTAAAGTGTATTGTTTGGGGTTTTTTTAACCATACAACCTATAAGGGAATTTTTCTTGTGTTGTCAAATGCATATGAAATGCTCTCATGGTGGTGTTTGTTTTTTTTAAATAAAGGAAATGTTAAAGGTGGTTCACTATTTTCATATTTCACCAATGAAACTTTCCTCTCTTCATGTCTGGTTCCCTATGTTTATGGCTTGAGGTAAGAATTTCACTAATATGTAATTAATTTTTCAGGAAAAATGTAAGGCAACCCTCTAAATATGTACAGATACACCGTGTTATCCACTGAGGATGTATTCCCAAACAGTATGTTACTTAGCAATGTGATGGATAGCAAAACATTTTTTTTCCCCCAGAAAAATTAATATAAGGGGGGGCTTTTGACATACAGTATAATTTCACAGGAACAATATAGATGATATGGCAGATAGAGTTGCAGAAAGAGGACCATCAGCCTCATCAGGTGAAGGAGGTGCTTGCTTTCTGGAATGGATTGCTGTTTTGAGAGCTCTCTTCTGCTTCAGCTGTGAGGCTGCATACATAGCATTGCGCTTTTCTGTCCTTCACCCTTAATTTGCTTTATTCTGAATAATTTCAGAAAGGTCATGAAAATGTAAATGTTCAGAAGGAGGCAACACGAACTCTTCCAGTAGAAGACTTGCATAAAGCCTTCAGTCTCAGGTGAAGCAGTTGAGAGCTTTAAGAATGGCAATCCTTTCCAAAAAGCCAGCATTTCTTTCAGCTGACCATGCTCCTGTTCCCATTGTGCATCTCCATCTTCCACATCGTATATACAGTCCCTCTGAACTTGAATGATATGTATTCAAGTCCCTGCATGTATCTCCCCTGCGCTACATCAGTTCTTAAGGGAAAAAAATGCTTTGTTGTCTGCTCACCAGAGCCATTTCATCTGTGAGACTGATGGCAGCTTGTGGAGCAGGATATTGAATGATTGCTGATGGAATGCTAAAATAATGGAGAGAAATGGCAGAGGCAGTAGGGTCTTGCAATACAACATAAACCATGTTTGGTTTCTTCTGAATAATCTCACAAACCATTGGTCTGTCAATGCAGTCTTCTCGGTCTATGTTTGTTGGCTATGGTACTGCATTGACTGGTTTGATCATGCTTTGGTTGGGCCTGGCATTCAGCAAATTGGGGTAGATTTGAGCATCAAGGCCCTCGTTAGAAAAGAGAGGAGAGGGGGTCTAGGTGAGAGCTATAGGTCTGTGGTCATGTGTGCACTGGAGGACATGGCAGGATTTGAGCATCTCTTAGGATTATGGGAGGAGAGGAAATTCTTTAGCCAGGAAGCATGGTTTAACATCAAGTTTAAATCTATGGGCTGAGTGAAGTCCTATCTATAGCTCAGCACTGGATGGAGGTGGTAACTTATTTTCATCTCTAAATGAGGTCTAAATTATGAGGCAATGTCACAGCAGGCTTCAGGAAGGGAAACTTTGGAGTTGAGTTGTAGGAAATCATCAGTACAATTGGATTTTGTGGAGGCAAAGAAGAGTTTAAGAAGCTTTAAGACTGCAATGAATCAGGCCTGCATAAACTGCAATGTACATGACTCCTATTTGTTAGAGCTCAAATAGCTGAGGGTGTGGTTCTGCCCCCAAAATGACACTGAAATGTTTTACCAAAGTTTTTGTTGTTGTTGTTTTTTTTTTTGTTGTGGTGTGGTTGTTGGTTTTTTTTTTTTTCTTCTTTTAATGTTTTGACCTTCACCTGCTCAGTCTCAAGGGTATGGGTGACTCCTAGTACTGGCAAATAGTCTGGTGGTGTAGTGGAATGACTTTCAGCTGGTACTCTGCACTGGGCTGAAGCTGTGCTCTTTTCAGTATGAATCCTGAGTGACAGCGAGAACTTTCTCAATGGGAGTCATCTGAAATTAAATGACTCTCTTAATGATGAGCACATTAGGAATACAGAGAGAAAAGTTTCCTGCTGTACGCCATAATGTAGTGCAAAGCCTACTAGTGGGGTTTATTGCTGAAAAATCCTCATCTATCAAATACCATTCAAGGGGAACAATTTCTCAATCCTTAATCTGAGCAAGAGTTAAACTGGTGAACTGGAAGCGGAAAGCTCAATAGCGCATTAGTAATTCTACTGTAGTCTTGTGTTTACAGGTTTAAGAAAGTAGCTCTGGTGACTTAAGGGTGCTACACTGATCCCGACCTTCTCCAAATGTGTACAAGCAGTATCTGCTACTCTATATTTGTAGGCCAAATATCATGCTGCTTTGCCCAAGTTCATAGAGAATCTGCTGTCCTGTCCTTTCAAAGAACAAAATAAGACAAAAAAGCTCGGCTCTTTTAAGTGCACAGCACTAATTAAAATTTGAACCCAAATTCATATTGAAGTGCAGGGGGTGTACTGGTTTGAAATATTTTAATTATGACCATTCCTTGCTGGAGAAAACACATGTGAGCAAGAGCTGAAATCTCCCCAGTCACGGGCAGGCTTCAACAGCTGGTTATTCTGGTGCCATCTAATAACAAGAATGAAACTAGTGAGGAGTTTTGAACAAAGAGGTTCCAGTCATGCTGTGTCACCTGCCTCGCAGGACCTAGGGCAAGAAGAGTCAAGATGTATAAGTGGTTTTAAAAAAAATAAAATAAAAAAATTAAATTTTTCATAATGTTGTATAAAATGACAAGATCTTCTAGGGAAAGAAACGCTGAAGATGCTGAGGAGGACAAAGAATGAGAAATATTTGGGGAAAAAAAAAAACAAAACTGAAGTAGAATTATTCCAGAATTAAAATTTAATTCTGTTTCAGAGCACTGTGCCTGCAGAAGCACTGCTACTGGAATAGCTTTCTGATATTAATTATTCTGCCATCACAAGTCTGTTCATGTCTGCCTGTAGATAAGTCTTCTGAGTTTTGTGCAGTTTTATATTTCCTGTGTCGGGTGCTTTTTTTTCCACCTGTAACTCCCAAGACTTGTAACGAGGAATAACAGCATCCTACTGGATCCTGTGTATTTCATTTAATGACTCTTACATTTCTTTTGGACATTTTCAAAAGCAATCATGCAGTTCCAAATAAGAAGGAGGAGAGAAATTTGGCAGAGGAACAAATAATCTTCATTCCCCATGTCATGCACTGTATTCGTGCTATTATCAAATGTCTTAATTTTTTTCATTTATGTGCTACTTTGCTTGTTGGTTGAACCTGCCTTTTATTGTACACAAGAGGTGTTTTTCTCTTCCCTCCTCCTGCTTTCAAAATACTTAGGCTCTGCTTACCGATAGGTGCTGTATTGACCAACCCATTTGTCTGACTATTTAGGGGCAGCCTTACATGCTCAGCAAAACTTTCATTGCTATTACTTTTCTTGGGGCAAAAAAAAAAAGGTGGGGGGGAAGCCCTTTCCTTTTAAATCAAGCCAAGGAGAAGGCAAGGCTGCATGTCTGTGTGTGAATGGCTAATGCCTCCCCAGTGTAAACAGATGGGAGTTACTCAGTGTGGGCAGCAAAGCAGCTGAGCTGTATTTGACTTACTTTCTTCTCTTGTGGCACACTTATTTGTTGAATGCAGGAAAACAAATTATTCGTTATGTCAAAAACTGTGAAACGAAACTTTTTTTTGTGTGTTGAAGTGTCGGGAAAAATGCTGCTTTTGTTCAGATGAGGAAAAAAAATGAATTCAGTTCCTATCCAAGTCAGAGCTCAGTTATGTGACGGCTACAGGAGGTGTAGGATGTGTAAGGGCTGGAGTCGTGCAGGTGGGATACACAGCAGGCCTGGTTCTGCTGGACAAGCATCCCCTGGGTTGTAACTTTAAGGAAGCAAACTTGGACTTCCACTTCAACAAGCCTGTGGCGAGAAGTTTCTTGTACCTGTGTGTGTACTCCTGTAGGGACTGTGCTATTAGTGGTGTCAGCCATAATTCCCTGGCCTCCATTGTGTGCAAGCAACAGTCTCGTGTCTCCTGTCTCTCTGGAGTTAGAAGCCAAGTCTGCCTCACATGCTGTGCCTGCTTTAATTTGTCTACAAGCCCTATTTTCACTGCTTTAATTTTATAGTTTATAATTGCTTAATAGAAACTTCTTTGTGAATTATCTCTAATTGTTGTTCAGAGTGAATGCTGTTAAGAGCAACTAATAATGAACTTAATGGTTGCCTACAGAATTGATTTTTATTTCAGAAGTTAGGATGGGTGGAAAACTAGTTCTTTAGAGAAGCTTACCCTCCTTGCTCAGAAAAGCTTTCCCAGCTTTCTTTCCTAAGAGGCAGCCTTTCTTCTATTTCTGTTAGAAAAATGAACTTTTGTGCTCCCATTTTCCCACTCTGGAGTTCAGCGTGCTGCTTGGCCTCCTCTGCACATACCCAAGTTATTTCTATCTGTAACAGATGTGGGCAGGTCGGTAGCTTGTGTACCTTCCCCACTGCTGGAGCAGGGATCCTGGAAGCTAGAGTGTTCTTAGCCAAGATAGATGTGGGTGTGTTTTCATTTTTTTCATGTAAGGCAGATGCCGGTGGGGTTCATATTTCTTTGTCTGTAGGAAGATGTAAAGAGTCGCTGCTTGCATGGTTGGTTGTTCAGGTATGTGTAGTTGATGCAGGTTATTAGTTCTAAGGAACGTCTTCTTTCTCATGCTTTTTTATATGATCTTAATTTCTTTTCCCCCATCCATTACAAAGATACACTGTATGTCTGCCTAAAATTACCAAAGTCCATTTTTAATATTAAAGATTTATCTGTCATGTAATGCAACAGGACACGCTGTTCCTGTTATCTCCGATGCCTACCTAAAGGAAATATTGCTAAATGTTACCTGTGGTGCAGAATTTCTTGAAGTACCCTTGGGAAAGCAAAGAAAGCATTTATACAGCCCTGGTAGGCAAACCAGAAAGGCTACCTATACCAAAGTACACTGGATAACCTTTGGAAAAATCAAGAAAACAGTGTGAAATACTGGAATTTTTTTTTTTCAATTCTCATCTGCAGGCCAATTGATTCTTGACAGTTGGAGGTCTTTTTTTGAAGTGATGTATAGCACACAAACCTATCATCTCAGCTTCCAAGCTTGCAGACAGAAGATACTGGGGCCAGCTAAAGGTCACAGAAAATACCAATCGCCCCTTCTATGCAAAGGGGTTTAAAGCAACAACCAACTTGCAGAAGAGAGATACAGGGAGGCTGGGTTTTTCTTGATGTTAATATTCTGCTCAACTAAGATTAACTAACTGCTGCAGATTTCTTTTGAAGGTTAGGGTGAAGCTGTAGCAATACTTATTTCTAGTCAGAGAATGTTGTTCTTGGGAGCTCAGGGTAGGGTCAAAAAGTTGAATGAGTATTTCATCACTGCCAGCTCTCACGGATTTATGACTATCCTGCCTCCTACCAGTGAGGAGGCCAACTTGGCACTGGATTGATCTACTTCCTGTAGATGTGGGATATATGTAGCAGTAGTATGTTGTGTTCAGTGCCTTACTTGCCTGTGCATGGTCTTTGTGCAGGTGATGCTCTTGACATGCTTGTTTTTAAATTGATATTTAAACAGCCTCTTCCTTATTGCTCAGCTACTTCTAAGCACAGGCAGCTGCTTGCTACTGAAATCTGTGGGAATGACCGTAACGAAAAACGGAGTGTTGATTACCAGGGTAACCCCAGTGGGAAATACAAATCTATTGGAACTGCTGTCCCCGGGCATATTCTGTCCTCTGCAGTTTTGCACCTGTTTGTTGAGAAATAGGCTGCTTGGGGTTCCTTTTTGGCAAAAGGGCTAAAAAAGTGGTTATTCTTTACTGCCTTACCCTTGGCTATGGGGAGTTGCCAGGGCTCCTACTGTGCAAATTCATCCCCAGCAGATGCTGTTTTAAAAATGAAGATTTCCAGTCTTTCAGGCATGGTAATTGTGCACAAAGAAGAGTGCATCCTGCATGCACAGGGCAGTATGAGGAACTTAGTGACTGTAAGGCAAGAAGCTTGCTTCCTTGTGTCTCCCACTCTTATGTTCTCTGTTCCCATGCCCTCATCTTCCAACATTAGGATATCTCCTAGCAGTAACTTTTCTTCCCTCCACTTCATGTTTTAGGAAGGTGCTTGGCAAGTGTCTTTTGTCTCCTCCCCTGAGTTACAGGTTCTTCCTCTCCTGTGCCCTTCTTATCTATTTATTCAGCCAGCAGGCTTCATTAGCCTGTACTGCTGCTGTTTCTGCCTGTCACCTGGTGAGCAGGGCTTGAATTTGCACCTCACCTGCTAATTGTGGACCCCTGGGGGTGGTGGTGGATATTATCAGCCTGCTGCTGTGTTGTGTTTCTGTGGTGGTAACTGTCCTCTGGGCTGCAGGCTTAGAGCTGGTGCAAAAGAGTCACTCTGCTGCCTCCCTGTAATCTGAAGTCAAGGTGGGGGCACGATGACAAGGTGCATCTTCCTTGTCCCTTTCTCTCAATGAGTTAATTTTCACCAGACTGGAAAGCTATTGACCTCTTCTTCCCAGGTGGCGTTTCCCTGCATTCCTTTATTTGCAGCAGCCCCCCAGGAGCCTGAGGAACAACAGTTCATGTATGAAAGGAGCTGGAGGTCAAGCCACTGTGCTCTTTAGTATGGGAGGGAGCCTCACACAGTGTATCTGCTTGCAGCAAAATGAGATGCTGGTGGTTTGAATCTGTGCCCTCTGGAAGCTAGCAAAAAGGATTTGGGTGGTGGTGGTGTGTGTTTGTGTGTTGTTTTTCTGCTGGCTGTGAATGGTTTGGGTCAGACTCTGCAAGGCCATCCTTGGCTCCTAATGAAGTTCCCTGTCCCTTCCTGAGGCTTCTCTATGCGTGATTGCAGGAGAAGAATTCTGGCAGGAAGGCATAATGGGAAGAGGCTGGGTTAAACTTACCCTTTGCTGTCCTGGTTTGTTGGGAGTGAGAGAGCAACACCGTACTTCTGGCTTGCTCTTTGCCTGTACCTTTTCTCCTTGGGCTTGTCAGAGCTTCCCATTTTGGAAGAACAGTGGGATTTTTTTTTTTAAGCAAATATTTACATTGAACCGTATATTTTTTGCTTTCTCTTTTTCCCAAGAGATGGTGAAGGATGCATTAAACATCTGGTCTCAAATACTCTGGCTTTCTCCTAGCTTTCTTCCTGCTTTCTGTTATTTCCCAGCCTAACCTCTCACCTCAGATCGCATTCCTCAAAACCTCTCTGCCCACTGTCTGCAGTCATTGTCTTTTATGCTTTCTGACATACCTTCTACTGCACCTGGCAACATTTGCACCTTCTTAATCATTTGCATCGCTGTTCCTTTCTTTCTTTCCTCTTTCTCTGTTTCTGTTGGTCCCATGCAGTCACTCTTCCTGCCCCCGGTATCTCCAGGAAATTCCAAGGCTACCTTTAGTATGGGAGTGGAGCACCCGTATTGAGCTATCATGGGACATCTCCGCTGACCTGGCTCCTGAAAGTCACACATATCTTTGTTTCTTCCTTTCCAAGTTGCTGCCTGGAGCTAAAGCTGCTGGTGGTCTGATTGCTTCCTTAGTCCCCACGAGATGGCAGGCATGCTGGCAGCCTGCAGGTCTGGGGTTCAGCTGGAGTCGCCCCTTCCTCTAACCACATTGGGTGAGCTTCACACCCTGCCCTGATGAGAGCCTCGTGGCCAGCCACCAACAAGATTTTAATCCTGTTTCAATCCTTTTTGGCCGAATTTGAGGAAATCTGTACTCATTTCACAGCTAGGGCTCATTGTTAGTGGATTTAGGTAAATAAGCCAAAGGCTTGTTTATCTGTGAAGAAAATAAAGCCAAGCTAGGAAAGGAGATGAAGACGTAGTGCTAGAGGATATCTTAATATATAAATTTCTTAATCCTTTCCTTAGAAAATAAGTAATTTAAAGGGTCAGGTTAAGTATAAGGACAAGTGGTGGTTTGTTTGGTTCCCAAAGGAAGATTTGTGAAACTGGATGGAGTGACCAGGAATGTCTGAATTGGACAAGAGATATTTTTGCTACTTTATAAGATATTTTATTTCTAACTTTTTGGAAGTTTCATGTTAATTCTCTTGTGTAATAACAGTGGAGGAAGAAGGAGACTATAAATTAGAATGATGATAGTGCAAATTCAGCAGCATTGGGGAGAACTGTAGAATTTATTTGAAAAAATAAAAAAGGCTTTTGATCATCAGTGAAGCTCAGTAACAGCGATATAATGTAGGAGACAAGGTAGTTGTACAAAAGGAAATAGTCTATAAGCGTTTTCTGAAAGAATAACATTCAGACTTTTACTTTCTTTAAAACTTTATGTAAATACTTTGTTGCCTTTTTTTTAAATTATACTCTTTCATGTATTTGACACGTTACCTATTGTACCTGATTGCACCTTCTTAATCTGTTTAAAAAAGTATTTCTGGAAGAGGTTTTGGAAACTTAGCACAATGGAATTTTGTTTGAGCGTTTATTTCTTAATGCTCTTCATAGCTTAATTGCATTAAGTATAGGATATTGCAGCCTGGTAATTCCTGGAGCCTGCTGAAGAGATCTGTAGGATTTCCCGGCACCAGAAGCGTGTGCAGCGTTCCAGAGGCTGGCAGGCTGCCCCTGTAGGCCTTTCTCTCCATCCTTTGAAATGTTGAAACATCCAGTTGTCACTGCTGCAGGCAGGATCCTGTGCTGGATGGATCTGAGTCTGATCTAGTCTGGCAATTCTTGTCACTTCAAGACTGAAGTTTCTTGTCACTTTGTTTCTTCTGCTGGTGTAATATGCCCATGTTTTGTTGTATGTACTTCTGTGCTGCTGGATTGTGCTTGGAAAGGTATAAGGTACCGTCTGTAAACTTTTCTTTCCAGTCCTTTTATTAAAAAAAAATCACACATTTTTCTTCCACAATTTAGGCTTGTAAAACCACTCCAGCCTGCAAATAGGCTGTGCGCCTGAGAATCCACTGTCTTCAGTGGATATCAGATTCTTTATATTTAGATTATTAAATATGGATTTTTAAGCTTTCACCTCTTCAGGTAGGAGACAGCTGGCCAAGGGCAAATTTTATTTACACAGTAATGTTTTTATTTGATGAAGTTTCAAAGTAAACATAAATAACATTCTCCAGAATGGGGGGGGGGTTATTGTATTGTGTTAATGCAGTTACAGTTAAAGCATCCATATCTCAAGGGGCATTCGTCAAACACGGTGCTTTGTTAACCTAAAGGTAAAAGACTGCAAAATGATATTTCCTGTCCGTTACTGAACAGCTAGAAAACAAAGATCTTTGAGACTAATTTTGTTTTCTTCTGGATGTGCTTTATTGCAGCTGCTTGCAATGTAACATTGTGATGCTGCCATCATAGTGCTTGTCACTGAAGAAACCTGCAATTCCATTATGGCTTTTTAAGGTCTTGATAATGTTGTTATTGAGTATCTTTGAATAACTAGTTGAACTTGACACACTTAGGAAACGTGCCAGAGGGTAAAACAAACATCGCTCCCATTCTTGCATGTGGCAGTGAAGAGGTCTGTGAAGAGTGCCACCCTGTCCCTTGGCCAGCTTCCAGCCTCCCCTTCCCTGTGGAAATGAAAACCTCTGAAAGGAGTATGTTACCATGCTATGCCAGATCTTTTTTTTTTTTAATGGAGCAATAATGCTTTGAAAGAGACACATGTGGCTTCAGATATCTGTACTGTATCTCTTACAGTACTAATTGACAGGATGGCCTGGTTCTGTTATTAATGTTGATGATGTTATAATTTCCATTAGCCTCATTCTGGAGACATGCAGGTAGTTAATATTTATTCTGTATCTTAGGGACTGGTTAACTTTTTGTTTCTTTAACAAAAAGTTGTTTCTTCTTGATTTAATCTAAAGCTTGCTTAGGATGCACACAGTTCTTAGTTATATTCAGCTGGCACCTGGGAAATGTAGTAAGCCTAAGCAGCTTTGCAACAAATCCAGAAGCCCAGTGCTTACAGTCAGAGCACTGATTGCACACTACGGTGAGAAAGGTCCTTGTTGTTTGGTTTTTTTTTGCTTTTAGAGTCCAGTGTGTAAAATCTTTCTACTATTCTTCCCAGTAACTGCAAAATTTCTTCCAGACTTGTCTTGATACAGGATCTGAATTTTATGTGCTAGTGTTCAATTTTTAATCTTTCATTAATAATGGAAACTGAGAGTGCACTGAGTTGTGTATGAATCTCCTTTGGATTAATGTAGTGGGATGAGGTGAACCTGATCATCTTCCTCCTTCTTCTCTTCTGTCATTGTGCAACACAACCTAGGCTTCCTTGGGCAATGAGGGTCGGGCGTCTGTGTAAGTCGGATTGCTGCTCACTTAGCCTTAGGATTTCAGCTCCATCATTAAAATGGCCTAATGCTAACTTCTGTATTTGTACACATTAATTTTACATTTTACAACACACTGTGATGTTCCAAAGGATAGAGTGATACTTTTTGGAGAAGTAGATAAAAGTTTTGATGAGAGAGAATGAATTATTATGCAGGAACAGAGAAAAGAAAAAAAAGTACAACAGATTTTCTTTTGGTTGGTTTTATGTTAGACTATGTGATCATACTTGCTTTTTGCTATTTTAGCTGTAGGCAAGCTACTTCATTCTGCTTCTGCTGAGCTGTCTGTAAAATGGGTATATCATCACTTGCCATATGAGAGTCTTCAGAATTTTAATTAAAGACTGTAAAGTCCTTTGAGCTCCTATCATGATTGGAATTTTGGAGTTGTAAGGTTTTACTACCAATAAATGCTGACATTTTCATGTTTTTATGGAAAAGTTGTCCCTGTGTAATTTTGTGTATTATAGTTGATGTGCTTGTGAAGGCTGTAGAGCCTGTAGGTTAAGCTGTTCTTATTAGACTGTATAGGCTGCAAGAAAAAGACAGTAATGTTAGTTTGTCATATCTTGGAAAAAAAATGAAGGACTTGAACTGCTTTTTTTTTTCCTATCATGTAGATTGCAACAAAGTTATTTTCTGTAGTAGCAATTATTGGATGGAATGACCTTTACCAGTTTATGATATTGATGTAGTGGAAGGGACATTTTTCCACTTGACCTTTATGCAATGTGTCGGCTTGTCCTGTAGCACCAACTAAGTTGCAATTGACAGATTTGATGGAACACTAACTTGACAGGAGCTTATTGTTTGGAAGAAGATATGTGTTGAAATGTGGAGCTTCTAGTAAATAGCATAAGTTATTTGCATATCTTCCATCACTAAGGAACATCCTGCTTAGAAACAACCACTGCCTAAATTGCAATTTGAACACTGATTAACTGAGATTCTAGCAAAAGTCATCAAATTAGTTATATTTCAGAGTAAAATCTATTGTTTTAACTCTTTTCCTCTCATCGTTGTTCTGCGACTGAATAACAATGGTTTTCTATATTTTAACCTTGCTTCTTGTCTTAACACCTCTGTCCATAAAAGGAAAAGGAGTAAAAGTCAGATAAACAGCTTTCAATATATGATGAGGAAGACATGTCTCCCAAAAGGATGGGAGGATGTGTGTGTGTGGATGTCTGTATATGTGTGTGTATATATATATACACACCCCCAAAAGATGGAGAGAGAGATATATATATCCATGAGTAGTTTCTTTGGTTATTTATTAATATATTAAAGAAATAATGGTCAGATATAATTCTGGGAAGAGAGAAGGTCTTGGTGTGGGGAGGAATGGGGAGATATGAGCATGCCTTAGGGTGAGGGTGGATAGTGTAAAGAGAACTGTAAAGGAGGGCTAAACCATCCCTGCCCCACTGCTCCAGCTGGGAAGTACAGAGGACAGCTGCTCTTCAGATCTGTCAAAATAAAGCAGGGAGAGGATTGTGCTTTTTGGGGAGAAATTTAAAAGCAAAGAACAAAAAGTCAGTTATTTTAGGTGTCTTGTTATAATCCAGTATCTCTTTCTGCCCTGGTTGAAGGTTCTGATGCTTCCTGTAAATAAAATAATTCCACTTACGAAATGGATAAGACAAAGGTGTGAAACCCAGGATCTATCTGAGACTATTCAAGTAATGAATTATCATGGCTTTTTAAAACTATTGAGCAATAAGATTGATGAAGGAAGGTAGAGATTAGTTATTGTGAAGCTGTATGCTAAATAAAAACCTATTTCTTGCAGTGTTTTCATTTGTAGTTAACGCGTGCTACAGAAGAGAGTAGGCTTTACTGCATTTATTTTACATGCTTGCAGGAGATGTGTAGAAAGCTCAGCTGCAGGGCTGGAGGCAGAAACCCCGTCTGGTGAGCTGCAATTCTGGGGCCTACAACAGGATCACACTTGAAAGATGTCTTGTCTTTTGTATGTGGGTTTATATTAAAATGGCAAATCTCTCATCCTTTCTGGAGTACCTGCTTTTCTGAACCCCTTCTGGAGAGCGTGGCAATAGCCAAACCTCTCTCCCTGAGCTTGGTTTCTAGCAGGTGCTCCTGCCCTTGCGTCTGCAGGCCACAGTCCCATCAGAGTCCCACTCTGCTCCTCTTTCGCCTTCCCTCCTGGCTCTGATTCTCACCTGGCCCTCCAGTCAACACAGATACTGGTCTGGCAGCTTTAATTTCCAGCCTGAGGAGGCTCTGAGCAGGCGGAGAGGCTGCTGGAAGCAGTGAAACTTCATGGGCTCAGGCTGGAAGAAGGCAGTGTTCCTGTATTTAAAATTTTAAAGTCTAGTAGCTTGAAGCATGGAGACCAGTGTAGGTGCCTTGGCACTGCTCTGCTCCACTCAGGTTGGACATGTAAGAGGCTCTTCTGTGGATCTGTATGCTGGAGGAGGTCGGGCTTCTTTGCAGTGGCTGTCATTGGTGGGCTCTGCTGTTCCAATGTGAACGCAGTCCATCCCGGCCTCTGACTGCATTTGATGGTCGATGGGATGTTGTCTCATTCGTAATTGCTTTGCTGAGTGGGGACCCAAGTGGAGTTAAAGGGCTGTGAAACTTGCCTGAAGAGCCTCTTGGTCTTCTCCCCGCTGATCTCTGCTGACATCCTCCTGTGCAGCCCTGCCTGCTGCCCTATGTGCTTTTCAGGCGTAATTCTTACGCCTGACATGCTTCCAGGAGCTCTGTGCTGGGGCAGTGGGGACAGCTGCAGAGCCAGAATGTCATAAACGTGAAAAAAGTAAAGTGTGTGTGAAAGGGAGGAAAGTAGGGGAACAATGATTTAAAAAAAAAAAAAAAGACTCCAGGATCCCTTTCGTTCAAATAGGAAGGAGAGGCTGGGCTTTATCTGCTTTTGAAATCAGGAAATTAAGAGGTAACTCCAAGAGGTAATAGTCTGTTATAGGGAACAGAGTCCTGTAAAAGAACAAAAGGGCACTAACTTTTAAGAAAAGGTCAAATTATGAAAGGGATAATACAAGGTTTCTTATGCAAGAAGTGGTTCAGATTGTGTAATTACAGCAATCCTTTTATCTGAAGATCTCACACAGGTGTTAATTAAGCCTAATGAGGCCCCTATGGAGCAATTGTTACTATCTACACTTTTACAGACAGAGGACCTAGAAGCTGAAAGAAAATGGGGTTATTCGTTTGAGATGGTGTAATGCAGCACTGTAGAACTGGTGCTCATGCGAGAATGGGCAGTGTGACTTGAAGCCACCTGGCACAGCCATGGGCAGAACCATTTCCATGAAACTGTGCTGTATATGTGCTGCTTTTTTTGCCTGAAAATGTAGGTATGTGTAGATGCATTAAAAAAACCCTGTGGACTAAGAAAAGTTAGTCTTTCTAGAGGGGCTGTCTTGATTATGCCTGTAACTACTCCTGTTTTTTTTTTTCTTTCATTTTTTTTTTCTAATGTTATGCTTAAAACTTTCAGTGTCCTGTGATGCTTTGGTTAGCGTTCAGTTTTTTGAGAGCTTTATGGGACCCAGCAATAAGGAAAATATACCTATGCTGGTGAGGTATTGTATTAATTCCTTTCATGTGTTCACTTCAGTCTTTCCAATGCAGAGCAGGTGGATAGATTGTTTTGTGAGCTCCCTACAGGGAAATCAAACAACTATTTACTGTTGTTTTTCTTCCTATAATACTCTTGAGCTGTTGATAGTTCCACAATAAATTCTGTACAAATGCTGGTGGATGGGTGAGGGTGGGAAAGCAGAGAATTTTGAGATACTCTTAGAACGCTTCACTTGTAGGACATGGGACTTTTGAGCGAGTCATCTAAGCATTTTCTCTGTTTCTGACCGTACCGCACATAGCGTGGGTGGCTGCCTGCCTTGTATTTGTTCCACACCTCATCAACCCCCCCCCCCCCCCCCCCCCCCCCATCCAAGACTCTGCTGTGGTGGAAGTCTGAGTTTTTCAAGGCTTTGTTCCTCGCATGCAGAACATACAGCTACTGTTTCGAGCAAGCGTGTTATATCTGCTCATCTTCTGTAACAGAGGCCCATGAAAGGGGAAATACTCAGCAAACCAAAGCAAGTTTTAGAATAAGAACCTGCTGGGCTGTTTTTTTTGAGTTTTTAGGTGAGTCTAAATGAACAGCAATCCATGAAAGTATGTCACTTCCAGTACGGAGTCATTATCTGAGAGGAATACCTGGGACCTTTGTTTGCTGGTAGGCAGCTGGTCTATGCTACTTGTGAAAACAAAACTGCTCAGCAACATAACGGGTAAGAATCTCTTTTGGAAGACTTAGAAAATACTTAAAGGTAAAGACTGCTTGAGGTAGTTTGTCTTCCTTGGGTTTCTGTGCCAGTTAAGGGAAGGTCTTCTCATTTTCATGCAGTGGAGCAATTCACGGCAGTAAGATGGTAGTGCGAGGGCTGTAACACGTGCATAGGGAGCGGGAGAAGTCTTTGTTCCAGGGCAGTGCTTTGGCAGAAGGTAGTGCCTTGCAGCGCAGTACGTTACACTGCTGCAAAGCTGCTGACATGAAGTATGACTTGATAGCAGAGGAAGTGCCTCCTCTGAGGTTATTGCAGTGAGATGCGGCTTTGTTCCAGTTCAGCGTGAGAACCTGTTTCTGTAGAGAGGTTTACTTTGCACAGCGCTCTGAACCCCACAAACTTTCTGAATGTTTTTACAGAATTTGGTGCCATTTTGGGAATATCAGGAAATATTGAATGTTTTGAAATTGGAGATCAGTTGGACAGAGTATGCTTGAGATACAGTTTTCAGGAAAAAAAAAAAGGGTTGACAGCTTTTACATTTGATGTTCTATATTTTTTTTTGCCTTCCAGAGTTGCAGGATCCAACTACAGTTGTCACTGTCCAAAATTATTTAAATCGTTTTGTGTTTACCCCATGTATGCTTTGGTACCAAAAGCAGTCTTGGGAAAGCAATGTTGAAGATGGTAGTTAAGAAACAGACAAGAGCTTGGTATTTGTATATGTAAGCCAGATAAATGGCATGTGTAGGTCAAATATCTAAAAAGCTTTATTTTGTCTGTGTTTGTGTCTCTGTGCCCTGTCAAAAGTTAACTTTATTCTAACCTTTGTTTACAGTCTGGAGTGTGGTGGGGGGAAAAAGGAGTTTTGATGGAGGCCTCTGTGTAAATCTGGTGGTGTAACTCGAAGTCCAGCAGAAATCCAGGAGGAACCTAAATCACTTTCGGGAAAGAAAAGAGACCGAAGAAGCAGATGCTAGCTGGGGTGGATGATGTGGGAAGGGAAAGAGGATAAAGGGGCAGAGAAACAGAGTGGGGAGAAATGGGGGTGTAAGGGTGCCTGTGAGCTGCTGAGGAGAGGGAATTGGTTCGCGAGGCCAAGTTCAAAGGAAAGGGCAGGAAAAAAGTCACCAGATATTAAGTGTCAGCAACTATTCTGTGTTTAAATGATTTCCTTTTCCACCGAATTCAGGTTCCCTGATCTGGTGGAAATTACTGGATCTGACTAGATATAAGGAAGAAATTTTTTACAATGAGGGTGCTGAAGCACTGGAGTAAGTTGCCCAGGGAGGTGGTAGATGCCCCATCCCTGGAAGCATTCAAGGTCAGGTTGGACAAGGCTCTGAGCAACCTGACCTAGTTGAAGATGTCTGTGCTTATTGCAGGGGGGTTGGACTAGATGACCCTTAAAGGTCCCTTCCAACCCAAACTATTCTATGAAATTTTAAAATTTGTGGATTGATTTTGACTTATGGCAGGCAAAATAGTCTGGGAACAAATTACAAGTGTGTTAAACTGTTCTCTCTTATTGCTTGCTTTCTTAGAATATGGCCTTTTCTGGATGAAGTAGAGCAGCATAACTTCTGGGTGCTAGAACAGTGATGGATGGTGGAAATTGGAAATGTGGCTAGGCTGAGCTAAGCTAGCATCTTTAGTTTTTAAACAGTTTTTGGTTTTGCATCTACTGATCCAGGGTGCTTGGGAAAGGTATTGGCTTAATTCGAGGGTAAGGTTTTATTTCTTGAAGGGCACTGGAGATAAGAAAGGAACAATGAAAGAGGAAATTGGATGTATGCATTTGAGGTTATGTAGACTACTAAATGTGAGAGTGGGAGACTTGGAATATGAGAAAACATTGAGCACTATGGTGGGAATTCATGAAGGGGAATGCACGGAGCAAGAGAGGAAGAAAAAAGATTTTCTTTAACCAAAATTCTGGCATCTAGGTACTCATCCATAATGAATGGATGTACTGTTTTAAGCTCAGTTACTACAAAGACTTCCTTTATCTTCTCTCTGCTCTTTTGTTTCTAGAGCAAAGCTTCAAGTTTCCTTGTAGAGTTCCCCGCTGCAGTTTTTAGAGCAATTGGTTTGGGGTTCTGTGCACATATTTATACTCTCTTTATAGTTCTCTGTATGTAATATCCATTCTATAAGAAAGAATATTTGATACCTTTTCATCAGTGTGCCTTGCCACAGAAGGAAGATAATGTTGTCTAACTGCATTTTGATTTTGGTGGTGCTGGGTCTGTACATAGCTGGTGGCTTAAACAGAAATGCAAACCGATTTCTTCACATATTATAGTCCTTGAGGAACATTGCACAAGTTAATATATGCCACATTTTAAAATCTGTGCTATTTTCTTTCAAACTTCAACTTAAAGCAACTCTGCACCTACTCATTGGTGTTTCTTAGACTAGACTTTGTGCTGCTTTGTTGTGCATTTTTACAGCATGGCTTTTAAAAGTATGAAGATAAACCTTTGTGGAACACTTCTTATTATCTATACTAGTTTTGGACTTCTATCACAAAAAAAAAAGGTGTTAAAACGGTGTTCTCCATATATACCAGTAGGATGGTATTCTCAGTATATTCAGGTTAGGCAATAACAAAGGAGCCTTTTCTTTGTTTGACAGCTGGAACAAAGCACTTTAGATTCACAATATGTGCTTAAATAGAGCCTGATACAAATAAATCCCAACATAATCTGACTGTGTCTCTAGTCATAAAATCCTTTATATAAAAGCCCAGATATAGTCCATCAGTGTTTTTTTTTTATTTCTTGTTAGAGTATTTAGAACTTGCTTTATAAAAATGACCAGTATTTCACAATATAACGCAATTAGTTGTAGAGTATTGCATTGTTTCACTGTTAATTGATTGGCCTGTCTTCTAATCAACCCATGGCATATATTCAGAGGCAGTGAAGAAAGGCAGATGTTGGCTTAGAGATTCCTGGAGCAAGGAAAGGGACATAGTGAACTGGGATTGAATAGTCCTCAGTCGACATTAATATATAGCTGACAGTTGTTCATGTATGTGAACTGTGCTGATTGGAAACCTTTACCAACACTCTTCCTCTACCATCTCCAATAAAAGAAGGAGCTGTATTGCAAGCCAAGGAGCTTTGCATTGATTTCTGCTAGCTTCCCTGTCTTGAGGGATCTTTTTAAGAGTAGAATTTAATTCAGGATAGGGATCTGTGCCATTGTGCTGCATAGCCTTACATTTTAAAAAATGCAGATTCAGCCTGGAATCAGTGGTACGTGGTTTTTTTTTTTTTTTAATTTCTGTACAATTTCATATGTAGTGACAGTACTGTCAGCACTGCTGTTGTGGTTTAGCCCCAGCCGGGAACTAAGCACCATGCAGCTGCTCACTCACTCCCCGCCGGTGGGAGGGGGGAGAGAATTGGAAGAGCAAAAGTAAGAAAACTCAAGGGTTGAGACAAAGACAGTTTAACAGGTAAAGCAAAAGCCGCGCACGCAAGCAAAGCAAGGAATTCCTTCACTCCTTCCCATGGGCAGGCAGGTGTTCAGCCATCCCCAGGAAAGCAGGGCTCCATCATGCGTAGTGGTTACTTGGGAAGAAAAACACCATCACTCCAAATGTCCCCCCTTCCTTCTTCTTCCCCAGCTTTATATACTGAGCATGACGACATATGGTATGGAATAGCCCTTTGGTCAGTTTGGATCAACTCTCCTGGCTGTGTCCCCTCCCAGCTTCTTGTGCACCTGGCACAGCATGGGAAGCTGACAAGTCCTTGACTAGTGCAGCAACAACTAAAACATCTCTGTATTATCAACACAAATCCAAAACATAGCCCCATACCAGCCCCTATAAAGAAAATTAACTCTATCTCAGCTGAAACCAGGACAACTGTTTAGAAAATAATGTTGATATCCAATAAAGTGCACCAGCAATCAGCTTGTTTTTTCCTTTAATGTATCTTTCGATGTTATTGTAAATTATTTTTACTGTAAAGTTATATTAGAAATGTAGGCATCTGAGTGGTTTCATTGGAAATTTGATGTTTATGAAAGAATATGAAAAGCAAACAGTCAACAGGGCACTGTTTATTTTGTATTGTGACTTGACTAAAACAGAAATGATGTCTCCAAAAATGCCTATGCATTAAAACCCTTGTGCTGTTCAAAGGAATTTACAAATGCAGCAAATCTGAAGATAAGGACTATATGGGATAGACACTGTGTAGAATTGTACCTTTATTTTAGTGCAATTACAAAGATGACTAAGAGGTTGCCACATACACAAAACTGCCCACTATTTCAGCAACTGTTATGCATGTCAGGTACTTTAATAAATGTAATTACTCCAGTGTTAAGAAAATTATGGAAGTGGCTAGTTTATGCTGTAATGTAAAATACTTATGAAGCTCTTGCTATTAAAAACTTTGCTATTAAAAATACTATAAAAACTTAATGTCCTTCAGAAGTGTCAGTTTAAGAGCAGTGGAGTATGAGCTGCTTCTGGGACGCTGAATTTATTGTACATCATTTTCACCCATATTGAATGTCTGATGCTTTGTTCTCTCCATTTGTCTTTCTGGCTGACATTTGTTGTATTGACTGTAAATTTATTGGAGTAGGAGGTGGGGTTTTTTTGTGTGGTTTTTTTTTGTTGTTGTTGTTGTCTGAGCCTAGTACGATTGTATGTGTATCATCTCTGTGAGCTGATAGTGGCAAATAATAACTGCTTTGCTTGTAGGATAGCCGTGTTACAGGAAATTGTGATGTAGGTTTATCCCGATAGTCCTGATGTGCCTTAAACACAGCCCAGAAAGAACAGCTGTGAGGATAGTTCAGCCTACATCATTGCCAGGCGATAATGAGAAAGAAACATGGGAAAGCAAAATTTTTCTAACCCTGGCCAAGTAACTTAAGAGATTAATCACCCAAGTCAGGACTCTGACACTTCCTGCTGGGCTCTCACCCCCCTCCTTTCCCAGAGGCGTGCTGGAAGAACCTTTCTGGCTTTGTGGCTTCTTGCTAATCTTCCTGCTGCTGTTGAAAGTAACTGTACCTACACCCTCACCAAACCCAGAGTCCTACGGCTTGTGCCCATAAATCACTGTTCCATTTAACTGTTATTACTAGGAGACAGAGACTGTTACAGTTCTGAGTGGCAATCTGTCAGTGGTGTTGCTGCTATGGATGTTCTATGAAATAGGGGCACTGGTCAAAATTTATGCTGCAAGTCTACTCTAGGCTTGCACTAGTGAGCGCCTTTCTGGGAAGAAGTTTCATATACAGCATAGACTTTTCACTGTTAAGATGTAAACTGTAGGTGGGAAACTTGGTGTTGTGCTTTGGGGGAAGAATCAGTGAAACTTCTGAGAATTTAGCTTTTTGTTCAAAGCCTAAATGAATGCTCTTAAATTCAATATGAATTAGAGGGGGGAAAATCAATATCTGCCAATGTGTCAAGCTTCTTTTTGTAAGAAGTATAACAGGTGAGATGTGTTCTTGTATTTTTTTTAAAAGCTTTCAGACTTCCCAACTCTGCTGCAACACCGACATTCGGTACATTAAATTCTGAAATGTTATATATGTTTTAAGGACACAGCAATTTCCTGGCTTGTAACTGGTATGGACTGATGGGGGGAAAATGCAGAGCTTGCTGGGAGGCAGAGAGTCTGCTTGAGCAGTCCTTGTAAGAAATCCTGCAGACACTGTTCTCTGTTGCTTCTCTTGCAGGCGCTATTTCGAGTACCAGGTTTCCTTTCCTTTCCTCCCCCATCCAATTTATGTATACTGGTCTCTTGTCGCTAGGAAAGAAAAAGGAGTGGAGAGATGGTAGACAGCTGATATTGCCTGCAGCAGGGGAAGCTTGTGGCATCAAATGTGACATCAGGTCATCGCTGTGTATTTTGGCTACTCTGATGCCTTGAGTCTGGCTGGGAATGCAGGTAGACCTATTCTCTTGTACTCTTCAGGTTACTAGTCCTTTAACTTTAATTAGCACCAGAATTGGAGGCAAACATCGATCTAGCAGCTTGGTAGGGTAAAGCAGGAATTAGAAGGGTTTGTCACCTCTACTTAGAGTGCCAAATAACTGAGGAATACACACAAAACAAAGAATTGTGGAGTAGTAGCATACTCTACAGATTTTGGCCCTCCTGCTCTTAGGTGATTTCTGTAGCAGTTGCTTCCAACTCCAAAGGATGTTCAGCAGCCAGGAGTTTTGATTTGCTTAGCAGTTCCTCAAAGTCGCCTTGATAGTTCA
The DNA here is from genome assembly GCF_034638445.1 of Ciconia boyciana. Lineage (NCBI taxonomy): Eukaryota > Metazoa > Chordata > Aves > Ciconiiformes > Ciconiidae > Ciconia > Ciconia boyciana. The sequence goes on from NC_132936.1 coordinate 83,181,549, forward strand.
GGAGCACAGCTGGAGTGCTGAATTTCACAAAGCTGCCTTTTTGGTTGGAATGGAAAAAATTAAGCGGTGGGTAAGCGGGGTAATTTCATTTGCGTTTTGCTCTAGCAGCCGTTATGCTCTAGCCTTTTATGAACTGAACACAAATGTTTGGCTGTGGTACCCAGGGGCTTATAACCTTGTCTGGAAAGCTTTAGCCTCTGCTTACTGGCCTTTGCAGGAGCTACTTTTTCCACTGACTGCTGGAAGTATTCCAAGGACCCTGACCCAAATAGCATTTTAGTTCAGATTAGGTGTGTGAGCCTTTGAAAGGAATCTCCAAAGTGTCCTGTTTACTGTACTTTGCTTTCCATTGTAGAGCAGTCTTGGAGTGCATGGACTGGTTTTCTTTCAGGTGGAACAAAGTCTTGAAGATATGCTCCTAGCGGTGTACCCCAGGGGCTCCAACTACTAACTGGCCTTCAGTCCATGGGATTACACTAAACCTAGTCTGAAGTAAGACCCTCTGAACTGCAGATGTTGGTTGCTCAGTGCTGAACTGTTTTGCTCTACAGATGTGCTCCTGTTAGTCCACATAGTTGCAAGGGTAGGCATAGCTGTGGGGTACAGCTGCTGTCCCTGTCGCTCCAACAGGCTCTTCCAGTGTCTGTCCTCAGCCCCATGCCGCCTTGGACCCAGCCTTGTCTGGGTGTGCAGTTTGACTCTGCGCTGGGTTTATTTTGTTGGTTTCCGTAATGAGGGCTGAATGGAAGGTAGAAGAGGTTTTGCTCTGTGCCAGTAACCAGACAGCACATGGTAAGGGCTGGCTGTTCAGCTATCCAAATGTAATCTGAAGCTCCCTTTTACACATATCTGTTGTGTTAGGACTTGCAAGGAATTGAGTATCTTCTACTGTGTATCTGTTTGGTACTGTTAAATGGTTAATTATTTTATCCTTAAATTAAGAGCACACGCATACTCCAGTTGCTTGTAATGCCTTCATTTCTGATCACAGTATGTGTCTTTACATGTCCTATTTGGATATTAATTTGTCTGCATCTTCTCCTGCAAGTACTTTTGCAGGAGACCAATGCTAGTAACTGGGCTGTAGACACCTTGCTTACTGGGCTGTTCTCGAGCTGCATTTCAGTCATGTATTCAAGCTCTGCATTAGACTCCTCACTTTCTAGCCTTTGTAGCATTGCTTTAGCTAATGTAAGTCTCTCTGTCCTGGAGAATGAGTGGTGCAATTTGAACATGACAATGTCCAAGTTATTAATGTGCAGGGAAAGTGATGAAGGAATGTTTTGTTTCATTTACAGTGTAAAACAAACAAACAAAACCACCTTCCCCCCCCCCAACAAAAACCCACCAAAAAACATCCAAAAAAACTCCAAACACCTAATAAGATCATCAGACTTCAGGTTTAAAATTACCAAATGGGGTATGTGTTTATATAATTCATAATTCCATTTTGGAATTCTCTGTCATTCTCTCTCATTTTGGAGACCAAAACATAGATAGCCTGAGAAAAGAGAAGTTTCTGGTGGATGTGGTGGAATGGTGGATAGATGTCCACCTGTTGGTGATTCCCCCCCCCCCCTTTTTCCAGGGCATGGCACTTTGCACCCTGGTTCTTAGTCTCTTCTCTAAGGGTCTGTTGCTGTGTGTGGTTGGAGACAGACTGCTAAAAGAGGGGTCTTTGTATCTGAACCTGGGGCTTCTTTAGTTCTTACAAAATAGGTAACAGTATCTTTGATGCTGAGTATACAAAAACACTTCAGTCATCTTGGAAGCTTTAAGTTTTTAAGAAAGCAAATGCTGGGGAGGTTATGTGGCTCTGGAAGTATCTAGCAGGTAAGAAAAAGATTTTAGGGCTGCAACGTGCGATTTATGCATGTAAACCCTGCACAAATCCTGGTTTAGATGCTTCAGGTTTTTGGGTGAAGTGAAGGAAAGAGGGAGGGGATTCTTTACAGGATTGTGGGGCAGGATCAAATGGCTGCCTGTTGTGGTTTAGCCCCAGCTGGCAACTAAGCACCACGCAGCCGCTCGCTCACTCCCCCCTGGTGGGATGGGGGAGAGAATTGGAAGAGCAAAAGTAAGAAAACTCAAGGGTTGAGACAAAGACAGTTTAATAGGGAAAGCAAAAGCCGTGCACGCAAGCAAAGCAAGGAATTCCTTCACTACTTCCCATGGGCAGGCAGGTGTTCAGCCATCCCCAGGAAAGCAGGGCTCCATCACGCGTAGTGGTTACTTGGGAAGACAAACGCCATCACTCCAAATGTCCCCCCTTCCTTCTTCTTCCCCAGCTTTATATACTGAGCATGACGACATATGGTATGGAATAGCCCTTTGGTCAGTTTGGATCAACTCTCCTGGCTGTGTCCCCTCCCAGCTTCTTGTGCACCTGGCAGAGCATGGGAAGCTGACAAGTCCTTGACTAGTGCAGCAACAACTAAAACATCTCTCTTATCAACACTGTTTTCAGCACAAATCCAAAACATAGCCCCATACCAGCCCCTATAAAGAAAATTAACTCTATCTCAGCTGAAACCAGGAAACCTTCTCTAGTTCAACCAGGTGAAGAAACATTTCCTTAAATGTCCAGCAATTTGTAGAATAGCAGAATTGATCATCTTCCCACGTATCAGCAAAGAACAGACATAAACATAAATATATGTGGTATGTAGCAAATGAGGTTCTACTCTTACTGTGATGATTTTCTTAAATGTGTTTTAAATGATGATAAATAGTTCTGATAAAGTGAACCTTCTCTTCAAGGGAATAAAACCAACATCAGAATATGTAAAAAGTAGAGAGGTAGCCAGATGTTCTCACATGGTCAATTAAAAATTATGGAGATTGCTTCCTTTGCTCAAAGCTATTACAAAACATGATCTTTGGAGACAATGCGGTTCTTCGACTTCTGTCTGTTTAATTGAGAACAGCAGTTAGTCAGCATCTTCCAGGCCTGTACCCTGGGTTGGCTTTAAATTGAGTGGGATGTCTGAAGTGCACCAGGCAGTAACAGGTTGGGATGGAGGGTAATTTAAGGGTTGATTTTAGCTGTTTGCAGTGAAGTAGAAGCTTCTTAGGGTATCCGTAGGACTGCTGCAAGGCAGCAAGCTAGTGACAGAATACAGTGAAATAAAAGGCTGGTAAAGAGAATTAAGCCTTATTCCAAATACTTGTCTGTAAAACAGTATGTATTTAATATGTTAAAGTTCCTTCATTTAAGAACCTCATCAAATGGGGGGATTGCTTTTTGCATGTAAGCTGTGTGTTAGATGTCTTGTTTTGAGGTGAAGTATGGGACAGAGGAACAAAGTATTAAGCCTTTGTATATGATGGAGGTATTGAGTCCATGTGGCTTCTTTCAGTGTCTCAGTCCATCAGTGAGCTCTGGGATCCTGTGAAGGTCTTTTCTGTGTTGAAGTAATGTGCTTAAAAGACTGAAATGAAGGTAAAAAAATGTTGTCCTTGAGTCTGATGGTTTATGAATAGCGAAGGCCTTCTGTGTCTGCTTCTTGGCTGGAAAATCCTAGAAAATATGGTGGGAAGGGTTCTCAAGAGAACACATTTGATCTTTCTGGCCTTGACCTTAAAAACTCTGCCATAGCTATTCCTGAGAGCTGTTTGTCTGACCTGAAAACCAACACTGGCAGAGATTTCCTGGCTGTCCCAAGCAGTTAGTGCTTTACTCTCTCTAATGTTTTTCCTCATCTCCTTTGCTGCAACTCAGGTTTGTTACTGAGGACTCAAGTTCTGAGAAGAGGTGAAAAGCATTGTATTACCGCTTTTTTTGCAGCTTCCTGCTACGTAATAGTACTGGAAGTTACTCTCCTCAGTCCTTATCTCCACTCGATCGAGGAACCTGCTTATTGCCATCTTTTTCATGTGTCCTATTTGCTAGACCTGTGATCCATTTCCATTACTTCTGCTTGATCCAGAACTCTCTTGAGCTGCAGCACTGAAAGCTGGACTGAGATAAGCCTTATTTGCATGGCTCCCTGCTCTGCAGCTGGCACTGAAGTGCCTTGGTCTCTCTATGCACTGAAGACATCAGCCAGGTCAAACCAAGGGGTCTCCTTTCCAGGAGTGCTGCAGTGTTCAGCTCGGCGGTGGTGGAGTCTCTTGAGACGTAAACCCTAACTGCAGTGCCGAAAGGGTAAACCGTCATTTAGTGCTGAGAGATGACGAGCAGATACGGCCAGCAATAGTACTTACAAAATGCCAGTGAAACAAACTATTTAGAAATGTCTGTTAGTAGAAACTAATTGAATTCTGTGTAGACTGGAAAATATAAAGCAGGATGCAGCCAAGAATTAATGAGAGAGAGAATGAATTGGCATGTGGATCCCCTCATCTGTTTTCCTTCTCAAAATAGCCTGTTTCTAGGGCCAGGATGGGTAGGAGTCGAACGATGAAACAACTGGACACACAAACACAGTGTGAGCATAATTATGTCAAAGAACAATGACAGCATTGTTGAATGGCTGTAGAGGGTTGCCACAACTCCTGCTTGGGTAACACAGGAAGCCCAGTGGTGAATGGTTTGAGTAAAAGGAGGTGTTTCCATGTGTTTTGGCATTCAGCATGCATTGGTCACAATCCAACCTTTACTTTTCTGTTTGTAACAGTGGTATTTTTGATGGCTGTGTTTGAAACTCCATGTGAAACGTGAATGCTGACATATTTTTCTGGTCAAAGTATGGGCTCAGAAGTTTCATCTAGGCCCAAATTCCAGTTTCCCTGTGGTGGTAGGGATAGGACGAATCTGTTCAGCTGTGGTCCCCGAGAAACACATCGCAGATGTGGTTCACCTGCACTGCCAAAAAGGTGTTTCTCCTTTGCAGGAAGAGTATGCATATGTGTACGTGCGGTTGCTGGGGCAAGGCCTGGACCCTGCAGTAACCTGGGTGGTGATCATTTCAGCTAGAGCCTTCTGGCAGCATTTTGCACCCTAATAACAACAACAACAACATGAGTTTACCCTGGAATGGTCTGCTGGCCTAGGGAGAAGATCTAGTCTCATTAGTACGTTCTGTGTCTTTATTGCACCCCATCGGCACAGAAGCAGAAGGGAGATCAATACTAATGATAGATTATTGTAAAAATGGATCATTTCACTAAACCGGCAAATGTAAACAACCCCTCTTCTTAAAACCCCTTTGAGGATAAAGAAAGAAAATAAGCAGCAAAAAGCATGCACAAATAGATGTTATTCTGATAGTAACATGTTGTATTGAAAATGTTGGAAGGGAAGGAATGCTAATCACACAAAATTGTAGGCAACGAGGTCAGAGGAAAGTACTGAACTGTAAAGGTTTTCCATTTGTGGGCTAGCTCAAAACTCTCTGATTTGACTAATGTATCATCAAAGGTGTTCTGGCTTGGACCAGCCAGGCTTGTTATCTGTTGTGTATGTGATTTTGCTAGTATACTGGTACTATAGAGAATAGAGAACATACCTACCAGAAATAATAATTTGTAATTGGAACTATGTTCCTTCGTTTTCTACACAGCGAAAGAAAACAAAATAAGAACTAACTTAAAGAAGTGTTTACTCTAAGAAATTTATAGACTTATGGTAGAGTCAAAGCACTGTCTTAAGGACCACTGTTATTTGTATTTAAAGTTGAAAGTAAATCTTTTTGTTGGATGATAAAGTAAGCATAATTCAGGAGAGCCTGGAATGAGGTAATTGTTTAATTGCTATAATTGCATGTGCATTTTCTGCTGAAATATATTGCTGAGATCACGTGTGATTCTTCAGTTCTTGACCTAATAACAATGCAATTTTTTTAAAAGGTCAGACTTTAAATGTATAACTGCCATCTAAGATTGTTTTAAAACTAGAGCAGTGAAGAGTAGGAGTTTTCTTTGAATTGAATTCAGAGCTGTTACTCTAGGAAAAGAGCACAGATGATAACTTTGAGCCAATTCTTTGGAGCCTTACCAAATTAAAACTCTGCGAAAGTGCTGGGAAGCCTGCAGTTTTGTCCTTGTCGTAGAAGAAAGTAGCTTAGCATCCTGGTTATCTGATGTTTTCCATTGTAGTCTTAGTAATTCATCCTTGAGCAAAACAGACCGATATATTTTATCAAAAAGGGAAGAACCGTCTGTGAGGTGGATTTTACTTTTTGTTGATAGACCTTTTTTCTTCTTCAGGTAAAATGGAACCTTTTTGTCACTGCTAAGTAACTTTTCTTTTATTTAATTTCTAGCTGATAAATTTAGACGGAAGCTGGAAGAACTGGAGAAAGAAAAAAATTCTTTAAAATTTCAGCTTCCTTCAAGGCATCCTTCAATTAGCAGTTTTTTGGATAGGTTCATTACCCAAGTTCAAGCAGCACTGCGCTATGCTGCCGATCATCGGTAAGTTTGTTGATTCCTTATTATGTAAAATGATGATTCTGTTTTTCTCAAAATGTGGAATACAATTTATGAATAATTTTAATAAAGAGTTTTAAGGACCTTTTAACATAGCAATATGGAGCTAGTTTTTGAAAATCCCGCCCACTCTCCCTTTTTTTCTTTCTACAATTCTTACAGAATTGCCCTGAAAAAAATTGATCATGATGAACTGGTGAATTAAATGGAACTTTTCACACTGATGTTGAGTGGGAATGGGATTGAATCCTTGACACGGCAGCTTGAGCATACAACAGCAAAGCAGCTTGAGCAGCGGTTCCCTGTGGAGTTAATTCTGATGCTCCTTTTCAGGCAATGAAAGGATATTTAAATATACAGTAAAAACAGATTCTTTTTTGATATGCGTAGATCTTTGGGAGCTCTCTTTTATGTGTCACTTGTTAGGTGGCAGTAATGTGCTCAGCACTGTACAAAGTCGCAAAAATAAATTCTCAGCCTTCTCTTGAAGGGATAACAACTTCAAAGATTGGAGGAATGTGAGATGTGTCGGATGACCCAAGGGAGATAGTTAGCTTAGGAAGAAAAAGTTGTCTCTATTTCTAGGTCCTTCTTCAGCTATACAACTGGTTACTGTTGTTAGAAGTAAGGATTCTTCATAGGTATTGGAAGCTATTCTCAAATGCAATAGCACAAATGAAAGAAGAAAAACCTTTTGTTTTCTGGCAGCTTGCACATATAAAGGCTGCAGTGTGCTAGTCAATACATTTGAGTGTAATTTTTGATATACGTGAAAATTAGATAAAATCAGTACAGATAATAGGATTTTATTGTGAAATTTGAGACTTTTAAGGGTATTTTTACCCTCTATTTATACTACTTAGTAATAAGGCAGGTTTAAAAAAAACTGCACTCCCTCAGAGCTGTTTCCTTCTAACTTCTGAGGCCCTAAGAAGCTGTTTTACCATTCCTTAAAGATTAGGATACAACATTCTGTATTTTGTCATTAAGATGTGTTCGCTCTATTGAATTAATTTGTAATAATGATTTTGGCTTTAGAGATGGTGTTGTCTTCAGTGTCATAGAAATTGAGTCACTAAAGCATCCTTGAAATACATAGTCTGCTTATTTTTTTTCCTATATAGTGTGTATATATAATATATTTTTATATATAAAATGTGTACTCTCTCTATATATGATATATACATTTATGAAAGCGTTCCTGTTCTTTGGATGATTATATCTGTAACTTTTCTCTTTGCACAGGTCTGAGAGCAGTGCCATTCTTCAGGGTCAGATGAATATCCTCTTCACTTTTCTGTCTTGTGCACACTCCTTTCTTTGAGCTTCTGTTTGACTGTTGTTATGACACACTCTCTTTTTCTTGCTTGATTCTTGTAACCTTTCACACTGCTTTGTCTGTGGTCTGACTCTTGTTGATTCAGCAAGCGTACCCTTTGTCTTCAACAGGGATGTTTTAAAATTTTTCTGTTCCAACAGGATTTTTAGATAGTACAGGGTAGAGAACATGACTGCTTCTTCAAGGAAAATTTGTAGGCTTCAGTTTTAATTTTCATTTTGAATCGGAACAAAACCAATATACCTAAGACTTCTTTTTTCACCTGGAAAATTAAAAAGATGATCAGCCTAGCCCCAGAAGACCAGATCATTGCAGTTTTACTGTAGTCAAGCCAGTCTCATGTTTTTGCAAATAAAGAACTTTTAAAATGAAAAGTGTGTATGGCAGGTTCTTTGTTTAATACATGAGACTGAAATTCATGCCCCAGTTTTGTTTTACTTGATTAAATTGAGATGAGTTTTTTTAGGTGAATGCATTCAGTGTTGACACAGGATAATTGGGGACATGGTGGTAGGAGCCAGGTTTGGTTATGTTTAGCTTAGGAACAATACTGTGTTTGTGCAATCACCCAGGTTTGGTGAGATCAGAGAGAGATCTTGTTTCTGTTTCCTTAGTACCAAGTAGGCAGATGTACATAGGATTTCCAAGGAGGTTCTGAGAATAACCTATGTTTATTGTGGAATGTTTCCTAAATTTTGACCAGCCACTTGGAAATTTCTATGGCGTACGGCTCTCAAAGATGCAGCTCTTACTAAAAGAAGGCGGCTTCAGAGCTACTGGGAAATGTGGTTGGCTGGTCAGTGGTAATGATTGTAAGGCACATACACAGTGATGGCCTAGCACCTCATGATACAGGTGTCTCTGATCTATTTTGTTATTACAGAAATACAGTTACACTGTCATTATGTCTATTTTGTTTAGGTATTAATGCCATTTATTTTAGTGCCAGGGTTTTATTTTGCTTTTTCAGTATGTTCTTCAGCCCATAGAGAGGGAGTAAAGCATGCTTGTCTTCTGATGGTCCTGCAGAAGAGATGGGAACCTCTTGTTCTACACATTTGTTAAACAGCTGTGCATGGAGATCATAATTATGTGATTAATCATGCTTAAACCAGACTTGTAATGCATGTTTTGTATGTGGCGTGGATGTATGTGCTTTGCAAGATTATGATGGGAAATCATGCTTCAAAAACATCCTTTGTTTGACACAGTATTTTTTTAAACAAGATGTTGAAATACATCTGTACCCTTTAGGTGGAAATGCACATGCTTGTCTAGAGATGGACACAGAAATGCAATTGGCCTTGCAAGCGCGCATGTCCTTATGCAGGAATGTGCAAGACAAAATAGGTTTGCATTGTTTGCAGGTGTATTCTGAGAGGCTGATTATAGACTTGACACTTAATGTAATGCACTGATTACCTTGGGGTCCAATCATGCAAAGATTTACAGCTGAGCATTGTACCGACCACTGTGAGGAATCCCACTGACTGCGATTTTGAAAGAACTTGCTGTGCAAGAGAGAAGTAAAATTTGGCATCGTGAAGCAAACACTCCAGATGATCTCTAATGTAGTCTCCAAAAGCTGACAGAAGCTGCAAAAATGGCTTTGGCAAGTTTCTAAACTTCTGTCTGAGTAAGATTTTTCTCTGTATTGATAGAAATTACATGCTTTAGTTTTGTCTCTTTCAAGGCAGTGATGGATAAATTTCTGAAATACGAAAAAGCTGAGGGAAGCCTGAAGCTATACAAGTTTTCCTTTTTCATTCTTCAGCGTGTTGTAAAAACAGTGTAAATGTTTGAGATAATAAAGGAAGATATGCCAAGGAAAAATCTCTTGTTCTCTAACTGTATCCGTTTAAGATGCAATCATTTTGGTGATGGAGGGTTATGACTCTGAAGGTAACATGTAGCATTCTGATCTATTTAGTCTTTGAGATGTCGATACTCAGCCATAATGCTAATTTTTAGCTCCTTTCATTTTTTTTCAAAGGGTTAGACATGAAGAAACCCAGCTTTGGCACGAAAACGAAGATAAACTGTTGAGATCCACTTACCAGGAGAGGACGCAGGTTTCAGCCACAAAACGAAACCAACTTTTTCAAGAAAAGAAATGGTTACAGGTAATAAGACTGCAAAGTTGTCTATAAGAACCAGTGCTGTGGGGAGAAAAGCTTGTAAGCTGTCACACAGAATTAAATAAATTTATTGCAATAGTGACTTTGCTTCTGTGCAGCAATTAGAGCCTTGGCTTTAGTCCAGTTGATAATCTAAGTGATGATTGGAGATGGCAGCCACAGGAGTTGTGTTAATCTCATTATGGAGAAGCTGAACTGGAAGGCTTGGTGGCTTGTGTGTGTGCTTTAACTTTCCTCATTATCTTTTTAAGTGTGCTCTTTATGTTCTAATTTGCCACTTTAATATTTCACTCATCTTCAGAATTTTTTATTCGAAGACAAAAAGTTTTGAAGGAAGCAATCTTTCATCCATTTCTGGTTAGAATTTACTATAACTACATGATTTACCAGCTTTTGTTCCTGAAAAAATGATGGATTGCATTTCATAAGGATGAAGGAATCGTCATGGAGCAGTTGGCATTTGCCAACAATAACTTTGCACTGACACGTGATGTCACAACGTGGTAATTTGGCAAATGGAATGTTTTTAAGATGGCTTCTGTCCAATTTTAAATCTGCAAGCCTTTGAAGCAAAATCTAGCTCTTTCTTTTCACTGTCCTTCAAAAATCTCAGTTTACTGTCTAGTACAAGTCTTTGCTCCACCTCCTTTTAAACCTTGGCTATCACACTTGGCGATGTGACATCTTAGAGAGCTAGTAGGTCTGGTTTTCTTTTGTCTGTGGTGTTGTCTTGAAATTTCATTGTTTTTGATATTTCCTTTGGTGGATCTGATGGTATAATCATCTGTGTGTACACGCCCCCCCCCACCCACCCACCCCAGAATGAAATGGAGAAAAGCATTTTAGATAGCCACTGCAAAATCTTACTTAGATGAAGAAATGTCTTTTCTATCCTAGTCATCACCTTTGTATTGTTTGGATTTAGTTTATCAGCCTATAAGAGGAGACATAGTCTAGTTCAACATTATCAGTGTCCAGAAAACTATTTTTGGTAATCTAGATGTCCAGCCAGCCACCTCAAGCTATTCAACTGAAAACTGCTGTACTTAAGACTCCATGCTAGCTAATGTTTTATACTTGCTTCAGGTGAATCTTTATTCCTATGTAGTTATACTAGGGACAGATTAGCCACATCACTGTATGGCATGCTATTTACGAGCATTTGATCAAAATTATCATGAATCCCAGGTTCTGGAGAAGGCTGACCTGTGGTGTTTGGTGGCTCCCAGCATCCCTTAAGGATTGCTCCTGCCCACAATCTCACGTGATCTGAAATCATCATTATTCCCCCACCCTGCCTTGGCCCTCCTTTACCTTCCTTTTCCTTCTACCCTCTCTCCTGTTGGTTCTGCATTTGTCTTTAGGGATTTGAGAGAGCCTGTGACAGTATCTAAAATTTACATATTAATGTTTCTACGGCAATCTGTACTTCTAGAGAACACCAGCCCATAAGTGAAGTTGGAGGTTTACAATCAGTGCTGATTAGCTGTTGTGTTAGAAATCTCAGTTTAAACTCAAATCCACAAACTAAAACTCAGGCTTATGTTTAGTGAGCTGAATATCATCTGTTGTTCCATGCTGAGACTTTAAGTCCTTTTTATCTGTCCCTGGAGGCTGACCAAGAGCACATTAAAGGCTTCTTGGCATTTCTGGAAAAGAATGCAAGAGAATTCCAGTTTACTGACTAAAATTTCCATTCTCCCAAGAATGCCTGTGTACTATTCCCAAGCAGAACAGCTTTCTCTCTGTGAATACAGATTGTGTGCTTCTGGTATCTATTTATGTTGTAAAAACATTTCGGTACTAAAAGCGTGTTTGTAAAACCAAATTCTGTTCATCTCCCTTTCTGTTCCCATGTAGGTTGCTTATTGCAGTGATTGCAATTACTACATTTTCACAGAATATGAAGGTCTTTGTATTAAGTAGGGCCTATTAAGATTTTGGCAGTATTCCCAAACCAGTAACACAGAGACAGAATTGTCCTTTGTGTGCACTAAAAGCCTAATTTGAGACTGAAAGAAACAAAACTGATGTTTTTGGCCTGCTGACCTTTCTGTCCTTGACAAATGCCTGTGGGTTGAAACATGGGCCACTCTGTTCTCTTGTCGCTAAATCTAAAACCAAAAAAGGAGGAAAATAATTGATGAATCTAGTGCGCAGCACTAATAAGTTGAAATTTTTGAGCCAGTCAACCTTTGAACATGCAAGAACTGTTTCTTGTTGTTTTAAGTGATACTCGGGGAGCTTGTTGCAGTGCAGCAAACCTGAAAATATGTTTGTTGACAAAATGAGCATTAGTGAACTATACTTCACTTAAATTACATTGAAAACATTAAAAGAATGTTAAGGTTTCAAAGTGAAGCACTTAAAAAGTGAAGAAATGCCAAAGTCAGTTATCTGTGCATAGTATGTATGTTTTATGAGAGTCTTTAAATGAGCATGCCTTTTTTTTTTCCTGGATCCCTGCCTCATACATTGCTGAAGATGGAAAGTGCTTGTTCAGATATTCAGAATACCATTTTATCTTCATTACTCAGTATTAGGCCCCAGAACCCTTTTATGGTATGCCACTCAAACCCTCTTTTGGATGCAATTTATTAATTTGCGAATGGGCTCTTTTTACAGCATTAATCAACATGGCATCTGAGTGATTCAAAACCACTTAATTTTATCTCTGTAACATCACTTTGGGTGAAGAGATATTCTTATTGCCGTTTTACAGATAGAGAATGAAGAAGTGAATTACCATTAAAAGCTAGATGGTTGTTTCTAATGTCAGTTTTGTAATGTCTAGTTATTTACCTGAAAAATGTGTGTGGTGTTTTGTGTTTTGTTTTTTTTTTCTTAATTTTTCTTTTTAGCTGGACTGAATATGGTCAGAGCATGGAATTACGAGGTTTGATTTCTGTTGAGAGTCTATAGATAGCACTTCAGAGACCTCTCTTGTTGGTTGTATGGAAAATGGTGAACATTCAATCTGTGGCTGTGTGTTGAGATAATAGTTTAAGTTGCTTTCAGAGTTTCTGTAAGAAACTTACAGCTTACAGAGGCTGTAAGACATGTAGGAATAGAATCAAATTCTCCGGTATGGCATTCAATTACTTTGATAGCAAGTAGTTCTCCTTTGATTTTTTTTTTTTTTTTTGGAAGTCATTTTTCAAATTCTGGGACAAATGACCAAAGGGCCATATATTAAATAACTTTATTAACTCAGCAACCCAGACTCCTTCATGAAGTGCTCCTTCCTTGGGTGCAAGCTATCTGTTGGGTTTTCAAGGAAAAATTAGAACGTGCTCTTGCAAGAAACATCAGTATCATAATGCATGGGGTTTGAACTTCTGGCAAGATGAGTGCAACTGAGGTTGAAGCCTGGTCATTTTAAGTCCAGGGAGGGATTTTGTGCTTTTAATTAAAATTAAATATTAATAATCAAAAGGACTGGCCAGATAGTCAGTGATTCACCACTTGCATCCTGTGCCTGATGTTGGATTGGAAGCCTAGAGGAACAATTGCAGGGATATTCTGCAGGAGGGCAGATAGACAGTTGATCATGTTAGCTGTCAATCTGTAGCAAGATTCTGTTGTAATGGTTGAACTGAGATTTTGGGGTTTTTGGGGGAAGAAGTTTTTAACTTGGGAAATACCTGCGTATTTGAAAGGTAAAAGGTGACTGACAGTGTTGGAAGAGGAATGTGAAATTTGATGTTGAAATGGAGGTGGGGAGTTTCAGATTGTGGAAGCACTAGAGTTGCTAAATACAACAGACATAAGAATTTTTGTGTGTCAACAAAATAATGTCTTCTCATTTAATGTTGTGCTAAATTGGACAACCTTAATTCATGCTACTTCTGAGACTTGTACTGCATTTTCCTCGGGGCAGAGGAGTTTCTTTAACAGGGTTCATAGTAAACTCGGGCTTCTGTTCTATGCAGAAAGAAATTGAAGACCTCCGAGCGAGACTGGCCATATTAGAAGCAAAAGATCAACAGCTACGAAGAGAAATTGAAGAACAAGATAGGCTTATTCAGTCACAGGACTGTGAACTGACTGCTTTACTTGGCTGCATTTCTTTGAGAGAACTACAGGAAATAAGCAAGGCTGTGGATGACACTTTAGCATCCTCCTATCAAATTCCATTCAGTCTGGATCTTCCAGGGACAATAAAGAGGTATTTAAATGTCAATATGTTGTCAGTGATGTAGAGTTGTGTATCTTCCCAATGCACTGTTGAATTGGCTGTCAGTTGTTTTCTTCGTATTTGTGCCAGCTAATTAGCTGGATTCAGACACTTCAACATTTTCTAAGAACAGAGGTTGAAGTTCTAATATTAATATACTTCCTCAGGAAGGAAGACTTTGTAGTTATTTGAAGGTCTTGCACTTAGTATTTTTTTATGGTAAAGAGCCACCTACAGAAAGCATATGTATCCATCAACTGTTAATACCTCTCATCAGTTTAAACTGTTTCATGTTAACTGGTGGAATTTTTTCCCCAGCTTGGTAATGCAGTAATTACAACATATTTCTCACAGCCTGAAAGTGTGTACTAGGCACCATCCAAATAAATATTAGAGAAGCTTTTTGCTTCAGTGAACTTCCAATCATAATAAAGTCTGATGTGATGAGTGTTTGGCTCAGACAGTGGACTCAAGGTAGTGGGGGAAGGGCTAAAGCATGAAGACTTTTGGGACACCTACAGTTAAATGCACAGCGTATGGTTCCTTTAAATGGAAAAGTAGCTACTCTTGGTAACCTTTTGGAAATAGCCTCATCTTTATTTACAAAAGCAATGGAAGTGCTTCAGGGTCTGGACTGTACTGGCAGTCAATGAGACATTGGTGATGGAACTTTGAAAGTGTTACTGCTGCTGTGTCACCAGGACAAAATAAAATCCTGTTTATCCTAACTTGCATTTCTTCCAGATAAGCAATAACTATGTTGCTTGCAATTTTTTTCTTCCTTCATGTTTATTGGATTTAGTTTGGTTATATTAACATTCATGAGAAATTGCTGCTCATGTGTGCTAATTCATACAGATAATTTTTTTTTAAAAGTCACCAGAACATTTCATAGAGGACATTCCTCTTTTTTGAGGTTTGTTTAAAATTTTGAATTAGGTTATGGGAAATAGTTTCTTAATTTAAGTTGAGTTTGTTTTAATAGTATCTTACACCTGTGTTTCTGAGATTGAGGAATAAAAGGTCTCAAGCATTCTGTCTGAGAACCTGTGGTTTGATTTGAGTTTTCTCTTAGTTTTGGATTTGCTTATGAAAGAATATTCATGTTTTTTTCTGTCACATTGCTGATGCAGCATTTGAGTTGCACTTAACTCTTTGTGAAATTACTTAAAGATGAGTTAAATTAATACTGGTTCAGGAAGAACTTGCTCCGAGTTCTTTGCTCACCAGCACCGTGAATAATAACATAGTCACTTGAGGGAATACAGGCATTCATTATTCCAAGTGGGTTCAGAACTTTAATGAAGGTTTAGAATTAATTTATTTCCTTTCTGTTAATTTTTAAAAGATGCCTTGTATGGAACTTTTCTGTTTTGGTTTTGTTTGTTGTTCGACTTTGTGTCACCAGGGCTAATGATCAGGTGCTTCTGCTCTCTTTACCATAGCTGGAGTTCCCCTATTGCAAGTGGGGACAGATAAATGCTGGTTTGGGCTGCACAAGTAAGCACATTTAGGCAGGCATCTGTGACAGCCTTCGGGAACAGTTTAAATATCCTATGTCAGTTTATAGTTGTGTGCTCTTGTCAAGCCCCAAAGCCTTTTCTGACCAGAACTAATGGCAGTGATGTAGACGCCCACCTATGGCATGGTCACGTGGAAGCTAGAGTCCTTGGTTCAGAATGTGGAAGCTCTGCATTTAGGTCCTCTGTAGCCTGTCTGGATCTGAACCTATAGCCTCAGAGCAAGCTCTTACCTGCTAAGGATTTCAGTGTCCTGGCAGGGAGCATGCTCCATCACAGTTCCTAAGCTGGACCTTAATGTATCCAGGAATGCAAAGGCAGAAATCTGGCAAAAGGCCAGAAGGCCAACAGGCAAGAGGAGATCTGACTCTGGGAGAGTGAAAGTGCAGAGGATTAATGATTATAGCTCAGATGAGGGAGACTGATCTCCTGGTCATAGTTGCTGAGGGACTTGGCAGCTGTCCATTGATGAAGTGCTAGACTTTTTTTCTTCTTCTTCTTCCCAACTTAAAAGCAAAGTGAGCTGGTAGGAACGTGTCACAACCTGGCTGATGCAGCCTTTCCAAGAAGCACTCGCCTATTCAGCAGCTGCTCTCCTCTCTGCAGGAGATGGTGGCTCTCTGAATTAAAAACACCTTGTAGGTGTTTTCTCTACATGATGTGGCTTCTTGGTCTGGTAAATCCCATTCAAAATCTGCCCAAGTGTTGTATTTGCTGTGCCTGCTGCTCTGTTGAAAAATGCACAAGCTGCCTTGGGAGCACAGACTGAAATCTCCAGTGCAGCTGTGTGACTCAACTGCTTGACTTTATCATGTGGCCCCTTCTGTGCCTTTGGTTCTCAAATCTCTTCCCCCAAACACTTGCTACTTTAGGTGGCTGAACGCATCCCAGAGCTGCGCTTGCACGGTGGTTAGCAGGCACATTTCTGGCGTGGGTACTCTGCCACTTCTTGCTTTCAGGGCAGGCTGTATATCCAGAAGCGCTGAGGGGATGAATATGCTCCTACAGAGGTTGCAGTTAATTAACAGTGAGAGTTAGGCTCACTGTTAAACTGAGCAAAGTGATGGGTGTCTTCCTTTTAAAGCTATGCAGTCCATCATACCTCAAGTACAGTGACTTTATGTCTGCATCCAGTCATGTTCTGTTGTCTCTTTCTCTAAGATGAAAAAGCAGCAAGCAGATAGTAAGACATCTGGTGTGGATATACTTTCCATGTGCCTATGGGCATCCCCTACATTGTCAGACAATTATAGAATAATTTAGGAGGTAATCTTGTCAAACCCCTGCTCAAAGCAGGGCCACAATTTCCAAGTGAGATCAGGTCGCTCAGGGCCCCATCTGTCTGAGTTTTGCATATCTCCAAGGATGGAGATTTTGCAGCCTTGCTAGGCATCCTGCATTTTACCACCCTTGCTGTGAACGTCTTTTTCTCATATCTAACCAGAATTTCCCTCATTGCAACTTGCGTTGGCTTATCCTAAATCAGTACTTCTTGTGAAAGGCAATTGCATGTTAGGTAACAGGTTAAAATACTTGACAAAGCTAGTTCAGTGTATTAGTTTTAAATTCCAGAGTCTTGGGATATTTAATGCGAAAGAGATTTTTCTGGAAATGTACACTTTATTTTATGAATCATTGCAGAGAAAAAAAATGAAAGTCTTCTAAAGTTAGGGCTATCTGTGTGAGAAATAAAGCTATTACTCATGCATATATACTAAGGATCAGTGCTTATGTAGAAAGTTGTTCAGTATTGATGGGCTGTAAATGACAAGCTCCTGGGTATTGGATTGCAATATACTATGTATTTATTCTAACTGCGTTGTGCTAGTCAGTAAAGTGCTGCTATAATGTACTTTTGTGTAATTACTTGTTGGGTACACGAATTGCATTCAGCACTGGAATAACAGAGGGCTGATGTGTGAAGCATCTCTTAAGACAATCTATGCTATAATGAATTGTATTGAGTGGCTTGCAGCTCACTATAAAATACAAATCATTTTGCTTTTCTTGGTCTAAATGCTATTAAATAGCAACTTATTAAAGCAAACTTCAGGGAACGTGAGAGAATGTCTTAAATGAAGAATAATTGCCCAGATAGAAGTGTGCAGAAGCAAGAGAGCAAGTCAATGTAAGATTGGTCTGAGCATTGTTTCTAAGCTTATTTTTCTTGTCAAACATTGTTATTTTCAGGAAGATTAATAATCCTTTGTTTTGTCTTGTTTATCTTTGGTATGTGTTGGACTTTTTGAAAACAAAAAGCCTTTGTCAGTAACTGTAGCATGCTTTGAGTTTGAAGAATTGAGAAATGTTAGACACGTTACCCTGGGCCCTTTCTTGAGGGCTGTTGGAAGCTGATGTTAAACCTGGCTGGTTAATGTGCAAACAAATACGTTAGCTTGTGTTTTGACAGGGGTTCACATCGAGGTTGAGACCACAGAATGTGGTCGTTTTGCTCATCCAGACAGGCCTAACTGCTTTTGGTAAACTAAAGGGTGTAATCGTTATTATAAAACGAGGAAATTGCAGTGCAAAAGCTCATTTTGCTTGTGTGTGGTTGTGTGGAGATGTGTTTAAAGGTGGGAGCAGCTGGTGTTCTGTGCACCACGACACATGTTAGTGTTTTAACTAAAGATGACATATTGGAATCGGAGGAAAATAGGTCTGAGTGTTTCAGTGTGAAGTACTTTCTCCTGGAGATTGCAAAAGGTAACAAAATACATGATTTCTGTATCCTCTACTGAAGAGGACACCATTTCAGAAATACATGTTTTTCGCTAGTGTAACCTGAATCTTGTAATTATAAAATAAGACCATGTTAATTATTTGACTTATTCTCTTTAGTACCTGTTGTTTCCTTTTTTGTTTCTTTTCATTTCACAATGAAAACTAGGGAAGTCTGTTATACTTCTGTTCATATTTAGTTTCACTTATCACTTTTCTCTTTTGGTTTTATCCATATCTACAGATGCATGTGACTATACAACATGTCATTCTTAAAATAAATTGCACAGTTCCATCTGGACTATTGTCTGGGCACTGCATGCTGGTTGAAAGAAAGAAATTCAATTAAATATCTTTCAAAATATTTGAATACTCCACCTCTTCTTCCACCCTTCCCATGGAACAATTTTTAATTAGTAGGAATTTGTTCCACAGTGGGTGTGGGGGAATCTTCTGAAGATAGGGAAATTATCTATGCTGTATATTAGTTGTTATAGTACTGTCATGGCCAGTGGTGCAAGGAACTGAACTTGAAGTTTTATGCAACCAGTTCACTCTGCTTTAGTGATGCCTGGAGCTCATTTGACAAAGATTAATTCAAAGTCAAATACAAATGCTCAGGGGGTTGAAAACCTTATTAGTTGAATATACTCAAAGCATTCAGCAACTTCAGTTGAGGCCAAAGTCTGATAAAGCCAAAAAAGGTGGGGTTTTTTAGAGGAGTTGGTTTACTTGGGAAAAGTTGGAAAAAGAGACTTATACATAGTTTCACATATTAATTTACAAAAAGTGCCATTGAGAATGGGCTGCCATGTACTGTCTTTAGAAGAGACTGCTTTGTACACATTTTGTTGTTCTTCAAAGTGTATGGCCACATGAAATTTCTGGTCAAATTACTGGTTAGCAAGCTATGTGAAATTACTGAAGTCTGAATGCAGCCATGTTTATTCACATCAGCCTTTCAAGAAAAATCTTAGCTTTAAAGAATTGTATTTAGAAGAAGCAAAACAAATTGCACCCTATCCTTTCAAAAAAAATCTGTTGTTTGCTAGATAACATGCAGTCAATCCAGGAGAGTCCTTTTTAAATATGTGGTTTGAGGTTTTCTTTGGCTATTTCTGTGAAAATGCATACATATTAAAAATATCCTCTGGGAATAGAAGTGTAGCGCAAATACAAAGAGCAGAGGAATGAAATGGCTTTATAGCATCAAAAAGTTTCTACTACATTGCACAGACTGCTAATGTTCCTGTGTGTGGGACAGCAGAGAACTGAACTGTACTTTTAATGCCAGATACTCTCAGAGTCTTTACTTCTGGGTTTTTGGGTGGTTTGGAGCTTTTTTGTTGTCTGCACTTTTTCCTGATTTCACAACCTTAGTAGTGCTTAATTACAAGTAGAAAGTTATGTTGGTAGGTAGGTTAGAGGCAAAATAATCTAAACTTTTTTTTTTAAAATATTCCTGAATATTTTTCAGGAGAGACTCCTATGCTGTGCTATGAGTTGGACCATGAAGACCCCGATGGTTTAGTAGACTTCTAAGCACACTGCATCGTTATGTAACAACTACTGGCCTCCTTTGGTGCTGGGGAGGTTTTAGCTGGTCCTGGGACTGGGTATACATGGAGCAGTTTTCAGCAAGTCACTGTTGCTTTCACCTTCTTATGCAACTTAATTTCCTTACGGGTCTTTCACTTGGTGGGTGATTTTCACATGCTGCATCATCGTGTCTCTGCCCTGAGAGGATGTCAGCAATCCCTTGTGGTGCTCCCTTGGCAGAAAGGCTTTCTGCCCTTCTGACCAGACTTTCCCCCTCCTGCCGTCAGTTGTCACTACGTGATAGCCACTTGTCTTTCCAGATACTGTTATATTTCACTGATGGTGGTGTAAGCATTTGTGTTTGTGTGCGTATGTGTCTGATCTGTGTAAGATTCTTGCTCCTGTGCTGTGTGAGAGGATAAAGCTTCTGGGCTCCTTCCTCTGTACGGTTACTTGCTTTGTATGGCAATCTTTCTTCTTCTTCCCCTTCTTAAAAATCTCTCTCTCACACACCCACACCACGTTATCTGTCCACATGGTATTGCTGTAAAATATCAAAAGTCCAGGGAAAGGATAATATTAAAAAGGACTGCAAATAAGTAAAATAGATAAGTGAGACAAGAGGGCTCTCCCCCCTTTTTTCCCCCTCTTATAAATATGCATGATGAAATGAGTGTCTTGAGCTGTCAGATGTGCAGACAAAACAGGTAACTTGTGCAGTGGCCACCACAGCTAGGGCTTCATCACTGAGTAATAGGAGTGAAAAAGAGAGAGAGCTCTCAGTCACCTCAATTATTTTAGCTTTGCAGGTCTGCAGGAATTGAAAAACAGTGCTTGCATATGAAATACACCATGCGAAGAAGTGCTGCAGAGCCCCAGAAACTGCTCTCCCTGTTGTTCACTTCTGTCCCAGTCATAAGCTCTGGGCATGGGAGTCTTCAAGGCTTCTGACAGCTTCAGTTCCCCCCCAGGCCTCTTTGTGTTGACTTAATTTCAGTCACTGATAAATCATCTTCCATGACATGAGGATGATGCACAAGTCACTTTGAGTATTTGCCTTACTGCCTTGACTTAGGGCCCTTTCGTGCTGCTCTGATTTTTTTTTTTTTAAAGCTTAACACAGAATTTTAAAACTGTTCTCTGTGGTAGGAAACATGTCTCTGTCTATGCTATATGAGATGAACCAAAATACAATTATTGAGTTCTTAAAATATAGCTGATGCTGCTGATGCTACTGCTGCTACTATAGCTAAGTATAATGAAGATGGTATGGTGCCCTGTTTTTTTAATTGTAGTTCTTTTGTTTAATGATCCATTGATCCATTTTATTCTGTGCACTACAGCTTCCAAAACCTGCAGCAGTGGGCTTGCGGCAGAGGAGTGGAGCCCGAGAACGTTCCCCAGCACCTGGGGAGGACTCTGACCTGGAAATTCCCCAGAGCTCCTGCCCTCAGAGTGACTGGCCGTACAGCAAGCTTCCTCTGCCACAAGGGTTTTTTTGAGGGGAAAATCCAAATTTTGTGTCGAATGTCATAACTCAACCTGAGCTTTGATAACAGGATTGTCTCATTTTCAGCTAGTCCCATGGCTGGGTTTGTGTTTTGAGGGCGCCATCGTCTCGGCTTTCTCAAAGAAGCTGGCTGTAGGCTTTTGTGAGAGGCTAAGACAAGTCACAGGTGAAAGAAGAGGTCTGCCTCTTCCTTTGTGATCTGACTGATTAGGAGGCTCAGCTTTCTTTTCGTAGATAGATGGGTGTTTTCCTCTCCATTTTGTCTACCTTAGATTAATTTCATTCCTTTGTTCTCTGCCTAGGATTGGAGGGTAGACTCCTTGGGCAAGTGGCTTTGTTTCTTTTTTTTCCTCACTTGTCCAAGCAACTCTAGAAGAAACTGTTTACTGAAAGCCTGGCACGCCGTACAATATCTGTGCTTCAGCACATGAGGTGAATTTGCTTCCTGCAAAGGTGCAGTCATTGGACAACAGCTGCCAGAGTTTGAAACTGGGGTAGAGGACTTCTTGATCGAGTTGCCTGTGTCTGAGCCGAGTCCTTTGTTCTGTGGCTCAGCAGTTCATAGTGACTCTGATCCCACGGGGCCGGTGGGGACTCCTGTTGTAGGGAGGAAAAAGGGCTTCTGCAAAGTCTGCTCCTGCACCGTAGGCATTGGCCTTCCTTGGGAAGAACACAGAGGGGTTGGAAACACAGCAGGGAAAGGAGAAAGCAAATCTTCCAACTTGGAGGACAGAGCCGCTGCTAGCAACCTGAAGTATTTTGGAGCAATCTTAGAGGCAGTTTTTTGTCCTTCCAAGTAGCATTATAGAAGGAAAAAGTCCCAGCAGAAAGATGAGTACCGTCCGCTTGAGTACCCATGTGTGCAGGAATCTGGTTTTCCCTGCTGAGCATCTGGTTCTCCCTGCTTGCCTGAACAGCATCCAGTGGGATGTAGCAGCCTCTGAAGTCCAGGCCACATATGTGCTGATTCCTCTGGGTATGCATACAATGAGATTTACTTCTGTTTAGGGAAAAATGACCAGCTGTCCCAATCAATGTATGATACTGAATTCGTTTGTATAAAATAAAGAGAAACGGCTACCAACAATATCCAGGGACAGACCCTTTCAGTCAGTGAAATACAATGGATGTTATTCTTAGGAGAATAATTGCAGCTGCTGTGGGCAAGCTCTAGTTTTTGTGCACTCCAGACAGATGTAGTAGAAGAATGGGGATCTCTTGACACATCAGAAAATCTGGGGGAAGTGTTTGGATGTGATGAACTGCTGCTGCAGATAGCTGTTTGATTGTGTCTTTGTTTTCAGTCTGATGCTCCTGTTTCAGGTAGCAGCTGGAGCAACAACTGCCACAACCGCTCTGCGGCAGCAGCTGACGGAAGAGCGGTGGGAAATACAGCACCACGCAAATGGTCGGTTGAAACAGGCGGCCAGTTCGGCTCTCCGATAGCGTGTTATAGGACCAGAAGATTTTTCAATACATGGCAATGAAAATTTAGCTTGGAATCATCATTAAAGATGCCAGCAGCATCTTCAAGTGACTGTGGAGTGGTTGTTTCTGTTAGAGTTATTTTATCTAAAAAAACCAGCTACCATGCTATGCAGACTGAGGTGCTGCCTCAGTCCTCCTATGGTGGGCAGTAAAAAAAAAAAAAAATTTCTAATCATTCTTACAAAAAATTGTGAAGTGTCATTTAATACCCTGATTTTTCTGCAAGCCTCCCATAATTGGGGCTAGTGTCTGGCATCACTGCAGCAAATAAAGGTCCTCTCAGTTTAGAGTTCCTGTGTATGTAAGAGCTTCTGGGCAGGATGATGAGTTGTTATAGTCTACTTTGTATAGGTATAACTCTTCGAGAGTCGACTAAGACAAGAGCAGTCACCCAGCAACCCATGAGTCAATGGGAAACCTTACTGGTAAGCTGAGGTTATACAAAGGCATTGGGAAAGTGTACTTCTAGTTCTGCCTCTTGATAAATTCTGAGTGGGGGAGCACATATATTGAAGCAATCCTTGACATAAAGCAACAATGAAGAAATACTGCTCTGCAAATGATAGCTAGAAGAAGAGCAAATTGCTGGAGCAAAATCAGCTCTCTGATGGTTCAGAGCTAGGTGCATAATTTTGGGTTCTCATTCATATTCCTTGGAGAATTCCTGTAGATTGAAATGTGCAGAAGGTCCAATGCTCCTGTACCTTAAAGTACATCTCTTGATAATTTTGGCTCAGATTAGATTAATTTTTGAAGCTGGAAGCTTTCCAAGGTGACACTTTGCATTTTACTTCTAATTCAGGTGACTAGTCCTTGTAACTGCCACAAATTTCATTTTCAGTATGAATTAAACACAACTTTTCTCTCCTCTTATTTTAGTGTCAAAGTCCATGCCTCAAGAGCACTGACAGGTTTAGATAGAGAAATTGGATTTTCACCACATCAGTTCAGCAGAAATTTTGTGTGTTTTATCATTGTTTAACCAGCTCTGTCACCTTATAGAAGTTTTCTGTGGGCTGCATTACTAAGGAAAAATCAAAGTTTGTTTGGAAAACCCTGACTTACGTTTAAAGGATGATTTTGCTACCCAGCACAGAGATTTGCTCCTGTGAAAATCTCATTGTTTAAAGTCCCATGGATCATTGCATGAAGATGAAAAGGAACTTACGTGCTTGACTGAAAAATTGCTTTCCTGGTATGGTAATACCCGGATATGGAGCCCAGTTAGGCTTATGAACAGATCACATAGAATGAAAATCTTATTATCCAATGTCTTCCTTGATTAAGTAGAATCAAACTTTGTGGTGGAGAGTTTAAAAAGAGAACAAAAGGTGCTGTTTCACCTTAGTGCATTTAATGCAATCTAGCTCTGAACATACTTAATTGAGCAGAAGTGTAGGACCAGCAACACCCTTGTAGGTCTTGTCCTGGTAAAAAACTGCACGTAGTATCCGTAACAATGAATCTGTTGATTTTACTCAAGAAAACTTTGGGTACAAGTATTTCTTCTTATTTTTTTTCTTTTAGTCCTAGTTGTACGTGTCTAGCTTAAAGCTGCCTCTTGTTAAGTATAGTTTTGTTCAAAAGTTTTTTTTTTTTTCCTGACTTGTCTTCAAAGCTTTCTGGGATATGCGCATCAAGGGAACTGCAGAAGTACAAGAAAGTCATTGATTATTTGATTTGATTTTTGTATTGTGTATTTCTTCCTTAAAGGCCCAGTGAAGTCCCTAGACTTAAGATTTTTTTAGTGGATTTTTGCCTTGATGTATGTAGACTGTAGCAGATGTTTACACCAAATGTTCCCCTAGTAGCACTTCTGATTTCTTTTGCGGAGGACTGGACAAAGACTTTTTTGGAAGGTCAGCTTCTGTTTGCTGTTTAAAGCAAGATTACAAGTGTAGGGCTTGGTTTATATATTTTCGTCTTCTAAGAGAGTACAGCTTCTTGTGACTTCAGAATCAGAGAAGGAATCGTGTTAGAAGACTTAAAGTTGGAAAAGTCATGCTCTCTGCAGGCTGTGACCATTAGAATGAGGTTATCCTTTGCAGGCAGTCTCGTTACTCTGGGCCGAATTCAGATGTACTGTAAACCATTTAAATTTGCTGATAGTCAAGAAAATGCTCTTTAATAATAGTTTTATCTAGGAGGGAATACATATTCATATGAATTGAGGGTTCAGTCCATCATGCTTTCTTGTACGCATGCAATCTGAGCATGGGCTTCTAGGCTGTTGCTCTTGAATTAGAAATTCAAATATGGATAATTTTAAATTGTTCTGACTTGTGCTTAGGTTTAAAGAAATGGAAGTGCTTTTTGCTTAAGCATTGCATTGTGGTGTGGAGTTAGGGAGTGAATTAACAGGATCTAGAATAATCTTTTAGGTGACAGTAACGTAAGGAAGAATATTTGCTGTTAAAGGGCATCCTTTTGTCTTTCTCTTCAGGCAGAGATCAGAGATGGCTGCTTAGTTTCTGTATGAAAATAAGCATTTCTAGTACGGAATTTATTTAGTTATTTTACACTTGTACCATGTGTATGGTATGTTCTACTGTGCGGTTATGGAAACTGCATTCTGACTACATTTTTTTGTCACTGTATATATGTTTTGTCATTAATACAGGAACTGTTTCTGTTTAAGCAGTATGTATATTTATATATCTTGAATGTAGAGAACAGCAAGACTTGCCTTTTGCCCATTTTCATTCTTTGAATTTTTTCTTAGGAAGCAAAACAGAAATACACAATAGCCTGGTATGCAACGGGAAGTATACTGGCAAAGTGGAAGGAAAGACATTCAGAAACATGCTTTCCTTTAGTAGAAAACCTTTCTTCCCAGTATTGTGCTAGTCAGCCTTCCTCTGAACAAAGCCACTTCCACAGTATCTGTAATTCCTGCATGCAAGTCATAACTTCTCAGAATATTCTTTAAAAGGCTTTTTAAATGTTATCTGTTATATCATGACATTTAATGTCCTCTGCAGTCATATGGGAAGCCTGTGATAGAGCGAGGAATGTGTGAACCAGACCACTGGATTCCCAGTCTTCCTCCTGTCCCCTGTTGCGTTGAGTTGTCTGTTTTGCCAGCACACCATTCCTGATGACGAATGTCATCGTCTCAACAGGTTCCAACTGTGTTATTACAATTCAACATACTCAGTACCTATTTTTCTTTAAGGTCACTAAAATGAGATACTTAAAAGGCACTGGCTTGCTTGAAGTATTTGGATCTTAAAATTTTTCCCGTAGTCTATTATTACATGCCAAGTCAGCCTCAGCTCCTGATTATGCAGCATTCCCACATCCTCCTGCAGTTTTCCAGCTGAAGTCTGTGTTTTGCCAAAGTATTACTTCATTTATCATCCAGAAAGGGTAATTCCTCAGCTCCTGCTTTCCTGTTCTGGTCTAGGGTGTATACAATGAGGCCCTAGGATGTAGCAAGTCTACATTCCTTTTCTTTTCTTCTCTCCTCGTTATGGATCCTAATGTGTGTAAATCCATTGCAAGCCATTTACATGATAGGCCTGCATGGCTATCTGCGTGAATGAAGAAATTACACGTGATGTATAGATTGCTGTCAGTTCTGCAAGTGTTAAAACCCTTTCTTTTTCTGCATTTAGTCAGTTAAATTTGCGTTAATTGAATTCCTGTCTTACTCTAGTCCTTCCATCAGCTAGGTCAAGAACTTTGCTTTCTCTGTGATGGAGTTAGCTTATATTGAATTTGAGAAGTAACTTCTAAGTGGTCCTTATAATGGATTGCAGAGACTGTGAAGACAAGCAGTCAAATTCTTGATTAGCTGTTCTGCCAGAGAAGAATAGCAATGAGTCAAAACTATGGATGTCTTCCCAGGCAAGAATTTAGCGTTATTCCAAGGAGCTCTTTTTAAAGCCATTTTCCCTGATAGTAATAAGTAAAGCAACTTTTAAGCAGACAGAATACCCCTCTTAAAATAAAATATGATGCTCCAGGGTGGGGGTAAAAGAAAATATTATTTCTGGTTCAAGTCACATGTAACAGATCATGGCTGTTAAAGCCCTTGTCGGCAGAACGAATCTGTATTGACTGCCTGGTTTCTCTTGCGGGTCATTAGCTTGTCAGTTAATTGGAAAGCTTGTGAGGGTCTTCTCCTTGATGGTGTTTTGTGGTAGAAGAAAACAACCTGGGAATAAACTTAGTTAAAAGCTGTTAATAGTTAGTAACTATGGCTGGTTTGTACATGGTTTTGATTGCTGCATGTGAATTGTGTGATGGACAAATCTCTAAAAGGGATAAGGGATTCCTATGGTATCGCTCTGAAGGCTAACAAGGGTTCAAAACAGGATACTACTGTGAAATTCATACCATAAATAATACAAATACACTTGTAAGAGTCTGCACGAATGCTGTAACTGTTAACAAAAGGATTCTTTAGATTCAAGTCTGTGGTTAATGTGTCTATCACTAGCTTGAGTCAAAATGATGATTTACTAATGATGTTCTTTATTGATGTGTGTCAGATTACTATAAAATTCTCTTAAAACTATAGTTCTGCAAAATTCTCTTAAAACTGTAGTTCTGCTGTCATTGAAATGGCAGTGCGCAATTCCTTATTTATTTTTCAGTGACTTGATAGATGCTCATAAAAAATAAATCTGGGTATAAAGAAGGTGTGTTTTCCCACTCAGCACCTGGACCTGAAAATGCCACCTCCTTAGCAATACAGACTCTACAACTGGGTCTTAGTTTGTAATGCTGTTTTGGATGTACGGTTTAAAAAGAAATTAAAACTTGATCTCTCTTCCCGTTAGCTATGTGAATTCTGCAGAGGAGTGAAACGTCGTATGAACCTGGGGGGGCTTTCTGTGAGGAAAGTAAACAGATAAGAGGAAAGGCACACAGAAGACGTTTGTTAAATAGAGGTGCCATCTTTATACTGTTGTTCTTCTGGCTATAACTGCACTTTACATTTTATTATGGCCTGGGTCTTTAGAGTTGAATTTTATAAGGCAGTTTCAGAACAATAGGGTTGGTCACCCATTATTCATTCAATTACACACAGCAGCCTTGCTGCTCCCTGTTGACATCTGTACACAAAGCCCAGCTCTTTTTTACATAACCTAACCAGCTCAGACAGTGATTGTGGGAGATGCTGGAAGTCACTGGGAGCTCCAGAGCCTGAGAAAAGGAATGGCTAAATAGTTCATTCCCTCTGGCATGCCCAGAGGCAGGCAGGAAGCTGATAATGGCATCATTACACATGTAGTATTTTGTGTTTTGCCCATGTATTGCTATAGAAAGGGGAGAAATTGGAGACTGCTATGTGGGAAATGTTGTTAAACCACTTTTACATAGCTAGCCAGCTGTATTTCTGTTTGTTGCCTTACACAGGCATTGACTTACACTGTCATGAGGTACTTCTGAGGGGACTGCCTCATCTGGAGCTGGAGGGACTCTCGTGTGCTGTGGGTGGTAATGAGGTGACTTGCTGGGCTGTAGATAGAAAAGGTGTGTGCTCCATGAAGCAGGGCATTAGGGAAAGCAATGCAAAGAGCTGTCTCATTAACACAATTAAATGGTACCCTGGACAGCTGAATTTTGCCTCTGAGGCTGTCTCTTGCGTGCAGCTGGGGGAGATGGTCCAGCCAGCCTTTCTGTTAGGTGGTCAGTAACTGAGTGCAAGTCCAACTTCATGTGCTTTGGGGTTCAGACTTATATAAATGCTGACTCTTGAAACAGGACTCAGTAAGTGCTGTGCTTGGAAAATATGAAGGAGCAAGTTCTTAAAAGAAAACTGAAATGCATGGAGGTAGGCAGCAGGGACTATGTGCATGTCAAAACAGGCACTCAGTCTTAACGTGCTTTCTGAATAACAGTGACTTGTGTTTCTTCCACCTGTATAATGAATGCAATGCTGCCTTATCTTGTGAGAGTATCATTGAAATAAATCCAGTGTTGTTTCTGAAATGTTCGGATACTTCAGTGCCGAACACTAAAGAAAAGCTCAGAAGTAAATTAATAGTTCTCTATTTGGGAAGAATATCAGCGGTAGGTCATGAAAGAAGTACAGTTTTTATAACGCAGCTAAAGGGAAGAATTGAAATGCTGCTAGTGGGGAGTGCTGACTGTCATGTACAGTGAATTGAGGTGTCTGACGGGAAAAGAAAATAGCTTGTGATAAAGTAATTGAACACTGTATAAAAGTGTACACCTGTGAAGTAGGAGGGAGGGAAGTATCAGAGTTACAAAAATAATCTCTATACTAACTCCTAATGTTTGATTTGACTTGGATTTTTGAACTTTCTGTTAAAAATGTAACTTGTGAATTTATTTACAAGCACCAAAGGCACAGGTTTACATTGGGTTCAGTAATATCATAGTAGTAAACCTACCTGGTTTTGTATGTGGAAGAAAACCTTGTATTTTTTCATATAAGCATGGACGATGCCTCAATTTCAGCCCACTGTTGAATCAATTTGGTACAAATATTTTGCAGGTTTTTATTAAACTAAACAAACTGAGTAGTGATACTTCATATAAAATTACCATGAGAACAAGTGACTGCAGTTGAACTTTTCCTGGCAGAGTTGGAAACTGGGTTGTAAGAGGATAGTTAACTGCAAACTCTTTGTGTCAGAAACGCCTTTGTGTTAGGTGTTTGGATGGTAGCCTAGCAAAGCACCAGTCCCGGACGCTGCTGAGAACTTCTAAGATATTATGATTACACAAATAATCATAATTGTGTTTCAGATGGTAAGGAAAATGTGTATAAACTCATTAATTAAGAACTGTAAAGCTAGCGTACAAACGGTTTTGCAAACAAACAGGATTAAGTGGGTAGAAATTGGTTGGAAGAAATGTTGGTTAGTCAATAGCAACACTGAAACCAAATATGCAAATTTTATCTTGATATTGGCTCTTTTGTGTTAGTATGAGTCATGTTAAAGACTATGTGCTTCCATATGAAAATGCGTCTTGTGTAGCAGACCGTGATGAGCAGAGAAGGTCAACTTTATTTTATTTTATTTTAATCCCTTCTAGCCTTCAGGAAAAAGAACAATCGTTCAGCATGTCCATTAAAGAAACTACTGCCAAAGTAAGTACACATCAGTTTTAAGTTCTTCAGAACATTTAGAGAAGCAGATAATAGCTTGCATCTTAATAAATTGTCTGTGTTTTAGAAAGTTGTTTTTGTGGTGTTTCTTCTAAACAGATTTTGCATGTAAATATTTTTAAACATACACTCCAAAAAAACCCCCCCAACTTGTATTTGGACAGGCCACGGAGAATATGCTTAAGGAAGCAGATGGAGTAATCTGTTGTTTCTCGGCTTATGTTTACTAGCGATCAGTCTTCTCAGTGGTCTCCATTTAGGAACAGACTCCTTAGCTTCATGAAATGAAAGTGAATTCTGGTCACAGCTGAATGTTTTCACTCTTTAATACAGAGCCTCTTACTTTCCTAGCTGACTGGTTTCATTGGTATGAAGGAAGAGCGTTAAATGAAGTACCTCTTTTCCCCACCCTTTCACTAATAATAAACTAGGAATTTAATTCTCATCCCCCTTTAAAAATACAAAGAAAAGTGATGTGGCATATTTGGCATACCTTTTGTTTCTAACCAGAGATGTTTAATACTTTTCCTTTAATTTTCTTATTTGTCATGGCCTCCTTCCAAGAAAGAGACTACTAAAATCGTCTTTTTATTTCAGAATGGCTTAGCAAGCCACAAAGCATCTTTGCTCCAGGAGTACTCTAGAAAAAAGGTCCATTTATTGTAGCTAATTCATATAGGTCTATATAGAACAGGGAGTGGAAAATATTTGAGTTTTGATTAGTAATGAATTTATATTCTGAAATAAGTTTTTGTCATGTTCTTTCTCTAATAGCACTCACCAAAACTAGTGAAAATTTTATCTTTTATAATCTGCTCTTCCTAATCGTCTTGACCAACACTTCTAGCATACACTGTTAAAAAGACCATTTAAAGACTGCGTCTCAATACCCCTCCCTCCTTCTCTCCTACTGTATTTTGAGCTCGTTCTCCTCTATTCCTTGCTTATGTACACATCTTGGGAAAAATCAGTATAGACAATTATAACATGATGCTCCCTCCTGTATTTTTTTAAATGACTATGAATAAAGTATCAAGGAAAAGATCGTAATTGACCTACAGCTCATCTACTAAAATGAATGAGACATTCAGTACCTCAGAGTGATGTGTTGTTTCAAGCTATCTGCAAGCTAAAGTATAAGTTACAGGTTTTGCCTTCTCCCCTGAAAATGTGTGCTTCTTGAAGTTTTTATTTTATAACCATAGTATCTAGAGACTTTTTCAATAAGAGGTGGAACATAGGGTAACAATCAAAGTCTGCGAGGCAGAATTCCACAGCCTGTTTGTTTCTTTAAATATTCAATAGGTAAAATATTATTTTAATTTAATTCCATTCTGATGTGATGGCTTTTCTTTATTAAAGAAGATAAATAGGAAGCACATAATGAGACTCCTCCAAATAATTTATTATTTTATTTATTCAGATCATCTCATCCTATTGTTTTCTTCTCAAACTGAATAGAGCTGGTCTTTTAAACCTTTTCATTGTATGGGGAAAACACTACTTTGACAAAGGTCTTTTCTTTTCCCCTGTATTTATATGGCCTTTTCTGCCTCATCTGTGTTGTTTTCAGCTGAGGCTGCAAAAGCTAAGACTTGCCTGTTAATGAAGGGAACAGTCTCCCTTATCCACCTTCTTCCTTCAGAATATGTACTTTTGCTAATGGCAAGATTGTGTTGTGTGGGAGATCCAGGTGGACTGCCCTTTTCTTCAGGCAGTGTAAAGAGGATTTCTGTCTTTTCTGAGGTACTGTTGTAAAGAAATGTGAAGGCTACTCAAAACTTATTTTTTTCTTGAGATGGTTGGAGAAAGAGTAAATTTCAGTACTTTAGTCAGTGTCCTTGTCTCTGTTTCTGCTGGTTTGGATTAACATCATATGCTGGAAAGATGGAAGAGGATGACAATGGGCAAATTTGCTTTTAGTATTTTGCTGCTTTTCATCTTGATTCCATATATCTTTGCTAACCAGCATCCTACTGGTTTCAGATAGGCTGCTTTTTTGAGTAGTGTTTATGTGTCTGAACACAGATTTGTAAGGTATATTCCTAAACAAGAGTAAGAGCCTTTTTTTTTTTTTTTGAAAGTCTGTGAAAAACCCCCACAAACCACTGAAGAGGATTTTTAAATAGATACAGTTATATTTGGTTGTAAAGAACTTCCCTGAAACGGAAAGGGAGTTGTTTTTAGGCTTGAAGCTCGCTGCCCCATGGGCTGCGGCAGAGCTGGTCACGAAGAACAGGGAGGAGGCATTTCTGGGGCCACAGGCATAGGTGCTTGCAATCAGGCTGGTTAGGGGAGGATGGCGCATTCCCTGGGAGCAAAGGAGGACGCTGGCTTTGTGAATGTTCATCATCTTCGTTAGCTAAGAAATAACCTTTTCTTAGTGGCTCAATAAGCTACTGTAATGAATAATGGTAGCTGTTATTAAGATAAAATAATTAGAAAAAATGAAAAGAATTGGAGCTTGTAGAGTAGAACTGATGTAATGTAGAAGCAGTGCTATTAGTTTAGCGGATGTTATTATTTTGCCTCTCCCAGTCACTCATTTAGTTTTGTCGAACTATGCCATATGATAGCTCTGAAGATTAATGTTGTTCATTTAGCTACAGAATACACGTGACATTAGATACAAGCAGAGGCTCGCTAACGTACTTATCTCATGTTCCAGAATAATCATCTCTGTGAGTCAGAGGAACTGCCTTTCAGCCTCTTCTCCCTGCATTTGGTCCGTTAATAAAGAATGCCAGTGAGCTTGGTTCCGACAGTTGTGCTTACAAAGTGGACAGTGTTCACTAGAAGCTGATTAAACCTCCCACCTTATTTTGCATAATTGCCAAACAGCTGTCTAGTGGTAATGACTTTAAGTTACTACCAGCATGGGATATATTCATGCAGTTTTCCTGGAGCTGAAAGATTCCCCATCTAATTGCAATTCACTGAGCCATTCAGTACCCCTAAAGAGAGAGCGCTGCTTAGAACGAAGTCATTAAAAACTTTCAGATTTATTTTGGAGATGTGAGACAGAAATGGCCTTTGGGTTCTTTGGGCACGTTTATTCACCTCTGACAGGTTTGGGTTTTTTAAAACATTTTAAGTGAATTAGTAGGCAAGTCATTTAGAAGGGGGTACTGAAACAAAGTGAAATATCTGGGAATTGAAAAATTATAGTAGGTGCAGAAGTGATGGCATATATGTGTTATAAAATTAATAGGAAGACTCTGAAGTCTTTAGTAACAGTTACTGCTTGGAGGATAGTTCTGTTGACTCAAGAAAAAGATATGACCCATTTATGCTTAACAGATGCTCTCAGCTAAAGCAAGAGGGTATTATCCATTTAAAAGGATTTACAGTTAGTGCCATATCTAAATTATTATACTTTAGTTGTACAAACAGCTAAGCCATTAGAGCTGCAAGGCTTTTGCTCTTAAAAAGTGAAGTGATAGCTGTGCTTCTGTTAATAAGCATGGTATATACACTTGTTGGGGGGGGGAGGAGGGGGAAGTCAAGGAGGGCAGGGAAAGCTTCCTCTGGAGACTTCATTTCATGTCTCATCTCATCTCTTCATGACTGGCCTGTGCCTCTCTTGACTATTGCTTTACCCTTGGTTCCAATGAATGAAATGTTTTCTCAAGTGTCAGCTACAATTTTAAGCAAGTGTTTGATGTCTGCCTTCAGAACAAGGGATTTGCCTTAGCTTGATGAACTATTTTTTCTGTTTGTTCGTTTTGCTTTCCTCCACAAATGATGCAATATGGAGTAAGAACCAATGTTTTTGAATATGTGGGAGTGTTATGAATTGTGTATGCTGTATAAGGTCCTTCTGAGATGGTAATGTACACTTAAATGTAAAGTACAGAAACAGTTGAACTTCATTTATTTTTTTCTCCTGTCTGTCTCTGTTTTTAATACCAGTCCTGATTCATTGCTGAAGGAAGTTCCAGTTAAAAAGATATGAGAGGGAGAGAGAGGGAAAGTCAGAAACCTGAACCTCAGTCAGCTGTGTCTCCTGATTGTGAAATGAAGTACAGTATTGAGCTGGTATAGCCTTATTTATTGCCTGTGCAGAGAATTAATGATGGCTGCTTTGCCTTTTTTCAGTTAAGATGTGCAGCATGGTATATTTTGTATAAAAATCGCTGTACATTCTGTGTTATGGCATCTTAAACTCCAAGCGTTTGCTTATTTACGCTCCGCTCCAGGTATCACTGTTAATGCTGAAATTGTACAGAATTTGTAAGATGGCCTTTCTTCTATGTGCGGCCTCAGTATCTACTAGTGAAACATGTCCGCTCTCATGCTGGTAGCTAATGCTAATACCATTCCCTATTTTTATAATAGAATGTGTGGCAAAGCCTGGAAATTTTGATTCATATTGGGTATTTCTGTAAAGATATCACTTTTTATTAAGCTTCTTTACCTTGCTGTAGGGTGTTATGTCACGTCTGTAAACCAAGAACGTTTGAAGCCCTATTTAAATTGCCTTATACTTTTACATGACTGAATTATATATCATGGCTGTCTGCCTCAATCTAGGTTTGCACAAGTCAGAAACTCTGCAGTACTTTGAGGAGGAAAGTGAGTGATATTGAGAGTCAACTACCAGCTCTACTTGAAGCCAAAATGCTGGCAGTTTCAGGTAAGTTTTAAGTGATGAGAAGGACTAACATTGATGAATGGTGTGTTAGAGCAGTTGTTGACCTTTTCATAGCTGAGACTTCTTAGGAAAAGTTGTTGATGTGCACTTGTGTAGATCCCTTGAAGCCATGGGAAGTCTGGCAGAACCAGGCTGTGTCATGCCTTGTGTAAGGTACTTCAGGCCTCTCTCCGTGGTTGGGTACTGGCAAAGTGGATGCTGTGTGGTAGGCAGTAAACACGCAAAGAACATGATACTTTTCCATAGGTGAAATTTGATAAATAATTATCAATAGCTGTTCCTGGACCTTACAAGTTATATGCCTAGAGCTCTCTAGCTAAGAGCATAAATTTAGGACAAAGGTATAATAATTACAAGTGTGGCTTTAAATGACACTTTAAAATGAATACAATAATTGGCAGCTTCTGCTGTTCAGATCATTAAACAACTAATGTTGGCAGCAAAAGAGCAATTTGGTCCTTGGAGCACTCGTGCATGTTATTTACAACCAGTAAAACACAGAAATGTGATTACAGAGTCTGATACATAACAGCTTTACATGCCACTTACTTGGGATTACTGCACTGTTCACTAAGGAAAAAAGGCAAAGCACAGTTCTGTCTCAAGTTTGAAGAGGTGGGTTTTCCAATTCAGCAAATTGTTTGCAGATGTGTAAGTGGGTGTCTCTTTGCTAGACACCTGCCTCAGAGGAAGCTGAATAGGAGGGAACGTAGACTTGGTACCAGGAATTTTCCAGTGTTACACCAAGTAAAGAAAGGCTAGAGGGTTTTTAATACATGTCAAGGCGACATGTTGTAGCTATCTGGTGATTTACCTTCTCAATTAGATACAAGAATCTAGTACTTGTACACACAAATTATTTTAAAACGAAACCTTGTGCAGTATCACATGGTTTGTTTGCCAGAAGTGGGTAACATCAGGCTTGAGCAAAATCCTAAAGGAAATTAAGGACCAGATCATATATTGGTGCTGCGCATGCTCAATTTCCTTGCTTCTCATAATACCTTTTCAAAATGGAAACTCTCTCTATTTCTCTGTCTGCCTTTGAGAGGTAAGCTGAGCAATAACCCTTGTCTGCCTGTGGGCTGTTTGAATGTAGGTAATTTTCTCACTTTCAGAAACAGGGTCAAAGTCTTCCCCAGCCATTTTATGACTTTCATGAGACAAAACAGCCTGTAAACTGGATGTCCAACTGCTTCGTGCTGCCAGCAGGAAGCAGTTGGCCAGAAAAGATGTACCTCAGCCTGACACTTTGAGAGAGTAAATGACAACTTGAGGAGTATTTCCAAAACATTCATAACAATATTTTGTACTTGTTAGCTCTTAAAAGAGGTTGCTTGTTTTGGGAATGAATTCAAAAGACAATTTAATGCTGATGTTTCTATAAACTGTTTTCACAGTACTGCGACTGTGATTGCCTTTCTATGCTTTTTAAGAATCATAGAATCATTTAGGTTGGAAAAGACCTTTAAGGCCATCAAGTCCAACTGTTAACCTAGCACTGCCAAGTCCGCCACTAAACCACGTCCCTAAGCACCACATCTACACGTCTTTTAAATATCCCCAGGGATGGTGACTCAACCACTTCCCTGGGCAGCCTGGTCCAATGCTTGACAACCCTTTTGGTGAATAAATTTTTCCTAATATCTAATCTAAACCTTCCCTCGTGCAACTTGAGGCCATTTCCTCTTGCCCTATCCCTTGTTACTTGGGAGAAGAGACTGATACCCACCTCGCTACAACCTCCTTTCAGGTAGTTGTAGAGAGCAATAAGGTCTCCCCTCAGCCTCCGTTTCTCTAGGCTGAACAACCCCAGTTCCCTTAGCTGCCCCTCCTAAGACTTCTGCTCTAGACCCTTCACCAGCTTTGTTGCCCTTCTCTGGTCATGCTCCAGCCCCTCAATGTCTCTCTTGTAGTGAGGGGCCCAAAACTGAACACAGTATTTGAGGTGCGGCCTCACCAGTGCCGAGTACAGGGGCACGATCACTTCCCTAGTCCTGCTGGCCACACTATTTCTGATACAAGGCAGGATGCCATTGGCCTTCTTGGCCACCTGGGCACGCTGCTGGCTCATATTCAGCTGGCTGTCAACCAACACCCTCGGGTCCTACTCCGCTGGGCAGCTTTCCAGCCGCTCTTCCCCAAGCCTGTAGCATTGCATGGGGTTGTTGTGACCCAAGTGCAGGACCTTGCACTTGGCCTTGTTGAACCTCATACAGTTGGCCTCAGCCCATCGATCCAGCCTGTCCAGGTCCCTCTGTGGAGCCTTCCTACCCTCAAGCAGATCAACACTCCTGCCCAACTTGGTGTCATCTGCAAACTTACTGAGGGTGCACTCGATCCCTTCATCCAGATCATTGATAAAGATATTAAACAGAACTGGCCCCAACACAGAGCCCTGGGGAACACCGCTTGTGACCAGCCACCAACTGGAGTAAACTCCATTCACCACCACTCTTTGGGCCCGGCCATCCAGCCAGTTCTTTACCCAGCGAGGAGTACACCCGTCCAAGCCATGAGCAGCCAGCTTGTCCAGGAGAATGCTGTGGGAAATGGTGTCAAAGGCTTTACTGAAGTCTAGGTAGACAACATCCACAGCCTTTCCCTCTTCCACTAGGCGGGTCACCTTGTCATAGAAGGAGATTGGGTTAGTCAAGCAGGACCTGCCTTTCCTAAACCCATGCTGGCTGGGCTTGATCACTTGGTTATCTTCTATGTGCTGTGTGATGGCACTCAAGGTGATCTGCTCCATAACCTTCCCTGGCACTGAGGTCAGGCTGACAGGCCTGTAGTTCCCCGGGTCCTCCTTCCGTTCCTTCTTGTAGATGGGTGTCACATTTGCTAACCTCCAGTCAGCTGGGACCTCCCCAGTTAGCCAGGACTGCTGGTAAATGATGGAAAGGAGCTTGGGGAGCACTTCTGCCAGTTCCTTCAGTACCCTTGGGTGGATCTCATCAGGCCCCATAGACTTGTGTGTGTCTAAGTGGTGTAGCAGGTCACTAACCATTTCCCCTTGGATTATGGGGGCTCCATTCTGCTCCTTGTCCCTGTCTTCCAGCTCAGGGGGCTGGGTACCTGGAGAACAACTGGTCTTACTAATAAAGACTGAGGCAAAGAAGGCATTAAGCACCTCAGCCTTTTCCTCATCCTTTGTCACTTGTATTTCCCCCTGCATCCAATAAAGGATGGAGATTCTCCTTAGCCCTCCTTTTGTTGCTAATGTATTTACAGAAACATTTTTAATTGTCTTTTACAGCACTAGCCACATTAAGTTCTAGTTGGGCTTTGGCCCTTCTAATTTTCTCCCTGCCTAACCTCGTGACATCCTTGTAGTCTTCCTGAGTTGCCTGCCCCTTCTTCCAAAGGTCATAAACTCTCCTCTTTTTCCTGAGTTCCAGCCAAAGCTCTCTGTTCAGCCAGGCTGGTCTACTTCCCCGCCGGCTCGTCTTTCGGCACATGAGGACAGCCTGCTCCTGTGCCTTTAAGATTTCCTTCTTGAGGAATGTCCAGCCTTCCTGGACTCCTTTGCCCTTCGGGACTGCCTCCCAAGGGACTCTGTCAACCACTCTCCTAAACAGGCCAAAGTCTGCCCTCCGGAAGTCCAAGGAGGCAGTTCTGCTGACCCCCCTCCTTACTTTTCCAAGAATTGGAAACTCCATCATTTCGTGATTGCTGTGCCCAAGACAGCCTCCAACAGTCACATCACCCACAAGTCCCTCTCTGTTTGCAAACAAGAGGTCCAGCGGGGCTCCTTCCCTAGTTGGCTCACTCACCAGCTGTGTCAGGAAGTTATCTGCCACACACTCCAGGAACCTCCTAGACTGTTTTCCCTCTGCTGTATTGTATTTCCAGCAGACATCCCATGAGAACAAGGGCTAGCGATTGTGAGACTTCTCCCAGCTGCTTATAGAATATTTTGTCTGCCTCCTCATCCTGGTTGGGTGGTCTGTAACAGACTCCCACCACAATATCTGCCTTGTTGGCCTTCCCCCTGATTCTTACCCATAAACACTCAACCCTACCGTCACCATCATTAAGCTCTGGACAATCAAAACACTCCCTAACACACAGGGCTACCCCACCACCTCTCCTGCCTTGCCTATCCCTCCTGAAGAGTTTATAGCCATCCATTGCAGCACTCCAGTTGTGCACGCCATCCCACCATGTTTCCATGATGGCAACTATATCATAGTTTTCCTATTGCACAATGGCTTCCAGCTCCTCCTGTTTGTTGCCCATGCTGTGGGCATTGGTGTGGACGCACTTCAGTTGGGCTATTGATCCCGCCACCTTTTTGCGAGGAGAAGCCCCAATTCCTACGTGACCTTTTCGAGCGCTTCTGTGGTTTCTAACACACCAATAACCCTTGCGTCTTTGCTGCCACATGGATCTCTATCCCCTGCCTCCACTGAGATGGCAGACTGAAGGTCCTCGCTAGCACGCTGTCCCTCAAACATTGGCGTGCTGCCCACAGGCTTATCTCTAGTGAGCCTGGTTTTATTCCTTCCCCCTTCAAATCCAGTTTAAGGCTCTTTCAACGAGCCCTGCTAACTCCTGTGCAAAGATCCTTTTCCCCCTTTGAGACAGGTGTACCCCATCTGTCGCCAGCAGACCTGGTGTTGTGTAAACCGACCCATGATCAAAAAACCCAGAGTTCTGCCAGTGACACCAGGCTCGGAGCCAGGCGTTGATCTGCTGGCTCTTCCTGTTTCTTCCCTCATCATTCCCTGCAACTGGAAGGATAGAGGAGTACACTACTTGTGCTCCTGATCCCTTAACCAGTCAACAAGTATCGGTGCTATTTCTTAGCACTGGTAAGAAGCACTGTTCCTTTTTTTTATTCTTACTCTGAAAAACTCTTACTTCAGGGAATTTTAATGACTATGAATGGTACAATCCTAAGTTGTTACTAAGGCAAAATTCTGGAGGCAACTGGTTGAAAATCAAGGACGAAAGGTAATTTTGTGACAGTGGATACTGTAATTTCTTTACCTCATTGTAAGAAATGGATACATGTAGTAGATGTGATGGTACTTGCTTATGTTAAATGTAGAGTAGTATGCGGAGGATATAGGGGAAATAAAGGAATCAAAAATATTAACTCTCTAAAGATCTAGAAGTGGGGGAAAAAAAAAAAAAAGGCTTAGAGCATGAAGTGATAAAATCAGGAAAGCCAGGATGCAGAATGAATTGTAGCTAGCAGAGAAACAAGTCAGGAAGGAATGCAGAAAAGGGAAGAGGAAGGAGGAGATAAAAATAGCGCTGCTTTTTTTTTTTTTTTACTTGGTGAAAACAGTGAGCAGTGGATAATACAGAGAAGGCTGAAGTATTCGGTTTCTGTGTATTCCTGTGTTAGGCATAAATGAATGATACCTCTTATATAAGGCATAGCTAAGAAGTAGGTCTTAACCTTTTAAATACTGGTTAAGATTTAAGCAAGATACTCTATGTACATATCCCCTGAACTGTCAGGCAGCTAACAGAATGTTCATCAACAGCCTGGATATATTAAATCGTTAGAAGGTGGGAGAATCTTTAATTGGGTAATATGCAATTATTTAAGGACAACCTTGGAATAGCATGAAATTCAGGCAGAATTATAGTGTATATATAAATATGCAGTAAGAATAAAGTTTGGTGGTCGTAGAGGTTTTCATTTAGTCTGAAAGCATCAGGCAGGGATAAACGTCTGTTATTTCTGCTTTTTTACTGTAGCAGGTAGATCATTCATTCAAACAATTTCCTAAAACAACAGTATGAATGGATACTGAGAACAACTGTTTTTCTCTAAACAGATGTTGCATTGTTTTTGTTTAAGGTAGCATTTTCCTTGAGGAAACAGTCAGAGTTAAGTGATGTTGGAACAGTGTCAAAGCAAAAAGGTAACTGAATACAGTTGCACACATCTGGATTCATGTATCCCAAAAGTTAAGTTAGATAACCTTAAGAATATAGTTATTAAGTGATACATTAGTTTTCAGAGCTTACTTGTGATGACTTAATGATGTGATGACTTGGAGAGCATGATATATACCTCAGCCTTTAATTGGATACCTTGATAGCTTCAGACAACATTCATCTTCTATGTGAACTGTTCTTTCTATTCCAAATACATTGATTTACAGTATTGGTGTATTTGCACCAGAAAACGTAAGAATATAGCCTATCTTATTTTGAGAGGATAATACCACAATAAATGCAATGTAAGCATAACAATTCTATTAGTCCTGTCAATACCAATACCCTGCATTTTAAGACTGTATAATAAACGATACTGTAAAGATAGAGGATGCTACATATGTAAGCGTCTCTCCTCCCTATTATTTCTTCCTTGGAAGAAGTGTAAAATTAAATTTGGAGGAGAAAGAGGTTTGGGAATCTTCAGATTATTGAAAGTCGTAGAATAAATATAGTAGATTAATTAAATCCCAGTGAGGTTTCATTTGGGGGGACAAAAAAAAAAAGCAGTAGCCTGTGCTTAAATGTTCAAGAGGTATTTCTATCAACAGCTACAATTCAGATCCTTTATATCAACAACTCCCTTACTTCTGATTGGCATTTGCCTGTTGTGATAAATAACTTGCAGTTAATACTCCTGCGATGCTAGTCCAGAATTTTTCTCCAAACATAATTAGTAGAATCATACTATATTGTTCACGGTTTTTAAGTCAGTAGCTTTACCTAATTATAGCTAACAAGTACTCCTGATTGCATGAGACGTTGCTGTTGACATACACATTTGTAAATACTTATCAATGAAATTTTATGATTTAGCATTAGTAGATTTTTTTATTAAAACAAAACACCTTAATGTCAGTGCTTAGAAACCTGCATGTGATTATTATAACAGTTGCTCTTAATATGCTTATAAAAATTTTGTCAGCAGTAATGGGAAGAACATGGCAGTACATGATACTCTGTCCTTTCTGTTAGCATTGTGTGTCTATTTAGCACGGACTTTGTGGGGGGAATAAACTGCAGATGAAATAATCCTAAGCCAGTAAGAAAATTCAAATAGGATGATATGTAAGCAAGTGTGAATGTAACTGTAGAAATATTATTAAAATTTATTTTCCTACTTTAGGCTGGTTTGCAGGAGAGCAAATAATATGTGAGAAATGGTGTGCTTCTCATTTTTCCTTAGTGAGAAAATAATTTGGGAATAGGAGGGAGGATGTAAACTAAAATTAATTTTTAGTCATTGTTTCATCTGTTTCCTATATTTGAATAAAAGAGGTTGTTTGATATATTTTGCAATGTCTTCATATACTCTGTGAATTCTTTTTCTCTTGAGAATGTGTAATAGCATGGGACTAGATAGCCAGAAAGTGGCTAGCAAGGAGCTGAGCAGACGTGAATGAAAGACTGAATTCATTATGTAGTTATCTGGGAAATACATATCATTAACTTTCCTTATGTCTTCGCAAATACAAATTAGATCCAAACACAGAAGTTAGAATGAGGTGACTTGTGAGTGGCTAAAAAAACCCCCAACCTTCTGATCTTAAAACGGTCTACGATCTAAGAGATCTTGTGTCATCATCCTATAATTAGCATTATCTCTATTTCATTAAATACCTGCAAGTAGGAGCTGATTAGAAATACTGTTGTGGGATGATTTCTAGCAGTACAACGAAAGGGTTTTTTCCTTATGTCAGTGTAGTAGCGTAGTTTATAGATAGCATGACATAAATACTAGATAGCATATTTTCACAAATCGTAATGCTGGGTCTGTTGCCTCTTAGCCTGCTCTTTGCTCATTTAGGGCAATTTCTGCATGACTTGGAAAGCAACTGTAACAAAAAAGCCCCCAGCCTTCCAGCTTTGGTGCTAAGCATTCCTGTTGGGAATAAGTGTGTTAGAGAGGGGACAGAGCAGTCAGGCTGGAAGATGCCAGGGCAGGCTGAAGGACATTTTCAGTGTGTTTTGGTAATGTGGATTTCTTGTTTTCATGCCTGTGCTGTATTCTGCTATTGCATGCAGAAATATGGATGGGCATAAAGTTCTCAACATGATGTTGAGATCTTCCCCAGATGTGCTACATGCAGCTTGTTATTTGTCTTTCATTGGAAGGCGATGGTGCTCCTGTTTTTTTATCTTACCTGTTTGAGAACTGTTGTTTGGTAACAGTTGGAGAACTTGGCTAGTCTTGGAGGCAGACATACCAATGCCTCTTTGTGCCTTCTTATGAAGGCTTAGTTTTTTGATAAATTGGGGTCTGATAGAGGCCTGTGTCTTGTCAGATGACATAGGTGGTTCCCCACTTTTGGATTCTTGCTTCCAGCAGCAGTCTGGGTTGATGGCTCAGAGGCATATTGAGATTAATTCTTCTTCATGTTTGTATCACAATGTCTGGCTTCAGCATACAATGCTGTGTGTTGGGGTGTCTTCCCACAATGGTCGCTTTATGCTCCGTGAAGTAAAATTTACT
This sequence comes from Ciconia boyciana, assembly GCF_034638445.1. Taxonomy (NCBI): domain Eukaryota; kingdom Metazoa; phylum Chordata; class Aves; order Ciconiiformes; family Ciconiidae; genus Ciconia; species Ciconia boyciana. The sequence goes on from NC_132936.1 coordinate 83,224,528, forward strand.
ACCGTGTATTGTTGCAGGCGATGTACTTTTTGGCAAACCTGTTAACTCATTTTAAAAATAATGCCGGTGAGCCCCCCAAACCAACTCCCAAACAGTCACGCAGACTGCAGACAGCTATGCTATTTGTCTTTTTATCTAATTTCCAAATGAGACTGCTGGATATTAGTGGCTTTCAGTGAACTTCAAGGATAATTTGTTGTACCTGAAGTTCCAGCATGATATGTGACCAGACAGCAGAAACTCATTGCTTCTGTTGCAGAAGTTAGTCGATCATGTAACAACTTGCTCTCTTTCTCCCCTGTTACCTAAGCTGCTATCCCTGGAGCAGGACAGAGGGTTGAGTAACCTCTTTGGCAGTTCCTTTTCCAGGGTTTTGTGCTCAAAGGAGACATCAAAGGAGAAATGTTAGATGGGGAGAGCTGTGAAGGGAAGGTGCTGTCACCCCATAGAAAGGCTATGCTGTGGTCTGGAGGGGATGCGAGACAACCCCTGTGCAGTCTGTGGAAGGGGGACAGTGATGTCCTTCTTTCCACTGACTGTCCAGGGAGCCGAGGTGACAAACCTCTGAACCTCAGTGCGTGCACTTTTGGTGCCTAAACCTAGGTGGCATGAATATTTCTCTCCCTGATCCTTCTCTGGCTTTCTTTCCTGGCTTGGCTGGTAAAAAGGGGGGTGATGATTTCATGCAGCCCTCAGGATCATGGAGATCAGGTCTGGGGTGTTCCCCTACCCTCAGCATGTGCCTTCCTCTTCACTGGTAGCAGTAGTGAGTGGAGGCAAAGGCAAGAGAGGGGAGATGTAAAAGCACCAGAGATTGAAAGGCATAAGGTGAATGGCAGATATGAGGGAGGGAGAAGTGATTATGTGTCGTAACCTGCGTGCATGCACGTGTCGGTGCTATTGGGTGACCCTTGAGCCTTGGAGTCACTTTCAGTTGGATATTTTTTACCATGTGGAAGGAGAATTCCATGTAACTCGCAACAACCATTTATTGGCTAATGCACATAGTAAATTGCTGGGACTAATGTGCTCCTGGGCTATGCTTGTCACCCATAGTGCAGGCACTTGAGAGCATCTGGTGGCCCGGCAGTCCCCAGTAGCTATTGCTCCTTGGAACAGGTTGTGTCTCAGTATTGCTGAATTGCCATCTTCCAAACCTCTGCCTCTTTCTTCGGAGTTTTTGTGCCTTTTCTCATTGATAATTTTCACTTGAGACTTTGAGTTGCAGTTACTGCTTTTAAATTTTATTGTTGTTGGGTTTTTTTTGCTCCTTGTTTTTTTGGATTCCTAGGTTGCTCTGTGGCAACTGGTTCAGGCCGGGTACAAGAGGCTCTCTGTGGCAGAGAATTCCTCTGCCAAATGTATGTCTGTGGGGTCTCTTGCCTGCTTCTTGATGGATTTTTTTCTTACTTTACCTTTCAGGATCACATCAGTCATTTAGTTGCATTATGCTTCATAAAAGTGTTGGCATGTGTTATTGCTTAAAAACAATAATTGTGATTCAAATATAATGGAATTCTGTAAAATGTTTCAGGAGATGGTAGACTGTCCCTCATTTGCTGTTTGTTTTTTCAGAGGTGCAGACACACTGGCAGAGCTTCCAAAAATCTTACATTTCTGTCATGCTTTTAGCTTTTTCTCTTTTCTTTGTGAGCAGCTGAATGGTATTTATTTTCTTAAATTACTTTTCTGGTGTTGGAATCAGTTTGTATTCTCATTAATCACAGGGTGGAAGATTTTCAGCTTTGAATTCCAGCACCATTGATAAATACCATGGTAGCAAATGCCTTAAGCTAAAATGTAAATTTTCACTTTCTTATGTATTATTAAAGGTAGTGTTAGTCTATGAAGAATTAGCTTATAGATAATAACTAACGACCAGTCTGTTCTTTCCTGCATTCAAGCCAATTTCCAGTGGGTATGCTTTACTGTTATGCAAAAATTGCTCCTTTGCTTATACTATAATGAACATAGTTTCAGTAGGGATGGGATGTACCTCTCTGCTTCGAGTATGAATAATGGAAACTATGAGCATATGTAATTTCTGGCATAAATATGAGAAAAAGTGGGAGTAAAAAAGTTGTGGGCCATTAACTTTGTCTTGTATTTTGAAGGGGAAATATTTAATAAAGCTTAAATAATAACACATTTGTTAGTTTTTACAAAATGGGACGGATTTCAAACCATATTTTTAATCGATTTTTGCTGGCAAATGGTATCAAAATAATGATATGTTAGTTTAAGGCTACTAAATGGGCAACAATCTGCCCAGTATAATAAAATCTAACAATGATCTGTTACAATGGACATGAATTTGTGGCATGTAACTATGTATAGAGAAAATATACTTAATATGCAGAGCACTATTTAGCTGTAGTATATAGCCATACAAGTAACATTTTGGGAAGAGAGGAAAATAAGGTAAATATACTATTTATGTTTACAGTGAGTAAAAGTAATTATATAACTACTTTGTGGCTGGGTATAATTTTTTTTAAATTTTTCCAGTGTGGGTTGCTTTGCCTTGATTTGTCTGGTATTTTTTGCCCTCGCATCAAGCCATTGGAGCTTACCTGATCTCAGTATCTGTAGAGAGCGGGGGATGAAGGATGTATGTGAGGAGAGAGCCCCACAGGACAAGATTAAGGAGGAAGTTTAAACTGGGTTTTTGTTGCTGTCTTTTGAGATAACAGTAAGGTTCAGCCCCTCAAAGTTAAGTGTACATACTCAGCCCTGTATGACAGTGTACTGCAAGCATTTTATTCAACGTGTTTAGAGCACTGGATACTTCAAATTAGGTGGAAAGTGAAAATACAGCTTTCCGGTGTTGTAGTTGTAGAAGTATAATCCGTTCGGCCAAGTTTATGTGAATGATTTCAGATTTTATTATAATCCCAACTTTACTTCATGTGGTTTTTCCTCCCCTTCCCCTCCCCCGCATTTTATCCAAGCACTGTTGATTCCATGTATTTATTCAGGTTGAAATGGAATAGATTTAAGATTCTGATAGAGCAACAGACTTTCTATCTGGACGTTTGTAAACCGCTTTCTGAAGTTGTGGGTTACCCCATTTGGTGTGCCGGTTTGCACCCAGGGTGTTTATATGAACATGTATGCAGTGGCTAAAATTGCACATTGCTAGTAGGCGTCACTGCGAGACAGGAGGAAGGATGGGAAAATTGGCATTTCGCCCTTCAGTCCCCTTCATAGAATTCCTGTCTCATGTCTTGGTTTAGACCAGAAGCTCAGCTTTGGTCTTGGACTATTAATTCCTTAGTTTTGTTGTCTCTGTACAGATTTTCTGAGCGAGCAGTCCTGTTAGCTTCAGTGATTTTTGAGTTTCCTGGGAAGAGTTAGGACTGACTTTATTTATTTAATGTCAGCCAACTAGCACTGTCCCAGCAGTATGGCTATATAAAACACAGCTCTGAGTGGCTGACAAAGGAACAGTTATTGTGTTCACTTAGGCAAAATAATTATTTTATCATCAAAAAGAGGAATTTTAACATTTTCAGGATATTAGCAGAATAAAATATCTTGATACATGTCTTCAGAATGTTTCTATAGCATCCAATGTGACTTCATCTCTTAACAAACAAAAAAACCCCAGGAGGGCGTGGTTTTTTTATGCTGGCAGCTAGGGATTATATATTAATTTTTAAATTAACCTTCTTATGGCATTTAGAAAGCAGTTATTTTGGTTGCTGTGATTGAGGTCACTGATGGCACTTGGGGTGCATGAGCTTGTATATGCTCTTCTGAATTTTCACTGCAGGCTTCCAGACATTTCTGCTGTCAGGGGGAGCTGCATCAGGCAGTTTTGGCTTTTGGGTACATATATCTGATGCCATTTCCTCATAGCCTCAGTTTTGATATAAACTTCCCCTCTGGGAATTAAGATCCATTCAATATGTATAAAACTTTCATATGTAATATCATACCTTTTTCCTTGCTGTCTTCTGAAATGTAAGAGCAGGCTCCAGATTCTAATGAAGAATCTCTTGCCTTCATGTTTTATTAAGGCTCTTGTGCATTGATGCTTGGGATGAGTTCAGGTGAAGTAAAGGTGCACTGTTTAACTGCAAGTCATGTTGCCTTAGAAGCATCAGACTATCTGCTATTTGTCCAGTGATTTTTGTCTTGCTTATCTTGCTGCTGTGTTTTGCCCATTTGGAAATGTGACAGATTAAGATAATAAAATTTGTGCTGTTGTTTCCCAATAAATGTACTGGTAAGCCATAAGATCCTACTATTTGTAAAGCATATTTATAGTTATTTGATTGTATAATTCTTTGTAAGATGGAACTGGCAAACAGGATTTTAGCTGAGAATTAGAAATAAGAGAGTTTTCAACACGTAAAAAGAAACAAAAGAAGTTCAGCTTTAACCAAGTAAAAGAGGCTGACTGAAACTACTATAGTCTTAGGACTAAATTGAAAAAAAACCACCAAACAAGGCTACCATACTTAGCAATGTTCAGTCTGTAAACCTGATTTATTTGATACAGTCTTTTCCAAAGTTTTGGAAAGTGCAGTCTCCCTTTGGCACACCTGTCCTTATACGGCCACTCGAGTCTGCAGCAGCATCTTTCCTCTGGGAGGATGGTTGTAATTATTTGCTGGAAGTGCTTCCATGCACTCTTATGCTCTGGAGGAACGGCGCTGCTCCCAGCAGCCTGGCGGTGGTTTGCCATCTTCTGACCAGTGTAAATACTTGTGTCCCGTTCTTGCTCCCCTGTCCTGAAGAAACTGAACAGCAGCCAAACAATTCCTGTTTAAGACTTTGTGACTAACGTTTTTTGAGATACCATGTAAAAAGGATGTAGTGCCACAATTTAGGATACTCTGATATGGATTTGATGTTTTAGATTATGTCTTAATTTCCTAAAATAAACTTTTTAATTGATCTGTTGTGTATAAGCAACAGTTTATTATATTCCTGAAAAAAAAGTCAAAGGATAGCTTTATATCTGAATAATGCTGGTGGTATTATAAAGTTATTGCAGGAGTCTAAAGTCATTGCACATACTTCAGAAGCTGATGAGAGATCTTATATGTGTGACTGGATGTGCTTTACATTAATATTTGCTTTGAGGCTAAATTTTCAAAGTGCCTTTTCTTACTAGATGCCTTTACTTATTAGATCATACCACCAAATTTTTGCTAAGTTAGGATGATGCTAGAGTTTAGATCTTGTGATAGAGATCTTTTGTCTTGTATTGGGCAAGTCTACATGGAAATTATTTTTGTCAAGTATTCTTCAGATTAAAGGATTACAGTGGATTTTTTGTAGTTTTTCTGTGGTGTGGTGTGTGTTCCCCCTCCTCCCCCCCCCCCCCCCCGTCAGGTAGCTGAATCATTGAAAAGACACAGGTACAGCTGTATAAATGTAGCATTGTAATAGTTACTCTACTGCTATTTAAAAATCATTTAATAGCTGAGCATCTTGCTGTCATCTTGCATTTATACTTAAGACTTCTCTGTGAAGTAAGGAAACATTCTAGGTTCTTATAAAAATGGTTTTCAGAAAGGTTAAGTGGGCAAATGTTACTAGGCTACACTGTAAACTGGTTGGGAATTGAACTTTTGACTATGGATCTCTGTCCAAAAGAACCAAACATTTTTAAAAACTCCAGAGCAGTGTGAGCTGGTGATACTGAGGTATTCTGCCAGTCTCTGAGGTTTCATGCTTCAGGGAGAGCCAGAAGTGCAGAGCTTTGACTTTTAAAAATGTTCTCTCAGAAGAACATCTCCTGATGGTCTTTGCATGGGGTGCATGCCATCTAAGAAATGCAGCATGTAATTTGTAAACAACCTTCTGGTGCTTGTTATGAATAACGGCATAGTGCTGCTTTGTTCAAGGAGGAAATACTTCAGGGTCTAGCAAATTGATGGCATCTATTTCAACAGTATTGTGAGTTGAAGTGTCCTCCAAAACAAGAAAATGATCTGACACATCACACCGCAATGATCAGTGAATTACAGTATGACATTTTCTGAAGTGTGGACTTTAGGAAAAAGTTTTCTCCAAAAATGTAAATTATATCAATAATAATAATTAAAAAAAGACTATTTCTGTGTGTGTAAGGCTAAATGTGCTACAATTATGATTCTTTTTGTAGTATGTAAATGAAATGGATGGTTGCAAAGCAGTTTTGTGGGTGGGTTGTTTTTTTTTCCCAAAACTGGTCTTTCATTTGCTGTTGGGATGTATAGTTGCTTAATTTCCCTTGTTTGCTGTGTAACCTACTGATGTTGCAAGTGTCTGCTTCATTGTCTCTTTCTTCCCTCTTTCCCCTGCCCCCACAAAACACGCAGGAAGTAATTTCGGTACTGCGAAGGATCTGACAGAAGAGATAAGATCATTAACATCTGAGAAGGAGGGGCTGGAAGGACTTCTCAATGAACTGTTGGCTCTGAGTGCCAGAAATGTCCGAAAATTAGAGAGAATTAAAGATGATTACACCAGACTGAAACAAGAACTTGAACAAGGAGAGGCTGCCTTTGGTAAGTAGTTCACAGGCTGTTACAGCTTTTGCTCAGTCATGAGCACCTGGAAGTCTACTGGGTTTGATGAACCATCCTGGATTTAACAAAACATAGTGATTTTTCTGAGGAAAGTTTGGCCAGGACCTAGATAAGCAATATGCTGAATATGCTCTCAGCTGTTTTCACTGGAGGTGGGGAAGGTTGAGGGGAGAAGGGATATCCAGCAATATACAGCTTTTGGAGATCTGTCTTAGTCCAGTTCTCAAAAACTTTCTTTTCTAAGCCCATTTTTGTAATAATGATGATGATACTGTGCATTTATTCACATACAGAGAAACATACGTAGTCTTTTATGTGGAAGCAGTAGATGCCGTTGGTGGTGACAATAGAACCATATTTAGTATATATAACTAAATATTTAGTGCATATATATAGCATATTTGGTGATGAGTGTGAATGTATGAGGTGCAAGGGATGCCTGGTTCTGAAGGCAAGAGTTCTCTTTGTAAACTTATGCTTGGGGGGGGTGGTTAAACAGCTTGCCAAACACAGCTCACATACAACTATAAGCAGTGTGCTTGGGTTGCAGTGTCATGGTGGAGTTGGGAAAGTTCTATGCAATTACTGGGAAAGCTACTGACAACAAAAGAGCAAAGGCAGTCCTAGACTTGGCTTATCCTCGTCTGCTATACCCTCTCCTGAAGTTAAGCAAATGAAGTGGCCTTGCGGCTTGATTAAATGAAAAGGCTGAATAACATTTAATTGACTACAAATGTACAGCTACTATAGTTACCTCTAAACAGCTAAGTATAAATCTGAGAGCTACTTTAAAACTCTGGGGGTTTGAAATGTCTTTCCTTTTTCAGGGTCTTATAAGCAGTAGGTTTGTTGAAGAGAGGAAAGTGCCTCTTTTTAAAAGTATATGAAGTTTCTTCATAGACAAGTGGATAGGCAAGAGCTATTTTAGAAATTGTAGGCAATGGAATATGCTTAAGACAATATTTTAAAGATTCACAGAGGAATATATATATATATACACACACTCACACTCTACCAGATAAGAACTTTCTTAGAAACTAGGTGGTTAAAAATTTAAAAAATGATTTCTCAAAGTAGAGCATTGTTACCTGAACTGTGTGATTCAAACCCATACCAGGCAGTACTTTCCTCATTGCTTGGATTTGCAACTGAGTTGAAGGGGTTCTGACCTTCCAATCTGTCCATTTTGTTGCTCCTTTGTTTCTAGGACAATTAAACTTCCTATAATACACATGCACTTCTCATTAGTATTTTTCTTAGCAGAGTTTTAAACAAAACCTGTGCAAGACTTTTGCTGAAGCAACAGAATTGGTTGCAGTTCATGGATTCTTTTTTTCCCCTTTGCATTTATGTAGCTGTAATGAGGTGTCGTCTTGGTCTGATCTCTCCTGTCCTACAGTTTATGACAATAATTTGCAAAACACTGGGTGTTTACTATGTGGATTGTTCTTTTAATTGATTGTGATTTCGTAGGTGTAAGGAGAAATTTATGCTTGTGTAAAATAAAACTCTATCAAGCACATAGTCAGAGATGCATAAATTGAAATCTGAGATCTTCACATCTACCCCCTTGTGTGTAACCTACCCCATTTTCTCCTTTAACAAATAGAAACTCACTTAGGTTTGAGAATGCTAGTATGCGTTTGATACCAACACATTTAATTGAATAAAAGCCTTCCTAAACTCTCTGGAAAATAGTAAACAGATTGTATCTTAAAGATGGCATCCGCTTTTATGAACTAGTTGTTATTTTGCACAGTACTTCTATGTTTGGGGAATAAAGCATAAACAAGTGGAATATGATTTTGTTACCATTTGTTTTTCCCGTTGTTCAAAAGAACTGGAGATAATTGCGTTGGCTTTGCCTGCACTGTGAAAGGTGCGATTTGCGTCGGAGTAGCTGAGCTGACATACTGCACGGCCTCAGGCTTTGTGGTTCATTTAAGCCAGTAAAATCCGTGTTGCTGCTGAGATGAGTGGTTTTGCCTTTTCGTCCTGTTCCTGCCCCATCCCATACGCCAGCTCAGTGCTGACCAGAAACCTGACGTGAGCAGGGCGTTAGCAGACCCGTGAGACCCACCAGCACGCGGTGGGAGTGCCGTCACTGGCATAAGGGATGCAGCAGAGGTGGGGGGCTTGTCATGGGGAATGTGTTGACCCGCTGCTGTTGGTGACACTAATTTGGGAGAGTGTAGTCTGGCAGGAAAATGGTTCCTAAAATACTGCTGCTGCTTGAGCTAGCAGCACAGCATGGGCTCAGTGTGAGTGGTTGGTCATTACATTAGATCACGACATTGGTCATCCCATTAAATCAGCGTGAGTGGTTGGTCCTGTTGCTTGGTGCAGCCTGCTCTTGGTTAGTTTGACTTCTCCCTCCATAGCTACGAGCAAGGGAGAGAAATCCTTTCTCCATGTAACTCTACTAACTGAGGATGTTACTGTCCTCCAGCTTTTTTTACTATTTGTCTGCCCAGAGTTCATTAGGGAGCCCTTCAGGCCAAATTAGCCGTGCTAACTTAAACAGCAAAAATGATCTGGGCTAGGCTGGCTGATCCGTGTCCTAGCATGCAGTAGGGATGTACCTGTGATTCCTCCTTGTGGCACAGTTGTGCTACACTTTGGCTCAACTCTTTATGAAATGGGCATCCATCCATAAACTAAACATAGGTTACTGAAAGTGAAGGTTTATGCTGGTTTAAATAAGTTAGGGGTTTATATGTCTTTCAGCGTAGAAAAGAGATGCCTCATTTTTCTCAAGGAAAGGTAATCGCATCAACTGGAGCTGTTGTCTCCTCTCGTTCTTGCTTTCATGATGTTTCCAGGGAATAATAATCTTCTTTCTCTGCGTCAGGAGCCCTCCCTCTTTTTTTAATATAGCATCTTTAAACCTTCTGCGCAGGTATTCCTACACATGGCTATTTCTATGTCGTCTGGCACTTGAACTGTTATCTTTTGTGCCTGTGAACTTGCTGAAAACTTATTTTGAAATGTTTGTTTGTTTTGTGTTGGTTTGGTTTGTTTTTTTTTTAACTGAAGATAATACAGCTTTGTCTGGAAAACATTAAACAAAGAAATTGAAATGCTAAAATATGTGTGTATGTTTGTCTTTCTCTTGTGTATAAATTGATCACCTATTTTTTTACTTCATTAATAATTGTTGATTTCTAACAGTAATGCAGATATAAGGAAGTAGACGTCAAGGGAAGAGACTTAATCACACAATAATCAGAGCTGGAATTTTAAATAGGACACATCATTAGCATGTTAATGAATTTTCTCACTTTGTGCCAGCTGCCCAAGTATAAAAGATATTGCAGATGTAGTACAAAAATCAGGCTTGGCTTGCTGTGCTGAGAGCTGTCAGTGCTCCCTGTAAAGGAGATTTGACAAAAATCCTTTCATATTTTTAGAGACGCTCAAAAGTATGTTTTTCCCATTGGATAATAGAAGCATCGACAAGTAATGCTATTTATTAGCATTTTAGGATGAATAGTACTAATTTGCCCTGTAGACAGTAACTTTCTTCTGAGGGCATCAGAACACTTCTATAAAAGCGATCAACTGTTATTGCCATTTTACAGATAAGAAAGCCAGGGACACAGAGGTCATGTAATTTTACCTGAAATGGTGGTAAAACCGAGTTTCCTGATTGCTCTAGCATCAATCATGATTGAATTAATCACTTGAAATAAACAGATTTGAAATCAAGTGATACTCTGAGCTTTACATTCTTCTAGACTGCAGGTATTTCTGTAGTCTAAGACATAATGGTTCTGGGAAAATTGCTGAAGGTCTTGTGCTTTACTGTTGAGCAGATCTGCCTTATAAAGTCAGAAGGTTTTGTTATGGCAAGGAAGGGAACTGCTTTGCAGCCCAAAACAACCAAACTCGTGTTCCAGACAAGTGAAGCTTAATTACTTGCCTGTCTGCCAAACTGATGGATTGTGCTTATAAATCCTGGCTTGGGTTGATTGGCATTTGTAACCCAGGGCTGGAAATGAAACCTACCCTCTTGTCTTGGTTTCCTCATTACCAGTACTGACGGGCAGGTTTTCCTGCCTCATTTGCTGAATTCCTTTTCTGGCTGCACTCAGCCATTTTCTGCCCCTATTACACTTTTGGGAAAGCATCTCCTGGTAAATAATGTATATATGCGCAAAACTAGGGGGGACTGTATTTTGCGATCTAATTGCTAGGTTGTGCTTGCCAAGTCATCTTAAGTAGAATTTCTGTACTGAATTAATTTTTAGAGGAAATATAAAATAAAGGCTATCATGCACATCAAAATAGCTTTTTAACCCGTTTTTTAAACTATTGTTTGGAGGCTGATGCTTCAGTCTCTACTGCTCAAGTCTCATTGACATCACTGAGTTTTATTGTCTTAGAAACTGCTTGTGTAAGTCCTAAAGCTCTTACCAGCCTGCTTATAGAGTGAAGCTTTCTGGAATTGAACAGATATATTTATTAAATAATGAATTAGATGTAGCAGAGGGGTTTCTTAGGAAGCTGGAATTTTCTTTCACATTCAGTTTTTCTTTCTCTTGTTCAGTGCACATACTCTGCACGCTTGCACAGAATAACTCATAGCTTTTTGTCCTCTAACAGAAGAGAAACCTATCCAAGTCAATTTTTTTTAATTTGCTTTTTAAAATAAAAAATGTTTTGACTTAGCTACTTAAGGATAAAGTGTGTTCAGAATGTACTTTGAAGAGTAACAAAAATTCTCCTAATCTTTTTACAGTTATTGTTCAAAAAGCTGCATATTTGGCTGTTATGGAGGATGCACTTAATTAGTCTGAAGCTTAATATCATGTGGACAGCAGAAACCACTAGTGGTGCTGCTTAAAGTAATGCTGGCTTTGCATACTGAAATATTTATGAAAAGCAGGTTCTGTGCTTCATATACAATTGTATAGGATGTGTTTTACCAAACTGTTAATGACCTATTCTGCAAAACATTTTTATTTTCTTTTAAAGACACATTTTTATTCTGACAGATTCAACACTGAAAGTCTTATAATAGACACACATGCAGTGTGCTTCCCACTGGGAAACCTTTCTTTTTTTTAGTGTAAATATTTGTTTTTAATAATAGCTGTTACACAAAAGCTTCTCTGTTTCTCTTCCTAACTGATTTTTGTAATGCTTTTTGAAAATGTTTAAAGATTATTAAAAACTTTATGCCACTTTCAATTATTTCAAAAAATATCAGTTTAGTATCTGCCTATGACATGACAAAAATGATTCCACTTCTTGCTTTACTGATTTTTCAGGTGGCGGTTCTAATTTTTTCCTCCGTGCTGGTTTTTCTGCACCAAATAGGCTTTTTCTGTATTGTTTCCACAGTTCATCCTGTGTCTGAGTGATTATCTGATTCTAAACTGAAAAGCTGAACCTTTTGATTGCTTCTGTTTAAATAAATCATTAAAGCAGAACCACATAGCATGTAACAGATGGGCTTCCATGAGGAAGAAGCTGTTCTGAGTCTCATTGTATGTCCACTTCTAATTTGTGCAAGGTCATTACATTCTCCATGTCATACCTGTATGAAATGCTTGTTGTCATTCAAGTGAGTGGTGAAATGGAACAGCTTATTGCTTATGTCTATGGCCATCTCTATTTAAAACAGTGATCTTGTCAGATTTAGCAAGCGTTCACTCTATTTAGCTTTCACAGAAGGTATAAAACCCTCGGTGGTGATGCAGGAACAGGACTGGCAGTGCAGCTGGTAGCATCCTTTATTCTGAGCTGACGTTTAACTGATGCTCTAAAGTAGCACTCTGCAGCCTTCTTTCAGGCACCATGTAAAAGCCAGGTCAACGTAAGAAAAGAAAAGGAAAAAAAGAACAACAAAAAAAACCCCCAAGAAGCCCAACCTTGCAGAGCTCCTTTTGTGTTGTCATGGCCAAATACAGCATGAGTAATTGCACTCTGCTCATCAGTATTCTCTCTGCTGTTTCATTTGAAAAATTGGCATTTCTGCATTTCCTTGGACTTGTACTGTTACACATATTGCGTGCTTGTCTGCATTTCATTGATTGTGAGCATGATTCTCATTTTCTTGGGTCATTTTTAAAGCACTTGGGATCTTTCAGGTTAAGTATACCCATACACATCTTTTGGTCTTATAATTCTGTAATGGTAGTCACTGCATTTTGAATTGTTATCAAGCTTTGAGGATCAAATTCAGACTGATGGTTTTTATTCCGTGTCATGCTTCCACAAAATCTATATAAAATAAGTAAAACAATTTTTTTAGTAACATCCCTGTTAAATAATATGTAATTGTAAGTATTTGCGAGATTTTTGTGTTACGGAATTGCCTTTTTTGATAAATGTTATCTGTAGAATTTAGTAACATGTAAAGATTTAAGTTCTGCTAAGCTTTTCCTATAACTAAAACATGTAATAAATTTTTATTTTAGATATCAATTTTTGTCAGGATTGAAAAGATTGGAAACCAGTCTGTTTTAGCATAATTAGGTTTGCCATATGTCTTGAGTCACTTGTAATTGTGTTTCTTATAATGGTGATTATAAAGGTCATCTTGTCTGGTGTTGTTCACTTAAATATGTAAAATACTTTATGATTTTCATTTGGAGGATAGAAGTTTAGTTTATATAAATGCAATGGAGGTATTAAATTTAATCTGGCCATTCTATATAATTAGATGCAAATATCTGTAATGCAGGAAATATGAAATATGTGTTCAGGCAACTTGAACTAACACAGCAGCTTGGTTCAAAGCCCACTGATACCTATGGGGGTCTTTTGATCAGGCCATTTCTCTGTTGATGCTCAAAGGTGAGCTTCTCTTCTATCTTTTTCTTCTGAGATCTGATGGTATGAACTTTACTGAAATGTTTTGTATACCTGTGTAATACTCTTTCTTTGTAGACAGGAGTATGACCTAATTACACACAGAATAATAACTCCTGAAATGACCTGGTACTGGTTTTGCAGTCATAGGGGTAGTTACGTACCAGGTGCAAGAAACATAGCTTGGTCTGAAGTTTTATGCTGGCTCTCCTCAGGGAAAATGATGATCTCATCTTTAGCTAGGATAAGCAGTGAAGACATCAAGGTTTCCTAAGTTGTAGTGCCACAGAAATATAGAGTGGCTCTGTTGGAATCATGGAAGTGCAATCTGATGGTGAAAAGTGCTACTGAACAGCCTTCTGCTGCAATGAGAGATGGGCATGCAACATGTGTACTTTAATGTGCTGGTGTACATACAAACAAACGAACAAGCAAGCAGACAGTTCTGATAGTATGCCAGGCAACTTCTTCCTTTACATCTGAAATGCTATTGCCAGCTGTATACACAGTGCATTAAACTTTTGGGGTGTGTGTAATACCAAATTATTCCTGATTTGCCATCTCTGTTCTAGGTTTCTGCATTGCTCCACTTTTTAGTTCAGCTGCTTCAACTGATTGAGTTGCAACAGGATAAATACGAAGCAACACAGATAAGTGAATTTGGAATAAATTTGGAAGTGTGTACCACCAATTTTAATCATTCTTCATTAGATTCTAATTCTGCAGCTGCATCTTCTGAGATACTGGGCCCAGACTGAACTTTCAAAAAAATTTTTTTTAATGACTATATCTAGTTTCAGAAGGAATGAGATGCTAAGATGCCAGAAAGCTGGGATTAAAAAAGAAAGAAAAAAAAAAGTGTCTTCTGCTCATCGGACAGATGGAACACGTTCCTGTATGCAATTCTAACTACTTTAGCACGACACTAGCCCTGGTGATGACCAACAAACACTCTTTAAGGTTTGCCACTTCTTCTGGAGTTTGAGCAGATAGTACTGTCATGCTACTGTACTTTCTGTTTTATTTCATTGTGAAGCTCTTTTTTTCCTGACTGTTTACAGCTGCCATTTCTAGATCTTGCATTAAGAGAATTCTAGTTTTGGCAGAAAGATAAAGTTGTGTCTGGAGCTGCTCAGAGGCAGGTAGGAAGGTGGAACCTGTCTGAGGGTGGTGGGTGCTCAGAAGAGGACCAAAAAAACTGCCGACATACATAGTTATGCTTAACCGATAGGATCGAATTACTTTTCAAAGAAAGCGAAATACTGCTTTCCTTGTCTCCCAGATGAGGTAACCGAGACACTCAGGTAATTGGTTTTGTGGTTCTGTTTGTTTTGCCATTTTTTATAGGTACTGCCTGTATGTATTTGGTCAGGACCTGTTGGATGGGATTAGAGCATGTATTTGACAACTTGATCCTGAAACATTAACAGGTTGGAATTATGAAAACAGTGTTTGGCCTCTTAAAAACCTGAAGTTTTATTGAAAAAGTCAGTAAACGGTTGGCCTAGCATTCACAGGTTTCTTTATTTTATATTAGTTGTGATTTGTAGTGTCATACAGCAGGGTTTTGCTTTGTTTTCTTGTTTTTTTGACATTGTTCAAGTTACGTTAACATGGCATGATATTTTCAGGTCCCTAAAACGTGCAAAGGACACTTTAGGATGCTTTTCCTCATTTACTTTCTTTTGACAATGAGTGTAGAGATGGATAGGGTAGTTAAGGAATAGTGTCCGTTTGTTTTCAAGTAGCACTTCAGTGAAACCAATCAGGCAGTTATCCTTCCAAAGATTCAGGCTTTCTGCAGGTTGAAGATAAAAATAGTACAGCATTTTACATTCAGTTAATGTTTTGGATTTTATTTAATTTTTTTAGCTGTAAGCAAGAAAATGTTGTTTTGGGTCATCTGGGATCGCTGATGTAAACTCAGTGTCCTAGAACAGGATTATACTGCAGCAGAACTGGAGTGAAGATATTGTTTAACTTTTTAGTTACAGGTATTTTTTCAGAGGTATGTATTTTGATACAAAATCTTAGCACATTAATACATCTCCACCCAAAAGTTTTCATTCAAGAGTTTTGGCAGTGTTCTCGGGTTACAGTGTACGAGTCTAATTCTGTGCTTGCCTAAAGGCATGCAATTTGTAAAGAATTGTACCTCCTTACATTGATGGTAAATTCACCTCAGTGACTGAATGAAAAGTCCTGACTGAATGAAAAATAATGTTCTGAGACATTACCTTTCATCTTTGCTTTGATATTGACTGGCAGTATTCAGATACAGCATCTAGGAGTATGAACATCTAAGCAAAAGAAACCCCTGGGATACCATTCCATTTGGAATACAAGATGTCCCTCATGAAAATACAGGGTTTTTTTCCAGTTTTTGTTCCTGTTGATTGTCAGATGCAGAGTCGTTAGATCTTTCTGGCTCATTCTTTCTTGTTGTTATTGGTTTAAGGTTTTCTTTGAGGTATTTGCAAATACTGTAGTAAAGATACAAGCTAAATGAAGGTTTCTGTAATTAAGATATTATAAAATAGGGACATTATCATCCTTGACTGACTTTTCACTTAATTATTTACTTAATATGAATGAAATTACCATCTTCTATATAGTTTTTTACTTGAATCACCACAAGGTTCCAAGCATGCTGCAGACTTTATACCCACAGTTACGCAGACATATAACCAAATCTGGGGTAATGGAAAATATTTATCGAAAGATGGGGGAGGTATAATATCTGATGATAAAAACAGAATAAAAACACTGAAATTGTAATCCTCTCTAGAACAGCTGTTTTTTGTCCCCAAAATTATTTTAATGCTGCATGCATTATCCTAAAGAAGGCTTTACAATAGAAAACCTCTTCCAATTCACACCTTTTACCAAGGTACAAAAGTGGAAATACAGAGAATTTAAATGGAAGAAAGAGAGATTATTTGTTCTGACTATGATTCCCCAGACAAAATGTATTTACAATTCTTGGGTTTTTTTCTCTAAGTTTTTGGTTTTTTCTGTGCTTCCATTAAATCCTAACTGACTACTCTGAGGCAATGGGAATATTATTATTTAGAGCAGAGTTAAGTACCTTGTATCTCCTGTTCAGGAATTGGAAGTTTTCATCCAAGAATTTTCTTCCTCCCTCTGTCCTTGGAGACGTAAACTGGAGTAAAAGGCAGAAAACCAAGGAATTGCTAATGCCTGGGATCTGGAGCTGGAACTCTATATCCTTCAGTTTGATTTGTCTTCTCATGAGAGCAGGAACAGAGAGAGTTTGCTCATGTTTCAGTTGATTTGTGCCACGGTTTCCTTGTACGAGGAGTGGAGGTAACGACTGCTTCTGTTACAGTTATGTTGTGAGGTCCGTGGACTCAATACTTAAGCACAGGAGACGGTAGCAGCAGGCTATGGTATAAGACCAGGGATTTTGTCACATATAATTGCACAGAATCTGTGGTCCATGTGCAGCAGGTGCTAGTGATTAGTATTATTTCTGATTACCTGCCAGATTTCAACTGATAGGCTGAGATCATGTAAGAAATGTGAGAAATACATCAAACTGAATATTCAAAGACTATTCTTTTGTTGTTGTTGTGTTTGAACCCTGGTTTATTTCTTTATACAAAAATATTGTAGTAAAATATAATTAAAACTTTGATTCTAACTGAAAAGAAGATTCAGCCATCATATTTGCGGAAGATATGTTTGGTTTGATGTGCACGTTGAAGGCTTGGGTAAAGATAAACAGGCGGTGTTTGCCAAGCTGCATAAGATTAAACAGTTCATTACCTGTTGGAATTATCAGCTGGAAGACACATTGCATAATTTGGACTACAACCTTTATACGCTTTTGGCTGGATTATACCTCTTATCTAGTGAGGTGCATTGAAATATAATTAACAATGTGAGCTGGAAATGACAGGCTGAAACGATGTGTATTTTTGTGCAGATAAACAATCCTATATCTAGATCAGAAGTCATAGTAACATTTTCTCTACTAATTTTTTTTCCCAGCTCCTGTATTCTAAAACATTGTACAGAGAAAAATTATCTGTGCTTCATGCCAGAGAAAAGCAAATAGGGACCAGCCATGTCTCCTGTGGGCTTGAATTTAAGAACCTTTGGAAAATGTTAAATCCTGCAGAAAACAGCGGGAAACGCAGATCTCCTGTATTCTTGATTTTGAATGTTTTGTTTGAGAGAGAATTTTGAAAATACACAGAGGCAGAAATTCTGATCCATTGGTATGAGTAAGAGGTTTTCCTCCAGTTTCAGCAGAGTTCAGGGTTTCACCTCTGGCATTCTGCTATATTGAAACTGCAGCATCTGTTTCTGATCTGAGCTGCTTGGATGCAGGTCCTCTTACTTTGATGGAAGTGCTGTCCACATAAGAAAGAGAACTTGGTCAGAAATTCTTTTAACTAGAAAATCCTTCAGATTTATCACCAAATGATACATTTTACAGTTGGTAGACCTCTCCTGTTAAAGAAGAAACAGATATTTTTAGTTTTTAAGTTAAAAGCTAATTACTTTGATTTTAGTTCAGTGAACTTATAGCCCTTTGACTTTTGCAGTGAATTTTTTATTTTAGGACAACGTTTCTCTCTAGTTAGGAGAAAAATAATTTTCTTTACAAGTCAAGCATTTGCAGTGTGGCATTTCCAAGAGAATCACCTGTAGCAGTCACTCTTGTGACTGCAGTAAAAGAATGACCTGAATGAAATGTATTGCTCTCCTATTTTCAGGTTTCCAATATACAATCTTATGGGTATGTAAATGTTCTTGTAATTCTCATCTAGTGATCAAAATAAAAATTTGCACATCCCAGCAGAAAAATGTTAAAACCCTGGTTTGAAGTTTATTCCTTCTATTCAGTACCTGTGAAAAAACCCTGTGTAAGTACCAGTGTAATGTACCATCATTTGTCAGCTCATGAAGTGGTCAGCCATATTCTCAGATGGCAGGATATTATTGCAGTGAGAGAGATGTCATTTAAATAAGCCTTAGACACTGACTGAACTATCCAACATTGTATTGTCCTTTTTAGCACCATAGATGGAATTACAAAGGCATAGGTGTGAAAATTAGTTAGCTTAGCTCTTTTTTTTTCTCTGTGTGCTTTCTGTTTACGTGCTAAGTAATGACAGTCTTGGGAAAACTTAAAAATAACAAAACTCTAGAGAGGGATGCAACTATTCCTGCCACTTTCTGCTGCTGAACATAGCTTTTGACAGTTTCTGCAAGTACTTGGCTTAGTTTTTTGCCAGCCCAAAAAAGCGTGGATGGCATGTCAGTGAAGCCTGAAGATGCTTCATGAGCAAATTGGCCAATAATCAAAAAGACTTTGCCTACAACCTGTCTGCAGTATGGGTTATAGACCAAAGGAAATCGAAAAATAAAGCCCATGTATCTGAATAGTTTTTGCCAATGAGGCTGATTTAAAACCAGTTGCAGGTATGGGCCCTCTTTGTTCTGCCATTGCAGACAGCCTGAGATGGGATCGTGCCTTTGTTCAGGTAGTTAAGAGCATTCTCCATTGCCTGGAGTTTGTCTTGAGTGAAATGTGAGCATATTTGCACTGATCAGAGAGTTGGTTTGGACAGCAGTTGGAAGAAAAAAAGAAATTTTAGATTGTCATTTGAACTAGTCTTTCTCATTTTTTATCAAAATCTTTTTTTTTTGCATTGTGAGTAACTGTTTCCCTAATGTTGACAAAAGATAGAACTTGTAATTTTTTTTAATATTTCTGTTTCATATCTTTCGGAATGTCATAGATGGCGCTCAATGATGGAATGAAGTCAGTACTTTCAAAAATTGAAGAGAATTTGTAGAGTAGTTGTGGGAGATTAAAGGGTTGGGAGACAGGCCTAGTCATGGAAGGCTCAAGGTGCTTAGTGTGTCTCCTCAGCTTAATGAACAGGAGTCTGAGATCACTTGATGGCAGTCTGCAACTGCCTGCTCAGAGACCAGAACTTGATAATGGAGAGATCTTTATGATGATAGACAAACACAGAAGTGATCACTTCTAATGGCTAGCAATTGAAGCTTGACAACTTTAGATTAAAAAATGAGTCATTCACCTTTAAATTGACAGGAGAATTAGCTTTTGCCAGAGTTCAGCAAAGATTGTTGTAAATTCCCAGTAACTGTCCTGGTTTAACCCCAGTCAGCAGGTAAGCACCACACAGCTGCTTGCTCACCCTCCCCAGCCCCCTGGTGGGATGGGGGAGAGAATTGGGGAAAAAAGTGAAACCCATGGGTTGAGATAACAGACGGTTTAATAGGACAGCAGAGGAAGAGAAAATAATCACAATAATGATAAAAGAATGTACAAAACAAGTGATGCACAATGCAATTGCTCACCACCCACTGACCAATGCCCAGCCCATCCTTGAGCAGTCATCGCTGCTCCCTGGCCAACTCCCCCAGTTTATATACTGGGCATGACATTATATGGTATGGAATAGCCCTTTGGCCAGTTTGGCTGTGCCCCCTCCCAGCTTCTTGTGCACCTGGCAGAGCATGGGAAGCTGAAAAGTCCTTGGCTTGTGTAAGCATTACTTACTTAGGAACAACTAAACATCAGTGTGTTATCAACAGTATTCTCATCCTAAATCCAAAACACAGCACTATACCAGCTACTAGGAAGAAAATTAACTCTATCCCAGCTGAAACCAGGACACTGGGTTTTTTTTATACCTAGTTCCATCTGGAATGAATTCAGAGAAATCTTACTGCCTGTGTTTTTGCAGATGGCCAGGATCAGTGAATGCAATAATCTCTGTTAGACTTGTGTTCTGGAACTGTTGTTTTATCAATATAATGATAACTAGAGAAGCTATTCCTCTTCTGGTATTTTTTTTAGATGAATGAAGCCCAGTGCAGAATGTTATTAACATTTTGTATTAGTTTTACAATTCACTGGGTTCTGCAGTAACTCCTGGTTCTCTTCTTTCCCCTTTTTTGTTTCATTTTTAATTTACTAGCTCCTGATACTTTTTTCAGTTGCTGCATGGTTTATTTTCTTGTCCAGCTTACGCTATATGAAATGGTTTTCTTACAATTCAATAATTCATTGAAGTTCTGCTCATCTGAGCTCCTAATCAAGTGGAGCACAATTTCACACCTTTTCCAGGGCAGTGCACAATTCACCAAGACTACTCTCTCTACCTGATTTATTTATTTTTAAAAGAAGCTTCCATGTCCAAGTCTTCTCTGACTTGTGTAATTCCTCAAAGGCACAGTATGTAGGTGTTATCTCATTCTTATGCTGCTTGCATTTTGCCTCTTTTGGTGACCCCTGCTGAGGTTACTTATGTAGCGTATGAGTGGATTGGTTAGGGAAATGGAGACTGCAGGAAAACACAGAACACACTAAAAGCGTAGAGCATTTTACAGGCTGTCTGCCTGACCTTGAAAACCAATATTCGCTGGTCTAAATGGAAGATGTATTCACAGTTTTGCAGGATAAAGTACCAGGGCACCAGGATCTTTTCCTGTGTTAAAATACTTTATCACAGCTCTAAAATGCTGAACTGCAGCTGAGAACCATCAGGGTATGCATTTATTAGTTAGTTCTGCTTCTGTAGCATCCCCCTAAGTAGGGTACCAGCCATCCTTTTATGCCTTTCAAAGGAATATAAAGTAGTAAGAAAATCTGTATCTTTTAAAATGCTCCTGGGTTTGGGGAGTTGTTTTAAAAGTTCTGAACCCCCAGAGTCTGTTGTCTTTGGCATTCCTATGTTTATTTTATACCCTTTTTCTAGCATTAAGCTTCTTGTGAATCATGTACTTTAATACTTCTCCATCTCTGATAAATGCCGTGCATCTTTGCAGCAGAAAAGAAGTTTTAACCTCTAAAATCTGAGCATTCAGTTGTTTACAACCGTTCCTTTTTTTAATTATTCTTCCTACATTCGTTGTATGTTTGCATTCACTGTAAGCCTTCGTATTTCTAAGTCCAGTTAACATGTATTCTTCCTGTATTTATTTTTTATCTTTCCTCATCTCTGTTCAAACCTTTTGCATTTTCTGTAGTCTTTTGATTTGTATCTGTGTGGATGCAAAATATTTCATTTAGTTTATTATGCTATTCTCTCATTTCTAATAGTTTTTCTGATGCAAATTGTTCCTGAAGTAAGCTGTGTGGACAGACTTTGCTGTTAGCTTCCTTTTCTAGTCTGTCAGTTAATTTTGCTATCTTTATTTTTCCCCAGTTCAACCGAGCTTTCCACATTTGATGCTTAACATTACTTCTTTTTAAAAAAACACAGCAGGCTGGCTCCTTGTTTCAATCCACGTGTAGCAAACCTGAGTTACAGAAAGATTTTTCATTCTACTTGCATGATTTGTGAACTTGGTAGTTAGATGAGTGCTCTAAAAATCACCAATGCTTTCTGACAAGTATTTTTCCAGCTTACAAATTTAGTGTAAGAGAATAAGCCAAACGGGAAGCTGTTTCTGCTTCTTTCTCCTGTGTACATACCTTCTTCTTGTTATTCCAAGAAATTTTTTTAGCTTGTATATTACTGTTTGTGCAGTGTAAACCAGAGGGGAGTAACCGATAATATTTCACTCCCCCCTCCCAGCAGCAACGTATCTGAAATTGTCAAAGTAGGAGGAGACCCATCTCTGTTTAGTTAAGTATTGCTTTTTACTGCCAGGTCCTTTTCCTGGCCTGGAGCAGGTGGATGCTGGGATGAAGTGCCTTCACTCAAAATACTGCTCTCCCTTGCTCTAAGGTGGTCTGTTCTTGTTAATGCTCTTGTTAACCAGGCTAGACAACACTGTGCAGCTCTCAGGTGGACATACACTGTTGTACAGTTTCCTTATCATGAACCTGCTATTTTTCCTACCCTGCCCGTTATCCCTGTTCAATGTGTAGCTTAAAGGGTTTGAGGCTGGGTAACCCTGGCTTCGTTGTGCCATCGTACATCACAAATGTGTGTTTCTTTCAGCAGTGTTTTCCGGTTTCCATCTGTTCTTTCAGTTCCCTGTTAGAAAAAGGACCACGTTGAGCTGTGATGAAGTACTAAGCTCTCAAGGCAGAGTGTGATGATCCCACAGAGGAGTATTTCTGCTATGTTAAGCGTCAGGGAGCCCAAGATGACTTGGCTCTAATTATTATTTCTTTCTTTCTGTCCTTATTTCTTCCATGGTGTTTTCCTACTGAACAGTAGAACTGGTGATAACTTGTATACCCAAGATATTTCTGGAAATTACATTAGCCATAAAGTTTAAAAAGGCAAAAAGATACATTTCTGGAAACAACCTACCTAAAATGACTGTTTAATGAAGAATTCTGCTTCAGTACATAAGGTGTTCTTCAGGGAATAGTTTGAGTCTGAGTATTGTGAGCTTTTAATGTTATAAAATAGGTCAAAAGCATAGTAATAGAAGAGTTGCTGTCCAAGAACAACTCTGTAATAAGCGGTTAAGTAGGAAAAGTTATCTGGCTGTCTAGCAGTCAAAGGTCACTAGCACAGGCAAAACTCATTTAGCTTTTGTTCCCCATTCCTACTGTAGGTGATTGCTTTCTTCACACGTTGTTTTTGTTATTTGTGCACGCTATGTGTGAGTGACAGCAAGCTCTTTAACTCTTCCCAGCTTCGGCAACCACCCCCCTGCCTCTGTGAAATGACAGTCTCTCTGTAGGTTTTGATAAGGCATTCTTTAAAAGAGAGCTTAATCTGCCATCATTTATTTTATTAGATTGAAATATGTTCCTGCTGCCCCCTTTGCTGAGAGTTATTGCTTCAACAATCGCAGGCAAACCTGATTTTACTGTAAACAGTTATAACAGCAGAGTAGGTATGTGGGCTGTAAATTGGTTGGAAAATGGGAGCAACTTGCTAGAAGAGAGGAAGTAACACTAAGTTAAACTGTTGTAGCATTTGCTGGAGTCTTGTATCATCAGCTATGCCAGCTTAATTAAGTATTATGAGAAGCCTTATGCCAGTTCTTGTTTTGCCTCTTACTTTGTGCCTGTGTTATCAGAGAGCACTGAGAAGGCGCTTCCCTGCCTGGCAGGGTACGGTACTGGCTCAGCTCAGTTGTGACTGGTAGTAAATCAGCTGCAATGAAGAAGAAAAAGGGAAGGGGCTGTTCCTCCGTTGTCCTGAGGGGGCAGCTGTGATTTGGATACTGCAAATAATTTATTTTTCATTTTGTGTAATGAACTGGAAAATTGAGGGAGAAGAAAAAAAAAAGCTTCAATGGAAGAATTTAAGCGGGGGTGGGGAGGGAAGCACGAAAACCAAGGATACATTTGAAGAGAAGGTATTGTGGTTTGGAAGAAGCTCTTGATTTAGTAACGCATGAAATGTTTCCTTCAGCCAAAAGCAAAGCTTAAGTCCCCTCCCCTTGCAAACCTCCAGAATCAGGTGAATTAATTTCCTCCTTTCCCCCCCCTTAAATAAGAGTTGGGAGATCAGTGGCCCAGTAGTTAGGGTGCTGTCTTGGTGTGCAATATCTGCATTCAGTTTCTCCTGTGTCTAGGATTTGAATTCACCTCTCTGGCTCCCCTGACCCGCAGGACAGGGGCAAGGCTGGAGGGGCATGGTGGGTCCCCAGTAGTTGCATGTGCTCTGGAGCAGGGGCTGTGCTATCACCTCTGTGTCCCGAGTACCGTACTAGAGCTTTCTCCTTTTAGGGGTTATAAAACTCATCCCGCTTTATCATTCATTGCTTTTCGTAGTGCAAACTGTCTCTGGAGCCATGGGAAGTTGTAATTATGCAATTTATATGATTTATTGCTTGCACTCAACAGCCACTCTGCACTGCTGTTTCCATTACTTCTGAATTGGATCCATTTAAAAGTTTGGTGTTCTTACAAATATCACATAAATATAATTACAGGTAGTGTAACATTATTGGCCAGTCTCATTTGGGAAAATTAATTTCAATAAAAAGTATTTTCAAGAATTATTTAATTTAGAGAAGAGCCTCATGTTCGCTGGATTTTGTTTGGTGTGTGGGTTAAAGGGTCGCTATTTTTGTATACAAGAGAGATGCCTTGCTACAGCGTTTTCCACTGAGAGAGGCAACCTCTGTGCTCACTAAGGCAGCAAATGTCAAATTTTACATTAAAAAAAAAGAAAAGAAGCTTTTTCACATTATGTATTTTCCACATAATACCATTTATGCTGCCTCCAAATGTTCCTTGTGACCTTGGTGAAAGGCTGCAATTAATCTGCAATTAAAGTAATGATAGCCTTTCAGAGGCTGACAGCCGCCTCTGCCGCCCTGGCAGCGCGAGAGGGCGGTATTGCCGCGAGGGACGCGCCGCCCGGTCGCGAGTGGGCTGCGGGAGGGGAGCCCGGGGGCCGGAGCCCCGGGGCCGGAGCCCCGCGGCGGCGGCGGCCCGCAGAATCCTGCCCTCGACTTCGGGCCGCCAGCCTTGCGCCCAGCACAGTGCGGGCGGGAATGAGGCACGTCGGCGCGGCTGCAGTGTTTCTTGGTAGCCAGGCATCCTCTTCAAACCCGGCTGAAGATTGGTATTCTGGGTTTTGAATTGCGTTTTGTCCTGTCTGGGTTCTTCCTGAATGCACACCTTGCTTTAATATTCCAGATGGCTGTCGTCTTAACAATAGATAAGAATTAAGAATGGTAATAGGGGATATTTTATTTAAATCCACTTCTTTATCTTTCATTACTTATTCACATTCTATTATACCCTGGTGCTGTATTCAAAACACTTGAGTATTTAACAAGGGGAAAAATAACCATTTAAATTAGGATATTATGTCAGCACCTTTCCTGATGGTAAATTTTTAAAGCAATAGTGCAGTACGGAAGAGCTGGATCTGTTTCACATGGAGGAGGATGCCTCACAAACTCAAAATTTTGTTCAAGTTGCACTTACAGGCAAAGAGTTAATTCTGAAGAAGGAAAAGACCAACTTGCTTAATTGGGTGGGAACGTGCCACAAACAGGTACGCTCACTGACCTTGTGTGTGCTGCTGAAGTGATAGGACTGAGCTGAACCTTGTTAATCACACCAATAATAGACTCTCTTAAAATTATCATAGGAGCACAGAGGGAGCATGCCACACATGTATTTCGTGCTACTTCTGCTGCATAATGGGATAATGATATCCTGCATTTTCTATATACCTGTTCAAAAACAGAGTACCGAGAAGTGTGAGCCATTTTTTCTTTTAGCGGCTAAATGGAAAAGCGCGTGGTACAGGCTGCGTAATAGGTAGAACTCGCGAGAAGACTTTTTTTGTAAAAACTTGCAAAGTTTTTTGATTTGTTGGAGCATCACAGAATGTTTTGCTGAGACTTCTGACTAAAACTTTCTCAAGCAAAGGATGAAAAACCAGATGGTAAATACAGTGATCTGAGAAATGGGATATCCATTTACAAGTCCATGCGTGGCTTGATTCAGATCAATCTTGGATACTGATTCCTTCACAGAATGAGGTGGTGGAGGAGTAGAGAGGTTGTGCTGAGCCTCTAGCCCTCCTTGTCTCTGTACCAGATTTCCTGAGGTGGATGGATCCACCTTCTTGCCTGTAAACAGACACTTTGAGAGAATTAATGTTTCTCAAGACAGTGACCAGATGAGTCTGGGCATTGTCTGACCTAACCTCAAAATATCAGAATGCTGCTTTGAAACTGAATTATTATCCCTAGTCAGCGCTGGTGATACCACGACATGTAATGAAGTCAAAATTTAAAATGTCTGTATAGTAGTAAGTGATTGAGCTGCATAAAGTGCTTTTTCATAGAGGACGAATCTCCTCAAATGTCAGTACAGGGAGGAAACAAGCGGGTGCATTGACACTGCTGTAGATTTGTTTCTGTGTAGCCACTATGTGCATAAAATTAGCCTTCTGTCCATGATGATTTTTACTGACAGAGGTGGAAGCACCATTTTCCTTTGTTGCTTGTGGGGTTTGAGCTTGCTAAGAGAGTTTATTTGGTTCGTAACAACCGTGCTTAGTTTCACAAGGACAGCCGAATGCTTCAAGTAATTGCTAATGAAAGGCAGGCCCTTCTGTGTCTTGATTTCCATCTTCAGGATAGAGCCACTCATGGCAGATTTTTGAGTTGTTGGTAGTCTACATAAAATGAGTTGTTGGTTGCTGTCCACTTTCCTACAGCTGCAGCTCAACCTATCGTGGTATTTTATACCTTGATGGGCGTGAGAACTAGCACTGCGTTATAAGCCATGGTACTTGAGTTCTCTCTTAGGCTTGTTCCCTGAAAGTCAGAATTTAGGTTCATTGGAATAGTGAAATGGAATCAGGGAATGCTGTAACTGTGAGTACTAATGCTCATGTTGTGGTGTGTATGTACATCGACTTCAGAGCGTCAGGTTTAACATCTTTGTAATCCATTAAGATGACATACGTTGTTAACAATTTTAATAGCCTTCAAGTGTCTGCCTCTTGACTACTTACCTTGATACAAACTTGACTTTAGGATGTGTTATAAATGTAATTCCAGTTTTCAAGAGTGTTATTGCTCGCCTGTATCTTGATAAGCACATGCAACATACCATGCTGATATAGTGTCAGGCTTACTGTGTCAGTAAGAGTTAATGTATTATCTATTAGTCTGAACTAGAACTCAGTGAATAGTGTGCTAGGATGAAAAAATATCTGGATCTATATCAACAGGGAACCTAAAAATATCAGTAATTTGCCAAACATAAAATACGTGTTGGGAAAAACCTTCCTTTTTGATACAGTTATTCTTGTGTAGAAGACACAAACAGCTGATTGTTGCTGGTAACGTAGCATGTTCTTAGCAAGGTAGCGGACATATAGAAGGAAACAGCCTGTAACAAAAATATGGGTTCTTTTTACTAAGTATGCATTACCTGCGTGGTTTTGGAGCTCAACAAAATTGCTGGATGCGCATGTGTAGCTAAAAGCCTCATCAGACTGATCAAAACATTTATAAAACACTCCTGATCAATGGAGTGAAGACAATGTGAAATATGTTTTAGGGAGGGGATAATAATATCTGAGAATCAATACAAACGTTGCAGGTGAATTACTGTTTCAGAATGTGATTTGTTATGTTGAGTTCTGCAGCTATTTTCCTTTCAGTGCTAGTGTTTAGCCATTTGTTTAGCAATAAGAGGAAAGTGTGAATTTCATAGTCGATCTTACTGAGATTTTTTTTTTCCTTTTATTTTAATTTTTTTTATGAGTTCACTTTACTAATTCTATTTTATGGAAGAGGGAAAGCCTGCCATTGGACTTGCAGTTGGATTGCATTGCTCTCTGGATTTCTCTCTTGTTTTTCTTTGGAGAAGAACACCTGGTATCAGATGAAATGTGGACAGTTTTACTGGACGCAGGTTTCTTTTATGCACAATTAAAATGACAACTAAGAAAAGAATGAGAATAGCTCTAGAAAGTTAAGTTATCATCACACAACTCTCCTGGAAATACTATGTAAGAGAATTTCAGAATGGTGAGTAGGATCTAGAGCCTCTGTGTTTTTTGAACCCAAAGCCTTGCAGTCAGCAATTTCTTTTCCCATGTGTTTGTGTGACATGTCATGAGTTATTTAAGTCTCTTTTTTATAAAGGACTTCTCATCAAGCCTTTTTTCTGTTGGGTTTTGAGTACAGCTCTGTTTTGCTCAGTACAATTTGTTTGGTCTGTGTATGCTGGGACACGTCTTTGTCTTCCATCCAGAAAGGTTATCTAAGTGGAAAGAAATTAATTTAGGCAATTGTCCTTAGAAAGCCGCTATAAGTGTACTCGTTTGATACGCGTGCATGCATAGAGTTGATCTAGCATGTCCAAAATGCCTACCCTGTTGTGCCCTAGTGTCTCCATTTTATGCTGGGACTGGACAAGGGTAGGAATATGAAGCCAAATTTGCAGTGTTATGTGTGGCTACTGGAAAGCGTACGTCCACATCCTTGCCTGTATACATGCAAGTAGTTTTGTCTGTTCAGAGTGCAATTATTGATGCAGCAATACCATGCAAAACTGGGGGGTGCAATTATTGATGCAGCAATACCATGCAAAACTGTTGGTTTTGGTTTTGGTTTTTTTGTTTGTTTGTTTTGTTTGTTTGTGGTTTGGGGTTTTTTTGTTGAGTTTTTTTTGGTGGTGGTGGTTTTTTTTGTTTTGTCCCCCCCCCAACCTAATTCTACAGATTTGTCTGTTTCTAACTTGCCTTTCCCAAGGGAAACAGGCACTTCAGTAGGGGTTTCTGTAGGTGTGCTTATGGACCTGTGACAAACAGCAAGATTTCTATCAGGATCAGAGAAACCAGGATTTGTTCTTCTGCATCTCAATTTTGAATGTTGTGCTGTGAGCACAACTGAAAACAATTTGTGAAGAGCTGTTCAGGAAAAAAATAGATCTTCAATTACGGTGTGACCCCCTGAAACACTTGAGTATGGATTTCTGTGGAGATGATGGGAACTTCTAGTGTCAGGGTGAAATGGGGGAGTTGGGTATGAATGGGATGGAAACCTTAGAGTGCGATACAAAAAGAGGTTGACAGCCTCTTGTGAAAACCCTTGATAAGCAGGTTATTGTGTTACAGTCCCAGTTTCAACTGGGTTTGATTCCTCAGGACCATGATGCAAAGCAAAGTTCCCGTGGAAGCTGCTGTGAAGACAGCACTCTTTTGGTAGTTTGCCCAGGTGGTTAGTTTTGTGTAAAGATTTATAAAAGTCATTACAAGAGTTGTGTTACTGCTTTTGCTGTCAGATATGGATGAGATTAAAGCTGTGAAACTATTTACAGCGATCTCTGGAATTCAGAATATAATTAAACTTCTCCTGAAAGATTTTATGACAAAAATGCTTTTGGAGAGGAGTTTATGGAGTGTCCAGAGCTTATTCCCAATAACTAACGTGTCTTATAAACTGTTTTAGCATTTAATGTAATACGTGCATACATGACATTAAATTGTAAAGTGATATACAAGCTAAAAATTATGGTTTGATCTTCACAATAAGTTTGAGGGGCTGCAAAATCTTGTGGAAAATGCTTATTAGCATTCATTGGTTTTGCCCAGAGGACTCCATTGAAACATTAAGGCTGTCTCTGAATTGTCTTCTACTTTTTGCAAAAACTTGTATATACTAATAATGGAACAGATAGCATCTCTTTTTCCCCTGCTGTTGGTCACTGCATCGTCCTACCACAAGCAGGTTTTGATTTAGATTCCCCTCATGATAAAATTGAGTTCATGTTAAATGCAGCTGTCGCATGTTGGTTTTCAGACAGTTCCAGTGTGCTGGGAGCTGTGCTTTCCTTTGAGCTCCAAACCAGAGAGCCCTGAGCGGTGTTCAGTTTCCTTGCTTAATTCTAAAACGTCACGAATTGAAAGCAACAAAATTATATCAGCCTTCACAGGGAGAAGGTTTTCAGTTGTATGTTTTCTGTAGTATCTAACACTCAATTGCTGCCACTTCTCTTTTCCCTCACCCATCTTCCCTCCCTTATTTTGTTCCTTCTTTCCCCTGATAATCAACTCATTCAGACCCTGATGTTCCTCTTCAGGTCTTTAACTGATTTCTAAACAAAGAAACAGGAAATTGCTTTGTTAATCCTGCAAGAATAGACTTTCCAATGCAATCCCAAGCTCAAATTTGTCTGAAGGGGTTCGTTGCAGTTACGCCCTTACTCATCGCTGTGGTAGCAGTGTGCTAAAAGTTTTTGGTTTCAGTGCAATTGGCATATATTTAAGTCATCCTAAAAAAGTGTTTTTAAAAAGCTAGGAAAAGAAATCCCCCCAAACCTCCCAAAAGATAACAGCAGTGTAGGTACATATTTAAAATAATGTTGGAAGGGTGGCTTTAAATGTCCTTTTTAGTCTAAATTATTTAGAAAATTAGCTCCTGTGTAGCTTTCTAAGTGGTTGTTACCACAAATGTCTAAGTCAGTTGCAGGGCGACGTGAAAGGTTGAATTAGGTTTGACAAAACTGAAGGTAAGGTTAGAAGTTGTTCATCTTCAGCTGGGTTTCTAATTTTTCTGGCAGCCACATAGCCACTGTAGATGGGATTTCTAGCTCCTATTGGACAAATACTATTAAAATACTTAAAATCATTTGAGATGGCAAAAATTGTCATATCCTTTATTTAGAGCTTGTTTCTCACCAGCATTACAAAATCTGTTGTTGTGATTGTCTTTGCCCCTAACTTTCTAGGAGTTCCAAAAAATGTATCTGCCTGCAAGTGCTACTTGACATTGGAGGTGGTGAACCTGGCAGCAAGCTAGCTTGGGATGCTGTTGTGTGTCTTGAGAGTCTCCCTTCGTTTGGCTTGTCCAGTGAAGTAAATTATCCCAAGTGCTGAAGTCCCATTGACTTGGACTAGAATTTAGGCTGTTTAATGACCTAAGTGATTATAAAAATAAGATTTACATCTTATTTTCTATATGTTGCTTCCAATATCTTTTCAGACAGGTTTTTTTTAATCTTAGATCATTAATTGTTTAATGAAAAGTGAGTGAAAATGTATTTTTACATCTCGGTAAAGTCTTGCAATATATTTTTTTTTAAAACAGTGTACTTCTCACGCTAAATGAAAATTTGACAGGAAAAATAAATTTCTATGAACAGAAAAAGTCCCCAGTTTTCCATCAAAACCTGGGTTCATTTGATTGAGTATTAAGGATTAGGGAACTGAGCCAGAGAAATGCAATTTTCTGAATATGTATTTTAAATTCTTCTAGCTAATGTTATCCTTGGAAAGAGAAGCTACAGTGCAAATGTTTCTGAAGTTAGCAACTCTGTAAATGCATATAGTGTTTGAAGGCTGTGGCAAATGAGGTAGGAGTGTTCATCTCCCTCGCTGTACTACTTTAATGTGAATTATTTTCCTGAATATCCATTTTGTGTACAGGGAGCAGTACACAACAGATGCTTCATATGCTTAACTAGGATCATTTAAAAAACAAAGCATCTCTGTAAAACCTGTCCCTTCTTTGGCCATCAGTATTTCATTTGGCATTGGCATTGCTTCTCAGAAGAAAGTTCATCTAACAGCAGCATAGGCAGCATCTCTGCCCCAAAACAAACGTTCAAGATGATAGAGAGTAGAGTTGTTAGTGGTACATGATTCCAAGCTGGAGTTTATAACCATGAGAAGTCTGTAATATATTAATATGCGGATGAAATATTAAATATTAAAAGGAGGAGTTTGTCAGAGGAGTATCCAGGTGTGCCATGCAGGCTGCCAGCAATAACTTGCTCCCACTGATCTTATAAATAGTCTGTGGCTTGTTATGTTTTAATTCAGAACACCTTAAAGGGCAACATATCAATATATAACTATGTCTGTCCCTATATGCTCTTTCAAAAATTAACTTTGGCAGATACTAAAATGAAGAGCAGACTCGCTGGCTCCTCAGGCAGGACCTGCTTCTACAAGAGTTTTGCATGAGCCAAAGTAGTGTCAATAAATAGTGAGCTCTGAATGAAACATTTGCTTCGGAAATAGAGAAGTACACTGATATGGGTTGTTTTAAATGTACCCCTAGTGATGAATTGTTGTTATTTGAGAAGTGATGCCTGACTGTGCTTCTAAAGATGGTATCATGATGCATACAAATTGTCTGTATGTGTTTTTAAGGAGGGTTCTTCCTCCCGAGTGCTAAATTTTAGTCTCAATATTTAATTTATTTTCTTCCTTTTCTAAGTAATTTGTATCCTCTTTGTCACTGTTTCCTGCCAATTTCCACACCTATCCAAATGATAGATTTTTGAGTGTTCTGATGCATTTTCTGTGTTTGTAAAGTTCTTTTTCTTCCTGAGAGAAGTAGGAGTTATTTTTCTACTGGAACGTATGTGAAGCCTCCCAGCTCCATTACTAATGTAAGGGTTCATCCCTTGAAAATAACACTGCACAGCGTGTGCTAGCACAGACTTCTTCCCTCCCTGGGAACTGGCTATTATTGTTGAGCGCTGTCAACATACTCGGCGCTGTGTAATATAAAGAAAGAGGAGGATGGGATTTCTGCCCCAAAGGGTTTGCAGTCTGTTAGATGCACAAAACAGATTAGATAATGCTAAATATGGCACCGGTCAGATGCACAGATTAGTCTGAAAATGCCACAGATCTTTTTAATATAACTTCCTCCTTTGATGGATGTAGTCTGTGTTTTACTGAAAGTGTAAAAATACTCTTGGCTTCCCTGAAGACTTTACAGAAAGCTACATCTGAATAACTGACAGGTAGGATCTATCATGCCAAGCTTAAGCTTATTGCTAAGCCAAAATATCTGATAAAGATGGTTTGCCTACTGGCAAAGAATTAATTGGATTTCATACTTTGAGTCCTTTCTTTCGCTCCATCTTTATTATCATGGAGTTACAGGAGGTAAAGATACAAAAGACCTATTAAGTCATCCAGGCGATAGACTTCTCAAAGCCTGCCTTCTATTACCCTTCTTTTTTTCTTGAAAGTCAGACCTTTCTTAATTTCATCTTGTTATTCCTAATTGTATCTAGTTTTTGGCATCCTAAATAATTCATTTTCCTTTTTGGCATATGTATCCTTCAAATATTTACAGGCTGTGACTGTGTCCCCCGGAAAGTTGCTCCTTAGCCAACCTTTATGCAGTTAACTTTTAATGTCTTGATGTAATCAATCTCTTCAATCTCCACATCATTTTTGTTGCTTCTCTAATAACTCTCTCTAATGTGTTATCTTTCTGGTAATGAGGTGTCCAGAGCTGAATGCAATATTTCATATGTGCCTGTGCCAGAGCTCTGCGGAGGGGCACTTTCAGTTCTCTGCTCTGGGAATTGATGCATCTGCAAATGTGGACAAAACCCCTTGAGCTTTATTGTGCTATATTGTGTAGCAAACAGGAGACCAATTGATTCAGATGACAATGGCTTTGTATCGTTTCAGGTGATAAAGCGATATTATGTACGTTTTTCCATGCAAGTGTGAATGGGATCGTCTAGACTTTTAACTCCGCAGGATTGAGCTATATTCACAGAAAAGATTTTTTTCTTTTATCCCCTCTTTATAACATAGACAGTTAAAAGCTGAACAAACAAGTGAGGTTAAAATAACGCTGGGGTGATTGGCAGTGCCCTGCTGCTGATCTCTCCTTTGAACATCTGCTGGCACCCTTGGGGGGGAATGGTTGGGATAGGAGTGATTTCTGCTGACTCATTATGGTTTATTAACACCAAATTGGATATATTGGCAGTGGAGATGTCCCTGGGGAAGTGGCAGCTAGAAGAACTGGTGCTCTGTAGGTGTGCCTTATTTGCTTGTGATTAAAAATAAATAAATCCTCACACTGGAAAGGGTGGGGGGTTGCAATCAGGATATGAGGCCTTGGGAAGGATAAAGGAAGAGTGCTCCTGCAGTAAACCCTCATTTTGAGGTGCATTGAGGGAATTGCAGCTGTGGTTCGTATCCTCTGTGCAGCAGAAGAGAGGAGAAGATAGAAGGGCGATGGGGAGGGAGAAGAGGCCGGGGAAGCGCAGCCTGTCCTCGCGGTGTGCTCCAGGCCGGTGCCCGTGCAGCGCAGCACCGCATCAGGCTGCCAATCCCAGCCACCAGCTACAGACCCTGACGAATAAATCAGGGTAGATTTAGAACCGAAGGTGAAAACAAATGGTCTGAAATTGGGTTTGATATTATTATGAAGCAGTAAAGAGCTAAGCTTGCTATGATGTGTTAAATACATTTTTCATATTTAGCTGCTCATGCACAGAACGGAACTATGTCCAGTTAAAATTTTCACAGGAAAGTGCAGCCGCTGATCTGAAGGGGAGTTTGGACGCCAAGCACCTGGGATCCCAGCTTATTTGAAACTGAACTTTTGGCAGCACCTTATCTTTCTTGCCTCTCCTGCAGGAGCCGCAAGATAATTTTCCGTTTCAGTTTATTTGACTGATTGAGTTTAGTGGCTGGCTTATTGAACACTGAGGAACTGACTGAGTTAACCTAGTATGAAACTTGTTTCCCCTCTTCCTACCTGGAAATAAAAGCTTGTTTGGACACACAGGTCTGCCAGGGCAGAAGAATCTTAGAAGAATTTGGGACCCAGAAGTGGTTGTGTCCACGCCCTAATTCGAGGCAATGTTTTGGGTTGATAAATTTAAAATACAATTTGGGATAAACCTAGCTTCCTTCATATGTACAGAAGTCATTGAAAGTCATTTATTTAGTGAATTAATACCATTTTGCAGTGTTCTTTTTGTGCCTTTTAAAAAGGACTCACTTTCATTCAAGCTGAGCTTGGAATAAATATATTAAGATCACTATAGAAACTTAGCGTCAAAATAAATAGGAAGATAATATATATAAAGATACAACTCTGGTAGGTTATAACTGTTTAAATAGTGCTTATGTCCTGTGCTCTCAGAACATACAGTATATATTCTGACCACAGCATGATTTGGTTGTGGATGAACCTGTTTTAATGATTGCTATCCAAAGAGAATCACATCTTTTGAAGATTAGCTAAAAAGTAGAAGTGCAGATTAAGACCGATTTAAAGCCAGGCTTTGTTGTAGTTATAATCTAAGATTAAAACTGTCCAAGAGGACAACATGGTAGTTTTGCTTGCTCTCCAGTTGCGTATTTGAGGCAGTGGGATTTGTATCTTTGGTCCCTGCATTCCTGTGCAAGGCCTGTGGTCTTGGGTGACTGGCAGGATAAATTGTTCTCGTAGTGTTTGCTTCAGCACATAAGTGTTGGTGGAGAGTGTCTGACTGGTCCCCAGACTGGCAAGCCATTGTCCTTTTTCGCACTGCTTTGGGATAGTTTGTTCCCAGTATCTGGGTTAGCATCCCAGTATCTGGGATAGTTGTTCTTCAGTGTTTAGTACTCTCCCTTGAGTACGTAGTTGGAGGCAGATCCTGGTTTTGAGCAGGAGGCATGGTAGGATGCTCCCAATGTTTTATTTTCCCCTAATTTGGAGCAGGCCTGGATCTCCCGATAATACGAAAGGAAATTAAGCCTCCTAGCTGTACGTAGTTCTTTTTTTGTTGTAGGTGATCATAATCTGCCACAGATGAGTAGGCACATATTGTTCCCAACCTTCTGGTGTGTTGAGGACAACAGAGAGGAACAAAGGGCAAAACCGCTTGCCTCATTACAGTCTAAAGTTTTAATTTATTCCTTAGCTTTTCAGTCAGCCTAGCATATGCAGAATATAAAAACAATGCGTTGAAGCAATATACGCAATCATCAGCCTTGAACTGCAAAGTGTCTTCTACTTCTGTGCTTTATTCCGTGTATCTTCCTGGGGGATACACTGATACATGCTAAGGGAAAAGGAGTCTGAATTAAATTAACTACAGAAGAACGAATGCTTTGCAAGCAGAGTAGCATCATTCTTACAAGCTTCTGAAGGGTTTTTTAAAGCACAAATTAATTAGTCTCTCAGCCCCTCTAAGATAAAGATCCTTTTACACAGGGATGAGGCCAGGAGACACTTACATCATTTAGTCTGGCTTTCCCTGTAGTGTGTGCCAGGCAAATGCTCTCTTAACGTCTCTCACAGACAACCTAATGTGGCTTTTCCTAGTGGTCTTTATTATTGAGGACTTGATCTGAAAGAACTGGATGCTGCAGGGCAGATGGCTGGCTTCTAGATACTAGACCCTCCAGTGTGTGGTACAGCACACTGTCATGTGTATGGGCATCCTATACAGTGCTTGGGGAGAATTAGTGCCTTGGACACAGGGATCTGCAGTAACTGCTTGGAGCTAGTCAGTAAGGAAGGCTAAGGAGAGAGATGAGTCCTCATCCCTGTGTCTCTCCAGAGCTTAGGTACTTAGCCCAGACCTTCATGGAAATGTTTCTTTCCATTTGAGTTCATAGCCTGCAGCCCTCTCCTGAAGACAGGACAAAGTGATTTTTAAAAAAAAATTTTTATTTTTTCCAAAACCCCAAACAAAGCTGGCTGTCCTTTAAAGTATAGGCAGTATTTCATTTCTTTTATCACCTGGAGGGACAGAGACTGAGAGATTTCACTTTGTTGGAGAATATCCAGACTGCCAGGGAAGGAAAGGGAGCCTAGGTTTACTGCCAGTGCTCTTTGTCTCCCACCACATGGATAGACAGTAATATTTCCTGATCTCTTTTTCCTCTCTAATGAGCAGTGGAACATTTTGACTAGACTGATGCCCGAGATAGATGTTGAGCATCATGCTCTTTGCCAAAACAGGGATGCTAAACCCAGGAGGCTTTAGCTGATGGTGGAACTCAAAAGTTGAACTTGGAGGCATGTTGAGTGGTTTAGACCACCAACAATTTACCAGGATGATATATTCTGTGTTCTCAGAGAGCTTGTGGAGTAGGTTACATTTTAGTAGAGATGAAAATGTTTGAAATGAGTCCTTTATATTTTGCTATGAACTGACTTCTCTTGATTAGAAAGACCTAACAGTGTATTGTGTCAAATCACTTGTGTAGAAGGCTTTCTGCAAGGTTTTGATGCTACAGGTTTCATAAGTCCTTAATTACTTGCAGATTAACACTTACATGTTTTTAAAACATCAAACAAATACTAGAAACAAAAAGTAATAACATGGAGAAACATTTGCAAAAAGTTAGTTTCCCCTAGACTTTTTCTTGAAAATATTTTTCAAGTTTGTTTTTAAAGCAAAACCTTTGCCCATTAATCTCTACTGAAACATCATCAAAACTTACAGTACAAAAGACTGGTAAATTACTGTTGAATCTATTCCATTTTTGCCAACTGTAAGTCAGCACTGTCTATAATTTTTGCTAAGATAGCATTGTATTTCTTATGTGACTACTTTAATGTCCTATCTACAAATTAATTCAGAAATTATGGAGTAAATTAACATTATAATATAGAAAAACCTCCCCTGTAAAGAGGACACTTTTAACATAAGACAGAGGACTTCGATATCAGGATATACTGCACAAAGCTTGTCTTTACCTCTTGGGAATTAAAGTTGCCGTACTCTCAATAAAACTAGTTAAACTACATGGCAAAAAAACTTAGCTATAGTGGCGGAGGTAGAGAGAGAAAGGAGGGGAGGTGGAGGTTTGTCTTGACTACAACCACATCTCCTATCCTGAGGAGAGTTTTGTTCCGGTTAGGGATGTCTTACAAAAGCATGTCTTAGTGACTGAGCAAAGAGGTCGTGGCTTTCAAAAGGTCCGGTATGATTTGGAAGCTGAAGTCATATATGCTGAACAATTTTGGCACTTCTGAGTATCTCTTTGGATGTTAGTGGAGGTTAGACTGCCTGGTACTTATGTCACTTAAAATGAGAATAAGGCATCCTGTGGAAAATCTTAACCTTGGTTTTCATTCCTTTAATTGCTACGTTCACTCTTGTCCCTTTGAATAACTTTTTAAAACACACCGTTGGCTGGAATGACTTTGAGGGTCCCTTCCAGTACCAGTTCCTTCTCTCCTTGCTTTCCTCTGGCAAGCAGGTGGTTCTTATAAATTAAGAAATGTGGACTTTTGGGACTTGGGATAATTACGACATCACTTTTTGGGATGATGATAACTGATATTTAGAAGCTTTCCAAGTCAGAAAAGGTTGTCCGCATTGTATAAAAAATCAGCATCTAATTTTTTTTTCTTCCTCCTTTATTTATTATTGTACCATTCAAATTGTCACATAATGATTTTGTAGTGTTCCAGAAGAGGCAAACTGTGTAACTCTTTTATTATCTTAAATAAGATTTGTGGCAAAATGGATCTTATGGTTCTATTGAAGTTTCCTGATCCCTACTGCCTATTCCCTTGCTGAATTCCAGTCCGTGGTACTGAAGAGTGGTGTGGTGGAAATATCAATACCATTGTAAGTGAAGGATGGTGACTTTGAAGGTAAATGACCAACTGCAGTCAGTGAATTCCATAAGAAATTAAAAATCAGGACCTGCAAAATGATCTCTTAAAAGAGTAACTGTCATGATCTGTAGGAGGCTGTTTCTAAACAGGTCAAGCTTCCCATTAAACACTGAAGTCTAACATTAGATTTTATGGAAGACGGAATCACACCTGAATTTCTTCCCACACTTTTTTCCCCCAACTATAATTGTGCTGCTAGTTTTAACTACTCAATATGTAGCTTAGGGAAGCATGTTCAGATCGATCAACCACTCCTGAAGAGAAACAATGTCAGGGAGATCTCGATGAAATGTTTTTTTCACATCTGATAGGTCTTTTACTGTTACAGTAGTTGTGCAATCAAGTGACTTCTTATACACTGGTGACTGCTTTGCTATCACTTCAAAATGGATGTATCAATTATCTTCTCATGCTTTATGTTTAATGGTCAGATCAGCCTCTGCACAGCAATTTTAGTTTGTTTTTAGTGTACCCTTTTTAGTCATTGTTCTAGATGGTATATTTCAGATGAAGTTGCTTTATTGAATCTCTTTGGGGAAATTAGAGGAGGAGGAGATTAGAATTGAATTGTTAATGCAAAAACATGCTTTGCTAAGTTACTAAGAGAACTACTTTTGGGATGCTTATTGCTACAGCATGTATGGATATGAATGTATTGATCATGCACCAAGCAATTTTTTGCAGACTCT
Organism: Ciconia boyciana; assembly: GCF_034638445.1. Taxonomy (NCBI): domain Eukaryota; kingdom Metazoa; phylum Chordata; class Aves; order Ciconiiformes; family Ciconiidae; genus Ciconia; species Ciconia boyciana. Next base: position 83,263,364 of record NC_132936.1, read on the forward strand.
CCCTCTTTTTTGCCACAAAAGAAAAAAAGAATATCTATTTGTATGTATATCTAGTTTTTCTTTTTGATTGCTTTATTTTCATCCTTAAGTCTGTCACTCTTAGCAGTGGTAGGGGTTTTTTGCTTTCACTCTCTTGTTGCACAGCCTGGCATAGATGCATTTTGAGTTATCGTTCAGTGAAACAAGTACAGGCCATTTCACACAAAAAGCGCTGAATGAATCATCCTGCTTTCCTCCCTCTTTTTTCCCTAGTCTTCAGCATATTTGTATTGCCTGAAAAACAGCCTTGATGTGAAGTTTTGCAGAAGTTCATTATATAATCTCCAAGCTTGGGTTGCCATCAGCATTCTGCAGTGAACTTGCCGTGGTTGCTTTTATTCTTCTCCAGTTTGCTGTGATAATGGCTTTCAGTACCTTTTGTGATATCTTCTTCATTTATCTGGAACAACAAAAGGGATCGTAACAGATGAAGCTGTTGTGGGGGTTCAAACTATGTGGTAGGTGAAGCCCATCATCGTATTTGCGTGCCCTGGTGACAGTGAAGTAAAACATAGTAACACACATTGTGTGTGTTTGATTTTTTTTTGGGGGGGTGGGGGGTTTGGTGTTTTTTTGTTTGTTTGTTTGGTTTCTTTGTTTGTTTTTTTAAAAAAACTTTGGGTGTTTCCCTTATGTTAACAGGAAATTTCCCTGCTCCCCTCTGGGGAAATTGCTGTGTGCAGCTCCAGTGTGAAGACTTTTTATGCCTTTGATTGCATTGATTAGTTAAGCAGAATTTATGTCTACAGCAGGAATCTGTTTTTCATCTTTGTTGTTCATCACTGTCAATTTTGCCTAATTAAAATCCCCTCCATTTTTTAAAGACTGTATCAAGTCACCAGTATTACTATGAACATTTGTTTGAATTGCCCACTCCTTATTTACCTTTGAGATTTAACTGTTGCTGCATGCAATAATGTTAATAGTAATAACCTAAAAAATAATGAAACTTGGAACTTCTCCAGGTTTAAACAGCATCAAAGCACCCAAATTACAACTTTTTATACTTTTGCGATATCTTTGCAGTTTACTTTTGTGCTTAAATATGTTGGAGGTACTTCCTCTTTGATTAGGCTGGTACATAATTCTTACCTCCATAAATCAAGGCATGGTGTTCTAGTATTGCATTTCATCCTGTCGGTCCTGCATCCTGGTTGCTTCCCTCACCTCAGCATCTGTGCCCCTGAGAGCAGTAACTGCCACAGTTGCTGATGTTGCCCCCTTTCAAGCTGTCTGCCCTCTCACTCTAACCCTTAGTTGCCTTACTGTCTTCTGAACTTTTCCATGTCCCATTTAAAAAAAAAAAAAAATAGTCTGACCCTCCAGTGCCTGTGAAGAGTAATTCATTTTTACATGTCGCTCTTAATATTTTTGGTAAAATGTGTGAGCGGAGTGGGAATTATTTGGAAGATGATGCAGGCTGTTTTTTCAAATACGGAATTTTTTCAGTGTTTTTAAAAAAACCACAACAGTGACTATAATCTAAAGTGTGATTAATAACAAATTAAGCGTGGAAGAATCCTGTGCACCAGCACAAAAGCTTTGTGATGAATGTAATGTTCATATTGCAGCATTATCCCTCAGTTCATGATAATTATTAAATTTCAGAGTATCTGAAAGAGAAGATGGAGCAACTGTGTTTCTAATGAATCTGTAATGAGTTCTTAGGCTGGGTAACCATGCAGAGTTGAGGGATTTGCATAATAATTATTATAACTGGACTAAAACTATAGAGCTATAGACCTCTTTTCCAGAAGAAATGAGAATTGTCTTAGAATTTAGTGAAAATTCAGTTTTTGTAGCTTGGCCAGCGATACCACAACTGTAACTAAGGAAAAAGAACTATATAAGGAAGATGAAGTGATGGCACTTCACTTGTGCATGTGTAAGAGTGTGCCTGAAAGCAATGGATTTTATGGACTGTATAATTACAAAGAAATAAATTTGAATTTTATACTAATTAGATGTCCTTCAGCCAATATTAGCATGCAGAAGAACTGAGTAATTGAGAAGTGTAGAATGTAGGTAAAAACCTCCTCAGCATCCTTACACATGGATAAGCTGAGACAATACTTTTTTAGTATGAGGATCACCAGTAAAGGAGAGAGATTGTTTAACTTCAGTTGCAGGAGGAAGGTCTTTGCTTATCTCTGAGGTGTTACATGCTAACGTTGGTGGGTTTCTTTGTTTTGTTCAGTTTTACTTTCTACTTAGATTTCTTATAGTGTACAGTGAATGGTCCAAAACTGTATTTATTGATTTTCTGTAACATAGCAAGAAAGAGCCCCCAGTTTGTGTCTTGACTGGGACTAGAGGATTCTGAGGGCTCTAAAACAATGAACTGGAAATTCTGATTTTCTTATGATACTGACTTTGAATTTATATTTCAAAAATACAGTTGTACAGTTTTCCAGGCAGCCAATGTTTTACAGCAAAATTACTTCATCTATATGCTGCCTGTCTTGGTTTATTCCATCTTTTATTCTGTCAGGCCACATTTGTTACTTTGTAAAAGTGCCGCATTTTCTTGCAGGTATTGAAGGGCAGCATTAAAACGAACCCTGTTTCATCTCCAAATGTTATGATCAGAGAACACTTGGTACGCAGTATTATGCTTGTGATTCAAAGCACTGTGCTGGCCTAACCATTTGTAATCACAACTGTAACTGCAAAAATAAAGCTCTTGTTATTCTTCTCTTTGGTTTTCTTTCTCCTTCTGCTCCATCAGGTGGTTGGTACGTGCTGCTTGGCCTCATCTCACAGCTGGGTTGGTTCTCTTTCTGTCAAGATCCTTTCTGCTCTGGTTTTCCCCTAACACTTGCTACTGGTAAACTCACAAACTTTGTGACTTCACTGATCTGATTACATTTCTCCAGAACATGCTCCCTAGAGCATTTTCTGCTGCTCTCTACCTCCTGATGTTGCACCACTTGCGTTTGTCCACATTTTTCTGTTCTGACCCTGGTTTGACTTTGTTGGATGTGAGGTGCACTGGCAGTACAGTCAGTTCCTTGGAAAAGCTGGCAGACAGTGAGGGAAGGTTGCTGAGGTTTACCCCCCACCCCCAAAATCCTCTGATCTGTAAGGATGGACAGGACTCTCTCTACAACTCAATTGTAGACCTCTTACAGAGTGAGCTCCCTGTGAAGGGGTGGTTGGACAAATAGTAGGAGTAGGTCAATCATTACCCATGTGTCCCCGAAAGTGTTTTTGTGTCTTAGGTTTGTTCTAATATCAGTGTTGGCTTTAAAAAAAAAAAGCAGGGGGGAGGGGAGGAATCCAAAAAGATCCAGCTTGGGGGATGGTGGATGTTGTCCAGCAGCTCAGGGCAATCACTGACATGTTATAAAAGCCTGTGTGAAGTCAGGTGGTTCCTCACCAGGTGTAGCAGGTATTGTCACATTTCATTTGCTTTCTTTGCCTTCCAGAGGTACATAAGTCAGGTCTCTCCTTTTCTTTTTCCTGTGCCCTAGATGTGAATGTACCATGGTGATCCATTAGTCTTGCGCGGGTGAAGGCTTGAGGACAGCAGCTACCGGCAGTGCTCAGGGCAGTTGGTATGTCTGCGGTCAGCAAAACCAACCAGCTCGCCTTGGCGTCTGATTGCAGGCTAATGAGATAGTTCATCTCAGTGAGAGATGTATGCTCTCCTTCATGCTGTCTTGTTGTCATGGTCAGTCTCTTACAAAGATGCAAATTCCATTTGCTGACTCCCCATCTCCAGCCAGAAATCTTGAGGTCAAATGGGGTCAACGTTACATACGGAGTCAGAAAGCACATTGGTTAGCACCATGCTTATCCCAGTTTCATGGCTCTAGGGCTATATAGAGGCAGTTGTCATTTCCTTAAAACCTGAAATTCCTGAAGTGATGTCTTCAGATTTATGAAGTTTCTCTTTTGGAAGCTCTTTCCTGTGTTCCAAGTCTAGAGCAGGCTGAGTCTAGACGAGGTGCTTTGAACTCACAAAAATATTTAATTCAGGTTGATGTACCTCTACTGTTGAGCTAAATTGCTCTGTTAATAGGGTCCAAAACAGTGAATGACTTGATTAGGAAGAGAAAATCTGATTGATAAACTTCTTACTTTCTTGAAGAATAATCTGGGTTCTTTGAAGTAGCCTTGCTTTTGAATCATTACTGTGATATTATTTGTGTGCATGTCTGTACTCTAAAAACATTTGTCTTTTCTTTAAAATGTGGTTTCTAACAAGCTGTATCAAATACTCCTTGCTTAAGTGCAACTTTAGGAATGTTTTGAGATGGAAATTGATATGTTTTCTACAAGTAAACGGTAGCGTTTTGAAAATGCCCATCACAGTTTTTAGTTTATCTCAATTGAAAACAATCAAGAGATTATCAAGCAATGATTTTTGTCCCTAATTGCCATATCAAAGCTGTTTGTGTTAACTAGATAAAACGCATTCTGAGGCAATATGTGCAAAGGCTTGTTTATTAGCAAGAAGGATAGTTATCCTCACTTGACCTGAAATTTTTTCTTTTTGTGCTTTTTCCAGATGCTTCTAAATTATTTTTCCATTTAAATGCTTTATATTTGAACTGCACTAGCATAATTTTATCTTCATGTTTTGTGTGTTATTGCTTAATTTAAAACAAATCTGTAAGAAGTAAAGGTAAAATTAATAAAATAGTGCTGTTCCTTCTAAAACACATTAGTGCTACTGAGATTCATGCATTTTTAAGTTTCATCAGAGAACAGTGTTATTCAGTAAAGAAAATTGTGACTTTCTACTTCTTAAAATTATTATAAACATAAATCCACCTATGATTACTTGTATGAGTGTAGCGTTAAGGGTGTTATACAAGACGACTATTGTCATAGCTTTGCTATCTCATTTGAGCCCATTCTGTGTATCCCAGTTGAGCCCCAGAACCACTACATTTTGTATTTGACTTCCCCTTCCGTATGAGTTGTCATTAAGAGGAGTTCAACCCTCTGACCCCTTGCTCTATCCTTGTTACATCTTCTTGTGCCAGTTACCTACTGTGAAGCATGAATGCTCATCAGGAGTTGAAACAGTAGGCTTCCAGACTCTGTCTGGGAGTTTTGTGCAGGTGGACAAAGGAGCTGTGATTGAGGCAAAGAGATTTTTGCTGCTTTTTTCCAGTGGCAGTACTGTGAGCACTATCTATTTGAACTCTTTGATTCAATCTGCAATGCCTCACCCCATTGGTAATTTGTTCTGGCGTTCTCTATGTCAAATCTGATACAATCTTCATGGAAGAGATGAGAGAGTCCTTTTAAATCCTGGAATGAGAAGATTTTGTTTCTTTAGAAATTCAGAGTTTTGCCCCTTGTTCCTGACAACAATTTTAAATGGATGCTGTCTTTAATTGTCATTATTTTTATGCAGCATGCTGATGTTTTGGGGCTATTTTGAAGCAGAGCTGTAGTAACATCACTGAATGCTATGGGAGGTTGTTGAACTCAAAATCCATTATTATTGGATAAAAGGTTTAATTGCTCAGGAAGAGCAATTAAAGGGAGGTCTTGGAGTTGTAGTTTTGCTCCCCAAGAGCTGGAAATGCTGAGAGGTGCTGATCTCAGCAGATGACCAGGAAAAAGGATTCTAAGCGCAACACCGTCAGTGAGAGAATTAATAACTGAACTTACTAAAAATAACATCAGGATGCGTAATAGGATAGGTGATTTTTTTTCTCCATTCCTCCAAGTGTAGTGCTGCACATGCCTTCTCTGGAAGGAGGGGGCTTTCTGTCTCTTATGAGGAATATCACACCTAGATAGCATAGAAGTCCTTGAAACTTGTATCTCAAACTTGGTTTGTGGGTTTTTTGAAAGATTTCGGTGTTTTTCAGATAAGTCAGTTGTGAAGACACTTGCTTCTGCTAAGGTGGGTCCCTCCTGCTCTTTGTGTTTTGTGGTGCATTGATTCTTGAGGACTTTGTTTTTCTTTTTATCTCTTTGTTCCACTGATAAATCAATAAATATTTCAACTTAGCTAAAGCTGATCAGAAGAGAAATAAGTTTTTCAAGGGGCTCTTTGAGGGATCTCTCTTAATTTTTTGATTAGTTCTACTAGAAAGTCTGAAAACATTGTGCTTGGGGGCAGAAGAATTTCCATTAAAATTATAAAGGGGAATGTGAAAAATGACAGCAATAGGAAGAAATCTAAACAAAAGTGTTGAACTGAAATATCATTTCAATGTGTGCTTGGATTGGGTGTTCCCTGTTATGCCTTGTGGAAAATAACTTGCCTGTGATGAGTTGTGCTGATGCAGCACGAGAAATAGCTGTTCACGCTGAGATCGGCCTTTGTATGTGTTGGCCATTTAAGTATGTGACGGGATAGTAGTGTTGAGCTGGACGCATATTAAGTAATGCAGCTAAAAGAGGATTTTGCTGAAATTATTATATTGGCTGTTCTTTCAAAGACGCAGAGACCTTAGTGTCCATGCAGAACAGACAGGGAAGTTTTTGTGCTAGGGCATCTTCCCATTTCTGTTTTTCTGTCTTCCCCCTTCTCTTCCAACAGCTATCTATCAGATCCAAAATGAAGCACCCTGGTATCTCCTAACCCCTCTCTCTGCAGCAGTTCCTGTGCTATGATATGCCTTGACGTGCCTTCTTCCCCAAAGGCTGCCTTCCCTACTAGCCCACCTTAGCTGCGAATGTTCTGTTTGTGGTTTCTGGGTTAAGGTGAATGCTGACACTAATGCTATAGGAACATAGACAGTTGATGCAGATACTTAATGCTGTGACTGCAGATAGGTGAGACACCTTTGTTAACAGTCTTTTGAAGAAGGGTGAATGGAAGTGGAAAAAAAATGAGGAAAAGAGCAGGTCAGAAGCAGAGCCCTGCTGAGAGGATGAGAGGAGTGAGAGTTTGTTTCTGTGGTATGTACCAGACGATTAACTTTTTGCTTTGACCTCTCCAAGTTACAGTCTCTGTTTGAGGAGAGTTTGACAGCCCCCTTGGTAGGCATTGTCAATCACAATCGGTCGGCAGATCTGCCACGTAGGATGCCCTGCCCTCCATGAACTGTTGGCATGTCTCAGGTCTCCTTTGGTGAGGGGTGGTGTATCCCTGTGCAGGAGGCTGGCAAGCAATCTCCCTGGACGCTGACTATTTCTGGTATCGAGGATATCCCCACGGAGCTTCTGAATCATTCTGGTCTTTCAGGTGACATGATGATCTGGCCCATCACCTGTGGTGAAATGTGTGTTGGCAGGATGCAGCGCACCCTCTTTTACAGCTGAGGGTTAGGATTTGGTTTCACCTCGGTAATGCTTTTAGAAATGAAACACCAGGAATAGCCTTAATTTTGGTTATGTGTTTAATAGACCTAGGCTGTGGGTCTGTTGAAGCAGTGTGCACTTTGGAGCAACAAACTGAGCAGTTGGACACTTGGATTCAGCTCCTGTCTTCTCTGCCTCGTATTCTCTCTGCTGATGCTGACACAGTACCCATGTCTTTCTGGGTCTGTTCATGTCACTGTGAAATGGTGAAACAGTTCCTCTCTCCATGAAGAACATCGCTTAGTTTTTGGGATACAGCAGCGAATGGCACTCACTTAAAGGCAGGACACTGAGCAGTTCCCTGGCACAGGAACTTCTTCATGGAGGAGGTAACATCTGGAGGCTGCTGGGTAGGGATCGTCTGATCCTGGGCAGAAGCCTGAGAGCTGTTCTCTTTTTGCCAGGAGATAATTCCCCAAAGGGTCTTCTATTAGCTATCACAGCCAGTCCAGAAGACATTTCATCCTCTCATTGTTTTAGGCAAAAATGAGAATCCTTGCTTTGTTTCAGCAGTTGCAGTGGGCAAAGAACACTTACAAGAGGCTGAGATTTGCCCTTAAATACAGTCCAGACATACAAGCTGTCACTTTACTCTGAAGCTCCTTGATCTGAAATAGTTGTGGTTCCCATCAGCTAGAATTCCCATCGCGGTAGCCAAAGTACATTGCTGCTTCCGTGCTTTTTGTAAGACGTTTTTTCCTGAAATAGACTTTTTTGAACAGTGAAGGATTCTTTTTTCTCTGTTGTCCATCTGGTCCCTTCCTCCACATCTGAAATGCCATGATTACCCAATCCACAGCACCAGAGATAATTTAAGAGTCTTAAAAAAACAGCAGAAGTTTGTGGAAAGGATTTATAGCCTATTAGGGTGCTTGTATGGTTTTCCTCTGCCTAAAGAACCTTTGCATTATTACGCTGTTTCTAAGGATGAAATTGCCCTCAAGGAAAACTGAAGTCCATCATAAAAATGTACTTGAGAGCATTCTTTTCCTAGAAATCACTCTAAATAAAAGGTGCATTATAGGTTAACACTGAAACTGCGGAGTCTGTTTCTTGGACAGTTTAGGTCAAAACAACACATACTCTTCAAATAATTGACAAGGGTAGGATAAGGACTTTTATTTTTGTTATAGATGGAATGAGTTATGTCTATGTTGTATTTCCCATGCCGTAATAGAAAGCAGATTACATTAACACCTTGCAAAACTGATGAAGTCTCAAAACAGTACAAATCAAATCCAAGAAATCCAATGTCATTTAATGCCTTTGTTGCTAATTTCTTAGCTAAGGAGGTCAGGAGATAAAAGGTTAATCAAAGATGATTCTTTCTAGACTACAAGGTGACTTTTATGGCAGGGTGACAGAAGCCGTTACGCAAGGGTTTCTTTCCGTTCTCCTTCATTTTGTCTGCCTCTCTGCTCCTCCTTGCGCTGTGCAAGCTCGGCAGGTCTGTCCTGCCATCTGAATCTGGCTAAGTCATTACATGCCTGGCTGACCGCAGGAGAGGGCTGCCATGCCCAGGAGCTCAGGGCAGTGGGTCAGAAGGTGGCACTGCTCGCTCTCTGTAGGGCTCGAGTCCTGCCAGGGTGCTCTGAGCTGGAGACCATCCGCTGGGGTGTCTGCTGCATAGTATGCTCCTGGTCCTGAATCTTCATGCATGAGAAATTCCTGTTTTTCAAGTAGAAAATGGATGACTACGGTAGTAACTGAAGGCAGGACGGAAAAAGTTTTGAGGAGAGCTTCTCAAACCATGGGAGTGGATTTTAACAAATTGTTAAGAAGCCCAGGAGGAAGAGGTGGTATCTTCAGGCAGCAGCAGTCAAATTGTCAGAGTTTTCTGAAATGACCATACCTGGCCCCCTGTTGTCTATTTGACCAGTTCAGCTGGTCAAGAACTCTTACAGATCATCCAATTTGGTGGGAGAACAAGTGTTCAAAACTCCGTTAAAAAAAATTTATGAAAATGTCAATATGTTAATGCTTTTCAAAGAATCATAGCTGTCCAAATGTCACAGAACTTCCCACAAGAACGTATTTTGAGCAAAGATGCAGTGCCAGAAATAAAAGTTAGGCAGCTGTATTTTCCTTTGCTGAGACGCTCCACTTTCAGTTTTAGCGAAGCGGTGCCCGCTTCCTGCTGCCGATTGCTGTGTTGTACCCTGTTTAAATATCTTCTGGGGAAGACCAGGGAGAATGAAGGTATTAAAAAAAATCTGAGGTTCTCTGGGATCATTTGAAATGAATCATTATTAAGCAATTCTGCCTCACAACTTTTTAGAAAGTGAGTATTTAATTGCTACTACTCAAATGCATTTTCTTAGGGAATGGTTCCCCTCTGGACTTCTCCTTTCTTTTTGGGTAATTTAGTTTTAAAAATGCTGAAAATTGGAATAATGCACAATTAAGAATAATAGTTACACCACTCGTTAGGGAAGTGATAGCAGACTGACGGTCTCATGTGAAACACAGAGAAAGCAGAGAGAAGCTTTTTTCCCCCTCTGTGCTTGCCCTGACCCTGAGTGGATGCATCTTGAAGAAAAGTCTGACACAAATTCCCATACATTTGTGCATCTGTATACGTTAAAGAGAAGCTTCTAATTGATGTTTCTGTGGGGATATAGAAATGCAGAATGACAGAAAATCTTTTTTTTTTTTCCCCTCTCCCCCCAGAATACAATATTTGGCAGTTTCTCTGCCTCTTTAATGGATATAAAATGTGGAAGAAACATTAGCCATCAAGAACCCGACAGAAAAGAACAGCAAATTGAAATGAACAGCTGTAATTGAAATAAGGAAAGAAAATAACTCATTAGTTGATTTTAAAAAATTTGGAGAATTCAAATTCAGCTGAATAGTCCTTTAAAGAATTTTCTTCACAGTAGATCCTATTGAATCTTGCAGTAATATGTTGCTTCGCTGCCTCTGCAAATTCATTTCTGCTTGTAATCTAACCCTTCTAAGACTAATCTAAGCCTTCCTGTGCTACTAAATAGGTAGATATAATAAGCAGTCTATTGATTTGTGTTACTCTACCTGGTTTCAGAAGCACTTATTATACCAAATAGCTTTTACTTTGCTGGGCACTCTAGCTCATCTGTTTTTGCTGCTGAGTTTTCATGCAATAGTAAGCATCTTACAGTGCTTACTTTCTGAAATACGCCTTTTGTTTGTTTGTATTATGACAATATATTCATTTTCTTTCAATTTACGTATGGTTTCTGATCTTTCATGTGTTACTGTCTTCCATATAAAACATTTTTTGCCCAGCTGAGTATTCATAAGTCCTTGCCAGCTATTTATAATTCACTAAAAGCCTATTTTCTGTTTCACACATCAGTTTGCATTGCAGGTAGGGTGGAATCTGTTATGTATTTGTATGCTGTTTTCTCCCAAAAAGCATGCCCAGTGTCTCATACAGGCAAATCCTTTCATTCTCACCACTTCATCCACCAGGAGATTACAGCTATTTAGCTGGTCATGTTCATGAACCTGGAAGCATTTTGCAGAGGTACTTGACTCACACATTGAAATTCGTTTTCCAATATCTCTTTACACCTTTCTACCTGGTTCTGCATATATCGCAGTCATTTCTTCCAGGGCTTGTCAGAAGCTTTGGTGAGTTCAGCCCCTATAGATCCATTAGGCAGTTGCCAGACAAGTGTGTATGTGGTACAAATAAAGGAATTATAAATATTGATGATGAAATCCTCCTCTGTGTCACAGCTATATCCATCTTAGTGTATGAGGAATGACCATTTTTATGCAGTTCACTATGGAACCTATTGAATGATTTCTTTTGTGTAATCTGAAATCCCCTAATTTGGTTTAAGATTATGTAATTTTTGAAGTCACCTAGCTGTTATTTCAGGTATGTTTCTGCAGAGAATAATGATGTATTAGGGGTTAGCATTTACAGAATAAGCAGCTTTATAAGGCAAATGTTTAGCTAAAATTTCAGAAGCTAACCACAAAATGATCCAAGGAATGAATCTTTAGATCATCTTTGGCTGGGCAGAGGTACAGCCCATGTACTGTGCTGACCTGATGGCTTGATAAGACTGACCTGAAGTGACTAGAGGATTTAGACCAATCAACTGACTTGACCAAAATAATATCCTTTGGCCCTTTCTTTTATTTTTATGTGACATCCTTTGGCTTCATCAGAGTTGTAGTCCTGAGGTAGAACTTCATTAGGATATCCCTTCTCCTGTTGTGTCTATATGCTTCTTTTCCAGCAGTTTGACCCAAAGGTGCTATATGTGGTCTCATTAAATTCATTAACTACTTCCATAGTTGTGTGTGTATATATATAGTGTGTATATATATGTATGCTGTTTGCCCAAAAGGTAAGTAGTCCTACAGTGCTTGTTACTGGGAACTCCCTGCCTTAATTTTTTGTGGGCCTCCTCTCATCATTATTAAACTGTGACTTTTTGGTCTGTGGCTGTGGGCTTGGTGGTGCTAGGTTTATCTCTGTGGTAGAAACTAAATAGCTTTTCAGTGTTAGTTGTATTTTCATGTAAGCAATATATTCTATGTTAAATTCCCAGATTCTCCAAGTCTTCCTCATACTCACCTGTTCTTTTAATTTGGATGGAGAAGAAGGTGTCTCTATGGGGTTCTGAGGATTTCCACACCTCCTGCAAGTTAATTTTGCCCCCTCTTTAGAACAGGCCAGTATTGCTTATCAGGCCTCGGGGGTCACCGGCATCAGACCACACTGCTGTGAGCTGAGGCATTCTGGTTTCTCCCAGAAGCAAAATCAGACTACTTTTGAGAGGCACTTAGCCCAAGAAGGGAGAGGATTTCCTAGAATTTTAATCATACCCCTTATGTTTTCACCCAAACTAATGTGCTTTAGAGCTGTGCTAATTGACCTGATGTTCTGGTTTTAGATTCGTGGTAGTAACCCTCAGAGCTAATTTACACAATGTGCTTTGAACTGAACTTGGTAATGCAAATATAATGTCCTATTAGCAAACTATGAATGGTTCCTACTGGGATTTGTACAATGATTCTGAGCTCATTATTACTGTCATTCAATACTGTGGATGAGTAGAGGAAAAATAATTAAACAAAATAGTACTTTAAATCCCAAAAGAAATGTAAAATCAACAAAGTTGAAAACCTGGAAGTCTCAACTTGTGTTTAATATATACACTCTCTGGAATGGGGGGGGGAAGCATAGGTATGTGTTAAACACTCAGCATAGCTGCCCAACCTAATTGGATGGAAAAATTGATACCTAGTGAATCATGTATTTCCCCCAAATGATTCCATATTTCTCCGAATTTAAGACTGATAATGTTAGACGGAAAATGGTGTAAGAAGTATTTTCTTCTAATCCTCCTTTAAATATAAGTCATCTTCCAAAAGTGTTGCTTGGGGATTTAGCTGTGTGACTCCTACTGATATCACTGGAAGTTTCACAGTTAAAATGCACAAACAGCGCTTTGAATAAGCCTCTTGCAATCCAACACTGTGGAAGCATTGCTGTGTGAGCATTTCTTGTTTCTACAGCTTGACCTGGTGTGAGCAGAAAAATCTATGGGAGACCTTAAAGTTCAGAAAACTCTTGAATGTTCCTCAACTTTGCATAAATGTACAGGCTCGTACAAGTTCACTGTGGGCGTTTTGGCCCAACCTTTAAAATTCAGCTGGGGGGGCGTGGGGGGGAAGACAGGCAAACCACTCTAACTGTTGAACTGACACATCAGTCAGCCAAGCAAAGAGGCAGCAGCTCAGCTGAAAAAACACTGTCCAGTCTGGTGCTCTGTAGCACTTGGCTCTGCTCAGACCTGAACAGAGTGCCCTAGAAGGTGGGCTGTAATGTGCTTATCAGCTGCAGACCAGCTCAAACCAATGGAGTTCCCCTTGAGCTCAGGTCTTCCAGCAGCACTTTCCAACCTGCTCTTTATTATGACTACTTTTTTTTTCTCCTATTTGACTCCATCCACTTCTCTTTCTGGCACTACTCCAGTCTGTTCCTGGGCAGACTGTCTGTCTTATACTGTTAACTGGCCAATAATTAGACTGGATACCTGAGCAGGAAACCCAAGTCATCTTCTCTATGTTCAGGCTGTGGGACTGGTGGAAAATTTCATTCCCTAGGCATCACAGCCCAAATTTGGGGTGGTCCAGCTGGTGGCTTGCAGACAATTCCATCTACCTGGCCAGCTTCTCCATGAAGGAGTGATGAGAAATGGGTGGATGTTGTCTGAAGAGCTGATTAGTTTCTCCTGAGAGTGGCCAGAAGTAGTAAGAGTTATGGCTGCTCTTGCACCTTAGTGAGAAAACACGGATGAGAGAGGAGGCATAAAATCCTGATTTTGTACATTTTGGAGCAGCCTCCATAATACTGCTGGTGCTGTTGCTATGAGTTTTAGGATGTCCTGAAGATTTGGACCTTGACTTTTACCAGGGTTGGACTTCTAGCTCGTATCTTCAAAACTTAAGAAATTAAAACTTTCCAGGTGCCACTCGAAAAATAGTTTGGGTCATGAAGATTAGATCAACGAAGCATGTGAGTTCATACCTAAAGAACATTTGGTATTAGAAAATGTTAAATTAAGCTACTGTAGAAAGTGTCTACATCAGCCATTGGGAAGTTATTTCAACATCACCAGAATGACCAGTAAAGTGTCCACAAACTACCGACTTGGGAGTCCTTATTAGATTGTGCTAAAACTTTTCTTTTCTGGCAGTAACTTAAACACTGCAAGCTTGGTACGGAGAGCAAAACCAGAAGTAAAATTCCCTCTGGTAATGAATGATTTACAGCTTAAGTGAAAGGGCAAAGCTGACAAGAACTGAAAAAGAGGAATTAGAAAGGCAGGGGACTGGAAAGAAAAAAGAAGAATGGAGGAGAAAATGAGACACAAACAATGTAGACTTAGGATTTGGGGGGGCAACAGCTAGGGTAATATGGCAGACAAAATGTACAAAAAAGAAAATCATAGTTAAAAGTCAAGAAAAAGTGTCAGCTCCACCAGAAATGGTTCTTTTCAGTGGAGGAAAAAAAAAAAAGCCACTGCATTAAAGCATTGTGCTGCTTTGAAGAATGAATCCACTCATCCTACTTACAATATAGCAATGCTGAGACTCCATGCGAAGGGCAAGGTCTTTAATTCCCTCCTTTTATGGACATTACTCAAACAGAGGTCTCAGGGTTTAATTCAAATAAAAGATTTTCTATTGATGCTGAAACTGTCTGCTTCAATCTAGAAAGAGATTTTGAACTAGTAATAAGGCTGCTTTTTTCATCATCTCTCTAAGCAAAGTATGAATTAAGTCTCTTTTTTTGCCAAAAAAAGGTTACAGGGAGCTCAGATATTTTATAGTTTATCCAGATAAGGGGAAGATGCAGATTTATGTCTGGCTCTGGTGACAGAGGAGGGTATAAAGGAAAAAAAGATATGAAATATAGATTAGCATAGGTGGAAATTACATGCTAATCTGCAATGTAGTAGGTTTTGTCTTCCATTGTAATGTCATTGGAATCCCTTGTTTATTGTGCTGTTGAAAGTGGTGTGTGCAACTCATAAAATGTACTTTATCATCTTATGGCAAATCTTATGCCTTCATTGGGACCACCTTAACTTAAGAGATATTAAAGCTGTTGCTTTCAAGAGCTCTAGTGTAGTAGAGTTTTGCACTAGAAAGTGAATAAGAAAGCTAACAAATATTTTATAGTGTAAGCAATATTTTTAAGTCAGACAGTTAAATTAATGATCCTGTCTTCAAAGCAGTTCAGAAAAACGTTTGCCCACTCAGCAGTGTGCACTTGTGTCTGTGACTCTGCCCTTTTGGGTGCTCAGGATTAGTATGAGCACTTAATGCACATACATTCTTGTAGCTACATCTGTTTTGCTCAGCTGCTGTAATTTTCCCAGTTACATTTTGTAAATCTTTGCTCCAGCTTTGTATGTTGTTAGCAGACAGGCTTTTAAGGCGTCACTGCATGTTCATGGTCGAAAGCATTGTGTTTACATTGATATGTCAATTATAGCCAAATATTATTGATGGGTTTAATGAAACTCATAAGCACTTGTGTGCAGGTTGCATAATGCCAGGAGGAGGAGGCAGCGGCTGGGGCAAAGATTATTAGGGATTAAGGAAAGCGATATATTAAGGCTATCTGCTTTACTCCTTGTGCCTGGAATGGCTATGGAACAGGCTCTGCTCAGCATCTCTGCTGGACAGCTTCACATTTTTTCTTGTTTAGAAGCCCTGTAATTGCATTGCAGAAAAGATGTCTGGTATAGCCAACAGTGGCCAAGTAGTTTACAAACCGTTTCTGAAAACTGCAGTGTATTGGACTATGTGGGACACTTTGCTTCTCTATATCGCTGCTCATTGTCAGCTATTTTTCAAAAAAGAAATTGCTGCTTCTCTGTAGTTTGAAGACCTGTTCTAGATCCTTGGAGAGAACAGCAGTGCAAAAACGCAAGTTAGTGCTATTTGCGGTTATCATTTGTAAGCATTGGTACAGGAATTCACTGCTTTATTTGATGTCATTTCAAGGTTGTTAAAAAATAGCTTGCAATGCTGAATATTCCTCTTTCTCATCGCTGTTGTAATTTGTATTACTTCTAACCTTCAGTATATACCTTTGAGCTCTGCTTTGCTTTCTTTAAAATAATCTGAAGGACTGATGTCTTAGCAGCTATTTGTTCTACTGGAGTGAAGATAAGTGTTTGTCATTTTCCTTTGTCAGGGGTAACATTGGCCCTTTTTTAACACTTTTTTTTTTCTTTTTTGTTGCTTTTCAAAGCTTTTATGCTTGTACTCAGCTCTCCCTTTCATCTCTTTTAGTAACCAGATTCTATGGCAGCATTTGGGAGCCAATTCCAAATTTTTTTTTTTCCTGTGCTGCATTGCTGTGTTTTTGTTCCATAAGGAAGTTTTGAGCACAAACATCATCTGCATTAAATGATTGTATTTGTTGAAGTACAAAATATATTTTATCCTCTGGCTGAGGGCTGTCTCTCTGTAGGTGCCTGGGTTCTTGCTAATTTGTGTAGCCTGACTAGCCAACATGTTGAGCTGGAGAAAGGTAATTAGCAATATTAAGACTAGCATGAAATTTTGCAGAGCCCTTTTGGAAAAAATGTTTCTGGAGGGCTTAGAGCGGTTCAAAGAAATCTTTGATTGTCTTTCCTTTGTGACCTTAGATTAAAAAGCTGAAGTGGGTTACTCATTTGATATAATTTTTTTGGTTGCAATTCAGGGACTAAAACATTAGGTGTAATACTGAATACTTGAAAGTTCAGCAGAACAGCCGCCGTGGGAGAGCTTAAGTGTATATTTTAGAAGACTTGATGTTGTTGGACAGCTGTGACACATCTGATGGTCTATGGATCATCCCTATTAGCCATAAGGTATCCTGTTAAGCCAAAAATTGAATTGTGATTTCACTTGTCTTGTAGTTTGTCTCCTCAGACAAAAGAAGCTTGAACTGTTCCTCCTTTTCATAATATAGGCGTTAGGTGTTGTCAGTTATTGTCATGGAGCTTAGCCCCTGCATAAAGCCTAATTGTTCTCTGTTGTTTGTCTTGGATAGCTATATAAATGGCTCATTCTGTGTCATTTTTTTTATCTAACAGTGTTAAAATAAATCTTATTTTCAGGAAAAACTTGTGGCAATTCAACTAGCAAGTTTAAACTCTTTTGGTGCCTTTTGGTGCCTATGCACATGTCGAGTCTGGTTGCCTTGTTAGCTTGTGTAATGGTTTCCAGACGATCTCTTGTGAGTGCTGACAATCCACAGAGGGCAAGCTGGACACATGGCTCTCCTTGATGTTCAGGCTTTGCTTTGCGAGGAGAAATGAGAAAAAAGAAAACCTTTTTTTGGGGAGAATTCTGAACAGATGGTCAGCAGAGGATTGAAGTAATAGGTTGCGAACAGGCAGAGAGGAAAACCAGGTAAGAGAGAATGTGAAGAAAATGTAAGCAGATTGCTCTCTCTCCCTCTGCCTTCCCCTTCATTTCTCCCCAATTGCTCAGTGAAGAATGGAAGGGAAATAGGAATGGAAAGTGAAAGGAAACTTTCCTCATGGTTTTTGGAAAGGATATGATACTTTAAATGCTAAGGTACATTGATAAATCATGGTATAATGTTCTATGTAAACAGTGGCTTGGGTGGCTGCAGAGAAACTAGCAAAACAGGAGGATCCTATCCACATGATGGGATGGGAGAGTAAAACTCAACCCTTGCCTTGCCTGTAGGAGAGTTCAGGAGCCTCCGTCCCGTGAGGATGTTCTCAGTGTGGATCTCCAGCATTCTTCCAGAAGTGGTGCTATGCAGTCACTCCGGAGCTAAAAGTTGTGCATGGTTCCACGTCGTAACTCATCTTAAATAAAGTAAAACCTGTCTGTAATGAAGAAAACCTTTTTGGGGGAAGTTGACTTATTTTTGTCAGCAGTATAAAGCAAAGAGATAGTTTGGGTTTGAGTTCAGATTTCCCTGCAGTAAGAATGTTGCCGTCCGGTACCAAGCACGTGAAAAAGTAGGAATGGTTTTCTGCAGGTCTGCAGCCAATTTAAAGCTCCATTTGGTGCACCCCAAACATTTGTAGCTTTTGAATCATTTGTGGAAAAGTAACCAAACCTGTGATAGGGCTCTGCACCTGGCCTGTCGTTACCGCAGAGGTGGTGGTATGTGCAGGAGAGATGTTTAAGTTGGAAGGCCTGAAGGCTGCTCCCAGACGTGTGGCTGGACAGGTGGGTGGTCTTGCGCTAATCCCTTTATAACACTCCCTACACTTTATATAACCTCTTAAAGTATCAAGGCAGGTCTGTTGTCATGTAACTTCAGTGCTCTGGTCACTGCTGGGCCAATATTTCACCTACCGTCCCTTTAATTTAGAAGCAGTATGCTTGCTTTGATACTGCATAATAAAAGAATTTGTAAAATTTCAGCGGATTTTTTTTAAAAGGTAGATTATTTACTGAAAGTATTTAGAAAGTAATTGGCCTCCTTCCCCCTGCTGTCTCCCACATGTAGCACGGGAGGAACCACTGTGTGTCAGGTTCACTGGATTTTACAGAAATCTGAAAGAAGCTTAGAAACTCTGTGAACGTATGGTAATTCTCTTCAATTTAGGCAATTTAATCATCACAGAACTTGAAGGGTCACCTGTCTCTTTGGATGAAAAGTACGACATACAATGAAGAAGGTTCAGGAGGTAAATTCTGGGAATGTCTGTTTTTCAAGTGTGCCTTTTTATGCAGGGTGGTTCCCTGCCCGCTGCTCCCCCCACCCCTTCTGCTCTGCAAACCTTTTATGCCGAGAGAGCCAGAACTCTAAGTTGTTATAGGCAGAGCTGCTGGCACCTCCTGTCATTTCTCCTTATTTTGTGCTGAGATTTTCTATACCTTATATCTGCCCTGACATCTAAGGCATCTTAGGCAGAGAGACGAGCAGATGGAGCATGTTCTTTGGCTGCTTCTGCTATGTGTAAAACACTGCCATCTCTCCAAATGAGCTGGTACTTGGCCTTTCTGGGGTCTCCTAAAGAGAGGAAGCTGGTTGTCTTGGGTATTGCAGTGCCCACCCACTCCCAGCATGTCTAGAGGTTAGACTGTACTCTTCCTCCTGTTCAGGATGTACCCACGTGTTTGAGAGAAAGTTAACAGTAGACCTTCTGTATCAACAACCCCAAAGGGAACTTCCTGAGGAAGATGAATTGTTCACTCTGTACTTTTCCTCTTTTCCTGTTTCAGTGCAGTGTAAGTGGGAAAATGCTGTGCTGTCCTGTGTTCTGCCAATTTTGATTTCTTTATTACTCTTCATATATTTTTATTACTTCCTGCATTTTTACAAAGGTTGAGGGCATGAAGTGGCAGTATACTATAAGATTTTAAATGTAAGAGTGAGCAAAGTATTTTAAGACAGTGATGTTCAAGCTGGAACCTTTAATTGTTTGTTTCTACATATCAGAAGAGTTGCCCTACAGTATCAGAGCAGTTGACCATCTAGTGCTGGAGAGGCAACTGAAGCTGATGGGGGAACTCTTCATAGGGACAAGATGCAACATACTGCATCCCTCTGAGAGCTGTGAAAGCAGTGGAGTGGCATGTGACAACAGATCCCTGAAAGCCCCCTGTCCTCTTGTGGGATGGGATTATGAGAAGATCAACATTACCAAATCACCCAGCAGTTGCTGCAGACTCTCTTCCACCCAGAGGGACTGAGGCTGTCTGGCAGCCCCGCATAGTGCAGCCTTGCTGCATTCACACAACTCAGTCCCAGCAGAACTGCTGTGCTTGAACTACCCACTGGTGGCATGTCGCTGTAAAGCACAGCTTGCCATTTGTGTGGTAGAACAGTATCCTATTCTCCAGGCTAGCTCTTTTCAGAAGGAGGAAAAAACCTTGTGGTTGAGTTACGGAATCATCTCCAATTAGACAGATAGTATCTTCAACTCCATCAAGTAAGATTGGGTTATGTCTTTAAACGTGTGGCTTTAATTTCAGAGATGTTCGGTACCAATTTTTGTCTTTCCAGTTCACCTTTATGTAGTCTTCCTGTTCACGGAATAGCCAATCCATTTAGACTCCTGCTAAATTTTGGCCACCTCATCTCTGGTGGCAGTAATTTCCTCAAGCTAATTTTGTGCTGTTCTGCAGTGATATTTAGAGGATTAGCACATTCCTTAGAACAAACCACAATTGCTGGAAGAGACAGGTAGTAACTACACATCGCGGTATTTACTTTGTTACTGGAAGACAGTCAGTGAACCATCATAGAATTTGGTTGATTGACTTAACCCAGAAGGTTAGCTTTTTTGGACTATTTGCACATCTTTATCAAGGCATCTGTTTTCCTCTCTTTAATCCTGGCCTTTTCTGTTCTTTCTACTTGAGTTCCCTGGGAATAATGCACTGGAGGGAGGCGGTTGTTCTTTATGCAGAGCTTGTTCTTTGGGTTTTTCCCCTGTCTTTCTGCAAGATGCAAAGTTCCTTACCATTCTGTAATCCAAAATCTTGTTACTGGGGCTTGATAAATCATCTTGACACGTAGCTGAACTGAGATGTCATCTCTGAAGTTTGACTGGCTTTTCAAGTTAACCTTTAAATATATCTAAGCCATTCTGCAGTTTTTCTGACCCCAACTTCACACATTAATGCAGCACATCTTCCGTGACAGATATTTTTAACTAATTGTGTTCTGCTTTGGCTTTTCTGTTAGCATTAATAATCATTTCCAAATTTAAAAAATACAATGGTGACAGGACAAGCAACCTGTCAACCTTGTTCACACCCAATTCTGCCCTCAGAGTTTACGCCAGGTGGATCAATGCATGTCCGTGCAGTTACTTCTAGTTTTATATCGTTCTTAAGAGCCAGATCTCATCTTAGATCCTTAAGTTGGGCAAAAATCTCATTGAAGCCAGTGGGAGTTTTGCTCTACCTGACTAATAAAGTATTTGAGAAGGCATGTAATACTTGTGGATCAGAGAGGCTAATTGTGTAGGCTTCATTCAGGTTTGTCATGCAGGCAGGTAATGTCTGGCGGTTCTTTTCATGCTGGGTCTAGATCTGCTAGCAGGCATTGTGGCTGTTCCAACCTTTAATTTTGTGTAAAAATGTGTGTCACTATTCATCCCCACTTTCCACTCAGCCTCCCCCCCCAAAAAAAAAAAAAAAAAAAAGAAAAAAAACCAACCACAAACTCCCTTTTAGAATGGAAGGCAAAAAATTAACTTTGGCCTTTGTGTCTGTGGGACTGAAGGTGTGGATCACTTGTCTGGTAGAGAACTACAGACCTGTAGGTTAGCACTTAAAAACTGCTGTGATATTGGCTACCAGTTTTTTGAGGCACCCAATTCAATTTTAAAGACTTATTCTTCTGAGGTGCCAAGCATCCACATCTGGAGCTTCCATATGGACACTGGGTTCAAGCTGTGTCCATTCAGATACTCAGTTTTAGAAAGTTTTTGAAAATATTGATCATAGAATCCAAAACATATGTCATGGTCCATAGGTCTTTGTAAGCTCAATTTGTGAGGACCAAGACTGAATGATAAAAATGATGATACACCTTCATATGCAGGCTCAAATAATATTTGTAAGTGATAGAAATAGCATTACCCCAGGAGGGCTTCTTTCTGATGAGAAACAACACGTGATGTTATTTTAAAAGAACACTATGTAGGTTAGTTATTGGAAGATAATTTATGCAGCTTTTAAAATGGCAGATTTACGCTCTGTAACAATTAAAGGCCACCACAGGAGCTCACCGCTGCTCTGCAGCTCCGTCTGACCAGGACTGATTCCAAGAATGGACTTTGTCTGCTGCTGTAAGGAGGAAGAAAAACATATGATAAAATAAGAGAAAGAAATGCTGAATCACTTTGCTTCAATTAAGGCTTCACAAGAAAAGTCTATTTTTAATCTTAGCAAATATGCTGGTGTCTGATCTTCTGTGAGTATTTATACTTCTTTATTTTAATAACTCCCCTCAGGGCCAATGTGAGCTAAGCATGTAAATCCCCAGAGAACTGATGAAAAAAGCAATCCCATTCACTTAAATGCAAAAATAAATCATTTGGCATGTTTATGCAGAAAAGAATGTCATAAATTATTATTACTCTTTTTTCTCTATCATCTAGTACTTTCTTAGCTAGATTGAAGGCACACACAGCTTCCTGTTTGCATTTTTTTGCTTTGAAGTGATGGTGAATAGATTCATTAAATTAGAACAAAAAAAAATCTGCTAATTTGTTGCTTGTCTTCTATTTCAAATGGATGATCTAAAAGGCTGAAAGTATTTCTGTGTTTGTTGCAGTGCTGCTTGTACTTTGTTATGAGGGAAGTAACCTCCATCAGATTTTTAAGCAATGTTTTCCTTCTAGCAAAATCTCTAGGTCGCAGCTTTTCCAATTACATGCAGAAGAAGGCAAGGAGACAAAGCTAGTCTGGGTAGCTTTCTCTTTCAGCAGGAAGTTTGCATTTCTTTTAATGTAGTTAAAACATTTGACAGGAGAGAGTAGGGTTTAGTGATGTGAGGTGATTTCCAAATGAGTGTTAGCTTTTTACTGACCTACTTTTGACTAGCGGTATATTCTTGTCCATTACTTTTTGTCATTGAATAATGCTGATATATTAAGCTGTGTGCTTCAAGGGCATTGTAAAATTGCATGTAGGGGCAGGACTGAACTGTGGAAGTGTGAATTACTCTATCAGATCATACCCAATTAAAAAGTGACAAGCGCAGCAGGAGAAATTGAAAGCAAGGTTTATCTTTCATGTAACATAAGAAGTCACTATATCCGTTAGAAACAAAGTGAGTGTGAAGCAGATTCTCCACCTCTTCTCATCCCTCTCCAAAAATTAATAATATCTGCTGACTTCATTATCTGAAAGAATAAACCCCTGAATTGTAACAGCTCATGTTGAAGGATATTACGACAATGGTGAGAGAAGGGGAAGTACGGCAGCCGTACACCTTTAAGCTATCTGCTATCAAAGCATGTGCTGAACCTCGGGTCAGTGCATTGGGGATTGACGGATAGGGAGTTTGGAAAAAGTGGTGGTAGTTTATATAAAGCTGTAGTGTGTCATTAAAGGAAGACTTGCAGTCTTGCAGGCTCTCCACAGTTCCGCAGGAAGCATAGGAATAAAAGCATGGTAGGGAAACCAGGAACTTCTGCTAAGCCCTGTAGTTGTTAAAACTGCTACAAGCTAAGGAAACTTATTTAGTCTCCAGTGCCATTGCAAAAATCCTTATATAACCTTTTGCATAACGTTCACCAGCACTCTTCTAATGGTGAGATGGGTCTGTGAATGTATAAATGAATGCAGTTGTCTATGTACAAGATAATCTTCCAGAATCCTGCTGGCTCAAGATGATGTGTTGCAGAACCTGTTCTGACATTGAACCTGGATTAAAGATGTTATGAACAAAATTGTGGTGCTTTCCAGTGTACTAGGGTTGTGGTGGGTTTTGGTTTTTTATTTTTGTTTTGGGGTTTTTTGGGGGTTTTTTTTGCTAATCCGATAAACTCTCTTGTAAAATAAAAAAAAACCCAAAAAGTAAATTAACTTTGCAAAATGTGTCCTATATTTGCTATTGGGATGCAGACTGGTTCAGTGATGTGTGACTGCTGTGTGACCAGGTGAACACCACCTTCTGCAGACAGTGGATGTTACAGTGACCCTGATGCTTGCTGCTAATGGTATTACCTAAGTGGTTTCAGTTGGTGAACTCCTGTGTGTGTGTGTGAACTTTAGCACAGCTGATTTGATTAAAGCTGAGTTTTCAGATTAGGCTTTAGTGTGTGAAGTTCTACTTTATGAAGGAAAAAAAAATAAAAGGGGAAAGTGAGAAACATGTGAAGCATTTCATATGTGTAAGCTGTGCTTGGAGGCATTGTATTGTAGGGGAGGTAGGGGGAGATCGATGGGTACATTCACGGGGTACCTGATCCACGTAGCAAGCTTTGCCCATAAAAACAGTGATGCTTTGTAGAATGCATTTTCATATAAAATATATATTTAATTGATGTACAACGAGTTAAAAGTGACCAACTGATTTACAGTCCTACTAGACTTGGAGTTGGCAAGCAGCTGTTAGGGAGGGGAAAAAAAAGTTGTTATAATGTGAAAATGATTATCCTCTAAAAGCCTCCATTTTCCTGGAAGGGATTTACCTTTTCCCCTATTCTTACCCATGATGGAGTACCAAGTGTCATCCAAAAGAATGGCTTTATTATTGTGTGTTATGGTTAGTAAGTAGTTTATTGGAGTTTTTTCTGAGTGAGGAAGTTGTTCCTCACTCAGGCAATATCTAGATCCCAAGTTTAAAAACAAAGAAACAAAAAACCCCAAAACACAAAACCACAGAAAAACCCCCTAAATCTCATAACAGTCTTGAGTGGTAATTCTTTCCATTCTATAGTGTTTTGGTTCTATAAGAAGTAGTTTGATACAAGATTCATAACATTTTAAAGGACTTTTTGGTCAAGAGGAAACTTCTACAAACTGTGCCTTTGTTAGTCTCACCATTTTTCTGGTATGACCAAGAGGTTAATGCATTAATTACTAGATATATTAATGTAATACAGATAGAATAGACTTTCAAGAAAAAAAGGGGGAAGACACCCACACTGTAATCTGAATGTGGAACAGATTAATGGAATTCTCATTTCGAACTGATATATGTAAAATTTGTGGGTAAGAGATGAGTTGGTTTAAAAAAAAAAAAAAACAACAACAAAACTGTACAGTTATACCATTACCTAAGTTTGACTTTTATTTTGCAGTGACCAGTGTAAAAGAAAATGCTGAAAAGTACATGGAGGTGCTGGAGGATAAACTACATAGGTAAGGATGATATCATGGAAGCCTTCGAAAGCTTAAAAATGCTTGTTAATCCAGCATTGACATGCATAAAAGTGTTAGGGAAGGTTTTGGAACTTGCGTTAGAGTAATACCAAAAATAGTTCCAAGCTGGAAATCCCGTAAGTCTTATTGTCAAGACCTCTGTTCATGGCTATGTTCAGCAGCTTTGCCACCAGCCTGCCAACGGATGCACGTAAAAGAAAGAATCGCTATGCTCTCTAGCATGTAGGACTGCTCTGGAGCACCGGTGGTATGGCCAGAGAAAAGGGAGCATGTGTGTGGTTGGTGTGCATCGCTTCAGCTCCGTCTGCAGGTGCTGTAATCAGTGGTGTGAGCTCTTGAACACCCAGAAGCCCTGAAGTATGGGGGATGTGACAGCTGGTTGAAAAATCCCCTCTCTGTTCCTATGCAAAACGTAACTCTGAGCAGAGCCAAGGAATCTCTTACTGGAATTCTGGGCATCTTTAACAAGTAATGGCTCTTTATATAACAGTTTTGAAAGAATGCCACTTTGGGGGATTGTGGGAAGCAAATAGAAACCAAGACAACAATGGAGATATTTTAAGAACTGAATCCTAATGCAGAATTTACTTATTTTTATGCTTTCTTTTTTTTTTTTTTTAAACAAATGCTAGCATTTCTGTTTCCTTCCCTTGCTGTGTGAAGAGGGCTCTAGATCACCCCTCAAATTTTAGGCTGCTCCTTGAAATACAGTTAGGAAATGTTGCAGTGCGGTTGTAATGGAATCTTCTATGATAGTGGACTTTGCCTTCCACAAGTATATTTATATTGGAAAAAGCTTTCATAGGCAGTAATTGGAGTTTGTGTCTTAATAAAATGCAACCCACTAAATTAGCACCACTTCCATTTCTATTACTGAGCAGGTATAATTAATAAACTTGTTGCCCTCATTATTTTTTGTTGTATTGATAAAGAGAGGGTTCTAGATCTTTAGATTTGCTCACTCATAGTTTTGAATATAGAAGTATTTATTCTGCGTAACTCTTAAATTTAAAAGTTAATTCAGAGCTGAGTGAAAAATGATGGAAACAGACTTTGAAGATCAAGCTGTGTGTGTGTCCTGCCTAATCCCCCCCTTAATAACATTTATACTCCATATACTCCAATCCATAAGTGTAAGACAAGTCTTAAGAACTTTCTGTGGGTTGTCGTTTTGAAAACCATGCTTTTTATTAAAAAATAAAATATAAGGTATAGCAACATGTATTGATGCTTCTAGGCTGTATGGATTTTATTGACATATGAGGCTCCCAGAAAGAAGTAAATTTCTCTTTAACTGTTAAATACTTGGAGAATCTGTATAGACTTTTTTTTTCCTTTCAAGAATTTATCAGGTAGAATTTGCAGTTGTGGTTTGTTTTAATTTATTTATGCCTTTTTGTATAATTTTGGGGTTGTCTACCTGGACTTTTCTGCATCAGTATCTTAAATTGCAACACATTTTTATGTGTCTTGATAGGTGTTGTTAATGAGTTTGCAGCATGCTTTTTTCCCCTCGTCCTGCTATTTGTGGGAGAAATTTCCATGCTGGACTGCTGGTATTCATCCTGCTTCTGTGGGGAATATCATTCAGGGGAGGGATTAAAAGTTAAACCCTCTTTTGGGCACTGCTTTATATTTTGGAAGCATTTTTTTTGAACAGTAGTTGAGTATTTCAAACTTGCCTTAGCAGATTTAAGAGTTGTTGAATATTGTAATATAATTAGTTGCTTTTGTATGCAAGGGTTGCCTTCCTCAGTACGGCATAGACCTGGGCCTGTTTCAGTCTAGGTACTCTGTTGCAACCAGGCTACAGGCTTCAAAGTTTTGCTGTTGAGATAAATGTCTCCCCTGTGCTGAGGACACAAATGCACAAAATCTGAGTACTTCGCTGCAGCTGTACTGGTGCATTTAACATGCACTTTGGAGCTTGCCATCAGCTCCTCTGTCTCTAACAGACTGTTGTGGTGTTGCCAAGCTTCTAAAATTTCCCTTCCTGCCCCTAAGAATTAAAAAAAAAATAAAATAAAACAAAACCACACCAAAAAAACCCCCAACAAACCCAACCAACCAAAAAAACCCCCAACAACAAAACCCCCTAAAACTCACCAAATAAACCCAACAAAAAACTCCCCCCCCAAAACCCACAGCAATGCTGGCCAGGCCCCCAGATGGCGAAGATTCAGTCCTGAACCAGTGACAGTTTTGCAATATGTACAAATGGTATTATTCTAAAAATAGTTTATACTAAGTAATTAAGGGTTAAGAATTTCTTTTAATACTGGTGGGAAGAGAAAATCTCTAGTGTTTTTACCAGGAAGAAGTCTCTAAGATACATCATCTTTAAAATGTTTTTATAATTATGCTAGTAAAGTGGTTCTAGATACTTGTTTTTTAAAGGTTCTTTGGAATTTAAGTAATTAACTACACCTGTTTTACAGCTTGAGTAATTAAAAAAGTAAGCAAGAGCCCAAGGGGCTTCCCCTCCCTACCCTTAGAGAAGTAATTTGAGAGACTGTCTCTTTTTTTGGTCTTCATATTGAAGATTACACCTTTATATATATCTTAACCTAAAGAAAGACTCTGTAAGGAAAACTTAAAGAATAAGTTTTAAGTTTACATTGTAGACAGAGGTAGAATTTGCATCTGGCTCATGGATGCACTTTTTTGGATGCCTTTGAAACCAATAGAGGATCAAGTCTGTGCAGCATGAATTCAAATAAGCTTCTAAAGTTTTTCTCCAGATGAAACATATGATTTTGCTAGGTAATGTTTCAAATAGAAACAACCCAGATTCAAGACCCTTCAATTTAAGGTATAGCTTCGAAATAAGGTAGAATTGTTAGAAATGTAATTTTTGACCACTTCTATAACAGAAGAGAATTAATGAAGAAAATTTATACCAAAACAGCTTTAATGAAGGTTAAAGTTAAAAAATTATCAATTTTATCGATTAAAATGTTGTGTGTCTGTCCCCTCTGTGTTGTTGTGTGTGTCCGCCCCCCCGTTTGTTTTCTTAAGAAAAGTTTGGAATATATTCCTCTTGTGATTTTTTTTTTTTTGGGGGGGGAGGGAACCTAGCTTATTCACTTGAGTGCCTTTTTTTTAGCTGATTTTTTTTTAAAATGCAGTACTTTTGACTGCAGCTTACAAAATACATCTGTTGTCAAGTAGCTTAATAGAATGTTAATCTGTTTGATTAAGAACTGTACTCTTTTAATAGCCTTGCACCTACAGATAAAAAGGGAAAATATGCATTGACAAAAAAGGAAATATGTTCAGCATCTAATAATTTAACTCCAAAGAAGGCTAACCACCCACTAAGTATACAGATTACTTGACATTGTTTTTTCCTTTTAAAATGTAGCTTGTATTCTGAGCAGTGGGTTGACGGTTGTTGAGGACAGTATCCTTCAAGAAAAGAATAAATAAATAGCATCTTTAATAATCCTGCAGGCTGTCTCTTTTCCAGTCACCAATATAATTCAAGCCACTGCTAGAGCTTATACAGTAAATCACTAGCTGCTCTTCTGAGAGTGTAAATACTATTGCCATCGCTTCCATGGTAGACCTTGCAAATTGCTTACCTTTTGTTAGTAAACAGGAGATGTGCAAAAGCAGTCAGAGTTAGGATAATGAAACTGTATTCAGTGAAGACATCTGTCTGTATGAATATCTGAAGTGCAAGAAGTTTTGTTTAGATAACTTCAGTTTGTCACTTGAGCGGTTTAAGAGGGATTGTATGGGAGAAGCTTACTATAGTTGTCTGATCTAGCTCGTTGAAAGTCAGCTGAGCACCTTCTTGTGGGACCGTTGTTCTTCCACAGAAGGTGTATTTCTTCATCTCACTTCTTTCCACTCCAAGTGAAAGCTCTACTGGGGCTTTATAATCATTACCATGACTAAAGCAGGCTTCAACAATCCAGCTCTTTCAAGAGCCACCAAGTTCTGCTGTAAGTGAGCTTAAGTCATGTAAATAGTTGAGAGTCATGAATTGAGCCCAGGAAAGAGTGCTATAAAGCCATAAGAGCAGAAGATTTGGGTTGGGATTTCGTGCTTAAATGCTGCCTCCTAAATCAGTACTTAAATAAAAGTGGCCAGATTTTGCAAAATGTGTGGAGTACCAATAAACACCTTTGAAATCAATGGAGATGGAGAGTGAGTGCCAAGTTACTTTTGTTTAGGTACTTAGATGTGGGGGAATCCAAGTCTAGACTTTGGGTTTGTAAATATTCACTTGTTTTTGAAGATACAAAAAAAAAAATCACCTGCCTTTTAAATGGGTAAGAAGCCTTTGATACCTATTTCTGCATGAAAAGTCATCATCTTCCAAGTTACTTGCTAGCTCTTATATATCTCAATGAAGGTCATGCGATGTGAGCAATTGTGTGTCTGTCACATTTTACATGTGCCCTGTATCTCATTAAATCTCTCTCCTAGCTTCAGTCTCTTTCCCTTCCATTACAGAGGGGGTTGTGAGAATGTGTGTGCATAAAAAGATTGATCTGTGTGAGAACTGTATTTGATAGCTGGAGAAATGAAAACAAATATGTGGAACAAGGTAAAATTAAAAAAAAATAAATTATCTTTCAGACCATTGCCCTTGTAGAAGCTAGTAAATGTTCCACAGCAAATACAGTTGTCCTATAAAGTGCTCTGCAAAAACAGAAATTCGGTTACATCACTGAAACATGCGGCAAAAGGCTTTGATTCTTTCAGCTCAATCTTACCTTTGGAGACACTGCTGTGCTATTCTTGCAATAGTAGAGGGAAATAAGGCGTTTTATTAAAAAAAAAAAACCAACAATTTTTTTTTATACTTTTCTTTTTATACTTTTCCTTTTTTTATATTTCTTTATACCAAAGAAACCTTAGATTAAATTAATGGTGCAAATCAGCTTCATGAGATTTAGGATGAAATAACAATGCTCTTATTTTTCAAGCGTCCATCTGCTAGATATCCATAGAAACATATTTGGAATACATTGCCCTTGTGAAACTTATTAGAAACTGATCATCTGTGAAAGTTTGCACTCTTAAGCAGATGGAGTAAATGTGGCAGAATTGTTATAAGAGAGTGTCATCTGAAGATTTCTTTTTTGTATGCTGTGAATGATTTGACATTTGCCCGAAGAACTGGGTTTTTTTGGCATACCAAATATTTCCTGAGTGGCATTGCATGTTAACATGAAAGTTGTGCCTGAACCATAGCCTGAGCAATTAATGATAGATACAACGTGCAATGAAGGAGCATCTCACAAGTGAAAATACATCTTGAGGGGAAAGGAAGCAGAAAGCAAATGAAATGCCAGGAGAAACCAAAGATCTTGGGACCATCATTTATCCTTCTGCATGCACTCAGAATGTAAGAGCCAGACCTGTCATGGAAAATTGAACCCCGAGGCAGCAGAAACCCCAGAAGGAGCTGCCTTCATTGCTAATTAAAAAATTAGGCATTTAAACATTTCTCAAGACTGTCATGGTTTTCTGCAGTGAGGTGAGGTCAGGTCCCTGTGTCCAACTGGAGCTTTTTAGCCTCCTGCACCCACTCAGAGCCCGGTTTGAAGTCTGACGCTGCTGTTGAAGAGCAGCCTGTGGTATCCAAATGTTTGCAAATATCAAACATTTGAATGACAAAGCCCCTCTGTGGCCGTCTACAGACTCTTCCGTAAGGGTAAGATTTCATCTTGGGCTGTTAGTGCCCTGTATGTCACTGTGTAGAAAGCCTGGTGTTTGCCAGAGGAGAACTGCTGTGCTAAGGCTGCTGAGTAAGGCTTTCCAGAAGCTTTTCCCTCTCTTATACGCGGCGGCACAGGCACGCTTGGGAGTGCCAGATGGCCTGCAGTCCTGTTGTGTAACCTGCGACCCGCCTCAGTCGCGCCGAGGGCTGTTTCAGCTGCTGGTAGCGTCTTGGGAGTGCACAGATAGGACTGAAATGCCACCTTTGCCTACCTCCCCCAAGACTATGTGTTTTCTGCTGCGCTTCCAAGAGAGCCCACAGCCCTGTTCCTTGCTGGATAATGATCTGATCTTATTATTTCACTTACCAAGAGTTCTGCTGCAGGAGTGTTAAATGCAGGTTAGACAAAATACTAGATCCTTCTAGTGACTCATTTAGTCCCTTTCTTCTTCGCAGCTGGTCTAAGTCATACACAGCTGTGAGAACATTAGCTCCAAAACTGCGAGCAGCAGACACTTTATATGCGGTGATGCATTCCTTTATATCTCATGGCCCACATGGTGATGGCTTCTAAATCCCTTATCATAACTGCCTCAGGCTGGAAACAATTTTTTTGTACCAGCCGATGTAAAGATGACATTTCTTGAGCTGAGGGAATTTAATGTGATTGTACTGTTCTCTAGGCCTCAAAAGATTATGCTGTGACTTCCATTCATCACAAAACCGGGGCTTTTTAGTTGCTTTTTCTAATTCCCAGATAGCAATCATGAAATTATTTTGGGGAAATAATATTGTTCAAGAATAACTGGTGACAATTACACAAAGGTGTTTTATTGAGCTATTTTCTGTATTCTTCTGCAAGAATGGGGAAACAAATAAATATGCCTGCTAGTAAGCCATATTGCAATGGCTGTGCTTTGCCATTGTTGAATGATACAGCACCTGGTAACTTTGCAAATGTATGCAAAACCTTTCTTCTTTAATTGACTCTCTTTCGCTATTTGTCTTGGTTCATTTTATGTTCAACAATGTTTGTTTTCATGTTAATGGTGGCTTTTTTCAACTCATGGATGCACAGTGCAGGAAATGTAGTGGAATCTTACCCTGATGTAAGGTGTGCTCATCGGTGCGGCACCTTGTTCTCTGAAGTGTGAAGGGGATTGTGTGTGTTTAGGACTTGTATTTACCGAAGAAACAGAAGTCAAGCCCAAGGTGTGTTTTACCTGATTATTTATCTGTGATTTTTTTTTTTAAGGGTTTCAATCAAATGTCACTTGACTAGTTCAGAACAAATGTGGCTGCAGCCTGGTTGCTCAGGCTGCTAGTGCATGCATGCATTTTGCGTCAGAAATTTGTAGTTTTCTCATGTAGGCAGTGTTTTTAATGCATTTAAATGTGGAGTATTCACTGCGCTCCATTCCTTCAGATGAGACCTCCAATGTCCTGAGAGTTCCATGCCATAGGACAAGTCAGGATTAATTGCCACCACATCACATTCCAGTTTACTTGAACATGAACAGTCTTAAAACAGTTATTCTTGTCCCTCATTATTCATCCTGTTAGTTTACATACCATGTGTCTCAAGTCTCCTTTGTAACACACTAAGTTTCAGAAACGTTTTTGGGAGCAGAGCTGGGTATGAATGCTCTCAATAGCGCGGCACACTGAAGGAACAGTGTTTCATACTGCTGATGGTCTTAAAGCTGGTCTAAGATGGTCTTAGAGTGCATTAAAAGCACTGAGTGTCCTTGTGGATGCATAGCTCTCTTTCTCATCTGGTTACGACTTCTCTCCTGTTCCCATCTGTATGGGATAGTTCTTTTTTTCAATATAGCATTGATTATATAGGGGCAGTTTCCCAAAATGTGTTGTTTGCCCGTGACTTCAAGCTGTTGCTTATGAGTGATCCTTATCTCCCTGAAAAAGTGCCCTTGGATGTCAGCGTAATCGCTTGTGTTGCCTGCCTGTGCAACAAAGGGCTGCAGGACTAGGCCCAGTGTGAGTATCTTAAATACTGAAAATTGGGAACATGGTTAGAAGTCAATGCCACTGAAAGTGAATATGGTAAATAACTTATCAGATTCACAAAACTGGAAGAAATTTTTGCACACTCCTGTGACATCTGAAGGCATTCTGCCTCAACTGTGATTTGCTGTTCTTTAGAGTAAAACAGTCTCTTTTGAACATATTGTGTAGTTTTGCCATACTGATGGGTTCCCAAAAAGTTTTCAACCACCACTACCACCAAAAAAACTCGTCTGGGTTCAGTAATGTTGAAAAAGCATTGCAGTGTCACCAAACCCACATGGGGACGATCAAAGACTTTACTTTGGAGAATAAATTCTCCTCATTGTGAACAATACATTCGCTTTGTTGCAGTTACCTTATTCTTCAGTCTGCATGAGAGACACTGTCATAAACAGGATTGTTGTTTCTTAAAGGCTCATGTTTTCCTGATATTCTTTTCCAGCCTGAAAACAGCAACTTAAGTTATAGCACTTACTTTGCTGTGGAAAGGTTATGATATCATGAATGGAAGGTTTATCACTTCAGCTGTGTAACTGGTAACAAGAACATAGGAACTTGGAAACAAAAATAGCATTTTAAATAGATTTCTATAGGGGATGGAAAAATTTGCAAAACCAGCAAGTATATGCAGAGTTGCTCCCACTCGATATTCAGAAATAGTATTCAAGCTTTTTTACTATCCCACTGATCTTTTGTTTTGGTACTATTGTAGTGAGGGAAAGTTCACTTGCCCAAAATATTCATGAATAAAAAGAGCTGTGAATAATGAAAAACAAACTGCTAAGTGTGCTAGTTAATAAATTACAGGTGGTTTTTTTGGTTGCTGTATTGGCCTAGTCTTATTTGGGAGATACATCCTCTTTTTTAATAGTTTTGGAAACTTAATTTTCACAATGGTGAATCTAGTTAACAAAGAAGAAAAACTTAAGTATCCTTTCTTACTCTATTTCTTTTTTTTTCTCCTCTGCTTTAAATGTTTGTGTGCTTTCTTATTTGCTGTTCTTCTTTAATTGTTCTATCTTGAAGTTAGCATTCTTAGGGGGGGCTTTCTGATTTTCCTCCTGGTCTTTCCTTTATTGTGGCTTCTCTGTCTCCCTTCCTTCCACTTGTCTCATTTCTACTTTGTAAATTTTATTCTTACCTTCTTTCTTTTGCTTACAACTTTATTCCTTAGCACACCTATTTTTGTGTATTTCCTCTCTGTGTAGCGTGGGAGGGGGAAGTTGGATAGTAGGAATATAAGAAAACACTTGATTCACAGAAAACCTATTCTCACCTTTAAAACACAGCCCATTATTTTTCAAGATATCTTAGACTGCATGACCACAGTGCAGGCTCTCATTAAATGTTCTTATTGTCTTCGCAATCACTTGCAATATATTTGAAAATGTCTGCAGGGTCCTGACAGAGTATCTTGGAAACTCTTAGTAAATTTAAATTTAAATAATCTCAAAAAATTTGAAGAAATTTGATGATGTTGCTTCATGGAAATGGATTAGCCTAGATTAACTGGGTCTGGACGAAAGGGGAGAATCTTTGCTCTTCCTTTTGTTTCTGGATGTGGAAAGTGTAGCTAATGCCCACAAGGAGTGGAAACTGAACTCATCTCTCTGGAAGTGCAGCAGATTAGGGTTTGTAGTCATGTCCCTGTAGCATAATGCACATTTCATCTTCAGGGTCATCTGGTGCCATGTGCTAGTGGAGATCCTTTGGTAGACAAACTCATGTCTCGTGATGGGATGCAACTCTTGGTTCCCAACCTGTAATTTGTGTCTTTCAGCACTGGCCGACCTAATATTTATATCTATCTATAGATTAAATGCACATTGCACAAGCAGTAAAAATGGGGAAGGGCAAACAATGTAATCTAATTCTTCCACCAAGTCAGAAAATACTAAAAAAACAAACCACAAAAGACTATTGCTTCTGTCTGTGGCCTCCACAAGATAGGAGATCATTGTATTGATGCAAAAGACTCACCAGGTCTTTTGTGGCAGTAGCGAGGATCTTCTGGCTCTGCGGTGATAAAATGAGTGCTTGCTGCAAGTAGAGAAGGACTTTAATTCCTGAGGAAGCATCTGCTAGCTGAGGTGTGGAGGGGGCTTTTTGCAGAAAGGGAGAGATGTGATGGGGAGACTTTCGGGTCCAGCAGTTGTCTGGGGGAAGGAGACATAACACAAAATTTACTTTTCCACTTTAAGTCCTAGTGGAGAGTTGGTATTGCACCAGTGTTTATATATTGTGCCCTGAACATTTTTTAATGACTGGTTTGGCTTCTATATGAAACAGTAAGAAGTGAAGAAGGGCGCAAGAATTACAAGCTTAGCAATTGTTGTTGTCTTTTATTCTTTTTTTTTTTTTTGCATTTTGCCTGTTCAGCGATACTGGCTCACAAATATTTTATTTTCCTTTTTAATTGGGAGGTGGGGGAACTGTGGCACATGACTGTACTGTTTTATGGGAAGTAGGGGAAAGCTCTGTTCTTTTTAAATCTAATCTCAGCATTGAAACTAGATCTTTGGGGGTGGGGGGGGGGAAAGGAGGTCAGATTTGGAGCCAGTTTCCAGTGTGTCTCAAAGCTTTAGAAAAAGCAAAGCACATGGTCACACAGCCTTTAGTAACTCTCTGTCCATATTAATTCAGGTTTCATCCAGGCTAGGGCTTTTTTGAAGTTACTGAATTAACTTCAGTAGTTAGTGTGCAGCATTGGCAAAGACAAGGTGACAGGGGATTTTGCCACCTATTCATGGAAAAGCTCACCCGCCTCCCCCCTTCCCTCCAGGCTCTTTGTCTTCCATTCATTTTGTACTTTGTATAGCAAAAATCATCAGAGGGCAAGGCTGGGTCTCTCCTTCTAAAAACAGAAAGTATTGCCCTTGCTTAAAAACAAAATGTGCTGAAAGTTCACAGCCTCTCTAGCTGGTTAGTAATTATATATTTTGTTAGGATCTTTTCTTATTCTGTATGCCTTTTGCTTACGCTGCATTATTCTGGTGCTGGTCAGTCATGCCTGCAAAGCTAGAGTTCAACACTTTGCTGAAACTCATTAATGTCATGGTAGTCCCCTCCGCTGCAAACTCTTGCTTCATCAAGAATAAGTAATTCTACATCACCTTGCTGCTTTGGTGTGCTGAGATTTCCCTATTTTGGAACAGAAGTAATGTTTTCCTTGTTATTTATTTTTTTTCCAGTCACTTGTGCTCTTCCTTGATTTCTCATCTCTTTATTTGATAGAATTACATTAATTTTTCTAAAAGTTTGAAATTCATCTTCATCAATTTTTTTGTTTGTTAATCAGTGATACTTGTGAATGTGGAGAGGATCCCATTTTGTGAATGGTGAATGTCTAACATGACTGACGTCAGTCACAGTGGCTTCCTCTTCCCTGAGAGTAGGTTGCATGGCTTTTTGATCTGGAAGCCTATACAATTTTTCTTGTAGATATCTATGCTAATGTATGTTTGCATTCATGAAGGGAAGGTTGATGCAATGAGCTTTGGTGATTTGCTTCTAATAGTTTTCCTTTTCCTGTGCAAAGATGCTTTGGCTGTGAGATATTTCTCTCTCACAGCTCCATTGTGCTTCAGAAAGACTGTTCAGCCACTGACCTCATCCTAGGATTTTCAGAGGATGTTTGAAGATAAGGTCCAAGGCTGTCAACATAAGGGTGCATTTACAGTGTGCTATAGCTGCTGAGGAGTTACCTTTGGATAGTCTGTCAAGCTAAAGAACAGTGCTTTCATCATCCCATCCAGATAATGAAGAAAATGTGCAATAGGAGGTGCTAGTGTTATTTGCAGATGTTTAGGAAGAGCATAGGTGAGAGGCACTCTAGAAACTAGGGACTGAGTTTGAAAAATGGATAAAAAACCATCTGCTTAAGCAGGAGACCGTTTCCAGTAATTTTGTGGGACTTTTCCCAGTCTTTTTACTGAGAAAAAGGTGAGTGCATCATGGCTGTAAACTCTTCAAAGTGCTTCTCTCTGCCCATCAGCATCACGGCTGTGCCCTGCTGTTGTCTTCTCTGTGACCTGATGTCATGCAAATCTCAAGCTATCTTAGTTATAGAGATATGATTATGTGAGGGGAGGGAGGGATGCACAAAACTGTTTGTCACCTCTGTGTCCATGGCATTAAGCGTTTGCTCTCCTACCAGGTCCCCTTGGTGGCTGCATGTAGGTGAACATATGTAGTGAGAAAGACCTGATCCCTCCTGAACTTGGCAAGAAAATTGTTGAGAGGTCGATGTGTATTTTCCTACTGCTGCTGCTTCTGAGTGCATCCCTGAAGACAAGACTTGAAAGCAGTTTGTGCGTTTCTCAGAAGCTTTGTCATCTCTCTTGAGCAGGATTGCCGTCAACAGTAGTAATGGGTGTAGAGCAATCCAGGAAGATGAAGATGGATGTCTGACGTCATCTGCCTGCTGTCCAGCAGTGCCGCTAAATCCTCTTGTCCTCTGTTTGGACAATACTTTGTGTGAAGTCCTAACTGGCCAATTAGATACAAGCATCTTGATAATGAAAAGAGTAGAAAATAAATAAAGTATCATCACGTGCATAGCCTGAGTATAAAGACGTAGGATAGCTCTATCTTGCATACAACTGTGACAGTCTTTCACACTAGCACTTGGAAGCATTCATTACTTTGTGCTTGCTGCTGGGAATGTACTCTGCCAGTTTGGGAGGACATGCAGGCCTGACAGTAGTGTGCTGTCATCAACAGTGCACAGCAGCTAGCATTCATTGCAGCTAAACGGGGTCAAACCAGGGAGGATCTGTAGACCTTGCTCTTTCTCTCTTGCTCTTTTTGAGCCAGAACATGATTTGGCTTCTGACCTTATTTGATCCTGCAGCCACAGCAGGTCATATCGTGCCCTCGGACATTTCAGAGGAAGTCCGTAAGCATGCGGCTATTGACATCAGTATTTGGCCAACAGTCTCATTTTTCCAGGTGTGTCTTCCTGGTTACAAAGGTTGAATTTCAAGGTGCATTCCCATATGATGACAATATATCATCTCTCCCAATTGTATCTCTTCTAAAAGGGCATTTCTTTGACCTGTTGTTTTTAATTGTTACGTATGCTTAATTCCTGCTCAGTCAGTAGTACACAGGATGATTCACATTCCCAAATTCACTTGACACTGAAAGTCTAAATCCATTATCCTTTCAGAGAGGGGAATATATTTTAAACTGTTGAATTTTATATCGGAGAACAGAGTTGAGTAAAAATGATAGGAGAATTGTAAATTCCTTCTACATGCTTCCTGACACTTGTGGTCAGAGACTGTAATAAACAATAAGAGATCAGGCTCATTATTCTAATTGCTTTGTGATAAGAACGCATTCTTCTCTTGGTATAAATAGCCATTGCTACTATTGCAGCAGTGCGGATTTGTGGCAGCTGAGAATGTGGCCTCAATGCAAATGCTGTGCTTTCTTCCTGTGGCATATTTTGGAAGTAAATGTATTTTCTTGTATTAGAACTGGTTGTGACTTTGAAAGCCACTGAATTGCTTCAGTTTCAGTGGAAGCCACTAGAAGTTGAATCCTTTGTGGGATTCAGGCTCATGAAAGTATTTAGGCTTGTGCAGCAGCTCAACTGTTGGAACAGAGTTTAGATGAATACACAGATCCTGAGATGCATGCTTTCCAAAATCAGGGCCTAATTCATGCCTCTCCTTCAAATCTGATTTGGGATCAAATATTAAATGGCGCAGAAAAATCTCATTCCAGCAATTCCCATCCACTCAAAAAATACTCCAGCCCAACTGTTGAATGACGTTGTGGGGCTTTGCTGTTATTGCAGGGGCCAAAGGCAAGCAGGATGCAGACTGAGTTACGTTAGTACCAAACTTGAAGGTGCTTTATCAGACTGTGAATGAGGTGAATGATAAACCAGGGTTCAGAAGCTGGCTTTATGTGGACTGCTTAATAAGAAAAATTCTCTGGTAGCTTTCTCCTCATCTATCAAAGTTAAGTTTTTTACTCTTAGAATAGATTATTTGTAATAGATGTTTCAGTGGAGGTAGGGGCAGAGGACCATTACTCTGTTTCTTTTTTTCAAAGAGAAATAAATAGCCCTGAAAGCAGGCAGTAAATTTTTACATTATAGATTAGGTAATATAGTAAAAATAAACTGTACAGTAAATGTAGGGACAAAATTGAGTAGTAAATTCTTACTACAAGGTGCCTTCCCTATTCCCTTGTAAATTACTTAATTTCCTGCATTCGACATGTCGGTCCCATTCCCGCATCCACCTTGCATTAAGAATCAAAGTGAAACCCACCAGCTGCAGCAGTCTATCATTTTGTGTTTCCAGTGGAGATAATTTAAGTATAACACAGTGACATTGAATATTGATAGAAAGATGACAGGCCGTGATTAAAGTTTTGTGCTGGGTAAAATAAATGGCTGGAGGATTGAAGAGAAAACGACAAAAATATTGTTTGGTATTGTGTGGTATCTTGGTTTTTTTAATAACACTAATCAAATGTCCATTATTGGTTTTAAGCACTAGAAAAATTGTTCTTCCTCCTTGTTTTGAATAGGCCTTTCAGGAAAGAAAAAACAGACATAAAATGTGTACATTTCACATAAAATACAAGGTGGTAGTTCTGTCCTTAAGATGCTGATATCGGGGTTTTTTTTTTTCTATGGGCAAGGGAAAAATGTTATGATTCTTAGCAGATTGTTTTTAGATTTCAGTTTAGATTCTAATCCTTCAGTATCCTGGATGCAGTAGGTAATGTTTTACTGAGTGGAAGAATTTGTGGATAATGAGTGTAGCTGATAGGCTTAATTTTTAAAAAACATTTGGCAGAAAATACTGGCAGATATTTATATTTTTCGGTTTATTGAGATCACTGTGAGGGGCCATGTATTTTTGCATTAATATTATTCCTTATTTGTTGTTATTAGCATCTTTCTATGAAAAATTCTGAATGTCTTAATGGGAAGGAATTTTTTAAGAAATGTTTTATGAAGTCAGTTCAAGTTAATAGCATTTGAAAGGTCTGAGAAAATTCCTTAGGAATCTTAGACTCTATCTATCTAGAATGCATTTACCCATTTTTTCTTAGTTATACAACTTATAGAATTGGTGGTGTAACCTCATTATACGTAGGTACAAAATGCCCAAAACTGATTTAAAATATTAATGTGAGAATGTAATGACTCTTCATGTGAGAAATATTTTGACTCATTACATATAATTTAGATTTTTTGGGGGGGGAGTGGAATTTATGGGAGAGAGTACAACTTCCGTCTGGTTCATCACTTTGTTAACATACAGTTATTGCTGTAAAACATAATGCTTCATTAAATCCAAATCTATGGAACTAGAGAGAAAAATGGAATTCTGGAAGGAGATCTGATACGCTGGTCCCGCTTGCAGTTGGTCCTGGGCAGTGGTTTGCTTCCAGCCCTCCCTCCTAATGCAGTTTGTCTTGCCTTCTGCACTGAAGGCTGTATTCTCAATAATGTATCTCAGCTGCTAATAGAAATCGTTTAGCTACAAATCCAAAGTAGGAAACTGCCTTCACTCACAGCTCCCCTTTGTTTACCCTGCTTTGACAATTTGGTATGCACACTTGGAAACTCTGTCCCTCATTTTGTAGCACTGTGGAATATATAATAGTTACATGGTACGTTGATTTTGCTTCGATGTCACTACCATTATGTTAAAAGGAAAGTATTTATACAAGTTTAAAAGGCTTATTTACTTCGTATATGTACATCTTCATATACTATGAAGTCTTTCATGTGAGGATAAAACAATACAATTAAAATTGTTTACAAATAGAACATAATACATATAAACATAACATGTAATTTAGATATTCTCAGCTAGTTAATTCTATAGTGCAGCATATGCTTATTCTGTGCATGGTCTTTCATAGGATCTTCATCTAAAGACGCTACCTGGAGCTACCACAAGTAATAAAATGGCAGTGTTACTTGCTAGTTAACAGCACAGAGCGGGGGAGAAAATAGAGGCAGGGAAGAAAAGAGTTAAGTTTTCAACCCATGGAGGTTGTCCCTTCTGCTGGACCTGCAGAAATACACTGTCCCTGGAGTGAAAGTTCAGACAGGGGCGAGGAGCGGTGTGAAAGAAGCAAGGTCCATGCGGCAGTCTGAAGGAGATTGTGCAGCATTTGAGTGGTTGCGTTCCAGCATGGCATTTTTCCTTCTAAAGTGGTTTTGTTATGCTTCAGTTCCATTCTGTAAGTGTGTTTTGTACGGGGCCTAGGGTGTCTACAGTGTTAAATATCTCGGACAAACAGGTATCTGCTCATATTTGGGGTTCTCCACTAGGACTTGTCTGAAATTTGGTGGATGTGGGCAAGGAGGGAATTCACAAGAAGTGATAGCTCCTAATCCCAGCATAACTTAAAAGACTGTGGTGGGTGTTCCCTCGCAATATTGTAGAGGTTAGGGTTAGAGGTTAGAGCACTCAACAAAGACACAGGAGACCTGGCTCCAGGTACTCTGCCTACTGCACCTCCAGGTATACTCTGCCCTGCTACGTCCCTGAGGAGAGGAGAGGAGAGTGTCATAGGCACCACATTGAGGGCTGGACTGGTCTGGGTGCTTTGCTTGCCCGTTTCCTTAAATCTGTCCCTTTCTGCACATTTGCCTCTGCTCCTGGGATGCTGTAGAATGCAGAGCCACTGCCATCACCCATTCTTCCAGCCGTGTGAAAGTAGTGTCCACATCTCTGTGCTGCACTAT
This sequence comes from Ciconia boyciana, assembly GCF_034638445.1. Lineage (NCBI taxonomy): Eukaryota > Metazoa > Chordata > Aves > Ciconiiformes > Ciconiidae > Ciconia > Ciconia boyciana. The sequence continues at coordinate 83,304,463 of NC_132936.1, forward strand.
CATGTCCTGTCTGGGTGTGCTAGATGTCTTTTGGCTAGGACTGTTGTGCAGAGGACTTGTCTGTGACTCATAACGTTTAGATATTAGAGCAAAATTTTTAGGTGTTGAAGATATAGGAGTATAGAAGTTAGATGGGGATTGTGAGGATTGCTTTCTTGGACTCTTGTGGTTCTGGTCCAGGGTATTCTCCAGTAGGTCAAACATCACATGTAAAGAGAGTCAGCTACTTGTTGTTTTCTAGATATTATTGTATGTTTTATAAGGGAGGAGACAAGGTCAGAGAAGCAAACTGCTTGTGCCAGAGAAAAGTGCTGCAAGCTTCAGACTTTGCCTAGGAGTTCTAGCTAGTCTCCAAGGTAGGTGTTAGAGCATGTTGTCATCTGACAGGGGAGTGTGGAGTCTCCTGACTGTCTGGGAGTGAGTCTTGTTTTTACATGGAGAAGTGCAATAATAGTGCTGAACAGCAAACAAGCTTTGACATAAGGGAGTAGGAAGAATGTCTCCTGCACTGGGGGACAGCCACACAATTGGAACAATATGAAGTCAGTTCATGAGATTTTCAGCTCCTGAGGAGACTGGAGAGAAGAGACACAATGCAAGGAATTGAATTGTGAAATTGAGGTTGTATGAAGGGGTTTATAGGATTAGGGAGACTTGCAAGAAGAAAAAAAAGACAAAAGGTTTTGATTTCAGATGTTTAGAAAAGGTGACTTTCTAGGGCGCAGGCCAAGGAAAAAAGAAGTTTTGCTGTTCGGGCAGAGTCCAGGTTTTCTTTGTCCCTTTCCCTGCACCTTCTTTCTTCTCTCTTTTATGTTCATCAGCTGAGAGCTGTGATCTGATGAGCCCTAGCTGTACCTCTCCCTTATCAGTCCTCTGTTGCACACCAGCCAGGCAGGGAAAACAAGGTTATGTGCCTCCCTCTCCTTAGAGCCTCATGTGACCCGCTGATAAGAACATTGTAGTCCTTGGCTTGTTCAACAGATTGGTTGTAGGCATCTTAAAATATAACAGCTAAGGTTAAAGATCAAGAACTGGTCGGGCTGGAAACCTTTTTTTTTTATGAAGGAGAGAAGCAAAACTTATTCCTCAAGTAGTAAATACTTGTTAAATATAGGAAGGGCTATTAATGCATGACTGTGAATTAAAATGATAAACCAGATCAGAGGGGTGGATTTCTGCTAACAGTAAAGCAATATGGTTGCCTGCCTTCCTCTAAGTATTATTACTCCATACTTTCTTTTATTTGCCTCCTTTGTTTGCTGCATGGCTGTTGCCTTAAGAAAAGGCAACAAAGACATAACTAAATATAGAGCAAGAAGAGCTAGTTCCTTCCCTGTGGTGCAAAACATAAATAGGAATGAGTGACCAAAATATAGAGGAAACTTTCTCTAGTTTGTACAATAGATCAACAAAGAATGGGGATATAGAGCAAAGTCTTTTGATTCACATTGCCATTTTCTGCAAGCCTCAAAACTTTCCAATCATTTTAATTGTCATAATTAAAATCCCTGTTGTTTCTGCCAGACTACCTTTGTTGCATTTAATTTGCTTTCTTGTCAGGGGAAGCTGCCTTTAGGGTCAGCAAATGCAGTGTTAACATGTATGAGGTAAAGGGAAAGGTAAGTACATGCTTTCCTGAATCTGCATGTTAGTGTGGCTCACCTATTAGAAGGAAGTTGTCTAGAGTATTTCTTGTTAGTGATGGTTAATCTCCCTTCGTAAGTTAGCTTTTGTTTGTGCAGTTTCTAAATAGATGTCTTACTATGTAGCCTTTTAGCTTCAGTTTCACTCTCTTGGTTTTCAAGATGTGGCTTCTTACAGGGATTTCCCTTAAAATAAGCAACATATTCTATCAATGCACAATGTTGATCTCAGGGTGTTATAAACCACTTTTAACAATTCACTCACCAAGGGGCATTCCTAAAAATTAGAGATGATGAGATTTACAAGTAGTGACATCTCCCTGTGTTGATTCCGATTTGCTTTTGAGGAGATTTTGGGGGACATTGTTTTGTTTTGTCCTTTTAAATAGGGTTTAATATAAAATTTTTTGGCTATTTTTAAACGGGCATGTTTTCATTTAGGCTATAGTGTTCAGGAACTGAATGTGCCTTTTGTATGTATGCAGAGCCCTCAATAGGAAAGTTGTGTTCTCGTAGTTCCAGTTAGCACTATAAATAGCTTTAGAATAGTGTTGTGCTGAGCGCCACAGAGAGAGCCCCCATTGATATCTCTGTGAATCTTGTGAAAAGACAGAGGAGCAATCTTCTTTGGACTTCAAGGAAGAGAGAGAGAATCCTCGCTTGGTATGACTCTCGACATGAATTTCATCCAATGTTATGTGTAGATTGAAGATGTCCTCTAGTTTCCTTGTACCCTCTGGTGTTGTTTCCTAGAAAACTACTTGAGACTTGGTAAAGACATCTGCAATTACAATTTCAGTTGCCACTTCATGAAGAGAATTCAAGGATAAACCTCTGTGTTCCACATTCATTTCCTCCTGTCCATAAACAGCTCTGTTTCTCTGACAGCTCTTTCATCATCATCAATTTGATCTAATCCAGAATTCTCCCTGCTGCGTCCTTCTGTGTTGCTGTGGATGTCTCAGTCATTCTTCAAGTCAACTTAGGCCTGCTTTTGTAGATTTTTTTTCTGCATAGTATCCTTGAGATAAGACCTGTCCCAGCTATCCATCCAGCTAAAAAATTACTCGAGTTGAGTCTTGCATCTCACTCACTTCAACATCCATTTCCCTCGCCGTGACTTGACAAAAGCAGTCTTGCCCTACCCTCATCCATTCAAAGTGCTGTTGCCACTGCAATGACTGTTCGTTCTCCCTCTTTTTAATTTTTTTTTTTTTAATTTTAATTCTGTGTTTCTGATCATTTCACTTTGCTTTTCTCCATTGGTTCACTCTGTCCTGTCACATCAAACATAACTACTAGCCTTCAATGTCAAGGCTGCTCACAATCTTTTACCACCTACTCAGTCCGGTTTTTTTTGTTGTTTTGGTTTTTTTTTTTTTTTAAATCAAAAGACTGACTTCCATTTACAGGTGTTAAAACACATTGATATAAATCACTTGCCCGTTACGTTTTTATACTAGCATCTTTTGCCTTTCTTACATGATTCCTTTATGGAGAGGTGGCGATCTTTAGATATTTGCTGACCTGTTTCATTGGCCTCCTGCAAGTCCTTAAAATTCTCATTCACTGTGATACCTCAGTGTGCTTGACAGTGATTAGACTGTTACTGGTGTAACTAATTAAACTCTTGCACTGTAACTAACGTGCCATGTTCAGTCCACTGTTGTCTCAGTGTTTCTTTGAACATCCTTGTCTGTATCCTAGCTCTTGTTGCTTGTTTTAAACTTAAAAGTCTTTGAGAAAAGGGCTATCATTGTCATCTGTTTGGTGTTTGTACAAAGCCTGGCAACTTGGACTCATGAGCACTCTGGCACTTGGGAGTTCACAATCAGTAGGTGCTTAAGGGATGTTTTCTTGTTTCTGGGTCTGTACAAATGGTTGATGGATTGTGATTTGTTGTGGATTCCAACAGATTGTTCCTGGGACCTCCATTGAACTTGCCACGTATACCACTTTGATAGTAATGTAGAGACAGGCGTATAACACCTAGAGGTTGATACATCGTAAAACATTTAGAAGCATAGGAATAATATAAAAGCTGATCTAGTCTCGATCTATCATTTTGAAAAGTAGCATACCTGAAAAAACTCACTGTGTTCAGTACAGGCATCCACATACTTTTGGCTTCATGGAGACTGCAAATGCACTTTATTGTGGATTGAACATGAATAAACCACATTCTGAAATTCAATTAAGCTTGGTTTTACACCTGATGTAAAAACTAAAGATTTTTGCATGCTGGGAACAACATAAGTTTTAGTAATCATTTGGTATGTGTTTCTGTGTCATCTATTTGCAGCTTTCAAATAATTTTCATTTAAAAAGTGTGTTTGAAAAATGCTTCTAAGCACTGAATTTCAAAATACAGACTAAAAGATGCAGAGTCCTTGGGCTTGGGTATGTTCAGAATATCCAAGTATACGTGCGCTCACTGATTTCAGTTGAAAAGTTCAGCGTAACATCTTAGTATTTTAGTTCAAGATGTATCAGAGTTTTACAGATGCAATGATAAAACAAAGATGTCCTTAAAGTAAAAGCAATCTAGTAGTGGTATGTTCAGTAATTGCTGATTTCTAAAATGGGTGTAAAACTTAGATGCAATCAAAAGCATGTTGACCGATGAGCTGAGTCATGGTCGAATAACAGCAGCCCAGGCACTGTTATGCTGTACTTCCATATATGATATTCGTCTTCTCCACTGTGAATACTACATACATCACTATCTCTGTCCTAGTATTGTCAGGAGAGCTTTTCATTAAATTGAATAGCCAAAACAAGCTATCCACTGGAAATTATGATTTAGGTCTCTAGTGTATTTTCTGACCCTTTAATAATAAGCCATATATAGCTGCAAACAAACTTTTTCAAAAAAGCAAGTAAATGGGCAGGGAAATGTTTTTGACTGTGTAACCATGATGATGTGACTGACAAATAGAGAAACAGTGGGGGTTATTTTATTTTTCTGGCTTGGTAAGTCAAATGCTACCTGGATAGAACACAGAAGTGTAATCCAGTGAAGATTTTTTTCCCTTTCTAATTAGTGATACTCTGAACTCCTTGGGGGAGACCAATTTGTGGACCTCATGCTGCATGCTGCCTTCAATAAACATATATACTGACTCTAAGCACAGATCAAGCAGCTCGGCTTCTGGAGCTTAATTTTGCTCTCAGTCTCAAAATACTGCTGTGTGAATTTTACAGCTTGGCATCTTGTAGAGTTTGTAGAGTTAAAAACGTACCTTTGTTAGATTAGTGAATTCATTGTGAGCAGTGCAGCTCCTTTACCCTTCATTTAGAATAAAAGATAAGCTGGTATTTAATTTAGTCAGAAAAGTTAAAATCAAATAGTTATTTTCTTTCTTTTAGTCACTTATAATTGCTTACTATTATATAGCAAATGGTATAATTTGAAAAGCACTGTGAAAAAAATATTGCGGTTATTAGATATTAGCATTCAAATCTGTCTGGAAGTGTATATTGCCATGGGAATCGGCGCTTCTGAGTCCCATCCCAGGCTCTGCCACTGATCTGCTATATTTTAGCATGCAACCTAACCTTTTGGTTCCTTAGAGACAACACGTATTAAAGGGAGATGTGACCACATCTCTTACGAGCAGTGTGATGTTAGTATTCAGTGTCTTGTTCTGAAAAACTATTTATGCCTAGAATTCCCATTTACTTGAGGTGAAAATATCTATTGGCTGGATCTCAGGAGCAGTACCTGTAACATACATAGACATTTTTGAGAGATGATCAATGGATTAAAAGTACAAAGAAGTTTGGTATTTTGAATTTCCTAATACTTTGGGTTTTTCTTTGGTGGCATAACAAAGTAGAAAAAAACAAAGCATGTTAGTGAGAGATAAGGACAACACGCGAAAGTATAAGACTGAAGGAAAGGAAGAATATTATAGTTTAATCTAATCTGATTCACCAGAGTTGAAGCAAACACATTTCAGTCTAACAAGAAATTTAGTGTACCTATTTACCAAAAATTAGAGCTGATTAAATGTGGTAAATAGTGTGATTGCTCATACATGATCTTGTACGTGAAATTCAGGAAGACCACATGACTGCTTTTGGGATGACAGGCCTGTATATCCGATAGCATGAAGGAAGCTCTGATTGTGATCGCAAGACCCCTGGACTTCCGTCTGATCAGGAGAAGGTCACATGCAGCCAGTGTACGCCGTACAGTTGGAAGCAACATCTTAGCACAAAGGGGTTTTTATGGCATTGCCTTTGTACTAGGGCCCTAACTTTACTGCTTTTCAGTTTGAAATAGCTTGTGTTATCTCTGTGGAAGTATTTGAGCTGCTGTTCGTTTTTTCGTTGTTTTTATTTTCCTGTCTAATAATAAGCAGTCACCCCAAAAGTTACTTGAAATAGCAACTATTCTCCCTGAACTGCAGTTTTATTTTCTTTTGGCTTTTATTTCAGCTGTGGGAGCCAGCTGCTCCAAAGAGTGTGGGAAGCTGACTTGGAGGCCTGTCAGCTGTTGATCCGAGGGTTTCAACTGAAAGAAACCAGTTGCTGTGTTTTTGAAGAAGAGGAGAACCAAATGGATGAGATGGAGATGACTGCTGATGGCCCATCTGACTCTGAAAAAAGAAAAGAAGGTCCCTTTCCAAAGGGCACAGAGTGGGGCACTGTTCCCTGCCCCAAACACAGCGAGCTAAAAGAGGTATCTGAGATATTCTACAGCTGCATTTCAAGCAATACTGCTGGTTTTCCTTTAGCGAGGAGGAGTTGAATCTGGGTGATGGGTCAGCGGGGCAGGTTAAGTATGAACTTAACATCTGGCCTCGAATCTGGGAGATGAATAAAATAGCTTATTAGCTTCTCAGAAGCCCTTCAACCATTTTTCCTTTCACCATCAGTCTTTTTAAAATGTGGAAATTATTCAGGCAATGAATACAAAATGTACTTCAGGACTTACAAGAAAAATGACTAAGTATTTAACACAAATTATCAGCTGTTCCTCATCTCACTGATGAGTTACGCTCTGAGTTAGTTCTGCTGACTTGTTAGCCTGGATCTATGTTAGCTGAAGTGGGGAAAGAGTAAGTTTTCCTCCCCTAGTGAAATGGTCAAAGGCTTCCTAGCTCAGATGCTGGTAGGCTTCCAGCATCCAACAAATATTAAAAGGAGGAAAAAATCATGCGGCTTAAAGGGTTTGACAAATTTCTTCTAAGTTTTTGTGTTCTGCTCTGGAATGTCATCCTTGCTTAAAAATGTGTAGCTACCTAATAATCTTATAACTGCACTGCCAAGGTAAACAAGCTGTTAAAAAGCTTCATCACCCAACAGCACCACTGTGACAAAAAACCTCTCCAACAGGAGTTGTCAGTTTTATTACCTTGGAATTTGGTTGACAAAAATTAAAAGTGTGCTTAATCGCACCTGATGTTAAGAGCCATTGAACTGTGTGTTACATTGAAAGCTGATGCCTAATTTTGCATTTATACTGGCTGAGACTTAGTGGAAAGCAGGCCCTTGCCTTACTGTAAAATCGCCTCTTGTTAGTAAAATTCTGTTTTTAAACTGGGCTTCAATATTACTTGCAGCCTTTTCCTAGGGAAAATGGTTTACAGACTGACTCCACATAGAGAACATTTTTATTGGAAATGGTCAGCTATGGCTTGATTTTTTTTTTCTTCCCTCTTCTCCCCCCCCCGATCATATTCCTGATGACTCCGCTGAAGTAATCTGAACAATTCTGTTGGTTATGGAAAGCTGCGCTCCCCTTTCAAAAGTGCAGCTGAGAAGCTCTGGAGGGTTTGTGGTTTTGTGATTGTTTCTGTAGCACTCTTGAGATTTGTGCTGCAAATGATCACCTATTTCACCCCTGCAAGTCCAGATCGTTTGCCTGGAAATCAGCATCGCTATCCTAGAATGACATCAAGGCAACTGAAGTGAGCTGACTTCTGGTCCTGGAGAGAGGTGCAGGACTCAGAGGGACAGGTTGCCCATATGTTTAATGGAAGAGGAAAGCATATTTGCGGTGCTTCCATTAAGCTCCTCCTTTTGAACTTGCTTTTTGATAATTTCCTCTCTGTCTCTATCAGCCATAGAGGGAACTTAGGGAGACTATCCCCCTAACTTCAGCTCTTGATCTAGGTGCTTAAACTTTGTGGTATAAATGCCTTTGCCTGGGATCTGGCCTATCATGGTATCCTGAATAAACTCCATTTTGAGAACATGCCAAAATCCATTCAGAAGCAGATGCGTAAATATAAACGTGAAAATACCCATCAGTGAAGGACCTGTGGAGGTATTCCTGCATATATTCCCACAGTGTTCCTAGGACTGACAAACTTGAAAGAAGAAAAGAAGCGGTTTTGTTAATATAAGAACGTTAATTTGTTTTCCAGCTTTTAGAAGGAGTTGAGCAACACAGCTATGTTTCATCACAGCTTACTCGACTAGCCTTCCTCTGCTTCAGTGCTGCCTGCAGCTTTGACCATTGAGGAAAAGTTATGCATCAGTGATGACTGCAACCCATTGCAACCATAAAAAACCCCAACATATAGACAGCGTTCTGGTTCTGGAATTAGGGTTGGTCAGCTTGCTTTTATACTTTCAGGAGCTGGGATGTTTTCCTTGTTGTGGGGTATAGAAGTTTTACCCAAACAAGTATGCTTTAGGTAGTAAAGCTGGTAGGATCTCAGCAGGAGTGACAGGCAGTGTCTAAAGTTTTAGAGATGAGCTATAGCATAACTTTCCCTAACATCTCCTAGTAATTCATCGCAAGGCAGAATATAAAAACAAACAAATGATGCGACATGTTACTTACAAATCATGCGAACTTCCAGTTTTGAACGTGTTAAAGTGCAAGGGAGAATATGTCTCGATTTGTAAATGGACTTAGTTAAAAGACAAACCACTTCTGTAGCATTTAAGTGCTCTGTTACACGGTATTACATTTCTTTAATTTAAAAATAATATAATGTTTGTGGCAAAAAATAAAATAAAATAGCGGGGTGGCTTTTAGTCTCTAAATTTAGCCATTCATATGACTTTCATGGAAAAACTTACTGTTGTCCATTAGCAGTGAACCTTTTTGTAGCCATTTATCAGCAAGTGGGGATACCTGATAGAAAAGCATGTATTTATCAAAATACTTGGTTTGATATTATTTAGCAAGGCGGTGGTGTCCCTGTGAGAGTAGTAGCTTGATGTGGTTGCCATGTTTCTAGAATGACTATTCTCTTCAACTGTGTCACCTCTGTTCCCCTTTGGGGAATTTCTAGAGAGCGCTGTTAGTCACTGAAGCAAAAGAAAAGAGTGGCGTTCTTTGTATTTAGAGGTTACTGAATTACTTGCTTCAAAACAGCGTAGCAAAGGGTAATGATAGCATATGTGCATATATGCCTTGGAAGGTACATTTTATTCCCAGGTGATTGATTTACTTTACAGTGAAATGCTATAAATGAAGCTCTCCAGTTATTTATCATGTCGTATCTGGCTAAGTATTACTGTGGAGTGGATATTGGTTTTGCTGATGTATACTATAAATACAGTTTTCTTGCATATAACTGTATCTTACTGTATAGGTTTCATTAGAAAACAAAGAAACAAATAAGAAACATAATAATAATAAGAAAAGCAAAATAGATGAATGGAAAGAACCCTTCACTTAGATCCTCAGATACTGCTTTGCAGAGGGGCCGTTTTTAATTTCTAATTGAATATCCTCACTAGATCATAAGATATGACATGTTCTGGTATAAAAGATGTAAGGTATAAATTATTTGAAAGTTCAGATATTTTACTGTCGTGTGAGCACAGGTTTATTAACTGTCAACAGTTACTTTATAGTCTTCATAACTAAGGCAGTACAGATTTTTTTCCCCAGTTTATGTGGTAGACTGTGGCATCCTGAAATAATCTGGTAAATCAAGTTTCCTTTATAACACTGACTGTTAACCAGGGAAGACAGTCACATGTTTTGGCAGCTCAGCTTGTTGAAACATCACTACTAATTTTTCGGTCAAAACTAAATAAAGTGAGGCCAGCAAAAGTCATCCTGTGGAACACTCTGAGTTACTTAAAAATTAAGATGTACTCCTCTCAATTACAGATAATTCATTAGATTATAGTATTTTAAGAAAATGCTGAAGCAAAGTTATAGACAATATTACTAGCCTCAGTCACGTCAAAGTCAGCTTGTTGTCTAATGTATTTGAGAGAGATTCTTGAATTTTCATACAAGCATGCACTCTCCATCTGGTAGCTATCTTGATGAAATTAGGGTGCCCCATCATTGCAGTTCTAGTTTGTCTTTTCATGACTAATTGGGCTTGATTTTCTCCCACCTCTCTGAGGAATTAAAGATGGGTTCTATCTTTCATCCCAGAAATGTTCCATACTGCAAATTATTTTGCCCAGGTGACATGTGTGGGGTAGAAGTTGCTATGATCATTATTACATAGTTAGATACATATCTGGGTGATTTCTGAAATATACATTAACATTTCATTTCTCTTCAGACATTTAATGCCTGCTTGTTCCACTCCTTATGATAACTTGCTTTATTTTTTCTTGTTGATAACGTATGTGTAAGCAAAACCTTTGTATAACACCAGAAACACCGATGATAACACAAGATGTGTGTGTGCTGGGACCTCCCTAACACCAAGTATCTTGATGAACATGAGTATGTGTGCACCCGCAAGCTTGAGTTCCTGACCTATCCTTTTTTCTTCTTCTTCTGCTATCTGGCATGCTGTGCAGTGCTCCCTCTTAATCACTATGAAGGAAAGAAACACCTACTAGATTTCAAGAAAATTGAGGTGATTAAAGTTACAAGGTAAAAAATAAAATTCAGTAGTGTTACCTTTTGTAAGCCAGCATTTTTGGTAGTTATCCCATCAGAATTCTTTGTAGATCATTTCTCACTTTTTCACCATAAAAGAAGCAGAGAGCAGAGGTTAGAGTAAGGGCTGCTGTCTTTTCCTCACCTCCGCATACTTCAGTTTTGCCATCTGGGAAGATGTTTCGGAGTCTTTTGTAGGGCACTCTGGTGTTGGCAAGGTGTTCTGTAATTGCAAAGCCTCAATTTGATTAACTTTTTAAAAGATATTGAATGTTCTAAGTGATATTAAGTGGACAGTCATGAAAAATAATAATATTTAATGTGGTACCTGTCATTACAAAGAAGTTATCACAGGATATGACACAACATTTTTCAGAATTCAGCGACAGCAAGCACCAAGAAAGCCTCTGTCAGTAGGCTGTAACTCATTACTGTGCATTGAGATAGCCTGTGGTCCAGGAGGCAAATGTGCAATGTGTAAAGGACAAAGCCTTTAGAAAGCTAAATAAACTGTGCTTTCATTTGAATTTTAATTAAATGCTGTATTTGTAGAGCTTCAAAAATAATTTGGAAACTTTAAATTTAATCTTCATTTTAAATGTCAACATTAAGCATCAGTGAAAGTCAGCATTTGAATGTTTTTTGTATTAATACAAGCTGGAAAGGATTTCTGTAGCAACAGGCAGCTGGCTTGTACACAGTGATCAGATCATCGTTGTACAGTCACACGTGTTGTTGTGCAGTAAGATGCCCCTTGACTGCATGTGATACTGTTGTGTGTTATCTACTGGTAAAAATGCTAACTCTTTAGCTAGAGATCGTAGCATCTCAGTAAGCTTAATGGTTACTTGTATTTTGCAGTAAAAATATATTTTTATCAGAAAATTGATATTACAGCTAAAAGAAGCCTAAGCAACCTCTTTTCAGATAGATTACTGAAAATAGTACCCAGTAATAATAATGATCTTATGGCAGAGTAATGATTTTGCACTTTATTATATACATGTACATACCTGTGATACTAAGTATCACTAAGCCCTACCAAAGCAATATCCCTATCCCGGTTTATTTAAAGATTATCAATACTGTTATGTGTGATAAGTATTAATGATTTTCCAATAATGTTAACATCAAATTTCTTTGCTTTTCAGCCAATGAATGAAATGTTGGCTAATTTCTTATAGACTTTACAGATGAAACAACTTTTGAAAGAGGAACTGACTGTAGTTAGCATGTGTTACCAATACAAAACATCAGTGGGGTCTCTTGTTCCTCCTGCCCAAAATCACTTACAGAGTTTGTGCCAAAAAAATTTCTGTAGACTCTTGAATGGTTTATAGATCTATAAGAGCTTGATAGAAAAGTTTGTTTCAATCTATAGTTAGTCCTTCAGTTTTAGAGGCCGTACTCCTTGTGGGTTTTAACTGCGAAGCCAAAGGCAGGCTTTAATAAAATGTATTCAAATTTAGCTTTACATATTGGGTAGCTGCCACTGCTCCATTATAAATGCAATTGAAATGTTTCATGCGTGTGAAGCAAAATGATGTAATTTTTCAGCTTATATAACTTTTTAATGTGCTATATGGTTTTCATAAGTTCCATTGAAATGTTACTGTTTATATAGCATGTATCTACCGTGTACTTAATAATTTATCTCTAACAGGTTATGGAAGACATTTCATTTGGAGCAGAGGGTCATTTATCTGAGGTAGGTGTTTTCTAGGCAGCATGAAGTGGTGATATTGTACAGACTTTTCTGGGTCTCAGTTAGAACTAATGACACTTGTTTTTATAGTACTACCTTTGGGTAAAAATTGCTTGAGAGTGTGCGAGCAGTTAGAAAAGCAACACAGGCACAACTAGAGTGGGCCCATTCTTTTTTTTTTTTTTCCCCCATTGAAGATAATGGCAAAATTGCTGTGTATTTCACAGGGTTTATACTTAAATGCTCTGCTAGTGCTTTTAGTACATACCAACAACAGGATGAATATGTTGGGGAAAGGTAGGACCAATAATATTTAGCCAGCCTCACTGTGGCACTGTAATGATGCTTAGGAATGGAACAAAATCATGATGTGTTACTTGTTTCCTTGTGTACCACTAAAAATACCTTTGAATTTACTTTTAAAGTATAAAAGCATACTGCAGCAGAATACAGGGTAATAGGAATTTAATCTGAATAAAAATACTGGATGATTGTCATTTTATGCTATTTTCATAAATAAAAATATGTCAGATCCTAGTCTAGATATTTAAGAAAGTCTAGGATAATTGAGTAACATGAGGTGCATTTCCTATGAGAGTAAGCGATGAGAAAAATCTGTGTACATACAAAAATCTGTCTACATACAAACTAAGAGTTTAGGTAATATATGTGTAAGGAGAGTTATACTGGTTCTAAGAGCTGTACTGATTCAGGCCGGTCCATTTTGATATTGGTATGCCTTGGGTTGCAACTTACATATTAAGGAAATTTAGTATCCAAACATTGTGTCCAGCTAACAAATTAATTACACGAGTAAAGTAACCCCCAGCGCACCTTCCATAATAGCATACATGCCATCTGTCAAGTACAAGTGACAAGTGCTCAGCCCAGCAAATATTAAATAAATAAATAAAGAAAAATTGCGGTTTGGGATAACTATTCAGATGAGGCATTTATTTGCATTCCCACCAATGAATCCAAAGACTGTGGAGCAGCTGGAATGCTCCAGGAAAGATAATCTAACTGCAAGACCAAACTCAGATTGTTGACCTTGTGTACAAGGAGACTGTGACATGAGAGCATGCCTAGGATGGACTGCTTGGCTGTGCATGAGTTCAGCATAAATAAAAGCAGGAAGCCTTGCGAGTGGAGGTGAACTTTGCAGAAAGTGTAAATAGCCTTACTTATCAGTGAACGTTGCTGTGAATTAAAGCAAAGCTTGTGTCCACAGATGACATGAAATAGGGGCAGGTAGTCCCATGGGATAAAGGTAGCAAAAAGCCCTACTGCCAGCAGGGCAAAATACTGAGAGCATGTTGGTAGTGATAGCTGCCAAGACAGCAGAGTATTTGCTGGAAACTAGAAATTGTGTATGGTCTGGACCAAAGCAAACGAGAGTACAACTGCAAGCTTGTGTCCAGCAGAGACCTGCACTGAAAGCTGTAGTGCAGCCCAGCTCTTGACTGCAGAAGTTGTTCTTTTGCTTAGCAAGAGATGTGCCCAGAGCATGTCAGTGTGATGTGTGCGCTGGCTTTACAAATGCACCAGAGCTCACAGGCATAGAGGGCTGCCACTGTAGAAGTATTCACTAAGAGCTTAATATCTTAGAGTCCTCACAAGCAGAGGAACTTTGCCCTTTGAAGTTTTGAGGAAAAAAAATGCATAAAGACAAGAGGGAGCAATGATACAAATAAAGGAAATGGAAATTTGTTAGAAAGCCAGGCTCTACCACTCTGCCGTAGCTGGATTGATATTGACTTGTAGACAGCTCTGTAAGAGCTCTATGAAACTGTCAGCACCCTGTACCATGTCAAGGCTTTGCCTAAACGTTCCTTTGACGCTTTGGTCCCCTAATCCACTCTTGTCAGTCTCTCCGCTGCCTGCAGGAGAGCACCCTCTTAGTCATTCCAGATTGTTGCATTTTAGTGACAGGAGCAGAGATGAGTGTCAACAATACTAGGAACGACCTATAAATGATACCCAGCTATGCTGACTCCTAGCACAGCAGGGTGTGGTCATGGAAAACAGCTTGGTGCTTTTGTTTCTTTTCCAAGTCCTGGCCCACTGTGAATTTTTATTGGTAAGTCAGTGAATAGCCTCATCCTCCCACAGCAGGAACTGGAATTGTCCCAATTTTCTTAAATGAGCTAGTGAAGTAGTCTGCACTGATTTTAGGAAGTCTGCACTCAGGGAAGATCTCAGTCTACTAGAGATGAGAATGGGAAGACTGCTGTCACCCAGACCACAGCAGGGTCCTGGAAGGCAGTGGAAAGCTCTCTTCCTGCGTAGATGCTTTTTTGAAGGACACTCCTCCATTGCTGTAATGGAAGATATGTGAGGGGAAGAATTGCCAACATCAGGCTGTAATTTTGATGAGTCATTTAACACTCCCATGTGGTGTTGTATCCCTGCAGAAGAGGGAAGGGGATCAGTGCAAGCAAAGAAAATGTGGGAAAAGCATGCGATGGTGGGGAAGGAGGTAGGTCACAGTTGTAAAAGAGCTGTTTGGAAAGCTTTGTGCCTGAATTGTTGCATATGAGAAACTGAGGAGCATGTTGTAGTGCTGCAGTCTCCTAAATATCCATAAACAGGCTGATGGAACAAGCTACCAGTCTGTAAGTAGAAGGTGGTAAGAGCAAAAATAATTGGGAGACAACCTTGATCCCTCTTCTGAGAAAAGGCAGATAACCACCTCCATGAAAGAAAAACTCACCTAAACAAAATCAGGGAAGCAACAGGTGAGTTTCTGTGGGACCAACTCTGTAGGAGGAGGAATCAGCAGATAAACCTTGGTACCCTTCAGAAGACATCATGTTTATAGTACAGCACCATCTTCTTTTGGTGAAGAAAAGAGCAAACACAGTAACAGACTACATATCTATGTCAGCAACTCTTCAGTGGTCCAAAAGAATTTTGAAAAGGAAAGGACAAAAATGTCCCTAAGGATGCGCCTGAAAGGGTACTGCACAGTGTAAGAGTGAACCAGCAAGACCACTGAACGCACTAAGCTACTGTAAGCAAAAGACATGCCAAGTGGCAAGGGAGTTCAGGGATAAGCTTGTATGGAAGGGATAGGTGAAAGAAAGCATGTGTGTCTTCTAATAAGAAAGGTGAATGAGAAAATAATGAAATGAGAGCAGAGGCAGAAATATTTTTTTTCTTCCTTATTTTCTTTGCTTTTGGTCTTTCTAAAAATGATATATGTAGTGCTCTTAGTATTCACTACAAGGTAGCAAGAGACGAACACAGTGAAGGGTCCTAAGGCAAGTGAGATGTACTCAAGTCAGGCTAGACTGATGAAATTTCTTCTGCGTGCATAGGAGCCAAGAAAAACAATCTCCAAACCATTAACAAGCTTCTTTGAAAACTCCTAGAGGAAGCTTGAAGTCCCAGGGGATCCGTAAAAGGCAGACTTGGTATTTGCCTTTAAAAAGGAGGTAGGCCGGGAGTTTATGTGCCAGTCAACGTAATTTCAGTTAGGATTAGAATTCCAAATGCTCTTGATAGATTGAAAGAATAGCCTGAAATCAATAAGATGGGATATGTTAAAAGACAGGTGCAAATTACATTTGAGGAAGAAAAAATATCAGATTTATGTATACACACGGTAAATAGCAGCTAAGATGACAATACTGCAGAAGCAGAATCTAGGGTTATAGTGGACTACAAATAGAGTGGGATTCATTACCTTCATCCTGTTGCAGGAAAGGGCAAATGTCATTTGCAGCCTCATTAATGGGAATGTCAGTTGTAAGACAGAAATAATTACTGTGCTTAGCTGAGAGTGTCAAAGCCTCCAGAGGACTATGGCACTGGTCTGGGCACCTCACTCTGTAGAAAACAGGAACACACTGAAGGAAAGGAATAGCAATAAAAGCTTTAAAAACCCTGGTCTGCTTGAAAGTCAAAGTCTTCAATCACATTAAAAATAATGATAAAGAGGACAATGGTTAGTTATCATTGTGTGCTATGTAAGGGTACAATGAAATGTAACTGTCTTTGTTTGTAGCAAGGGAAGTTTGCAATAGGAAAACTTGTTCACTGCACAGCAGTTTAGCCCTGGAGCAGGCTCTGCCCTGCAGCCAGAACCACAAAATCCCTGTCAGCTGCTAAGAGCTGTGTAGACAGACACCAGCTGAGGACAGTCACAGTGGGCTTGATCTCACGGCAAGTCACAGAGGGGGCTTTGGTGGTCCCTTCCTGGTCAGCCTTGCCATCGTGCTGGGGTGGTGTTGATCACGAGTAACACGCATTATTTTCAGAGTAAGAGATTAGGCTTGTTCTCAGTGACCATGTTGCCCTCCTCATCTATGACACATGCCCAGGAACAATGCACACAGGGCAGGAAATCTGGGATGCAGAGCAGAGAGAAATGCATCCTCCACCTGCACTTTGGACGCTTTGTGGCCATCTAGCTCATTATTTGAGGGCATGTGCGCTTGGCCTGCATGTGACGAAGCATCTGCTCGAGCAGGACAAACATGTGGATGGTTGCTTTTTGTTTCTAGAAATTATTTAAGAGATGCCCTGACCTGACTTTGTGGAGTTTCAAGTGCTGACAATTTCCACTGACTTCTGCAAGGGGTGAGGATAAGCATGCAGCACTTCTACCAACAATAAGTCACTGTTCTAAACCTTGTGCCATAAAGTGAAGTACCTGTCTGCAAGAGCAACATTTTGTAGTTATTTGTGTTATTTTGAATTATTTTAACTATGATAGGAGAGAGAGGATTTAGTACAGGTGAAAGAAATTTGGCTTTGATGTTCTGCAGAAGCTCTTCTAAGGCTTTTATTTTATGTATCTTATCTAGGTTATGATGTTGCTAGTTTGAAGTAAGGCAACTCCTTTTTACAAAGTTCCTCTGAAGGAAAAATGAATTCTAAGGCTATATCTGAGAATCCTACTTCTCAGCACAGCCACCAAAGACTCTAATAGAGACTCTAATCCCTAATAGAGTTAGATTAATCTAGCTACTACAATAAGGATTCTTCTGTACAAAATTGCTGAACTAGATCCAAGAGAGCATGGAAGGTGTTTGCGCTGGAAAAGCTGATCACACATTTTCCTTGAGTAATGCTGTCAAGGAGCTGTTGCTCACAGATGACTAAAATGACTTGTAAAAGAGTAAATTGAAATGCAGAAGAATAAAGTGGAAGCTATTGCCTCTGATCTTAATTCTGTGTGCTGATGCTCCAGCTGTGCATCAGCTGGAACATTGTCTGTTCTTCCTGTTTCTCACATCAGACTCTGACATCTCTGGGAGAGAATGAGAATTTCTACTTTGCGTGAGAAGGCAAAAGAATTTCTTCAGTTACCACCTTAAGAAATAACAAATCACACCCACATTTGTGCTGTTTTCACCTGCTTAAGGATTGGGGGGGGCGGAGGGGGAAATCCCAGCCAGCTACATCCGCTGTTCACAGAAAAATCCATAAAGCAATATTGCATCTCAGCTCTTTCCTGACTCCTGCAATCTCTCCTAGCTGCTTCCTAAAAGTGCTGTTAGTGCAAAAATAACCAAAGAAGTCTTAAGACTTACAGTAGCTTGTAGCATTGACATAACCTACAAGCTTGGATGAGTTGTATTTTATTAATATGTTGAGCTGGAGGCAGAGTCCACTCTCCTCTCAGAGATGTTGTTGATCAGTGTAAAGTGCCACTTTCCAACCGGGAACTGTTCTGAATAGTTTGTGTGTCACTGACAGCTGTTTCCCTGCCTACATAGACAAATGTCGAATAAAAATGTTACTAGTGATGTTACTGGGCATGAAAGGCACTGAGAGAAATCTTTCCTATCTACTTCTCTGGGTTATCGAACTTTTTTCAAACAAGGGCCTGGGGGCAGAAGCTGTGGAATCGGTTGAATATTTAGAATTATTCTTGTATATTTTTGAGAGCAGTATATTTTTTTCCATTTCTTTTATAACTCTTCTTGATGTTAAACTAAAGTTAGTTATCTGCATGACCATATCTTTCCAATCCAAAATAAGAAAGGCCATATATGTACATATTCTGTAAAATCATAATGTATACAATGACCCTTCTGCATTTTTTATGTGATGCCTGCAAGTAAGTTCCTGAGAGATGATGCTTGTCTAAACTATGGAGTAACTTCTAATTTCAACTAAAAAGGCAGCTGTGTCATGTAGGTGCAAAAATAGTTTAGCCGTACACTATTATTGCTGTAAAGAGGAATTAAGCTGCAAAATACCTATTAGGAGTTTAAGATTAATAGAATATAACCCCCACCTTATGGAGCTATTTTAGTTACACTGCAGTGCAACCATAGCCATATAGTTATGAATTAATGGGTTTCAAGTGTTTAAAGACCTAAACAAGTTTGATCTGATTTTTACTTACACAGATTTCCCTGCCTTCCCATATTGTTGTAAGAAGTCTGCATTGAGCACATTTTCCTAGTGCTCATTGTTAATTTGTCTTAATTTCCAAAATAAACAGGGTTTTTGTTACATTTTTACACATTCACTATGCACTCAAAATGTGATCATCAGGAAGAATGCACTATATTTTTTCACATGAGATAGAATGGACATTTTACTTTAAGTGAGAATCTAAGTATTCAGTTGACAAATGAATTAAAGCCAGTGAGTTAAAAACTATAGTTTCTTATTCCTAAGCATGTTTAGTGCGAGACCAATGCACCAATAAAGCCCTTGCCTGGAATTGCAGCGGGGCAGAAGCTACAAGCCAAAGCTTAGAACCCCAAAATACAGGTTAGTACTGGTGCAAAGCATTGTGAGATGCCTTTGCTACAGAACGAGCATTCACCTGAAGTCCTAGGGTCTTGGGGACTTGTTTGCTGGGTTCCTTCCTTCCTTCACTCCTTCCTTCCGTCCTTCCTGGGATATTTCTTTACCTGGCTGTAAAGTTTTCTTTAAAAAGGAAAATAAAATGTTAAACGTGAGGTCAGAGTAGGTAGCAGTACACCGATAAGTATAGTCATCGAGCTGCGCTGCGACTGTGCATTTCAGGCTGTAGTTACGTTTTCTCTTGGGTTTTCAGGATCTGTGCACCTTAGAGCTAGGCCAGACTTGCCCCTCGGAGCCTCTTTTGCCAACCAGGTATCTAAACGCTGTCTCCTGATGCCAGCATCTTTCAGCGCACCTGCAGTTCAGTGTGGTGGTAGGTCTGAAAGGGCCGTTTTGCCCTGTACGTTCACTGACACGGTGAATAGGGAAAAATTTTACACTGTGGATCTTCACAGCAGGGCTAGGCAAATCCAGCCAGTGTGCTTATCGTTTAGATTAGCTGCTCAGTGCTCTACTTGTATTTGCCTATACGAGACAGGAAATGTGAGGGCACTTCTGAAGTGGAGGACATGGATCTTCTTTTACAGCAACTGGTTATAGTGCTAATTGGGTGACCAGTTATCTGGATAAATGTTCCTGCCATCAACAGTACCCTAAAAAAGGAAGGGATGCCCTACTGTAATGTGTATCTTTATAATGCTTTTTATAAATAAATATACTTAATGGCACAGGTATCCAGGAGTGTACTGTAACATGTACTGGTTTTTATTTGCTGTCTGTAGTAACTGATGATTTCAAATCACGACTAGAAGTGTCATCTTTCTTGATAGCATGAATGTGATCCAAAATCTCATATAATAATAGTTCTTGATAAAACCAGTGACTGGATCAGACTAAAGTATTCAGTATCTTGATGTTGTTAAGAGAAATAATCTGCTTTTTGTGTGTCACTATAAGATACCAGTTCTTCAGGATCTGTACAGGACTAATTCATTTTGTTGAAGTACACAGTCTGTAGAAAGAGTCTGGTTTGAAAACTTCACCTATGGCTTTTGTCTGCCGGAGCAATACTTAGGAGTTTGTGCGTTAATTAAAAGCTGTTCTTCCTAAATTAACTGTTCAGTGATTGTATAGCACTGAGTGTGTTTTGTCTTGTTTTTCTTGCATTTGAGATGATGGTTATGTGAAGACCTGATTTTCTTCTGTGTAATTAACTGTTAGAGAAAAATCAGTATTCAGAGGTGGAGCTTTCTCTAGATGGTCATAATTTCAGATGTGCTTTCAGAATACTAGGTTTTTGCAATTTACTGACTCTTCTAGCCTGCGACCTAAGTTCTTTTAGACAGTTGTCATCTGTTCTTGCATGCGTGTCACAGAATGGTTCCCTAAAAGCTTTCTATTGATATAAATTGCCTGGGTTATGCCACTCCCTAACAGCATATGGAGTCCTGCTGGTATACTGAATAATGATTTAGCAGCTGGATGGAAGACTTGTTCCTCGTCTTCTGTCCCTGGTCTTGAGAAAAGGCCATTCGTAGTTGCCGTATGGAGAACGTGTACCTTCTCCTCCCCTGTGCTCATTTTAAAAACAATGGGTCTTTTTTACATCTATAAATTCTGCAGAGTGCTGCTATAGATTCTGATGTTTGGTAACGACTCTGAAGATGGCTGCTCAGGTATCATGCACTCAGGACTCGGCCAGCTGTTTCTCATGTTGGGCTTCTCTGGGTCTAAGCTGTGGGTGTTTGCAACATAACCTCTCTTAACCAGCTCGCTCATCCAGGATTGGAGCTGCAGCTGGTTGTGTACCTGTGTGATCTGCTGGATAGCCGTGTCTGGCAGAAGACCTAGGAAAGCAGAAAGGTCAAAGCTGTGTGCTGTAACAGAGGATGTGCCAGTAAGCAGAGCTCTTCTGACATTTTACTCTGCATGCACTGTGTGATGCAAAGTGTAAGGATAGCACAGAACTGAGGTCTGGTAAATGTGTTTACCAAAAATCAGATTGTTTCACAATGGGCAGCGTTCCAACAAGTATTAGCATGATTTCTTTGGAAGGCCTTTGATTGAAGGTTTGATTTCTCTTAAACAGCCACTCATGGTCGCTATTACAGCAACAGATCAGTGCAAAGGACTCCAAGTACCTCATTAAAGGAGAAAAACTTTCTGAAGATTGTATGTGGCCACATGTCCAGCTGCCTTTATGGACGAATGCATAGACTAGATCTAGAGAAAATCCAGTTTTCTGGATTCCAGCTGATGAATGACTCCAGTTTTTTCAACATGGCTCCAGCAGAACTTCATCTTGGCACCATAATCTTTTCCTTACAGATAACCCCTGTCATTCACTGTAGACAGCACTATGATGCCTTGGAAGGGAGAGGAGAGGCTTGTCTCTGTGCTGCATAAATTCATTGATATCCCCCCCCCCCCGTATTTGCTGCTTATTTGGGTCTTTTCTCAAAGAAGTACTCAATACAAAATATAAAAGATACAAATTACCCTTGTGCAGTATATCTAAAGGAGACAAACTTATGGGAAGGACTTTGCAACTGGTTTTAAATACTCAGTTTAAAATAGGAGAAGTGTTTGTCTGTATAATTTATTATATTTTATTATATAATATTAAATATTATATAATTTATTATCTGAGTAGAGAAGCATTATTTTTGAAAATTTAGTCTTGTTTCATAATAACACAGTAAAAAAGTGTAGTTTCATCTTGTAATCTCTAAGACTTTGATACATTTTCTGTGATCAGTTGAGCAAAGTCCCTACGTATTCTAGCCAGGTTTTTCCTCAAAAAAGTACATTTTGTGTTTATAAGAGATACCAAAAGTGATGCTGCTTGAAATATTTAAATGGCCTAAAAGTGTAAATCATATTTACATGAACAACTTGAAATTTAGGAGCCTAAATGGTGTAGTCGGTGTGAGATTTCCCTCCCCTGCTGTGGTGAGACAAGAGGGAAGAGGGAGAGCAGTTCAGTCTTCACACCCCTTTAATCCTCTGCTGAAAGTGAGATCATGACTTTTTTCTGCTGGGAAACAGACTGAGACCACAAGCTCATTCCATTTCATCTAAATCACCAATTTATTACATAGTAACAACTTTTTGTCTCTCTAATGGGAGTTTGCTTTCAGGCAATGTCTTAGCACTGCGAAGTATCATATCCCCTTACTAATATTTTATTTCCCCCTTAATTTGATGCAAATTTGATGTAGAAAAGTGCAGTCAGCAGCAAACATGCTTTCTTTTCTTTTTCAACTTCCTGTAGGAGTTCTTCATATTTTCCGCAGAGTTGGGAGAAAAATGTGAAGCAATAAGTGAGAAATTGGTGCATCTGGAAGATCAACTGCAGACTTCCGCCTGCAGAGTTGATGAAGGAGTTATTCATATCCTTTTTGATATAGCTATAGATGTGTATCAATCTGTGTAAGTATGTATGGGAAATACTTGCCTTTCAGATTCACATGGAATACTAGTTCTTAATGTAGATTAAATACATTAAGAAGGGGAGAATTGGTTGTCTTGCTGAAGTGGGTGGTTTTGTTGTAGCAAGTTTTCCTACAGTGCATTTTCACTGTGGTCTGATCCAGCTTTAATAGATTTAAACCGAAGTTAGTTCTTTGTAAATTGAGAGTAGGCACTGAAAAGCCTTTATTCTACTGTTAAAATCCTTTTGTTTGTAATGCTCATATAAGTAAATACCTAGTGCATCAGAAGCTGCGTGGATACAAGCATCCATGCACCTGCATTTCCCAACATGACTTAGCTTAATTAAATGCTACATCATTGACTGTGTGTATTGTCACATGTAGTTTGGGTTTTTTCCTTTTAAAAAAATGGGCAGCAGATGCATCATGTGGCATCCTATGCAATTTAATCTGCCTCTAACACTCCAGTGCAAGTAACCAGATGAGACATTGTCTTATAAAGCACCCTTATCTCTTTCTGTGCTTCATCTGTCATTCAGTATCTGATCGAAGATTGCTTTACCTTTATGTGGGGCATTTGTTGGGCCTACGTCTGTGGATGTTTTCCAAAATGTAAGAGCACAGAGTATTGTTTCATTTGTAACTTTCATAGAAAAACTTATCATAAAAGAGATTTTGTTCCTCTAAGAAAGGGAGAAGAGAGTAAGAACCAGTGAGGCTAAGGAAGATGAGAGTACTTAGCTGGTTAGGTTTTAGTGGAGAAATAATGAAGAAAGATGAATAAATTCAGGTTGGAGAGATTAGCAGAGGAGCCCTTACAGACACCTGAAGGTGAGTTGAGGTGATGATGGTGCTAGGAAGGATTCAGTTCCTTCTAAGCTGAGGCAGGCAGTCCTGCAGGAGGGAGTTTAGAGAAAGCATAATAAATGGAGTGTGTGGAAATACCACTGTGTTTTAGATAATTGGGCATCTGTTGCCAGCTCATTGCAAAATTCCTGTTCTAGAAACTCGGTTTCTTTAAAGGTATCAGAATGATAATCTTTAAGGGGGGTGAGGAGGAAGGTGCTGGGAGGGTTGCATCGGAGGGGAGAAATCCAGTCACTAATTTGTTACTACTTCAAATCTTTCTTTTCTAAGTGTTTCAATGTACAGAAGGATTATTTTCTTGTATTTACCACAAGCCAGTTTGCAATATTCTTTTAATTATATTTACAGCGTGCATGCTTGGTTGCAGTTGCGTTTCCTCGATGCTGTTTGTGAGCATTCTTTTCAGAGCTATATGCATATGTGTGTCTTGTGTGTGCGCAGAGCATCTAATTCCTTCCTCCCTTGTGTATATTTGCTCTCAAATGAGTTTTTCTCATTGGCCCTAACAGAAGAACACTGAGGGCTGGAGTTATGGGTTCTTTGCAGTGGACTTAAGTTCGTATTCAAACCAACCAGTCAGGTCTGATCATAGTTACAGTTTACTAGGTAAGGTGAAATAAACTGAAAAACTGCTTTTTTGATTCCTGAAGAAAATACACTACCAGTATGTAAAATAGTAGTATTTGTATTTTCTATGGAGCGTGCATATTTCTTTGTAGCTGTTGAAACTGCAAGAGTTAGTTGAAAAAATAAAATCTAATCATTGAAAGTTTGAGAAGAGTTGTAGATTAGTCTCGTTCTAAGCCACAGTTATCTGATATAGATCTGATTTCTTCTATCAGTGAAATTCAGCTCACATTATCTAAATACAGAAATGCACCCTGTGTGATATCCTGGTCCTAGCAAGACCATCAGTCACAAAATAAGAAACCATGTTTAAAACATAGGGACATACAGAGAAGCAGTTCAGCAGTTCCGCTACCCCTCATTAACATTCAGTTGCTATTTCAGAGGTAGTCCAGATCAATGTGCATAAAGTGTTGCCATCTGGTGCATGTAATCGCTGTGCTATACTCCAAAAAGGAATGAGAAAAAATAGCTACCACAGTGCTACAGACCTGTAGATTGTTTGTTTGTTTATTTTTTAAATAAAAACTGCTCAGTGCCTATAAAATAAACTTTCAGTGATTGGTAACTTGCCTATGTTGCAGGAACGAGCAATGAGATTGGTGCCAATAATTAGCCTTGGCAGAAGAATTTGTGATTAATAGATGGATCTATTGTTTGCATGGTAATTTATTTGGTTTTAAATAAAACAATTTCTGATCCCAGATATTGGACAATTATGCAGTCTTCATTAAAAATCTGTAGAACTCTGAGAGTAGGAGCTTAAAGATCTGGAATTGTAGTGAAAGCAGGATAAATTTTTCAAACTCTTGTTTGCTGATTATTTTCGCCCTTCCCATCATCCCCCAAAAAACTGCCTTACGCATGAATGTCACAAACTGTATTAGGACAAAAATCTAACTGTGGGCTGCACAGATGTAAAGTAGTCCTGTCGTCTGCTTATTAAAAGACTTTTAAAGACTCCACTGAGAAAAATAAATTCCTGGTGCTCTCGAGCCATTTGCCAATGTTTAGTGTGTGTCATAGCTTTGATTAATAATTAAGTTTGTATTAGAAGAAAAATCCCAGATGTCATTGTTTTTCATTCTACGTTTTGATGGCATAGCACACTTAAATCAACCATGCTGCTTGTCGTAATTGCCAGCACGACCTGAACAAAGGAGAAATCCAGTGATATTTCTTGGTCCTGAGTATAGACACAGACCCACTTGGGATTCTCATTTGTTATTGAAGCCTTTCACAGCAAATATTAAACTATACTTTTGTGTATAAAAAGCATCGAACGAAGGGGGGGGAGAGCTCCTCTGTAGCACTGTGACACATTTCCTAAATTCTGTGTAGTATAACCAAATAAACCCACAAAACATTCAGTTATGGTTCATCATTGGTGAGTGTATGAAAACAGTCCACATCATTAATTGGAAAAAAACAAAAGATGAGGGGTGACTCATTCTGGTGTCTGCAGAACTGATGAGAGGTGTTACTTTCCTGACAGTAAAGGCCTGGAATTCCCAGTAAAATTAAATGGAGCCTATATTGCAATTTCACAGTCATTTTTATTCTTAATTAGCAGTTACATTTTGATAGACAATTTGAATGCATGTAATAGTTCCTCCTGGTGAAAATGCTTTTGTTGGAAGAAAACCTGGCTGGACTATTATTATAAAAGCAATCTTTGTTCCTCACCCTAAAATGGGCATTTTAAACAGCTATTTTAGGAATAGAATTTTGTGCCTAAATGTTCATTAGGCATTGCAGGTTGCTTTGCTAAGCCTTCACCTTTATCATACAGCAGGCTCTCGTACAGGGCTTGCTTTACACCAGCGCAGGTTTTCGACAGAATCAGGAGTGTAGAATTTAGCCCCAACTGTACCTCACTAAGGAATCTCAGCCTTGGTGAACCTGTAAGAAATTTTGGGATCCCACAAGAGCGAAAGGTGGCAATGGTGCCTTCTTTGGTTTTATTTTGGATGACAGGAGGGTGAGCCCCTTCCCAGTGTGCGTCACATTTGAGAGAATGTGGTTCCACTTGTATTGTTCGTGCTGTGATGGAGGTAGGTCAGCGTATTTCCACCCGTGTGCTGCAGCTTCTTTGCCTTCCATTTTCTGCTGGAACAAGTGATTTGGAGACAGCTAATATCCAGACCACTGAAGTAATCAATTTTTCAAAATGTTACAGTCATTCTGTTGGGTTTTTTTTGTTTAGTAGTTTTTGGGGGGAGTATTTTGGTTTTTATGTGGGAGGAGTATTATGTTAGTTTGTAGAAACACATTTGTGGATGTGAAGGAGGGAGGCAGTAATGGAGGGTAGAAATGGGAAATTTCTGATCTGCTTTCAGTACCACAGACACCCTTGCATTTTGTAAGGAGAAATTATGGACTTCCAAAGGCCATTTTGCTCTTTTGCTGTGAGACCACACAGGAGCAGTAGGGACTTGCTCGATGTCTTTCCTTCGCTCCCAAGAGTGTACTTCTTAAAGGCCAAAACCCAGGTCATTTCAAAGAAACATTGAATTGTGTTGCCTCTTCGCTGGTCCTTTGGCACATAGCACACAATCACAGAATCTTTTAGTTGGAAGTGACCTCTTGAGATCATCTGGTCCAACACCCTGCTCAAGCAGGGTGACTAGAGCAGGTTGCCCTGGATCATGTCCAGTCAGGTTTTGAATATCTCCAAGGATAGAGACTCCACAACCTCTCCGTGCAACATTGTTCCAGTGTTTGACCACCCTCACAGTAAAAAAAAAAGTCGTCTTGTATTCAGATTAAATTTCTTATTTTGGAATTTTTGCCTGTTGGTTCTTGTTCTGTCAGTGGATACTAGCGAGAAGAGTCTGGCTCCCTCTTCTTCATTCCCACCCTTCAGTTATTTATACACATTGGTAAGATGCCCCTGAATCTTCTCTTCTCCAGGTTGAACAGTCCCAGCATCTCCTCATATGACAGATGTTCCAGTCCATTAAACCAGCCTTGTGCTGAACTCGCTCCAGTAAGTCCATATCTTTCTTGTACTGTGGAGCCCAGAACTGGACCCTGCACTCTGGATAGGACCTCACCAACGCCAAGTAGAGCGGAAGGATCAGCTCCCTCCACCTGCTGGCAATGCTTTTCTTAATCCAGCCCAGGAGGCCGTTGGCCACCTTTGCCACAAGACGCTTGTTCAGCTTGCTGTCCACCATGACCTCAAGGTCCTTTTCTGCAAAGCCACTTTCCAGCTGACTGCGCCCCCCCGTGTGTACTGGTGCCTGGGGTTAGGAGAGGCACACGCAGTTATGTAGTGGGACATCTAGCTGAGCTTCTCTCTCCAGCCACTGTACTGTTCAGCTGTTAGAAACAAGCAGAATAGTTAAGCAGGTAAAAAAACCCCTCTTCCTGATTATTTCTGTTCTTCAAGACCTAATTTCCTCTTCAGATGTCCAAAATTGCTGCTGTTCTCCAAAATCCCATAGGCCCTTACCTCAGCTCTGTGGTAGTCCTTGACTGTCCTTCCAAGCCCTTTTGCCTTACAATGTACTCTTAGTTTCTAACCTTTCCTATAGGAAGGCAACTGGTTTGTAATATCTACCTTTTGTCTCTTTTCCCTAAACATCTGTGCTGAGAGAACAGAAGATACATTGATGAGCCTATTCTTTCAAAAAATTAAGTAAGTCTGTAGTAATTAGATCTGCTTTTTATCTCCTTGTAAATCATGGACTCTGTTATGATGCTTAAGTTTTTTAAAGAGAGGAAGTCAAAGAGGTGAAAAGCTTTAGCCAAGACAATGTTAGAGCTACAGCATTGTTGCAGAATATGGATTGTGTTTGTGTGAAGCTGTTCCCAATTACTTTAATTTACTGCGTATGAGACATTGGAGAGATTTTGCCAGTTTTTCACAGGAAGACAGCAGGACCAGAAAATGTTCCTAGTTGAAACTTGTTTTGGCTCCTGCCTGTGACACTGGCTCAGTATTTGCAGCACTGGGTAGAGAATTTAAGTGTGAAGGACACATTTGCATGCGGACCCATGCAAAACTAAGTTTTTTGCATTTCTAAAATGGGTGAAGCTGTTTATCCAGACATATCCTCTGTATATGGATAGAGATTCCATGCTCAGCCATATACCATATATTTTGCCTAGCCATAAAGGCTCATTTGACACTTACTGGTCTACAGCTGGTTGTAGTATTATATATGAGGATATTGAAACTTGCTGTAGTTAGACTATGCAGTCATCCTTCTTGTGGCTCCATCTTTCTGTTGGTTAAAGAGTTTCTTTCCCTGTTGTCTTCATTTTCCTCCATCCTTCAAGATTTCTCATCCACTGGCAGTGAAATGTTTCAATTTTGCTTTTTCTCTCTACCTGAAAAGAATTTTGTAATTACTTGGGATATTACAAATAACAGCATGTAGTCAGAGACTGCGCATCAGTAGCAATTAAATTTCAGAGGCTTCATGATGTTCATAAACTGAAGAATTTCTGTTTTACCAGTTAGGTTTTCAGCA
Organism: Ciconia boyciana; assembly: GCF_034638445.1. NCBI lineage: Eukaryota > Metazoa > Chordata > Aves > Ciconiiformes > Ciconiidae > Ciconia > Ciconia boyciana. Next base: position 83,332,812 of record NC_132936.1, read on the forward strand.
GAGCCTCGTGATTAAATTGCAGAGGGGTGGACAGTCCAGGACCACTTAGAAGAGGATAATAATGTTTCTTATTTCAGAGAACATGCAAAACATAATTAATTTGTCCTTGTACAATGTTTGAGATTCTAGGACAGGAGAAGTTTTGTGTGTATTGATATGACTTGAAATCAGAGACAGAATCCCTTTAGGTTAATAGAGCTGTCCAGAAATTAGAAGTATGCATGGATATTCCTGGTGAACATATTAAGAGTAACACATCATAGTAAACGCATGTAAATACACAAAGATGAAACTGTGAGGAACTTAAAACAGAATCAAAAGCAGCCGAAAGGCTTTTCAAAGGCATAACTGTGACTGCCTGAAATGAAATAGCGGTGATTTGTACGGCTTTCCCATGGTCCTCTCCAGTCACAATTTTTCAAAAGTAGCAGCTCACTTTTTACAGTCACATAACCTGAGGGTGTCTTTTTTTCTTGACATTGCATTGACATCAGGGTTGAGTAAAACAACACTTCATAATGGATGAGCTCTGTAAAGGATAAAGCCTGTCCTTGTGCGTTATCCCTCCTGTGCGTTGTATTTTTGAAATTGAGTTGTTCAGTGTCAGCCTGTTTCATTTCCCTTGGAGTGAGTTTCTGGTGCGCTCAGAGATCATTTGATGACTTACTGCTAGAAATGAACTTATTTCTCTCTCCCTTGACCCGCTTGGGTTAGCCTGTTGGGGCCCTTGCCCTTCAGCCATACCTGTACGGGAGGCCTCAGTGTGGATGGGGTGGGCCCTAGGGCTTTTTCACATCGACTTGGTCGTTGGTTTGGAGCTTCAGCAGGCTCTGACTTGTCTCGTGCTTGCTTTGCTCTCCACGTAGCGTAAGCTATGGAAGAGAAGATAAGGTTGGTTGTCTCATCGAGCTACACCCCGTCCTTGCACTTGATTCAACAACGGGTAGTCTCACTGGCATAAGATTATCAGCAGAAAGGCCGATGTATTGATAGTACAAACTGCACTTATTCCCGGGAGAGGCTAGTCATCAGAACAAAAAGCTGTGCTGCCTAGGAGCCCAGCCACCTAAAAGCTTGTGCATGTCTCAGCAGTTGCCACTGTCTATCTCCATGCATGTCCTACCTTCACCTGCCAGTCTGTTCACTGCTGCACCCCCTGACACCTTCCCTCTGTCACTGTGGAGCTGGAGAAGGCGGGAAGTGGAAGGTCTCTTAAGAGGCCGAGCCATTAGCCATCATTTTCTTCCTGAGTGCCTTGCAGGAAACCTGAAGTAGACAATAGCAATAAAATGTGGAAAACTCTCCTTTCTTGACCAAACGAAGTATTTTTACTGAATTATCAGATGCTTTTCAGGTGGCCTTTTTCCTTTTAATGTGCGGCAGTGTGACCTTGCTACTGCTTATCTCTTTGCTTTTCAACTTGTTCAAAGCATTCACTGTGGAGCCTCGTATAGGTTTGTATTTGTGTTTTCTGCACTATAATTATACTGATAATTCAGCTAAGATTAAAGCCTTCTGGAGGTAAGTAGAGCAGAAACACTTTCTCTGCTATAAGCTAATTTTGCTACTTACCTAGATTCCCACCCTGCCTTGCACAGCACATGTTGCCGAGCTCGCTAGTGCCGCACAAGCTGTGGTCACTTGGCTTATGTCTCAGGCTGCTCCCGCTGCCTTCACCAGGGGTCTCATCCACCCAGGTCTGTGTCTCTGGCTTAAAAATCCACCCTCCATCCAGCAGGGAGCTCACGGCTAGTGCTGCTGCCTCCATGGTACGATTTCTTCATCTCCTTCCTTCCCATGAGAACAGTATCCAAGCAGTATCCCCCATCCCCTCCCTTTTTTCAAGTGCTAAATAATGCTACTTGAGAACTTCAGTTTGCCTGGATTTTTTTCTTTGAAAGCAAGTGTGAGAAATGTATTAATATTTAATCCAGACAATTTGGAAGAACTTGAAGCTACAATTAGATAGCCATGGCCATCTGTTGTGAGCAGCAGAACAAGAATTTATTTAATAACTTGGAAAGAGGAAAGGGACTGCCAATCACCTATAGATTTATTCCTTAATAAAGCTTGCACAGTCTCTGCAGAGGGAGATCCAGGTGGTGAAGGAGACACTCCAGACCGTGCTGGTGCAACTTCAGCCAGCCAGGGATGCAGGAGAAGAAAAGACTGGAGACTTCCTCTGTGACAGCTGGTGTCCAGGAAAACAAGACTTGAAGGAATAATGAGCAGAAAGAGCTGGTAGGATGACATTAATTCACAAAGGGCTGCTTTTAGTAACTGAATACTGTTTTACCAAGCCTCAGGGATCTCTTCTCTCCCTGCATAACTAATAACTAAATCAATTACGGAGAAACAGAGCCTGGAGGGTCTATCATCAGAAGTATTCTACACAGCCTCACATGTTTTGGCACAGATTGGGAAACAGCTTTCAGAGCAGAGCATCCCCTGTAAATGTGTAGATTACAAATTGATGCATTTCAAGTGAGTCTGCAAAGTTGCCTTTAATGTCAGTGAAATGTTCTCCTTGAAGACTCGTAAACAGTATCTGTCTTCCTTACACATGGATTTTTTTTTTCCCTGATTTAAAAATGTAGCGTTAAAGCTGGAACATCTAGTATTTCTTGAAAAATAGCTGTAAGAATAATAAGAACTTTTTTTCCTTTGGCTTTAACAGCTTTGTTACACTGAATGTATTTTCACATTCCTGCCAATAATTAAATCAATAGGATGAAATTCAAGCTAACCATGTTCTTTGAACTGCAATTTGGACCTCATTTACTCAGTGGTATTGAGTACAGTGGAGGTAACTAACAGCAGCCCCTATAGCAGTAGTCTAACTCTTTTCATGTAGGTATTAATATAAACTTGCTTTAGTATTACAGGGGTTGTAAAGCAAAAAAATTACTATGTTCGTGATTTGTGTTCCTTATATTTAAATACTGTATGAAAAATAAGTCATTTAAGTCTCCTTGTAAAGTTTATTACTGACTGCTATTATATGACTTTGATCTTCCTTATCAACTTCAGAAGGAATGCAGATTTCTTTGCAATAGACATGTATGTGTATATATACACATACTTACACATGTATTTTTATAGGAAATAAAAGCAATGTTCAATTGAAGCCAATTAATATAAATTACCTGTATTTAGATCGTTATTCAGAAGAGTTAATGCCTTTAGGAATTCATTGTGTACTTTCACTTGGATACCAGCATATCTCTGATGTCTGCTTCTGCCATTTTTTGCAGAGGGAGAATTTTTTAAAAAATCTTTTTTTTTTTTTAAGCCAGTAGTGAAGCAATTGTCTTCCAGCTCAGTACTGTACTTTTTAATACTATTTTCCTGACATTTAGAATTACTTTGTTTCCGCTATTGCAATTACTTGTTTTATAGCCACATTGTGAAGGTTTTTGCAAATTTTGAAGTATTTGGACTACTAGCCCACTAAGATTTTGTTCATTTTCTTTGTGTTTTAATACTAGTTGAAACTTCAACCTCAATGTTAAGTACATAGGGAGGGAGGAAAAAAGAGTGCCAGGCAGCTGAGACATACAACAGGATTATAATTGCATCCAGGTGTATACGGTTGTCAAATCAGGGGAGCAGAGCTCAGGTGGCTTCTGTAGTCATCAGATCCTCAGGGTGGAATTACAAACCTGTAATTCAGAACATGGTTGACTTTTCTCATTGTATAATATATGGGAAACATCCGTGTTGTGGTAAAGACTCTTGGATCTTTACCTTGCATGGACTCTGCTACTCTGTTCCCATCCCCAGTCTCAAATGGAGATCTCTTGCTGCTCTGCTGCTGCTCTGTCTGACAAGTTTCTTTCTCCAGGCTTTGCTGGACAGTCCCTGCCCAATACCTACCTCCCCATGGTAGGTTTGGCATTTTCTGACACTCCCCTGGACAGATGAACAAGGCATTCAATCCCAGCTCTAGGCAGCCTGACAAGCGTGGGCAGCAGCCTGTGGCACTGACAGTCAGTGGGAAGCCCTGGCTGGGCACACATAGCCTGGCTACCTGGGGATGGCTGTCAGCCAGAAAGCACTCGTCGAAACCCACATGAGTTCAAGTAAACAGAAAAGAAAGCACACTGACACGATGGATCTCTCTTACAGCTGTTTCCTTAAGACCAGCAGAAGCTGCTCATGGGTTAACACCACAGAGGGCCTGGATACTGAGGTTCCAGCAGTAAGCATTTATATCGGGTGATGAGGACACCCCAGAGATGATGGCCAGTACACTAAGGTTGCACGACCCCCCTCTCCCACACACTGAGGGCTGTGTGGAGCTTTGTCTTTTGAAGAGGTAGTGCCTGTAAGGTAAACAGTTGGTGGGCACTGTGTGTGCCTTAGAGCCAGGATCAGCTACAGCTGAAGCATGAAGTCTGCTTCCCTGCAGCAGCAAGGGCTGAACAGCAGGGACAGTAACCAACCAGCGCAGGGCCAGGAGAACAGCACCCTCATTCTCACTAGCAAGGTTTCTTGAAGACATTCCCATTCAATTAAAAAACCTGTGTGGCTTTTGTGTTTCACAGCTTCAGAGCACTGCTGCATTTTAATAAAAACTTAACTTATGCAACCACTCTAATAAGACACTGAACTCCTGAGGAGAAGGGAAACTGAATCAGTCATCATTCGTATCACCTTTGTATCTGTTAACCTTTATTTTATACATAATGTGGACTACTATTCCTTTAACTTATTATTCCATTAACTTCACTGTTTGTTGTGGGAAGTTAGAGCCAGTAATCATTCCTTTTCTCAGACATGCTGAATAATAAGCATACTAAAAAAAACCCAAGGTATACTATGCAATGTATCAGCTGCCTTTTATCTGTGGATAGAAAACTTTCAAATAAAGAGAAGTATGTTTTTAACCCAATGTCTGTTTGCGTTCTGTACAGTGTACAAGACTGTAGAAATTTCATTGGGGGGGCAGATGGGGAGGGAGGAGAGGAAAGGAGAAACCATGTGTGTGATTATTACTGTGCTGTTGACAGCAGTGATTCCTCTGCTTGGGAAATTCTCCGATACCTTCTGGAAACAGTCTAAAGACGCATTCAAGACTAGAGTCTCATGGTGAAACGTAGCTATTTTCAGTGTGAAAGGGAGAGAAATATCATGCAGTGAGCTATACAGACAGGTAGAACCTATGCTTGAGTCTTGGCTTGGCTCAGCCAGTCTTGCTGTGCAACTGAATCCTGCCTGCCTCCCTCAGTTCCTCACCCAAGGGAAGAAAGCTCTTCCCTCACCCATAAAGAAGGGTGAGGGAAGGGAGGAAGGGATGTCTGACACTACACCAGCTACAGCAATATCTGCATCACAGTCTCACACACCCTCATTGCCATGGTGAAATGATGAGAGGTAGGAGAGGGACTGTGGTATCCCAAGGACCAGTTTCACACATGCTTGCTAGCACTTTGTCACCTCCAGGTGGACTGGTCTCCCACCACCTGCAAACATGAATCCCCCCAGAAGTAAGCCCTTCTCCTGCCTGCGTTCTCCCTATCCAAGACCCCCAGCCCTCAAAAGGTTTGAGGAGTACATGGAGAAGCATATAGGCTTTGTGCACAGAAACCTCTGCCACAGCAACAGAGAGCTGCAAGACAAGGAAGCAGCTCACCTCGAGCAGTCCATTGCATGTGCTTTGGAGGAGTAGTTGGTTGTGTTTGTTTAACACATACCCCACAGTGTATAAACATATTCTCAAGGAACCAAAGAAGCAGCAAGGAGGGAACAGCACCCCAAAGCATGTTTAGCTCCAGCCTAATATTTCTTTTCACAATCAATTAGCTAATCCATTCTTTCTAAAGCATGACAGCTCAGGCTTTTCCTTTTGCTATCATTAGTTGTTAAATCAAGATAAGCACATCTTTTCTAGAGCACTGGCAAAGGCAGTTCAGTAATGGGTCCCAGATAGGCAGTAGTGGTGGAGAGAGCTCCAGGGTGGGATTAGGATAATCCTCATGTATCCTCTTAGTTTGCTATCCTGTTGAAAATGAGACTGGGACCAAAAGATTTTTTTAGTCTCAGAGATTAACATATGCTACAAAGAAGCTCTGAAATATTATGCATGTGTGGATATTTTTCTGCACTGTTAAGGAAGATGATAATACAAGTTTCTGGAGAGATAGTAAAAAAATGCAAAAGAAAAAAAGGCCTGTGAATATAGGAAATTCTTTCTGAACCTGAAAAGCAGCCACGCCATCAGCCACAGTAAAGCATTTCTCTCAAATTTCTAATGAAGGCTTGAATATGAGGCCTGGGAAAAGAGTACCTAGGGTTGAGTAAGGAAATGTCCGAGTTCTTCACATGCACGGCCTTCACTCACTCTCTCCTTGTTTTCCTGCCTGGAAGAGCAGTTTTAGGGAAGGGGGTGTTGGGGCATTGTCAGAGACCCAGGCAAAGTCAATACCTCACTAGGCTATTCTTACAGTTGCCTGCAAAGTTAAACAAATAATTTATAATAATAAGCAGCCACACAGGAATACTAAGTGGAGAAAGAGAGAGAATATTAAAATAATCAGAGTCACAGATAGGAGACACATGATAGATCTCACTAGAGAAATGGAAATTTGAGAAGCCTTTCCACAGTGACAATCTAATTTACAAAGGGAAACAGCCTCAAATTTACTACTTTTCTGACACCGAGACTGTGAAACACCAAAGGAAGCCCCTCTGGGTCATCTTGCCAAGTAGGCTCAAGATTTTAAGTGTATCAGCTCACTCCCAAAACCCAGAGCTTTGCACCCACTCTCAGGCTTCCCTGTAGGAGCAGCCCCCGTGCAAGACTCAGGAGCAGGAGCCCAGAGCCAGGCACAGCTCTGCACCTGGGATCTCCTCCAGGACTGTGCTGGGAGTCAGTGTCACTGACCAGGTTAGAGATACCAGGGCAAACCTGTTCCACTCCTTGGGGGTTGGGAGGGGCGATAGGGATGCATCCATCTATTCCTGTGCTCTTCCAGAAACTTTAAAATTTTCTTTTCCTATTGTTTTTGCTTTAGAGTGTATTTTCAGAAAGTTCCTCATGCATCCTCCATGACCTGAAATTTAAAAGGACCAGGATTGTTTAATTTCTCCTCGCTCAAATACAGCAAGGTCAAGCAAGTAGACCTATTTGTTCTTGGCTATTGTCCGATGAGTTTGGGTCACAGCATACTCCTTTACTTTCAATAACATGAGCTCCTGGAGCAGCAGCTGACTGGTTGACCAGGCCATTTCCCTCACGTAGATGTACAATGTTGAAGAGCAGGAACATGGTATTGCTATCCGCACATAGCACTGACAAGACTTTGAGTGCTGCCAACTCCACTGTCCTCACAAAGTAAAAGCGGACAAGGTTTCAGGAAAGGTTTCAGGAAAAACCACAAGAATGGTTGGAGATTAGGAAAAACTAACTTCCTTACAACAGAAGACCAGCAAAGCTCAGTACAAATAACTTACCCAACTAAAGACCAAAAGGTGACCCACTCATGTCCTTTAGTATTTACACGGGGAAAGATTTCCAATGCCTACTGGCTGTTTCATCTCCTCCACAGAATCCTCCACAACAAAACAATAAGACATTTCTAGGAGAGAGAGTAATTGACCATTGGAGCAAGAAACTCTCCATTTGTCAAAGTTAAAGCAAGCTTGGGATTTTTTTTTTTTTCCAGAAATTGTGAAGAAAGCCCTCCTGCATCCCAGATGCAATGCACTTGATTCAGAAAACACCACAACACAGGTTTGTACAGCCTGCATGATACATATGCACTGAGGAATAGTCACAGTGCTTTACCTTAAATATAGGCATTTTCCTTAATAGCTTTAAAACAAACAAACAAAAAAGCACAGAAAGAAGAAAAGCTTTGATAAACTGTTGTTTGGCTGCAGAAGTGGAGTTGGAGGACAGGGCAGCTGGGTGTCTGCAAGTTGGAAAAGCCTATTTACCTACTCTCTGATCTTGACCTTAGCTCAAAAGGGCAAGTGAAACCAAACGTTAAGGAAGGGCTTATTGTAAATCTTTCCTGGGATGCCAAGACTGAAGCCATTACAAAATAGTTCAGACCCTGACTAGGCAGAAGCCTAGGGTTTCAAGCCAGATTTCCTCCCTCCCAGAGGCAGGCAGGTTTAAGGGGGCTGGGGGCACGTTTCACAGTGCAGCACCAGGCAGGACAGGGTGATGCTGGCACCAGACCTGGTGGTCAGGGAGCTGAGGCAGCACCGCTGCGCTCCAGCCTGAGAGGCAGCACAGCTGATTGCAGCACTGCACAGCATCCTCTGCAAAAGAATAAAACCCAGAGAAACCCAACCAGCACTGTAGCCATCAGGCACTGCTTGTCTTGGCTCATAGTGCTGGCATTTGATCAACCTATTGCCGCTTGTTTTCATTAAGTGAAAAGAAAAAGGTGAAAAAGAGCACCCTGCCTCTCACAGCCATACGTGATTTGTCATCGCTAATTTTCTATAATGAGCTGTAGCAAGTGAAGCCAGTCTCTCTCCATTAATCCTGATGGGAAACATTTCTTCTTTGTCTTCCCATCAAGTGCCCCAAATTCTTTGAATGAATACGTGCTACAGCTGTACCAAGCCTCCAACTCTCCTTGAAACTTCTCCCTAGCATCATGAGCAGCAGGCAGTGGCACACAGCAGCTCTTCCAGCACAGTAACACTCCCTAGTTATGACATGGGAACAGTAAGGCATCACCAGCTTTATTTCCTTTTTTTCTACTGTGCATGTTTTTTATTATCCTGAATTGGAAATATAATATTGATTGAATTGCTTAAATGTCAATGCTTAATAATCCTATTAAAATAAAGAAGATTGTCTGTAGTGGAAAAAAAAAAATGAAGCAGCAGTGTTGTCTCCTGAAAGATAAATAAATCACCAGGCCTGGTTAATGTCTCCTCTTCTGCAGCCTTAGTTCTCAGGCTTTAGAAAGTTCTTCCCAGAAGATATATTGAGGCCAGGGGGACAATCATTCAGGGATTTCTTTATTCACTTTCCTTATAAATTGGTAACAGAGTCTGCTTATCTTTCACAAAAGATATTTGTAAGCTTTAAGTTTTGCCTCTAAAACTGTTAATGGTTACTGGACCATTTATTATGGGAGGTGGTATTTAGCTCTAGGACTTGAATTAATAGGAGAAAATAATCCCAGCTCCTGTGTACGGACAGTCCTCTACAGCAACCCAAGAAAAGTCAGCCGACGGCTCCTGCTCAGGAGCTCCCAGGGTGCTCATCCTTCCCTCCCGTCAGTCCACCCCTGGGTAAAGGCTCAGCCAGACACGTGTGCTCCACATTCATCCCTTTAACACATGGCTTATGCCGTGTCCTGAACAGTGCACAGATCTGAAAGAAAGGAGCAAACTTCATACTAGAATTCAAGGATTTTTCCCCACTGCTAGTCATCTTTTCATTTCAGCTCTCCTCTCTGATCTCCCTGCACAGCATCCTGCCCCTGCCATGGGCTGGCACCTCAGCCCCAAGACACGGGTGGCTGTGGCAGTCCTCGCCCCTGCGCTCTGCAGACGTGCACGGGCTCACACACGCCTCCTCGCACGCACACGTGGTCCAAGGGAATAAACAGCCCAGATGCTTCGCCCGACTCCTTTGGGTCAAAGCCTGCCGAGAGCCTGATGCTCAGGGGAGGCAGGCACGCCCGCCCGTCAGGGATTAAGGATCCCCGGGGGTCAGCTCAGAGAAAGCTGTTTTCCGCCGAGTCTCACACACATCTGCCTCCTCAGAGGTTGAGGCCAGCCAGGCACAGAGCAGAGCCATTTGTCTCTAACCACACGGCCAAAGTGTCTACAGATCTTCTCCCTATCACTGCAAAAGCCACTGACAAAACACCACCAGATAGGCAAGAAAGTTTAGTTCCACTGGCTGAAGCGGGAGGCAGAAGGCACGTTTCGGGCAGGCAGCGGCTCGCCCTGGCTGTTCCCCCGGAGGAGGAAGAGCTGCGTGCTCCTGTCAGCACCACACAGGCCTGAGCTACCACGCTCAGGCTCTCACGGGGGCTTATCAGCTACAGTAATATGTTCACACACCTTCTTTCCCGTCTTTGCAAGGGCAAAGCAAACTCATCTGCCTGGAGATACAACAGAAAAAATTCAAGAGTCAAGGATAGTCTGGTTCTCCATCTGGCCCTACTAAAGCTCGGTTGTGTGATCACCTCGCTGTCCCAGGCTCAGCTAGAGTTAATACCTCAGTCCTGCGTGGTCACTGTGTAGCTCAGGTGTTAGTTGTGAAGGACTTGAGAGAAGCAGGACAGGGGAACCTCTCACATACTTGATAGGCAATTCCAACCTATCTCAAATATTTACTAGCGCTGCTCAGTGCTATCCTCACTTAAGGGAGACAAAAGGGCAGAAGTCCACATCCCTCAGGGCTTTTAAGCACAGCAGTGATTTTGAGGATGTAAACCCAAGTCCCTAGTAAATTTTGCCAACATTCTTACTATAAAAACACTGCATGCTGGATGGCAAGGCTGTCCATGCCGAGCTTTCTAGTCAGTCTTGCTTCACTAATGCTAGGATGAAATCCACGTGCTTCTGTTCTTGGCAATCAGGTCTCCTGGCCAGTCTGTGGGAACCTCCTCTGCAAGGATGCACTGTGCACCTGACACAGGTTCATCAGGCTGCCTTTTTTTTGGGGGGGTCTACATCTCTTCTGACTTGGGGGACCAGTTTGATTTTGAAAATGCCTACAGTGCTTCAAGGAGGTTTGAGGTAAAAGAAAGCATCATGATCATCTATAGTTATGCAGGGATTTGTGTAACCCCTGGGTTGATGAAGAGGAATGGTGCTCACGACATCTTCCATGAAGCACATGCTATAAGAAAAGACAGACTTCATGTGACTACACAACTGCAAAATTCAGCACCCGTTAGAGGTCAAGTCTTCCTTATGACTTGGTGACAAGATTTCAACCATATGCTCTTGTAAATCTCTCTCAGTATGTCACTGAATGCAACTTAATTCTCACCCAGAGTGAACAAGTTGCCCCAGCAGGAGCCTCAAGAACAACATCAAATGCCAGTACTTCAACCCCCAGCTGTTGGCCAAGAGGTTACGGTGCTAACATCGTCTCACCAAGAGGTGGAACAACTTCCCCCATGGTATTTTTGGGAAAAAGAAGGACTCAGCAAATTTTACTACAGCTTATGTGGAGGAACAACATTGCTGTGGAGCAGATCTCGAGCTGGGAGGGACCTGGATTGAGTTTTGGCAGGCACCACTCACATGGGTGAGTCCAGCAGGCAGCTCCACTTCCCACAGCCTCAGCCCCTCCCTGAGAGCCTGACTGATTTTCAGCTGCTCTTTCCACCTGCTAGTGCCCTCTGGAGACCCTGCCTCCTTCTTCAGAGTTTCTCCTTGCAGGTATGCAGCCTCTGTAGCAAGGGACATGGTATAGGAATTTGTATCGATGACTGTCAAAGGGACAGCTTTACCTACACCTCAGTACACACATTCCCACTCCACGCTCTCCCAGGCTAAATGTTGAGTCTTCAACCAAAACACATGTGTCCTTCCAGGCCTGGTAGGCAATCTGACAGCTTTCAAACAAAAATAAGAGGCAAAAAAAGCCCAGAAAGCAAAGTTACACTGCTTTGTTGAGAGTCTCAGGCCTGCCAAGTGTTTCTTGCCACTTTTAATCACAAGTCAAAGTAATCCTTTAAGAGGTTTTGCTGGAGGGAACATTACAACTTGCAGGATCATGTAGAGTTCTCCAAGGAGAGTCACAAAGTGATATCAGGAGAAAAACTGAGGCCAGTGGCATGCCACTGACATGGCTCCCAAATTTCTGCTCTTAAAATGTTAGGGAAACCCGAGATTAGTGAGGTATCCACACAGGATGCTTGTAACAGCAGCCAGTAAGTGCATTTCATTTCTGAATTGCATCTTTACAAACAGCACTGACCCAAACATAGGATTTAAGCACAAGGAACAATTTACTGCCCCTTTTGGGGTAACGGCTGAGCTGCTTAAGGAAAGCTTGACCTAAGGTGACAATAAGATAAAGAGCTCTGACGTCTGCAACCACAGCCCTACAGCATCTGAACTCTGCTAGGGCTCCTCGTGCGTGTCTCCCCTTTGAAACTGGTATAAGTTCATCTGTTTCATCTGTTTCATCATAGGAAGCTGCAAACATCATAAGTTCATCTGTTTCATCCTCTCAGTTCATCTGTTTCTTGCTCATAAAATAACAGGAATGATGACATTTGTCACTGAAACTTTGCACCAGAAGGTAGGCATTGCAGAAGTAACGTACAAGCCTGGCTCCTCCAGCTCAGAGACAGATGTGAAGCTTTCGGAGAGCAACAGGAACTTGCTCTTCTTGCAGAAGAGCAGAAGAGCAAACAGAAAACAGACTCAGGCCAGACACTGCAGAATTTCTACAAGTTACCCAAGGAGTCTGACACTTTTCATCCAGTGAGGCAGGAGATGCAAGGCAGGTCCCTTCAAAGGGCACAATTTAGCATTCCTTATTTCATGGGTCCCTCTATGTAAGGGCTTGTAAGACCTCAGAGCCTGTCATGTGTTTCAAGGTGGCAGCACTGCCATCATTGGATTCACTAAGGAAAATACTACCTTACTTAGATTTTTTTAATTTCACCTCTCATCCAGAAAATGTTGTGAACATTTCCCCCCCCAGCTGAAACAAAGTCATTTTTGTAAATGATACTGCACAATTGTTTTAAAAAGGAAAAGGAGAGACATAGTCCTTGCTTTTAGCCACAATAAGGGAATAAAATGCAAATCAGCAATGCTAAAGATCATTTGGAGAGAACAAGGTATTTATTTTTCCAAAATAGGATCTGTCTTTAGCCATCTTTCTAGTTAAATACTGACAGCCACAAAGGGGTACGGACTTACCTTCTCAGCAGCCCTATCATGACAGAGGTGGTTACACATTCACATGTAATACCTGCCCACACTGGTCCACAGCACGAGGCACTAGCATCACTATGTCACAACAGCAAGACAGTGCAGAAGGTGGTATATGTCCCATTCCTTGCATTATATGGGTTAATAATAGTAATTTAAATAAAAAAAGAAAATAACAAAAAAACAGCCTTCCTGCTGAAAAGAGGAGGTGAGGTAAGGAGTTCAGCCACCATCTCCTCACACACCTGGAGTTAGCAGCAGTATTCTTCATGCCAGAACAAATTTTGTGCTTTATGCCAAACCAAGGACAGTAACTTCTTTCTCCCTCACAGGATTTGCAGTCTTGCAAACCTAGTATAAAATAGCCAAACAGTCTCCTTCACCCAGGTTCACTGACCAAGACATAAAAACCTGTGCCCAAGTGTGGAGCTAATCCAGAGAAACAAGGGTCCTCCACCATTTGCCTGGTCTGCACAGGGACAGGGAGCTCCTGCTGAAAGGGTTTCCTCCACCTACCACTCATTTCCATTCTGCACCCCACATTGGAGACACCTTTCTCACTCCCTGCATGTCCTCTAGTGCAGCTGATAAAGTGAATAACGTGCACTTGCCAAGCAGCAGCTCACTCCAAGGCAGCAAAGAAACCCTCCATGCCACCTGCTGAGAGGCAGGAGTAAGGACCATGCCATTCCCACCACTGGCTTTCATCAGCTTCACACCGAGAGGGGAAGGGAGGGATTGTCCCACCACTGACCCGCCAAAACCAAGGGAAGCAAACACAGAGATCAGCAATCATCAGCTCACAGACAGATATACCAAACTTCATGCAGCAATCAGGGCAGAGATTATCTAGATGAGGGCAAAATAATCAGGACTGGCTGGCAGACACTGCAATTCCCTCTTTGGAGGGCACAACATCCCCAGTTAATCCGCAGGGTCGTTTCCTCCTTCCCCACCTCTCAGCCCTTTGGTACTACTCATTCCTATCTGCACATACAAGACCCTGCTTTCATCATGACATGGGCTAATTAACCGATTCCGACACAGTAATTAGCTGGTAAAAGTAGGTCTACATTTTCTTATTTAACACATAAATGCTGTGGTTCTTACGCCAGAGAAGCTGCAAACAGTGGCCGGGTACACATTAGGTGGCCGTATCGCCTGCTGCACCACAGCTTGCCCTGTTTGCACTGCTCCATGATGCTGAAGAGCTGCTGTGCACGTGGTGGCAGGGTGCTCTGTGTCGGGAGAGGCAAGGGGACATGGCAGGACCAAAAGAAAGGCCCTACCTGACTCAGAAATCACTCCACCGGTGCATGCCAGACATCCTATTAAGCCAGATCACACTTTAACATGAGACATGTTTTGTACAAGAGCCCTGGCATGTCCATATCTGTGTCAGATGATGCTTAACCAGCCCTGGCATGTCCATATCTGTGTCAGATGATGCTTAACCAGTTTAGAAGTAGCTCTGAGAGTCACAGAGCCTATGAGCCTCTTTCGACTCAGGAGCCATGTCACGGGTGGTGGTGCCAGATAGTCTGCAGACAAGGAGTAACAGCTCTGTTGAGCCCCACTGAACCAGGGAACAGGATGCTCATCCCCAGGGTGCTGGCAAAGCAGCATTTCACATGTCGTTTTGAACCACAGATATCAGTTTACTCAGCAAATGCTACTGAGTTTTAAATATCAAATGCTCTGCACAAACATGATATTTCTCCTCACCTTCCCCCCACTCCCTACCCTCAGGGCCATATTGCCCTCCTCTCTGTTTCCAGCTTGCAGACTTCTCAATGAAGTTTCAGTACTTCTCAGAACTCTCTGGTCAGCAGTGGGTAGGTAATATTGAGGAACAGACACTATCTTCTGCCCAGTGCAAATGCACTGTGTGATTAAAATTGAAGGAATGTTTTGTTTTGGGAAGGTGCTTCTAAAATTCGTCAGGATAGAGAGTATCGACTATCTTGGAGCAAGCCAGGACCAAAAGACTGGTTTCCACACTAACACCCATCAGTCCCCATACTTTGAAGTAGGAAGTAGGCTGCTAGGAGGCCATGAAGCACTAGACAGGTCCAGCAATGGTTCTGCTAAGCCAAGCAGGGCAGGGTTGTCTGCCTGCACCCCTGTGCTGGGTGTCCAAAGTGTGTGAGCCAGCGTGGGTACATCTGTCTCTCCCCTCATCCTGTACCCCTCACCAGAGGTATTGCATCCCAGCGCCACTTAAATTAAGGGCAATTTACAACAGCTAGTGTCTGGGCCAAAGACTGGCCATGCTCTGGATCAGCTCCTGCCTTTTTGGTCTGATAAAGGACCTTTGGGGAGCCTGGGGAGGGTACTGAGGGCCCATCCACATTTCCAAAGGAACACATGAAGCTTGCTGAGAGAAACCCCATTATTAGCCACTATGAAGATGCCTCCATCTCATAGCAGATGGCAGCATCACATGCTGAAGCTTTTTTTTTTTTTAAAAGCGCTTTCTGTGCCAGGAGGCAGAGCCACATCAGGTTAGCAGTTCACGAGCACACTGGAGTTCAGAAATTCATTTGCTGCTGTTCCAACACTTCCCAAACAGCACTTGTGAGACCGGCTGCCCCTCCATGACTATATTGCCATTTCCCTGCCCCCAGTAGCTGGAAGATGCATTTTATATGTTTTCTTCCCCAACATGGATTCCTAGAAACACGTAACTTTTCAGAAAGGCTCTGCAGGGTGAGTTACTCACAGCACAACTCACCTGCCTTGCCTGTTTTTGTACATCTTTAAAGAAAACACATTGAATAGTTCCAGGGTCCAACAAGTTATGGTTGCAGAACCCGCAGGAATGTGACCTCCACAGGCTGGCTTCAGCCCACATGAGTAATGCAAACTCTGTAACACAAAACACAGTCC
The DNA here is from genome assembly GCF_034638445.1 of Ciconia boyciana. Lineage (NCBI taxonomy): Eukaryota > Metazoa > Chordata > Aves > Ciconiiformes > Ciconiidae > Ciconia > Ciconia boyciana. The sequence goes on from NC_132936.1 coordinate 83,348,583, forward strand.
AGGCAAATATTAAGCTGATATTATCTCACTGCTGTTCCCCAGTTAAGCACAAAGTGTTCAATACTACAGGTGTTAGATGTTCACACCACAAGCCCCTCCAGCATCCTCAACTTCAGGAGGTATGGAGGATGCTCAACAGCTTAGTGGAATGGTCAGTTACTTTAACCCATGCCCTGACCCCTTGAGGCCAATAATTTTTAAATTTATCTTTCAGTCCCATTTAATGTGTAAGGTGTTCCAACTTGGCCACCACCTCCTTTGAGTACAGGTTGCAGGTGAGTATTTAAGTAGTCACATTCCTCAATAGTCCCTGTAGTTTGTTAAAGCTTGGATAAGCATATGAAATAGTGTTCCCTCTGTCCCAGCAGAGGCATTAGCAAATTATGTCAGATAAAACATTTTTAAAAGGGTACTGTGAGGGATATCTGAGCAGTTGCTGAAGCTGAGAGGGAGAGCTAGGATCCAAATGGTGAAAAGCCAGTAAGCAGCCTGAGCTGAGCCATCCCCTGTGGGGACTGGGACCCTGAAATTGCAGCATTAAGCCAGAAAATGAGAAACAGTAGAAGTCAAATAGATGAAGCAGGGGTGAGTTTATTCTCAAAGGTGAGCAATATAAACTGTGATCTGTGATTTTAAGATTGCTTGCATTTGCATAACCAACACCACAGTGAGAAAATAAGAACACCTAAGTAAATTCCTGGGTTATATTTAAATAAACCCCTGATTATGCTATCCCTTAAGGCAAGTTTAAAGGGTGGTGAGGTTTTCCTGCCTCCTAAGTGTACAATTGAGGCTATGCTCCCAAAAAGACAGAGAAAAATTGTAACTATCAACCAGAACCCAAACTGTTGGAAGGCAGCAGCACCTTCCTAGAAAGGTCCTCCTGGGGTTAGGAAAAAAAGCTGCAAGGCATATACTAGCACATCACAAAGCAGCATCTGATAATTCTGTGTTTCTCTAGCCCAATGTGGCCAGGTCCCATGGGTTACAAATTCATGGATTAGTATACTCCATACAAATGTAATTACAGACCTTTATTGCTCTTAGAAAGCTCTGTGTACTGGCCATGCACAGAACTAAAAGTACTTCTCTAATCTCATTTTCTGATCCCCCCCCCCCCCGCCACCCCGAAAGCGCATCGCCAAGTCCTCCTTTTTTGAGACTGAAGTTTGATGCTTTTGATCTGCCAGGATTGAAGACTACATGCTGCCCAGCACAGAAGCTTATTTTTCTTATCTCTTCCTCCACATCCCCTTTAGTCTGTATGGCCACAAGAAAACATTCAGGGCAGATGTCAGGCAGTGAGGTCTGTAACACCAGTCAGATTTTAACTACAGGCTTGTCCTAGTCCTAGCACAGACACCGTGCTCCTCTCACGCTAAGTGCCACGGGCAGATATACCTGGCAAGACCTGGACATTGGGACTACTGTAATAGAAGTGGCTGTAGCTGGCCCATGCCAGCAGGCTGTGCAGGGCAGAAGGACTGACTCTTTGCCCTGCCCTCCCATCTCAAATGCCTTGTGCAAGGGCTAGCTCAAGGCACTGCAAACATGAGAGCATGGACACAGAAGAACCAGCATCGCCTTCCTCCTGCCTCTGCAGTCAGGGAGGAAAGGGGCTGCTTTTCCAGGAGGAATGGATCTCCCTGGAGGGCACCGTCATCTGAAACACCTCCCAGTGGCCAGTCCAGGACCCAGACAAGCCTGTGCTACACCTGCCTCTGGCCCTACATACATCTAGCTTAGGCAGCTAAAAATCCTGCGGGGTTTTCAGGTGCCACAGCTAACCCACAATCTTCCTTGTAGGACCTGCAACTCGCTCCTAGAACAAGCACATGGGACTCCACTATGCCTGTATTTTCTCCACCAAATCTGTTTCCAGTCCCTCCACTCGAGCCCTGGCCTGAAATTTGGGTATTCCCAGTGCTGGAGAGGAAGACGAGACTTCAGCGTGCTCTGTCACGCCACTGCAGAGGGAGCGCGCTGTTTAAGTTGGCAGCCCGCCCTAGCTCCGGTGCCTAGTTACTCTGGGAAGGCAAAGGAGAAAGGCAAGCTCCGAGGACACCACAGTGTCTCTTTTGCTCACCGGCTCTGCAGGAAGCCTACGGAGGCCACACAGGTAACAAGCTACCGAGCACCACTTCACCCCAGAGGCTGCTTCAGGAGCGGGCAATTAAAGAACAGCAGTCAGGGGAAGTTTCCAGCCTGTCACCCATATCACTCTCCCAGACGTGCGCATGGGGGTTTAAATGCTGGTGAAGGACGCCCTTACTGACAGCCCCAGGTCTCAGTGCTCCCAAAGCAGACAGGGAGCTAAACCAGCTCCCTCTCGCACAGCCAACCTGCTCCATCCCCACGCTGCGGGGATACCTTCGAGGGACACAGGCAGAGCTCGCTTTCTCCGACCTATTATGTTAATGGACCCTGTGATGGAGACAGACAAGAACTATGCCCGTTAATAGCAATTATAATGAAGGAGAGAAACAATCCTTTTTCCAATCGGGGTCGATAACAAGGCTCCCATGGGTACCTATGGGAAGAGGATTAGGACTGTTACAGGAAATTAAGATGTACGCAGAAGAGTGTTGAAGGAAACCTGGAGAGGAGTTTTGAAATTCTTGTAGCCTGATGGGAAATGATTAACTTATTTTCCCAGATGGATTTTAGGAGAAGAGGCAGAGCTGCATGTACGGAAGAAATGCCACGCATTCACTGGAAATAGGTAAACCACAAATGTTATTTGCTCAGCTCTGAAGCCCTTCTCCATACTCCGATGGATGTAGTTGCAGATAGTGTTCCCACCTTCCCCTCCAGCTAATAAACCCCTCACTTGCAGTGAGCTTCACCCGAAATAAAGGTAGGGAGCCAGTAATGACTGGCCTTATTCCCTACCAGCTTATCCAGTGCAGAGTTTTCTTTAGCACAGACTCAAGACTCGGATGCAGGGACAGCAGAGCTGCCCTGGCACCCAAATCAGAGCTGCAGCCCTGTTGCACAGATACCAGTAGCCCTAAAACCTCAGGTCAGAGCAGGGCTCTCAAGGCATGCTGGACAGGAACAAAACTTTTTCTGAATCACTGAAGTTTTCTGCAGGCAGAAAGGTCTTTGTTTCAACACACTACAACGTACTCTCCCAGCTAGGGAGAGTTTACCCCTTCTCAGTCTCTACTGGCCTTCCCAGGCTGGAGTCAGGGCTTCACTTCTCACTTGATGAGTTGTGTCTCCCGCAAGCCTCAATGGCCATTAAAGCAAATTCAGTGCCAGCCTGACTTCTCCACTGCTTTCAGTCCAGTCAGCAGCAGAGGCAGCGTCCCCGGCTCAGGGCCCGTCCTCTCCCAGCCCGTGTGCTCGGGGCCCGCTCGCCCTCCCTTCGCACACAGATGGCCGGCTGCCGTGCCAATTAGCACAAGTTCTGATTTTGCTTCTTGATGTGAACATGCGCATTTGGGACAGAAACCAAACAGCCTGCCTTACTTCACTGAGCAGCCAGGTCCCAAACAGCTGATGCTGCATTATCAGCGAGGACCACATCTGAGTACTGGCTCATTAGCTACCAGTCCTCCGAGCCATTCAGCGCAAACCAAACAGAAAACGCTTCTGGTCTCTGAAGAGCTGCTCCTTTTCCAGTTCAAGACTCACCTCCATTCACTGTCTTCCAACACCTGAAACACGCTTGCTTTCCCCTTTGAGGCAGGGCTTTGCTGTTTTGAAAAGCAGGTGTTGGATGCCAATTTTCCAGGTAGCTAGGTTGGGACAACCATATAGCTCCATTTAAGCCAGAACAGTGTAGTTTTTTTCCGTGATTATGAGCTCAACACTTCTGCCCAACAGCACAATGAAGCAGGTAGCATTTATAGACCCAGGGGTGCCAGAGTACGCTGATACTCTGGGCTGCTACCACCTCCCAAATTCTGCATAAACAACAACAGAAACCCACAGACAGTAGTATTTCAAGTGAAAAAGCAGGACCTCCTTTGTCCTACATGGCAGCTCCTTACCCTGCACACCTCAGGCTGCCAAACATAACAGCATGACTGGGGGCTGCTTATCTTTCATTCATAGTGGGAATGGGACTGCACGCACAAAATAGAAAAGAGACTTCCCTACCCCCCTCCAAACAGCAGTAAAAGCCCGTGATTAGATTTTCTCAGCTACATCTCACTAGCACCCGAGATCCTATCCCTCAAATGGACAATAGCTATGTTTCTCCTATATTGTCTCCTTCCGTTTGGCTTCAAGGAGCCAAAGAGGCTGTGCCAGTTTTCCAAGGAGAGGAGTGCTCAGGCTTCCCATCAGTTTCTGTGGGAGCTGCAGGTGCTATGACCTGTGAAGGTCAGGATTCTTCAGGTCAGGTGCTTACGTACGTACTTTGAGCCAAGTTTGTTCAATTTAGCAACAGCCTGGATCAGGGCTCAGGAGGGGAACAAAATGACTGTAGGGCAGAAAAAGGCTTGGCAGTCCCAGGAAGAGCCGTCCCCCAGAAAGGCTGGCAAAGAGCAGAGTCGAGTGGACTGCAAGCTCCTATTTTTGACTATCCAGTGTTGCACTGAAAACACCCCCATTTTTAAGAACTATTTCACAGAAGATACTCAATGAATTAGTGATGGCAAAATCCTGCAAGTGCCTGCAACCTTTTAATCTGACTTCGAGTCCCTTCAGATTGAATTTCCAGGTATTGTTGCACTCTTATGTGGCACCTGGAAAAGAACTTCAATTACAGGCTTTTGTTCCATCTCAAAAGTCGTCTCCTGTATTTTCTCTTTTATTGTAGTTACGGTGAAAAGGGATCCTTTGGAGCTTTTTTGAAACGCTGACATCAAAGCCCATCTAAGATTAGCAAAGTACGTGCTTGCTATAAGGCTTTTAGGACTCCAGCAAGCTTATCCCTTATTTAGCTGCTATATTCAGCTCTCAAACATTGGGTAGTCTGTCTTACTGCTAGAGATATCAGGGGCAGATAGAGGTGGGGGCAAAAAGGATGCAGGGGATGCCTAATTCTTTACCACATAGAATAGTAGTAGGTTTCAAATGAGGGCTGCCATCCATCCCAACTGTACACAGCGAATACAGCTGGTGAGGGGGGAAAAAAAAGTGCATTTGTGGCATGCAGGTCAGAGGCAATATGGCCCTCTCCCCCTTCCTCCATTGGCTCAGTCACAGATAGAGCATCTGCAACAAATTAATTTCCCTTGGTGCGTTGCAGCCCCCTTGGCTGCACACAGACTGCGTGCTCGGCATCTGCTGCCTTTCCTCGCAAGTTTGCGGCGTGCTTTCAGCCAGTCATCACAGCGCCTACAACTGCAGGCTTTCAAAGGCTTTTACAACTGGATACAAGACGGATCTTCAAACCCAAAGTCAAGACAAGACCAATATGTTAATTTTAATACACTGTCCAGATGAGAAATTGAACCTGGCTCTTCTTACAGGAAAAGCTAGGTACAAAACTTCAAAGGACCCGCATCCTTTCAAAAGCCATAGCATTACATCTTCCTAAGGAGGTTGGATGGTTAAGTCCCTACTGTGGAACACTTTTATTGAACATACTTCTCTCTACCATTTCAAACCCGAGGTAGGATGTAAACGATTTCAATTTACTACATGTTTTTGCTGCCTTAGAGCAGCAGCTATGAGTAATGAAGGAACAATGGTTTTGAAATTGGGCACTAGAAACCCACCAAAAGCACTGTTGTGTGAAGGTTGGGGTTTTTTTTTCCTCTTAAAAGTAAAAAAAGTAGCTTAAAGCACGAATTTCAGAGAGGGTGTCAACCTTTGAAGATCCTTTCACATGCAAGGTGCAAAGCTCAGATGAACCTGACATAAACAGGGAGAGGAGAAGGAAGCAAGATCTATAAACACAGAACTGCCAGAGATTGATGTGAGTTACAACAAGTCAACCAGAGATGACTTTTCATCCCTTAAATTCCTACTTCTCAGAGTTTCCTGCTGCAGACAGGCCCTTCCTCCTTTGTTAGCACCCAGCGTTTGGCTTGCTTTGTCATCAGCTCAGAGGAACACCAGAGGACACCCTGCAAACATGCTCCAGCTAGGAATTAACTCATCCAGCACTACGTGCCAGAAGGACGCAACTTCCCTTTCCGGGAGAGCGGACACTGTTCTGTGTATCGCTGTGCCGTTGTCACTGGGAGGTGGCTACAGAGTCCTGAAGGCAGGAAAGCAGCTAGTGAAGGACAGGGGAAGAGGAGCAAAAACTAAAACCAGAGTGCTCACTTGCCAAGAGGCCACGGTGGCATGCAGCAACCCTCCAGAGACCAGGACTATGAGCCCAAACTCATGGGCAGGAAGAGCTGCCTCTAATACCTGGCCTCACACCAAGCCAACTGATGTTCTTGGGCATTACACCAGCTGGCCTTGATAACCCCCCTGTTAGGGCTCCCTTGTTGTGGTCCTGTCCCCCAGCTCGGCACGCCACCCCCAGGCTGCTGGGGCAGGCCATGGGACCTGCCCTTCCCTCTGCTTCTGTCCACAGTTTCCCTTTTCACCGTTGGGAATTGCTGCTCTGGAGCACTACAATTTGCTCAAGGTTGTGGTTACAGGACCCCAGTAGGGCTTATGGTTTTTTCATTTACTTTAGCCTGAAATAAATGAAGAAGCTTGGACAGGAAAGTCCAAACATTAAGCAAAGGTTCTGGGATATCCATCATGGGCTTTCCTCTAACAAACCCGATAATCACACTGCTCCTGCAGCACGTGCAGAGTCTCAGCTCCCACAGTTAAAAGCCTCTGTGCTACCCAAACGCTTCCTCCATGCACTTGCCCCTCCTGGCTGTTTCTCCAGCACAACCTTGCATAACCTGGGGCTTCCTTCTCACCCTGTACTTCACAGTGCAGCACAAGTGGAAAACTTTGCTAGACAAGGAGGAGAGAGGCTTCACCCTCCTTTGCCAGGGCCAGCAGGCCAAGAGGCAACCCTGTGCAGATGTTCGTGCTCTTATGACTGCAGAGAAGCCATGGTGAACACTTAAGAACAAACAACCGAAAAACAAGACCAAAAGGTACACCACCAGTAGTATCACCATTTACAAGGTACATGCATGTGACAATTTACACAGAATGAGAGAGGCAGCAGATAACATTTTGAGTTTCACTGGTAATACAGATGTAAATTGGCCTAGGTTTAATGGCTTTCATCTGTCATCTAATGCTTCAGCTTAGATCAGCAAAGGCTCCAACTTCTCTTTCTAATGACATCTATTGTGTTCCATATTCATCTTTGCCGTGCACTAGGAATTGCTGTCTGGGGGAAAGCTAGCAGGGCTAAGTTCTGAGTGGGGGGAAAAAAATAAATTCAGCAACAAAAACACATTTCCTTTGGGTAACGCTGTGAGCAAGAGGACTTTCTATTAAGGAGGATCTTCACAGCTAAGCACCGAGGCACAGGATTTGTTTGCAGGTTTATAGGATGCCAACTCCTGCTTGAACCAACCTGCATACGTGAACATCTACGAAGACTTTCCTACCTGGCTGGAGCAACCCAGCAGGGACCAGAGCACACCCTGTCCAGCCTGTACTGTGGTAGCCTGTCCCCACAGCGGCGCAGGATCATCAAGCAGCAAAACAGCATGTCGAGAAACTACAGAGGAGGCTGGGACAGAGGCAACGCCATGCTCCAAGTGCCAAGTCATCCCTGCTCCTCCCTGTTACTCATTGCCCTTCCGGAGAGCTTTCTGCTTTGCTGGTACTTGCTGCTCTCACCCAGAGGCAAGAGCCAAGTTCCTGTCATCTCGGAGGGAGCTGATGACTTTCTCTTCCCTGCTGACAAGAGCACCTAGGTACGGGCTCCTATAAATCGCTTTGATGAACTTGGATGAGGGAATTGGTGTTGACAGAATAAGAACCATTGGCCAAAACAAAGTTCAGCTCAAACTGAGGCTGAGCTGCTTTTCAAGCCTGGGTAACCACAAATATGAATGACAGAGCCTTCCCTTCCTGTGCTGTGCACCTTCTGCCTCCCCCGGGTCCTGTGAGAGTAGGGGGCGGACGTAGAAGAGAGACCATCTTTGACTAATTCTAGACTCGAGCAGGAGCCAGAAAATACTGGAAACAGATGTTTCTAAGGGGAAATATTTTTTTCCTAGAAGTTTCCCAACCGTACAGAGACACTGCTTATCTGAAATAGTGTCTGAACAAACAGAATATCACTATTAGAGCTGGGCAGGAAATATTTTTCCTATCCTATGAAAAGAAACCTTCCTTTTGTATCCCTCCTGAGGAAATCACGCTTTGTTAGTCATCTTACTCAAGGAAAGGAAAGCAAAACAAAACAACAAAAAACCCCAGCAATTAAGAAACCACCTGTGCTTCCCACCACAGCTAGTAGACAAGCAACTGTACACTTCCTTGGAGTACAGGAGAATCAGGTTCAAATTCTTGATCTCCCCAAATCAGAGAGACTTTAGTCTTGCTCTTTCTACATCCCTGATAATCACATGGGTCTCTAGGCTGTTGATGCTTCACTGACGATATTTTCAGGAGTTTGGACAACTTGAAGTGACCTGCAGGATGGCAACCTGCCTGGAGCCTGTCATGTGCTATTGAGTTGGGATGTGGAAGTTCACAGAGCACTTCTTGCAAGTAACTCAGAACCATGGAAGCTGCCAAAACCAAAACCAAAAAGCCCTCCGTGGTGCTGGCAAGAGAATTCCAGATTGCTTGTAAACCACGTCCTGGGTAACGAAGTGGGAGAGATCACCAGTTTTATGCAAAACACCTTGCATATCATGAGGAAATAACTTATCATAGACAGGTAAGAAAGTGCCCCAGCCTGTTATTCCTACTGTATTTTAGTCTGAATGTATTCATCTTGCTTATGAAACCCTAGAGTCAGTTACATACACCACACAAATTCAGAGATTCTTCCAGCTCACACCTGGCTTCGTAAGCTGAAATAAGTCACCTCCGCAGACAGGATGAAACCAGTTTGGCAGCTTTGCACAGGGAAAGGGTCGTATTGATGGGCAGCAGCTTTTGAAACAGCAGAGGCAGACACCCAATGCTTACAGCTACTATTATAACTAAGGTGTTTTGGAAAGACTTCTGAAACTGCTGACCTAGAAGAAGAGTGCTGGAAATTATTTGTCATATTGCTTTGTAGTTCTGTACAGGAAATCTGATAAGGCAAAGTTTTACTTCCCTATACAGTTCTTTTTTTTCCCCTCCTGCTTTACTCGCATGAGAGGAGTGCCATGTATATCCTGGAGCAAGGACTTCTGTAGGTGGTCCTGTATTGCACGAGTAATTGCCATTTTGCCGTATATCTTTTGCCTTATATCTTGAAGAATAGCACTGAGGACAATAGTCCTCAAAGTATATAAGGCTCCAGTGCAAACAGGTTAACATCTATGGGCAGAGAGAGAAATGCCTTAGCATTACAGATAGCCCAATCCCAAGAACAGATTGAAGTTTCTGGTTTAAGAAGAAAAGAAAATCTATTCTCAGTGTCTTTAACCAGCCTGTGAAGCATAAAGACCTTTTACACAGAAGTTGTCATACAGGCCATTACAAGAGGCAATAGATTTGACCTCCAGATCAGAAACAATAGATTAATTTGTTCTGATCTAGTTTGAAATAGATAAGCGCCAACATACCACAACAAGAACTCAAACTACAGGCTATCTTTTCCACTACAAAACTGAAATAAACTTGCACATGCACACATAGAAAGGTTCTTTTATACAACTTACATAGATCCAACTAAGACTGCATCAGAGATGAAACCATATATTAGTTCATGCATATGCTTGTTAATAAATGTATAAATCAAGTTGTCTCGGATATCTATTATCTCTACTTAAAAAAAAAAGTGACATTGTATGATTTTTGATGGGGGATATCTAGCCACAGACCTTGTTTTTGACTTGCAATGCTAATGTGACTGTAGAGTAGTTAAAGGCAGTTCCAGGTAAAACTAGAATAATTCTTGATAAAAATCTGCAAAATTCTAATTCACATATGCTCAGCTGAGAAAAACATTTTCAAATGGGCAAGTTGAGGGTTGTTTTTTCTGCCATCATGAAAAAGGTTGGAAAAACAGACTGTATTTTTATTATCTGTTCACAGGGCCATTTCCTACAGCTCATTAAAATGTGAGTGTCCACAATAGCATGCCTCAGCCTTGATTTCTTTCCCTTTGCCAATTCATGCTACATGGAAAGTCTTTGTGCCTATTTCAAACTGGGGAAAAGAAAAAAAAATCCATGGGTTTAATAAAGAAAAAAAACCAAAACCCACAACCGAAAACTTTCACCCACAGACTTAGGGTGAAAGTTTCTAAAAACTATTTCTAACTTAATCAAATTTATCAGTTTTTAAAGTCACAGATATTCAACCTCCTTGAAAGACTGGCATCTTAAATAGAATACCTAGAAGATAATCTGGTTTTGAAAACCCAGGTCAGGTACCCCTCTGATCAGCCTTATTTTTCACCATTTGCATGGCTGTGGCAGCCTGAAGCCAGAAAGTTTGGTATGTGACACCTTGAGACTTCATCACCAAATGCTCACCTGTTGCCCATCACCGTTGCCGGAAGCCAGGAGAGCCAACACCCCTCCCTGCCCACCCCAGCCTACCATGCACAAGTTTCCTTCACAAGCCAACCAGCAACAACAGTCTCGAGTGGTATTTATTTTTAAGACTGGCCTATCTTTTTTCCCTTACCCCCTCTCTCGGTAAGCCAATTCTTTTGTTCAAGGCTTGTAGAGCATGGTGTCGTTAAAGGCTGCGGCAGATGGCGAAGATGCGTTATGGGAATGACAGCAAAGACAGCGGGATGCACATGAGATCAACACGAAGGAGCACTGGATAGCAGCAATCCTGAACTGTGGCATCATTTATCATTGTAGAAGGCAAGGCATAAGGTTATCTCGAGGGATCAATTGTTTGAAATCCCATTAGGTCCTTCCAGCCATTGCCCTGCAGTTTCAGCTATCAAGCAATTCCATTCCTTGTCCTTCAACCTGGCTGGTTTGCTATTGGGAAGGGGGAGGCACTTTATTGCCCATGTAGCTCTTTAAACAGTGAAACAAGCAGGCTTACACAGAGATACATGCTAAGAGACAAGTAAGTAAGTGCTCTTAAAACTAGGAAAAAATGGCAAGAAGCAAAGTTGTCTACATAAAGCCACAGGGTAAAAATCAGGGGCAGAGCAGGAATAAGGAGTTACCCTGGCCCTCAAGCACTGCTAATTCCTCTGGACAATGCTTACCCCCACTTGCAGAAAGACTGAACAAAAGCAGTTTTCCTTTGAATGCCAATCAACTCCTTTACCAGATACTCTTAAATCTAACTTTATCCCCTGATTGCTGCAATTCTGCCACATTAAAGCGATTCTCTGAAGTAACTCTGATTTATTCACAATACCGCTATTTAGCAGCCAGAGCATCAGAACGATACCGTTATGTTTTGATTTCAATTCAATTACCAACAGAGTAGAAGCTACAGCACAAAGCCAACATGTGCACAGCGCAGCTGCAGCCACACACCGGCAGCTCAATGCCTCCCCTTCCCCAGATTAAAGCCTTTCTGGAAATACCCCTCTGCTGCACGGCCCTGCAGCTGCTGGGCCAATGCATGGGGGCTCACGCGATTTACACAGGCAGACCCCAGGTACAAGGGGGCAGTTTCGCTTTCTGAGAAAGGGATTGAGATCCCTCCTCACCAACAGGGACAAAGCTGGATTCTGGAAGCAGCACCAGCTGGAGAGGCCATAGGAGCCAGGGTTTAAGGAAAGGCAAATACCACGTCCCAGGAGGGCACGGGCTCTTCACATGAAACAGATCTGAAAGCTGCGATTAAGAAACAGTTCAAAAGGAGCAGTTCTCTTTTCAGAGGAGAAAGGAGAAGTCACCTCAGGCCAAAGCAAGAACAACTCTTCCCACAGACCTATTTCGGCATGGCTGGGACCAGTCCTTCCAAGCAAAGGGGACGGGTGCCCAGACCTCAGCAGGGTCAAGAAAAACCTGACCACGAAAGATGACTCTCAGATTTAACTCTACTGCAAACTTCAACCATCAGAGCACCAGAGCTGCAACATGCAAAGATACAACTACCTCCTCTGAAAGCAATGCTTTGCAAAGGACCCTGCCAATCAGGCAGCTAAAGGGATGCTCAGATATAATTAAAAAGGACATAGACACTTTCTGCAGTCAACCTTTAACCATGATCTGCTAGTTACAGCCAAGCTGCTGCATGAGGGTTTAACAGGTAGAAATCAACACTCACCAGTAAATTTTAGCAGAGATCTATGAAGCTCAGTCCACAAAACTGCTTCTGTCGCCCTCAGCACCTACAGCAGGCACAGCTTCACAACGCTTCACCATCGGCCATCCAAAGGCAATCAGGACCCACCTCACTGCCCAGCAGGACTGAACACCTTGCTCCAGGCTGTGTGGCCAAAGAGCCCTTGCAGAGGCACCTCATCATTAGCCACAGCTGATAGGCACGCACCACTGAGGGAGGCTCCAGTGCTTGCAAGTCATGACATTAATTACGGCTTTGGCTACCACACTGGCAAATTAAATTACATCCTTCAGGTGGCCTGAATGAGCAGAAATGCCCTCACCCCCATGCACAGGAAACACAGGGAATTAAAAAAACAAAAACCAAAAAACAAAAAACCCCAAAACCTTCTAGAAAAAGGACATGGACAACAGTAGCAGCCCAGGTTAATAGCTCCGTTTACCACTCTGCCAAAAGTCTTGGTGCTTGTCTTAATCCCATTTTTTTTCAATGCCTCTAAGTAACCAAGGAGTGAATTCTGCATGTCCTAGACACGGGTTTTTACCCAGAGTTGAAGGAGCTCTCTGTTTTGGCAAGGTCTGTATTTTACCTGGAGGGATGAGCTCTTTTAAGTAGAGCCTGCTAATGTGACAAAGCTGTCGCAGCGAGGACTTCACCAGTACTCCTTGGGGAAGTACTTCACCAGTACTCCTTCCACTCCCTGGAAGCTGTGTCAGCTCTGATGGCTGCCCCAGAGCCAATTCTGGAGTGCCAGGAGGCTGCTGTGGGCTCCAGAGAGCCATCCCCTTGCTCCTCCTTTTCTCCCCTGTGCCTGGGAAAGGCCTTTTTACTGCAATGCTGAAGGCTGCAGCTCTAGCTAGGGTGATACCTCAGGGTTTTTTCACCCTCAACTCAAAAGTAACATGGTTGAAATAAAAGCATCCTGCCCTGCCACCTCTTGGAGACAGAAATGAGGCCAAAGCCATTAATTAATTCCTATTCTGGGGTCCCTGGGAGTTCTCGGGAGCTCAGCATCCTGCTCTCAGGGGCCATCCCCAGCCAGCTCCCTGCTGGTTTGCAGCTTATGATTTACAGGAGCAGTTGAAATCTCTGAGAGTAAACACAACTGTTTTATTTTGCATCTAGGTTTCCATGTGTCTCATGCTCCATGTGACAGAATGCAGTGGTTTTTAATGGGTAGAAGGGTGTTTTCTCAGAGCAGGACTTTATAAACCCGTTGATTGTTTAAAGTAAATTCAACTATGGAGCCACAGAAATTCCCCTTACTAAATTTTTGGAGTTCTGAATCGCCATCTGGAGAGCTGCCCGGCTGGGGTGGGGGGGTGAGGCCAAGGGATCACATTCACATTGGAGACCTCAGTCCAGAAGACTAAAGTTAGATGAGAGGAATCCCAACCAAGACGATGCAACAGCTGCTGAGATTATTTGTGGAGCAGCCACTGAATGAAATATAACAGGAGGTTTTCAACGGGGTACGCTGCTGTTTTTAGAAATTAAGCTTTCCAACCATGTTCCTCTTTTGGAATTCTTTTATCTGCTGGAGATGCGGGATGTACTTCGGTTCATCACCTCCGAATCCCAGTGATTTCAGTAGGAGCTGAGATCTTCCAACTCTGGGGCTTGGTAATCCATTTAGTTTCCCTTTCCAGTCACCAGTTTGTCTGTACACATAACTAAACGTGATATTTAAATCTTTACCTAAGGAATATATTGGTAGACTTAATTATTTATTTCAAGCAGGATTCACTGAAATTTGGGGAAAAAAAAATCCTCTCCTATGAGGCATGGCTCTGCTGGTGGATGGACAGAGATGTTGCTCCCTGCGTTGTCACCGCTGGCTGAGCAGACCGGTCCAGGCGGTGGAAGGCAGCAGCGGCTGGGTGCCGGGTAGCCCTCCTCCGGCACCCTGCAGCTAACCGGGCTGTGGCCTGCTCTACTGGGTCCCTTTAGTCGGCTGATACTGCCCAACTACGTGTAAAATTTGTAGATATTTTTTTCTATTGTAACCTTTTCCATCCAGCCACACTTACCACTGTTGCTGGATAGCAGCCATGAGTAAATTAACAGATTATGCTATCTGTGAGCCCTGAAATTAGCAGTCATCCTACACGTCCTGTTACTGCATTGATATCTAACCGGTTTGTATTCTGAATATTTTTTTTTTGTTTTATTCTCCCTTATGCATGCAGCCAACCTGGGCAATAGTAGATAATTGACCAAATTGTTTCCTGCAAACTATTTCTGTGTTCAGTGAAAATGGGCTGTGCACAGCCCCTAAACACTAGCTTGGTTCCTGACGCTGCTATATTCATATTTGGGATGTACCTAAGCTATCGTAGCTACATTTGCTTACTCTGAACACTTGTGAGCCATGCTAGAAAGAATTGTCGTTTTCTAGACAGCATTTCTTGTAATATGACAGTTTACTTCTACACTTGATACCCACTGGGGTAGGGTGAAGGGGTTTTTTGGTTATTATTATTTAGAAATTAAGAAGAGGAAAAAAAAGATCATTTAAACTACCCTCGAAAGATTCTTAACTTAACCTTTCCTAGGCAGTTATTTTGGTTGAATTTTCTTATTTTACGTGGCAAGAGAAAAAAAAAAACAGAAAAAAAGATTAGGCATGTCACATTCGTGACAGTAGGTTAAGAGAGACCCTGAGCTGATAATTTAACTTGCAAAATCAGACAATGTTGAGCTGTGTGGTAAAAAAAATCCTCAAAAATGGTAATTCCCTGAAATGTTATCATTATTCATTACTGGCATGAAATCAGTGAATAAATTAATGGGGTAGGAAGCAGTGGTTAGACAGTAACTAATCTTAGTAGACCATCAAACGTTCACCAGATATTTGGGTAAACCAGCCATCTATCAGGCATGGTGCCATACAATTGCTGGATGTAGCTCTGCACAGATGGCTGCAGTGTTCTGCTTATGACATGACGTAACATAACATAACATAACATAACATAACATAACATAACATAACATAACATCTTTATGTATTTCCTGCATTACAGCAGACCAAGCACGGCATGGTGGCAGTCCTTGTGTCCCGGTGCCTCCTACCAGGAGACAATGTGGGCACAGGATGGCAGAAGCTCAGAGTCAACTTCAAATGCGAACGGTAAAACAACAGCTACAGAAAGAGATGCTGTGTTGTAAACCATGTCAAGTTGCACTCAGAAAGGAGCCCAGCTGGAGTTCAAATAAGACATGACTGCAGACTTGAAAAGACCTTTTTGCTGGAAAACAGCTTGATCTTGACTGAAAACACATACCAGACTGCAGAAATTTCTATAAGGAAAAGGAGGAATCTGGCTGTGAGCAAAGTGATTAAACAACAGCTTTAAGGTTCGGTGACAAATGTCTCAGCAGCATCTGAAGACATTTGAGGGGCCTGATACTCCTTGTTTTACAGAGTGCCAAGGAGAGAAGAAATGCCTTTAGAAAAGCAATGGAAATCCACTGTGTGTAAGAGCAAAAAAGCAGGCTAATTCTGATACTTTGGGACATATCCTTACGCTCTTGCTCACTCTTGGCCACTGCCTTTGCTTCCACGGAAGGTCCTATTTTAAGCTCCTTGAAGTGGTCAAACAGCTAAGCAGCCTGCTGCGTACCAGAGCACACTGGAGGCTGCGGTGCCACGCACCGGCAAGACAGGCTGGAGGCCCAGCTGACCCCTCTCAAGCCACCAAACCTGTTGTCTTCAGGCTCGTCTTGTTAATTTTTGAGGATTCTGTGAGTTCTGTGAAAGTTTTCTGGCCTTCAGCTGCTGGAGCAGGGAGTGGTGGTAGGAGCAGGAAGGTAGACAATGGAACGGGGAGGAAAGAAATTATTTATTTTCCTCTAAAATAAAGAATTGGCTGACTGGCTAAACTAAAATCACACACACATGCACTTACATATGGTTGTCACTAGCATAAGACAAAATATAGGAAAAATTATCTCAAAAGTAGTTAAGATTTTTTAAGTGGCTAAATTAAGGGAGTTGGACTGGAACTTGATTTTAAAGTGGATACTAGACAGGCATGATATAATACGGTCTATGTTTGGACACTTAAGAATAGTTACAATCTTTCTAAGCCATGAATTCCTCCAAAAACGCCTTGCTCTGCTTGGGCATGAACATTGTGAGGCTGGATTCTTCCGATGCATCTCTCCAGATAAGGGCAGCATTTGGGGGCTGAGAGTCTGGCTGAACCTTTCCAAGCGCACGGAGCATTTCAACGAACCGGCTAAACCATCTCTCTCTGGGCATCACAACTCAGTAAGGCTCAGTTGACATAAGAGCCTGTGGGGTCCAAGACTGATGGGTGTGATTTAGGGCACGCCTTATATTGTTGTGGGGGATGAGAATTAGAAAAACTGGTTCCCTAATTTCAATCCCAAAAGGCCAGTGATGGAGCTGTGAATCACTGCGGTGATAGGAAGCATTGCTGACATTGGCTTCTTGGGACAGAGGAGACCTGTTCTCTCCGTGAGGACTGGTGACATGGGCTTGGCAGGAGGAAAAGGAGATTTCTGTCTATCCCTTACAAACCTCAGCTGCTGGGGCAGGCAGGGCATCGCTCAGCCTTCAGTGCAGGCTGCAAAGTAGTCCAGCTGTCTGCTCGAGATTCAGTCGCTACAGCACATTTTGAAAGACGGAAAAATGCATGTTTAGAGTAAGCCCTGCTTTGAAAACCCCATCCTCAAGGCTCCCTGGACAGATCTATCCCTTTGGTTTTCAACAGAGCAGAGCTGATGGTAGTGGCTTGGTGGTGGTGGGATGGAGGGCTGAGCTTGGGCTGCCCGCCGTGCCCAAGATAGACCACATTTGGGATGAAGTATCTGTGAGGCTTCTTCTTCCCTGGGACTTTGGCAGAAGGGGAGTATCAAGGGCTGGCCATTGCTGTAAGCCCCTTTTATAAACAGTGTCAAATGCTCTTATTTGGTGTTTTTAACGATGACACTTGTTCAGATGTGTTTACAATGTAAGCTCCCCAGCTCAGGCTCTTCCCTGTTGGCCTCTGGATGGAGCTTGGCACCGTGGGTTTCCATCTAGGGCTGTGGCCGCAGGCGCTGCAGCGATGCGGATTGTAACACCTGTAAGACTTGCTGGCGTGATGAGCGTCTGCCCGTTCACGCAACGCGCCTTTGTACCTGGATGATGTTGAATCAAATCCTTGATACACTGGAAGGGTGACTGGGATATCCGTGTTTATAGTTGCTTAATTGTTTTGCATGGCTTAGAACAGCAACTGCAACAAGCACAAACAAGCAAACCATGACGAGGGATGCTTCCATCCAGCTCCAGGCAGCGTCTACGATCTTTCCACAGTATGTGTTTGTTTTGGGGGGGAAATGAAGCATCTAGTTCAGGGTATGCTTTTAATAGGCAGGACTAGTGCAGGAGAGCCTTGTAATATGCTGCTAGGGACATGCTAGGCAGAAATGACAGTGAACTCATGGAAATATATGGAAATTCGACATCCTGCCTCCCCGTCCCCCTCCCCTCCGACCCTCTGGTATGTATGACTTTGAATCTGCTTTTGAGAGCCCCCGCTGCGCGGGGCTGTCCATCCATCTGGCAAGGTTACAAACACATTTCAGCACTGTCTACAACATGCCTGATGTAACCTCCTTTCTATAGCTCTGCTCTCCTCCTCACAATCTTTGTTTGATGCGGAGGAATGAAGCCCTGCAAAGCAAAACCAATGAACCATGAAGAATCGCAGGGCTCAAACTGCCGGATCCCAAGAGGGGAGAAGGGGGGGAAAGTAGGCACAAAAGGAAGAAAGGGGAAAGTAGGTGGAAGAAAGAGCTAAAAAATACAAAGAAGATCTTACAAAGGGGGAGGGGGGAGAGAGGATAAGGAGAATGCCAGCAGAGATGGGCTGCGTCCTCGCTACAGGCGTTTAACACTCTGTTATTACTTGCTTTGCAGCTATGTTACATCTGTCAAAATCTCAGATTCTGCCTGTCGAGGTATTACATTATGCTCACTCATGACAGCAGCGAGCCTGTCGCCAGCTTCCCCTCTCCTCTCCGAAGGTGTTAAGGAGGGAGAAAGCCTTTGTTTATTTGTCAATTGTGATTTTTTTTCTGCCGGGAGACTTTCCCTAGCCAGGTCACAGAATGGGCCCCTGCTATAGAAACTAGGCACAACAATATTGCAGGTGTTGGTCATTGTTAGCGTAGTTGGGACAAGAGGGTGAAGTTCCCATGTTAATCAAGGATTGCATTTACTTATTTAGCTAAGAGCTAAAGTGTTAATTTCGTTGTTCAGTAATTTATTTTGGTTTCTTTATGGCACCAAGGCAAGCTGTTGTGTAGACATTAATCAGAAAATCTATGGCCCATGACTTTAGGACATTTTATTAGAAATTAGCTAAGAAAAAAATGGGAACAGTCAAATCTCTCTCTGATATCACTCCGTGGAATAGCTGTTTATACATTGGGAGCCAGTACACTGAACAAAAAATATGCAAGTCAGAAGCATTTAAGATTGAGACAGACTCTTGGTTTTGTTTCTCTAAGAAAGAAATTTAAATTCTCCTGATAATTTATGGAGGAAGCCTAGGCCTTCCTAGCTTGCTGCCTCGAATGAGAGCATAAACAGGGGAAGCTTTCCTGACAAATCTGCAGAGGGAAAATTTACCATGAGGAAACTCAGAGCTTCCCTAGCAATTTATTAAGGGGAGGTGGGGCACTGGGACACGGGCGAAGGGCTGATCTCCAGAAGGCCAGCTTCTGCTCCTGGGCGCAACTTGCAGGCACTGTTCAAATGCAAGTGCCAGTCTAGGTGGTCATACATCTGTAGCAGGGGAACCAAATGTGTTAGCAACTAATACAGGAGCATCTTTCCACTTTTCCATCTCAGTTTTTTTTCAAGAACAAGTCACACTCTGACTCAGCCTCACTAAAAATATGCCCTTCAAAAATAAATATTATTTCAAAATAATAAAATATTCCCCTGTGCCCCAGCTTCCGAGATGGTGGAGCTTCCTGACACGAGACCTCACATGGGCCACCAGCAGCTTTCTGCCGACTTCTAAAAATAAATTCATTTCTTTGACCTACAGTATTCGTACGTCGCACTGCTTGTACTAAAAACGGAGCACCCAAAAAGGAAGGAAGAAGGGCTGTATGGCTACTGCTTTTTCTTTTATTTAGAGCTTCAAAGGCAGTTTGAAAAGAAAGGCATGGGCTGCAAAACTCCCAGCCAGGTCTGCAACCTTGAGAAAGCTGAGACTTCAGCTGGAACCAGTGGAGCCCTCTCCCTTGGTAACAGCTCAGGATCTGGCCCCAGGCTTCTGCTTTTCAAAGGGAGCTAATACAGAAAACATTCCACATCGGTTTTGCAGTTTTTTTCCCCTTTCTTTCTAACAGGAATCGAAGCTGAGTTTTGGTTATTCTCTGCTGAAGCACACACGTTACTGCAAAGTCAAAACCTGCTTACGTAACCGTAGAGGAAGAAGATCATGTAGCTGCTTGCAGCCTTTCATATCTATTAAACTTAATCAAGTTTGCCAGGCAACAAATAAGAGATGGGATCACTCTTATTACTGTGCTGTATTACTCCACTTAAAGGCCTTTTAACAGTTTGCTATTGTTTGAAAAAAAATGCATGTCATCTGTATTAGTCACACTCTTCCTCCCAGGAACATAACCTTAATTACTGTTACTAGGTTTGTGTGCCTAATGTGTTTGGTCCCACCTATTTTGCTTGTGAACCTGGTATTTTCAATCACTGCCTTAAAAAAGAAGTAGTTCATTATTAGGACTGTGTTGCTTCTTCACAAAATGCCATGGTACTTATTTTCCTCTAGGCTAGAAAGACAAGCAAAGTGTTTCAACCGCATTGTTTGGCATGGTAGCATCCCTGTTTTTCCCTGTTATTCACAAACTATAAATATAAATGGTTCAAAATAAGAAAATAAAAAAAAAAGTGATGCTGAATTGTTCTTATTTTATGACTGGCTGAAACTGAAACCCTCGCTCTTGGAATGGGAACTTGGGAAGGAACACAGTGGCAAATGCCCAACTGCAGCAGCTACGTGCTCCAGTGAGGTGCTCAGAAATAACCCCACTCATCGACAAATCTGGGGGTTTCTCATGAGTGCCTCACCATGCTCCCCCTTGGCCCCTGGGAAGCTGCTTGATAAAGAGGTGGCACTGTGATTCCTGCTGCAGGATGTACAGTAAGAGACTGTTTTTCTCTCTCTGTCCACACCATCCCACGGTCATGACGACCAGCTTCTTTACCTCACTGCTGGGCTTTTTGTTTCCTTTCTGATTGTAATATTGTCACTTTAGTATGTGGCCTGAGCACACAGGGCAATTTTCCCCCCTGACTTGACTTTGTTTTTGATGGGTTTTCAGCTTTTGTTGACTTTGCCTATAATGAGTATTTTGAAAGACATTCATGCTGCTGCCACATTGTCTGGGTCTGCACCTTTCCTTTTTCTGCACTTAATAGGAACCATATACACAGATGCCACAAAGACTAGTTAGCTGGCCATCCTGTGCTGTACAGACACCAAATGGCTGGAGAAGATGACAAATTCTCTGACCAAACTACTTTTTTTCTGAAATTATTCTGATTTACAGTGTTCCAATTAGAATTTGTTACCTTAGTTGCATAGCAGAGGTTTTCCACCTACTGGTCCCTTTCTTTCTCCCTCCTGTGAGACAGAGGCAACTTTCTGAAGAAATTTCATATCTAATGCCAAATACCAAAGGTGACAGCAGAAAAGGATCTGGAGAGAAATGTTTGCTTTTCCATAAGATGTTGCTTTGGCTTGGTTTTTGCTTTGTTCCCAAAGATGTCAGCTTTGGACTCCATTTTCTATCAGCACTCTTTACAGCTTAAAGCCTGTTACAGTGTCATTAATAAGAAGAATTTCTTTAGGACATTAGATCATTTGACATGGAATTCAGCAATGCTGGTACTTTTAACCTCATTCCATCCCAAAGGTGATAAATGCTTTATTGTGCTCAACACAGGCATTGTTTGTCTGAAGTCTCACTATTTTCAAGAGTCCTGCTGAGTGTGGCTGAATATATTCTGGTTTTGTCCTAGGCAGGTGCTGAAAATTTCCCAAATGCCAGCCATTACTGGGAAAAGCAGCACTGAAAAGCATTATTAAGGTTGCCAAATTACATGCTAAAAAATTAGGTAATTAGGAATACATCATGTCTGAAATAATCTTGCCCACATCTCTTTTCTTATCGTAGGACCTATTGCAGTGACGACACACGATGGATTCTGCTCCCTTGATGGGCAGATATTCAATATTTTCTGTTTCAAATGCAGCCTTCTGCAAATGACACCTCCTTTTCTGGGCACTATACAAAGTCTTCTCAGAAAGCTGGGTGTTTCCTCATCTGGCTGCCAGTTGAGCACTACAGTCTTTAAACCTATCTCAAACATTGGTCCAACAATTCCCAAGCTGCTTTTCCTGGTAAAGCCTTCCTGGCGAACCCCGTAACACCCCTCTTCCTTTGCACCGTGGCCGAGACAGCGCGGCATCCTCTGCTGTATGGCTTCCAGCTCTGCAGCCGGTCCCCTGGCCTCATGGTGTGTCCCACGGGCCACCCACCTCCCTGCGGGCTGATTCACACCTTGGGACCTGCTGAATCTGTGCGTGACTTTGCAGCACAGCAGCGCCAAGAGGGGTGGAGGCTGTCTGATCCCCAGTTCACAGCTGAGCCGTAGAAAGGATAAGGTCAAAAGGTAGCACTGATTTCAGCACCTTGTTTGAAGTGACGAGGGCGTGATGATTTGGGCATATTTGGCAATTTACATCATGAAAACACACCTACTAGCATTGTCCATTGTCAGCCTCCGCAGCTGGGAGAGCTCCAGCATCTCAAGTCAGGCACCAAAAAACAGAAAAAGAAACACAGTATCAGTGATCAGCAATGCCAAATTTGGTTTAAGTGGTGTGTCAGGCATGACACAGGATCCCTTTAATGATTGTAAGGACAGAACTGGAGTTTTCAGAGCAGTGATCAGTTGCTTCAACTTTGAGACAAGCTTCTAATTCCCTGTACTTCAATACCTAATTCACCCTGTACCTCCTGATTTCTGCAGCAGATGAGGCTTCTTTCTCTTCCCTAGTCTTTCCGCCTGCATCAAATCCACTTTCCCTCCCATCCCGTCCCATCCCATCCCATCCCATCCCGTCCCGTCCCATCCCATCCCATCCCATCCCATCCCATCCCATCCCATCCCATCACAATTTCTGCTCCCTGTGTTTTTCCTCATGCCGGTGCCTTTGCCCAGACTTCTCCCTTTCTCCCAGTCCTGGTCTCCCCTCTCCCCAGGTCCTGGCAAGCCTCACTCCTTCCTGGTGCCCTCACCTCACCTCCGGGGCCACCCCTCCCCTCCCCAGCTCTGCTCCAGTTCCCCTTGCCAGCCCTGTCTTTGCTCGGTGCCAGCTTTCCCTTCCTCCTCTCCCTGGCTTGCCCACTCCATCCCCCAGCTCCTCGCCTCAGATGGGGTCTGGCAGGAGGACGGGGGCAGCAGCCATCACACCAGCCACTTCCCACGATAAAGGCAGTGTGGGATGAGCCTGTCCGTGGCACGCTGCGGTGGGATGACACCCTTCGCTTAGCGCGGACCGCTGGCTTCAGCATCCGAAGTATCGCAGTGGGCCCAGGGCGGGACAGAGGTAGCTCTCCGCTGCTGTTAGCACCTTAGTAGTCAAACTAAACTAGCTAACTAATTGAAATGGTTACATGTACAGAAACACAAACTGTTTCCTGTTGTACACTGCGAGAACTCAAAAGCTATTTTAATAATAGCAAAAGTTGTCCGTGGTAGATGTGTTGCAAACTGAGAAGTGCAAGGCAAGGTGCAAGTACATAAACTAAAACACATGTTCATTTTTAAGACGTGGCCATTTGCTGCTTTTTTCCTTCTATTCTCCTTGTCAGAGATATTTTATCAATGATAAAACAAGAGCAGAAAGCAGAAAAAAATGTGTAAGGTGATAAAAACAACAATATACAGGACTTAGTATTTCCAATTACTTGAAAAATCTGCTCAAAATGATGACCCACAAATAAACACATCTATGTGAATAAAGACCATGTTTGTCCCTCAGCAAATCGTCATCTCCTATTGCTTTCATCTCCCTACAGTTTGTACTGCGAGTTATGGTTGCACTTTCCTTTAGCTACATTCAGTGTTTGCTTTTTCTTTTTCTGCTCTTGCCTCAGAATCATTCCCTGACGCTCGCACGCTTTTTCCCCTGCTATTTTCTCTGTAAATACTTCTTCCTCCTATTAAAATAGAAAAAACCCTCTGTCAAACAATGAATCACCCCATCGCAAAAAAACCCCTATAAGCAGAAGGCTTTGCAAAAGTTGCCAGTTTTGAAAGAATCCCCATAAATAGCCAACAACAAGAAGTGAGAAAGGTAATGAAATTACCACAAGCGCATGGAAAAAAAGGAGAAGGAAGTTGATACAAGAGTGTATATGTTGAGGGAGTGCTCTGTGAGCATTTTCACTGACTTTTCCAATTTCACCTTAACAATTTCATGAAGAAGTTAAGCAATATTAGGTCCATATGCTCTTAAAACTTATTTGTGCTTCACCAGGCAAGCACTCGTCCTCTTAATAAAGCAAAGACTTCAGAGCACAGAGCTCTCTGCAGGACTATTTTCCTGGGGAATACCAGCCACTGACCACTTGCTGCACCAGGACTGCGGGACTCTGACCAAGGCGCCCTGGTGGATAGTCCTGAGCCAGTCGAGACTTTAGTGGGCTCTGATGCAAGCTGTTGCCAAGACACCTGCCTTCCTTCTGATGTTCAAAATTTGGTGATGCTTCCGCTGAAGGCTGGCTTGTGCTAAGAAAGATGGCGTGAACTGAGATATTGTAAAGGCAGGCACCTATTCTCTGCTGATGAAGGAGTTATCTCCAAGAAAGGGTCATTAATCAAATGATGGGGAATTGCAAGGAGTTAAGTCACTACCACTGTTTACTGTATGAACAATAACCAGTGCCCTGAGTCATTACAAAGCCTGTTGAAACACTTTGAATACGCAAAGCATGCACTGGGTAACTGATACAGGGCTAGACCAGAACCTAATGGACCCTCTGAAAGAAGCTGTGTCTGGCCTAGGAGGCCAGGAAATGACCAGAGATGAAGACTCATACATCGCTTCTCAGGTACCTCTCCAATGGTTACACCTGATCAGGGATAGAGTAAAGCTCCTCAAGTCTTGGTGCTCCTTTCCCAACGCAGGATTGAGGCAGTATCAGTGACAACAACAACACTGCCTTTGCAACTGTGAAGTCATACCTCTTGTTCACAGGAGCACAGTGTGGGCAATAACTTGCCCTCATCTCTTTGGTCCATAACACCAAAGGCAGGTGGGTCTTTAGATAGTTGTGAAGATTAGAGCCGCAGTGCTACAAACTTTGGTCTGTCACAGGTGCATTCAGGATAGTGAAAGCAAGTCAGTTAAAGGTACAAAGTCAATAAGCACAAGTCAAAGTGCATTAAACTCCTATGCAGATGTCCTCGTCTGGGAATAAAGTCATTCTCTAAAGAGGATTATGCTGCAGTGAAAATATAATACATATCTGAATGAGTCTACTCACCTGAGGATTTAACACACTCTACACCCTGTAATTTAGGTGCATTAACATCACACATTGAGTTGAATCACCTTGTAGTCATTGACTGTGTCCCATGTTTACATGGTCATGGTGTGCTCTGTGTGTGTATTTGTGTGCTCTGTCCCTTCCTCCACTTCTGCCTCTTTTGAAGGAATATCTTCAGAGCCAATGCCAGAACCCTCTTTTACCATACACGTCTACACTGCCTGTCACTGACTCTATATAGCCCCATGACACTACCACACTACAGCCAATACAAGCGGTGACCCTATTTCATATTAGTATTTTCAAGAAACAGGTCAAAAGTATCCCATATAGTGTCCAGCACACATTTTGTACAGAGCACTTCCAAGCATAAGGACTGAAGTTAAGGCTGAGTTTGGTGCGTGTGAAATGACACAAGCACTACACAGTGGCAGGCAGAGCACAGACACCCATCCATGTTAGCTCCAAAAGCAGAAGCCCCATCGTCATATTGTTATGCTATCACTATTGCTATAGCTGATTAGTTCTGCTGACAGGCAAGACTAATTACCTTAGGTGCAGCCCTGTTGTCTTCCAGCTATACATCCTTAGGGAATCAAACTACCATTTGTTATTGCTAATAACCTGCAGCCCATGGCATAAGGTGGCCCGAGACCAGTCAGTAGTAACCTGGGATTCCTGGCACCGCACTCATGTGTGAAATAGAGGTAACCCCAAGATCCCCTCCGAGCATTCCCTAGTAGTCACTAGCAATGCTTTCCCTTCATCAGAGTCTGGGTGCCATCTTTTGTAGCATTCCAAGTGACATAATTTCAACCTGCTGGCCAAAAGCAAGTCTCCTATGTGACTTTTTGTTTCTGGCAGTTCCCTTAGACATGACCAGATTTTTTTTTCCTGATGATCTATTGATCTAATATACTGCAGTTTCATTGATATTCCCATGTTAATTCCACTCTTGTGTGGCATCACAGAAACTTTTGCTTGCTCATGCAGTGTAAATTAGCTTCAGCTCAATTAACCTCTTGACATAGGTTGTTTTTTCCAATTTCTCTTCAGACCTGCTAGTTTTCTTTCAGACCATCAGCACCCGGTTTCTTTGGTCAACACTCCTCTGCACTGCAATACTGTGCTGTTTCAGCAGTGGCTGCTACGACACAAGGGCACAAAGTCATTTTGTAGCACAGTTTTCTGAGGAAGGCAGCTGAGTGCCCTCGTGCATGAAAGCCCCTGGCCTCTTGGTCCAGAAACTCTGCATTAGCTCTGCATTAGTGAAAACAGAAATTAGAGAATGGAAGAGCATAAGAGCTAGGGACCCTAAAATGAAGCTGTGAACTTGCATTTCCATTTAATGCCTATGCGTATATAAGAAGACTTTGGCCCAGTACTGTCAGGGTTAGGTGTGTACCAGATGCAGTATACTGAAGCAGTTTACCCTATTCATCTTTATTAGCTCCTTTCTTTTAAATTCCCCCTAATTCAACAAGGGGAGCTCCACTCATTATGGTCAAGAAGGGTATTACTGCATGTGAAGAACACACAGATTTCTAATGGCGAGCTCCTATTTAATTGAATTCAGTGAAAGACAACACCATGACATTGCTAAGATTAATGACTCAATAATTTCTGAGACAAGGCAAAACATGAAGTAAATTGATTGCATTAATTTTTTTTTTTTTCCTTGGAAAGAGTAGTGCATACCAGCTCAGCAGTGTCCTGGAGAGGACACTTTGCTGTTACACAGTGAAGCCCAGCTACCCTTTCTCTGTTTAGCTCCTGCACTCTGACATCACTTTGGAGTAACTTTTAATGTAATTTCCTAGTTGCAGAGATGCAGGCTGACGATAATTGAGCTGAGATCTTGACAGACCGAATGACTAATGCAGAGGGCTCTATGGAGTGGAAACTTCAGTTATTATTAGATTATTCAAGAGAAGGAGAGAAGGTGTCAGAGCATGGAACAGAGGACTGCAGTGACTGCACATCTCACTCTTGAAAAAGTATGAGTAGATTTTAATTTCTGCCATCCTGTTAGTAACTCTTATTCACATAAAAATCAGTTCATGCCTAAATGCAATGCCAGATGTAACATCTTGTTTAAAATTCCATTTGCAGACAATGAGATGGCTCCTTCTTTCCTACATGTGGCAAAAGCTGGGATGGCTTTTCACATAGTATCTGTGACAGTGTCTGTCAAAAGTGTCTCAGTGAAATGTAGAGAGTAGTGTCTGGTATTGCTCAACATCATCTGTAGTATCACATTTGTTTTTTACAAGATAGTCACAGAAAAACAACTGTTATAAATCTAATGAGAAGACTGGGCATTATTATACAGGCATAGTGTTTTGTTTGCCTGCAAAAGACAGTGACAAAGACAAGTATTCCAGAGCTAGGATTTTGCAATTAGGATATAGATTAGAAATGTTAATCAAGGGATCCTGAGGAGGGTGGAAGATAGAAGTAAGGTAACTCTTCGTATGATACCATCTGGAGACCAAAAACCAATGACAGGTGTTGAGAAGAAAGTTTTCTCAAGTAACCTATGTGAAAACTGGGCTATTTGAGCTTTGGATGACATAGAAAAAAAATCTTAGCTTCTGCCCTCTACCCTTGCCTCCCTTGGGCAAATGGGGAATGACAGGGGAGACAGCAGCGGCTGGCAACAGCCATTTCTGGCAAAGAAACTCCATCTTATGTCAATAAAGGGAGATTCTGGTGCCTAATGTAAGATAAAAGAAAAACATAAAATGGCCGAGATCCACAAAGGATCTTTACCAGTAAGTATAATCTTAACAGGGGATTGTTATTACTTTACCTGTTTGTATCCTATTGCATTATTGCAAATACTTTCCCCTTAAATTTCGTCTAATAGTTAAACTTATCCAGAGTTAACACATGACACATGACATGTGACAACATGTTCCTCAGCCAAAGTTTGGTGACCCATAGAGCAAGGGTCCTGGTATGGGTGCCTTGCTTCCCAACACAGCCCTTTCAGGAAGAGAAGGCAGCTCAGGACCACAGAAGCTGTGCTGGCCCCTCCAGGATCTGCTTTCTCAGGGCTCACCAGGGACGAAAGACCTCTTAGAAAGCAGGCACAAAAGAAAACCTCCAGGCATGTCTGAAGAGAAGCACTCCTGAACCCTGTGATTCCCAGAGAAGGTGATAGCAATGCCGTATCTCTTGCCATTTCCCCATTCATTCTCTGGGCTTCTCTGCTTTTAATCCTAGAGCAGATCCAAATGCCGTGCAATGGTACAGAACACTGTTGAACCAGAGCCTGAGAAGGCTGAGAAGATCAGGGGTGGCCACCACAACAGAGCTCCCAGTTCCTGTGGCAAAAATTGGAGAGGGTTCATGGCATCACTCCTGTGACAACTGCAGGAGAGCCAATACCTCTGAGAAACTGGGTCCTTAGAGGCTATCTGTGTCCTTCTGGCTAGGGGCTGTCTGCTTGCAAAAGGGCTCTAGATGTAGGCATTTGGGTGGTACTTCAGGAGGAATAATAATATGGGAAGAAAGATCTGAATTCAGGCCTACTGTGATGTGATAGGCCTTTGAAATTTAATGCAAACCAGTAGTTCATTCAACTAATATTTGGGGGCACCTGCAGCCTAGGATTTCATCTTTCTTCTTTGCTGTCTGGCTGAAGGGAATTTCATCACTGCAGACATTTATATGAATTGCAGTTATGGTTCTGCCCCAGAGTGCCTTGTTTTCTAATGGCCAGTACTGAAGAAAACAAAAGCATTTTCAGTCTGAAAACAGATCATTTTCTAGCTCAATGGCTAAATGTGATCTCCTTGTTTTAGTGCTGTATCATTTACCTTGCTGTCCAACTGCAAGCCACCTCACCCAGGCCTAAGTGCACAAGAGGTGACATGAGCAAGGAAAACTGCTTCTTTCAATAATATTGCAGCAGCACAGAGAGTTTATGACCCTGAAAAGATGAAGGTTTACAGTCACAGAACACTGAATCATTACAAGTTTTGAAGGGAAAAGGGCAAGGACAAGTTTTCCCTGAACAATAAATAAACTTACGAGGTTCACATACCTTTTGGTATGAGCTGGTGATCAGCACTCAGTGTCTGAGACTCCACCGCAGAGGCAGAACCTGTGCATTCAAGGATTTCCGCAACATGGTTCTCACATGCCTGGACAAAGGCTCGTTGCACACTTATAGTCACATTTCCATGAATGCCTACTCCCTCCTTTGGGGTACCATCAGCTGTGCAGTCCCAATTTCAGGCACGCTGGCCTGTCTCTGAGTAGTACTGGAGGCTCAAAAGTCTGCATGAAGTTTACAAGAACTGAAGTTAAAGATTGTCCCTGCAATTCAGAGCATGGGTGCCACAAGCCAGGCATTCAAAGGCAACCAAAACCATTTTGAAAATGACAGCCTTTGGGGAGATCATGTCATGTGCAGACTGACATGAATTTATTGATGTTTGGCCAGGAATTCCAGCTATCTGAAGGGATCATTAGCAAAGTGGTATGCTAATGACCTGCCTTGCTCTTAACCAGAGGGAAATGAGCTCATCTATAGCCCATGGTCAGCAGAATTTGCTCCAGCAATGTTGTCCAGTGAGTTTAGGAGCAGCTTTAAGGCATGGCTGGGGGAAGCAGGGAACACAGGGAGGGAGCAGAGTCAGCACTGGCCAAAGGCTCCCCAGGCATGTAGGGATCTATAAAACCAGTTTTATTGTTCCTCCTGCTACTGGGGAAATAGGCAGGATGAGGACAATGACTGCCCTTGTTAAAAGGGATGCCCGGCAATAGCCACTGCCTCGTACACTCTTACCTTCTCTTCCTGGCCAGAGCACCAAGGAGCCAGCCTGGTTTCCCACAGTGGTGGCACAGGGAGAACAGGCAGAAGAGAAACCAGCAAAGACCTGAACTAGTGGGGTGTGAATCACTTAGAGATGCTGTTCCCTCCCACCTCCATCACAGCTGGCTCTATGACTTTCCTATTCCACCCTCTCCCTCCCTCCCGTCTGTTGGAGTTAAGGATTTTGGTAAGTGCTTGGTTGCCAAAGAAGAACATCTCTAATGCATTCCTCATTAAAGTGGCACAAGTGGACAGCACTTCAGGGAAGTCACACACAATAAATAGGACTCTGGGTTTTATTGTGAGACAAAAGGCAAGGATCTCATCAGGGTTACATTTGCCATCATTAATCAGCAGAAGAAAAATCCTTCAGCAGTGCTGACAGTTCCACTTCTGGCTTCCTACTAGATTTAGACCAGATGTGACTCGAGTAACAAGACAGTTGTGGAAAAAATAATAATGGTTCCTTCTTATTTCGTGAGAAACCTGCAGATGCTCAGCTCCTAATTAAATAATAGTGATAGTGAAGTGTGCAGGTGGAGACATCCAGATGGATTGCTGGTTCTCGATTGTATGTTGCCACATGCCTTCACTGACTTCAGCTCAGTCAACAGCTAGTTTAGATGGAGCGTTTCCCTTTGCTCTTCACCCTGGGCCAGAGGTGGTTCAGGTTTCTCCTCAGGGGCAGAAGATGGACTACTTGTGATCTCCCAGGAAAGAGAGGCTGAACGACTTCCATCACAAGAATTTTGGGGGCTTGCAAAGATAACTGAGTAACCGTTCTCTTTTCATTTCTGGCAACTCCTCTCCCCCCTTTCCCACCTTCTCCAGCAGCAGTGATTCCTCAGGATTCTGTCACGGGCAAAGTAGGACATGGGGCCAGTCTTTTTGCTGCATGCTCACAGACACCTACCATAGATAAACACTTACTGTGATGGCATCCAGTCCTGGCCACACTCTTTGCCTTATTTCATGATGCAGCTACACTGAAAGGAGATGACTGAGAGAGTTCAGCCAGAGTCCCTTCTCCCTCTTCTTTTAGACCTTTGCTAAAAGTGACATCACCTATCCAAAACATTGTCTGCAAGGCAGACATTGTTTTTAAATGTGCTGGTCTGACACTGATTGCACTAAGTGTGGGACTGAGCTTACCAGTAAGAAGAAAATGAAGTGGGTTTCAAGATGGCTTTACAAAGATTTCTGGCATCGACTTTCTTCTTGACAGTGTCTGCAGGACTCAGACTCATGAAGAGCATTTACACAGCCACAATAAATTCTATTTTTATTTGAGATAATTTACATAAATTTTTCCAAGTGCCTGAAACAATAGGCACAATATAATTGGCCTTCAAGGAGTCTCTGGATGCATTACAACTAACAAATCATGGGGACATTGGTACTATATGGTGTCTTTCATCAAATTAGACAATGTTCTCAAAATGTTGGGCAAGTCCAATACAACTGTACACAGTCATGAATTGCCTGGTTACAGAAATGTTTGACCTGCAGCCCATGAGGAAGTGTGGAGAGGAAGGTAGCAGGACATGTCCCAGAGCAGTGGGTCTGGGCTGTGCCTGGCAGCATTATGAACACACCCAACAGAACGGGGAGCAATGGCTCATGCCAAAAAACATCTTCCAGCTTTGAAGTAAGCGGCAAACGGCCAGCTCAGGATACGAGGTCTGAGGCACACACTTGGAGTAGGTATTTCTCTCCGTGTCTGTGTTCAGTGAGACTGTAGATGAGCAGCAATGTGTGTTTGTGTGTGATGTGTGCGTGGGTACAGCTCACTCAACCATCACTAAGCCACAATCTGCTCTGAAGTGGTAGACAGATGCCTCTAAACTGGATGCATGTCTACACAAAAGGTTTGTGATCAGTACTTCATACAAATAAGTTATAAGGAAATGGAGAGGTGTAAACTGTAATAATGTAACTGGAACTCACCCAGGACACTCAAGGCAGCAACCTTTCATTACTGCTGTGAAGACTGACGTGGGAGCTGGAAGAGCTCTACAAATGGCTAGATGTTTATAGCTTGTTCAAAAGACTGCACCTCTGACAGCCGCCTGTCCCCTGGCACTGTTTTATTGCACTGAGTGAGAAAGCAAAAAAAAAAAGCCCAACTGCTGACCTACTTCTCGTGGTACCTACATTTGCCTTGTGTCATTCCAGGGACTGAAAAAGTCCCGAACTCGCTTCATTTATGGTATTTAGCTGTGCTTCGATGCAAGGTTCAAAGCTAGGCTGTGGAAGAGAAAACGCACAGCTATAAAATAAAATGTGCTACAAATAAAATCAAATAACTGAGGCTAGAGAATAATGGTAAATGGCCAGGTAGCACAAAAATAATCATTTTACTACTTTGAATTACAACATATCAAGGGAATTGTCAGTGAGTCCAGTTTTATTAATGCAATACGTAAGTGATTCAGAGGAGGGAAAATGCAAACTCCCTCCTGAAATAGTTTAACCAGTGCGAATTTGTGGGTAGACCAGGCCTCAGTCAGAACAAAAGAGAAAATAATCCCCTTGTAATGCAGCATTTAACACCTAGCAGGCAGGTGATAATTGCTTCAGTCCAAGGGGATTAGCACATTGTAACCTCATTATAATGTAAAATGTAACGTCCCTATATGGGGTTGTCTACATGGAAAACTTATAGTGGCATAAACAAAGGTATGAATTCAAACTGATTTAGTTTTACTGGAATAATTCCTGGTGTGAATTTATTTCTTTGGAGAGAAGAACGTGTTTTGTTTGTGGTGCTTGCTTTTTCCCCCCCCTTCTTTTGTCTCCTGCAGTTTAGTCAATGATGTTTTAGAATTAATTTAAGATAAATCGAAACTACCGCTATTATTCCTGAACAAGAATGTACACACAAAAAGTCCAGTCTGATGTAAAGTATATTATTTATATCTTTTTACCAATGTAACGAATAAAATTTTCCTGTATAAACAAGCTTTAGGCAAAATGAAACTTTGCTTCAAACAGATGGTGCAGTTTCATGACAGGCTTAAACAGCCCTAGATTCATCTTGCCGCTGCCCTCAGTGATGGCAGTAGCATTTGGGGGGGCTGTATGTCCAGACAGATCAGGTACTTTTAAAGTAATCTTACAAGTAAAGAATGAAGGAAAAGAAAAAAGGGGAAAAAAAGAGGAAGGATTCCTCTTCTCCGTTTTGGGGAAGGATCAGTCAGCATAGGGAGCAAGAAATGGAAGGTTGCCTCCATCTAGCAGGGGTTTAGACTGAGTTCAGCTGACTGTGAAACCACACAATATTTTTCTTATATCCTGAGTATGGTACCTTAAGCTGTCTAAAAACCAGACACCCGGGGCCGAGTTAGTATTTTAGGTTTTTTCTATTTTCAGTGGAGAGACACAGGCCCTGCAGAGTCTTGACCTGCCTTAGGCACTTAGCTTAGTGGGTCCTGTGTCTCTTCATTATTTAATGCTAGGTGAGATGAACTCCACCCTGAGTGTCCAATGAAATATGCTGAAGCAGTTCAGTCAACTTCACTTCAAGTAGTGTGGTTTTTTAAGAGTTTGCCCCAAATGAGAGACATTGGATGTCAGCCAAGTCCCCCACCACTACCCAGAGCACTCCTAAACTAAAGAAGTATATGGTTTGGGGGAGTCAGTTTTTATTAACTACCAAGCGCGCTTAATTGTATGTAGCCAAGTAGCAATGCATTTAGGGAATACTCATCCACAGAAACACTAGACAAACATGCATTCTTGCTAAAGCAAAATGATTTCTGATCTTAGTGGGAATTTTGGTTTAGTTGCTGGTTGCAGGATCAGATGCATGGAATACTTGTGACATGAAGTTGTATGAAAAAAAGCACTTAGCAGTGGTTCAGTGCAGAATGAAGTCCCACCGCTAGAGCTGGTGCCTGAGCTGGCTGCCAGGGCCCCCTTTGCTGGCTGGGATATCCAGAGCATGGCTGGAGCTGGCAGAGGAGTGAAATGCTCCAAGAGAGATGCACAGTGCTAAAAGCCTCAGTAAAAGCTGCTGTTGAGGAATAAGTATAGTAACAAGTTCATGCCAGTCTAGCCGCCCTTGTATTCTGGGGCTGCTCTGCTTTGTCTGCTGGTGCAATAAAATGCTAGTGCTTTCTTGTAGACAAGTCCTGAGGAGAGTTTCCTGATTATACCTTACTCTTGAATGTATTTCTGTTGTTTATCACATCAAGCCAGTTCAGTAGCAAACAGCAAAAACTCATTTTATCAAGGACCCTGAACCAACATTAATTAAGGCTCAAGTCCACTCTGAAAATGTGTGGTGTTATGCTGATTTTGCAAGTGATTTAAGCGAGGAAAGGGGTTAAGAGAGCTCTGGCCCGCAGCCACAACACGTGGGAGCTGGGGAGTGCTGATTGTGAGGGTCTTCTCCCAGATAATGGCAGAATCAGGAGTTTTACCACACGCTTCTTTCCATTTCTCCCTAAGGAACAAGCCCCGATGAGGTCTCACCTGCCTGTCATTTTACGCATAGCCAAGGTCACAATGGAGACTAAAATACGAAAATCTAATCTGCTTTGCTAATGCAAAATAACTTCTTTCTGTATGTAACCTCACACAGAGTTCAGCCACTCAGCTATAACAGGCTAAAGATTACTTTCAAAGGCTTAATTCAATTTCAGTGAGCTTGCTGTGAACTCCCAGAGAACAATGCGGGTGCCTCCCTGCCTTCCCCAAAAGGGATACATCGCAAAGCTCTCCGGGATGAGCTCTTTGATTTCAGATGCACTCTTACACACATCAGTCGGCTCAGATGCATCCTTCAAATTTGAATCATCTGGGGATTTGGCTGCCTTATAAACAATGCATGTTGCCACTTATCAGACATTTACATACCAGAGAAGTCTAAGGAAAATTCTTCTTCCATGTGCTGTAAGATCTCTCTTAGCAAGTAGGAGTATATACGAGGGCACATATTTTTCTGAATAGGATTTCTATTATAGATAAAATAGTATGTAATAGCCCATCTATGTTTTGCTCTAAACAAGTATTCTAAGGTTCTTTGGCCCTTTTTGTACATGAGTGATCAAAAGCATTTGTTAATTGTTCCATTAACTTCTCACCGCTTGCTGCAGTCAATGGAGTTAGGCACCAAGGAGCATCTGAAAATCCAAGCTAGAGGTACATCTCTTCAGCCACTCTGAAAATATTGTTTCAAACACCTGACCTACAGTTCTTTGCAGCTTCCTCTGAAGAATGTGTCATTGTTAGTACAGAATATTGGCTACATAGATTATTTTTTTCTCATATTCCCCCCTCCCCCCCGCCCCGTACATACTACTGATGCCAATGGAAGCTTGCCATTTTGGGATACATGGGATCATACATGGGCTCAGCATGAAGGCCTGCATTACTTCCTGGGAAGCCAGGGTGACAAGGCAGAAATGACTGTAAAGATAGAAAGCGGTGGTATAAATTGATCAAAGTGCACTTCCTTACATGGGAAGTGTAGTTGGGAATGCCTCCTGATCTCCCTGCTCAAGATCTTGCCAGGTGGGCTTTATCGCCAAAAAACTTCCTTTACAGTGGCACTACTTTCAAGTACTTAGGACTGACAATTCTTTTCATATAAATTATCAGCATCAGTATCAAGCAATAAAGCATCTGTAAAACGAAACAAGTTGTTCAATTTAATTGGAAGTATCCAATGGATGGGGCTATCTAGAAAAAGGTCTTTTGCCAGGAAACAAAGACTTATCTCCCTACAGCAAGTGCAGTTAATGGTTTGCCAATTCTTTATAAGAAGCATTAATCTTTTTGTGCTCCTTCCCCCCAAACAACTGGAAGAAATTAAGTTTCTTTTTAATTACTCTGCAGCATCTTTACTACAGTATTCAATTCAGCTTTAACAATAATAATGCTTAGCACATACAGGGCATTTTACATCTTCATAGTGGCCTACAGCATTAACTAATGCATCCCAAAACATTCTGCACTTGAATTAAATAGGTACACTACTGCAGGTAAATATCTATTTCCTTTGCACCTTGTGTGGTGTAATTTAAGATTACAGAAACATAACAGAAATCACATTCCTGTTATATTTCTAGGACCAGACCCAGGTCCTAGGATTTCTCCCTATTCTGTTTACCTTCAGCTGTTGTTTAATATAACTTTCCCATCACATGCTCCTGCTGAGGAAAAGAGCTCTTTTGGGATAAAGTATGTGCAACGCTCTTTTAGGAATCTATAAACTGGAGGCAGCGCTCCAGCTTGGGAAAGGAGACAGAGAGTTATTTTTACTCTTAAATTCCTTAGGGGGAGAGGCACTCTGATATGAGTGTGATGAAAGCCATACAAGTACATAGAGTGAGAGAGGGCAAGAGAGGGAACGAAGTGATTAATGCAGCTCGGCTACACTACTAGCTAGAAGATGAAACTGAACCAGCAAAAACAACATTTTGACAGAAAGATTTCTTTCCAACTATGGTCACTTTCAAATTAAAGATACCAACAGTGCTATTAAGCCTAGTTTCAGGCATCTCTGACAATAGCCATCACCACCAGCTAGGAAGAACTCCTCTTCCTAAAGCAAATGACTAGAGACAACCAGTACCAGTTGCTCTTCCTGAGCTGCCTGGTATGCTCAGATCACTCCCAGATTCCTCTCAGGTCTCGCTGGAAGTGGCCTGTCTCTGGGGAACCCTGCCAGAAGTCAGCTGGGTGGTGATGCCTCACGCGTGCAGCAACTGGGAAAGAGCCGGTCCTCGATGAAAAACAGTAGAGGAGTCCCCACACCGTGCAGCAGCCAGGACCCCGTGGCACGGCATCCTCTCCCCTCCTGCTCTGCAGAGCTGCTAAAAGCAAAGCCGCCGAGCCAGGCCCTTGCGCAGCCCTGGACTGCAACACATACAGCTCCGCTGCCAGCACCGACAGCGCTGGAAACTGCGGTACAAACAGGCATATGCATGTACAGACAGGGAAAGGTCATTCCTTCTTGGCTCTTGATTTGACTCTGGAGCAGATGCACTGGCCACCACCAGCCGCCATGGTGTAGACCAAACAACTCTGAAATTAGGAGCAGAATAGTGGGCATGAAAAGAGAGTCTTGTAGCTGATTTTGCTTTTGGTTATTTAAAGAAGACAGAAATGTCTAGAAAATTCAGGCAGCAAAGTCAGCCGTGTTTCTAGGAAGGTTATGTATTTTTATGCTTTGGGGTTTTTTTGAGGGTATCTGTGAGACTGCAAATATAATTAGTAGATGTATCAAACTGCAGCCTAAAAAACCCTGAAACATTTTCCACAGTGCGGACCCTTCTCCTCAGGAGCTGTTTGTGACTCACTGTTCCTGTCAAGCAGGTTAATGTGCCTCTAAATTTCACCTGACAGAAAATGTATCACAGTGTCAGCTGCATTAGGGAATGACGAACACATCCCGATGGTGGTACTGCCGGGCACCTCGAGGTTGCTCTCAGCAAGCACAGGTGGAGGAAGTAACCTGCCTCGGTTCCAGCAAAACAAAAGGACATGGCCAGCTCGAGGACACACTAAGACAAGTTCAGCAACTTGTAAAAGCACTCATTAATCTTTGTAAAATGAGCCTCCCAGGTTCTTGGAGGGAGGGCATGTTGAGGTGGAATTTGTGTGACCTGCTTGTAAGCAGAAAACCAACTTAGAAACAGTGTTTGGCCTCTGAAAACTTCTGCCATTTTGAAATCGCTTTCCACCAGCCCATTGCCCATGGCAGGCGCAGCCCATGCGGCCTCAGGGAGCTTGTTGGCTCCCACAGGTGGCTGGGACATGCTGAAACGGGGCACGCTCTGCAGCACGGGTGGCCAGACTGCTGTGAAGGTCCTCAAGTTGCTGTTGACCAGGGGAGCTCCTAACAGCTTACCCTGCTTTTGGGACCCAGCCTCGTAGCTGTCTGCATCATGGAGGTGCCAGTCTGCATGGGATTAGCTGGAGATATCCCAGTCTATAGACTGTTACTGCCTCTAATTGAGAAGACCAATGCCTTTAGCTTTGGCTATACCAACTTCAGCTTTTGTATTGAAAGAGATAAGTTCACTCCCTGTACGTATCCTAATTAGAATTAGG
This sequence comes from Ciconia boyciana, assembly GCF_034638445.1. Classification (NCBI taxonomy): domain Eukaryota; kingdom Metazoa; phylum Chordata; class Aves; order Ciconiiformes; family Ciconiidae; genus Ciconia; species Ciconia boyciana. The sequence goes on from NC_132936.1 coordinate 83,386,333, forward strand.
ATCCTATGCACCCCATCCAGAAATTGTGTTTATCTTTCTAGAACTGGGATTTCCAAGCCACAGGATTTCTTGTTTTCGTACTTCAGGTTCTTGGCTGTTACAGCCAGGACCAGGTACAGAATGATGCCATCTCCTGTACTGATGATCCCAGGGACATGCTACACCAGTGACTGAGGAGCTGGAGTGGATCTGGAATGAACCCGGGTGCAAAGAGGGGAGTATTCCAGCTCTTGTCTTCTCTGGCTGTTCTGGGAGTTGTTACAACGCATTTCGTTGGAGCTAAGACTGATGCCACTAGCATCCACTGAGAGGTTTCAGTTCCCCTGCAGAGCTTGATTTACTTTCCTTGTTTTTTACAATCCTTTTTTAAAAAGTCTGAAGAGTGAAAAAAATATACTAAAGCAATTGCAATCAGCTCTCATTTGTCTATCTATATATCTTTATCTATTCACTGATGTCTTTTTTGTATAGATCTCAAAGAAATGGATGGTGGATGCAGGGCCATGAGTGAATACCTCCAGCCAGACTTTAAAAAGGTTTAAAGGTAAAAAAAATCATGTATGAGCCAACTGGTTTTGATCTAATGACAAAGGTCTCAATCAAACAGAGCAGATAGTCTGGACAACCTGTCTGCACTGTGCTTGTTCTTCTTCATCCCTCCTGATGCAACACAGATGTCCAGCAGCTCAGCAGCACAAACCCTGTGGTGCACCTCCCCAGATAAGCTGCCGCGGGAGCTATGCTGGGTAACCCACCGGCTTCAGTTAGATTTGTGGTGAGTCTGTTCCATGAGTAATCTGCAAAGTCTGAAATCTCTGGCTTTTTGGACTCCTTCAGAGTCCCTTCCTTCACACTATAAACAAAGACAAACATTGTAAAAAAGATTTACTGGAACAACGGTATCCGTCTGCTGCTACATCTCCACAAACCCACATTTGATAGGTTGAGATTAAGCAGTTGGCCAGACAAGATAGCCAATGCATCAACAAATATAGCTGTAGCATAAATAAAACCAGTGTGCAAAGGCAGTTAATGAGAAATGGGTTTGTTTCTCAAAATCCCTGAAGTTCTCCCCAGAAGCCTGAGGAGTCTTTCTCTAGCTGCATTACTCCTGACCCTACAGCTGCCTTGGTACCCAGCCTTTTCTCTCCCCTAAACAGTCAGACTGGCTTAAAAAAACACAAAACAAAACAAAAGGTTGCATTATTTTCAAACTCAGTTTGTTGCTTGGTTTGGTGTTTTTTTTTCCCAGTGAAAATCAGAAATATGTTTGTTGAAAAAAAAAGAAATTAAAAAATAGCCCTCAACTACTCAGGTAAGCATTTATTTCCACAGCTATGCTCTCATGCAATCATCAGCTATCACAAGACTACGGATGAAAGATAAGAGCTGGCAATGTTGAGATGTCACATTAAATCACAGCTGGCAGAGGAAGGCTGGACAGGGCAGCTGCAAGCGAGTCCTTCGAGGGCCCCCACCCTGGGGTGGGTCAGCTTGCCATTCGGGTTGCTGCGTTATGTGCTGGGGATTGACTGCACTGCAGAAGCGAGGGGAAGGACCTGCTGCAATCTCTGTCAGACCCCGTGGCTCAAACCCCTTTCTCACCAATCTCAGCCAGAATGCTGCAGAGCAAGAGGAGAAATCCCCTTTTCTCGCAGACTATGTGCAGTCTTTCAGCAAAGCTGCCTTGGCCCCATCTCCTGCGCGCATGGTAAGCGTGAAACAGGTTTAGAGACACGCTCATCTGTCCAGAAAGGATGGGGAGGATGGAGCAGGCAAGCTTGCTTATCTGTCACCCACAATGTTTCTGTCCTGTTGCCAGAGGACTACACTTCTTCTTATGCAGCATAACATGACAATAAAACATTTAAAGCCTTGGGGAAGAAAGTAAATGCATCGGTGCTCGGAGCAGGTTTTAGTCCACAGGCCCTGAGGAGAAGACGCCTATTTTTATGTCCATGTCTCAGACGGGAGACCAAGCCACCGCTCCAAGGCAAGCATGCCACCAAGGTCACTACCTTCCCATCTGCACATGGCATACTCCACCTCGCTTACAGCCGTGGTGCCGCCTGCTGTCTCTAACAGCGGGTTTTTCCTCCTCGTGGTGGGGTAACTGCGTGCGGCTGCCGAGCACCACTCATCACAACCAGTTTAAAGCCCACATTTGTGTGAGGCTTTCACTCTGCCCACTGAACAGAAAGGGCAGGGGGCTGTGGAGGAGTCAAAGAGAAGTGACTTCACAGCATCTTTGGTGGCTGTTGACTCGAGTGGATTTAGGTTACCATATGTCATTGCCTCTTTAAAGCCCCTGGCTCACAGTTTCTCACTTTGTTGTTTCTCAGGACATCGGTTTAACCCTCGTTGGCATCACACTGCCCTCCACTCCATACACCCTTGATCACAGAGCCATGGGATGGAGTCTTCCATAGCAAGCTTTGCCTTCAGGCCACCAAGGTGTTAAGCCTCTAATGTGCTCACAGACTGGCTATGCCTTTCCATCTGAGGGCAAACCTGAGGGCAGGTTTGTATTAAGGTCCAGACCCCACTCCCTTGGGCCACTCCAAAGGCCGTTAAAGTTAGTGGAAAGGCAAAGTGACAGGATTGGGTGGGCAACAGCTTTATAATTGAAAGGACTTAAAAAATTCACGATCAGTTCATCAGAGGTGGCAACTCATTAGCAGGCAACTGATTTTTGAGATGCTGCCAGCCTAACCTTCAGAAAGCATCCCTAATTCCCAGTGTGCCAGCAAGGACGAGGTGTGTTTGGCGCTCCTGAAATGAGTCCCAGGAGAATCATAATGGTCAGCACCCAAAGGCGTTTCAAGTTTGGAGTTTGTGGAACTCAGAGGTTGAACCCCTTCCCAAAACTTTGTCTCCAAAATGTTGGTGGAAATGCTTTGCTACATACGAGTCAAATTTTTTTGCTGGAAGCCCTCGTGGTTACCCCTGCTGCTTTACTGAGCACATATTGTTACTATTTTTGAGAAACAGTGTCTCAATAAGTTCTTCCCTTAGTCTAAGAATAGGAGGTTTTCGGAGAAATGGCTTTATTGCAGAGTGGCCTTGATACAAAAATGTAACTGTCCCTGCTCAAGGCAGAGGGTTTCCAAGTTTGTTAAAAATACATGCTTTTGACAATTTTATTGTAACTTATTGTGGGTGTGAAATAAAATAGGGGGATGTTTGTGGTTTGACTTGCATTTCTGCACTTATATATGGTAATTAAATGTAAAAAATGCCAATTAAAAACAAACTTTGGCAAGAGATTAGTCAAAATATGTGCACTTGAATTTTTTAGGGGCTTGAGGGGGCATTCCTTTGACATTTGCTTTTTAAAAAAATGCCTTAAAATATGACACTTCAAAAGCAGCTGCTTTGTGTGTTCACAAAGCGGTTTCCATATGCAGAGTTCATGTCAGATGTACAAACGTGCATGTGCCCAAATGACCGTAACCATTGCTAACAGGTTAAATAATTATTTGCACAGTGCCTTCTCAAGAGTGGTGGATGTCTTAGTGCTCAGTTGATAAGGAACAATTAAGGACAGAAGATGAACCTTACCAGTAATAAGTGCCCCTATCCAGTGCAGCATGCCAGGGAATGAACTAGCACTGGTGCCATGAAAAAACAACAAGCGATCTTATACAGCTGTCTGGATTTTCTGGCCTTTCTTACCTATTTCTGTGAATGCTATTGGGTCTTGACCTGGACACATAACTTTTCTGTATCTCATCTTCCTCTTTTGCAGAGTGGGAATAATCGTCTCTCTAAGCGCTGTCCAATATAACAAAGCAAAGTGCGCCAGGAGCGCAGAAAATCATTACGGGAAAGGGTTGTTCATTGTCATACATAAAAATTGCCTGATTAGCTGGTGCTGTTGTGAAAGATAGGAAGGCAAAGTGCTCAGACAGAGTGAGAACTAATCAAGTTTTTTTGTTATTGCAAAATATTTTTTAAAATTAGCTGAAGGTTCAGATGTGCTATCGCAGGAACGGGTTGTGCCCAGCCTGCCGTGCTTTGTTTCTGTCCTGTGGGCCTTTGCTCTCTCGGTAGACAGCAGCCCCAGCCATGATCTGTCCCCACTCCTGCCAGAAGGCCCTTTCCAGAGATGGTCCCACACCTGCCTTGGGGACCACTCAGCCGCTGGGCTGTAACAGTTCCTCCTGCTAGAAAAAACACAGCCTCTGAGAGGAAAACCATCTGCTCTGAGAAAACCCCTGCAGGAAAGCCAGGCAAGCGTGAGGTCTCACGGGGACTGGGAGCGTTAGTGCAATATACAGTCATCACTCGAGACAATTAAGAAATCTGCTCACAGGAGAAGCAACGGTAAACACAATATTGTGTGCTACCCAGTGTTTATCACAGAGATTTTGAATGTAAAAGATAAATAAACATGCAGGCTGTGAGCAGCAGTCAGGAAATAGGTACAGAGCTGTGTCTGATCAGCGTAGAGATCTGGTTTCATCAGGGGCAAGGACACCTGCCTGGCTTGCGCCAATGCATTTATGCACTTTGTCATGGATATTCCTTTGCTTCAACGCCCTTGCCAGCCTGCAGCTCCCTTCCCCTGCTCGGTAGCCTACCCAAAGGTGGAGGCATTCTCAGTTCAGCTCCTTTTATCCCCAGCTTTTCCTCTGCTCCGAACCCCATAGCTGAGCTATTTGTTTTCAAGTGTGCAGTGCTTTCTGGCCCCTGAGGCGGTGGTGCCTGGGTGCAGGTGTGAGCTGCCGTGCAGGGTGCGGGTGCCAGGGTGCCCTCCCTCTCCCTGCCCCACGGCTCGCAGCTCACTGCCTCAGAGGGAGAGCGCAGGGTGAGCTGGGTCTCCTTTCCAAAAACCGAGCAGGTAAGCAGCCAAGTCTTCCCTCTGGTCACCTGGGGAAGTTGTGACTCTGGAGGGAGCTTGCCTCTTTCTGCTGGGCATGGGCGGATGTATAACTTTGTGTTCCTCTCCCAGTTCCTCTCCCAAAATTGCTAAGTATAATCCCTCCAGCAGGCCCCAAATTCTTGAGTCACACGAGTTGTGATGCCATTTCTCCCAAGTTGTCAGAGGCCATGCCAGCACCGGGAGGTGGCAGGCTGGTGGACATGTCCTCCATCCCTGCTTCTCCATTGTGTTTAGGACAAGCTGGGGTCTGGTGGCACAACCTCAGTGGGCTAGCAGCAGCCGGTGGGGAAAAACTTATGGCTTCCCACCCAGTCCTGCCACCAAGGTGTTCCCAGTCTGGACTGGTCTGCAATTGATGGTGAGGGAATCAACAAGATTGGTGCATTTTGGGAAAAAAATGGCAAATAACTAGACATCTGCACTAGAATCATGCCTAGCAGATTTACATAAAATATCAGTATTGATATAAAATTAAATATAAATATATTAAATAGAAAAAAATCAAATATAATTAGCACAGTAGCATCTTCCAGTCACTAACTGCAGACCCATGACCCCAGGCATCTCCAGAAATTAGGGTGAAAGGAGGAGGGTAGGGGGAGGAAGAAAGAAAAACATTCTTTGTAAAATAAGATTCAGACATTCCCATAATTAAAAGAGGAATACAACCTGAATATCCAATCACAGACATTAACACCCAAATGAACACACTTATAAAGAAGATAATAAACACATAAAGATGTAATTGCCCTTGAGCATTTTTGGCACATGTCTTCATTGCGTTAAAGCCCAGAGGATTTGATGGAGAATTCTTGTGGCAATGCTTGCAAGGAATGCGTCAGTGCTGGAGGAAGGCTTTTTCCATTCAGGTCTCTGCCACTCTGGTGGTGAGCACCGAAGAGGCACATTTTTTCCTAAATGTGTTTTTGGTTTGTTGGTTTTGGTGACGGTAGCGCTGCAGGAGCAATGCCTTTTCCAGGTGGTGTTCTGGAGGCTGCCTCTCTCCTGGCTGAGCCACCAAAGGTCCCTCAGGAGACAGGAATTGTCATAACGAACTGGAGGGAGCGTCCCTCTTGCCCAGGTCCCCATATCTGGCAGTCACCTCCATGGACTGCTTAGGAGGGATACAACAGTAATCCCGTGGAAGGCAACTACAAACTTCCCTGCTCCACATTTCCGCTTCATGTCTCTTTGAAAATTGCCATGGAAGGAGGCTTCCCATCTTCTTCAGAATTCCTTGTTTCATTTTAACATTTACTTTCATCTTTTGGCAAAGACTTGCACAGGCCATGAGCCCATTCTTTGGGAAAGCACTTTGGTTTTCCCTTTGTACGAGTCAGTTCATCACTCATGTGGGACCAGATGCTGAACTAGGAGCAAGCAGTTTAAAGCTTGTTCAAACGAAAACCTTCTTTTAAAACTCACTCTTTCAGGTCTTGTCAGCAGCTCCAGGCATCACCAGAGCGTATTGAAAAGCAATTTGTGACATCTGCGTTCAGCAATTTAAGTCTGGGTCTTGCCACAAACAGCTTAAACTGGAAGAGCATTAAAAGGTTAAAAGGACAAAGCTGCACAGAGCAAGTTCTCCCCAGGGATCCAATATTAGTTGGTCGCGTGGTCCTGGAGGTAGAGGGAGGTTAAGGAACAATTGCAGACATACCACTGGGCATGGCTGAGCAAGTCACTCTCCCGCTGCGATGCTAACCAGACAAGGAAGAAGCTGAATCTTGAGAAAGACCAGCACTTCATCTTACCTGAGAATCTTCACCTTTCATGATCAACTTAATTGACTTTCCTTGTAAATGAGCGCATGATGAGGACAGTGCAAGTGCATGGAGGGAGGAACTGATAGCTAAGCACAGAGGGCTGAGCTCCCATCCCAGCTCTGTGGAAAAACACTACTGCCATTCATATCACTGGGTGCTGGGGGCATATTTCAGGATTTGGCCCCAAGAAGACATGCAGAAAATGAGAAGCAGGAGGTGCAGCAGTGGTGGAGAGGAGCCCTCTCCCCTAGCACCTTCCTTCCTCGTGCACCAGGAGTGCTTCCCTCGAGCCCCACACGCAGCCCTTTGGGTGCGGAGCCAGGGCTACACCAGCTGCCCACCAGCCTTGTCCTCCTGCGTGACACATGCTGCATGGAGCTCGGTGCTTCCCTCCAAGCCCCCCATCCTGGCCTATGCAGGTCCTCCATCCCATCCCTCCCACCCGCCCTGGCCACTCGGTCCCTGACAGCCTGCAGCCTCAGCAGTGCTCCCTACAGCGGAGCAGGGCACGGGGGGGAAGGCAGGGACCCCTTCCCTGGGGGGCTGCGCCTGGAGGGGGGAGAAAGCGTTGCCCGATAGTGGGATGGTGGTGGGAAACTTCAAGACTGCAATTCCCTGCACAGAGGGGCAAGGGAAATCAGACACAGTTGGTTTTGTTCTTTTCCTCTTTCCTGTCGTACTGCCACTGCTGAGCAGTTTAAATAGTTTAAGTGGTTTTAAAGTGGGTTTTATAGACTAGGCTATGATCTTAATGTATAACATTTAAGAAAACTGTGTCAGTTAAAATTCTGTTGCTATAATTCTGAACTGAAATATTTTTCTACAATGTTTGAAATCAAAGCCAGCTCTTTTCTCTGGCATACAGGAACTAGAAAAGCAGGAAAGAAAACAACTCTGTCTTAACTGCCCAAGCTAAAAAAAGCCCACTCAACATTCATAAAATAAAAGAAAGAAACATCATCAATCAGAGGAAAAGAGATTTGATTTTAAAAGCTTGTCTGTGTAATTTGCAATACGGGTAGATAATTTACTTAAATATATGATTGTAAGGCATATTATTTCCACCCATACAATTGGAAACAGTATGATCCCTACTGTGTTACATGTAACTGTGTTACATATACAGGTTACATATAACCACATGGCAACAAACAGAAAACAAACTAAAGGAAACTTGGCACAGACTTGGACTTTTCCTTCTGAGAGGTGAATTTTTATTCCCCCTGCAAAATCTGATTTCATGCCATGTGTGCTAAAATCATCACTTGCTTACTGGCAGGTACAGTTGGGAGATAAAAACAAAGAGCACAGGGTAATATTAATAAAAGAAAAGCCCTTGTCCACCAACTGCTTGCAGAGACCAGCAAGAAGATCCCTGGACAAGAGACAGCAAGGCATGCAGAACTACTTCAGATTTCTTCTCTTTCCAGATATAATTTGCTCCACATGCTGTTTACCCACTGATTTTTCCAAACCACGTCTTGGCTAGAAGGCAGGTGATGACAGGTCACGGGAGAAGCAGAAGAATTTTGCAGCTTGTCTTGGCTGTACGGAATATGCCCTCATGCTCGGAACAAATCAAACCCTTCGTGCTATTAACAAACTGTGGCAAGTCCAGTGAGCTTTTCCCCCCTGGCAGGGACTGGAAAGATGCACCAGTACTACGAACAACAGAGAGTTACTGGATGAGTTCAGTGCATTGACACTTACAGTGGAGAAAACAAGGTACGGGCTGGCTTTCTAAGGACAGATATGAAAGTGTACTTTATTCTGGATGGGTGGCAGGGGACAAGGAGTGATCATTCTCCATGAGCAGTATGTGTCACGCATCTTCCTTTGCTGCCTGCTTGGGCCCTGCCCTTGAAGCAACAACAGTGCCTTCATATTTCTCCAGTTTTCAAAATCGTCCACAAAATTCTCCAGCAAATTCCTTGTCCTACAAGCCAGTGGGGTGTCACTTGCTAAAGATACACACTGGGAAGTAGCTTGCGCAGTTGGCAAGCATGGCAGGGTTTACCTATTCCATTGTGGAAATTCCACAATTGTGGTAGGTATCAAAGCTTCACAGTCAGTAACATCTAACTAGCACCACCATGAAAATGCACAAATTATAGCCCATGCTGCACAAACCTAATCTTCAATAAACAGACATGAGGAAAACTCCCTCTTTTGCGAGTTGTCCTTACTCTGGAACATGCAAAGGGAAGGAACGATACACTTCTGTCACCGCTGGCTCCCTTGGAGAGTAGAAGAGCTATGTGTTTCCTTGGTAATACCTTCTCTGCTTCTCCAGGCACCACTGAGGGAAAGCCCAAGACTTCACATGTCCAGGGTGTGAGCAGTGGAGGTGAAAGGCTAAGAAAGCAAGGGAAGAAACGTGACAGCTGGAGGCAGCGTGGCTCCAGTGCCCGTGTCTCTGCGTCTCTGCGTGCACACAGAGCATCCGGAAAGGGCAGTACAAGCAACAGGACTGAGGCTGAGCATGGACTCAACGGCAGCTGAATAAACGCGCATGGATTTGCGTCAGTGTGTTATTTTTGCTGTTGGACCACGCTGAATTTATTTGACCTGGAAGTCACCGATCATCTCCCCAGCTGGGAACAGAACAGCAATGCATGGTGTGATCTGTATAAAAGTCTAAGCTACAATGGCCGAGAGAAAGAGAGGAATTTGGTGAGGTATATTTATGTGTCTGTGTCAAAAGATCAAGTCTACAAAATCACTGGATTGTTATACCAGCATGATATGTCTCTGTAGCTAAAGATGGATAGAGACAGAGATGACAAAAATGCCTGTTGTGCCATGCAGTTCGTTTAATTCATCTCCATGACAGTGTAGGTCCATTTTCTGCAACTCGTTTCCTAGTTTTTGGCTATTCTTTTAATGTCCCAAGAACTGAAACTTCCCTCCTTCCCATGAAAAGTTACTCCACAGACCTCATTGCCTGGACTTTTTTTGTTCTTTTTCTTTTTTTTGGAAGCTCAGCCAAAATTTAAAACTTCCTAATTTCATCTCAGTGCTAATACACACATCATTCTTAATCTCACTTAATGCCTGACTCTCAAAAATCTGCGTATAATTAGCTCTTTACTAATATAGTTCTTTTAATTAGTCTTTTCACTGACAGAATTATTTTGTGCTGCCTGAATTCTAGCAGGTTTTGCCTAGTAATACAATGCAACAGTTCCTTAAACCCCAGCCACCAGCTACTCTACGGGTTTGTTCCTCATGGCAAGTCAGTGTCTGTGATTGCATCTTGGCTGGCTAAAGAGTCTAGAATATCTTAGATTTCATTGGAGTTAATCACGATCTATGTTTAGGGAAAACTAAAATAATCTAGCACTTCAAAGTGTTGGAATCCAGCCATTTATTGATATGAGTATTCTACTCAGCTACATCCCCTTGCCCAGCTATTTGAAATGCACATTTCCCTTCCTGAGTCAAAAGCTGTGAGTACGTCAGAGGTTGTCCAAAGGAGTGAGCTAACGCAATGCTGTATGCCCACGTTACCTGAACTTAGCACGGCCTTAACTCCCAGCCTTCGTCTTTCAATTTATTTCCCCAGTAGGATTTACCAATGCACTGAAATCCAGATGTAGCCATCCAGAATCCAGCTGTGCCACTTCTGGGAATAATTCATAAAAAAATGTTTCTAGCCTAAAACCTGGTAAAATTCCTGCCTTCTTCAAGATTGTCTCCTTACCAGGTTGCGATCAGCAGTTCGGAGTCGGCCTATCAGTATTTCCTTGCACGTGCCAGCATCAAAGAGAAAGTACATGCTCCTGTCTCCAAATAAGAGACATTTTCCATATGTGCACTCTCCACTCTGTCCTGCCTAATGACTATACATTAAGATATTATGTGGGAAAGGTTGCAACATTTTGTAGCATATGTCTGCGCAAGCGAGAAGCATGTCTCACACCTGCTTCTTGGCTTTGGGACATTATTCCTCATAACTCTCTTACAGCCTGGCTGGCTTGCGGTGCTGCAGGCTTCGAATGGCAAGCCGCGGCAGCAAAGAAAGCCTTTCCCTGCTTGGGATGGCAAGCTATGTGAAAGCCTGCGGTCCCTTCCCCGGTCTTGTGCTCACGGGGAAGGGGTGCTCTGTGAGGGGTAACGGCCAGCCCCCTTCAAAACAACGCTGCCAAACCAATTCCAAAGGAGGCTTACAGTTATTCGCATGGAAAAATGCTTATAACTCATTTTCTCATTCAAAATTCAGAGACATCGTCTGAAATAGGGACCGTTTTCCTTTAAATAACCTAAGCAGTGCTGGAGCAGGATTACATCTGTCACAGATAAAAATGCTCTATTTATGCCTTATTGTAATCCATTCACTGGTTTATGGTCCTCGCGTCCTTCAGGGAGTGTCGGAAACCCACACAGCGTTCCCGAGTGCTACATTTTGCATTCAGATCTCTGATTCTGTTGACAGATGTGTACAATCACACAGAGCAGTCAGACAACTCCCTCTTGACTCTGCATCGGAGGAAGAGCGAGAGGGCAAATTATTTCAGCTGAGGTCAGCATTAACTTAAGCTCAAAATAACTCCCTCCAGATCCACCTGTTTCAGACAGAAGCATGCGAATAAGCGGTGGTCTTTAGTGAATTCCAGCCACTTCCCTATTTCACATCCCATTTTGAGGCTCTGCCATCACAGATGTAGGCAACACACACGTACTCAATTAAACAAAAAAGGCTGCAATCACCCTGATAAATGAAAAAAAAAAAAACCAAACCCCTCACTCTGAAAGTGTAATGTAATGGGTTAGTAAACACATATTTCCCATTTTATGTATAAGCATTGAATATGTAAATACAGGCATGTTCCTGAGTGCTTTGGGGAAAATATTATCAATTTATTGAGAATGGTCCATTAAAAAAGAGACTGATGATTGCATTCATGTTAAATTAAACAGAGGTTTTTGAGAGGATACCCTTTAAATAAGAGAGTTTCCAGTTTCTCTTATAGTTGCTGAGAGTATCAGCTTCCTTCTTCCCTGTCTTTCTATATCAAAAAATAACTTATTTCATTCCTTCTAATGGGCCATTCCTAATGAAGCTGAGTGGTTCCAAGGAAATGCAGTGAATCACTGACCCTTGTTCCTCCTTGCCTAGCGGTCTGAGATCCACCTGTCCTCCAGGGCAGGGACTTCTTTTCTTTGACCACGTTCCACTCAACCTCAGGTCGGAGGGCTCCTGACCTTGCTGGACCCTGCTGAAGATGTCATGGAACGTCTGAAAACAGAATCCGGTTCCTGTCAGTCCTAATTATTGATACTGGTGTGTACTGGCTAGTGTCTCCCAAGGCCTTCAGAGCTGCTTCTCAGAAAAAGTCACCTGGAGTTTAAGAAGAGGTTCTCAGAAGGGCTTGGGAAGCAAAACCAGGGCCCTGCTCTTGAAACCATCATCATTCTTGAAATAACCCTTAGCAGCGTAAATCTGTTCTCCTTTATATCCACTTAAACTGAAGTTTAAACTCTCAAGAACTGGGAGATTTTCCCTGAATAACCACAAAGCTTCTTATAGCTGGAGGTCAAAGCTGAGGGGAGGTACCATCATGTTAACCTCAGGCAGCTTTGATATTTTTGTTGGCTGTGTCCTCAGAAAATAATGGTATTAGCAGCTCTGACTAAAATACAGAGAGCTGCAGCTCCCTCACAGCAGGTAAACAATCTGTGCAATTGGGCACAAATGCTGATAACAAGGCCTCCTTCCAATTAGGAAGCAACAAAACAAACTGCATCAGCAAAAATTCCTGCGAGGATATTCCTTAAGGCTTCTTTGTGCTCTTTATAAAACACAAACATTTTTACCATGCAATGCCCCCAAAATCATCAGCTGCCCACAGGAATACTTAAGCACTGCTTCTTTGTGAAACGGCACAGAAAAGATTGGCTGGTGCTGTTACAGCTAAACCTTGGGGTCGGAGCCAAAGGGACACATTTACACAGGGGAGGCACAGACCGACGTGCACAGACACAGAACTGCAGGCTCTCTGTGCAAGGGGAGTTTGCTAGAGTAAGCTGAAACCTCTGTGTAGACATTTTGATTTTCAGAAAGCTGCTTGAATGGAATGTACTTGAAAAACAGATGTGTTTTGAGAACAGTCACAACAAATATCAAATGTGGGTGATGTGGGTCTGAGATTGCACCATCAGAAACATCCCGTCCTTGGTGCCCTTCTGTCTGAACATGGAGGGCTGGCTTCTAATGCTGCAGAAAGACAGGAGTGCTCCTAGAGATATGCAGAACACAAATTTTGCAGATCATTTTTCAGCAATGTCTACACAGTTCCCTAGCACAGACAATTACATTGTCTGACTGTCTCAGCCATTTGTTACATTGTCAGAGCTGCCTGAGCCACATGCAAGCCTCTCTGGTGATGGTGGATCCTGCGGGTCTGTAATCTCCATCTTCTCCCAGATCCAATTCACAGTCATTGGCAGCACATCTACGCAGTGCACACGCAAAGCAGTTGGATTTCAGCCTTGCACTGCAGTGGTAGGGAAGGAATGAAGGGAACCAAGGAGGAACTAAGACCATGAAGTATTGGACTCATGATGATACAGCCATTGACTGTATTTGAGGCTTATTCCTGACCTCTGGAAGGTCCTCTGTGAATGACAGTGATGACTCTTGGAAGAATTACTGAGGAACAATTTATTGAGGTAAGACGGGGTTCAGGGGATAAAACACACCATCAAACAAAGGTAAAAAAAAGACCAAAGAGAAGAGTTTGTAAGATGACACATTACTTGATGTCAGCATTGGTAGTGCTGGAAAATATCTTTCTTTTACAATCTGCAGGCATGGCTGCTTTTTTCATATCGCCTGAAGGGGCGTTCCCACTGCTCACCTGGATGCAGAGGGCACTGCCAGAAGAAGAACAGCTCTTTCTGGGGCTGGGGGCACCCAGAGGGGCTGGAGCGGCAGCAGCAGAGGGGCCATGGTGCAGCGACCTGGCGAAATGATCTCCCACTCCCTTGGTGCAGTCGACCTAGAGACTCCCAGGCCAGAGATTTAGTGGTGGGCTAGGAAGAAGCGGTTTTCCTAGCAAAGGGTAGCAGCGCTGCCTCTGGGAGACTGGAGTTCAGTGGCAGGGAATGGAGTTTGCCAAAAGCGGTTTTTAACAGCCGGTTTGGCTGTGATCTTGACAGCCATTTCTATCAAACCGGGCTGATTCATCTCTAGCACAGCTCTGTCTAGGCAAGAGACGTAAGATTTATAACAACCTCTTGGAACGGTTTTGTAAGTGCTTTGTAAATGGCTCCTTTGATTTGCACATAACCTTCTTCAGTGGAGATACTGAGCATCATTCAAGTGATGTAGCTGTCTGTGAACTGGGTAAATATGAGCTAATCTCCTTTCTGGTGGCAAAGGCCTTTACTGCAGCTCACAGTAGGAACGGTCCCTTCAATTACAGTAATGATTCATGATTATGTTGAAAGTTGATAGCTCAGCATGCCTGGGTCTATGCCAAAAACCTGCATGGGATGTCTGGACAGTAGCCCAGGTGGGGGAAGAAAAACTACAGTTGGTCTGGCTAAGAGACCCAGCCGAGTCCCAGAATTAGTTGCAACCCAGATGGCACAGTAAGGTAGTTCAGGACGAATATTTGTGTTTAGATATGGGTATGAGGCTTGGACACCTCTGTCATTTTCTAATGACTGTCTCACAATATCGAAGAGGGCTGGATTGAGTGGGAACCGTTCTGTATCAGCAAGATCTGTCCTTATGCAAACAGTGTGGCCATGTTTTTTTTTTTTCCAGAGTAATTAGCAGGTTCATAACCTTTAACAGTGAAGCAGCAAGCAGAATGAGAGTTCATGTGTATTTTCTGCTGGGAGTTTGCCCTCCTGGAGGAAGACCCACTTGTAAGTGCGGAGCCCTTAAATGTTCAAGATTTTTCAGGCATGGGGTTAAAGTTTCTTTTAAACATGGGGTTTATCACCAAGATCACCTGAGAATCCACCCTGTGCATATTCTGGACCTTCAGTGGTTGAAGCTTGGGTTTTCCCACATGTGGACAGGTATAGGATGGAGACATAGCTGCAGTTTGTCTCAAGGGCAGTATTTATGGGCTGCAATGGTAACATAGAGGCCTTCAAAGGTGTTACACAACTAGTAAGAATTATTTTAATGGTCCCTCTCCTGAGGAGTTCTTAAAGCTAATGAAAAGGTAATAATGTGAAAACAGCAAAAGAAGTAGGTGGTGTCAAGTGGTGGACGGCTGAGAAGTGTTTTGTTAAAGAGAAGATGAAAGGCAGTCAGATATATGTCTGAGGTGTGAGGTGTAACTGCTGAAAACCCCACTGGTCTTCACAGGTTTTATGAAAGTGGGCTGTTGTATAAAGTGAAATACTAGAGACACTTCTAAGGGCACAAACAAAGTCAAGGGCAAATTTAAGAAAAAAAACCCAGGTTGCCTGATCTTCACCAAAGCAGCAAGGAACAAGAGCAATGCCTGGATGGAAGGCTCCAGGACAGCAGCAGCACATGGAAGGACAAGGATACAAAAGGGTGCACGTCCAGAGCCTACAGCAAAAAGCGTTAGCTTGCTGCAGGAAGGGAAAGGATCAAAATCTATAAAAGGCTTTATTGAATAGGATGAAACAGATGCACCATCAGGAGTTAATAATAAAGGATTGTTGCAAACACATTTCATACTGTCGAGGATCTCCGCAATTTCCCTTGATTAAAAAAGAGCTTTTTTCTGGAGCAGTCCAGAATATTTCTGTTGAAAAATACTGTCATAAAAATATTGTTTTAACAAAAGCATTTAGATTTGCGTGTGTGTGTGCATGCGCATGCTTGTGTGTATTCAGACTGACATGGATGAAATTCTCCAGGAAACAAATCATAGGTTTTGCACTGATCTGCTTTTCAACACTAGTGCTCATTTTACAGACTTTTATTGCTTTTCAAGGATTCTTCTTGTACAAGCAGATTAATTGTAACAATTCTGCACTTTTAAAGAGGTGTTCTCATATGCTATAAGGATTTTTTGTGTCCTGTTGAAGATTTCTTGAGATTCTTTTTTGCTTTTATTGAGAATATTAAAAGAAAAGGATACAAGAGTTAAAAACTGACTGTTTTGATTTTCACACAGATCTTTGTGCCTGGAAGCTGCCAGAGATACGTTTGTTATGAAAGAAAAGAGGAAGCATCTTGTGTATTGGCCTTGGAAATTTCCACTGATACATAAGCAGCTCTTTCTAATTGCACATACTGCAGCCATGCAGTGGAAACGTAAGTCCTCTCCTTCTTTTTCACCAGAATAATGGCAAGTGGATAACACGACTGAATTATATCAGTGAGAATCTTGCTATAACCATGGTAGTACAAGGACATGGGTAAGACAAGGCATTTGTTTAGAGCTGCCTTCACAAAGAAGCACCCCTGTTTTGTGCTCATGTGTTCCCCTGAGCTTTTTTCTGAGAGCCACCCTGCCACAGTGAAGGGGCATTTAGGAGCGGTGGGAGCTGGGTACCTCACTACTCTGTAACTCTGAGACTTTCCCCCACAGGCTGTCTTTTATTAAACTAAATGGCATGTCTGGAAAAGATTAGACAAGGTTTCTAGCACATAGCACCTTTGCTAGGTCTGAAAAGCAGCAGCTGACTTCAGAGCTAAAAGCAAACCAAAACCAGTCGCTCAGAATTTGGTCCCTCCGTGTACATTGCTCCCTTATCATAACATTGCTTTCAGTCACTTCCTTTAGCTGAAGTCAGCCGGTATGATTCTGAAGCCTGAAATGTTTGCCTGAAAGAGTCTGTTCAAGGGCGGCATCTGGGAGAGGACAGGAGCAATAAACAGGCCAAATTCACTGCTCTGGGAAGTGGGCAAAACTTAATTGGTGCCGACGGTGAGCTCAGCTATGGGCACAACACTGGGAAGGAGTGAGCAAACAACTAAGTGTATACATACTTAGGAACTAAGTGTATAAGTCCTTAGGCAGGCATTGTACATCTTTCACTCTATTCATATATGCTTTAAAGGGGACACCCCTGCGGCAAACAAAATGATGCTACAGTGTCTGTTACTGCAGGGCTGTTTTCTCAGGTTGCTTCCCTTGGTTAACAACAGGGCCAGGATGGCTCAGCAGCCCACTGCTCTGCTTCTGTAAAAGCAAACCCCCAGACCCTCCCAGAATCCTCAAGCCTTCCTCTTTCTTAATGGGTTCCTGGCCCTTTAGTTTTCCCCACACTTCCCCAATTAAAAAGTTCCGGCCCTGGACGTGGGAAGCTGTGCACAGCTGCGCACCTGGCTTTCCAGCCCGCTGCCATGACGGCTGGAGCTGCTGCCCAAAATCTTGGAAGCAGATTTTTAATTTAGATTTTTGGCCAAGCCGTGGCCTATTTTAAGCCTTTAAAAACACTCTGGATCTCATGCAGATCTTCGTTGCCTTGAAGTAAACCAGCGGCAGCAATACAACCGAGCTTCCCAGCAGCAGCCCTGGCTAAAACAGGGGGAGAGGGGATCAGGATCCTGCCCGTTGTTTTGCTGTTTGCACAGAGGGTAGAGTAGCTTCAAGTTTTGTTCCAGACTCTCAGCAGAGGCAGGCCCTCTGCTGTTTTGTCACTTTAATGGGAATTGAATGTATCTTTTTCTTCTCTCCAGATGTGTTAACAGATACACAGGTCTGCAGCTTTATAGCCAGATCCCTGAATGAATGTGCAAAGAAGATAAGGGCGCAAAAAGCTTTCCCTTGTCCTCTCCAGAGCATGTCACAGGCTGTCCCAGCCCCCAGGGTGTCCCTGCTACCTACCCCGCTGCGCCGCAGGACCTTATGGCCAGGCTGGGGAGGGAGAGCCCCCACACACCAGCTGAGCCCTGGCAAAGGGGCAGGTTCCCTTTTCCAGAGGTCTGTGAGCAGTCCTGTTGTGGGGCATCACGGCATCGTTGTCAGCTCTCTCCCAGCAATCCCTGGCATTTTGCGCAAAGTAAGGTCTCCCTTGCCCAGCGCTCTGCGGCTGGCAGGGTAAGAGGAGGCAGTGGGCAGGGCAACCACATAGGCATGGCCATCGCCTACTGGTCATGGCAAGTATTTCCCAGTCAGGAATATATTTGGTTGGGAAACGAGAAGGTTTTCATGAAATCAGGGCAGTGAAATTCTGTGGTGGACTTTTAAAAATAGGAAGGCCAAAGACTGAGCTCATTTAAAATGTAGTTTAGGAGGTGACTGGGCTTACATGGTGTAGTGACCTGTGAGGAGGGGGACCCGGGTAGCTGGGCTGCAGCAGCCCTTGGCCACCCCATGCCTGGGTGAGCCAGCCTTTCTAGGGCATCCTTCACTGGGGACGGGGATAGGTCACACTGCGATGGCATAACAGGGCTCTTCTGACAGAAGCAGTCTCTTCACAGGAGGAAAAGCACTTTGCCTCATCTTTTACACAGGGCAAGCAGAGACATCAAACATTAACTTTGCTCCGTTGCCAGTGTGTGGGGTTAGAGTTGAGATCAGAGACCTAAGGAAGATGGTCTGAACATGAACTCTGCTCCTCTTCTTACCAGCACAAGCTTTAGGGATGAAACTTGCCTCAGCTCTAACAAGTTCTTGGTACTTAGTTGCTCTGTGCCTTAGTTCTCTGCAAATGGAAATCCTGTGACAATGACTGTGTTGAAGGCCTAAGACAGATATCAAGCATCACTCCTTTGCTTTGGGTGGTACTACTAATTGAGCTAATTTATGCAGCAAATATACTGTTTTGTTTAACAGTCTGCGGTGGGGCTGAGGTCTGGGGTGCCAGGCAGATGAAAATGGGTGCAGCATTGTTCATTTTCAGTTACTGTTCCTCTCCTTTGCTGTTAAAAAGGGAGCATAGATCTATAGTTCAAATATAAAGGCACCTGGTGACTGATACGTAGCACTGGCCTGCAGACGGGGTTATTCTTTGCCATCAGGCATGGCTGTGGAGGCTGAGGCATTGCTATGCTCGGTGACATGCTTTTCACTGTGCGCAATGATTGAATGAAGATTGTGAGTGAATTTGCTGCGTCAGTTTTATAAATCCCTCCTCAAACCTAACACTTACTAAGATTGTGTTCTTCTCAGTTGGACTTTCTTACCGTTGTGTCTTGATGTTAGTACATTATGTCACCCATCACTACAGGGAAAATGACAACAGCCAATTCATGTACGTTGGAATGAGATAGGCTAGTTATAAGGTGTCCACTGTGATTCAGCATTTGCTGAACTGTTAACACATTTCTTTTCAGCTGACAGTGCTCACTGTAACTGGAAGTCTAATTAGAGTAAGAGACTTGCACAAATCTGCTGTCCTATAAAATTTGCTTTTGAAATCAATGTGCAGTACAGTCAGCTCCACTGATGCTCTGATTTCTTTTTTCATCAGTGTTTTTCTTTTAAATAGTGTGCTGTTTTATGTGTAATCAAAATTCATACAGAAAAAAAAATCCAAGGGACGTGAGTGACACAATACAGCTGCACAGCAGCCTGGAAAGCTCTGCAGATCTAGGCAAGTAAAGCAGACGTCTCATGGTCCCCTGACCTAGCAACTCTCCCAGTAATGAAGAAATGTGTAATAAAAGCTTTTGAGAGAGGTCAAGACTTGTGTGCTGCAGGCAGCCTTGGTTAGGATGAGATTTTAACACAAATTTTCATGTAGCTTCTCCTCACCAGACCGTAGCACTGCCTGACCATGCAGGGTAAGATTTGTGCTCAGTGACAGCCACTTGCCCTCCCCATCCCTGTGGGGTGGACTGTGGCCTCTCTCCTGTGGAGCTGCTTCTGGTCTGTTTTGGGATTTGGTTGGAGGAGTGAAAACAATGGGGCCTCAGGGTGGACTTTGGGAAAGGGACAGAGGGTCCCTAGAAGCTGATGGTCAAGGGGAAGGAAGCAGACAGGCAGTGTTGCAGGTTTGGAAGTCATCAAGGGATATACAACACAAACCAATAGCTAGCAATAAATGCAGGAGCCCAAACAATATGGCGATTTTTAGCCAATAATTTTCAATGAAAATAAATATGGCATCCTTCCAAGAGGACAGCTATAATCAGGGAGGAAGTCATTTCACAAACAAATATGAACAGAGATCAGCTCTTCAGGCTAGGAGAACTGAGAAGCATGGTCCTTTCCAACCTTGAGATAACCTTGGGTTAAGGTCCAGACTGGGAGGGAAACAGCCAAAGTCAATGTGACTTGGCACTGGCCATTGCCGAGGGAATGTGATGTGTCAGGCTCATTTCTAAAAATCCTGTCTCTGTCTGTCTCAATTATCAAGGACTGAAGCGCAGGCAGCTCTTGTGCAGACTGCACAGGATGGGGCATGGGCGCACAGTGGCTTCCCAAACCTGTTCCTTGGCCTTGCCAAGGTCTATCCCCTCGAGTAAGGACCACTTGTACCTTCTTTCCTCCAAGGCATAAATCTCTTCAGAAAGAGATGGGAAATAGGCCAAGGTTCGGTTGGTCTTAATCTTTTCCCTTCTGCCTCCACCTTATGATCCAGGCCTCAGGAAGGGATGTAGCCTCAGTCTCCATCATACAGCCACAGCCAGGTTATGCGGCAGACGGTGCAGAAACTGCACAGACACTGGTCAGTAGTGGTGGTGGGGGTTAAACTCCTACAGCACCCCAGAATATCTATGTCTGGTCCTTAATTAAGCAGTCACTTACCTTTTGATTTTCATTCAGTGCACAGGCTGGGTGATAAAGGATCAATACAAAAGTTTACTGGCACAAAACTGTAAATGTAGCCTCTCTGAAACAGCAGTTACTTCCTTCTTGTGTGCAAGTTAGCTGCCGGTTTGCAGACAAAAGGGGCAGACCACTTGTGCAAGGATATTAAGTTCTAAACTCAAAAGAAGATTTACTGTGGAGTTATAGGACTGATCAGCTTTGCCACTTTGCATTCATCAGTTTAAAAATCAAATGAAAGACTGCTTGCTTGCTTTCTGGTTTCTGAGAAATACGGTTTAGGAAATAAAAGTATAAAAATGTATTGCATCTGCAAAACAACCCACAGTAAATAATATCTGTTCATACTCTATGTAAATTCATGCCCTAGATACGCAAACACTAGTTCATAAACTTGTTGGCAGGAGCTGCAATAGACAAATATACAGGCTATTGGCAGACAAAGTACTTCCATTATTCATTTGTCACTGGTACCCAGGACTGTGATGCTATTCAAGGTAACGTACTGTCTCAAAATAAATCTTTTATCACTACTCACTTCAGCAGCTGGAGCTGGTGATGTATACAAGCACGTACAGATACAAGGCCAAAAGACAGCCATCTCTTGCTGGAACTGCTCTGTTGCAGCACAATTTTATTTAAATACTATGCACTGTTCTTTTGGAGGGTTTTATCAAGTTAGTGGTCAGATGTGTCTGCTGATGCACACACTGCTGCTGTGTACAGTGCCTTATGTGCACAACATCTAATAAGGCACCTTTACCGTAGAGACCAGAATCTGTGGGAGTCTGCGCAGAAAACTAGTAATGGTGAGTGACTGACAGCATTGGAAAAGAAGAAGGGATTTTGTGCTTCCCCGTAGTCTGGACCACAAGTGTTATAACAAGACCCAGAAGAGAGAAGCAGCATGATAATTTTTTTAAAAAAATCTTTCTTCAGTAGCCTGGACTGATGCTAAGGTAAACGAAAACTCCTTTCGTCCCTGAAGAGATGAAAGAGTCTGTGGTGTTAATAATCTTGATCCCAACTCAAGTCAATCTTGTTTGAATCAAGTCAGGTTTTTCATCAATTTAGGCGCTAGAAGAGACTTGAAAATTGACAAAAAGAAGAGCAAAACTTTTCTGCTGAAGTTTTACATAACAACAACACAGGAAATATATATGCACAATCACATTTAACTACAATTCCATATAGCAAAAAACAGAATGGCAACTTTGTCTGTGCTCAAGAGAGTATTTAAATTTAAAACTTAGCATTCAGAGTCCCTTCTTCTGTCTGAAACACGGTGGAGGGGAATTGGTGTGTGCAATCTGAAGCATATCAAGGGAGACTATTTCATGGTGTAGAAACTCAAGGAGATAGGAGGAACAAGGCAGAGAAAGATGGTTCCCACAAGAGAATTATTCACTTTTTTTCTGGTTAAGTGGTGCTAAAGGTCTTTGTACCAGGCTAAAATACTAAAATAGGAAGTACTAAATGCTTCCTAAAAAATTTTACGAGAGATTTAATGCAGCGATAGGAAGTGAAGAGGGCATTTCTTGTATGCTTTGGGTCTAGCTCATAACACAGACTTTCAAATGCAGTTGTATTCCTCTGCTGTCTCCTCTTCCAAACACAGAATAAGTAAATAAATAGTAGCAAAGAGAATAAAGGAAGACTTTGGGAGAAAAATAATCTGTTTTTGAAGAGGAAAAGGACAACATTTGTGGGGCATGAGGCACACAGGAGGAGCTGCCGCTCCCATAGTCATCGTGGGACAGGAGGACCCTCCAAAGATGTAGAGCTTGGGTCCAGTAGATTCACTTGGTGGCTGGTGGTGGCAGGAGATGGGGCTGTGCTTTGAGGAGGTGAAAGCAAGGCTGGCTGCAGGGGAGCCAGCAGCAAGCACGCGCGGGGGCATAAGCAGGCACGGGTGCTCCAGTAAAATGCAAGGGCACTGTGCAAACAGCATTAAGACGGGACATGAGTGGGACTGTAGTGGCAAGGCACCTATAGCATTGAGCATCTAGAAAAGGGGGGTTAGGACAGCTAAACTTTAGCTGTGTGGTGCTGCTCATGGCTATTGGAATTGCCTCCAGTGTGTGGCGGGCCATTGCCCCGCCATCGGGATCCCCCATGCCCCAATGGCTCACAGCAGGACTGCTGCCCTGGAGGAACACCAGGCCCTGCGGGGACTCTCCAGGGGCTTTCCCCTGCTCCCTTGCTGCTCCCTGAAGCACTGCCAGGCATTGCTGGTGCTGGGCCACAGCTCTGCCTGTTCCTTCCCCATGCCGCCAGCTTGCATCAGTGCCTGCACCCATCACAGCGAGGCTGTGGCCCCGCAGCTGCTCCGCATGAGTCCTCGAGGGGCTCCAGGATGGTGACCAGAGAGGAATAATGGCCCAGACCCCCATCTGCAAAATCAAATTCCTTCTGAGAGCCCTGTGGCTTGCAGGCCAGCCTCACTGCTGCCTCCCCTCCACCACCAGCACCCATGCCAGCGGCCATACTCATATGGATGGGCTGAGAGAGATCACTTTAACAGCACCCCTCCTCTCCCGCTTCTGCCTGGCCAGGCCTGCTTTTATACAGGAGGGACAGAAAAAGGCATTTAGATATGCAGATGAGTTGGCTGGGGGCTAGGATATGCAGTGTAGCACGCTTAAGATAATTGCGTATGTGGTTCTTGGAAACTTACTCCTCCAGGGTTTGATTAACAAGAAACTCCTTCCTTCTCAAAAAGCTGATGAGGGAAATTGATAGAGATAGTGTAGCTTTAATCCAGACAGGGAAAATGCTGTCTTTTAAATTAATTTCACAGTTCCCATCATTTGCTGCAAAGACAGCAGCAACAGTTAGAGTCCGTTTAGTAACAGTAAACCCCTTGTTTTTCTTGCTCAGTGTTTCTTTCAATATATAGATGTTTGTCCTCCAAAATCTTTTGAACACTATCCAGGTCTCCATGTCAGTTGAAATCACTGTATTTATTGATCTACATTTTAATCCACTGTTCACTAGAGCATGTAGACGCCACGATTCAATAGCCTAAGGAAGAACCAGTGTCATGGGACAAATTTCTGATCCATCTTCTGATGAGTAAAACAAGATTGCCCACTTTGGCTGGAGAGGTATTGGTCCTGCCTGTTGTGCTGCATGCCTGAATGAGCCAAAGACATCTGCTTTTTGTGCAGTGTGGCCATTTCTTCTGAAGGTGCACCCCACGGTCTCGCTCCACCGCTGGGAGCCATGCACAGGGTGGCCCCCAGAATGCTTAAGAAATGTCTGAAAAATGAACCACTGACAAAAAGACAACACCAAAAATGACAACATTTTTAGAGCCATTTTCCACACAAGCAATAATACATAAATTGCATCACTTCTGGTGATGGTTCACAAGTGATTCGAGTCCCCAGAAGATGTCCTGGTAGTCCTGTTAAGTGCATCTAGGCTCAGCATGCAGTTTATACCAGGAAGGTTTTTTCCACCTTCTAGTGGTGACTGGGCCATGAGCAAAAGCTAAGGCAGGTGCTTCAGTTTCGACCATCACAAGCAGTAGAAACGCTGTCTGTGCGGTGGGACGGATAACATTTTTCAGTGGTTTAGATCTCAGGCATTATCAATTGGAGTCAGGTGAGACTTGGAATAATTGTTCAGAGGAAAATTCCTGCATTTCAGCATTAGTATTCTGAAACGGGATGTTAAATTCCTGTGGGGCAATACATTCCCAACAAGCTGTACAACATTGCTAGGAGCTTAACTTTCACTGGTCTAGTACTGGTTGTTTGCTGTAGATGTGGGATCAGCTGAAAGGATGGTTTCAGAAAACCAGAAGCAAACAACCAAATTTACATGCACGTGGGGAAGCCTCTTAAACCAGACAGTGCAGCAACCAGAGATCCCACACTGGGGTTTTAAGGTGTTTGCTAGCATCTGTACAAACAAATGAACAAAATTATAGGGAGATCCACCGGGCTTCCTCAAAGCTTATGCATCATGTAGGCTTGGGTCATCTCAGCAGTGGGAGCTTCCCTGGAACAGGAGCAGGCTTGAGCACTTGCCTCCGTGCCTCATGGCAATCACAGCAGCTAACAAACTCAGGCAGGGCCTGGCAGCTGAATAATTAATCCTGCTTTTCTCCTGACCTGGGGAAAAGCGCTGGCATGGAGGTGGAACTGATCTCTTCTGCTTAGGGGAGAGAGGATCCAGCTGTGGGTTCAGATGGCAACTAAGACATCAGGCAGACCTGGCGGGACTCTAAAGCTGAGACTGCCTCTCTCTCCCCCCTGCGTGTCCTGGATGATTACCCAGTTTCTGTTTTGGTTTTTTTTCCCCCTCCTGCACTGTCCTTTCTCGTGCTTTCTCTCCCCTGCCCCCCTTACCTCACTGCTTGCCCCCTCTCCAGCCTCCCCTGCACTATGAAGTTTTGACGAAATAAACTTTATTTTACACATAAGGTGGCTGTGGGTCACTAACGCTCAAGGCCTGTTTTGGCTGAGCACCACCACCTTCCACAATGGCACGAGCCCTCACACACCCTCTGGCTAGCAACACAAAGCCAAAAAGGGCACAGCTCTGCTCCTACTCCATGGCACGTCACAGTGTCTGCTCTGGCCTTGGCTGTGAGCTTCAGTGGGCAAGGTGGAGCTGACTGAAACTCAGACTGCCGCTTCATGTCTCTCTTCATTTTGGAAGCACCTTTCTCGCTGCTTGTCCATGCATGTGAGCAGCCAGGTACCCACTGCTCTGTTTCAAGTGCTACTGCCTGTGAGGGGCTATGCATGCTACCTATCCTCTGCCCACACAGTACCTCCTGCTAGCTTGTTTTGCCTCTTTCCTGATGTCCTTTGCCTTTTCTTGTGGTTCCAATGACTACAATCATGCCCTTTGAGCACCACAGTATGCATCACCACACACAACATCATAAGGAACCATCATATGCATACAAAATTTCTATAGCTAGACCTGCATCATAATGTGACCCTAGTGTTTGATGGCCTCAGAAAGTCAGAAACCATCAGGCTCAAATAACTGCCACATATTTGTGAGCCTAAAGGCTACTGACTGCTACAGCATCCTTTCCTGCTCCTTTGTTGCCCTGGCTTCAAACCAGCATCCCTTGTTCGTGCTTATACCATTCGAGTGGAGCAAATGCAAACAAGCATTTCTGTGCTGTGTTTGTAAAAAGGACTTAAATACACTGGGAACGTCTTCAATGAGGAGAGAAAATGTGGGAGAGTATGGACTTTCATGTGGCATCACACTAATTAAGGGATAAATGGATGCAGAGAAAATGGTATTGTGGGAAGCTGAGCACTGAGCATATGCAAGTCCCTGGGCTCATCAGCAGCTTTCTATAATACATCATTCCTACGTTACATAGTCAGGAGGTACTGCAGGGAGCACCGAGGCATTTGGCTGGGCAGTATTGACGGCTGTTAATCTGACAAAATTGTCTTGGGTGGGAAGAGTTTGTGTTCTGCAGCGGAGGGAAGGTAGGCTGCCTGCATGAAGCAGGGAGATCATGGAGAGAGAGAAACCTGCGTATGGTTCCCGTGTATGAACTGAAGGGCTGGCACCTGTGTAAAGCTGGCTGTGTGATGGCTGCCGTTCACCCTAATTGCTGAAAGAGTGTTTCACCTTAAATATTCATCTTCAGGTCAAATTCCTCATTCCCTTAAAAGGCTAAGCCTCACCTTCCCCATCTCCATGCTGTCTCAGGGTGCATCTTTGGGGTGCATTCACACAGCACAATACTGCCCTCGCAGCCAGTTGCTCTGCTAAAGCTAATATAGTTTACTCATGTGGCTGGATTTTTCCCAGGGCTTAAGTTCGTTTGATCAGAGCTACCTCTGCGTGATGCATCCCTATGCCATGCCCATACATAACGAAAGCCTGCGAGGCAACTCCACAAGCAAATTTCCACCTCTCCACAGACTTCATTTCTGAGGCATTTTTGGCCTTTGTTTTACACATCTGAGTCCTTGGTTCTCACTTTGATGACTGTTTAATCAGATAGTTTAGCCTAAAATCAAAAATCTCAAAATGGCTCCAGAGGCAGCTCACAATTAATTGTAATCCATCCATCTAAAACGTCTTCATGGTAAGAAATTATCCTGTGCTGTTTATGATATTATAAAATCTTAAATAAGAAAACACAGATGTTAGTTTAAAATGGGAAGAGAAAGTCTAATGAACAGCTGCTAATCCAATCAATCCCCTTACTTAATTCGGTGTTCAGGTTAGATATACACATCAGTATCCTGATGGGTAATATCTTACATCAGAAAGACATTTGGAATCCAGGAAATTCAGAATTCAGATTGAATTGAAAAGAAAAAGAATAACACCAAATAACTCAACAGAAAATATGTGGAAACTCCCAGCTCTTTCACAGAAAAAGGATGTGGAAAGTTCCAGAAATACTGAAATACCTTGGGCTATTGGGAACAAGAAGCGTAGCTGGTTCTGCCCCAAATGAAAATTCTTCGTAGTAAACTGCGGAGCAGCAGCATGCACTAATACTTTATTTCTAGCTGTACATACTGTGCTGAGAAAGACGTTGTTGTTAAATAGTTCCAGATTTTCTCGTATACAGGAGTCTTGCATAATTGCATACATCCATTAATTTTGGCAAATGCTTTTCTTTCCTTTAAACAGGTGAATAAAAGCCTGTCCTTCTGTTCATACTCTGTACTCATGGTACATATAGGTTAATGGATTTTGCACTTGGCTTGGTGAGTTTTCAGAGCAGTTTATCAGTAAGAAAGGAGTTAAAAAAATCACAGTACATTAATTGCTCATAGACTCCAAAAGTGGTGTTGGTGCTGATGTAAGGGAAATGTTGTGTACACAACCTATCTCTTATATTTGGAACAGATAAACCTGAAAAAACCCACAGACATACACACATGCACGCACACACAAATCCCTGCTGCTGCAAATTCAAACAAAAACTGCTTCTGTGTGCAGTTTCACTTCTCTGTGCAGCTGGGAGGATGAGGCCTAAGCATCCCTGGGGGCCGTCAGTCACTGAAACCTATCCCCCAGGGACTATAATTACCCAAACCCAACTGTTCAGTAAAGGGTACTAAAAGCAAAGGCTTCTGAATTATGCCATCTTCCTAATTACCTAAGGGTTTCTGTCTTCAAGAGACTGACTGATCAATTCTCTTCTCAGAAACTCTAAAGCTAAAGTCCATGCCGTGCTAAGGGAACAGCTTGATGAATCTGATCGTGTTTGCTTTCCTCGAATATCTGCAGTGGCAAAAGCTGTTCCTCATCCTAGTGGTTCTGCCGGAGAAGAGCAAAGCCCCAGCTGGAGGGTGCTATATATACATAAGCATCTAAACATCAGATGTTCTTTCAAAATGTATCTGTAAAGCACCTCAGCCTCTTGTGTCTGCAAATTTGGATGAAAATCTCATGACAGTAAGCTTTTCCGTGAAATTTCTGAAATGTCTGCTCCTTAACAGGCCAGAAGTTCCCCATGAACCACCTTGAGTGCTGTGCAAAAGTCTAGCGCCTGTTTGAATCCTGTGGTACCCCGACCTTTGGGAGCTCCTGCAGCGGCACATTCACATGTTTCATTAGGCTGTGGCTGGAAATGTATTCCTTTGTCAGGAATATGTGGCCTGTTATTTCCAGAGTCTGTCCCCTTTTCCTTTTTGCTATAAAAAGAAAGAACAGAAGGCCCTGAAATACTTTCTCTGTACCAGTGGTTTGTAATATTTTTAGTTCACGTTCCCCTTTCTTTTCTGTATGCATTCATCCCTTCCTCCGCTCCTTACATCTGCTGCCTGCTCTGGCCTGTCCTGATGCTCTGTGCCCCAGCCTCTAGCCTCCCCCTCCAGACCTGACATGTAACCAGTCTTCTCTCCCACAAAGAAAACCTGTGATCCCCACTCCGCAGCAAAAGGAGCCCCGCTCCCCTCTCCCCAGCCCAGCCAAGCTGCCCTTAGCCTCTGCTGGCAAGCTCCCGCCTGCCTGCCCCTGCCCACGCAGCCCCGCTCCCTCCAGCTGCGGCCACCAGCCCTGCTGGCTCCTGCCATCAGAGGTTCAGAAGAAATGTCTGTCTTCACTGACGAGCAGCTCCCCGTGGCCTGGGTACCCAGCCCTGCCTGAGCGATGGATGCAGCCTCTGCAGAGCGTCCTCTTGGCAGGTGCTGCAGAGGGAGAGGGGACGGGCACGGCGAGGAGGCACGACCGAACCCACACCCGCAGGCAGTGCCATGACCACAGGGCAGCCTCTGAGCCCGCGGTCACTCCATCCACCACCCCATCCACCTCTGTCCATCCACCCTCCCTCCCCACACCCTGTCCCTGTGGCTCAGGGCAAATACCTCGCTCTTCATCCTGCTGCCTGGGAAGCAAGAGCACCTGAGGCATGGGGAACCAGGAGACGCAAGGGCTGGCGGAGGCTCCGGGGCCCCCATTTCTCCCTCCCCAGCCCCAGGATTCGCCCTCGGCTTCAATGCTACACCTCTCCCCTTCACGCAAACCATTCCCAGCAGCTGGGTGATTCCTAAGCCGCTCTTCAGAACTGCATCCCTACCTGCATACCATTATTTATTTGTTATTCAAAGCATGTCGGCTTTGACTTTTTTATTCAAAGCATTCTTGCTTCTGCAGTTTGCCCAGGCAAGTGAAGCCCTAGAAGCAGGCCCAAACACATCAGTCTCAATGCCGAGACAGTTGTACTCTTTTAAGGAAGCTTATGCAGCGATAGATCTCCAGAATGAAACACTACCTCATAATTAACATTCGTTAGATGTATTTATGTCAGCATGTAGCCCCAGACATGTAGGTTGACGTTCAGTGAATGCGTATGACTGCGCACGTACTAAACAGATGTTCAGTTGCTTCAACTCTTGATGAGTTAAAGTCAACTTTAATGGCAGTTCACATTGGCAGGTTGGCCTGGCTTATAAGAATGAGTCACACGCAATTTTTCGGCTGAAGAGATGGAATTTGAATCTGTTTCAGTGGAAAGATAGCAAAGCTCTCATTGCCTTCCTTTGAGCTGGATAAAAAGAAGAAAGGGAAAAAAAGAATAAAGAGATTTTCCAGGCCATGGCTAATCATTGCAAAAAGATTTGCTTCTGATAAGTTTTATAACTTTCATAAAACTAAAAAATAGGTGTATGAGTTTGATTCAAACTTTTGTAAAATGTTGTCTTTGGCTTAAAGGAAAACACACATCATTTCAACTGAAAAGAAGAATTTTTCAGGCTTTCACAGGCAGAAGAAAAGAGGGTTTTCTAATGGAAGTCCCAGAGCAACCTCAGCTAATGCTTTCTGTACCAAGGCGTGATAGAAAGAGGAAAAGCTTGGGTTCCACATACACCAAAAGCACATTTTTAACAAGCTGTTCTTTATTGTACTGAATCACACTGTTTATATGTTTTTCCCTCTACAAACAATTTTGTGTGCTTTAGGCAGAGAAGGGAGGAACAAAGAAATGAAAAAAAAAAAGTCAAAACAAAGCAACTTATAAATGAACTCAAATTCACTCAAATGAGATAATCAACACATGCTGTACTTCAGAACTGTTGGAAAGGACAACAGAATGACTCCATTAGATGGGCTATTGTGTAAAAACCAGACCAAATGAGGCAAAATACCTTGTGAAACCGTAGAAAATACGTATCAGCCATTAGAGCTGGGTTTCCTTCCCTGTGGTATATCCTGTTTAGAACGGACAAAATGTGACATTTGGGTTGGAACCACTAAAGGCTGGCAGAGAGGTAAACCATTTCATCTTGCATCCTTCTCAACAGCCTTTTTCCCAAGTGTATTCCCTCTTCCTTCTCACTACGCTGCTTAATTGGCACTTTCGATGCAGCACTGCAGACTGATGGTTTTCTCAAGATGATCACTGTTTTGGGCTGAGGGAGCCCAGGAGAAAGGCAAAGCACATTAAATCCCACAGTTTTCATCCTGAACCACTGCTGCCACATATTTCCCTCAGCAAAGAGGGTATTTCCCCTGGCAAAGAAAAGAAGAGCTGTAGCCTTGAAAACCTGCTGAACCCAAAGACCTACAAAGAGCAGAGATGACAGAGCAACATGGGCGCTTCTCCTGGTTGTTCCTGTGAATGATATCTTGCTTTCCTTTGGTTATTCCTCACTTGCCAGGCTTTTCTGGAGGCACAGTGCCTTCAGAAGACATGGAGTCATTGACTCTTTCCTCTGTGATTGTCCACCAGCCACTAATTACAGAGATGCAGAACCGCAGGATGTTTTTAATGTTCATCTGACCAGCTTTAATTACCTTGCAGAACTCACTCACAAGAAGGAGGACTTTTTCCTCTAGTCAACAAGCTTGTTGCACACGTGTGTTGACCTTATGGGCAAGAATGCAGTGAAGCATGAGATGGACTCCATCTCTGCACAGTTTGCTTGCCTACACTGGCACAAAGGGGGAAGAAACACCTGGGTCTCACTGCTTTAATAAAGAACAGCTTGCAAGTAGTGTGGCAATGGGATCCATACATGAATTTGGAAAAAACCAAAGCAATAATGAGTAAGAGCCATATGTTTTCCTGTGTGACAAGTGAAAAGGTGTGGAAGGAGCCATGACCTGCAGAAAACTGATTAATACAATAAGATGTGCAAATGTTTGTGTGGAACCCAGGGATACAGCCTTGCTAGTCTGCCACAGAGGGGAATTGCTGTTCAGAGCTGCCAATTCTTACCAGGAAAACTGCTTGGGTTTTATGCAATTTTTATTCTTGTTACTTTAACTAGACTGATATCTTTAAGGTAGCCCAGTCCTTTAAAAGAAACTGCATTACACTGGGTATGGGAAGGAAAACCTGCTACATGGATATAAGGGGTCATTTAGCTGCAGCCTTACTAGAAGCTGTGTCCATGTCTGCTACACTGCTGTGCTGATCCAGTGTGGAAATCAGTTCACAGCTGGCTTAATAAGAGATCATAGTCTGCCTGAGAGGGCAGGGAACACAGCAGATGGATCTACGAAGCTGGCCGTGCACAAAGTTACGAGGGTGGAAACAAAAGCTGGGGGTTCTCGAAAGGTTTTGGCTGGCAGGTCTGGCAGCCTTTGGGCTCTGGGCAGCCTTTTCCAGGGCGGGAGGGTCAGGGGCCTGTGGGCAGTGCAGGGTGCCCCTCGTGTGGCACTTTGTGCTGAGGCTGCTCCGTCCTTGCCACAGTCAGCTATTGCAGAGGGTGTTCCTAATCTTAACCCGGGACTTGGTCTCCACAAACTGCACGGTTCAGCGGCACACTGGGCTCATTGGCAGGTTTCCATACCAGGGCACAAAGGGCAGAAGCTACAGGTATACTTTGCACCAGCGACAGACAGCACAGGGTGGGGACTGGCTGGCCAGCAACCTACGTTCAAAATGAGGCTTTCCTTTATAAATATTTTTAACCTTTCTTCTCTGTGTTGCATCACATGTTCTCCTTGGTTGCAGTCTTCTGTCACGCACTTACTTTACTTTGTTTTAATTGGCTAAATATCCATATGTTTAGCGCGTATGCATGTTACAATCACTAGTGATACCTTTATTCAGTTAGTGTCATACCATTGGATATTATACTTGGATATTGCCCCATTCACTCAGTTTCCTCCACACAATACTTTGAGTATCTTGTCCAGATCCCAGCTGACAACAGACGTAATTTTTCTGCTTGTTGGTCTGTTATCAGGCTTCCTAGTACTGCCCTTATACAACTGCGACAGTTAGATGTCACATTTCTCAGGTCTCAGTAGCAGTGCTTTTACCAGCTGAGGTGACTTCTCCAGGTCACTTGCAACATTTCAAGACACAGCTGCTTATGCAGTGATTAAAGACAATGTGGGAGAACCAGGCACTACCTCTTCACAAGCAATATAAGGGTCAGAAATAAAACTTCTATATGAACTAATTGCCATGTAGATGATACTGGTAGCTGATCTGGAAGGAAGGGTCATGAGAAACTGAACTGTCCAAGCAGAGGAAAGCTGAAATCTGATGAAACTCAAAGCTGCTGAATACCAATGTGGATTGTTGTCAAGTCCTTTGCACCCAAAAAGTAGAAAGAAGGAAACTCACTGAACATCCCCAGATGAAAAAGAAGAGAACTTGGAAATATCTGAACAGTTCCTAGACATGATGGTAGGAGACCTGTTTTGGAGGCAGGATTAGGAGGAGAAGTATAAAAAGGTCCAAATGGAGCTGCCATCTTGTTTGTAAAGTATTGACTTTTAGAATTATTGATGTCAAACCTCTCCCTGACTTTTGGGTACGCTCCCATGTTCCATCTGCAGAAAATGCCGGTATATACATTTCAGTCACTGGTAGGAAATGCAAGTGTGCACCAGCCCCTTGTCAGCCTGCCCTCAGGATTGAGTCTGCTGCCTGTGTCAGGCAGGCTAAGCATAACAGATGGGACTGGTGGATGGATACTTGCCAGTAATAGAAATCAAACTAGGAGCTGCGTTCCTGTAGCTAGATGACAGACATAAACGGGCAGAACAACTTATAAACCTGCATGGCTGACAGACAACCTGCATCTCTCACGCAACTAATTCCTCAAGCCCTCCCCAGGTAGATGGGACTGTGACTGCAGTGTGTGCAAACATGTGGATTGGATTCTAGACCTGACAAAAATATAGGGTTTCTGAGTCAAAGAGAAATTATTTTTTAAAAAATGTGTATTTTGTCCCTCTTGCTCTTGTCTCATCTGCTCTCTCTCATCTATCCTGCATTCAATTTTCCATTTACCTTACCCGTGCTTATTTAACCTACACACACAGAGACAGAAATAAAACGAGTACTCTGAGATCAATATGATGCATGAATGTTTCTGCTTGCGTGTGTTAGATGCTTTTCCCAACCCTTTCTCTGGTTATTGAACTGTAACTTCCATGGGTCAAGGTCCATCAGCTAATCTTGTACAACAAGGATCCATCCATGGCTGGTCTTCAGACACTAGCACAATAAACATGAATAATGGTAATGATGATATATCTGGCACAGTGTCACACAATTAGCTTCTGTTTGACCTATAGCAAATCAGTGAATTGAACTTGTGGCCTGGCCACTTAGTCTAGAGGGTCTTTGGGCTCTGCACCTTCAGGAATCAAAGTTTGTTCCCTGAGCATCTCTGGAGCTCCTGCATCTCAGAACCATCTCCACCCAGGGCATTAAAAGCATGATTTCACCCCTAGGAAATAGCAGAGATGAAAATAAAGCCAGGTTTAAATATGCTTTGGCAAGTTTTGCATTGGCTCTTTTTGCAGTGTGGTATAAAGTGCATTTTAGCTAGGTGGCTTATGCCTTCACCAAAGAGTAAGAAACAAATCTGTTCCTGACAATCCTTTGTAACGCTATGCCAAGTTTCCTGTGCCGAGACTCAGGAGAAGGGGAATACAAAATATTTTGTCAGAAGAAATACAAACAGTATCCTACGGTGTAACATTTATGTCAGCTCTTGTCAGGGTGGTACTGCAGCTTCCTGTGGTCCTGTAGAAACAAGTCACAGCAGGGCATGGATGGAAGCATGTGAAGTGGGGTGGCTCTGTTTGTCTTTTCTGCCAGTTGTTACTTCCTCTGGTATGGGTCTGGTGACTGTCCCAAAGGAGCTAGAAATCACTGTCTCTGAAGCAGAACATTTGCAAAAAGAAAACGCTTTCAGATGGGCCAAACCTCCCCTTGCTCTTAGTGTGAGGAAGGGCAGTGCATGTCCCCCGGTCCCTAGGCTCCCAGGCTGTGGTGGAGGGAGGCGGCAGGGGGTCCCTGGGTAACCCCAGAGGGGTGGAAGTGCTGAGCTCCTCCAGGGAGAGCCTTGCCCATGGGCTGGGTAGGTGCGCCTGCCTGGGCGTTACTTGCCCACAGCTGAGAGCAATGGAGATTGCTGCGGCTGGGAGAAAGGAAGCCAGGGAGTCCCAGGGGCCCTGCCTTCATTGGGACATCAGAAAAGAGGTCACCCTAGGTCACCCCAGCACGGTACTTCACTGCTGTACATAACATTTGGGAGCCTGAATGCGTGTGTGAGGCAGGGGCACCCTCAGAGACTATGGAGGTGAAAGGCAGCACTGGATGGATAGCTCAAAGCAATTAAATGGTGGGTTTTGAGATGGGCTTGTGTGCTTCCCTGTAGGGCAAGGCTGTTGTTGATAAGTGAAAATTAAATGTCTTCTGCTAGTCCCCTCAGGGTGATTATACCTGTCAGATGTATCCATAACTTGCACTCAAATCTCTCTCACTTCCTCCCACTCCTGAATGTAGTAGTTATCTTCGGCACCTCTGGGCTTGTATACTGTCACTGAGCTGGAAGAGACCTGAAGCTGCCATCTACTCCTGCAAGGTGGAAGGGAGGAAAGGGAAGGAAAAATAAAATGAAGGAAAGAAGACAAAAAAAAGGAGGAGCAGGGAGCCCACGTAAAGGTTGTTGGTAAACTTTCCAAGACGTGCACTGCGTGGCCTCGCTGGGCAAGTCGTTCTATGGTCTCACTATTCCCACTCCTGGAAAGCTTTTCCTGCTATCTAATCTGCATCACCCTTAAACTTATTACTTCTTGTCCTACTCCTGATGGATTTCTAGATTCATTGTCCCATCCTATCCTGCAGCAGCCTTCTACACAGTTAATGATTCTTAACACGCTTTCTCATTCTGAGATCTAAATCTGCCCTCCAGTGCCTTGCTGAATGCCCGGGCCGTAATCTGTTGTTCAGGGCATTAACAAAAGCACCAAATAGCACCACCAACAAGAAAGACTCTACCCACTTCGGTTTGTCCTTCCATTTCTGGCCCAATGGAAGCTTTCCCAATCTTTTTTTCACCCCTCCTATAACATGTTTTCCCAATTTGCTTATGAGAATCTGTGTGATATATTGCAAAAACCTTTCTAAGCTGAGAATGTAAGACAACGGTGCCTCTCCTCTCTCTGCAAAGCCCCAAGCCCTGTTGCAGCAGGAAATTAGATCAGTTTGACACAATTTCCCCTTGATAAATCTACACCAATTCCTACACATTTTTTTTTCTTATAAGGGTGTACAGATTATCTTGCTGACTGGCTGTTGCTGTATTCTTCTAGCAACTGAACTGCCAGGTCTATAATCCCTGAGATCATCCTGACCCTCCGCCTTTCAAAAGAGATGCACTGTTTACCTTTCAACCATCTTCTGGTACCTCTCCTATTCTTCCCAAGGTCTTAAAAAAGTATTAATGACTCAGATTTAATTAGACAGAACTTTAAAGGGCCTAGGATGAAATACATTGAACCCCACAAGTGTGGAAATATTATTCCTTTCGGTGCGTTGTAACCTAGTCTAGGCAAAACACCTCAGATTTCTGCCTTGCATTACCTTCAGTCTCACTTCATGCATAGCATTAAGGCTCACCCCTAATCTAGTCAAAGAAACAAGGACAAAGAAGAGAGACTTCCTGACTTGGAGAGTATTTTAGTTTTTCACTCTTTTGCTGAAGCTTTGGAGAACGACCCCTGCCAAAGAAGGCTGCTGGGCAGAGGGCTCTGGAGCTTCCCCGGCCCCTCATACTGCCAGGGAGCTGCTGCAGTGTGGGAGCGTGATGCTCCATGAGACCTCACAATGCAAAGAGAGGCACACCTTGCACTTCAGGGGGTTTTGTCCATGGACACTGAACAAATAATAAGGTAAAGTACCCAAAAAATGAAGGTCAAAGCCTTAATCTGTGGCAGCAAAACTGAATCTCCAAAAAGAGACAGAAAAGACCTTTTCCTTACCAACATCAGGTTCTTTCACAGGTAATTTGTTGAGGTCACTGGCATTGCTCCTGGTATAGCTGCTTCGAGGACAAAGTTTTTGTGCAGATTTTGTTACAAAGCATTTTGGGAAAGTGGGAAATGGAGGGTAGTGCTTAGGGCAAACAACTGTCCTTGACTGTATTCCCTTGTCTAAAAGATGTGCCTGAAGTACAGACACAGTGCAGAGAAAATCTATAAATGAAGAATTTATAAAATAAGGGGTCGGTAGGGTTTCTTGATCTAAAGCTAAGAACAATCAGAGCTGCAGCCAAGGTGCCTAGAGATATGGGTGGCAGTAATTAGTTTCATGCTGGGTTTAAAAGATAACGTATTAGATGTAATCATCAACAGCTCGTGAGACAACAGAGGACAGGTTCAGATAACTGGTACACAGAGAGAGAAGGTACGTCAGGTCAGCGCTGTGTGAAATAATCAGTTTTCCTTTTGCCTGGTACCTACTAGTGAAATACGATGTTCAAAAATATGCCCAAATTTGATGCAAAATACGTTTTACCTATTGTGCATAAGCTTTCATGGTGGGAGCAGCAAAAACTGCCTGTGCAAGGTTTAAGTTTCAGGTTTGATACTGTTCACTCTCCTCAGACTTTAAAAAACCTTGTTTTATAAAGATCCAAGTTGCCCACTTCTACGCTGAGTGAGGATCTTCAACCTGGGAGGTGCCCCGCTGGGTTGTAGGTAGGTGGTTATGAATGGTCTGAAGACCCACCTCCCTGCTTTACCCACTCCTCCACTCTGCTCCCCAGACAGAGTGGCATGGGACACAGCAGTGCCAGCCCTGTTCACACCAGCTCTGGGATGGTGAAGGACACTGCCAGCCTGGGGGGCTACAGTAGGAAAGTAGGATTTGGAAGAGGAAGGAAGGAAATAGGACCTTGTTTTCCCTTACCACCAGAGCAACACAGAAAGCATGGAGAAGGTAGTGTAGCAGTCCCTATGTTTCTGAATGACTATCTGGAGTACAAGAGGAGGCAATCTCAAGCTGGGTTTTCTGTGACATGGTGGACTCCTGTCTTCCAGCCCTGCTCCTGGGAAAGGTCTACCCAAGGCATGGCAGAACAAGGAGGAAGGCAGCTCAGTACCAGCCAGGAATGGCAACTTGTGAGAATACAAGGCGTTCAGGAACCAGGAGGTGAAAGCCTGTTGGTGCAAGCAGGAGAAAGAGGCTAAAAAAGGCAGACAGTGTCAGTTACACAAGCTGGGATCATAAAGCTGCTTCTTTTCTGAGTGAGTATCAAGTACCCTGATTGTGGGTTTTGGAGTAGTAAGGCAGTAGTTTATTCAGGTTCACATTATTCTGCTCATCTCACAGATGACTTTGTAACCTTAATTACTCAGCAGGATGAAAGAGACACTGATGCCTGAAGAGATGCTATGTGAACTGTACACACTTGAGAAGGCTTACTGCATGTATGGAATGTGCACAATGTGCACCTTTTTTCTTGGTAAATGGAAGAAACATTCCTGTTTCCAGCTAAAACCAGTCAGAAAAGGTCATTTTGTTTATGCTGTATGCAGGTAAGAGGGAGTTTCAAAGGCGATCGCTACCTGATGTGAAATTCGTAGCAGGTATCAGCTCTGTACCGTGTGTGGGGAGTGCTATGTGTCCCAGAAGGGGATTCCCAATAGCTGGTCGGCTGGACAGGGGCTGCCTTCATGAACCACTGAGTTTCAGGCTTAGCTGGCTAACTGCTACGTAGAACTAGTTAGCTGAGATGTCTTTCCTAGAAGTAACCCTAGGAGCTTAGAGAAAGGCATCTTAATTAATGGACAAACTAAGTTCCTGGGAGCATAGGAATTATCTTCATGTTTCTTTGACTTGCTCATTACCTTAGGTAGTACAGTAAAGAGGAAGCTGAAGGTCACTGAGAAGAAAGGAAGATTCAATCTGAAACAGTTCCTTTTGTCACTCTGAAATTAAGGCATTTTCTCCTTACTGGAGCATAAAGCTTCCTGGATTTTCAAATCAAAATATCTGTTATATTTCATTGATGTTTAGCTTACCTATTCTCTCAGATTTTGCTATTAGCAAGTGTGCTTATTGGGGTATAATTGCATTACAGAACAATAGCAGAACGAGGCTGTTTCCTTGTCCAGGAACTTCAGAAGACTTGCTAAGTTCACTTAGGTGGAGGCACAGATGAAAAGCTCTGTTATTCATCATAGACTCATTTTTCAAATTGTTTTCTTCAATTGTAAAAAAGTGATGCATGCAATTTTATATAATACAAAATGTGTGACTGAATGACATTTTGCCTGGTTCTATAGGGTTTTTTTGGGACAACACTTTCCTTTTTCAGCTAAATGTTCCCAAATTCTTTCAATAGCTTCCTAAATTACCCTTATACTACTACTAGCAAAAATATCTCTGCAGAAAACAAGGAAGAGCACAATATTGAGAAAGAAAATACAAAACATATGGGAAGAGCAACAAGGAAAATAGTCATGGCCTTTTTATTTATACCAGGCAAAGTTTATGATATATGTTATATATATTCTATTTTATCAGTGCCTCTGGGACAACTGCCAATATAGTAGCTTAGCCAATTAATAGGGAAAGCAAAGACTACTCCTTGAACATCATTGTGATAGTAAATTTTCCATTTAGCAAGACATAAAGAGGATGGGAAATCCCAAACAGTGGGATTTAGACAGAATAACTGGTAAATCAAGGGCCTGATTCATCACTGCATTGCTCTCATTTCACTTAGGAATACCTCTGTCAAGCCCAACAGATTTCTACAAACATAAAACCCAGAGAAAAGTGTTGGTGAGTCAAGTGACCGAGACTGATACAATCAATACTTTTTGTTAGTGTCTTTTTCTTAGTTCATTTAAAGTATTTTCAGATTGTTTTTCTGCCTCAAGGAAGTAGTCATTTAGGACTTGATCATTCCCAGAACATGTGTGGCTTCCACAAGTACATGTTATGATAAAAGCAAAGCTAAGAACCATGTATTAAATACAGCAAGCATGTATTAAATAGATGCACACCAGTCAAGTCATCCTGCCTGGTAACGGGCATGAAGACTAAGAAGGAGCCTGACCCAAACCCCAAGGAAATCAGTGAGTCAAGGAGCACAGAGAGACTCAATTCTTCTGCTGAGTTTAGAGGCTGATGCCTCATAAACACCATGATCACATTTACATGTAGCGCCTCAGCTCTGCACCCTCTGCTGTGCACCATGTAAAGGCGTGGGAGAGAAATGTTGCCAATCAACACAGGAAGGTGCCAGGCTATTTTAATCTAAGACAACTGCCATTTAAAAGTTGTGGCCAGCATCAAAGGAAAGGGACAGCCACAGTTTCAGAAAGAAATTGAAGTAGCCCACATAGCATATGGAAAAAATGATACCGTGCAAGACTCATCGCATTTTGATACCAACAGTAGACCTTGCCTGGTATCTGCAGACAGTCCCCTTGACTTCCTCAGAGAGCACAGTCCAGCTTTCCCCACCATGCTCTGGGAGACCCAAGCCATCAGGGACTAACTGGAGACTTGCTTTGACAGAGATTCCAGGGACTGAGCAATGCTTAGGCATCTAAACATTTAGGGAGTGGTTCCAGTGCTGAAACACAGATTTCTGGTGCCATTTGAAATGTCCTGGGATACCTGAGACACCCTCCTTGACCAGACAGACATGACACAGAAGAGACCCTGGGAGAGCTGCACCCTCTGTGGCAGTGCTGGAGGCTTGGCAGGATGCCCGAGGCATTTCTAATGTCACTGGCTACTCATGTTTGATGGCACCTCTCTGTCTAAATATGCTGGCGAGCCAGTCTTCCCATACAGCGCATGGACGGCAGTCATCTTCTTGCTGCCTCAGGTTTCAGACAGGCTGGGTCACCTCAGGAGATTCCCATCACTTTCAGTTGAGTATGGAGTAGTTTAGAGCCATAATTCAGATAGCTGGCATATATGAGACTCCAATCCTTTATACTGCAAGGGAGAACCTCACTTGTGAAAGAACTGGATCAACTTAAAGGATGATTTTTATGGTGGATGATCTAGGAAAGACAATCTCAGTAATCTATGCAGTTTTCTGACTCTGAATTAAGCCCCTTAATTCAGATGAATTGAAATGGAAAAGAGGGGATGTGGTTTATTTTAATTTTATAGTTCTCTGGAGACAAGTGGTTCAGCCAGCATATAAGGTATCAAGTATACTGCTAACTAAACATTTAAGTGAACCCTATTGTGGGGTTAGAAAATCTTCAAGGAATGGTGTGACAAATGCCATAGGCAAACAGAAATATACTGTGAAAAAGAAAGCACCTCTAGAATACTTGACATGGAAGAGGTTTTGAAGAACAGATGAGAGCAACACCTAGCAGAGAGCACAGATAAATAATTGATCCCACCATGAACGGGGAAGATAGATTCAATGGCACCTTATAGACTTTCTGTTACTTGATTAATTCCCATGAGAGCCCTCAATATACCATGACATTCTTAATAACCTTACAATTTCTTTGTCCTATGCCACCAACTATTACGTTCACCTTTCTTTACTTCTTTCAATGGGTTTCTTCTCCTTTTAAAGTGCCAGGCAGTAATTTCTGTAAATAACATAAAGAAACACAGCTTAGATCAAGCTATCAAGTGATTAAAGCTTGCCTTTTTTTTTTTTTTTAAATAAGAACAGAGTGGAAAATTAAATAATATGCTCTGGATGGTAACGAATGTTTTTATTTAGTTAGGTGAGCAAGCACAAAGGAACATACATTCAAAATACCTTATAATTTAAGAAATTATATTAAATTATATTATATTAAACACAAAAAATCCAAGTTATTTCACTCTACAGTGCGCTACAGTGTGCCTCAACACTTGTCTTTCCGCTGTTGAGACCCGCACTGAGTGTGAACTGCCTCTGGCTCCGATTCTAATCTCACTTGTGCTAATGTAAATCCAAAATAACTACTCTGAAGTCAGTTTAAAATGCTGTAATTGAGAGCAGGATTAAAGCTTTAAGGCCATTTTTTAGATAGGGATTCTGGTCTCTCAAAAATCAATTTAAATCAGATTAAAATTTGACTCTGAGGAATTTATCCTACTGTCTGTTACACGTTGTGGTGACCTCAGTGGCATTCAGTGCCTGGGTATTTCACAGATATGGCCCTCACTGTCTCAATAAAAGCCCAGTTTCTCTTCATACAATTTCTGACCTGCTGATACAAGTGTTTACAAAATAGGTTTTGCCCCTTGCCTGGCATCAGAAATACATGTTCATTTTTGGTTAAGCTTCTTAAACTTTGAAGTCCCAATCAAGATTAATAATTGTATTTTGCCCCTTACTGATACTGGATGTGTACAAACACATTGAATGTTACTTTCATTTTTTCAAGGAAAGCTCAGCATCTTAGCATGTTTCCTTAGCTGATATTTGGATAAACACACATTTCCTTTGCTTTGCCCTTTTGTCTGTCTAATGAAAATTGTTGACCATGCAGGAGTGTTCAATTAGTAGAGGCAATGAGATTATTCACTGCAAATGAATCATCAGATAAGGTCAGCTTTCTCTTCAATACTTCAGTACAGAACTTACATCTAAAAAATCTTTCATTATTTCCAAATATTCTTGATAGTTTAGATGTGTTTATTTCAGTCAGCAGTATTTTTGGAATTCATTCATTAGACCACAAATT
Organism: Ciconia boyciana; assembly: GCF_034638445.1. NCBI lineage: Eukaryota > Metazoa > Chordata > Aves > Ciconiiformes > Ciconiidae > Ciconia > Ciconia boyciana. The sequence continues at coordinate 83,428,023 of NC_132936.1, forward strand.
ACTTACTATTTTCAGTGCACAGTGGTCGCCTAGCATTATTTCTTATCCCTAATTAGATGGTTGTATTTTTTTTAAATCAGGAGTTAAAAGAAGGCAGATGGGGGTCCATAAAATTAGCATACATCTGTAAAACTTTCTTATTAAGTTCAGCTTTGGCACAAAAAACATTCTTAATAACCACTTTCATATTAAATCATCATTTCATTTTTGTGCAGAATATTCGAAGTGTCTGAAGTTTGAAGTGCTGCTTTGCACACAGAGATGTTGGTAGGTGGTCGATCTGCTTTGTGTGGTTCACCTGTTTCTTCACAGCTGATGGAGGTGACTGACTGCGGCTGCCAAGGGGCCTGGGGTGGCTGGCCCAGGGGACCGAAGCGATGGGGGTGCAGCAGATGCCTCAGCTGACATGGGGGACATGGAACAGACCCCTCCGGTGAGTGGCATCAGGGTGCTAACTGGCATGATCGTGGAGCTGCAGGTGACCCGGCCGCCTTCCACCTGGCGCTACAAAACCTGTTCTGTTTTCTCCCTGCCTGACAGACATGGAAAGTCACCCGGATGCACATGTCCACCCTTAAAATACAGATGGGCTGCGCAAAGCTCCTGTTTTCTCTAACTGGTTTATTGGTTGCTGACCGGTGCCTTGTGTTTGGCAAAAGATAATCATGGCTCTTCTTTAAAAGCGGGCTGTTTCCCTTGGGTAACCCCATCTGTGTGCGAGGTGCCCCTTTGGCTCTGCTACAGGTGGCTGACTTCCTTTAGAAACAGTCATTTTCACGCTGTTGGGATTTTTCCGTATTTTTAATGATGCGAGTTTGGACAACAATCTTTTTTAGTATTACTTAAAGAATAAATCAGAATTGATAAGAAAGAAGGTCAAAAGCGAGGCAAAGCTTCTGGGTTATCAAGATTACTTCAGTTAGTCTAAACTCGCTGGTGTTTTTGAGTCCCTCACCTGCTGTGTGCAAAAAGAAATGGTTTCGAGTCAGGGAATTTCAATCAATTAAATTTATCGCCAATTGATATAAACCTCCAATTGCTGATTCCAGTATTGAGAAAAAAAACCCAAACAAATAAGTAAACACTTACGGAAGACACCTCAGCTTCCCTCCCACACCTCTCTCCCCCTCGCCAGTCTCAAATCCCCTTGCTGCATGTTGCACGGTCCACTCGGTGAGGTGACAGTGGTGCAGGAGATGAGGTTTCCTACTCAACTGCTTACCTCTGGGCAAGGCTCAGTTTGAGTTGGAGACACCTACATCTCAGTGTCTACAGGTGTTCCAGATCCCTCTGGAGTCAGTGGAGAGCTATGGCAGAGGTTCAAGGAACTGAACGTAGGAATCTGAGTGACTGAAGGGCATCCCGGACCTCCACATATGGGACATGACCTACAGAATTCCTTGCAAAGATGGGTTAAACGGGAACACCTAAAGCGGCATAGGGTGCAAAGTGTGGGCAGCTGAGCCCTAGTCCTTACAGGCAATGATGCTGGCAGGCGACTCAGCTGACCAACCACTAAGGACCCAGTTCAACTGATTAAATGTAAGCATCCAGCCCAGTGGCACACAACACACTGGAGCTGACGTGGCACAGGACCCATGGGGGACATGCACCCTTCTGGGATAGCCACTGGACACTATGTTGCGTACCATAAAGCATCTAAAATGATGCTGGATGTCTATACTGAGTCAATTGAATAAATATTTAGATGGCTATTTTAGAATGAACTGAATCATTCCCTAGGCTCTGCTGGTTGTTTTGACTTAGTTACCACTGACTATACCAGGAGCTTGCAACAGTAGACCATATGCAGGTGCCTGCTTGTGAACGTGGTTGTGAAATCCCAGCCTCATTGTCTATACATGCCTATGTGGACACTGAATGGGCAAACTCTGACTCCTGTCAGGCCTAGTTAAATTGAAAACTAATTGGAAATCAGTGTGACCTGCGGGCAGAAATCAGAAGGAGGAGCGGAGGAGAGAGAACCTGAGAAACGCAGCACCTAGAAGAAGCGAGTATATGTGACTGCGGAATCTTTGTCAAAAGAAATAAGAGATGAGAAGCCTAAATTAATCTAGAGGACAGCACTGGTGGGCAGAACATCCAGGAACCACTCCAGAAACTAACAGAAAAGCTTGAAAGCATAGGATATGAAACTAGGTAGTGTTAAGATAATAGAAATATGTCCTACTTGTCACCCAAGTTGTAACACAGATATTGAAAAGTATGCACTGCCGAGAAACAGCAGAAATGAAGAAAAATGTAATGGAGGAGTACTACAATAATGCAAGAAATATACTGAAAGAAATATGAAGAGAAAATATGGGGAAAAAAAGAATCTGTTTAAGTCAAACTCAGTTCAGAGAAGGACAGCTGAAGAGATTTTAGCAGAATGGTGCTACAGGTCTCTGGCGAATTCTTGCAGTTAGAAAAGAACAGAGATTTCAGTATTATTAGAGAGAAATACTGTGAGATACTTTAGTGGTGTAGTATAGTGTAACAGGATGATTACATTTTTTTCAGTTTGGCCTTAGACTGCATGTGACTCAATCCTACGTTGTTCCCAGATAATACGAATATTATTGTTACATTAGCCTGTAATGTTGCTTGTAATTTGATTATGTTTAATCAGTCTCTGTAAGTGGATAGGTTAAAAAAAACCTCCAAGTACCTTTCTAAATACATTACTATTATTATTTCAAAATGGCAAACTTTGATAAATTAAGGGAAGTAAATGGTGAAGTGGATTGCATTTGCATTGGATTGGTGGTGAGCCCAAGGTCCCGAGTGTCAGGGAAGCATAGAATTTCCTCAGTCAACTGAACAAAATCTCTTTGGACCTCGAACCTCCAGTGATGGAAAGAAACCTGTGTGGAAGGGCTTTTTAAGGATAGTTGCAGGGTACGAGGAAAAGTAGAGAGATGACAAAACAGACAGCCTTCAAAAACTCAGAAGCATTTTTAAAAATTATTTAATAAGATATTTTTCTTATACTACATTCTTCTTGATTTTTAATTTGTTTCCACTCTGCATGGCTTAAATGAATTAAAAAAGAACGAATAGAAGAATGAAGGGAGGCATTTCTGAGAAGTGTTCTTGAGAGAGCTCTTAAGCCATACTTTCCTTTTGTCACACTGCGTATCAGGAAGTAAATGTGAATAAATGGCACCAGCAAGCGTCTGAGGAACCCTGCCAAGTGGAAACGACATTTCCCAAGGCACAACATAGCTGCTGGTGTAAGCCTTTTCCTATCTTTCCCTGGACCCATCATGTGGTATGAAAGGCTCAGGCAGGTGGGGGATGGAAGTGAGGAGTGTCTGCTCCCTGGAACTCATTCCCACGGCAGGAGGGTGACCAGAGCTGGTGGTGAAAACAGTTTGACTTTCTTATGTGTTTTCTCACGGTTCATGGAGATCTTCACAGAAACAGGTTTCCAAGGAGAATCCCAGACACATGAGATGAGCTTGGGGCATGCCAAAATGTCCAAGCCCAGACTATATCTGCCCAGGGGTCCACTGGCTTAAGATCACTGTACTCCCCCGTGCCAGGCCAAGCATTATAGCCCACACTGCACAGATCCTCCCTGACCACCAGATCTGTTTGAACGTTTGCCAGGGTCTTTTAATGAGGGAAAGGGAGGAAAGGTAAAACCTTTAGAGGTGGAAGTTGAAAAATTCTTATTAGCATTTGCAGCCTGCTCTGTGTTTTGAGATATCAGGTTGTCTAGGAAGCCCGGAGGGGCAGATACTCTCTCCTGCTTTGTATTTGCGCAACGGCTAGCAGTGAGGATGAGCTGCTCCTGTTTGGGACATTTGGGAATAAGACAGTACAAATGAGACTATTAACTCTTCCTCAGACAAATGCATCATCCCTTTAGTGGTTACTGGAGTCTGAAGTGTACTTCAAATGAAAAAACCAAAAACCACTCCCAAAAAGCGAGAAACTGATTTTGCTTTAAGAAAGCTCAAGGGTAATTTGTTTCCTTTGCCTAAAGGAAATCTCTCGGCTATATTGTCATTTCTTATCTTATTATGGGCTTTCCCCACTAATTATTACTACTCCTTCTCAGTTTGGACTTTAATTATAAAATATCAATTACAATTTCTGCATGTTTATTGTCTGGAATGATTACCTGATCCAACAGTTATCTGGAGTACTACACTGAATTCAAGCTCAAAACTCAATCTTTTGAAAAGGACAAAATACTATGAAAACCTACCAATCCCCCTGACTGACCACAGGAGATAATTCCTTCATACCAGTTTTGATAATAAACTATGAAAATTGACTTGTGAATATCAATTAAGGTGTTTTCCAAAGCAATTCTCCTGTTTTGCTAATTTTTTAAATGGTTATTTTTATTGAATGTATGGGGAACTATCAAAAACATAATTGCATAGCTTTCAGCATGGGAAAAAGATGAGATGGAACATTTCTATTACACAGATTTGAATATGTTCGATTTGGCTGTTTCACTGCTGCATCAAATGCAGCTTCTGGGGCCCAGCTACTGCCCTGGGCTACACTGTCCAGGAAATGTCCAGATTCATATTCTAGGGATGAACGGCTAAAAGAGCTCCAGGGCAAGTTTGTATTTTAAACAGCAGTCTGGCTTCATTATATAAAACCACAGGGGTATAGCACCATTCACTTCAGAGGACTTCTTTTGCATTTGCATTAGCAAAGACTATCATTCTTGTTGGCCAGTTTTTGCAGTGCTTGGGATAAGTGTTGCACCTGAGGACTGCTGGCTGCAACGGGACCACTCTTGCAGTAAAACGTGATTCAGCATGAATAAGGGTGGTAGGAGCTGGTCCTAAATTGAATGGGCGGAGGGTTGGAGTCCTCCATACAAACCTCAGAGCATTGCCTCCCGTGGCTGAGTCTGTGTATTTTCTGCCACAACAGTGCTGAGTGTGTTCAATTCTAATTAATTTACCTGGGCTGGTTTTGGTACAGTGTGACTGATACAATTAGAAACGTATCCAGAGTAGGAAAATAATGCAGGTGCTGTCAAAGTCATGCTGAGATGTGGATGGGTGGGGATAGGTGGGGAAGTATCCCACCCTTCGTGGATTTTCCTGTGGCAATGGCTGGATGTGCCTTCTTCTTCCATCTTCTTGATCTCACACAATACATATTCATATATGCTTTGCATCCAGCCTTGCTTGTGCCCTGCGCCTCCAGTGAGAACTTGCCCTCGTGTTATTCCTGCAGTTCCTGCCTTCCTACTCCGAAGGGCACCTCCCTGCCCAGCCGCTCTTTCCCCTCTCATTGAGCTTTTGCTGTCTCACCAGTGAAGCTCCACGTCTATAACCAGTTGTGCTGGGGAGAGCTGTGACAAAGTGAGCCAGGCTCTGCAGCCATGACGCTCTAGCCTAATGAAGCCTTTGATGCCATGCCATGATCCTTTCCGCCCTTCATCTTCCTCTTCCCCCTTCCTCCGCTAAGTACTTACTATCTCATGACTTCTAACAGGTGGCCAGGAGTGCCTTTTCTCAGGCTCCCCGTTTACCCCTGCAGGCAGGAACGCAGCCGTGGCTCCTGGCCCCTCCTGTTGAGGCTGGCTCCTCCACTGAGATCTTGAAACATCACCTGTGCTCCTGCATCCTGCCCTGGGATTTGCCTTTGGCACTTCCTACAGAAGTCCCTAAGCTCCGCTGGTCTACGAGGAGGGAGGTGCCAAAGAGAAAAGGGAGGAAAGATGGGACTCTCTGCATGATGAGGAAGAATGAAGAATCAAGTGGAAGTTTTGGGGAAGGAAATGAGTAGTTGGACTGAGAGTTGCAGAATGGGCAGTCTGGGAGGCTTGTAGCATGGATGCAATTTTGACATCATGCTACTCAAGTCTTCCAACACAGACTGAGACTTCCACCCCTTCTTGGGGGTACCAAATAATATGAGTTTGTTAGTCGATCTTTAGCAGCTCAACACAAGGAAACCACTTGTGGGGTTTGTTCTGCAAAATATTTGCAGCTGCTGCTTCAGCCAAGTATCAATTTTAATACACAATGTCATATGAAAATATTAGTAGGCAACAAACTTGGTAATTTGGAGTCACACAGGGCTGGCAGAGAGCAGTGCTTATGTGAGAGAGGTTGGCTGAATATTTTCTTTAACAGTGCAAGCGCTTGGGCGTTGTGAAGCTGATGGTCACGTTGCCTAGCAGATTGTGGAGATGACAGGCGGATTGCTCAGCAAATGGCTATATATGGACGGTGACATTTCACCGAGCAGTTAGATGAGAAGTATTTGTAGACAGGAGCCACCTTTTTCACTCTGCGTTTGTACATCTCCTAGCACAGTGAAATCCTGGGCTTTTTTTGTGGGTGGCAAAGTGCTGCTGTGCTACTAATGAATAACAAAAAGCACAGCGGGAGGAGCTGATTGCAGGCTTTCCTCTTAACTGTATGAACACATATAGATGACAACATACATCATGACTGTATCACAGCTTCTTGGGTGTCTTTAGCATGGTTGCCAATCAATCCTTTTCAGTGCCCGCGCTCATCTTTAGGTGTCATGTTGTGATGGATGCAGCAAGGCTCTGTTTGCCACCAGTCAGTCTGATACCATGCCAGTATGAGCCGTCACAGGGCTTGGCACGCTGCTGCTGTATTAGCCGTACCCAGATGAATGGGACCACAACAAATGCCTCCATGATGTGAAACTCATAAATACTGAGCTGTATGTAGCACACAGCTGGAATCTGGTACTGTTATTGCTGTGCCCAGCTCAAGTGACAGACGTGAGAAATCTCTGTGCCTTGGCAAGTAAGTGGCATTCTTATGATTGTTTGCAACATGCTGTTGATGATGAATAAATGAGTGCGGGTGCAAACATGCTTCTGAGTTCGTGACTGGACTGCACCCTTTGCAGACATGTTTCTGCCTGAATTTAGGCACAGCAGTGACTGCAGCATCTCCCTGTTGTTCCTGTCTATCACATTCACCGGCTCAGTGTTTATGGGTCATGGGAAGAGCCGGCTGAGTTACTGTGGTCGCTGGACGCAGAGTGCTCCAATCTGTTTCTTGTAGTTTGCCATAACTAGTCACCTCACACCTTTGTCCAGAGACAACAGTGATCTGTAATATCTTCTAGCAGCACTTCTATCCTTGACATTTCTTCCCCTTTCCACCCCTTGTGCTGCTTCTCTTTGTTCCAGTCAAACCTAATTCAATCTGTTTGCCCGCATCTGCACAGGCACCTCAGCAGCCGCAGACTGCAGTGTCTGAGTGTGATTGTGCTTTGCCTTCTATTCTTGGGAACAGTATGAATGGCATCCAAATCCTCTGCTCCCCTGCAGTCTGACTTGTCTGACATCAGCTACCCTTTCAAACCACAGTCACAGAAATCACTCAGTCATAAAAAATAGAGCTGGGAGGGCCTCCAGACATCCCTAGACTATTCCTTGTTCCTTGACTAACCCTGTCGAAAACAGGCTTGCATCTGTTTGCCTGTGCAGGGGCCTTATTATCCTCAAAAATCTCTCTTACCTTGCACATAATGGTGTGTACCTGTGATTTAGTTCATGTTCCCCTCTGTCTCCATTGCTTATTTGCCACTACATTTTTGGGACTCCTCACCCTCACTCTGATGATGAACCCAGACCCTTGTCTGGGTTATCCTGCTGAAGTGTGGCAAGTAGTTTGGAAAAGTTGCTGGGTATGATGCACCCAACCCAGAGAATCTGATGTCAGACTTCCTGATACTGCTCCACAAACATGATTGCAAAACTAGTTTTGAGGATTCACTTTTGTGGATGAGAAAGCAATTAAGACCATAAAAGAAATTAAGAAATGCTGAGGAGAGTCAGAGCAATGGACCTTCTTGCCCAGCATGCTGCTCATGACAGTGGCACTGGGAGATGCTAATCTGGAAGATCATGTGAAGCTGGCCACTTTCTGTGGTCCCTTCCCCTCATACTCCACCAGTATTCAGTCTCTATGATCAGAGTGGAAAAAACTACTGGCTGTGAGGTGATCTATTTCCCCTAGACAAAACAGCAGGATCTGGGATTTATCTGCTTTATAGCAGATGAGAGGTGCTCATCTGTGACTACTTCCAAATTAAGGATGAGAGTGACTTCCAACTAATCATACCTGCTCCACTGCGAATGCAGCATGTGCTAGAGACAGACACATCACAGACTCTCCTTCAGAAACAGACTTAACAGTGTCTTCAAACTACTTAGGCTTTTTCATTCCTATAAGGCTGCTCCACTGCTAAAGTTGTCACCAACTTCTCCTTATTTCCTTCCCAAATTTCCTTCCCAGCAGCAGGTGCTGACCTATTCCTTTGTCATATGGTCCTCCCTTGGTGGTGTTTCCCAGCCCAGCATAGGAAGCAGTCTTTCCTTTTCAGCTTTCACTTTACTGGGCTTACCAAGGCAGGGTCTTGAAGCCTTTGTCTTTTTCTCTGGATAATATGAATTACTCTTCTCTGCCCTTTCCTCCAGTAGAGACCTTTTCCTGGGGTAAGCAATACTATATTCTTGACTGGAATGTTTCAAAATTAGACTGAATTCAGTTATGCCAGAGTTTAAGGGCTGGATGAAGATGACAAACTCATTTCATACAGGCTGTATCAAGACAGCTCCAGAGAAATGATTTTCAGTTACTAATGGCTTTGGCTAGATGAGAATTATCAAGCTGTTTGTCTCTAGTAAACAACATCAGTCAGATTTTCAGGTCACATCAAAATGGGCAACTAAAAAGTCAGGAATTCATGGTTAAAAAAAATGTACCAAACAACAGAAAACGCAGACGGTCTCATGAGGATTCCCTCACCTTGGGTGGAAGTCTTGTGCAAACCACTGGGGCTTTTCTGATCTGTTTCTCTTAAGCTGCAGCTGCATCCAGCTCTACACAGAAAAACAACATGACCTACTCCCCAAAGCCCGTCCCTTTGCAAGCCTCACCCTCTCCACCACTTCTGGATCCAATAGAGGACCAAAGCTGTGGGGGTGGGTTCAGCTTTACATGGTCATAACCAAACTGTGGAAAAAACTTTTGAAAAGCATTCAGTTTCAAGGATCAGATTTTGGCTCATGTTCATTAATACCGTCAACCTAGAAATCTAAGATCTCATTTTGGGGATAAGCATGTTCTCAATGCAAGATCGTGGCTAGAGAGAGCAGAAGAGGCAGTGCAGTTCTTGGGCATTTTTGGTCATTTTTCTGTGGAACATTTTAGTGTTGCAGAGTCTGGAGTTGCACTGCTAGGCACTGCGGGAACCTCACTTCAGCAAGGCTGTGCAGGGATGACTACAGAGGGAGAAAAAAACAAAAAGCAGGAGTGGTATTTTTTGAGGTAAAAAAAGTACCTCTTCTGGAAAATTTTCTGCACAAAGATCAGAAAGCTCAGTCCTCATGAAATAAAGCTCCTCTGTTTCTGATAAGTGCGTGTTTACATAAAGGTGCCCAGCTACACAAAAGCATACCACAGCTGGCTTTATCAGTGTGTGATAATACAACAGGACAGCAAAGAAGAAAAGGTAAATTTTTTTAAACACAAAGTACCTGCTCCAGGAAGGTATCTGTCAACATTGTCCTAAACCTCTATTTCCAAAGGAGCAAGAAAGTTCCTTGGTCAAAACCACTCAACACTGCCTCCAAAATCACGATGCCTGAAGTCTGGGGTTTTTTTATTTTGTATGGAGATGCGAGTATGGTGGGAACAACAAGGTTATGCTAAGAAAATCTTTTTGTCAACATTCAGCATGCAATCTCTCTTTTCTGCGTCCATTCTCCACTATGATACACCTCACACAACAGAGCCGTGAGTTAATCTTTGACTCTTTTCTTGAACAGCAGTTGGTAGCTTCATTTTATGGAAACTCACCTGAGAGTTTTCCAAGGCAAATATAATCAGCCATCTGGGTATAGCACTTCAAAATTAAGGCACACCTGCATTTGCTGATTTCATCTGAAGAAAGCTAACTAGCTATTAACACTCCACCCACCTCCATTTTGAGCATATTTATTCCCATCCTCATTTTCCTGTGCAGTTTATCCAAGCTTTAGGATATTGGGTTGGTCTTTGGTCCTTACATGTGAGAAAAGCTGGTCACGTTTCCAGAGTTATAATACAAATTAAGAATCTTTCAGAAATTATAGGCTCAGAGTGTTTTAATGCCTGACCTGGAGGAATTAGCTGGGAGGTGGAAGTGTGAACTCTGCAAACCTACCACTTACTGTCCATTACAGGGGAGCAGCTAAGAGTGAGCAGGGAACGCAACACAAGTTCTCTGCCCCTAGGAGCCTAGCAGCTTCCCTGACAGCCCTGATTACACACGCACGCATGCACACGTGCACATATATATATGTATAGGTATTAATGTATATGTATATCTATGTTAGAGAGAGGGGGAGAGAGAGATTTTGGTGCAGGAAGAGGAAGGGGAACTTCAGCCTTCCAAAAGAGTCATGCCCTTCAAAAGCCTCACAAAAAGAACCTCCTGGGGTTTGTAGCCCCACTTCTGAACTCTCCATGCATTGGGGAGATTAAAAAAAAAACCCAAACACAATGATATTCGATCTCTGTTAAAGAAGGTAATTATCAGATTGATGTCTACATAAGGGATACGTTATTGCTTCTTAGTAGTAATGGTGTGGCAATGCTAATTACTTCTGTAGATCTTACAACACTTACTATTTTTGAACAGAACAATTACTTTAATTACACAGTGTTTCCAAGGTGGCTGAGCACTCGTCTGGCTCTAAATATGTGCAAAGGTTAAAGCGTCTCAGCTGTTCTCTCCGAACTGGAACACCATACCCCATGGGGGCCAGTGCAGCCCCAATGAGCTCATCAGCTGCTCCACCCAAAAACCGGCTGCAAAGCCCGAAAGCAGCTCGCTGTTTCTGAGCTGTCTGTCTAAAACACGGACAGGGAGCGAGGGCGAGGGAAAGGAAATGCTGTGTGGGAGCCCATGAGCTCAGTCCAGGGGCGAAGCATCTCACCGTGGTGGTGATGATGGATTTGACTGCTCTTGGAAATGCAGTGGAAAAGCGATGCTTCAGAGAGATGGCAGGGAAGCCCTTGTGTGCAAGTGTGGGGAGAAAAGAAATCAAAATGACCCTGGGGGTTTTTTGGGTAACAGATTCGTAACTGGAAATAGACAGGGATTTGTCGTTGTGCTTTTATAAGGCAGTGGTAGCCCTACCGAAGCTGAGGAAGGGTAAGAGGTAGGGCAAGGATAGATGCCACTCTGAGGTTTCATTTCCTAAAGGCAGAGATGACCGAAAGGGAGCTGCATGAGGGGGGAAGACAGGCCTTTTGGGCTATGCTTCTGCAGCAAACATGAAGAATGGAATAAAGGAATGGAATAATTAAGTCCCTCAGAATGACAGTAAGTTCCTCATCTGGGACACTAAAAGCCGAGGAGGAAGGATGTGAAGGTCTGAGGTAGCAGAAAGCCCTGGGAGGGAGGTATGGGGTGTGCAGCTAGATGAGGTGTGTGTAGCTAGACATGAGCACAACACAAGCTTTCCCACGAGCCTCAGTGATCAACGGAGGAAGAGTATTTCTCACTCGCTTTCTGCTGCTCACATTTTACAGTCAGTGTCCATAACTCTGCAGCTTACAGGACTTAATAAGTTATTTTACTTCCCATCTTCCATGGCAGTGAGTAAGGGTATGTTTTTTTGAGAGCCCATGGTTTATTTTGCCAGATCTGAGGCAAACGTTATACACATTACAGGGTAAAGGAATTGCGTAATTAGTCCTGAGTACTGCAATCACCTCAGACTCCAGTTTATAAATCACTAACAGCCCATTGCCTCGTGCTGGGGGAGGAAGGAGTTTGTGCATTGATCTTCCATGCCGCTTCTGCAGCTGCTCAGCCGCACTGATCTCTCTGGAGGCTGCAAGAGACTTGCTGGAAAAATCCGACTACTGTAGACACAGGCAAAGAGGCTGGAGAGCAAGTGTAAAGCCCTGCACGTCCTGCATTCACCATGAATAAATGCCATTCATGGATGCCTGCAGACTTTCCCACAAACCTTCATTAAGCTTGCATGAGTGTATCTTATCAGAAGATCTCAGAAAGAAACGGGGTGTGTCTATTCATTCATACTAGTGGCAACCACAATAATGAAGTAATCAAACACGACGTGCAGTATTCAACAGTGCCTGTTCGCAGGTGCACTGTTAGATGTGAACATAACAGGGTGTGCTGCAGCCACCCAGAACTCTGTTGTGCAAAGCTGTCACTTCACAGCACATCGTTCCAAGGAAAGCAGCCTGGAGAAATAATCCAGCCTTTCCACACTGGTGCGCTCGCAGGTCCTGTGAGTGGGTTTCCACATGAAGACCCTGTCACTGCTTCCATTACCAAAGCTCTGCTTCGTAATAGCAGTGTGAAATGAGTCTTCCTATACTGTGCACATCCCTTCCCCTCTTCTGTGCTGAGGTTACGCACATCTCTACCCATGCCCCTACTCTGACCTAGGGTTCCTACCCGCTTTCGGCATGCCCTTTCTAAGCCAGCTTTGTTTGTCACTGCTGGTTTATTTTTCTATCAAAACATCTGGTTATTTCTGAATAATGCAGAGTGAATGTCAGTGTAAGGAGGGGTAGCCTTGCTGGGGCTTTGCTTGGCTGGGGAGTCCCTACATGTGGTCCCTCTGCTCAGCCAGGGAGGCATCAGTTGCTTCCTAATCAGCATGGCAAAGGGATCCCCATGATCGACCCAGCGGAAGCAAGTGGGGAAGAAGAGATGAGGACCTCAACATTTCAAAAGCCTGAGCAGGCTTTTGGAGAGGTGAGGACACAGGAGCGAGGGTAGCTGCTCACAGCTTTGGCATGGATCGATCATTGCCCAGCCACTGTCAGTTTATTTGCTTTCTCAGTGTATCTGGTATGCAGTGGCCAAGAGGTCATTCTGCAGAGGCACCGTCTTCCTCCTATGCTCTGCAACACATCCCCAAAAGCACCAGCTTCCCACCATGTGGGGACCCTGTCAGCCTTCAACATCTCCTCCAGCATGCCTTCGACTCCCAGCTGGAGAAAGGATCTGTGAACCCTTTCACCCTCGTTGCCTCAGTCCTGCTGTTCAGGGCTGAACGGGGTGAGAGCGAGAGTACCTGGATGGTAGTTCCCTGCAAAGGGTAGTCTGCAAGCTTTCAGAAAGGGCACAAATCTTTCATCCTGGATCACTGTATTCAGAGATGGAAGAGGCCAGAACATGACCCCAGAAGAGACCAGAGGGGGAATGGGGAACCTGTCATCCACGTTCATGGTGGAGCAGGTCTCATGGGGCTGATGATCTGGTGCTGCCCTTCCTGTACCTTCTGCAATGAAGAAGTCACACTCCAATCCAGAAATTTCATCAGCTGAAGCGTTTCTCTTATTTATTAAGCCACTTGCTTGTTTTGTGGATTGCAGTAGCAGAGCAGTGGTGAGATCTCACTGTGAACACTGAGGAGAGAGGCTGAATGAAGCCAAAGGCTCACAGACCTCCAGGGACCCATCTGAAGGTGGACGGAGCACCTGACTCCCTTGTGGGCTATCAGCAACAAAAATTGCTGATTATGCATGAGCTTTGCTGCCTTCCTGAGGCACCACAGCTTGGAGCAGAGCTTTGTCCTTGCTTTGCAGTCAGTTGCTTCTGTTAGCAACCTGCTGCAAGAGAAACCCGTTATGAGCCTTTTTTTATAACAAGGCTGCATTCCTACCTTCTGTGTTGTTAATATATCAGTAAAGATTACTGGTAGTATTTTTCACTTCTGTAACACATTCAGTCTGGGGTATCTCAGAACATTAATCAATTAGTCTTGCAGCACCACTATTTACTAGCTAATTGTTGGCCTTGTTTTTAAAGAAGATTAGTTTCTGCCTGCTCTAGGTGCTCTATCTCCCACATCCAGAAGAACCTATGTCAGGACATGTGCAGCAGATGGACATGGTATTAAAATGCTCACGCTGCCCAAATCCCTTGTCTGTACTGTGGCATCAGATTATGCGCTTTAGAAAAACAATCTAGTCCTAGAACTGAGATACTTGGATAATCAGAGTACTATATGTGCTGTAACAGCTGGCTTAAAAAACCAGTGAATGAGTTGGTGGCTAAATTCAGATGGAGGTTGTGCTGGATGGAAAGGGGTTTCACTTTTTGGAATTTATGAACCTTTTTTCCATGGGCTTGTGTTGCCTAAATTTAAACTATTTTTTTGGCTTCAGCTGACCTGCTAGTATTGGCAATTTTTAACTGCTTTTAGCAAGGAATACAATTTGAAAAGGTTCTATTAATTCCTATCTGTTAGCTATGTTTCTCTGTAGGCATCTTGTTTTTTCAGACATCTCCGTTCCTCTCGTTTGCGTTTGGAGACCCTCTGTTTACATAAGACATTGTGATTTCTCTGACACAATTACAAAGAACAGTCTGGTTTCTTTTACTTTTCAGTATGTTCCTTTATTAGTGTTCACCCTCCAAATTGAACACCAAAATGTTTTCTCAAGAAAGATATGAAGACTGCCAGAATTATTATATTTGGTTCTTGACTGCTCAAACTTTAAAGTGATACCTTAAAGGCAATGCCTCTTGTGGTCCTGGGTTTTATTTTCTTCCCAGTTCCTTTTGTGCATTTCTGCATTTCTGTGCTGAATCAATATAATGCCAGACAATCTGAAAAAAACAGAAAACAATCTATGGAATGATAAATAAATCTGCCACATATGATCTGAGACTAGGCTTTAAAAAAAAAGTATTACCAGCATCTGACGGAGAGGGAGAAAAGCATATTGCTGCTGTTGCTATTACTGTTGAAACCATTTCTTGCTGTTCCTACTTACCTTAACTTGAGTTTATCTAGGTTTTGCTGATGCCCCACTCCAGACAATTTCTATGAGTGAAAAAAAAAAAGACCAGTTTTTATGTCCCCCACTGTTTCCCAGCAAAATATCAAGTCTTTTCCCCCTCTTCCATCCCACTCAAGACCCACTGTTTCTGAACAGCAAGTATTCCTGAAATTGATTTGCTTTAAATGAGAAAGTCCTACTACAGGAGGAACCGACATGCCACAGAAGGGCCACAAAGTGAACTGTATTGAAATTCTGATTACTTTACCTTTTTTACATCCTTAACAACAGTTGGGGCAGTAGCAAGAGAGTCAGTCCTCTTACCCAAGCTCAGCAATACAATATCCCACAACAGCAGTAGGGTAATAGAAGTGCTGTGATGAATTGATGGGTTCATTAGTCTACAATCAATGGATAAGACTTCATAATAGAATGGACCTCACAGGAGCGAAATACCAGCGCTTTAATTGCAGCAGGTGCTCAGTGCCAGGGCATGTATTAAAAAGAAAAATTAAATGTTTCACTGGAACAAAAAATCCCTAGAATCAAGTAGAATACAAGAACAAAGAACAACTTGCCAAGAGAGAAAAGAAAGCAAAGTGAACACATTAACTACCATGCTCATTCCCAGCTTTGCAAACTGGAGCTGTATACCTGAAAGCTGAGTATGTGCCATCTGGCCTCTGGCCTCTGTTGCAGTAACAACTGAGTATATGCAATCTGAAACGTGTTTGTCCCCACAGCACCTTTGTGAGGCCAGGGAATCTCTCTTGCTGCCTTTCACGGACCGAGAAGTGACAGCTCGGAGGCACAAGTGTGTCCAGGCACTTCATCTCCGCTGGGCTGAGCAGGAGCCAGCGGGCAAGGGGTCAGGTGGGAAGGCATGGGAAGGGAGAGGATGCAGCCCAGTCCTGCTGGCCCCCTCCTGCCCCTCGGCACAACGCACTGCCCGTTTGCAGGCACTGCCATTTTGTGAGCAGAACATGAAAACGAGCTGTCATGCTCCCTTTTCTGCAGAGATTTCCATTTCTCTCTGCTGTTGTTCTCCTTCACAAACTGTTCACGGCAGACAGAGAATTAGGCTGTGATTTAAGTGAGCTGCACCCTCTTCCTGCCTCTAGAGCTGGGCCTCTGTCCTCACCTCCAGGAGCCACATCATCCCCGGGGCCTGTTTCCCTCCTCCAAATTTTCACCTGTACAGCTGGAAGCACCGGCTCCCTTTGCACCAGGTGCACACACAGCAGGACCCTCACCTCAGCAGGCTGCAGCTGTAACGCAGACTCCAGGCAACTCTTATCAGTAAAATATACACCTTTTGCTCACCTGGTGGGGGTGAGGGATGTGTCTCCTGTAGATGTTCAGCCCCAGACCCCTGCCGGTGTGGTAGAACGATACAAACCAAGCGGGAGAAGAGGGCATTGTGTGGGTGGTGCAGCACCAAGCTACAAGGAAGGGAGAAATAAGTACTATCAGGTCAGGAATTTGTGGGTTTGTGGTCCACAAGACATGCTAATTGTGATTAGAGAGAGGATCATTCTAGCATCCAGGACAAATTATGTTCTTGGTTACTCAGTTTTGCCTCTACTGAGGTTCTGGGGTGCCCAAATGCTGGCATAGTTTGACCAAAATGGACAAACCTAGCCCTGATTTTAATCAGTCCCCATGCCACTTACTTCAGCAGAGGTTATGTAGTTCATATGAGAACTGATTATTTTCTATTGCACACAGTCAAGTTCCTGAAGAAATGTACAGTAAAACCCTATTTAGAAAAGTTAAAGGGAAGAGGCTAACAGCAAGTGTCCTTGGAGATATCCCTTGCCAACAAAAATGTTGCTGAGTACAGTGCCTTAAATATAAATGCACTGAGAGACGATATTTATATAAATATGAGCAAACCTGTTTAAGAAAGTCTATGATAAAAATGCATATCTGTTAGCGTATCTACATACATATGTTTTTGTGCTTGTCTATACATACATGTGGGGAAACTAGCATGTTTACATATAGAGAGATATGTGAGTATGTATTTCTATATGAATAATAATACAGTGTATATGTGTGGGTTTCCTTAAGTGTATTTGTATATATCCATATATAAACACACACACACAATGTGTGAGACTGTGATACTTATGAAGATGCCTGTTCCTGTAGTCATGATGATTTCTGTAGTGGAACAGCACACAGAGGATATTTTTGTAAGATTTAAGTTTTTCATATTTCAGACTTCAGATATCAGCATCTGTTCACTATAAACTGGCAATTTACCATAATAAAAGTGGAAATGAGCTGCTTACAACTGATCTCTGTCTCCTCATGCAGTATGTCTACATGTCACACTTGTAGCTCTTAGATCTGCCAGTTGTCCATGCCATCTACTTATCTGAGGGCACTCATGCTCTGCTCGGAGACGTGCAGTTTGTATCTCTTAGCAAGGAGGCTCCAGTGAACACACATCTGCTGTCACCACGAGTAGAACAGTCACCCTGGACGTAGTCGAGATACAAGCTTCCTAACGAAGCATCCGAAGAGCCTGACTCACCTGGTTTTGTAGCCTTGACTAGTGTTAATAGATCTATTTTCATCTTTGGTTTCATATGACCAAAGAACTGGAGAGCTGGACTTTTTTATTGCTGTGAGAATCAAAAAGGAGAACAAAGGTGATGATCCAGGCAGAGAGGACTTACTCTTTTCTCTGCCACAGGCTCTCCTTTTCATCTTCAGAGAGTCACTTACACCAGCATTTTCAAAATGTGGCTACTGGTTCCTGGTATCGAATGTAGGACAACTCATTTCAGTACTTGGGTTTCGACACCTATCTTTGGCAGCCTGGTCTGAATAGTTTATCCTTAACACTCAGTGCTGCTTATAATGTTAAGAAGCCTTTACATACATCATCAAAGACGAGAAACAGTTTCAGGAAGAGATGCTCTTCATGCACAGAGAAAGTGCTATCAGCACCTACCGTATTACTTTGTATGCACCGTGCATACACCAAATATTATCCACTGCAAATTCCATTTTAGTGAGACTGCTGTGGGCGATTGTTCTTTTGTGCAAAGTGTCCTGGGAGAGCACAGCTATAGCTCATTATTGTCTCTTTCTTCCATTGTCGCTGGAGTTCATTTTGCACTTTCTTGAGCTGATAGCCCTGTTCCACTATTGGTCCAATACAGATAGGGCAGAGAGGAAAAAAGACTTGGGATCAGCTCTACTTTTTGTAGCATCCTACTGCATTTTATCAGTTCGTTGTTAACAATAGCTGGAAGCAAGGCCTAATGATATGCTGTTGTTAGGAAGCATGAGTCTGAATGTGTGAGGGAGAATATCATAAAACAGAAATAAAAGTAGGGGCAATAATATGAATGTTTTATCTGCTATGAATCTGTTGAAAGATAATGGATTGTTATTGAACAGCCTAATGAGAATGCATAAAATATGTATGTCATGTAAATAAAGGGAATAACTGCAAGATGTACTAACAGGGACTGGGGGTCTGAAATGGAGCAGGAAGTAGCTTCTGTTCGACTCTATAAGCAAATGCTCTTACATGACTTGCTTTCTGCACGGCTGACAGGAATTCTTTTCAGGAGCCCAGTGTTACCAGCAAAGCCTCTGCCGGCAGCTGGACGTGGGTCAAAGGTAACAAGGATTTGCAGGACTGCGGCTGGGGAGCTCATGGGCTATTTAGCATTCAGGAATAGGAACGAAGAGAAGGGAAGCCCTGGATACCGACAGCTAGAATGAGGAAGCGGGAAAATCCTGATCTTTATTTTTTTGAGGACAGAAGTGGTAAAATTTTCATTACAACACTACAAAACAAATCATATTTTACCAGCAGGACAGTGCTTTAGTACTCTCAAGGTGGATGATAATAGCAGAATGAGCCCTAGAGACAAAAGAAAAGCTTCTTACAGGAAATTAAACCCAAGCTTTGCAAATAAGAACAATACCCTACAATCCAGGTAAAACTACAGACACAAATGAATGAATACCAAATGAACATTAGCAGAGCCTGAAGCAGCGACACCTCAAAATACAAAAGAGAGGAGAGTGGCTTCACAGCACCTACTGAAACGAATTTATAACAATATGCATACTAATGAACCTGAAACGCCACTTAGTTTTTGCATCCATTATTCATTGTTCAGCTTTATAGGAAACGCAGCCGTACAATGGAACGATTACAGGGAGCATCACTGGGAGTGGGATGATAACAGGGAGGAAACAGGAGCAGCATCTGTTCCTTCACCCCGGTCCCCTTGCATGAAAATTACCATAGCATTGGAAAAGGAAAAGGTTGCAAGAAGAGAAACCAGATGAGAGGCTCAAGATGTCTTAGAGCTTTTTTATTTTCCTCCTGAAATCTATGAGATTGTTGTTCCTGAAGGACAGGAGGGGCCAGGAGACGAAAAGAAGCACCCTACAAGGGCCTGTGCTCTCCCTTGGCTGTCTGGGCATGTTTTCGGGGGCTGATATATTCTTCTGAGAGCCTAAACTGTCTGTTGATGATTAAAGGGCCTTATGTAAGAGAAACAACACAGATAATGAGCAGAGCTGGTTCAGACAGCCAAATCTATGAAAGCTCCTGGGGACAGGGAAGCTGAAGGGAGGTGTTTAGAGAGAAACAGACGGAGGCAGCCGCAATAGCCAGGGTATCCCAAGTTCTTCCGTGGTTCCTGTCCCTTTACGTCTGCACTGGCAATGGCTTTCCTGAATCAGATTTCTCAGCCACCTGCAGGACATGTTGAATCTGACCTGCTGGTGAGTCTACACCACCAGCCAAGACAGACAGATAATGCATCCTTTCTAATGAACTGGGTCTTTTTTAGTCCTAGGCAAATTTGATGAAGAATTATTTATACATATGATACATATTTCAAAGTTTCTACTGTTTCTCCTAAACTATGTGCCCTTCTCATTTTATTTTCTGTGTATCCAGGACCACAGTAAAAGCACAGGGGCCAACACAGACCTGCTGGGATAACAGAGGTACCTTTTCTGCACTCCACTGGCTTTATCTGCGCCCCTTTGAGCAGACTGCAGCAGGCTTGTTTTACTGCAAGCTGGAACATCACCAACGGGACTAAGTTTAATACACTGAGAGCTTATTTTGCATCAATAAACTGGCAACAGAATGGCTGAGGTTGGAAGGGACCTCTGGAGGTCATCTGGCCCACCCTTCCACAAAAGATGGGGCACAGGCTTCTTCAGCTGTGAGGACCACAAGGTTCCAGGCACTGTGTTCATGCTTCCAAATAAATATACAGAATACGCTGCACATTTACAACTTTTTGATGTAGAATCTGTGGCTAAATTACAAAATTTAACAGCTAATATATGATTTCTACCTATCAAATTAAAGAGAAACAGATTAATTGAAATCATAGGAGCTTTTGCTCACGTTTGCATGCAGCGTATCTTACAACCTGAGAAAGCGTACTTTTGAGAGCTACACCTTCTGCAGGCACGCTCAGAGGGTTAATGGAGATTATAGCATCCGCTGGTATAGGCATCAGAGTTAGTAACCTACCGGAGCTTTGTGGCTGAAAGTGTTGGGCTATCAGATGTTATATTCACTGGGGTTCAAAGCTGTGCTGAAATCTCTGGAAAAGTTTTAAATTTTCATGAGATGGAAAAAATTTTTCACACACCTGGGTTATACTAGCGTGGCTTGTGTATATTTCTCCAGGAGAACTGCTTCTACACCTGGATTTGGTATTGTAAGTTCTTACTGAAAAGAAATTAAGGTAACTGGTTTTTACAATTTCACATTTTAGAAAGCCAATACATTGGAGGGAAGGATTTTTTGGCTTTGTTGGGTTTTTTCCCCCAAACCCAACAGGCTTTCCAGTTTTTGATTGTTGGAAAACCCATAATATTTTATTTGCACTACAAAAGGATTAAAACCAATTAGAACTAAAACTTGATGTGAAAATTATCATGTCAAACAGCTATATATCATCACTACTTTCTGTGAGAAGGTTTTGAGCAGTTGTATTGCTGAATTTTATTCCACTGCGCTAAGCTGTTGTCATGCAGAGGCATTTGCAAAACTACGGCCTCAGTCGCTTTTAATGAGTGAATTCCTGTTTTGTCTGATTCTCTCAGTAGCAGGAAAAAACAAAGCAGGTGGATAATTCATGTCAAAAAATGTGTTTTCTTAACTAGAAGATATAGTCTGTCTGTCTGTCTCTCTGTGTGATAGTGTGCTTGCTCTCATGATGTCTTTATATTTATTTTAAATAAAAGACTAACTTAAAAAACCTCCTGACATCCCAAATACAGGAACCTAGGAAGAGAGCAGAAGGTTTGTCCTCAGGGGTTTTGTCTCTACTTTGTCAATAAAAAACCCTCAATGAAAGCTGGATTCATAGCATGCAGATGTGTTGTTCATTATCTCTTTATGTATAAAATGAATAAATCATAAAGTCCAAATAAAAGTATAAATATTTATATTATGTACACATGCAGATGGGGTTGCAGTAAATCAGGATTATCTGCCCTGCCTTGTGCTATCTTTTTATTATTATTAAATGTGTAGGAACTGAGGAACTATGTATTTTCCTTCCCATCCCTTTGCTACATTACGTTCAGATTTCCTGACACCTGCAACTTACAGAGTTTGCATTTGTGTTGGGGAAAAAAAAAAAAAAAGAAAACTCAGCTACTTTGTTGATGGAATCAAATCAGACCTAGATAGATGGGGTGCTAAAACGTTTTTCAAAAATCCCATCAGTTTGAATTATAGTTATACTCAGAAAATGCCTGGGGACGCACTGTGCCAGTGAGCTCTGCCGTCTCTCCCTGGATCGCGGCTGCTGTCTGGGGAGAAAGGCAGCCTGACGCTCTGCTACAGGCTGACCTGGGGCCGCTTCATCTCCTTTCCCTGCTACCAGTGGTGGTATTAGCTTGCCTACGTTGAATTTCAAGCATGTTTATGTGTTCAGTTCCTAAAACGTGGGGCTTTGGTTTTAACTGGGTGCCCTAGATCCTACGGTGATAACAAACAGTAACACCAACTGGGTGCAAACTTGCTGGCAGGCATAATCTATTGCCAGCCCTGATCAGCAGGGCATATACTTCTGCTTCAGGCGAGGTGGTCAGAGACGGCTGAGGTTGAGTCTCTCTTTGACATTGACTCACTTTTTTGCTAAATGTATACATTTCCAGAAAGCTTTGGGGAACTTCTGGTTCTACTGAAGCCAGTGGCAAACATCCCTGGGAACTGGTGCATTACAGATCCCTATTTTAGTTTGCAGGACTACCAGTGATGAATAAAATAAAAAAGTCAGGGAGAGTGAGTGCAGCAGTATGGAGCACCGTAGCGTCATTTTTCTACAGCCAGTTTTTATCTCTGTCTGGCTTTTGATATAATTAATGTCACACACAATAAGTCATACTGAGTGTATTTTATCAATCACCCCAATAGTGCCATCTCAAGACCTGGCCTGATTAGTCTGTAGCTGCTCTGTATATTGTCTTTGTGGGACATTGTCACTCGCCTAGCCATGTATGAAGCTGGAAACAAAAGCTCTAAGTGCTCCACCCTCATGTTGCTGTTCAGGCCTGTAAATCTTGTTGCTTAGAAATAAAAGTAGGCTGCTACCAGTAACAGATACTTCTTACAGGAGACAGTTGATTACTGTGTGTGATGGTTATAAAATGACCAGGATTCCTTTTAGGAGGTAACTTTATCATGCCCAGTGTTGGATAGCAAAACAGACTGCCACTAAAATGAAATTCACATTATGCAGCAGGCTACGGTGTGACTGAGAACAAACATTAAGAAGGTCATTCTGATCTGATTTGTCAAGTTCGTGTTGTTATTCTGGCATTCTTGAAGCAGAAATCCAAATATTCTGATGGATGGTGGTTTAGGAACCTCCTTGAGCACAAACTTGTAAGAAAATATTCTGGACAAATTGTAGTTTTGGGTTAAAATATCACACACTGCCCATGATTTAATTCCTCCTCCATATTCATGTGCAGAACTCAAAAGATGATGATGTCTGTTCATCTGCTTCAATAACTGCATCTTCAGCTCTTGCTTGTTTGCAGCGTTGTGAATACGCAGATGAAAAAAGACATGCTGTTCCATTTATAACCAGCAATTCCTTTGCTTCTGTCCTAAATAGTTTGCAGGAGACATTTTCTCCAGTTTCATGACTGAGCCTGGAGCAAGTCTAAAGGTGGAGGATGTAGTGGTGGAGAATGACAGGCTTTTCTGAGGTTCTGGTAATCTCCTCTCAGTGCAGTCACAGAGGCTGCTGCTTACCTCTAATGGAGACATCATCTCAGGGTCTCCAAGACAGCTGGGCAACCCTGCTATGAGATTACGGACTACTGATGCAAAGGAGGTGGTTATAAATATTGTTCTGACATAAATTCCCCAGGACACGCAAAACTTCCCTTCCTCCACCTTACCTCCTTTACACATAAGTCTTTTTGATTGAATTACCTCCTTTACACATAAGTCTTTTTGATTGAATTACCCATTTCCAATCACCTCCCTAAAATATTCCACCTTCGCATTATCTCTTTTGAATACCGCATCCCACTTCCCTACTACCCTCTCTTCCTACCCAACCGACCACCCTCCCTAAGCACTCCCAAACCCTGCTCCGGCTGCTGCGACACACCATTTTGCACAGCTGTTTTCCTCCCCCAGCCAACACCCGGTCTCCCGCAGCTGCCTTTCTCCCCAGGCTGCTATCCTCTCCCTCCTCAGCACCCAGTCCTGCCCATTCAATTCCAGTTTGTTCTGTGCTGGTTATACCACACTAAGCAGCGCAGTGCTTCATGGCGGTTCATTAAGCAATACAACCAACATCTGTCGCGTGCTTGCTCTCTCATCCTCTCCCCATAGGAAGATGGGTGCACAGCGCAGTGTTCGCTTTTGGGATCTTTTAACTCTACATATGTATATATGTGTGTGTATATATATATGTGTGTGTGCATACTTCTATATGTAAACATGTATGTATGTATACATACATAAACACACACACTTTGCCTGGCATTGATAGGAAAGAAGGCACAGAAATGCACCTTGCCTGTAAGCACAGCAGGGAATGAGGGCTGGGAATGTCTGTATTTTCCGGGGAAGCTTCTTACCACTCTTTTGGGCTAACCCTTGAGAAAGCTGTGTCTCCCACAAGACTGGGTTTCACCTCGGTTGCGGCGAGTTCCAGTGGGCTGGAGGAGCGGAGGGTAGGTCGCTGCCTGTGTCCCAGAGCTTTAGGCAGTCTTTCAGAGACTCACATCCTTTCCCTGAAATCTGAAAAATGAAGGGCATCTGAGAACCTGGGTCCGTATTAGATGGGGTGCAAGCGTGTGGAGCAGGACTCACTCCACAATAGCTAGATACTCTGTTCTGTGCATTTGCCATTGTTTCTTTGAATGAGTGATATTTCCACGTAGATATTTTCAAGACCATGTATGGGATTAAAGAGTGCAAGCCTGCTGATTTGAAAGCCTTTGGAGAACAGCTGCTTGGCAAAAAAAAATATGGTATTTTTTCTATACATTTCACCAATTGCACAGTTATTAGAGTGGAATAATTTAAGACATCCCAGCTTTTACTCTTTCCTCTGTTATTTCTGCCATTTTATTATACTCCATCCAAAGCCACCTTCTCAGCTTCTTACAATACGGATCTGTGTAAGTCCGATACCTCAGACGACACTTCATGCCTTGTGTACGCAAGGGTGCTGCCAGCAACCAAATCAGGCTGGGTGCGTGCATTTGCAGCTAGCTGTGTGCAGGGCGGAGCGTGTAGCTCTGCACTGGTACACTGCCTTCCTCTGATCCAAGGGTTGGTATTTTCAATCGACACCCATGTATCTCTGCAAAGGTCAAAACCCAGGAGTGGGGAAGGAGCCCACCCACCTTCTCTCTGACGACTCTCTGCCTGTCCAGATGGCAGTGGGAGGGTCTGCAGGACCGCGGTCCTTGCTTTTCTTCTAGCGCATGGGGAGGTTGCAGGCTTTCCTTGGCACCCCGATGCCCCTGGCACCTGGTGCCCAGAGTCGTGTTTGTCCATGCAATAAGAAAAGTGGTGGAAGTCTGGGGTAAGCTGCAGGGTGAAGTTTGGGGCAAGCTTTCAGCATGTGATTGAGGAGCTGGGTGGGAGAAAGATTGTTTTACACAGTTACAGCCCTGGGTATAAGCTTCTGTTTCACGTTAACTATGCTTCTGTTGGTCGTATACAAAATGCCTCATTGCATAAGGATATTAAACACATTGTTATCATCAAGAATAAAATGGATCCCTTTTAGTGAGACTGTATTAAACATATTGACTGTTCTCCCTTCCATACCCTTTGCTGCATACTGGATGATGACATGCTTATCTCTTAAAAATACCATAAGCTTGGACAGGACATATGAAATTTTCCAAAGTAGAAATAGGATAGGGAGGAAAAAAGGATTATCTCAAAAGTACATTTTTGCACACAGGTCTGCTGTTATACAGTATCAAATGAAGCTAATCCTTCATTTCACGTA
Organism: Ciconia boyciana; assembly: GCF_034638445.1. NCBI lineage: Eukaryota > Metazoa > Chordata > Aves > Ciconiiformes > Ciconiidae > Ciconia > Ciconia boyciana. The sequence goes on from NC_132936.1 coordinate 83,453,332, forward strand.
TATTCACTTGGCTTTATTTCTTAGGGCTACGTTCTTCCATCAGATTTACAGGGTGGATTAGATAAGTTAGAGAAATGAAGGACGTTCTCGGGCTGCAAAGTTCATCTGCTGCATGCTCCTAGACTCCGAGTAATGCTTTCCTCTGGGTGCTTTACCATTGCTGCTGTGGGGTAAATGGATCTCAGGGAGGGGCTACAGTTTAATGGAAACTGGGTATTTTTAGTTCAACACCAGCTGAAATTTTGGCTGTTTCAAGTGCAAAATGCCTGAGGTGAAATAATTGCCGAGCAGTGGTCTCCTCAGATGTGGTGCCAAGAGCCACATCAATGGCTACGCTGGACTGAGCTGCATTGCTGCAGCCTCCTTGAAGTCACAGCCACAGCCGTGCCACCCACCGTCGCTGGCCCCTCGCTGAGGGCATCCTTCCAGACGCGGCAGCCCTGACCCCCGGCAGCTGCTGCCCTGGGCACCCCAGGAAGACGTTGGCTGGGTCAGCTACATTTCCTCGTGCTCCCTCCAGCAATGCCTCCTTGAAGCCACAGTCCGACGCTGCCTAATGAGACCTGCATGTGCAGGAGGTGGTTTTGGACCTTGATAGCGTTAGCGAAGAAGGCCCATGGGCTCCCTCTGGCCCTTTCCACTTTCCATGCGAACACGGTTTTATCAAAGAAACTAGTTTAGGAGGGATCTTTTCCTTGTAAATGCAATTCAGTTTAGAGACTCTAAGCCAAACCAGCCCAGGCTGCCCTCGAGCCCTGCCAGTCTGGGGTGGAGGAGGAAGCACTCTACCCTCATACAAGTTCAAACCGAAAATTGTGGGCACGTGAATTGGCAATGGCTGGGGCCAGGCATTTCAAGCTTGATTGGATTTGTTTTTGCTTGTAGATTTCATAGAGAGCAAAAGCTAGTTTTGAAGAGGGTGGAGTTCAGCATTTTTAAAGCTGCAGTCATTTAAACCAAGCATTAGATAGAAGCACATCTGAGCATCTCAGTGCCTTGTAAATAAATTTTGAGAGGTGCATTTTTTTAAAAAGTTCTCTAGGTGAACATATCCCTTTCCATTGATAAAATCTGGAGGCTCCACATCTTGAATAACTTTGAATCAAAACATATGCACGCCTTTGATGACGACTCAGTATAAAAGGCATGCAAAGTTAGTAAAGCATGACGTGACTTAAGAATTGCTGCTACAACTGGGAGCACTTACTGGGGAAAATTGCAAGTTTTGTTCCAGAGAAGCAGCAGACTGCAGCTGCCTCCAGGGACCTGGTGGAGATGAGCCCTCCTTATTGCAGGATGTGTGGGCTAGGAGCCTTCTCCCCTCCCAAAACTCATGGCAGGCTGTGCCTTGGCTCCTGACTGGAGGCAGCATGCAGGAACCTCCAGAAGCATCCCTGCCTTCCTGAGCCCCTTCCACGGGCTTCCGAGTGGCAGGGGCCGGTTTGACACGGGGGTCACAAACAGCATTACAGACATGAGTCTAGTTAGCAGCAGGTAAACATCCCCATCCTCCCTGTACAGCTGTGTGATGGGACTCCCAGCCCAACTCCAGCAACATGAGGGCTGTAGCAAACAACTGCATCTGCTTTCTCTGCAAGGAGGAAACTCTCCTGGGAATCAAAGCATGGTGTCTGGCTAAGGAAAAGCTTGCCCAGAGCCAGATGACAAGAAAAGAAATGATAGCTAGAGTTGCTTCGGACAGGTCAGGGCAGTGCCTCCATGCTCCTGTCTTAGACCAGATCTCTCAGGCACTCGCCCTCTCTGTGCTTGGGTTCACATGGTGGGGGAGCCTCCGAATGCACAGGCTGGGGTCCTTTGGGATGAAACAAAACCAGAAGATACGTCCTGGTTGCTAAGGGGAGCTCAGCCTGCTCCAGAGTCAACCACTGCTGCAGAGAGGACATCGGCTTCTGGACACTGACTCTGCCGCTCTGGGGTCTGTCCCTGCTGCCCCACGCCAGCGGTGGGGCTCAGCACTGGAGGCACCACCCCTGTGGTCAGCCCACCTCTTTAGCCAAACCCTTCCTTATTCACTGTTTCTGAGAAAAACAACGCACAGAGAAATGTGTGCCAGAAGGACAGCACGGCAGAACTGGGAACAGAACGCAGACTGTCTTCGCCTAGGATCAGATGTCACTCAGTCGCCTTCCCCGGTAGCTGTTCAAGGCATGGACCTCCATGGACCCTAGCTTGTACCAGGGACAGACCCCGTCAGGCAGGGACATGGAGGCACCCCCCTGGTGTGCCAGTCCCAACCTGTGCCTGCCATTCTGCTCCACCCAGCGGGGGCCAAGAAGGAGCAGGGCAGTTACCGGGTACCTTTCTGACAGGGGAAACAAAAGGGAAGAGAAAGACCGAGAAAAAAATAGCCATCTGAACGCTGTCATGAATGCTTCAGCCTGTTGTCGTAAAGAGAAGTTTTGGACAGATCGGTAAAGGCTTACAAATATCAGTAGAAGGATGGTCTTTGTCTGCTTGCTCTTACAAAAGAAGTTTGTGGAAAAAATCTATACTTTTCTTGTCCCCAAAGGCACTATCTTTCACTATTTCACTTTCAGCTACGTGGCAGGTTTGCAGATTATATCAGTGGGACAGCTAGTCTACAGTTAATTAGCTGTGTCCTTACTAATAGGCATAAAAGTCTAAGAAAGGGAACAAAGAGCAAGTCTTTGCACACTTTTCAAGAGCTGTCTGTGGCTCTAAAACTTGAATTGGTTGACAGCAGACTTTTAAGAGTGTGCACATATGTATGTGTGGTTTCTAGCCGTGCAGCACTTATTGTTGTATCTGTCTCTGTAAGAAGTGCAAAACAAAAATATTTTATGGAATATCTGTTTTTGAACTCTTCAGAATAAACAGCAGCTTTAACGTGCTGCTTTTCTTCACAAGGTCATTACTCCAGCAAATGCCCTCTGCTTTGATTTTCAGGTAGTACAATACAGATTAACAATTACAAATAAACTGCCTGCTCAGAATGAACAAACAGTGCACTGATAACCAGCTTTAGATGGTATCTGTAGTCAGTGTTGCTCAGAGTCACAGAATATGCACCTCAGCTTCTTCTTGCCCACCTCTTCCACCCCAAACTTTCAAAGGAGATTCTCCAGTCTAACATTTTTGTGATTCCTGATAGAGGTCCATGGGAAGAGAGGAGCCATTGTAGTGACAGGTTTCCACTCAGCATCGTACATCACTGTCTCAAGCTATTCTTAGTGATGCTTGGAAAGCAGTCAGAGCAATCTGTGAAACTAGCCAGTGATGCTGACAGCATCTTACCACAATTATGATGATGTATACAGTGCTAGCTAATAAGGCTGGGGAAAAAAATACTGAAACAAAAGAACATACTCTGTTTTCCAGTTTTTTCAGAGGCATCAGCATGAAGGATTTCAGGGAAGGGAGGGAGGGAGTGAGTTAGGACTGAGGAAGGACACTGAAAAGGACACAAAAAAATTATCCGAAATAGAAAACCTCTCTTCAAGATCCCTTCTTGTTCATTATAGATTAATTTGATTGTCAATAATTCTGACTCAAAGAAATGAGAATTACTGGGCTGGATTTCAGAAAGCTTAAAATTCAGTGTGGTTTCAGAAACAAGAAGACAGAAAAATTTAACCTTGTTATACAGTGGACTGAAGTTCTCAAGGAGGTACCCTTTGCTGAGGTACATGAGTGCAAACTTCATGCTTGGCAATGAAACCATGCTGATTTATGCCAATTGAGGCTTTGGCCTGGGTAGAGGAATCTGCTATTGCATTCCTTCCACTGCAAAGGTTTTCAGAGCTCCACATCTCTCGTGATGCCCATTATAAACAGTTATTGTCAAACAATTATACTAAAACCTAGGCATAGAAAAACAAGTAAGCCATTGGCATGAAAAGAATGCAGGGGAGACATCAGTGAAAATATAGTAATGATGAGATCTATTAAATTGTTGAATGCTTGCTCAGGGAGCTGCAAAAGCAACATTACTTGAATCTTTGGTTTTTGAGGGGCCAAATGCATATATTACAGGGAAGAATAATCCTGCCCCTGTGTCGTGAGGAGGAGGACATCCAATTTTTTGCACTGCTGACTTCTGCTGTGTGTGGAACAAGGCAGCTGGGAGAAGGATCAGTCAGCACGAGTGCTTAGTGAGCCTGATGCCCTTGCGCTGTCAGAGGTGGTAACAATACGAGCAAGGCACAAGGCTATTTTCCATCCATGGCAGTAAGACCTGAGTTCTGATTCAAATGTGGGATTTTTTGAGTGGTTTGTAGCTGCCTTGGGGGCAAAGAGGCTGCCCAGCAGAAGTTTGCTTTTCCTCCAGGGGACTCCATCAGCAGTGCTGCTGAGGGGCTGAGAGCACGGGCCTCCCACTAAACCTATCTTTGCATCAGACTCACCAGAAAAGCCCCCATCCTACTGCTGCCCCATGGACATGGCGAGCATATCCTACACTCTGTGTATATGCCCCAGTGAGAGTCAAGCATCTCCACAGGAGCTGATCAGATACTAGTAGCAAACATTTCCCCAGTTCAGATCATTATTGTTTGCTGAAAAACAGACAACAGGAGCTAAACAGAGAGCTTCAGTTTGTGGGAATACAGTAGAGTCCTGACCCTATAAGTCTGGAGGGACTGGCTCAGACCAGGCCCTGCGCATAGACTCGGCGGTATCTAACTGGCACGGCGTGCGTTGAGTAAGCATTGCTAGAAACCCTGATACACAGCTTCTTTTCCAGACTTCCTTGGAAAAGGCAACCAACAATAGTCAACTGATCCAACAGCCCTCTCTGGCTCCACCGTAGACACTGGGAGTGGGATTCAGGGACCCAAAGAGGGACTTCAGTGGTCTAAAAGTGAGGCGTTTAATACAATCAGCCAGCCTCCCTCCACGGTGCACAGAGGGAGACAAGCACATCCACAGGACATGTCCATGAGCCTTGGTTGTCTGCTGTGGTATTCATCTAAACCATTCTCCAGAGGTGGCTTGCCACTGATAACTGCAGGGCCTGAATGACTGATTCAGAAGAGATGCGTTGTCTTACTTTTAAACAGCTAACATCAGATGAAATGAATTCTCTTCCCCTCTCATGTTCCAGTTCCCCAGAAAGGAATGCGAAGCTCATCGAAATCGAGCTAATTCCCATGGTTTCTGAATCAAGCCCAACATGGGGGGAGACAGCCAATGTTAGAAGAAAAGAAACTTCAGCAAAGGGCACAAGTGACTCTGAGTGATATTCATCTTCGTACTCATAGATTTCTTCAGTTCTTAGGGGCAGCTGCAATGAAAAGCATACGAATATTGGTATTGCAGCAAAAGACAGAGCTGTTTGGAATAAGGAGTTCATTTATTGTTACTCTTCTCAAGCACCATGGGTCCACAGCACAGTTAGGAGCCCTTCTACTAGACAAGACCAGGAAACACACCTTTCCTAGCTCACCTGGAAATCACATGTATCTTGGCTTTAAAAATTCTAGCTCCCAAGGGACTGCAAAATCAGTAAAAAGTTAAAGAGAAAGGGTAGCCAAATGCTTGTAATGCTCCAGACGGCAACAGTTAAGCTCTGAGCAACGGCCTTGCTGTTTCTCGTTACCCTGGTTCATCCATCTCGGATAAGTCTGGTGTTGCATACTCACTTCCCTGGGCATAAGTAAGAGGAACAGAGGAATAGCACAACCTGCCAACTCGGTGTGAGTTTTTCTGCCCTGGGAAAAGGTGGTGCAACCTTCCTGAAGCTGTGACAGTTGCACAGGAGTGCCCAGTTGCTTAGCAAATAGCACATGCCTCAATACGAAAATTGTGAAGATTCATTCCATTTTACTGCGGAGGCGGCTTCAAACCGGCTGCTCTGCTGGAAGGCAAATGGGGATGTGCCTTCCCATTTGCGTGATGACAGTATTTAAAAATGCTGCGCCTGGACCCCGTTTTGCCAGCTACTGCACAAACAGAACAAAAGACAGCCCCAACAAGCAAACAAACTGCCAGGCAAGAAGCAACAGCTACTTCAGTCCCATGAGGAAAGGCTGTGTCGCTACACATCAGCCTGCCGGGTGGGCTGCTGGGCTCACCTCTGGCCCCGCTGCTCTTGTGCTTGAGGAGGGGCGTGAGGACAGATTGGAAAGAGGAGAAATGAGGTAACTTTGCAGGTGTTTACAGGGAGCTCCTCCAGTGGGAGGGGAAGCATGGGAGAAAACCCGAACCCTCCAGCTGCCCACCAAACAGGACCTGAAGATCATGTTACCAGCGCTGGTTCATTCCCACAGGCATGCTGCGGCTCTCCGGTGCACTGCACAGCGCAGCCCCAAGGCAGGATGATGTGGGTTAAGCAGAGGGTGCTATGCCTTAACATGCAGTTTCTCAGCCTTTGTGGTGGGTTTAAACCTTTGCTGCTAGCTTTTATGTTGAGTACGTTAGGGGTTTTTTTAGTCTAATGAGTTTTCAGCATGTCTTTGTTCCTTGCCCGCTCTACGCACACGCACACACGCACATGTACTACAGCTCATCCTCCAATGAGAAAACGTATTCAAACATTTCTTGGAAGGATTGGGAATAGAAACGGGAGATAAAGCACTTAAAGCAGAAAGCAAGTGGGTCACTACAGCCCACTACTGTGGCAGCACAGACAGGCCAGCCTTGACCAGTTAAACCGGCACATGCTATTGAATTAATGGCCAGTCCTAGAAGGCTTCCCCCTCCGTGCTCTACACTCTCCTTCTCTTGGTGGCTACTAATACAGGTGCAGCCAACAAAAAGTCATTCCCAGAAATATGCAGGGTCTATTGTGGTGGGCAACACTGGGAAAAGGAGGGTTTGATTTCTAGAGAAACTCTTGCAAATCGCTACTGGTAGGGGACATGAAAACAAAGGAAGTATCAGGCACCACTCTATGGAGATAAGCCGGTGATGTTCCTCATTAATGCTCTGTCTTGTTTTAAAGTTCAAGAGATACTGCAGCTTAACTTGCCTCCCTTGACTGGAATTCATCACTGCTAATAGAGCAGAGCCACAGGGTGAGCTGTTAGACATGCACTGGCAAGAGCAAACTGTTACTGCATGAAAATCAGCCCACATTAATGTCCTTGAAGAACCAAAGTCTGGGTGGGGGATGCACTTCCCTGCTATGCCCAGGGGGATTTCTATTTACTAACTGGCTAGAGGGTCAACAGTTCTGTTTTTCTTGACTTTCCAGTGTTAGAGTTTGCCTTTACCGCCCTCCATTCAGCTGCACCCGCAGAAGAACAATGTAAAGGAGAAATCACAACACTGAAGCTTCAAAATCCCCAGGCAGGGCATATCCTGTATGCATATCCTTAGAAGGACTGTAATACATTGGAAGGAATAATTTCTTCCCCTTAAAGAACAGAACAGCTGTGAAATGATTTTTGCAAGCTTTACTTTTTTGACACATCTAATTAGATGCAGCGTTATGCCTGCAATCAGACATATACCAGGTGAGAAGCCTTCCCTGTGATTTGGGGATGAGTCGTAGCTTCAAATGGTGACACCTTTTGTTTCCTGTGTACTTGCATCACTATATTGCTAAGATCGCCACCGTGCCGCACACAGATCACCCGTTTTGTCCTTGGAGCTGCTGAAGCCTTCATATAGCGGAGACGGGCCATGCTCTCTCCTCGAGACCTGACTTTTGTTCTTTCCACTTCTTTTCTTTCTTCCAAGTTAAGTCTTAAATCAGTAAATAAGGCTGCTTGCTTGTTTATAGGAACTTTCCCTCCATAAATCACCGTGTTCCACAGAAGTCAGCCATCAGTGCTACAGGCAGTGGGGCCGTTGAGCACCGTGAGCTTTACGGTGCCGGTGGAGCCCAGGAACTAAGTGCTCGTGCTTGTTTATGTACAGTAACTTCCCTTCCTCCCCTGCACGAAGTCCTCTGTGGCTTTCAAAGCAAGATCGAGTGTTCTGCCAGGATTTCCCCTCTCCAGGAACTGAAACACCTTCAGAATATCTGATTATGTGTTACTTTCTCCCAATTGCATAGACTCTTATACCTTAAAAAAATCTATGAAAAACATCAACACAAATACTAAGCGTGCAAGCACTCCTTGAAAACCAGCCTCAATTTGCAAACTCATTTCCCACAGCTTGATGTTGCAATATGGATTCTTTGAATGTGGATATGTTTAAAGTGAAGAAAAGTGAACTATGAAACCAAAGGATACATGCATAGAAACCCGATTTGCACATTTGTGATAGACTATAAACTCTTTTAGTGTCTTGAAAGCATAATAATGTGTTCACCTTCAAAGAGCACCTAACAGTGTATCATCTAGAACAGTTTATATGCCATGACTGATCATAAGGCTTTTCCTCTTGCAAACACAGCATGCTATATGTAAACCTGTTTTTTTTCATTTTAAATAAATTAAGTAATTATTTTATCTTAACATGAGTTATTATTTTCAGGCCTAGCTGTTAAACTGCAGGCTGAATCTGGAGCTGCCAACACTGTGGCTGATGATGTGTTTGTCCAGTACACAGCTTCAAGTAAGGAAAAGCAGCATGCAACTACAGTAAGAAAAATCATTAATCCCCCCAGAATCTGCCATAGAAGTGACATTCACAGGAGAAAATTAAGCCAAAGGCTCAAAGATCTTAATCCTTACTTTTTCAAATTGTGAGACATTTGTGGATACATTTTCAACACTTCCTACTAAGACTGGGAGGTGAAGTACAGTGTTTTAAAGCTCTACCACATGAGTTGTCCAGTGCTGGTAGGACTATGCATGACTGATCAAGAGTTTTCTGAATCGCCTAAGGAAGGAAGAAAGGACAAATCAGTGACATTTCCGTGGGCTCGTGTGCCTCAGTCTCTTAGACATTATCACAAATCACAGTCCTTCTTTCCATCTGTATTAAATTCAACCTCCAGCTCAGGGGAGGATGAGACTGAAGGACAAGCAGAAGATTCTAAGTAACACAAGAGACAGTTTTTGCCTGGCTGGGTAGAAAACATCAAAAAAAGAGAAAGGACCTGAAGACAGAAAACAAAAGCAGGGAAGGATTGGCGTCGCTAAGGAATTCAACCTCCAGTCATTCCTTCCACCAAGGGAAATGAGATTGTTTTCTTTTTGTCACGCTACAATATGCAAATCAATCTAACTGGCTGCAAAATATGCTTCTATTGGATGCAAAAGATTCCCTTTTATAAAATTAAAAAGTAATACTTAGCAAAAGACTCACAAAGACAGCAGATTGTTTTTCCATCTCATTTAAGTTGTGATTTGCCATTCATTTACAGATACAAATGATGGCTTTTTTACATAATATTTTGGTAAGAAATAATTAATATATGCTCTGAAATAAGAAAATATGTTAAAATGCACATTATTTTTCAATACCCGGGAGATTTAGAACATTTTTTGCAATGGAAAGCCTAACTATTTTTTGTAATGATTTATTTGTGTGCTAATCTCTTCAAGTGCTTCTGCGTTTGTTAACAACTATTCACCACTGATTATTAGTGGAGTTTTGTTACTTTGTTCAACTCACTTTAAAACCTTTTTCAAAAAAAACCTCACTGCAATCTTTTTTCAGCTGACCGTGTGGAAACTGTTGAAACGATCTCCAAGCCGGGGCGTGCCTGTATATGTGTCAGGGAGACAACACAGACTTTCTGCAGTGTCACATATACAGTGATTTCTGGAGTGATACAGTGGTGACCTAGAGATGCTGTTCATGTTTGCACCAAATTGAGAAAGCAGGATTGTGACCTGGTGTTACTTTTCAGCCACATAAATCATCATCAGCTCTGCTGAAATTATCAGTCTACATTCAAATGAAGGACGGAAAATTGAGATTAGGCTTTATGTTTATAATTAAGTTTGACAAACAAATTTTAATGATGCCAAGTGCAATATGCCCAGTTCTGTCATCTTCACCATGCACATATCACCTATTCAGAGGCTCCAGATATACTTTGAGATTTACATTCTCTGTCTACATATTCCTGTCAATTACAGCACACATCACTCTTCAGGGAGATTTATTATCTTATTGTATCACTGGGGCTCGGATAGTGAAGAATCATAATCTTAGAAGCTATTATGAAATGCTCTCCACTCACTGGGGCAAGTTGTTTGCAGGAAGAACAATTATTTCTTGTGGGTTTTCAGTGACATTCAAACCCTAGCCAGAGGCTGGCCTTATGCTTGTGTGGGTACAGATCAGACCTAGAATCAGAGGGAGGTATGCAGGACGAGTGCTCATCTGTAGCAGTAATATCATCTCATCTGGGTTGAGAACGGTTTTAGAACAGCTATTCTCATCTGGGCCTCTCTCCACATTGTCAGAAGAGCAGCAGAAGAAAAGGGCCTATATATTCAAAGAGGTCGTGAAGTTTTTGAGTCTTTAGAGGCAAACTTGCAAGCTTAGTGGTTTGCAGATATCTTTTTGGACAAATGCATATTGTATATTGTCAGAATAGAGCTGCTCAGGAAAGAGAAAAAGAATTGACTAAGCATTTTTATTGCTGGAAATGCCAGCTGACAAGGTCAAAATGTTCCATAAATGGCTGCTTTTAGAAAGAGCAAAGAGCTCTGGCAGGGTGCAGGCCTGGCTGAACCCTGCCCTGTTTTCCACCAGCTCCTCTGCCCATGGGGACTCTGCTCCCTGCCAGGACGAACGGCAGCCTCAGGGGTTTCACTCCAAATCCAGACAAAACTTGCTTTGGAAATACTGAAATCTCCTGACAATGGGATTAACCTGTCAGCTCAGCTTCCACCGTTTGATCTATGCTAGCAAAGAGTGCTTAGGTAAAAGCTTTAAATTACAATTCACATCCGAGTCCCACTTAGCTCAGTCCCTGGGCTTAGGGGAGTGCTTTCTGCTCCCCATGGTCGACGGATTGAGGAAACAAACATGCTGCATTGAGTCAGGTGTCCAGGGTGGGCATGACAGAGGCGCCTAGGGATGTCCCTGAGCCTTGTGTCCCTGCTGGGTGTCTCTAGGCAGAGCTCTGCCAGGGCACAGAGCTTTTGTGTTGTCCTACTGGATCATCTCATTCCCCCAGCCAGCTACCCTGGGAGCCCCCGGCAGGGACAGGGGCTTACTATTTAGGTATTCTTGTGCCTAAGATGGATGCTCCTAAGCAGGCATTCTGCACCTCACCCAGGTCTCAAGACGCCTTTAAGGAAGGAGGCTGGAGCATCTCTATAGGCTTCACTCCCTCCTGCCACCCATCATCCCAGGGAGTGGTAATGCATAGATAGCTCTTATGACACCTTTTCATCCATAATTCTCATATGGGAATTTGGCATAATTGGCCTCATTTTACAGTTGAGGGTAACCAAGGCTTGAGAACTGAAATGAGTTTTTCCCCAAGGTCACCCACGAGCCAGTGGCAGAGGCAGATGAGCTCCTGGTCCCCTGAATCCCAGGGCAGTGCTCTGGGCAGGAGAGCACATCTCCCCCCAGAATCAATTCGGTGCAGACATCCAAGCCCTGCTCAATCTGCCTGGGTTGCAAAATGCAGAAGACAAACAGGGGATCTGCAAATTCTTGCTTTCCATCATGTGTCTCTGAGGTGTGACTTGTGCCTGCGTCAGCTTTCTTAAAGGGATCATAATCTAATAGAAAGGAGCAAAAAAGCTGATCTGACTGCTGCTGACAGATGATAATCCAGAAACAATTAGGTATCTATCCACCCTTCTTTGTTAAAAGCATGAATAGCACATGTGGGGAACATACCCTCAGATGGCTGGAAAAATGGATTGTCTATTTTTATGGATCTTTTATTTAAATCTTGCAAGCAGTAAGAAAGCAATTTTAATAAAAAATGCTATGCGTAGAAGAATTGCTGCTTTTCATCTGAGAAGTGACAAAGTGAAGAGTTTTCTTTATTTTTACTAATTTTCAATTTGATGCAGATGTGATTCCAATGCTAATTATGCCCCCCACTGCCTCTATGCTCCAGTGAAATGTGACTCCCTGATGTTTCTCATTGTCTTTTGTTTACAATTATAAGAAGTTGATGGAAATCATCTGGTTTTTGCTTCTGTACTGCTGTGGGATTTGTACAGCAGGAACCTGTCAAACTCATGACCTCTAGCACAAGAAACTGTGGCCAATTCAGGCTGCAGTCACAGCTGAAATCTTAGTATTGGACTGTTTCTCTCTCACCCCCTGCATATCTGAATCATGGAAGGATGATCTCAGAGTTAAAGGTAAACAGTAGGATCTTCACAAGTGAATTTTGATGCCAAATTTTGCTAATGTTGTCTTGCTCAAAGCTCCTTTTTCTTGTGCCTCAGTTTTCTCCTGAAAAAAATAAAAGGATAATAATGCAGATGTGCTGTAAGCATGATTTCATTGGTGTTTCCAATGCTTTGGGACATGCTGGAGACTGGAGGGCTCTCTCAGCACCTACACACTATCTCCAGAACCAGGATCCATTAAATGAAAATGCCTGTTGTATAATTTGCTGATGACCTGTTCATGACATTGCCCAGACTGGACTGTCTGCAAACGTACTTGCATTTGCTGGAACTGTATGGATATATGAGGCATCTGTGGATCAACCATATATCTCAGGGACAAGCAAAGCTTACATTTTAGGAAGATAAATAACTGAGTTCACATTTAATTATATATAATGTACCTGGGCATCTTGTACATACACATGCAACTGCAATCTTTGTACTGGCAATGAAAGCATTACCAGGAAAAGCCATCTGGATTTCAGTGCTATATAGAAACCATTAGACAAATACAGCTCGCTTTCTGATGGGCTAATTCAATTCATTCTATTACTTTGAAGTGAAATATGTGGTAAAATTATCAACTGTCAGATTGCCTTCTGTACAGAGGAACAAGAGAAGACTTTTTCCCTAGTTCCTAGAGATTTTTGTCCTACTTTTCCTTAAATCCCACCTCTTTCTCATATTCCCCACTTCCTCCACTCTTCCCAGTGTTTCCCTCCTCCCAGCTAGGGCTCTTGGCTGGGTGGAGGCCAGCACACAGTGGTGGCAATGGTGCTGTTGATGCCATTGCTGCGGGGCCAACATATGTGCTGCTGGGCCAGGGGACAGCTGCTCCTCTGGAGGGATGGGAGCCCCAGTTACAGCTGCGTGATGCCGGTGGGCCTTTATTCACCTTGCTCTTGCACTGTCCCACTGATTTGTGCAATACAGTTGGGAATTTAATGTCTCAGAGCTATCTATCTCTAATGCTTCATCAAAAGTAGCTGAAAAAAATCTAACAGGATTAAAAATTTTGGGGGGAAGGTAAATAATACACAGCTGCACAGATGGACAGGCAGGTGGACACACAGATAGGTGGATGAATGCTGCAAACTCATTTATCTGTTTTCTTAGGAAACCAAGCTAATGTTGAGACAAAGCCATTCATAAACACTAAAATATGCACATGTCAGCAAATGAATACTTACTTCTGAGTGGGAGCTTCAAAAACCTTCACTGTGAAGCTGAACTCTGCACAGGCTGGCAGAGACGTGTGATGGATGTGGGGGCAATGAACTCGTGACTTGTCACAAGAGGCGGAGGGCAATATTGTACGGAGATACGCTGCTGTATCTACATGGCAGATGCAGGGAGATATTAGGTGAGCCACGAATTCTTGTGGTTTTCCCTGAGTTAGCTCCCTCGGATTCTCCATTAGCATATCAGCAGTTAATAATTGTCATAGATACGTGCCTGCTTTGCCAGCTCAGCCTGTGGATGTAGAGGGGGCAGAAGGAAGCTTAGATAATTGTCTCATTGGTCTGCGGTGTGGAAATGCTGCTTCCTGCACTCAGAGGACCTGCAGCCCGTGCCACACAAGGTATGTGTCCAGGGCTCACGTCCTGAGTCCAGGAGCAGGCTCGTAGCCCACGTGAAAGGCACAGACTGACATGGACACCAAGGCAAGAGCTACACCATCAATCATGGAAATCGACCCCCAAAAGCAAGGCTGAGGCTTAGGCATGTTGCTCCATGGAAAGTGTATCCTGCCATTTAGGCTGCTGGTTGTACACCTTGTGATACAAACCTATTTGTATGAAGTCCAGCAAGGAGGAAATACTGGAGGGTTGGGCACTGGGATTCCCTAGTGTAAATTTGTCTTGTATCTTTGGGAAGCCCTGACTGATCACAGCTCCTTTTTGCAGAATATAAATATTAATAACTTTTAATAATAATGATGATGATGTTACCAGCTGCATTTCATAGGTTCCGTTGGGAGCACGGATAGCCAACTTGGGCATCAAAGTCAGAACTGGATAAAGCTTGCTTGGGTTCCAACTCACTGGAAAAACATGGTAGTCAGTGTTTGAAAGTAGACAGATGTTCGCATGACCCTCTGTTTTGGCATGTTCTTCCTTCAGAAGAAACCAGGGACTGAGCCAACATGATGAATGAATCACTTCAAATCACTAGAGGGTAAATCTGAAAAGATTGCAACTTCATGTTGCAACTTGCAATCATCCAGTTTTCCACTGCTAACCCCCCTGAGACTGGAGGCACAAACCTGCAGTTTTTCTGCAGGCATTCACTGCAGTTTCACACCAGTGGTATGGGTTTAACTTTAATGGATATTTGAGATTTAAGCTACTGTAAATAAGAGGAGAAAGTCAGACACACGCCATCTTAAACACACTAATGTACAAACATTTTATGTTAATTTTTCCATGAACCATTTCACATGTGACAGGCATTTTTTCATAACCTGAAGTTTATGGCTGTGCATTTCTGACAAATCTACATTTCCGTGCTGCTCTCCTGCCATAACAACCAGTTAGTAGTAATGAATGACCAGTTTGCTGCAACCCCTAACCAGGTAGCCTCCTCCTTGCATGCACCAAGGATGTTAATGATCCTTATACCTCAGCTTGTTCTTCTTCTCACTTTAAAGCTGCCAGAAATGGTAGTATGTGTGCCTTTGAACATACTGCACCCCAGTCAGTGGTTTGAACTGCAGAAACGCTGTCCTGCCTGCCTCCACAGCATGCTTTGCCAGGAACTGTGCTCAGCGGAGCTAAATATTTTGTACCCCATGAACGTGGTTTTGAAGCATCTTCCATCTCAGAAAGAGCACATCAAAACTGGGGCTCTCCAGCTGTAACCTCTGCAGTCTGCAGGGAAGGAGGTGAAATAAAGAGGCAACTAGAAAAATCAGTTCTGTTAAAACAGGCTCCCTGCTGCTGGTAACAATACCAAATATGTGACATGAGGGAAAAGTGAGTTCCAGTAGCTCCAGCATTATCAGCCCCTGTTGTTGTATCCACCTGCTGCTGCCCTCCTTCAGGTCTTTTCACCTGCAGGTGGCTTGATGCTTTTCCCTGCAGACCCTGGCACCCACAGACAGCCTGATCTGACCCTCTATGGCCCTCTTTGCCTTTCCTTTTAAAAAACATACCCCTTTTCTATTGGGAAGCAACCACTTAGGAGCTGCTTACATCAGGGATGCGGCTCCAATTCCAGCTGTGAAGTCCTATCAACACCTTCAGGTCGAACCTCTCCAGTTTTCAGGGTCTCTCTTGTTGCCTGACACAAGCATCCAGGCAGAGCCCTCTGCTGCAGTCCCGGCAAGGCTCACAAAGTCGATTAAATTGCAAGAGGAGACAAAGCTCAACCTAATCCCTTTTACAAACACACGTGAAGCAGTGGGGCAGAGGCACCCTCTTCCACTGCTGAGCAGGCATGTGGACCCAGGCCATGCCTCCACGTGGGCACCCAAGCACCAGGAGTGCGCCGGGTGTCTGCGCAGGGTGTGCTGCCTGCTCCCAACCAGCACAAAGTAAGAAAGATGGTGCAGAATAAATGTTGTTTTAATCTGTGGAAAAATATTTTTTACTGAAGTTACTGAGCATCTGGGGACCCCTATTCCAGGAACTGACAATGTTTTATTTTGCAATTTTGAGCAGCACTTCTCTGTGTCTCTATTAGTTCATTTGAAAACACACAGTGTTCATACAGGATATTTGTAATCCATGTAATGCAGAGTGTTTTACAAAGAACACTAAACACCATGATTCTCACGTGGCCAGTGGGCAAAAAGAGGCCCAAGGACTTTAAACGAATTGCCCAAGGTCAAACAGCAGCCCAGTGGCACATCTGGTACGCCAGATCTCCAAAGCCATGTAATAATCCTTTATTCACTAGATAGTATTGCCTCCCTAAAGCCAATATAATGATATTCACTAATGAGGTTGTTAGGTTTAATTAAAGCTGGTAGAGTGCATTACGTAGCAGGAATGAAATTATTGTTTCATTATTGTATATTATAATAATTACAGAATAGCTATACTTCTGCATTAACCACAGAAAGAGACTACCCAAATTCTGTATCCTATAGATGTTTAGACTCGTCACATAGGAATTGCAATGGACAAAAGAACTGATATTCTCAACATCATGCTTAAGTATTTGCTTGAAATCTTCTGGCTTATTAATCACTGTATTTTTAATAATGGTTTAAAATAAATTTAGTTAAGCAGGAAATGCTATTCACTGAAAAGGCTGATTCCTTGAATCCCCAGCTTGTTACTGAGGGCCTATTGTGCTATATCTACTGACACATGATAAAATATTTGGGGGTGGGGAGACTTCAAAATACTGGAATATGAGATATGGCACTGTTTCATTTTTAAATAAAAGATTCTGTTTTGTTTCCAGTTCAAACTGACTCCTACCTGAAAAAAATGTAAACAGAATTTAAAGGAAAGCTGAAGATAAAATGGCTAAAATTGGAATAGAAGTTTTCTAAATTACTCTATTTGGGTCTGTTTAGGCCTCCATTATAACTTTACAATTGCATTACTACGGAGTGACATGTGTTCTTTTGCTAGATGGATTTCCCCAAGGACCAGATTTTGATCTTGTATGTGTACCCTCAAAGAAGATAAATGTAATTTGCATAGGAAGATCTGCAGCCTTGGCTCATACTGAGAAGCACCTTATTGCACAGAAATCCTCCCTGAGACTTCTTGTGCTGCATTATGCAGGGAAGGGTGTCAGAATCAAATCCGTAACTTGCTAACTTAATAATTCCCTCATATTTTATCCCTGAAACTCTATCCATCAGACAGCAACAGCACACAATGCATTTGTTCGCATATTTTCTCCCTCTCCAAGACAATCAGGGTGATGACCATGACCCGGGGGATCAGAAACCATCCCAGGGGTCCTGCTTGGGGGTAGCCCCAGTGGCGAAACAGAGTAATGTTGCTTGAAGCATCTTCAAATTCAGTGGAAATGGCATGGAAGGAAACAACCAAACTAGTTTATAGCCAGCAGCCTGAGGAGCATATAAATAGCATCAGGTTTTTGGGTTTCCTATCCCTTGCATATACAAGAAAACCAGGAACAAGCACAACAGGAATACTATTGCACAAGTCTCGTTTGTCTTGTAGTAGCTAACAGCACAGGCAATTAGAAACTGCGAAGAAGACTTCCGCCCTGTGCAGAGTCAATGCTCACACACTTTGACCCTCCGCAATAAGGCAACATCCTTAAAGCCTAAAAATACTTCCATTATTCACTACCCTTTTTGTTCATCTCCTTTCCTCTTGCCTATATTGCAAATGGGGCAAGACTTCCTAATTCTGTATGACTACTCAGACTGTTCTTGGTTCACAGCTGAGCCCCAGACATTTGTGGTTTGTCCTAGGCCCTCTCTTTTTAGCAGTCCTTTTATCCTCCAAACACATTGGATCATTTCAGTCTTACACCCACTATGGTCTAATACCATGCAGAGAGAAGCATTCACAGGCACATTCATATTCCTGGGTACACAGAATAACTGCCTGCTCACGACAGATAAGGATGTGTGCACATGTGCGTCTGCTGGGTTTGCTCCTGCAGGCACATCTTTAGGTGTGCAATTTCCTACCAGCTCTCCTGAAAGGCCAGATTTAAAACCCAAGAACAGCAGCTGCAAACTCTCCACTGATTCTCAATAGCTTTGAGTCAAGCACAGAATTGACAAAGGTAGCTCTTTTAATAAGCCTTTCAGAAGCACTTACCTTTTCAGCTTAAGAATATGCTGTAGTTTCCATTTTCTATAGAGAGGTTTAAGTTCATTGTAGATCAACATGACAGAAAGACTCCATACATACCAAACATCCCAAAGCATTTCACAGAAACCGTGGAAAGCCAGGGAATGTCCTTCCAGCCCCTGAAAGGAAGCAGAAAGCAAGGCATGGACTCTGTCTCCAACAAAAGGATTATGTGAGGCTGCAACACTCAGGTGTACTCTTGCAATGTTGGAGTCTAGGCTCCCAGGTGGGACTCAGGTGTCTCACTGATGTTCCCAGCACCTGTGTCCCAAAGCCAGAGTCTCAAAACCTGGCCAATGTCTCAGTCCTGGCCAGTTTTGTAAGCTAATATCCTCTCCCAGTTGTTTCGGCACAGACAAGGCTAGTAAACACACCCTCGGGAGGCCAAAGCCCTCATGGAGTGATGAGAAATACCTTTTCCACGGTTTCCCTTTGTGGCCACATGAGATCAGGGCTTTGGACAAGTGCATCCTCACTTCCAGAGCAGTGCCTGGCCACAGCTCTGCACGGCTCCCCGCGTTGCATGGCACTGAAGTCCCCACGGTAGCACTGCCACTGTTCCCCACAGGCACCTGAGGGGATCCGTCAGTGATATGTGAGGGTCAGTGCCAGGCCCCACGGATGTATGAAACCCAGCGTAGACTAGTGCAGCTTCAAGGGAAGATCCTAAAACAATCCCACCCTTGTAAGCGGTGAGGTCAGACAAGGATTACCTGGGAAAAGTGAGACCCACGGTGCTGGGGGGTTTGGAAGCACATATTCGTTCCTGGAGAGAGTACTTCACAGGAAGACAAATGCCACCACTTTCTGCAAGAAAGGGCTCATCTAGCTCAAGGGCTGAGCTCATGAATAAGTTTCATGCCCGATCCACCTCCTTTCCTTCACGTTTCATTTCCTACCATCTATTTTAGGCAGTGCCTGATCGGTGTGCCGGCTTTCGCAAATCCCATTCGCAAGTGCCCTCCTCACCCCACGAGCTCAGACCTCTCACCGATCTTCTTTTCCAGTGCGAGGGGCTGTGCCATGGGCATGGGCAGGAGACAGGCCACAGCACCGTGCTGCAGATGGGGTGAGATGTAACCCCAGATAGAGCTGCGAGGCTGGATGAGGCAGGAGGCTGCTGAGCGGGGCTCGTGCCCAGCACCCGACCCTCGCCAGGTCTGTGCATCCCAGGGGTGAATTCCAGCAGGGCACCTGAGGTTACAGCACAGATCCCAACGACTTGCTCGAGCTAAACCTTCCTTTCTGCCGAGATCGCTATCAGCCAACGCTCAGCCCATCTGATGGAGCCGTGCATTTAATCCTATAACCTAAACGAAAGGAGCTGAGCAGTCTGTAACACTGAGCCAGGAAACAGGGAGCCTTAGCAATTTGTGTTCATGCAGGAAATGTTTCTGTGCCGGTGGCAAAGCCACATCAACCCACAACCAAAGACAAGATTCCAAGAATGATGAAGATAACATCTAGTTAGCAGCAAATACAGAGACTTAATTTAATTAATTATAATATAGCAGCTTTTCAAAATGTCCGAAAAACCTTACTGGAAATGAAATACAATACAAAGGATTAGGAAAAGTAAATCTGTAGGTATAAAGCAGGGGAAATTCCAGGTATCCACTGTTTTCTTATTCTAACTCTGTTCGTGCTTCCCCTTACTTGCTCTCCTCTTACTTTCATCTTCTCCTGAAACTGATTGCATCATTACCAAGATGAAAGGGAGAGAGAGGGAAAATGAAGAAGAGATAGATCACTCATAACTGTATACTGTCGGGGCAAGGTCTGTTTAGCTTCATATTAAGGTTGGTCCTGGTGAAAGTGTTGATCTGTGACCTGCAGGAAAGCCTGGAAGGAAAACAGGCCAAAGCAGGCAAAGAACCAGTAAAATAGTTAATTGAGAGTGCGTGAGGAATGGATGGATCTCAGACTGTTCAGACATTTCTGTTTTAAATGATTTATCTAGCCAGGTTATGGATAGAAAGCTGATGTAAACAGATGCTTTTCTATGTTTTTCAAGGCTTCCTGGCTTCAGTCAGATAGGAGATTTGCAGAAAATAATCTTCTTACAGAATTTCCAGATCATTTTCATAGCTGGAGCCACAAGCAAGTAGTCATACGTAAAGACCCATGGATATATGTGTCCATTTTCTAAGCTCAGAAATATCTTGAGCTTCATTCCAGCTCTAAGCAAACATCCATATCGGATATTATGCTATCTGAGGGGTTCATCCTTCTGCATTTGTTTCTGGTTCCATCCTAAGACTTAGAACAAAACTCTCCTGTCAGATTTACACCTCAAATATTCAATATCTTGTTCTTCAGTACTTGATACTTATAAAAGGAGCAAAATGTTGCAGTGAAGATACACTGTGTGGTAAAGATCCAAGAGGGAATTTAAATTCATGACAGCTGTGATACAAGAAATGTATTTTGCTTTTATAGCTGGATTTCTTTTTCTCCTGAAAGCAAAAAAAAGTAGAATAAAATGCAGACAAAAATGTTTTGCTAGAACTGGGCCACCAGTAGTTATTTCTTCCACGCTAAGCCTTCACCTACAGAGACTATTCAACAGAAAAACAGAAAGAACTTTTTCTTACATTGCACAATACCTCCAATAGACCAATTTCTTGCAAGTGAGTGACTTTGCACATAAGACAAAATTCTTAAGTCCACAGGGTAAACTCTGATTTGGATATTCTGCTCTTCTTTTCTACACTGTGGAGCTAAATGATGACAGTAATGCAGCAGAACACAAAAATATTTTAACTTTGGATGGCACTTGTTTTTACAACGTTAACCACATGTGCTGTTTTCAGACCAGCTTTGGGTAGATGGCCACATACATATGAAACGTCACCAGACTAATGCTATCGGTAATAAGTGGCCAAATAATGAATGATTGCGGAGTCTGTACTCTCAGTACGCCTGGAGGGTGACTCTTCCCTGGCAGAGTTAAGACACATTGCCAGGGCACCAGCTGCATAGGAAAAAGCCTGTTAGGCTGTGCTGACTCAGTATCTAAAGGGAAGAGTACAAATACCCAGGGTGATCCACCACAGCCTCTCTCGGAAGATCTACATTTACCTAAATAAATTTCTTAGAGGGGTCTCTCACTGAGTTGCCACCTCTAGGTGTAATTTAGCGAGGCTTAGAATCAGATCCAAGTTTCTCCCCATCCTTATTATTTTACATTTTCACACAAGGCTTCATGATTATTGGTTTGGAACATTAAAATGCAAATGATAGAGGAAGCAATACATATTTAAATGTACAGTGTCAGCTTGGTATAAAAGCTCTTCTGGAACAGAATGACACTATTTTCTTCAGTAACTTCTAAAAGTGGCAAAATAAAAATGAAAGGGGGAAAAAACCTTCAGGTCTATTTGCATTCATGCTTTCTTGGTCATGCTGAAAGAAAAAGCTTAGTAAGCTTGGAGCAGGGGGAAGGAGGAGAAAAACAGTCATTAGTGTAAATGCAACCCGCAGCTTACTCTGTGACTTCCTAGGCAGAACAAGGAGGAGGAAAGTGTGCCAGGAGCATTCGATTTGAAACAAGGGTAACCCCCTCCCTACAGAAACACAAAGAGGAGCTTTGACTTATCTCGTCTTTGTCACTTCTGGAATCAATATCCTCTTCACGTAAACACAAAGGAGAAAGGGTGAAGAAAGGACGAAACCAGGGCAGAATGCAGAAAACCTTCTCTGCCTCCTACCCCATCCTTGCGGGATGCCCTGTTATTTTCCAAATTTAACTTCTGGCTAAGGAGTGACAGGATGTCACTTATTCTCACTATGCTTTTTTCAAAGCTTGTATAGTTACCAGGGCAATACAGAATGTTTCCCATTTTACTTTTTTAATACCACTTTCCCACTGCCATATTCAGTGTTTCCTGAAGAGATAAACCAAGATTTAAAAAGTGTGGAAGACATTTTTCATAGGCTAAAGCTGTAGCTTATAACTGTGTGCCTGTGCATAACCCATTTCTACTCCAGGCTCAACATTAGGATGTCAGTGTTTAATGTAATACGTTAATGGGTAAAGGAGGCAGGTGGCTGAGCTGTCGTTACAAGCCATTTCTGCCCCCTTTGCTCACGCTGCCATAAAATATCCATGCTAGCTCCACTTGTCTCTTTGTACACAGTTCTGTTTCCCACGGAGGGACTGCAGAATTGGGTTCTGTTTTAGCAATAGCAGGTGTGAACAGGGATTACAGACAGGGCCAAAAGATAGGTCTGTATTTAGTCTCTACACTCCATGAAGATGAAGAGCATCTGGGCACAGGCCTGGACCAGCTCTCTGTTATGGAACAGCACATCTTGATGAACTGACAAAGTCAGCAGAAAACCCAATTCAGGCCCCCCTCCTGCATGCACCCACCCACACAGGCATAGACGCACACAGGTACAAACAGTCCTTTTCAGGTAGACCTTAAATCAGTTCTCAGAATTTAGTCTTAACATGTTGTCAAAAATGTTTTTGCTGGAGGAGTCGTGTCTGTATTAGCTTTTGGCAGGATAGTGAGGAGAGATGGAAGAGTTACACCCCTGGCTGACGGAGCTAATGAGTTGGCAAAACTGTTGTCGTGTGTTACCAGCCTCTAGTGAGAGCAGAATTAGGAGCTTTGAAACTTGTAGCCTTTGCAAGTATTTACATTTCAGTTATCACAGGATTGGAATCCAGAAGGTTACAGCAAAACAAAATTGAAACAAAATAGGAAAAAACCTCTTTTTAGAAAGCCTGAAATTGTTACAGGTTAAGTTAAAATTTTGGCAAATTCCTAAAGGGAACATACACTACTCATACCGGTCAGATCGTCTTGAAATGGGCCTGTATTCAATTCACGATTTCTAAGTTGCATTTGTATTTGTAGATAATCAAGCCGCAAAGTGAATTAGCTTGTTACAGTCTACTGCTTGCATTTCCCTTTATTACCGCTTAAGCCGTCTTGTGCTCGCTCCAAGGATGCGGTCACTATGCCAGGGCTGCAGCCAGCAGCTGTGGGTGGGTGCCTGGGAGGGCTTTGCTCTTTTCTCTGCTGTTGTTTCCCTTCGGCGCATGGAAAGCTTCTGAGCTTTACGTCTCTTGCCCTTCAAATAGTCATCTTCCATAATGCCGATTTATCCTTTTAAATAGAGATTCATTCCAAATAGCGTCACCCACTCCTCCGCCCCATCCCCACGCTGGCATTACACGAGTGAAAGGCCTCCTGTTCCCTGCTGTCCGGGCTCTGGTCTCTTCACCAGGGTCGCCCCGACTCGAGACAGGCAAAACTTGCTGCTCTGGGATTCCAGCTTCCTGTGCCAGTACATGAATCACACTGGAAATTATTATGAGTGTGAATTAAAATAGGCCATGAAAACATATTAAAAAGCTCTTCTTCATTAGCTGAATGTCAGCAACAGGGTAATGGTCACCAAAGGGAATCTGATGCTACACCCCAAAGATCCAGTCAGTTAGCTAATGCCTTTCTGGAGGAGACGCTGTCCCAAAAGCAAGTCAGTTATGTATTTGTATTCCACTCAGTAAGCGTGAAACTGGGTAGACGCCATAACTGTTTCCTTGTAAACTAATAACCCCCTTCCAAACCAGGCTTTGGTTTGGCCTGTTCTGGATATCTTTACAGTTTCCTATTAATTGCCGGTAGTACATTTGCTTCCGAGACCTGATTACAAATAGCACTGCCTAGAGTGAGGTTTGACACCAACAGAGGAGGTTCCTCCTGTTTTCTTCATCCTAGAGGATTCTCACAGACCAGTGAGCATGGCACCCTTCATTTCTACTTACACCTTTTTTCTTCATAAGCTGAGCTTCTTATATAGCTGCATATAAAGTCCATATGTCAATTCAGCTTTTCCCTGGACATTCCTTAGTTTGCAGGGTTTTCATGCATCCACTCATCTGGGTGTCTTCTGCAGCGTCTCCCTTCCAGTAATCTAATCCCAGTCCCTGGACTCACATCTCGACCTCTGCAACCACCTTGTTTGACTTCTCCATTATTTTCTCTACATCTTTTGAAGATCTATTTTATTTCCTGTTTCCTACCTGCTGCTGTTCTCTTCACTCAGTAACTTGCTTCCAATCCAAGGAGTGATGGAAATGGAAAAAAAGTCTACCTTGTATTTGTCTAAGAAGTCTCCAGAGGTGCAGTTAGCAGCTGCATTAGTAAAATGGAGCAAACTACTGTTAACTCGAACCACTCTGTAATCCCATGTTACCCCACTTTAACAGGAATAGAGAAGACAATGAGGTTCATCAACAGCCAGAATGTACAACTGGGGCACAGATTCCTACACAGAGGAGCACAGAGAGTTTGGTACCAATTCTGTTACCCTTCTGTTGCAGAAGAGTACCTTTTTTCATAAATATCCCATTGCAGTTTCTAAATGGTAAAATGTGGGTAAACTGTGGTAAATCTCATCCTCAGATTTGGTAGAAATACAATCTAGGTAATAATTAAGGATAACCAGAAGGCAAACTAGGTGTTTCTCTTTAGCTTTCCAGGATATGGGATGAATAGGATATCTGAAGCTGCTGAGCAAAGCATTAGTTTTGCAGTATGCATAATAAGCTGATAGAGATCTAGTCACACGATACCACTGAGATCTTGATTTTTAGAGTAAATAAAAAGAGTCTAGATGTGTATATGGACCACTCACAGTCACATTAGATAAGTCTGGAGTTTTTTAAGCAGGGATACACAGCTTCATGCTTCTGTGGGTAAGGCAACGATCAGCACAGGTAAGTTGAAATGGTTCTATTATGAGTAGCTACAGTTCAATCACAGAGCATAAGTACTGACCCCATTGTGCTTGAAACCAAGAGGGTAAGTATGACGATTTCCTTCACCATCGAGGACCTCCAGGCTTTGACAGTTTGGGAACTGCTTGCCTGTATTAACCAGCAATGTTGTACTTCTCTGCCTGCAGCCTGATGTGGCTTCTGCTCCCGTGTAGCTTATGCTTCCTCTGGGAAACGCTCGTAAGCCTATTTTGCTTTTCATTTCAGGATTCAGCCGTTTCCCAGACATGTAGGGAGTTGGCTCAGTGTGTCACAGGGAGACACGTCAGCCTACGCATTAGGTGGCCAAATGGGCTGGCGCAGCTCCCTCTACTTCTTCTTTAGTCAGAGGAGACATCCAGGCTCAATGACCCCAGGGAGGTTCCCATGAGCTGGGGGCAGTCTGCCCCCTCAGCCAGCACACAAAGGGCTTCACCTCACCCAAATATACCTGGCCAGAAGCAAGGTCTCTCATCCAAACTAGCGTCTGCACTGCCTCTGTAGCCAGCGGCAATGGAGGGAGGCAGCTCTGGCTGATTCATCCCCTTTTAAGCCAGGTATACGGGTGGGTGGGATGAATCACTGTCTGGCACTGCCTCCATTGACTGCAGAAAGAATTAAGCAACTAACTTGGGTCAGATGCTTCATTTCTAAGGGAGAAAAATTAGGTTAAATTAATCCCTCCTTGTGTTGCACTGTAATGGGAAGGCTAATGATTGTACATTATTTGAAGAGAGAGACTGTTCCTCACCTCAGTAAAATGAAATCACTTTGTTATTTGTTTTCCAGATGTGCTATTTGTTCTGATGGGTGGATCACTGCTCTCTAATACAGCAGGTAAAATGAGAGGAGACATCTAAATCACTGATGCAATATTGCCAATTGTTTGTATCTTATTGCTGGTCTCTCACAATATGTTCTGTTTCTTGAAGCCTTGGGCATTGAAAACAAATGAGAATACCACCTTCCTTTTTTAATATAAACGAGAAGTTTATGCTTCTAGTCACCTGGAAAACAAGTGTGAAAAACCATGATCTGAGTGTGCTATACAAGCAAAAAAAGAAGTCAAGCGCAAATAAAAAGTACCCAGGATATACTAAAGAAGAACAACTCTACTTCATTTTAACCTGGTTTTCAACTCTGACCCAAGATTTTCTTCCTTTTGCTTTCAGTAGTTTTGCTCTATAAAAGAGCAGAATGAACCCTAAGATTTCTTCCAAACTTATAGTTAAAAAAACCCGTCACCAGCTGTAGTATCCATTACAGCATGGTCAATGAACAGCACCAAAACCATTAGCTTTGCCACCTGTTCCTTCATGAGCCGGACCCTCCAGGATTTCCCTTCTATTTTCTTTCACACACAGGGGCCATGTGCAAAGCTCAGAGACTGTCTCTGGCTGTTGCTTGTTAATTGGGCTGTTGTGTGAAAATAGAAGAGAGTTCAAAAAGGTTCCTTAGCCTGTTGTGTTTCCCTGCACTGCAACAGATGCAACCAAGGTTACATGGATCGCCAGTCACATGGAAGAGTCACACAGCAGTGGGCCAGACAAAATAGTCCTACTTTGACTTGGTACCTCATTAGTTGTCTGTTCCTTCAGGCCACGAGGCTCCTATAATCAACTGCAGGTCATAGCCCCAAAACAATAAAATCTTCTATTGTATTTCAGCATGTGACTTACGGTTCTGTCCAAATCTTGAGGAAGCCAGTAGAAGTAAGGCTTTAATAATGAGAATGAATGAAACAGTGTACTTTAAATATTGAAGGATGATTCAAGAAGGCACAACCATCCCCGCAACAAGCAGCTTTCCTCGCTCCGGGACTTGGAAGAGGGAAAGCATGTACACGTGCAATTCTCAGTTTGGAAGCAAAACTTCATGAGCATGTGGATGATGGAGTAGGAGTCAAAAGGTTTCTCTTACTATTTTGCTGACTTCTAAGTAGGGTTGCTGGAACTTATAATATCTTAAAATGAAATTAGGAAGAGATTCAATGCAGAAGGAGCGTGCACATTGCCCAGCAGTTGGAGATTCCAGGACTCATGCCTTGACAATTGACTTCTGTCGTATTTGGGCAAGTCGCTGCTCTCTCAGCCTTCATTAAGTAGCTACACTTGAAAAGGACCTATTCCACTCGATCTTTCATGGATAGTGGATATTTTAAATCATCTTTGAAACACGGAAATTCTGCAAGGCAAGGAATTATATGCAGTGCAAAGTATGACTAATGTTTGTGTGAGTCATCAACCGTGTTACCCAAGATAGTTTTAGAGAAACGAATATGCACAAAATAAGGCTGATCCTGCAAAACCCAAAGATCTGCTGCTGTGTGTGTGGTGGATGTGAGCACACCAAACCGTGTGCTGGGATTTTCCCAAGCGTCCTGTGACAGCCTGCTTCAGCCTGCTTCTGCTGCCCCGGGAGGGAAATTCCGATTGCCAGGCCAAGGCTGAGTGCTTTGAATGTCCCGCCATGCCTCCCCATGATCTGTGGAAAATCAAGAAAGCCTGGACATGAGAGGAAAAAGGCATCTCATCCACAAGCAGAGGAAATTTCGGGAATACCGACCTAAGATGCCCCGCCCGGCCCCACTGCACATAGAAGTGTGCTGATGGAGAGCTGACCCCGACAAGCCGGCCATCTGGTAGAGGCAGTGTGCTGCAGCGGGAAGAAAGGGGTGGTGTTTTCCAGCAGTACTGTGGCCAAACAACCAGCAGCAGTGGCAGCCAGGGAAATGGCCTTATTCTCTTGGCAAAAGCCTCTCCATGTATACATATGCCTGTTCGCTCACCCACCCCCTGTCTGAATGAGAAATCAGGGCCTTCTTGACATGAGGCAGCACACGCCAGATGCTGAGCAGTCAACAAGACAGATGCTGCCAGGGGGACAAAAGAGGTAATCATATAAATACTTAAAAGCTCCTTTTAATCAGAATGTTCATTGCCCTTTTTAAAAGGAAGGTACTTTTTAATAGCTATTTAATTCCTTTCAAAGGCAAGGAAGGGGCGGAGGAAATATTTCTTTACAAGGATGAGGCACTTTTTATTTTTTTTTTTCACAAATAGAATAACTTAGTTGAAACTTTCTTCCTTTTCTTTTCACAGTGCTTTTTCCCCATGGGAGCTTATAAGGAAAGCAAACTTAGGGCTACTTCTTTGCTTGTGCATATATCGATTTTATGAACAGTATGAACAGTGTGTATCTGAGGAAGAGCAGTCCCCTGATGGGATGGCAGAGCCCTGGTAGGAGCTGATTCCCCACAGTGCCCCCAGCCTTCTGCAATACCCAGAAATCTGCTGGTTGCCTTAGACCCATGGAAATCTGCCTGACAGTCTCCACTGTCCACTTTTGCTGTTTGTTTCCTTATTTATGTCTAATACGTCCATTGACTCCCAGTCCTGCTTGTAAGGGCATATAAAAGATAAGCCTTTCCCCCACACAGAGTGAGCGTGAAGGGGAAATGCCTGCCTCGCCAAGCAGTGCCCAGACCATCAGCAGGCAGCACCGCCACCGCTTCCCCAGCTCCTACAGCCCGGGGCTCGCTGGCATGGGGCTTTTCGCTCTCCTATAGACAGGCACCTATGGCCAGGCACCGTTACAGCCACTGCCTGGGCTGCCAGAGAGGACAAAGGCTTTAGCAAACAAGAAACGGATGCAACACCCAGGCTTGATGCTCGGTCCCCGGAGCATCTCCTTGCTCTGAGGAAGGAACAGCAGCAGCTGTCTAAAAGTTCACTTTAATTTTAAAGTCCAGCTGCCCCCACAGTCTTTGGGAATGGCAGCACTGGCTTTGCCCTTTTCAGCTGTGTGGAGGAAAGGCAAAGAGGGATGGCAGCAGGACGTGGCATCCCAAGTCAGAAGCATTTGCTTGCTTTCTCCCAGCCTCCCCACTCCCCTCCCCTCTCCCCGTGAGGATGCTGGCACCGATCACGAGCCCGCTGAGGTCCCGGGGGATGACACCATCTGCAGTGAGGCTGATGAATTAGATTCTGCACGCCAACAGCAGGCGGCACAGACAGCACCCTGCCTACTCAGCTGATGCAGAGGTAATGATGGGGGAAGAAACCTTGTTTTGTCATTGTGTCTCTTCCTGAACACATTCTAGCCAAATGTTTCCCTACCTCTTCTCATTTGTGAAGGCAGTCCCCACGAGAACTCCCACAGCAAATTCACCGCTAGTGATGCCAGCTTCTGTGCAGTGGTTCTTCTATGAATCCTGTCTTTAGGATCCTACGAGGATCTAATGGGCCTCTGCTAAAGTGTCTTACTTTGGGTATGTAAATAGCACAAGACCAGAGTCTTGTCCTTTTTCTCATAGTCTGTCTTGCTTATGAGTTAAGCACCTCTTTAGTGTGGCGCAAACAATTCAAAAAGGTGTAGTTTGGCTAATAAGTCACGGTCATGTCCAACACAGGTGCTCTTACTCCGGTTTTACTTTGCCTTTCACTTGGAAAGCGATGCCAGAGTTTTATCTGATGACGGATTTTGTCAAACCTGAGGAAAGCTTTGCAGTGTGACCCCAGATGATTACTCAAGAGCGTGTCCCAGATGTGTCGCATCTCCATGACTGATGGCTGCCAGATGGTGGCTCTGGAGAGGGCAGAAACAGGTACCATTTTAACATGTTTTTGTCTAATGTGACCCCTCGATCCTCAGGAGAAGGCAGACACATGGTATGCAAGAGGCAGCGTCCCTGGAGAGAACCTCAGGAACGTCTCATTTTGAGTTGCACCATCGGCACTTTCTAAGCTCTCTCCCAGGATCACAAGGGCTGGTTGTCTGCATACTCAAAAGCAGAAAAGCAGGGAGAAGAGGGAAGCCAGGCTCTCCCCATCCTGATGGGAGCTGAGTGCGGCATGCAAGCGCTGACAAAACCCTTTACAGGAATCACAGTGAGAACCGCTGCTGGGGCAGACTCAACCCTCGGGGCTGAATCGCTCCTCGACAGTCAAGGGATGTTCGAAAGGTGTGGGAAGGGCACTGCCAGCTCATGGGGGTCCTGCCATGCAAGACGGGCACGACCCAGTTACGTGTTCAGGCTGGCCTGAGGGGCTTCAGCCGTCACAGTTCAGGTTTCTTCATAGCATCCCTCTGTGTATAGGAAATGTCATTCACAACACATTCACAGAGCAGAAAAATATTAGGAAAACACCAGCTGATATGAATAATTAACATATTTAACAATTGCTGCTTGATTTCACACATGACACCCTCTCTTCTGAGGTACTGCCCCTCCCAAACTGCTGACAATCTACATGGAAAAAAAAATTGCTGAAAATTTGCAAAAAAAAATCTTTGATTTATATTCAGACCAAGGACTATGTGGTGATATTGCCAGCTAACATTGCCAATAATGAAAAGCAGTTTGTCCTTCTGTGTAAACCTCACTACCAGAAGCTTGGGTGAAGAGACCAGCTCCTTTCATTAGAGACAAGGGGCAAACCTTGTCAACGAGGGGCAAACCTTCCTGTGGCAGAACTTTCCTGTGGCACTTTAACTTCTGTGCCTGCTAGGTAAGTACACAAGAAACCTTTTACCTTCGATGAACAGCCTGGTTTGATACGGTAACAAAGAGCTGAAAGGTGCCTGTTAAGAGCAGAGAATCCCATTGTATGTAAGCAGACAGCCGTTCCCACAAAACCTTTCAGAGCGGTGGTCCTTCTACCCACCCTAGGCCATACCTATCCCATGGTGCCAGGGGGAAGAGAGCGAGCACACCCCTTTTTTGCCTCCGTACCTGGGCTGCGGGTTAAGGTCCCTCGGTAGCTTCCTGCAGGGCCAGAATTCATTCCCTCTAACGTGAACACTCAGGACTAGAGCGACTTGAATTATTTACTGTTACTAACTTATATAATTAATGCAACTTTTTGTTCCCATTCATGAAGCCTCCACAAAGAGGAAATGCCTTTAAAAAGCACGTTCTTTCTTTACAAGAGTTTGCATTAGTTCCTGGCTTGTTTCAGAGCTAATAGCTGTGAGCATCAGCAGTCATTTGCTGTACAACCTGTGACCAAAGCTGCCATCCAATTTCTTCTTTGGTTGGGACAACCAAAGAATTGCAACCAGGACTTGCATTCTCTCCCATTTCCAATTGCTGAGTAAATCTAACATGATTTTTGGAAGTTTTTTAAAAATAGACAGAGGAGCATGCTATGCAGGCACAGCTTTTTTGACTGCTGGTATTTATGATGTTTTGGTTTCTACAAGTAATTCTGCAAGTCAGAACCCATTCATGCCTGTAAAAGGCAATAAAAGGGACTAGAGACACCAGCGATGTGAGTCAGCAGCTTTTATTTTTACAGACATTTGTGAATACTCATTTGTTGTATTAACCAAAGGGTCTCTGTTGCCAACTAAACAAAAGGTGGCAAGTTGTAAGGTAGAGGAAATGCTATCACAGAAGCTGTATGAAAAGCTCATCCAAGCAGATGGCCAAGTTAGCAGCATACTCAAAATCTTATGTGGTAGCTTTAGATAGCATTGCAAAGTGAGTGTCCCTCTGGCCTTTCTGTCTGCCACCTGAGGAATGAATGGGTCACCAGAGGGGATCCAAACTTCGTTGCTTCACCTCCTAGTTCTTTTGATGATTGGGCACACACACCCCTATGCATACAAATGTGGAGGAGACAGTTGCACACTGCAGTTGCATACTACCAGTCCACCTGGTAAAACTGAATTCAACGTACGTGATCCACACTTCTTACTTCTCCAAATGGCACCAGTGAAATATCACTGACTCTTTTAGTGGCCTGACGTGGACATCGCAAACTCTCTGTCAAAGTCCCATTGAATTCAGTGGGAGCTGGATCAAATCAGATTTTTCCCTGTTATCGGCAGCGTTTCGCGGTTCTGAAACATGTCTCCTAAGGCCTGTTTTCAGGTGCCGATGTTCAAGCCAGTGCAAAAACAAAGACTGCAGAATCCGTGTATCTGCAGTAGCACATAAGATATTCAGCTGTTCCTTGCAGTAGGAGCCAGCTGATTCATGCTTCATTAACCTGCACAAAATTTGTAGTCTTCCCTCTATCCCTAAGCAATAATTAACAGCTGAGTGCTGTAATGACTTCATGTTTTACTAAGACTTCATTTTTTGCTAAATATAAAACAGCACATTTGCTAGCACATTAAGGAGTATTACCATCAATAATTAAAAACTGAACTACAACTGTCCAAATAAATGAAAAGAGTATGTTTTATAATGCATGATTCTTGCTCTTATATTGCATTTAGTCACTTCCTAATTTGCAACATCTAGCGATTCACTGCAAATTAATGCTATTCTAATGCACATATGTTTTACGAATGAATCTTTAAACATCTGTTCTTCTCTCTCTGCAAAAGGTACGTGTGAGTGCAACTGGGAGAGAAAGAAAAAAGCAGAAAAGAATGAAAGGTAAAGAGATACACAAGAACCCCACAAAACACACAGGAGAAGTTCTGCTTCACCTGTCTTGTCTTTTAACCACCAGGACTCACCAGAAGATATTTTGCTTTGCAGGATTGCTGAGATACTTCAGGAGCACCCAAAAGACTGACTAAGCTTCATCAATGCTGTGCTAGTAAACCAGAGTACCGTTGAGTGAGGATCCCTTGTGAGGTTCAGGGGGGTGGTGTAGAGCAACATCTGCAAAGGGTGGGTGCGTTTGCAAGGCTTGTTCATCAGCTGGAGTCGTGACATTGCCACACACACCACAGGACACGGTGCGGGGCCGCAGGGCTGCCCACTCGCAGAGACAGACACCAGCTGCAGGGACTTGGAGTCGGAGCACAGCAATGAAGGGTTAGAGGGAAACGGGGCCTGCCTTTACTTCCATCTTTATGCCCTACTTCCTACGGCATGGCTAAGATGCCGCACAGCCTAGGCAAAACATTCAAAGGAGCACCCAGCCCCTGTTCAAAAGTGAGTCGGGCCCTATGGATCCTTAGCCTCATGGAAAATCACAGCAGCACCTTCCTTAGGACAGGATCTGACTTAGCCCAATTATTTAGAGAGCAACATACAGATTAACACATGGACTCAAGAGAGAGAGAGAATGAGACAGAAAAGAAGATTGATAATCATAATTAAAAGTCTATGAGACACTCATATACGATGCTTTGTTACTGGGGTAGGTTGTATTGTCTCCGTGCCAGTGGAACTTAATAGCGACTCATTAGCCATCAAATCACTAATACTGATTTTAAATCAAATAATGTCTCTTTGAGATTTATCTGTAAGAGCTTGGGTGTCTGAAAAATAATGAGCTACTTAATCATTAGATCAATTAGGGGCTGCAGGTTAAATATGCTACCTAAAGGAGAGCCACTGTTTTCTGCAAGACAATAGGTCTGGTTCTGATTTCATTTTCCAAGAGAGCCCCCACTAAGTCAAATATTTGAAGTTGGATCCATGAGGTCAGAACTGGGCCTAGCCTTTCAGATTTTCTTCACCCAGATTTTCTTCATCTTTTTTTCACCCAGTGATTAAAGACAAGACCTCATTATGTGTGATCAGCTGCTGTGGCATACTATTTTAAATGTAAGTCTTTCAAGGTGTGAGGAAGTGAGAAAAACAAAGTGGATTAAAACCAAAGTGGATTAAGTGGTATAATTTACATATACTCACCTTCCTGTTCATATTGTAAAAATAGTCAAAACTAATGAAAATAAAATCACTTCCTAGCTAGCACTTTGAAAGGAAGCTTGAGCCTGGAGAAAATTTCACAGCTGAGCTGTAGGCTCCTGGGGAAAAGGAGACTTTATAACACAAGTGCTGCTGACACAACCTTCAGTGCAGTGATGCTGGCAGTTCTTACAATGTGTGCAAGGTCTTTTAGTCTGAGAAGTGCTAAAAGAAATTGAAGGCAGTTCGTTTTCAAAGGCATCTCTTTCCATTTTGTCATGGGCAGGTTGCAGTTAGGGGGATGTGTATTTGTAATCCATGATCTCTCTGACCAAGCCCTCGTTAGCTCTTCTTTTCCAGACAAAATTTCTTCTGAAGTGAGTGAGAAGCTCTGAACAGGGTATAGTTATATATAGTTATACAGCAAAGCCCAAATTACTGAATGTAATGGGAAGGACCATAAAAGCTGGAGATTCCTGCATCGAGGAGGAGAGAGGAGGCATAGATGAAGCAGCTCCTGTGTTTCCAGCATGGTACAGATTTTCCTATGTGCTACATCACTGTGGAGGACTCGGTGCACTACGGTAATGCAGCCAGCTGGTCTCTTGTTCATTGGGCTGTACAGTCCCTATGCACCATGTTGTATGACAGGTTATTATAGCAGACACTGGAGGAAGTCCTGGCTACTCTTTCCTTGCTCAGGGGAAAAATTCAGACTAAGGATTTCATCCCAAAGGTCTAACCCAGGGAGAAACAGAAGAGTGACTGAGGACATGGATTTACAGAGTTTCGTACTATGGCCTCAGTATTAGGGTAGGACAGTTCAGGGTAGCACAAATAAGGCACCTTTTGGTGCCTTCAAAGACACTGAAATAGCAACAATTGGCACTTCTCATGCTCTTTTCTTGGTAGTACCTCTAAGTGAGGTATCACCTCACTGATAATCTGCAGCAGTCCTCCAAGATGCGTTTGGCTAAGCTCCTTTCTACAGCCCTCAAGGCAGGGAGAGGGGGAGGAAAGAGATGGGTGACAGGGACACAGAAGCAACCTTACATGATTTTAAAGTGAGAACTTTGGAGAGTCCAACTGGGTCTCCATGACAAAGGGTTACACTGCTGTAATGTGTGCCAGAGTATCACTAACGACCGTTCCCACACCACTACTCTGCAGCTCCGCTGACAAACAGCAACACCAGCCACACAGGGATCCCTATTGCCCACGGGGCTTATTAGTTTAGTACTTTGGCATGAATCATCATGATCATTTTCCACTGGTACCTGCTTGTTTGTGAAGCGTCCTCATGAAAAGCGTAAGGAAGAAAATGCACCCAACCCACAGCAGTGCGTGGCACATGGTATTAAACGTGTCCCCTTTAATGCCACACAAGGGACTTTCGTCCCAGTGACTTGCCATACATCAGTCAGGGGCATCATTCCAGGCCTTATTCTTGTAGGAAATCTTTGGGTCTGAATAGGGAGCTGAGCTTTCTTAAATTATAACTATCCACTGCCAAACCCACACATTTTTCATGATGTGGGCTGTGGGCCTCTTATCCTGCTGTTTGTAATCTAGAAAGTAGAAATTAAGCATCCTGCTTACCTGCCATTTAGCCTCCAGTTTCAAAAACACTAGCTTTTGTTTTCTTCCCTGTTAACTGTTTCCTAGCTATTTATCCATGACAGCATTTTTGCTGTGGGGAAACGTTCATCTTTTGCACTAACATTTCACAGAAACCAAAGCAGAGCCTTGAGGGTATGTCTGGGACGCAGGCGACGTCTGCAGTGTCAGTTGGTTTCATATCTCTGGAAAGCCACGCAGCAGTGAAAGCCTGAATGGAAGTGCCCTTCCCCGTGCCTAGGGGTTATAACCCCATCTGCTGCGTAAGCCGTTGACCTCCAACTCCACGCCACGCATTGCCAGCGCTGGGGGAGGATGGGCCGGCAGCTCTGCCGGAGCTGCTGCCCTGAGGACTTGACTGCAGATGGTCCATGAGAGCTGTCCTGCCTCTTTCCCCCCTTGGCTCCATCCCTTCAGGGAGGAATCGCAGACCTCGAGCTGCAAGAAGATTCAAGGACATGGTTCGTCCTTACCTTAACCTTAATGGGAAATGCTGGAAGCACCCAGCCAGCCATCTGGCTTCTCCATCAGGTTGCTAGCGCTGTTTCACAGAGGAGTCTTTAAAGTCAGGAAAGGTGTGGAAAGGAAGGAGCTACTAGCCAAGCATTTCTGATTTCAGCTTCTTCTGAGCCCAAGAATATCGCAAATCTTTGCTGAGGGTTAAAAATCAGCCCATTGGAGAGATGACTTTTATCCAGAGACCTAGGTTACTTTAAAGATGTGGATTTTGGAAAGGCATGAAGCAAAAGTGAAAGATTCATACTGCAGATTTCTGTTCAGCATTTGTGTCTGTCCACAGAAAGCCCAGGAGTTAGTAAATCTGTCAGAGATGTTTTAATAACTCTCAGCTAAAGCCTAATTCACTAATCTGTCAATACAGAAAAGCCTTATTGCTGTGGAAAAGTAGATCCACTCAGTGCAAGCACGTATTTTTCTAAATGTGGGAGGATTATGGACACAGATAATCTCCTACTTTTGCTGCTGGTTTATATTGTTTATTAACTATCCTCTATTCCAAAAGCTCAGCTCTTGCCACTTGCCAGCTTTTAGGTGGAATTTGTAGCATATGTGTAATTACAGAGAGACACCTACACACACAGAGCTGCACATATATGTGTACCTACACGTACAGTTTTCTACACTGCAGAAAGCGCTGCCCAGGCATTTCCATTTGAAAAAGAATCATATTAATTGCTGGAAGCTTTCTCAGTCATTAAACTTTCTGGCTGAATTGTGGCAGATCTGAGCAAGTTGCTTCATCTCTCTGCTTCAGCTCTGTGGCTGGAAAATGAGGAAAACAGACCCACATATGCAGCTCTTCAAGGTGTCTCAGGTCCTGGAAGGAGAAGGACGGAAACCCCCAGGATAAAAATAGAAGACACAACCTGGGGCATGTTCAAGGTTGCATAGGAAGTTCCTGATGACTGATATGGGCATTTCATCAGGCTCTGCATGAGGCACCGGGCTATGCATTTTCTGATAAGGCTGTAAAGAAAACCAGAACAAGTACACTGTTCACTGCACAGCTGCACAGCGTTCGTCCTTCCAAAGGAAGAGGTAAAGGTCCTGACAAAAAAATTATGTGAGGGTGCAGTGAAAGTCTGTGTTGTAATGAGGGGTTCACATGCACACACACACACACACACACACACAGGGTTACTGGTGTGAAAACTCCAAGGGCAACTTTATCACAGTCATTTCCCTGCAGCTGGCTTCACAGCCTTGAAAACCTAAATGTTCTTCTAATATTGGGCTTTTGGTATGGTGTTTTATGACTTCATTTGTCATATAGTTTTATCTTAGGTACTGCCTTTATTTGTGCTTTAAACCGGAGGATATGTGGAGAAAGGGCAATAACTTGTCTATAATAGGGGGCAGAAAGAACAATTTCCTTGCCCATTTTTGCACAAAACAGAAGCAAAATATTCAGTGTAAGAGAGTTTTGATGATACCTTATCTTTCAAGTTTTTCTCATATTTTCCAGTAATGGTGCTATTATGTATCTTTGATTCTTTTTATGATTACAGCCTGTGACATCCTAGTGCAGTGCATGAATTTATCCGTTTGCAATGATATGGAAGCTTTCATTTCCACTTCACTGCTTCCCTTATCTACCAGCTGCCCATCATTCTCTGTCTCTTTGGTGTCTTCTCTTTTTCCTCACTCCTCACCCCTCTTCCTCCCAGAAAGAAGAAATCAACTTTCTGTTGAAAAATAATCTTAATATGATAACTTTCTGACCCTGGGTGGAAATACTTGTTACAAATGGGACCTGCTTGCCCCACGTTGATGAAGGGGGAGGTAAGTTAAAGACAGCACCTAAAATGGAGAGTGTATAGAAGTCCAACTGATGCACACCAGGACTACCCCATGCAGGACTGGCAAAGCTGGCAAAAGCGTGTGCCTTTGTTCATGTAGGTGCTTTAATCACAGTGGCCAAAATAATAATGGTTTTCTTTACAGCCTGGTAAGGACACAGGTGGCCTGGAAAGACTATTACTTTAGTGATAGAATACACAGGAATAATGATGATTAATAGATCAGAGAGCTCTGAAGCATCCTACCTAAACCGAGATCCCTAAACTCCCAAAGACCACTCTACATGCAGGGAAAGGGAAGGGAAGGGAAGGGAAGGGAAGGGAAGGGAAGGGAAGGGAAGGGAAGGGAAGGGAAGGGAAGGGAAGGGAAGGGAAGGGAAGGGAAGGGAAGGGAAGGGAAGGGAGGAACCTTTTCAGGAAGATGCAGTACATACCATGAACATGGCCCATGGACATAGCATGATGTTGGGAGCTGACCTGCTGCAGGGTGATCACACCCTTTAGCTGCAGGCAGCTATGCGAGGGCTCTGAATCTCAATCCTGTCACCATTGACCGTAGACAGAGTCTAGGAACAAGTCTCTAGTCTTGGCTCAGAAGTTAAAGCACTGTGAATATTTACTGTTACTCCCTCTTCCTTCTCTTCCACAGGCCTGAATTTCTTTTTCAGACAAATGGGTTTATTTCCATAATCTGGTCATTTTAAATAACATGGATAGAAAAGACTGAGGGAAGAATTTGACACTATTGACTTCATCCCATTAAAGCCACTGAGAACTTTAACTCCTGGAGGCCTGCAGGCTTGAATGTCAGTCTTATAATCTGCCTGCCATGAGCTGCAGAGTACTGGTGATGATGGCTGGGTTTGTGGCTAAGGGGCAGATGTTGGGGTTGGGCAACCTGAGCTCAGCCACTGCTCCCCTGTGTCACCTTGGCCAAGTCACTAAAACTCCCTCAACGCCTCTCCTTACTGCTGTTTGATTGAACCCTGTCTGATCACAGCTGACGGAAGGATGGTGCAAGCCACAGAGGACAGACCGACCGCCACGTTTCTCTGGTTCCCACCTAGTACAGTGCCAAGGTAAAAGCGACCGCAATACCCTGGCTATGGAGCTCCTCTGCTTCACCACTAGCAAATAACTGTGTGATTCACTTAGCAGCCTGCAGACCACAGCCTCTCCTGCTGTAAAAAGCTGCTTCATTGATTTCAGTAAGCACTTCAATCCTCTCCCCAGATAATTTAACCACAGGTGTATTTTAACTCCATATACTTTCCTGGAGTTACACATGACCTTCCCAGAAGAAAATTTGGTTCATTGGGTTTTATCCTTTGATCTATCCCCTTATGCAAAATATAGCTTAGAAAAGGTATATTTATCACATTCTCAGCAAAAGTAAAGAGAAAAAGCCACAATTTCTTCCGAAAAAAAAGCTGCTCAGTCTTCAAAATTCTGTGGATGAAAATTAAACAATCAGCTTAAGTCCTATTTCCTCTTCCTTTCCCCAGAATAATATTAGTTGCTGCTTCCACAAAACACATAGATCATCCTCCTCAGGAAGCCAGGTAGAGCACATTAAAGAAGAAATGATATAGTGGATTGGGGTTTATGAAGAGAAGAGGCAGTGCCTGGTTGGTCTAACCATGAAACATTGTCTGGCTGAGGTACGTTTAATCTTCTGCTACACAGACACCTTCTAAGCAACTTATCTCCTTGTGGGATATTTTTAATAGCCTTTTTGGAAGCAATGAATAATGCCTTTCTCAGTGTCATGCAGTGATCCAGTATACTGCAAATCCTTCTAGCTACTAGAGGTGCACAGACCTCAGGAATTTCACATTTAAAATAAATATTTGCTCACTGAGACTTGCTTAGAGTTAACCATAAGGCAAGGTACTGCCCTGAAACACAGAATCACAGAATTGTATAGGTTGGAAAAGACCTTTAAGATCATCAAGTCCAACCACAAACCTAACACTACCAAGACCACCCCTACACCATGTCCCTAAGCACCTCATCCAAACATCTTTTAAATACCTCCAGGGATGGCGACTCAACCACTTCCCTGGGAAGCCTGGTCCAATGCTTGATAACCCTTTCAGTGAAGTAAAATTTCCTAAGATCCAGTCTAAACCTCCCTTCGTGCAACTTGAGGCCATTTCCTCTCGTCCCATCACTTGTTACCTGGGAGAAGAGACTGACCCCCACCTCTCTACAACCTTCTTTCAGGTAGTTGTAGAGAGCAATAAGGTCTCCCCTCAGCCTCCTTTTCTCCAGGCTAAACAACCCCAGTTCCTTCAGCCGCGCCTCAGAAGACTTCTGCTCTAGACCCTTCACCAGCTTTGTCGCCCCCGCTTTGGACACGCTCCAGCCCCTCAATATGTCTCTTGTAGTGAGGGGCCCAAAACTGAACACAGTATTCGAGGTGCGGCCTCACCAGTGCCGAGTACAGGGGCACGATCACTTCCCTAGTCCTGCTGGCCACACTATTTCTGATACAAGGCAGGATGCCATTGGCTTTCTTGGCCACCTGGGCACACTGCTGGCTCATATTCAGCTGGCTGTGGACCAACACTCCCAGGTCCTTTTCTGCTGGGCAGCTTTCCAGCCACTCTTCCCCAAGCCTGTAGCGTTGCATGGGGTTGTTGTGACCCAAGTGCAGGACCTGGCACTTAGCCTTGTTGAACCTCATACAATTGGCCTCAGCCCATCGATCCAGCCTGTCCAGATCCTTCTGTGGAGCCTTCCTACCCTTAAGCAGATCAACACTCCCGCACAACTTGGTGTCGTCTGCAAGCTTACTGAGGGTGCACTCGATCCCTTCGTCCAGATCATTGATAAAGATATTAAACTGAACTGGCCCCAACACAGAGCCCTGGGGAACACCACTTGTGACCAGCCGCCAACTGGATTTAACTCCATTCACCACCACTCTTTGGGCCCGGCCATCCAGCCAGTTCTTTACCCAGCGAAGGGTACGCCCATCCAAGCCATGAGCAGCCAGTTTCTCCAGGAGAATGCTGTGGGAAACCGTGTCAAAGGCTTTACTGAAGTCTAGATAGACAACATCCACAGCCTTTCCCTCTTCCACTAAGCGGGTCACCTTGTCATAGAAGGAGATCAGGTTGGTTAAGCAGGACCTGCCTTTCCTAAACCCATGCTGGCTGGGCTTGATCACTTGGTTATCCTCTACATGC
Organism: Ciconia boyciana; assembly: GCF_034638445.1. Lineage (NCBI taxonomy): Eukaryota > Metazoa > Chordata > Aves > Ciconiiformes > Ciconiidae > Ciconia > Ciconia boyciana. Next base: position 83,493,827 of record NC_132936.1, read on the forward strand.
CGTGTGATGGCACTCAAGATGATCTGCTCTGTCAGCTTCCCCGGTACCGAGGTCAGGCTGACAGGCCTGTAGTTCCCCAGATCCTCCTTCCGGCCCCTCTTGTAGATGGGTGTCACATTTGCTAACCTCCAGTCAGCTGGGACCTCCCCAGTTAGCCAGGACTGCTGGTAAATGATGGAAAGGAGCTTGGGGAGCACTTCTGCCAGTTCCTTCAGTACCCTTGGGTGGATCTCATCAGGCCCCATAGACTTGTGTGTGTCTAAGTGGTGTAGCAGGTCACTAACCATTTCCCCCTGGATTATGGGGGCTCCATTCTGGTCCCCGTCCCTATCTTCCAACTCGGGGGGCTGGGTAACCAGAGAACAACTGGTCTTACTAATAAAGACTGAGGCAAAGAAGGCATTAAGTACCTCAGCCTTTTCCTCACCCTTTGTCACTATGTTCCCTCCCCCGTCTACTAGGGGCTGGAGATTCTCCTTAGCTCTCCTTTTGCTGCTAATGTATTTGAAGACCTATTTTTTGTTGTCTTTTACAGCAGCAGCCAGATTGAGCTCTAGCTCAGCTTTGGCCCTTCTAATTTTCTCCCTGCACAGCCTTGCTACACCTTTGTAGTCCTCCTGAGTTGCCTGCCCCTTCTTCCAGAGGTCATAGACTCTCCTCTTTTTCCTGAGTTCTAGCCAGAGTTCTCTGTTCAGCCAGGCTGGTCTTCTTCCCTGCCAGCTCGTCTTTCGGCACCTGGGGACAGCCTGCTCTTGTGCCTTTAGGACTTCCTCCTTAAAGAATGTCCAGCCTTCCTGGACTCCTTTGCCCTTTAGGGCTGCCTACCAGGGGACTCTGTTGACCAGTCTCCTAAACAGGCCAAAGTCTGCCCTCCGGAAGTCTAAGGTGGCAGTTTTGCTGACCCGCCTCGCCGCTTCTCCATGTATCAAAAACTCTATCATTTCGTGATCACTCTGCCCAAGACGGCCTCCAACCATCACGTGGCTCACAAGTCCTTCTCTGTTCGTGAACAAGAGGTCCAGCCGGGCACCTTCCCTAGTTGGCTCACTCACCAGCTGTGTCAGGAAGTTATCTGCCACACACTCCAGGAACCTCCTAGACTGTTTCCTCTCTGCTGTATTGTGTTTTCAGCAGACATCTGGTAAGTTTAAGTCCCCCCCAAGAACAAGGGCTAGCAATCGTGAGGCTTGTCCCAGCTGCTTATAGAATATTTCGTCAGTCTCCTCATCCTGGTTGGGTGGTCTGTAAGAGAATCCCACCGTGGTATCTGCCTTGTTGGCCTTCCCCCTGATTCTTACCCATAAACACTCAACCCTATCATCACCATCATTAAGCTCTGGACAATCAAAACACTCCCTAACACACAGGGCCACACCACCACCTCTCCTGCCTTGCCTATCCCTTCTGAAGAGTTTATAGCCATCCATCGCAGCACTCCAGTTGTGCGAGTCATCCCACCATGTTTCTGATGGTAACTATATCATAGTTTTCCTGGTGTACAATGACTTCCAGCTCCTCCTGTTTGTTGTCCATGCTGCATGCATTGGTGTAGAGGCACTTCAGCTGGGCTGTCGTCCAGGTGTCCTTCATAGAGGAACACCCGTTATGTGCTCTGAGGTGTTTCACTGGTGTTTCCCTCTTGGCTCCTATTGCCTCAGTATCCCCTAGCTCAGACACGGGCTGAGTGCCCTTGCTAGCACCCGCTCCCTGTAACCTTGGCACGTCGTCCCTCAGCTTCTCTCGGGCAAGCCTGATATTATTGCAGTCCCCCTACAGCACTTTGTTAATGCAAATAAACAGCACTTTGTTAATGCAAGTCCCATTTAAATAGATTTTTAAAAAAGGAGACAAAGTTTGGGTTCCCATCCAAATCAAAAGCATACCATATTTAAGCAGCATTTGGTTTGAAGGCCTTGTTAAAAACACACAGTAGTCATAGGCTATAGCTCAAATGTAATTTCAAATAGCTGGTGGCCAAACAGGAGATGTTTATGTCTAACTCAGGCATAGCACTGCGTTTGGCCGTGTTTCTGATGAAAGGTATATCCATGTCCTAGTAAGAATTGGGGGGGGAGGAGGAACAAAACAAGAACTCCTATAGCACAAACAAACCAAAAAGGTCATCAAGGAAGAAGTGTGGCCCAGGGCTCTGTCTCTGCTTTCCCTCCCTGTTTACCTCCTCCAACATAGATCTGTGGACTTCAGCCCAGGAAGAAACCTGTGATACCAGATCCTTTGATATCACGGCACAGAAGCTGACGAAGGTACTGGGTGGCTCTTGCACTTCTGCCTTCAGCTTGTGCTCCCGCGTGATTCAGGGAGTGATCTTGTGCTGGTGCTGACGATACATGAGCAAGCAGTACAACACACAGCTGGGACAGATACAAGTGATGGGGGTGGATGGACCACAGACGCATCTGGGCCAGCAGCTCCCGCCTGACTGGTAAGCTGGTTTCACCCAAGGAGCAGATCTATTTAATTACAGACACCAAGTGCCCTTGGTCACTTCAGACATAGCTGTCATTACCTGGCCAGGCCTGGAAGAGCATCTTTTCTAATCAAAACTGAAAGGGGCATTTATGAGCTCAGCTTTTTCTTGTCTTGCTGCTGTTTTGGGGCATGATCCAAAATCAGCCAAAAAATTGCTGGAGTTGGATTTGTCTGAGCTAGTTGCCCTTGGCTCGCTTTATGCCCCGTGGAGAGAAAGAGCCATGTTAGGTTAGCTAGGTTTCCCCCGCTCCTGCTTGTTGACACCTTTGAAACAAACCATTGGTGACAGGCTACTGCTTTAATTGCCACCTTCAAAATGGGAAAATAGTGTTGCCTGTCTCTACCTCCCAAAGGTTATACAAGATTTAATTCATCCATTCATCTGCTCACTCCTCTTGTAAATGGCTTTGAGATTCCTGAAGGGAATTAATACCCACTAAATCAGTGGGTATGCATAAGGTCAGGTTAGCTCACCCACCCTTTGTTATGATGCAGCTCTGTATGGTCATCTTTTAGAGGAAATCTTGTGCTCAAACCAGTGCTAACCTCAGCAAGAGTGAAAAATCTTGCGTCACCTAAAAAATAATATTTCTCTTTTGGCATACGCTAATATGCTTATTCCTCATAAGCGTTCTTGTTGTTAGTTCTGCTTGCCTTGAGATCTCAGCCGTAAGTAAAAACACTGCAAGAAGAAAAACAAAAGACCTTTCTGGACTGATCTGTCATTTGCATTTTTGGTGTTGCAGTCTGTGTGTGTCAAGGCTTAGAGGTTTTCCCTGAAAGTTGATTTGCTCTGGGATTATCTTTTTTCCTGCTATGTCTTCATCTTTACAGCTTGTTGTACTGTCCCACTGCCAGTCCAGGGACTGCCTGAGAGCCAGCAACACCTAAGTGCTGCTTTCGCTCTAACAGCCTCCCGAGGGCCCGGTGCTGTCAGCAGGTTGGCACGGGTAGGATGCCGCCAGCAATGCCCCGGAGGAAGTGTTAATGTCAGGAAGCATTTGCAAATGTTTCTTTTTTTGGCTGCAGTTGCTGGTAAGGACACAGACACACTGGCAACTGGTGAAGCCGGGAGAAGCACCCGTTTCAGTCACTCCAGTTCATGCACCTTTCCTCACCTTCCAGTCCAGGTGTTTTTCCTGGCAACGTGGGAAACGGAGCTTGAGCTGCCACGCAGGGATCTGTGGGGTGCCAGTGGCTGCCCACCTTCCCAGCTGCCATGCAGCTGCGGGCGGGCACACGCTGGACCCGAACCCACGCATCTGCTCATCCCTGAGGTCTCCAGAGGGGCCGGGGCATGGGGAAAGCGTGTGCCTTATGCGAGATGTCGGGGCCCCTGCCCACTGAGGGCAGGCGAGTGCCGCTTTGTCCCGGCACAGACCCTTCGCAGGGTGTCTTTGGACCTTTGTGCAGGATGGAGCTCCTTCTTCCCCTCCTGGCACTTAAAAAGAAGGAAAATTACAGCGTCATGTTTTTAACCAAGGTGATTCTGCGTCGATGCCAAGTTTTATTGTCATCCCTGTTGTTAGCTTCTTATGATAGAGGCACCAAGCTGGGTCCTTCACCACACACAGAGTCCCTGCCAGCTTCACCAGGGCCCCTCTGTGCCCTGGGCATGGAACCTACCAGAAACACAGCAAGGATGGGGTCACAAGTCTTTACTCTTTTGTATCTCTGGGATAAAAAAAGTTCATAGCTGCTATTTGAAAACGCAATGATAATGTTATGCTAGTTCTGAGGTTTTTGTTAGGCTTTTCTTCCCGCAGGTCCCACACAATGTAGTTAAACCAACTGCAGTGAGGGGAGGAAGCACATACAGGGTCACAAAAAATGGCCAGGATAGGGCTCAGGTAGACTGTGTGTCTCCTGGCTTCCCGTGTATGTGAGCAACGGTGCCCCTCTGACAGCATCCGCTTCTCTGTCAGAGGAGGGATGCGCTGCCTGGCACAACTCGTCTTTTATAGGGGTGGGCTTTGGCTTTTGGCAGGGCTCCTAGAGTTTGGCTTGCTCCTGCATAGCAAGCCCAGGGAGTGCTGCTAACACGTTGAGTTTTCTCAGGAAAAAAAAATCTTTTCAGCTGAAATTACCATTAGGAAACTTCTGCTGTCAGGCAATATAGGTTTACATGTATATATATTTAAGGTACCACTGAAAGGAAATATATTGACATGAGGAAAATGTCCAAGGAAATTATGATGCCCACTAACAATGTTCCAATTAATTAATAGTAAGTGACACGGGAAGGAAACGTTTGATGCGGGACCATCTGCTCGGAGCTGTGGCAGTTCTGCAGCGTGGGGCGAGTCGGAGCACAGGAGCCGTGAGTAAGCGGGGGCTCCCCGCTGCACTTTGACGCAGGTGGCTCCATAGCTGTGCAAGGAGATTTTTGAAGGACACGGGAGTTTACTAATTAAAAAGATAAATCTCCTGAATTGCACTCCTATAATTACATTGTCATTACAGCAAACGCAGCTAAATTAACTTACAGGAGCATGGCTTTTGCCTTGCCCCACTGTTTACATACAAATCCCTTCATGTAGCAGCCCCTTGACTGCTTTGCTGGCTTGTTTAGTACCATATGTTTCGTCCTGTACACTCCAATGGGCAAATCCAGTCATCTTAATAATCCCAATAACTACATCACAAAGTCCAGAACATCGATTTTGGTCATATGGTGCTCTGCCTCCCCAGTGACAGGGGAGTCTGACTCACTGCCTGAGCTCAGATCACCTGTCAGAACTCATCTTTTCTCCTTAAATCATTGCATTTGGTATTATTCTGCTGCAGCAACACACTCAGACCTTTACTTCTCGCAAAGCTCAGCCCTGCCTCCCCACAACTCAGCATTGTGCCTTGGGATTGTTGTGCACAGCTCTTTGTGACTGTGATTTAAGTGAGGCTGGTTTGCGCCATGGGAAGCAATGCTGGTTTCTACTGAAGCTGGGGAGGGAGGAAAATGTTCAAACCGGGAGCAGAGGAAAGGAACAGTAATACCAAAGCCCCAGGCTTTGCAGTGAGAAACACAAGCATGGTTAATAACAGCCCAGCTTCTCCTCCTGTGCCATTTGGGTGATGTTGACTTCACCACTGTTAGCCTGGGAGCTGGCAGGAAGGTGAAGGGGCTGTGTTGCAAAGAGCACCATGTGGGATGGAGAAAGGGAACACCTTGTTAAATGTCTTTAATATCAAATACCAGAAAAAAATCATCTGACTTAGACTGAAAAATATACATGAGACAAATAACAGTACATTTCTAGTCCTCTTCCCTGCAAAGATAACTTTGAAAAGCTTGATAGACTCAAACCAGTATTTAGCACTGCAAAAAAGGTGCTAAACTAGACTTGGCCCAAGATTGCCCTGTAAAGCAAGGTTTGCCAGAGGATGCCAAACCCATGTAATCTGTGGAAGAGCTGGGTTAGCTCTGGGCTGACAGCTCACCTAGTGGCTCCTTGCAAGCCTGGGGTTTCCCAAGGCAACAGCTCCAAATTTGCCCCACCGTACCAGGTCCCCTGCACTGCGGGTCTGGGGCTTGGTGATAAAATGCGGAGTCCCATGGGCCATGGCCAAGCTCAGTGCCTGCGGCTGGGGCTCTGGGGTCTGGTCGACCTCGACCAGCCAAGCCAGCTGTTTACTGCTCCCGAGCTGAACCAACATTTTTCTTCCCAGGGCTCTGCAATTTCCTGTGACCTCAAAACTCAAAGCAGGCACCAGATGTATTTGACACAAAGGCACAACCATCACCGTTTGTGCAACAAGAACTGGGCTTCAATAACCAGCCTATGCATGCCAGGAGGCACACATGCTTGTGCTGCATTTGTGCTGCCAAGCCTGATGTGTGCCATCTTGTGCCACCTTGCAGCATGGGACGGTTGATGGTGCAGCAGTTTGTGGTGGCACGAGTGGCCCTGGCATATGGGATTTGCTGGTGCTGCTTAGCAAGGGACCACCGAGGCAATTGCTCAGGTCTGTTCCCCAGACCTGGCAGCTGCCTCTGACCACAGGCAAAACTGCTGATACCCAGTGGTTGTTGCTTTGATGAGGCCTAGCAGAAAGCTGCTAGAAGGAGAAAAATGGATGGAAATCACCCTTTTTCCTCCCCTCCCTCCTTCAGAGTGCACCAGCAGTGTTTTGGTCCTCATTTCTGCTGAGCGTGGTGAGGAAATGTGCTGCAACCAGCAGCCTCAGCATGGCTGAATTAGAGGCTCCAACACAGTGTCTGAGGTGGGTGGGGTGGGGTTGGGGGTCCTTTGGAGCCCTCAAGGGGAGAAGGAAGCTGCCAAACCAAGGCAGAATGAAATGTAGAGGAAAGGGGGAAGAAGACTTGGCTGGTCTGGTTGTTCTGGCATTCCCAAGGCAGATAGAGGGAGACTCCCCAGGCAGCAGATACTTGGCAGCTGGGACACTGCCTGAGCAGGAGACACCTGTGTCTGAGGTGCCTCTCCTTCTCGGTGGGAGCAAGGCCTCTGATTCACGCATGCTGAGCAGGACAGTGCTGCCTGCCCCTGCTTGCCAGGGCTGCTGGTGGGATCCTGCATCGGAGGCAGCCCCTGTGGATGTCCAGTGTGGTCTGACTGCATTCCCCAAGCTGGGAGCCGGGAGCTCCCAGTGGTTTTGGAGTCATAGGGAGGGTGGAAACAACTGCCTTGGAGGCTCAACCACTGCCGAGCAGAGTTTTGAGGGTGCCGGTGGCCATGCTGGCTAGAGCTGAGCCGGGAGAGAGGCAAGCGCTGCCCCAGCAGAGCCAAGCACTACCTCCCGGCAGCCAGGCAGCCCCGAGGGCAGCGGCCCCAGCTGCCTGCCACTGCCATTGGCAGCAAACGTGAGGTTTGGGACTGAATCCTGCCTCCTTATCTCCCCTGAGCAACCTTCTGATGGAGTGGAGAGGGGAGCCACCTTATTAAACTATCCAGGGTCACAGTCCGTAACAACATAAGGGGTTAAGAGTCACATAAATTTCCAATCCCAAGGCTTTTAAAGGCCTGGCATTAGGGAAGAGCCCTTCATTTAATGTCGCTTCGCGAAACAAAATGTCAGTGCAACAACAGCTCCAAGCTCTTTGTACGTCTTTGCAATTCTTTCTTTTCCGAAATGAAGCAAAACAAAAGGAAGGTGACTCTCACCGTTTGGCTGGCTTGACTTCCAGCTGCACATCAGAAATATCCATAGGTCAGCCAAGTCACGCTCGTATGGAGGGAGACACCCTCAGTTGCTGCGCTCTTTTATAGGCACACGTTCTTGGTCCCAGGAGGCAGGATTTTATCCCTTGCATAACACGCTGTTAATAATCAACAAGGTCAAATGTTCCACTAGGACGGGGTTGTGGGTTAATCATGGCCTTTGATAGCCAGGTTTCAAGAGGACTGACACTGCTCTGCACCCCTCGTGTTGCCCTGCAGGAAATGTGGGTGGACAGAGAGGAGAGAATGCAAAGGAGGAGGACAAGGAAGGCATCGAGGGGTCACAGTTCGGAAAGCACCTGAACCTGCCACACCTTTTTCAGCATTTAGCCAGCTCCAAAATAGACCACGGGCAAGTTTGATACTGTCATTCATTGCTTTGCTCTTCAGAAGATCTCTCTGCTGAGAGCCACCCTGGGAGCCTCCTTCAGATGGTTTTATTCCTGACTTCAGGACAAGAAACAAAAGTTGAGTGTTCAGCTCCACCACTGATGGCTGCAATGGCATTTTGTCTTGGGTGACTTTTGTCTGGCCCACTGTCTGCCACAGCTTCTCTTTGTGTTCAGTGATGGCAACTGCAAACAATTTCTTCTTCCTTCTAGTTTTTCTTAAGAGATTCAGGGAGCAGGATCACCATAAAGAAGAGTAGTGGGATCACCACCTTTCCTTTTAACTGGTGGAAAGGTCTGTACACTGCATACTTCATTGCCCTTCAGTGCCCATGATGGAAGTAAATATATGAAGCTTTGCAGCACTGGAGGTGCATAGGTACCATAAACTGGGTACTCGTGAACACAAATTTCAGTTCCCCTGTTTTCAGGAACCGCACACAGAAATCAGACAAATGACAGCTGTGCCAGCCTCTGGCTTCATATTTTGTCTCCGTAAGTGCATCCGAACAGGTTAACAACACAGCCCAGCACAAGCTTTTCAGCACCACCTGTAAATAACCTGGAAATACCAAATTGTCCTGCTGCACTGTTTCCCCACTTGGCAGAGCAGAGACCTTTGCAGTTCCTCATGCTGCCACTATAATATACTTGTATGCAGTTATTGTATCTCTGCATTGCCCGTCAGCTCTCCTCATGAATCCCACATCATTAGCACCATATGGATGCAAAATAAAAGATGATCTGGCATACAGATGGAAGTAAAAGAGGTAATCACAGGTGAAAAGTCTGCTGTATGGATATAGTAGAAATAGGATGCTGGGCTGAAAGCAGTCACTGAAGGCATCATTCTTGTTCATTCTTCCTTCCTGCCACAAGGCACAAGCAATGCTCCTGATTGACCCTGGGCTGTGGGCCAAATAAGGGGCTATTCAGCATGAGAAAGTGCCTCAGGGCACAGTCTGCTCCCTAGTTGCCTCTGATCCCTGGAGGACCCACTCTGAAGCTGTCCTTGGCCAGGTGGTGACTACTTTCCCCTCTGCTCAGCCCTGCTACCAAGCCCAGCTACCAAGCTCAGCATTGCTGACTGCTGTAGGCAGTGTCAACACATCAGTCAAGACATCCCCACCCTCTCCCCACTGCTTTCCCCAACCCACCTGCATGGTAGGCTCAGGAGGCAGGAATCAGAAAGGCAGGCACATCCAGCAAAGTCACCCTCCAGGGCTTGCTTTCTCCTCCCGTGCAGCAGAGTAAAGGCTTATGGCCCAGTCCTATCACATGAGAGCTGCAGAAGTAACCACGGTGCCTGGCGGTTTGCACGGTGGCTAAAACCAGATCCACCTCCATTGCAGACTAAGGTGAGGGAACTCTTTTCTAAGGGAAGTATCTGTGTGCCGAGGTATGTTCGTGCTTCTATGAATACTCAGGCAATGCTGTTACCGTCAGCCACAAAGACTAAAAAAAAAAGGGGGGAAACAAAGCCAAGCCTTTCCATGCCCAGCACCATCCAGTGAAGCAAGCCATGCATTTAAATATGGCTTCAGGCCTGGGTATTCTTAAATCAGTTTTTTTACTTAAACCATTTATTCTCCATTTTTACTCCATTTATTTTCCGCACAGTAACCCTAGCAATGGAAGGAGTGATGAGTTCACATGCCTGTCATGCTATCTCGAGCTCTTTCAGGGGCCTCCTAGAGAGAACACCTTACTGCAAACCTTTCCTTTTAGCATATTGTACTTCTGTTTTTTTTCCTGAAAAAGTATTTATGGGTTACTCCTAAAGTAAGAGTGTATCTGCATTCCTGTCATGCAATAGACTTCCCTATGGGCTGATTTGGCTAGCACCAAGCTCTGTGCCACTGCAGCTACACAATGACCACTGCTAAAGCCAGTTAAATTAGTCCTGGCTCAGGAGTTTGCACACTAAACTGTGGCCATGTCTGTGTAGATAGGGCCGAAGGTACTGCCTGCGCCAGCTGAGTATTGCAGGAGTGCACAGCTTTGTGGCAAAGGGAGCACCCCCACACCAGATATTTGGACTTCTGAGATCAAAAATGAGAGCAGGGTTATGTCCAGGAGATGTGGCCATGGCATCAAGGGAAAAGTGTGGTCACCTTCCCCCATCCCTGGGGGGAGGAAGGAGCTTGTGCTGCGACTGTCAGGCGAGTGGAGGAGGCACACCATCTTGCAGAGGATTTCCATCCCTCTGTCCTCCAGCACATCCATGAACTGCCCTTGGTGTGGAGACCCAACAGCGCTGCCAGAGCTCCTCCACAATGTGCACAATGTGGTGGTCTTTGCGAAGGCCCAGGAAAGCGTTTCAAGTATGCACACAGCTCTGCCTTGAGTATTGTCTGTAGCTGCTATTTGCCAAATCACACAAAGAGTCTGGCTCTTCTCAGATCTATTCAGCTCTAGTTTTCAGCCTGTATGGTCACAGCTCACAAGCATCTTGATAAGCCATTGTGCCCCTTCTCATAAAGGTTTTTTAAAGACAGAGTACAAAAGAGTCTGGAATGTGTTGGAGACCTATGCCATAACTGGCATCTTGGGAAGTAAAACACTGGAGACAGAACTGGTAAAGTTTCACTGTCTTGAGTTTGTAAAAGCAAAACCAGAGCTGTTATGCCTTCGCTTCACTTAGCAAGCAGCAGCGTGCTGGAAAACTTTTTTTCTTTTAATATATTTGCTGCAGGTGTGCAGAGCTCGATAATTAAGAACAATGCCATATTCAAGACACATCCACCAGACCTTGATTATTATCGATGCTTCTCCTCAATTTAAATTCAGTTGAATCAATATTTAACAGGTTTTTGTGTTATTGCTATTGTCATACAAAAGTTCTTGGCAGCTGCTGGGACTAGGGAGAGCTGGCTGACTGAAAAGCAAGAAGGCATCTAACTCTTCTTTCACGTCCTTTCCTCCTAGCTCTTGCTTTCTCTCCTGCCAGAAGCCCACACACTTCTCTCAGGGGTGAATTCTACAATACATTAGTATTGTAGAAACACAATCTAACAGAGTATATGAGGCCTTATAAAATACATTTTAGAGGTATTTTAAGCTGAACTGGTAGTGTCACTTATTGTTGAGACCGCCTCATGCTTCCTGGTATAAGGCCTTCTTGTCTGTTGACTAGAATTTTGAAAAATGCTTTAAGCCTTTAGGTCCTGAAATTTTCCATGCTCCTATGTCCTCCCCACAGTGAGGGAGAGCTTCAGCCAAAAAAATCTTACCTGTTTTTGGAAAATAAACCCAAAACCCAAAAAAGCATAGCCAAGCAAAAATACTCCACTAAAAAATTACCTATTTTTGGTTTGGTTTGAAGAACCCACAGCAGCATAGTTTAAAGTCAAAGCCTGAAACCTGCAGCAGGAGTTGCCTTTTGTCAGGGACAATTTTCACTTTATCATCCCCATAAAAAGCTGCCTCAATTTGACCCATAATGTCAGTTTGACAAAGCTCATTAAAGACTGCTTGCTGCTTGGTTAGCTGTGGGCAGAGTCCGGCCCAGGGAGAGCATGACGTTCCCGCGGCGGTGGGTCTGCTCTCACAGCACTTTTGGCAGGCAATGGCAAGCCCTGTCCTCCCCCACAACATCTGGCTGCCTTATGCCAGCATTGTGCCCCACACTGAGTCCCCTGCCCTGCTCCGTGTGGCCCCAGCAGGGCAGATGGGGCACAGCTCCTGCACAGCAGGTTTTGGTGCAAAGCCTCTGCACCTCTGAGGCTCTGGAAGAGTTTGTGAGACCCTGTGGTGCCTCACAGACCACAACACGTCCTCGGTGCTGCGAGGGGAAACAGAGGGCTGAGCTGCGGCAGGTGACCCTCACCCTCCAGAAGCCCTATCCCCCTGCTTACCTCTCCGGTAGCATCCTTCTTTGGATCACGGTCACTAGAATTGAGAAGCTTGCCTCTCCTGGCCTCTCCAGCTACTTTTATGCTAGTGTATGAAACAAAGCCAGGGTGTGGGCTCAAACACCAGCCTTTGATCATCTGCATACAAGTAATTTGCATGCTCCTTGGCATGGTGTTGGTCCATGGCCAACAGTGCCTGGGCACAGTTCAGTGGCACATGCCAGGGAAGGCTCCCCACAGGCAAAGCCTGCCCAGGGGCAGGAGAAAGCCTTGGTGAGTAACGCAAGCTGTGCTATATCACTTACTTAGCCTCAGGAGCAGGGAGGCATCCCTGGGTTGTATAGCTAAAACTTCGGTAGTGGCACTGCTGGGTGCAGGCAATGTGAGGCTGGGAGGGTGCTGCCCAACTCCAAGCAAAATGGGCAAGGAGAGTTGCTTGGCAGAAGGAATGGGGCAGGCAGGACAACTAAAAAGATTGCACTCTCCGCCACACATGTTCCCCACACACATCCCTCAGTGCAGAAAAAAGGGTTCGGAGCGTAAATTCAGGTACTCAAAGTCTAGAAGATGCCTGTGTGAACCCAGCTTTTCCTTTTTCTTCACATATTAATTGCAAACAGTCTTTAGAGCCATTTATTTAGTCCCTGTATCACACATGTGTGAACACCTTGTGGATGCATCATGGTTGGGTAGAGAGGGAGTGCCTTTTGGTGAAGAAGCTGCATAGTGAATGAGTGAGGGCAGGGACCTCAGGAGGAGAAGGAGCAATTTCATGGGGGTTAACTGATCTGAATACTGTCCAGGAGCACTAGATGTTAGTCCAACCTTTGCCACAAGATTCTTGTGCAAAGCTGGGTGAGTCACTTAACCCAAAGGTCATCACAGTTTCTTGTTTTCCGTGTACCTAACTTGAAATTTGGGCTTGGTTTGCAGCAGAGATGAGCCCTCAGAGCCACAAAGCTTTTCCTCTTGTTTTCCCTTCCTCAGTCTCACGGGGTTGTTCTGGGAAGAATTTAATTGATGTCTGAAGTCCTCCCATGTCATAGTGATAAGTCCCATAGAAAAGCCTGGAGGAAATGAATAGCTCCCGCTTGACAACAGCGCTTAGACAGCAAACTGCAAATAAGGCATGGGGCCACATACTGAACAAAATACCAGCCAGTTGCTTCTGAAGCCACTTCTGTCTTTTCTGTGCACTCAAGCAGGCAGGGGTGTGTAAAAGCCATTTAAAACTCCTCTTCCTTGCAATGCCTGTAGGAAATTTGACAGTGATAAGGAGTCTGGTGCTCTAGGCTCCTGGCTTGCCTTGTTGATGGGTGCTTTTTTCCTCCGCTTCCTCGTGTATTTGGATCCATCATTTGCCTCGTCTACCACTTTGGGGCAGGGATGGGGCCGGGGATGGCTTGTTTTGACACAGCTCTGAGTACAATGGGAGCCCCAGCTCAAAACAGGTTTCAGAGGCTACTTCAATGTGTATCCTAAATGACTGAGATTATATAAACATGTACACAAACCTTGTGCCAGTCTTCCCTCTCACTTGCGTAGCTTCCTCTTCACCTCCTGTATTCTTCCCTCTTTGTTTTAATGAGGCTGCAGTTCTGCAGTGTTGTAACTGGGATCATCTCAGTGCTCTGGCTTTAGCCAGCCTGGGCAAGAGTTGTGATGGGAGAGCTAACAGGGCACGGGGCTGCAGCAGGGGGGTGGGCACGGGAACGGGGGGCAGCTCCTTGCACTGCCTACAAACAGCATGCGGTAAACTCCTGGTGTGAGATTTGTGTCTGACAGCTCGAGGAAGATTAAATGTGGGCTTCAGATCTTGGCCCAGTAAAACTTAACATCTCTTTTTATCTTCAAAGCACTTCATAAATGCCAACGATTTCACCCTCATAATACCACCCCGCGCTGGGTGGGGAAGTTAAAGGCTCAGTAGGAGCAGAGCTGAAGGAGATGTCCACTTGTAATTCAGGCTAGTTTCTAAAGCATTTAGTTCCCCCCTGAAATGCCTCAGCATGAGTCAGATTTTCAGATGGGCGCTGAACGCAGCTCCAGACCTGCAATGGGGCTTCGGCAGTGCCTCCTTTCCTCTGCTGGAAGATGACTTCTGGGGCTATGCTGTCTCCAGCTCAGATTTGCACAAGGAGGCAGCATTGCCACCTCTCCCAGGGGCTGCTTGTCCCTTCTCAGGGACGACTCCTAAGGCTTTTTTTCCTGTATCTTCCCCAGTTCTCAAACTGGGAGCCCCCTGCCCCCCGCCGAGAAGCACTGACCCCACCAGCCAAGCGCTGCGCTGAGCTTTATTGTGCGAGTGCAGTGCTGACACCAAAAAGCCCTCACAGCATGAAAAATGTGCCCTCTGGCCTCTGGCTCACCCTGCCCTTGTCATCGAAGCGTTTCCTCTCCAACACTCATCAAGCTGTTGCACCAGCAAAGCAGAACCTCATTGTTTCTCCCGGTTTCCTGCAGCCTATCTGCCTTCATGCACAAAATGGGCTGTCACGCGGCAGCCAGGTACGCAAAAGGGCCCGTGCTGTTCACAGGGGCTGTGTGCCCACCTCCCTCCCCTCCGTCAGCTAACAGGACACCGGCAATGGGAAAATACTCATGCCAGAAATATCCAAGCCAGGGCAACAAGTGCTTTGCAACCCCCTCTCCAGCTTGCTTGAACCCCAAGGAGGGGAGGGGAGGGGAGGGGAGGGGAGGGGAGAGGAGAGGAGAGGAGAGGAGAGGAGAGGAGAGGAGAGGAGAGGAGAGGAGAGGAGAGGAGAGGAGAGGAGAGGAGAGGAGAGGAGAGGAGAGGAGAGGAGAGGAGAGGAGAGGAGAGGAGAGGAGAGGAGAGGAGAGGAGAGGAGAGGAGAGGAGAGGAGAGGCTTTGGATTTTTCTGTCCTGTGCCGCTTGCTGTTTGCTGAGTTGACTCCTGTCTCTTTCAACAACCTGTTTTTCCCCCCCGTGTCTCCCTGCCACCTGTGTGAGTGTGTTTCTACAAGCCCATTTCCCTCCCCAGCCTTCAGGGCTTCCCTCCTCCCCTCAGGCAGGCTGCCCTCCTGCCCGCTCCTGCCAAGGGCCGGTGAGGCTGCCCCAGCCTGCCTCTCCCCACCGCTCTCCTGGGAGAGCTGCAGGTGGCACAAGGCTTAGCTTGCTTTGCTGGAAAACCTGCGGTGTAGCAAAGTCGTCCCCTGACACGCGTTCCCCGGGACGCTCGCTCGGGCAGCGCGGGATGTCACGCTCTGTTCGCTTTGCACTGAACGGTTTGTGGGAGGGAGAGCCATGTCTTCCCCTGCCCACACACCCGGCACGGGGCAGCACGTTTGGAATAAGCCTCTCCGCTCTCCAGTAGCACACAGGGAAACTTCGCCTTTCCTTAGCAAGAAAAGCAGGATGTTTCTCGCACTGGCTTTGTGCTTCAGACCAGGGAAAAGCCCATGGCTGAGGGATGTTGGAGGCAACTCATCCCTTTGCAGAAAGAGATCTGCTGGCCTGGAGGTGCTCTGAGAGGCCCAGGCTCGGATAACAGTGCTCTGATCTGAATCAGTGCCTCCCCTTCCAGGATGTAAAACTCTTGCTGGCAGTGCTTAAATAGGGCACCTGCTTTTCTCCCTCGTCCCCAGGCTGACCTAACCGTGGTGAAGCAATTTCTCTTTCACTCAGTAGCTAGACTCCTTCCCCTCAGTGCACAGCTTGGCGGCTGCTCACCGGTGCCGAGTCCAGGATTTTGGCCTTTGGGAATGATAATAATTTCCAAATTATTTTCCAATTTGCGGAGTGCATCCTGAGCGCACAGCCCGGCTCAGGGCTCCTCACATAACACCTGGGGCCATTATTTCCTCCCATGCTCCCCGGCATCCCAAGAGCCCCCTCCAAACAAAACCCCAGACAAACAGCCGGGGAGGCTTTTCCAGAGCCTGTGCGTGCTCTGAAGTGGAAACTACATTTCTTCTGCAGGTCCCAGGGTGTCAGGGCGTGAGAGCTTTTGCACTAAAGAGGAGAGTAAGCTGGGGCACACAAGGGGCTGCTGACCCTTCCCAAAAAAGAAAGGAAGGGAAGACATCACCAGGAGCTACGCCCCAGTGGGACAGAGCAGGTGGGATGGCATTTGGGAATATTGCAGTACGGGCATAGGTACTAAGCAGGAGGGGAGAGAGACTGCCAAGTGTCACACCTTTGGTAGCAATGCATGGATCCAGCAACCGGAGAGGCTCCCATATTTTTTGGGTGGCATACAGTGACCGTGCTGTGGATTTGGGAGGGGTGAGACTGCCAGGTGGAGAGACCTGCCTTCCCTCCATGGCGAGACCAGGAAAACAGCAGTGGGAGGAAGGGTCCCCCTCCCCTTGCAGGGATCTCAATGCTGTTCTCAAGCAGCCACCTACAGACAGCTGTGCTTGCTCTGCTAAGGCACCAGCTTAATGGGTGAACTGCTTGTTTATCTTTAAATATACGCAGTTGCCCTTCCTGTCCAGCCTTATGTCAAGGAATGCAACAGCTCTGATCTGACCCAAAACACTTTTCCTCTTCCAGATTATCAACAAAAACCCCTCCCCTCGCAGTTCCTCGCTCTCTGCCTGCCTTGGTGTGGTGCTTCATCCTGGCAAGCCAAAGCAAAGTCAGCTGTGCTACTCCACAGGGAAAAAAATTTGCTGGTGTGCCTCATGGTACTACAGCTGGGCATCACCGAGAGCTCTGCCGATGCCTGTCATGATGGCTCTGCTTTTATTCATCCCACGACTTAGGGTCAGATTTTCAGAAATACTTAAAGGTTGTGATTTACAGATAAGAAGTGCAGGTTTTCTTGAAAATCCCCTAGGTACCTGCTTTAAACCCTTAGGTTTCTAAATGCATTTGAAAATCTTGGCCCAGAGATGTTTAAACAACAGCAAACCCTCCTCGTCTAACTAGCTTCCAGGCGTTTCTCAAAGTGACCCCTGGCAGCTCCCAAATGGACTGAAATGCATTGCCTGGGCTCCAATTTTTTAAGGAAACAAAACAGCAGCTGAGAACATCAGTCACAGCAAAGACTGTTTTGGCAACAGAGAGGGGGTTAGGTCATGTGCAAATGGCACATGTGCAATTACTCCTTTAGTTACAGGCTGAAATTTGTGTATCTATCTCATGCAAAAAGGACTTTCTTTTCCCCCAACTAAGTATTTTAAGAGCTTTTCAATTGAAACCAGAGAAGGGGAGCTGATGTGAAGGGGTTATCATAGTGTAATGAAGTGGCGGTCCTGTCATGTGTTGCATATCTCATGTGAGAGGGTGGGGAGGAGAAGAGGAACACAGCAAAAAAACTCTCCAACAGGAGACCTCGTCCCCAAACACAGCCAGGCAAATGCGTGTGTGCACGTGTATATATGCTTGCACATAAAACACTAGCAGGATCCAGCTGTGCTTACCGTTCCTCCCAGAGGTCCTATTACAGCAGCGCTTCTAACCAGGAAAACCCTATGGCTTTAAGCCAATGGAGAGACAGGCAGTAATGGAAGTCAGACAAGGGAAGCAGGATCCCTTAACACCAGAGCAAAGGGAGAAAAGGGAGTTTTGTTTTCCTCTGTCTTTGCAGAAAGGTTGGCCTTGCACAATGCAATGCAATGCGATGAGGTTTTGCACCTCTTTTCTTTTTCTTTTCAGTTTTGCTAGGCAATGGCAGGATCCAGACTACGCTATGTTTACAGGAACGTCCATTACATAGCCCCTTGTGCAACCAGGGTGTCCAGTGAAACTGCTGATCCATCGCTTCTCCTGTGTGAGGCTGATGCCTACACACTGCCACCAAGATTTTCACAGATGGCCAGGCCACTGCAAGGAGCCAGACTATGCTGTGAGTTCACTGCATCACCACATCTCGGCTTCTTGGACGCAGCTACGGGCTCAGCACATTGTGAGACTGCTGATTAAGACACCGGTTTTGCTGGGAAAAATATCCAGGCCACGGTGTCCTTGAGAGTCCTGCTGCAGCCCCTCTGCCCCCAGGTCCCACCATCGCCCTCGTGATGGGCTCGGCGGTGCTGCGGTGCCTGGCTCTTGCCCCGCTCACAGCTTGATAGCGGCACAGAGGGGTGGGCAGGCTCATCCCCCCCGCCTCCCTCAAGGTGTTTGTTTCTGGGAGGCTGCAGCTGTAGCCAGCCTCACAAGCTGGCCCTTGGCCAATACCATGGCTTCGGTGAGATCACTGCCTCAGCGAGACCAAAATAAAGTGGCTGGCAGAGAAGTGTAGAAAACTGTAAGATTTGCTTCCAAGAATAATCTCCTTTTATTCTTTTTTTTTTTTTTTAACAGAAGTATATTAATGGCAAATATCCATGAAACTATTGTAGCACATATGAGCCAAATATACACCAGAAATCTGTGTCACAAGACTATTCGTAGCAAATGCTACTTCTGTCTCACCATTCATTAAAGCTACACATCAATGTTCCTGCATTGTCTTGCTGCTACTCAAGTGACAACCCTGTCTTTCGCTCCCAGAGCACCCAGATGCACAGCATGGCACAGGATCAGGCCCATGGGAAGCATTGAGAGGCAGGGAGGGAGCAGGGAAACAGGGTATGTTTCCAAACCTCACGGGAACCACTGCATGGAAAATGAATCTCTTCCAGTCCTGGCAGGGTAAGGACAAAGGAGCTGAATTGTTAGAAGAGCGTAAGAGAAAAAAATCTGAATAAAATCAGTGCTGTGTCATGGCACCTCCTTAGGATGAGCTTTCCGTTTCACCTTTTACTTATTTATTTTTCACTACTCAGTTTTCATTTATGTTTTACACCCCCTGTATGGGCCCAGCAGTGCCAGTGCCCTTCCTGCTGCAGGAATCTGGCTTCCGGATAGCCAGATTCCTGCAGCCTTGGTCGCTCTGGGAGCCACCCACTCTGGGAACCACCCTCCTCCGTGGCCCTACACATGTGCTGGGCTCCTGGGAAGTACCACTAGCCACCGGGCAGCCCATGGAGCCACCAAGTCCCCCAGTGGGGGCATGGGAACTGAGTTGAGTAGGGACCCAGGACAAGCCCAGGGCCAAGTGTCTAATAGGCAGAATAGTGGCTCAGCAAGTATCTGATGTGCATAACTCAATAAACGGGAGGTAAATCTGCTGTTTGGATAATGACGGCTCCTCCTTATACTCTCAGACAAAACACCACTGAAACCTCGCAGAATCAAATTACTGTTTAGTTCTTAGTGCCCAGCTACAAAAAGATGCAAGATTGCTGAAGGCTGGAAGGACAGGGTACTGCAGCCCATAACTCCTTGAACTAGGAGTTATAAGTGTTTACCAAGGACGTCTGCCATGTGACTCCTGCCAGGAAAACAGGCCCCTTGGGCTGAAAGGTTTCCAAGCATTGGGCTTCTAGGCTACAGCTCCCCTGAGGCTACATATTCAGTAGAACAGTAAAGGGAAGAGTGGTAGGGTCACCAAATGGGGAGAAGAGGATGAGAGATGAGGAAAGCACCAGTCTCCCACCAGCTCTGCCTGTTTCTGAATTTCCCCCCATGTCTTGGAGGTAGCACAGCCACCTCTCCCTGGACCAGGAGTAACACTCAGGTTTCAGCACTCGAGGCTGGAATTCACCTCTCTCCTTTTAGGGGTTTAAGGTTTAGTCTTAGCTAGTCTGCATGGGTGCCCTTAACAGTCATGGGAGAATGATAGACATTGATTTCTAGAAGTCACTACATGCCACTCATTTTGACAACCTATTTTATGAAGATGACCCTGGGTGGGCTGGTGAGAGAACAAGCTTCAGAAAATAAGTCCAAGAAGCTAAGAGTGTGTCTGTAGGTAAAAGAAGATCAAACATGGGCTCTGTTTCTGAGACCTCCACTCAGTTTTTCACTGACCACCAGCAGTGTCATGGGAATGTGAGTACACAGTCCCAAAATAAGCTCTATATATTGGACTGTCTTCTTCATGTCCTCTAAAATAAGGAAGAACAATTAAATGACTGCAAAATCAAATAAATAGCAAGGAAAAGAGAAGAGGTTTCCATTTTTTCTGCTTGCTAGAAACCCTCGGGACACCTGCTGGGTTAGTGACAGACCAAAATGCTTTTGATTTGCCTTGGGAAAATGGCATCACACAGCAGACAAACTTAAGAGAGCAATATGTGTGGGCTTAGCATTGCCATTGCAGTCACACTGGCATGTACAGGAGAAGAAAGTAATCAGTAAGTCTACTTAAGGGGAGAAAGGCAAAATCCAGGCCAATTAGCTTCTGAGGTAGCTCAGAAAACCTGGCAGCTGCACAAGGAAAGCAAAGAAATCACAAGAAACACCAGACTGTGAGGGATCAGCTGCAAGAAACACAAGCCAGTATGAAAAGCTTCTCAATCCTTCTCTAAATAAGACCTTGGGAACAGAGTTAATCTGTATAATATTGATCTAATGTAATAATATTGCTGCTCCAGAGTGTATAGCCAGAGATGACTGGCTGTGCATGGCACTGGAAAAGAGCTGCTGTGAGCCCACAGCTGTCACAAGGCAGAGCGTGGACCAGCTCCTGGTCTGCACACCACCTAGGTGCTCCTGGGAAGAGCTGGCTCAGGAACGGGAGATGAGAAAAGCAAGGCTTTGGGTACACAGATGGAATAATTTCTTGTCACCTGGAAGGTGGCAAGACAGCAAAAGCTGCTGCTTAATGTTCCTCCCTGACTTTGGACTCCTAATACTCACTTTATAGCGCAGTTTGGCTACATCAAGTTTTGCTCTCACTGGACTGCTGCTGAGTGTAGACACCTAAGCAGAACAGGCCACCTGCCTTGCTTGGTGGTGACATGGTCTTCTCTCCTCTTCGCTGTACTTCTTTCACTGGGAGCTTCCCTCTTCTGCACCCTCCTAAGGGTCGGTGGGGCAGGATACTTGGGCTTTCACTCCAGGAGGAGGAGCAGCAGGTGCTGGCTCTCACCACCCTCCATGGGGCTGCACTCAGGGCGCATCCTGTGTCCTGGACACTTCTCCTTCAACCCCTCCACGAGGGGCCCAAGTGCAACACAGTTATAGGGTGACTTTGCAGGGAACAAGTAAGCTTTTGACTAAGAAAGACAAGTTGAAACAAGGGAAGCCAAGGAAGGAAGAGCTGATGGGTGGACAAAACCAGTGAAATAGAGTAGAGCAAGAAAAGTTCATACTGCAGTCAGAGGTCACCTTGCGTGTGCACTCTTGATGCTGTGCTGCCCAGACAAAGGCCATCCCCTGGCATAAGTCACAACTACCTGAAGGCTGCTATCATTTATTGTGGGCTGTCAATAGTCCCATGAAGCAGCTACAGCAGCTATTACTGCAAAAGGAAAGGACGCCCTGTGAGCAATGTCCCCACTGTCAGGCACAAAGAGCAAGGCGGGAGAACAGTGCCTGCTCTGTGGCATTATGGGAACCAGTGTGGCATTTCACCATGACTGCAATGCTAATGATGAGCCGATGTCTGCACCTCAGTCTTAAAAGTACTGGGTAGCTTCAGCTCCTGGGCTGTTATATGACTTTGAAGGCTCTCACGCTTGCGGGATGCTGGGCTGCAGCATCTAGCCAGAGACAGGTACTTCACACCACTTACCCCAGCATGTCAGCACAAGTGGCGTCAGGAGATATGACTCAGGCTGAAATGGAGGTGTTTACCTTAGGGGAAACTGCAAGGAAAAAAATCAGATTTAGAAAGCTTTTAACACCATAAATGAAAGGCGAGCTCACCACAACAGAGCTCAGGGTAAGTGCTGGCTATGGGAATGTCCCCAGAGGGGAGGACGGCGGGGCAAAGGCAGCGTTTGGACGGACAGGTGCTGTGTTTCCCCACTAGCCCAGAGCAGGCAGACGCAGGCAGGCTGCAGCTGTGAGCAGGCAGCCTCTGACTCCCAGCGGGCCTCCCCCGTCCCGGGGACGAGTGGGGCAAACTGCGTGAACAGTTTCTTGGGTGGAGTAGTCAGTTACTGATGATTTCAAAGAAAGTAACTGGGGAA
The DNA here is from genome assembly GCF_034638445.1 of Ciconia boyciana. NCBI lineage: Eukaryota > Metazoa > Chordata > Aves > Ciconiiformes > Ciconiidae > Ciconia > Ciconia boyciana. The sequence goes on from NC_132936.1 coordinate 83,515,667, forward strand.
AGCTTTACCTTTTTTCTGCTGTTCCCAGGATAGCAAGGATTGCAGAGCCGGAGACTTACTTGCCATGATGGTGTTAACTCTGCCCCAGGAGCTGGCCTGTACCTCCAACTCCGGATAATGGCAGCTCCTTCAAATGATGAGGGGATCCCCTGCAGAGCCCCCACTGATGCTCACCTGCTCCTCGCCTCCGGTGCGGAGGTTAAACGCAGAGAGCCTGCCCATGTCCCTGAACTCTGCTGAATTAGTGCTTTGTATCTTCCCTTTCCTGAGGACCACCTTTGCTGCCATTAGAAGTGCCGTTTCCTTATGAGCACGAACGACTGCTGCGCTTCCCGGGGGAGAGCGACAAGCCATGCCTGCTAGCTCTCGGGGGACAAGAGTCTTGTTTCACAGAGGAGAGGCAGACAAGAAAGCGAAGGTATGAGTGACAGCCCAGCCATCAGGCCCGAGGAGGAGAGGTCCCTCTGGGACTCGCTTCAAAGAAATAGCTCAGAAAACACCGGAGGAGAGCAGGAGCAGCGACCTCAGAGGTGCCCGGCACCTCTGCAGAGGCAACGTCCGTAGGAAGGAGCGGGGAGGATGGCTTGGGAAGAGCTCGGGAAGAGCAGAAAGTTTTTCGCACTGTGTTTAAACGTACTTGGTGCCTCTGTAGCACCACATTTGAAAGGTTCAGATCTCTGCAAGCCGTTAATGAGCTTCACACCATTCATTATTGCAGCCTTCGCCTACAGCTGAACAAACACCCTTGCGAGTGGGCTGTGCGCAGCTGCTGAGGAGGGTGGTGAGCGGAGCCATGTTGGCTTCCTGGGGTGGGCTGAGCCCAAGGAGATGGCAGCACCTGTGTCATAACACCATGCCAGAGCAGTGTGGCACATTTCAGGCCTGCCATCCCTGACCCCCTGACATCGGTACCTCTCCTTTTTGGGAGAGACTCGAGGCTCACGCAGGGAGGCCTGGGATGAACTTAACGCTGCTATAAGTGCCCCCGCTTTCTTTCCCACAGCCCAGCAGCTTTGCGACTCCACTGAGGCTCAAAGCTCCCAAGCAGCTGGGGTAGCCAGCTATGCAGAGCTGGCTGATTATATTCCCCTGTCTGTGCATGTTTTTCTGTGTGTATTTATGCACATCTTCATCCCGTAGTGGGTAACATTGAGGTGCCTTTGGCAACCAAGAGGGGGTGAGGGTTCGTACAGATGCTGAGAGAGAAGGAAGCACAATTAGACTGAAGAAGGACAGGCAATAGCAATTTTGAAGAAAAACAATAACAATTTTAACAGTAGCTGAAATCCTGTTTGGAAAGAGAGCAGAAACATTTGTTATCTTTTCTGCCAGAATGGCCAGGTCCTGGTTTATTGATGTTATCCTGAGGATGACAGAAAAGCGTATTAATCTACCTGAAATGAGAATCTGGGCTTTGAGAACAGCAGTTGACGCCTTCTGAGGGACAGAGTGATTGAAATCAATCACATTTTATAACTCACAGCAGTTTCTGTAAGCAACTTGAAGATCCAACTGCCCCACTATTACCAGTTTTCCCTCAATGGCTGCAATCCGGCTGTCAGAAGCAGCTCCTCAGCTCAAGTTATCCTTGCAGTAATGGTGGCAAATGAACAAAACCATATGACCCCTCCACACAAACGTCTGACCAGATGTGCAGCAGTGTGAAGAGGCAGAGCTGACTGAAGACTAAACTGAATTTTTTCATCCCGAGGCCAAGGCATACAAGCCAAGGTACTCCTGACACATAAACGCTGAGCTAGAGGAAGGAGAAAAGAAAAGACTGAGATATGCAGGCTGCAAGTGGAAGGGGAAGTGACAGTCTGAACAACACAGCCATAGAGTAATTTTGCCTGGAAGGAGCCTCTGCAGTTCACCTAATCCAACCCACGTCTCAAAGCAGGCCCAACTTCAAAGTGAGAGCAGGTTGCTTAGGGCCTTGACAAGTTGACCTCTGAACATCTCCTCCAGAGCTGGAGGTCCAGCCACCTCCAGGGGCAACATGTCCCAGTGATGAACCATTCTGAGACAGTTGGTCCCCAGCCTGTGCTGTTGTATGAGTTTGTTCTGCTCTAGATACAGGTCTGTGTTGGTCTTCATAAGGTTTTTGCCAGTCCATCTTCTCAGATTGTTGAAGTCCCTCTGAACGGCAGCCCTAACGTCCAATATGGTGACCGCTCCCCACCACCACAATTTGATGTCATCCACAGATTTGTTGAGGGTGCTCTCTGTCCCATCATCCTGGCTGTTGATGATGATGCTAAATAGTATCAGCCCCAGTATCAACCCTTGAAGACAACCGCTCATAACAAGTTGCCAGTTAGACTTTGAACTGTTGATCACTACACTTTCACCCTGATGGTCCAACCAGAAGAAGCTGTCTTGATGTCCTCCTCTCCTCTCTTCCAATTTCTATTTTTCTCTATGTGTAGTCTTTTACCTGGTTAGTATTGCACGTGAAGGTGGGGAAAATGACTGACAGAATGTGCAAATGTATCCCAACATCTCACGTTTTCCCTTTAAAGTAACATCTCCATTCGTATGTCTGGCAGCACTGCCTGTGCAATTCCCTTCTGGTTTATTAACACCATCGGCAGGAGACATCAAAAATTCCTAAGAAATACAAAAAACATGACAGTTGTCTCAGCAGGTACCAGCCTCACATGCAATGCACATACTCTCCTCTATAGCTAAAGCCAAAAAGGAGCTGATTATTAGTTCTTATGAACTTATTGGCATAAATACACACAGAGATCCCACTCAAGAGACTCGAAGAACGACATTGTTGTTTATCAGTGGTCCAAGGGCAGCAGAAAACTCCCTCCAGCATGCCTCAGCTCTGACACCCAGGGGCTGTCTAAAACACTCAGCCCCACACCACGCAGGATCCCACACTTCCACTGGTGTCATTAATCAGTGCTTCGCTATCATGGTGATGTGGGGCAGCGCTGAGGAGAGAGAGTGCGAGAGCAAAGGTGCCAATTAGTGCTAGGTGGGATATGAGCTCCTGCTCACCATGACAGGGAATGGGGCTTCATTCCTGCTTGTCTGTTTAAAATGTTGACTTGTGCTACTCATTCGTACAACGCGTGTCTTGCCGGGCACACTAGATGGGGCTGATGGTGATCCGGGCTGCCTGCTGTCAGATGTACAGCTGCAGCCTGAGCTGATGGCTCTGATACTGTACCTCGGACTCCTTCTGTCAGCAAAAAGTGACAAGGACAGCATCATGGTAAATCCAGAGGGTTAACTGAGAGAAAAAACACCACTGTGGTCTGATATATTTGTGTATAGCAGCTCTTTACCATATACAGTTACCATGCCTGCGCTTATGAAGTGCAAAGCATACATGTATCGAGCACAAGCATTTTGTTATTTCCACAATCTTCTTCTCACCAAAGATACACCTGTTTTATACCAGGCTGAAATCAGAGACTTGGAGGAACTAATTTTCAGCCCGCACTGTGCTCTGAATCAGTTTTGAATGAGCAAAGGCTTCTTATCCCAGGCCCTCACCCTGGGCATGCAAGGAGGAGTGCAGGAGTACAGGGATGAAAGCCTCCCCACGCCTGGGCTGGTACGTGCCCTGCAGCCGGTAGGGGTCAAACACAACCGTCTCCTCAGCTGTGTCAGCTTTGGTTGGCTTTGAGGCAGCACACCGGAATGTCAAAGTACTTGGATCAGGAGAAGATACGTGCGGGGATGTGAGGGAAGTACTGCAGGCATCAGCACGCTGCTACAGCTGCTGCAGTTCAAACCTCAGCCAGCTCAAATGCACATGCCAGCCTGCTCACACACTCAGCCTGAGAGCTCCTCTGAGAGGCAGGCGTGTAATTAATTAATTAGTCAATAAAAATATACACTTGGTTATTGTTTGTTGGTCACTAGTCATCATACGGAGCTATATTTACCCAACACCACTAGAAAGATACCACCAGAAAGACCTGACTCCACCCTGTTGACTGCTGACCTCAGCAGTTTATGTTGGGATCACCACTTCCATTCTGAAAATAAAACAAGGATCCTTTAGCCAGGCGTACTTTTTCCCACTTGCCCATTTTTGTGTGTCTATTACACCAGGTGGCAAAGGAGCATGGCCACCAGCACCCTGCAAACAGTCTCTTGCTTTTTATTTTGGGGTGTTTCAGGTTCTAAGCTGGTGTTTTTAAGTTCTCTAAGTCTGCATACCTACTAACCCGACCCTGACCCCTGTTTCAAACATCACCCCAAATCCTACTCTCTACCCTTCCCTCTCTCACAAAGGGATGATTGAGAAGATCCTGTACAAGCTAAAACAGATGGAGTTTCCCGGGGGGTTTGCCTGGCACGGCGAGAGACCTAGTCCCCGGGACCTGGCCAGCCTGAGAAGCAGCACCGTGTACAAGGGTGAATAACTCCTCATAGATGAAGAAAATAACTTTCTGAATCAGTGAAAGAACAAAAAGAAGGCCTTTAAATTTATTAAGGTGCATGATAAATTGTACCTGTAAGGGATTCACAGTGATTATAGCTATTATCTCACTGCTGTCTCTTCAGGTATTGCGTAGGAAGCTACTTGATTGGGAAGAGAGATGATTACTTTTTGAGGTTATTCTGTTTGTTTCATCCACTTTACCATACTGCACGCTGTTAAGCCATGTTGAAGACAATGGTTAGAGTTGTACCACAAAGTCATTACAAGTTAAAACAAAATACAGAGCCTGTCCTTAGCTATGTTATTTCTGCCCTTCTACCTGGCCAGCCACTGCACTGTGGGAGGCAAAGCTTCTGGGACAAGCCCATGACCAGACCAGACTGGCCCATGACCAAGGACCAGACCACAATGCACCCACATCTCCAACAGGGCAGAAGTGACCAAAACTGTCCAGTCCTTTCTTCTGGGAACTCATTTAGCTTAAACATGCAGTTTTCTACATTTTTAAGCAGAAGAGTGTTCAAACAATTTATTCCATTAGACAGCAGTGAGCCTCCCCTCCCATGCCCCCCATCTGCCTCTGTGGGGCTGGGCTTCTGTATTCAGAGGCAGAGTCGTGCTCTCCGGACCAGCACCCTGACAGCAATGCCCCACCACAGCAAAGGCTGCTACCTCTGAAAGGCAACCCAGATTCTCCAATCACAACCCAGCTGCCTGGAAGGGTTGAGAGGTGTGGGCAGGCTTAGCTGTCTCTCCATCCTTCACCACCCCTTGTATCTGCAGGTGCTGAAACCTGCACCTTGCAATGGCCACGTTTGCTTATTATTTTGGGAAGCCGCCAACTTTGGAGAAGGTTAATGAAGGAAAATAACATCCATAGCAGTTTATAAGCAAGCTAATTCTAAAACAGATTTTTGTGGCTGAAGACGAGGTATATCAGTAGATCAACATCTCTCCAGATGCCAAATTCTAACCATCTGCTATTGGCAATGACAGAAGAAAAATCCTTAAAAAAAATAATCTCTTGTACAGAAAAGCATGCAGCAGCCCAACTATATAGATATCAGCAACCCCCAGGCTGCACTATTTTAAAAAAACTTGGGAAACTGAAGGGGAAAGCACCTTACAAAGCTCTTGCTTTATTTGAGTTTCTGTGTTTCCAGTACCGGGCAGAATGATATGAAAACCTGTCAGTGAAAAGTTACTCAGATATTTCTTTTTAAAGAAATGCAAGTGAAGCTAGTGAATGTGTTGTCTTTGCTGGAATGCAAACATTATTCCAGGGCATTGTCAGGGAGATTTGAATCTTTTTATTGCAGCCCACTGGCTCTTTTCAATAGCTGCCTTTTGAGTTACCTCCATAGCCATGCACTAAGTTCTGGGCAGCTATGTCACGCAAACCCCGAACAGGCAGTACTCCCACGTGAGTGGTGGCAAAACCCTCATGTGGTCTACAGGGCTTTCGCTGTTGCAGAGGCGTCTGAGGACAGAGTCCACAGTGCTGAACTAGAAAACTGGAGAGGAGCATTTCAGGCTGGCAGTGAAGAAGACCAAAAAAAGAAAAAAGAAGAAAAAGAAGAAAAAAAATATTCTTGTAAATTGTACATCACTAAGCGCTTAACTATTTTTAGCAAGGATTCCTATGACATTTGTGGCAGATACACCTTTCTGCATATCCCCCCCAACACATACAGACACACACTTTAAGATACTCAACAGCATGCTGGATTTTTCGGTAGTTGTCAGATCACATTGAAGATTACAGCAAGTAACTTTACTAATGTATTATTACTGCCATTATTCAAGCAATTCCTTCTTTAGAAGTTACGAAATATGGACCATGAATAGAATCTGAATAAGCACGTATTTTCTTTGTTATGTTAATGGCCTGGCTGAAGTCCACCAAAACAGGCTTGTGTGTGTGGCTGGTTGTTTTGTTTCAGACCTCTGGATACTTTATACATACAGGCTAGAAAGAGGGCGTGCTCAGCACAGATCTCTTCATTTGATGCTACATCGGCCAGGACAAGAGCCCTGTCTGAAAACTGTGTTTTAATCAATACATTCTTACACTAATGAAAATAATTTCATAATTGACACTTGGAGAAAAATCTTCCTAGCAATAGGCAATGTGAGAGGTGACTTTGGGGTCCTTCTATAAAATAGCATATTTCTTATGTTTATCAAAGCCTAATCCAGTGACAAGCGATGATTCAGTAAAGTTACAGGATCGCATGGATGAGCCAGTTACTCTAATAAGTTCTAATTTCTGTGATGTGAAACCTTGCCCAGACAATGAAAACACAGTTAAAGCACAAGCTAAAGAGATGGGTGAAATTTCTAAATGTTGGCCACTAAATCCTTTCAAGGTATGCCCACCACCTTGGTTTAGGAAAACTGCTGTAAATAGAATCTCCTCTAAGATTCACAGCATTTTTGGCCTGATCTGAATAACACAGCAGTGAGAATATTCTCATTTTTTCTGCCTCCCATTTTGATGTCCTTGCATTTTAGCCCCTCACCTGATCATCATCCAGGACTATAATCGCGTTTTCTCAGGCCCCAGGCTCTCAGGAATCTGGCAAAAGACCATCATGAACAATGCTTTCCCAACAGGGAGCTGGGCAGACCGTACAGTCTCAGGAGATGATCAAACACCTGGAAATAGAGGACACATAAGGTGGCCAAAATAATATAACTGCCCTTCAGTCTTTGAAAATTTCCCGGAGGAAGTGAGAGAGTTTCCTGAAGTGTTGAAACAGCAAGGCCTTTTCATCCACAAAGTAGTCCCATGAACCTTGGGCATCCGCCATAGCCCTGGCAACTTGCTTTGGAAGAAATTCTCATGAGCTGATTGCATCCAGCTGGATTAGTAAGAGAAGCTACCCCAGCTAATCTCTCTTGACACATGTGGCGTTCAACTCTTTACACGCACTTACAATGAACCATCATAAATATCTGACCAGAGCCTAAGGTTCCCAGTGCTATGGGAATTTAGGCTGGTAAACACACCAGCAACCTTCACTTTTGTTTTACTGACATGGATTTGGAGCTTGTGAGAGCATCCCCACTGCCAGCCCTGACACAGCAGCACTGTGCACAGTCACACAGGACACGTGGAGCTTGAGCAGCCAGAGTATGAGTTCCCTCACTCCGTGCAATGCTCACATTTCATGTCTGAAGTGGACGAAGCACATCAGGGTTGAGCCTCCTGTCTGTAACTCAGCCTTTTGCCTCTCTTTCAAGACTGACAACAAAAGTGCCTGCTAGCATCAGTTGTGATATTAATACCTTTTAGAGACATTTCTAAGTACCTAATTGGAGTATGACAACATACTGCCTCACCACATCTAGGCTACCAAAAAACCTGCTGCTTTCTTTGCTCCCTGCAGCTCAGGTGTGAGTGCAGGGAGTGAGGCAGGGAGGAGGAGGGAGGACTGCTGCTGTAAGCATGTAAGGTACAACCAAACCCCTGAATCCTCCTCTTTCCCTGTCCTTTCCTTTATTCTCAAGCCAGAAGTAGTTACTGTCTTTCTGAGCACAACGCTAAGTCATCAAAGGTGTTGTGCCTGCCAAATTGCTCACTGAAGATGGAGTTCCTTTGAGCGGTGCTCCTCTGGAGCCATTGCCTCCTCAAAGCACAATGCTGACACCACACCAGGTAACCAAAGAGAAGAACTAGTTCCCAAGGATTTGCAGGCTGTGGGATCTGGCATCTGACTGTGCCTTTATACCCCTGTGTAAATCAGTGGTAATGCCTGACTGTGAGTGACCTTAGATCCAGGCTCCCGAATGGAGACATTCCACCTCGGCTCCTAAGAGGAGCAGGCGCAAGCCCTTGAGCTATAAAAGTGCAAACCATTTGATGAATTCTCCCATACAAAAGTTTCAGAAGATATAAATACAGACCTGTAATTTCACTTTGGGGCTGGCCAGAACCAATGTGTTCAAGGGAGGCACCTGGAAGTAACAAGAGAGAGGAGGAGTGAACCCATGTTAGACCTTCCACCCAAAGCAAACGCCGTCTGCTGTGCCAAGACTGCTGCTTCCCCTGACACATCCTGCCTGCCTGCCTGCCCTTTTCTTCTTGCAGGATCCCAGGACGGATCTGGCAGAGGCAAGCGAAACTCTCCGTCTGAGCCATCCTGCGGGTGAGAAGCTTTCTTCAAGAGAGTTATCCTACTCGGGGAATCTGACAGTCTGTAAATCACAAGACTAATGTTCATTGTAAATTAAGGCAGAATCAGCCAGGTAGAAAACTCCAGTGGCTGAACATTTCACGCGTTATAAATAGGAGTAGTCGCCTTGTACAACGTGAAATAACCAAGAAACAACAGGACATCCCTTACATTGTGGCTACAGAGAATCCCTCCATGCACCTGGAGGAAGCATGCACTGTAATAGTATCATATATTTTGTGATCAATGCTTAGGCTTCAAAGACAAATTCAACTCCTTTTTCTTGGCTGCTCTCGAGTGAAATTGAGTTTGTTGTTCACTTCCTGCACTAGAGAGGGAACAAAGCTTTATGCATTGTTCATCTTTTATCAGCATGGAAGAGAAATAAACAGATTGCAATTTAACATTTCCCTGGCTCCAATTCATATCAAAGTGCCATTGAACCTGCCAACAGATTGAGACTTAACGACATACGTAGACCAATGGAACCACCGAAATCTGACTCAAGGCTTCTCCAGGGTCAAGAGAGAGCCCTAAGGATCGGGCTTGGGGCAGGCTGTCAGTAGAATATATGGTGGGGATGGCAGTGCCTCTGGCTTCCAGGACGGTCTGCCCATCTTCTGCTCCATTTAACCCAATTCCATCTCCCAGGTCTGGCTGCCCAGGGCTCTGGCACAAGCAGAGAAGACACTGAGACAACACTCATTTTAAGACCATCCCCACCCCAGCTGTCTGCAGCTTGAAGCAGCAGAAACCAGCTGCTGAGGAAAGAGATATACCTCCAGAAACAAGTCAGATGTCTGACATTAATGAGTTGTGTCACTGGTTTTCATTCTTAAAACAAAAATTGGCGTGCCTTCATGCACAGTGATAGTGCTTGAATCACATCTGGCCATGGCAATCTGCATGTTGGGCACTCCTGGGAGGTGTAGCAGCCTGCTCCACCTGGGATGGGAAGCCACATGGGACCACCAGCAGATGTAAAAACACATCAGCCCAGAGCTCCAGGAGGAATAACTGAACAGAGCCTGTCACTCCCATGCTCTCCATCCCCTCCCTGTTGCCGTAGCTGCACTCTCACCCCCCTAGCCCTTGCCTTCTAATTTTTCAAGAGCTCTAGACATTCACAGCCAACTGCCTTTGAAGATCTCCTGACCCTCCGATGCATGCACAACTCTTGCTGGTGTCTGAAATGATGAGGTCAGTGGTCTGCAGTGTGAGCAGCCAGGTCAGGAGTCTTCACTGCAGCAGTTCTACTTAAGTGGCAGGAAAATGCCATTCCTGCCAGGAAAATGTCATTCCTCCTCATTCTCCATGGGGAGATCACAGTCTTGCCACGTTTCTAGGGATTCTTCATATTTTTTCCTCACTTCTCTTTATATCCCAGATATCCAAACTTTGCTCATCCATGAACAACACTGAGCAAAAGCATGCTCAAGGTAATGAATATCATGCTTTGCTCTCCCTATTTGTTTCAGTCTGTAACTTTCTAATTTCACCTGGATGATGGCAACGTTAGAGGGTCTCACATTGTTTGCAGCCATGGGTGGGGTAACCCACATTCCCTGCCAGCCGCTGGGGTCTTCACAAATTACCCTTTAGTGTCTTCAATGCCTGACCTAAGAACAGAGTTCATCCAAGCCATTCGCAAGCACAGTATCAGCTCAGCAAAAAAACCGGATGAGGACCCTAGACAGGCAAAGCGGAGGCAGAGTGTTTGCATTGCAGAACATCCAAAGGACATGTAACCATGACTCTGTGCTGAGGAATCTGCTATCGTTGCCCATCAGTGGCTCTACTGGTTTACAACAGTTGCCAGCTTGACCCCATATCTCAAGAAGTGATGTGGTGTACAAAGGACCTCAAAGTCATAGCAAGCAGGGAGGTACCCAACTCCACTACACTCAGTGGCGGTTAGGCAAGGAGGACCACAGACTTCAAAAGCTCCTGCTGTAACATGTGCTACGTGGCTTCACATGACTCCTCAGGACCAGCACAGGGCTCCTCAGATCTGGTAGCTGACATGTGGTGACGTTACTTGCCTGGGGCCACTCAGGCTGCGTGGCTGCAATTGCAGCATGGGAAGTGCATGGGACCCTGCACCCTCCCACAAGATATTATAGAGCGAGATGGAGATTGCACCTCAGTAAATCTGTCTGATCATTTACAGATTCATAGAGCAGGGTTTTTTTCAATTTGCACTCTCCTTTATCTTCGAGTGTTCCTTTTCCCTTGGCAGTGGTGCCACTTACTCCAAGACTGTTGATGAGCATTTTTTAAGGCCTCAGGAGACAAAGTCACTCTATGAAATCCTGCACTCCTTAAACCTAAAAGGACATTTGATATATGGTTAGGGATTATTATAAAACATACATATCTGGTCCCAAACCTAGTCTTGGAAAACTCTTGTTTTCCTTCCCTAAAGGGTAAGAACCACATATAGACTGGAAGGTGGGGACAACATGGTTTCCCATTCTGAAAACAGGTCTCCTCTGCCATGAGACTAGCAGTGTGTATTCATACTTAACAACAAAATCTGGCTTTTTTCTGCATTAGGAACCCAAAATATAGCATTCAGGCTTCAGCTGGTTTGGTCTTCTTCCGCAGCAGTGCCTGAAACAGCTTTCTGAAAAAGGGAAATGGACATTTTCTCAGTGATAATCAAAGAAACTCACGATTTCACAGAAACACTGTGACTTTGACTGTCATCTGTGTATAATAAGGCAAGCAATAGAAACAGCATGTCTTCTGCTACTTACGCTTTCAGTGTGTCAACATATTCACCTATATAACTTACATCATCCTGTGTATATTGGCTCAAATGCAATTATTTCGAAAAATCTGTGGAAAAAGTGTGTAACTGAAAAACTGAAACGTGGCATAATCCTAACAACTCCTCAGTAACCTTACATAGTTCTTATCACAATTTCTCCACTCATGCTTTCTCAGGCTACTTATCCTTGCAGGCTGGAGGTCAGGTTGCATCCAGAATGGCAGATTCTTCTCTGATAGTGCATCCAATATGAGGAGATTCCCTGCCTTCAGCAAGTTTTTTAAATGAGATTATTGATTTCACTTTGCAAGTGAATCAAAGTAGATCACCTGACCGAGAGCTCTGGGATTTCATTTGAGGGGTAAGGACAAAAGGTGAAGGTTTTTCTGTGGAGTGGCAAGCAGAGAAAGCAAAGAAGGACTCCTCTAGTTTTGAAACTCCCAACTCTGCCTGGGACATTATCAGAGAAAACAGAGAGCAACAGAAACCCCAGTTCTTTGAGAAGCTTGTTGAGTTGTGGTTGCTTAAAATTATGTAAGATTTTCCCTAAGACATTCACCTAATACAAGATTACCTTCTCTGCATTGGTTATCAGATCTAGGCACTGAAACCTTTAAGTACAAAACGGCCTTCATCTCTGAGTCTGTGGAGCACGTGGAAGGAAGGTCAAATGATCTGAAATACAGGATAGCCCCAAAAAGGAGATTCTCCTGCGAGGTTTGACATATATACACTTGCACTGACATATAAACTGTTGCATTATCTCATAACATCACTGTTCCTAAGCCCTGCCCTGGGTAAGCTACTGGAGAAATACACGTGAAAGAAGGAATACTTACAGGCTAAGGGTAGTCTTGCAAAAAGCAACTCATTTTTGAGAAACAAATATGGTCTCCTCACAGGGAGACCATACACTCCACACACAGTGTTCCCAAAATCAGTGTTGGATTATGGGTCATTTGTACCCCTGAAACCAGCGCCTGGCAGCAGTACATTCACTCCTGGGATAAGGGGCTCTGTCAGCAAAACCAAAGATGCTCTGCCCTCCTCTTTCTGGAGGGAGTGACAGAACTCCAGGCTCCACAGAGCTGGGCTAGGCTTCCTGCTACAGCACCAGTTTACATCAAAGGCATGGTGATCTCTCCTGCCAGATTGAAGGCACTGCCTTTCGACGCCTGCTTCTATTTAGGGAATAAAGGTACGTAGTTCTCTCCAGGCTCTGAAGAAAGGAGACTAAACTCAGCCAGTGCAGCAGCGTGGCCTGCCCCCAGCAAAGCCCCATGTTAGTAAGTCAAAATAATGACATTCCCAGCCAAACTCTTCCATAGGTATAAACGGGAGGGGAAGGAGCCTTCTACCTCTCTACAGAACGGCGGCTAAGGCACTCCAGCCTCCTGGGATTCAAATCTATGGCACATATCCCGGGATGCAGCAAGGCAGCGCAGAGCACGAGGAGGGAGAGGCAAGCAGAGCTAGAGCTCTTTCAGCTGCTCTGGCTCTTGAGATCCTGGCTCTGTTCCCCAGCATAATTTCCATTACCTTGAAGAACTATCCAAACAACTCCAGTAGCATGATCAAAAGAGTATGAAAAAGATCCAGAGGTGATTCAGCGTGTCGGTGCCACGGAGGCATGAATGTACTGATGTATCTCAGTCGTCCCCATTCTCCCCTGCCTCCCACAGAGCCAGCGGTGCCGCTGGAGCGGCTCTGAGCACCAGCTCCCCTTACAGTAACAGAGAAAGCACAACTCCCCTTAACATATTTTCTACAACTGCTATATTGGGCCACTGATGGCCCCCTTTGGAGAGAGCAAACCCAGAAATGTTTCACTGTTTCACATTGCTGTGCGTTAGAAATCACATCCTCTGGAACCGCAGGAGTTAATTTCCACACACAGCTATTGGGTTTTGTATATTTTTGCTTTTTAGAAACTTTCAACTGTGGAGTGTAAGACAAAGGAATAGGAAAAAATCCCTGTTGTTGCCTATTTTTTTGTTTGATGATGCTTCTGCTTTGCTGCATTTACAAACTGATCATAATAATGAATTCATTTATCGGTTACTTGAATCATGTAGCATATTGAGTTTCATTACAAGTAACCAGAAAACATTTCTATTCAGATAATCCTTTATGGCCTTAATGTTCGAGGATCAATTTGTCTCACGAGGTGAAACAGAGGTCAGAAATTCAATGCAATGTGACAACAATAAGTTATTCCACTTATTATTATGGCAACATGCACCGGTACCACAAGTGTTAAGACTTGCATAAACATTCCAATTTTAAATCTTATTTTTAGAGATCTGCAGCTCAGTCATAGAGATTTGCTGTAGGCAGAACTTGTCATACAAATATTCAGCCTAGAACTAATTTTCTTTAACATGTTTTAACATTTTCCAAAACAAACAAACAAAGACTTCAGCACGTTTAAAAACACAGTTCTCTGTATCTTGATCAAAACACAGGACTTGATTCAACAATAAGCAGCTCTAGTTTGAAGCTAATATAAAGTATAATAGCATTAAGTGAATTGAGTTACTCTAGAAGTAAACTAGAATAGCACACTGGTAAATGAGGCTCAAAGTCTCTTCGTTTATTAGATACTCTATTAAAGCCTCTACTAGACTCTACTTTAACACCAGCTTGAAGCCAGCTGAACTCCACTCCTCATAATAACCTGCCCAAAGAGGATAGAAATCGTGGGTCATAAAAATCTGTTTCCAGATGATCATATATCATTTACTGAGGCATCCAACAACCCTTCAAACTTGTCTCAGCCAAGATAAGTTAGGTGAGTACATCTCACATCATTTATTCAAAATGAAAAATCACCTTTGAGGGATAACGCCTTGTGTAGAACACAAACCAGGACTGACTTCAAATAACTCAAACACTGATCTTGCTTGCTAGCTAAAGCAGCTCAGGGTGTTTCTCATTTTGTTCAAGATGTTCATAAACATTCATTTAAACATTAAAGGCAACAAAAGCAATGAACAATGAAAACTCTGGAAAACAGACTCTGCTGCAGAACTCTACACCTGAGCTCCTTTTTTGGTGCTCCTCTCATGTTGAAGAGAGAGAAAGAGGGCCTGTCAGTGGGTGACTCACTTCAGAGAAGCTCCGTGATACCGTTCAGCTGAACCACCCGCTGCAAGCCCTTGTTTTCCTTCTCCAGCTATTAAGAAAATGTACATGATGAGTTCAGACGTAGGAGGCTTCATCTGGGCAGATCTTCCTTGGGAATCTGTAAAGAAAAAAAACTTGTCTGAAAGACAAGTGAGGGGATTGCTACCCAACACCCTTCTTGGATTTGCAGCAAATAGCAACAGCATGCTTGAAAGCAGTCTTAAACTAAAGAAGGTTATTTTCCTTTCAGTAACCACACTCCTCTGGGGAGTTTCAGTTAATGTGGATCTCACAGAAGGCGTACATATGTGTTTTTTACTTCAGCTTCTGCCCAACACCAACACTTTTGACCGTGTCTATCAGGACCATGTGTGCATCTGCGGATGTCTTTACTCTTGGTCGCCACCTCCACGGATGACATAAATAGCAAAGCATCTGCTATCCTCAAACCATAGCCAGACAAAATCCCAGATGTAACAAAAAGAAAAAAACATTGCTGCATCTCCAAAGAGCGTTGGGGTTGGTGGGAAAAGGAAGGAAAGTGGCAGAAACTACAGTTATGCTGCATTGCCCCTGGAAGTATGGGGTAATTAAGTGTACTGGTAAGGCTTCAACTGGAATATTGTGTTCAGTTTTGGACTCCCAGTGTGAGATGGATGGTAATAAACTGGAGACAGAGCAGCAGAGCACTGCTAAGATGGTCAGGGGCCTTAAGCATGTGGCCAAAAAGCGGCAGCTGAGAGAATTGGTCTTGTTTAATCTTGTTTAATCTGATAAAGAAGAGACTAAGGGATGGTTTAGTAGTAGTCTACAACTATTTGTAGGGTATTTACACACACAAAAGAGCCAAAATCTTGGTACTGCAAGATGATAACAAGGGGCAACAACCACAGATTGTGGCTTGGGTGGACATTAGGAAAAAAAAACTTTACTGGGGGATAATACAGGGTACCAAGGGAGGTTGTGGAATCGCTGTCCTTGGAGGTTTATAAGACTTGGCTAGACAAAGCCATACCTAACCTGGTATAGTGGCGGTGCAAGTTCAGGAGGTTGGACAGGATGACCTCCAGACACTCCTTCCAGCCAACATTTCTGTCACAAACTGTAAGTCCTGTTAATTGACAGTAACTGAAACAGTTTCAAAAGGAAATGTGGTTGCTCACAGGGGAGGAAAAAATGCCTATGCATGTATGAAAAATGGACTCTGGACCCTGCAAATCCATACAGGCCAAATGAAGAAAATGCACTTAGAGATGAAAGAGAGCATGTACTTTTCTGGCAATGTTGCCTTAGCAAGTTTAAGGTCATCAGATAATTTGAAGAGAACAAAAAGCAGCCTCACTAAAAATCAGAGTTCTCCCTATTTCCTGCTCGGAGTTGGAATATAAAGCCCCAGACATACAAGGTTCACAGAGGAGGGCTTTTTTAGACAATACAATACCTTATACATATTGGGGGTTAAAAATACTTTCAAAAGGGTAGCTCTTGAGCTGTACAGTTGACTGCTTCGGACGCCAGAAAAGATACTTCATGCACATTGAATATAACTCCTACGGTTACTTCCAAAATAACCTAGGAACCCCAAACCTATTTGTTTGCCACTAGGTAAAAGTGCTACAATCAAGTTGTGAATCGTCTCAGGGCTTCTGTGATAGTTTGTTAAAAAATAAAACCATATTAAAAAAGAAAAAAAAGAATCCTGTTTAGCCAGTGGAGACCAGCTGGTCGAGTAATACAGTTTTTCCTCAAAATATCTGAAGTTTCTTGTGCTGCTTCTCCCTGTAGATGACTTTAATGAGACTAAGCTGTTTACATTTTTTCAAACCCACTTTATTTCCTGCATTTCCAGCTGCAATCCACAGCTTGTGCTCAGTACTGGTACCACCAGATTTTTCCAGAGTTATCATTCTATGACCACAAGCAAATGTTTCAAAAGCACTTAGGTAAGTGGGAAGGATAGATAGTATCTCTTGTATTTGTTTGTTCACTGTTTACTGCATGTGTGTTGTGTTATGGACAGTTTAAAAGGCTACAGGAGGACACAGAAGGGCAGGCTGCTTTACTCTGGCATGCAAGCAAGCAGCTTGCTGCGGCGCATGGGGCGGGTGAAAGCCACTGGTGGAAGGGGGGAATGGAGAGCAGGGAGCCTGCAGGCTGGCTGGAGACTCCCGAAAGGAACAGGAGATTTGCCTGTAACAAAAAGACTCACAAATAACTCATAATAATATGCCAGGGGAAATGACACTTTCCTCGGGTGTCGAACGGGACCATGCAATCCGGGAAGCTGCCCAAAGCTCCACAGTACGAGCAAGAGGAAAAAGCCAGCCCTCACAGGCAGGGGGCAAAGATTTGGTTGTGAACACTAGGAAAAAATCTGTCTCCATCAGAAGATCAGAGTACCTCTGTCAGCAATTACCTTGCTTTCATCTGTATTCTCATCAAATCAAGCATTAGAGACTGGAAGCCCTTTTGATATTTCAGGCATAGTCCCTCCAAGGAAAAGGTGCAGGTATATCTGCGCCTCTGAGCATCTCAGTTTCCTGTCAGCACAGCTTGGCAATCTCACTCTCATTCACAACACTGACTAAAGGGTTCATGCCATTAACAATAAGTGAGCATTTCCACATCACTTTAAAAAAATGCCGCTTGGGTATTTCTGAGAACGTTCTTAGAGATGAAAAATAGTGATTTTTTTTTTTTTTATGGAGGGCATTTGTAACATTTCTTGTAAAACACGTGGACAAGTCATTATTACCATATTGTTAGCCATTCGCTGCAGTGTGGTTTGCTGTCTGCATGGCTTGACAGAGAACCTGTGGTGCATTCAGGAATTATACACTGGCCTGTTAAATATGCAAGCCTAGTTATTCCTCTCTTTTTCTCTCCCAGAGGATTATTAAAGCACCTCTATGACATTCTAAAAACATTTCAAAAGGATGATCCTCTGTGCTGCTCTGAAGATTGATTTAACTTTCTCCCCTTAGGTTTCTTTCAGAGTCTCTTCTATTTAATGTTTGGTTTATAAAAAAAAAAAAAAAAATCAGCAGCTGAACAACGCCGGGTTGCTCTGCAATAACAAACTAGGACAGACTGGGAAAGAAGGTACCAACACACACTCTTAGCAAGAATTCCCACTTCAAGAATCCAAGAGGATTTTATGCATGAACCTTAATAAGGCTATTTACAGATGATGAAACTCTCCTGTCAGCATCCCTTTAAAGTTTCTCTGTATAAATATCAACAATCTTGCCGGACAATTGGCGAGACGTTAGGAGGCTTACTGCATGCTGTGCTGTGAAGCTATCTAGTTTTAAAGAGCAAATGACTCATTTAATAGATATGGTTCTGTTGAAAGAACATTCTTCAGAGCTTAGTAAGAGGGTTAGACCACATTAACATTAGAAATCAATGAGCCAAAAAACTGTGGACTACTGAGGTCATGGTTAATAAAGACAGACTTCAATTTTATTTTCATATCCTGTTTTTGGCCTAATCACTTGACCTCATTTTTAAACATGGTCTGGATGTAATTCACCATTCTACACAAAGAGACTGATTCTTTTTCCCAGTTTTACTCTCTTCAGTAATTTCAATGATATTAAACCTGATTTACACCGGAGGAATTGAATACATTTGCTGATATTTTCAAAGAAATCAGCCACCCAGCCCACAAAGCACAGTCCAATTTAATGGTGCCATTTGGAGCTTTTCTGGCTAAATGATATACAGCTTCTGTTGGCTGTGTAACACTAAAACACACAGGAATGAGCCCATTGCTTGCTTTCTCCTCTGAATGGCAGATTACTCATTCCTCATTGTCCAAGCCCACGTGGACTGGAATTGATGGAACTCCATTTCCCTCATTGGAAACAAGGTTGTTTCTGGACTGTATGCAGCCTGAAAGCATGTTGAACAAATTTTGATATTAATTAATGCTTATGTTTAAGATCCGCTACTCATACACAAGCATTTCAGCAAGCAAGCTTTGAATTGTTCAAGCACTGAGCCATCCTGAAGTTCCTTTTTAAGCTTCCTGACAGGAGAAGGCTCAGAAAAGAACAGGATAGGATATTTGTACCCTTAAACTGTATTTCCTACAAAATGAAGACATTGCAAGCCTGAAGGAGCTTTCTGTTTTGTGCTTATTTTTACTGAAACCCCTACTGAGAAACTCAGCTCTTAGCAAAGGAAGGGAAGACCAAGAATCTGGGAGCTATGTGGCAGAAGATAGTCAACCCTGAGCACGAACAGCTTAAAGTTGCAGTACTGCTAGAATATACTTCCTGGAGCACTGTTCTTACCCACACGAGAAACATTTCTTGTTGAAAAGAAACACCGGGTCTTGGGTTTGTGAAAGGAACATCCATCATCTTGAATAAAATGTCTATGCAGAGGGAGAAACACAGCACTGATAAGAAGACAGGTATCTCAGGTTTCCACAAAAAATTCTTCAGGAAATATTATCTATCAAAGTTATGCCTGAGCTGAAAGCGAGACTACAGTGTTAGTGGTAAAGAGAACCTCAGATGGCTAGACTAGTATTTACTACTGGATAACCCTAGGGTCACTTATTTATTCTATTAGTAACAGCTTTGGTCACTCAGAGAGTCACACACTTTCATCAGTTTCAAAATAGGAAACAAAGATGAAAAGGAGTGAGCTTCTAACACTTTAAATGTTATACTGGCTTCAGGATAACCAAGCGCCACCACTGAGATGCTAAGTCACACTATCCAAGTACTGCAGACCTTCTCCCACATTTCTGGTCAGGGTTAACTCATGACAAAAGTTTTTCCCGAGGTATTCTCACAATTGCTTTCCGGGTTCCAAACAGTGGATTTACAAAAGATGAACAACTTACATGAAAATTTCCTATTTTATTAAAGTTCTACTCTGGACATAGAGCCATCTGTCAGCAACAAAAGCACAACTTATATATTGCCCACAATTACTACTGGTGCACTTCGCATGTCCCACTTTCTGACATGGCATGTTTTTGTCTCCTTACTCTCCATCATCTCTCCTCAGATTTATTTTAAACACCAGCTGATGTCGGGACACAAGGACACCTGAACTGATATCAACAGCATATTCAAGATATATATATATTTTTTATGACATTGGTCAGAAAATGCCCATCTGCTGTTTCTCAGCTTTTGAGATTTAATGATTTGCTATTGTATAGCAGGAATTTAAAAAAAAAAAAAGAAGATTTATAGCCTTTCTGCAAAACTAACACATTTGTATTATTCACCTATCAGCCCCAGTTTGTTCCAATGAGGACAAGGTCAATGTGACTATTACTAGATTAATTCTGTGATGCTATATAGCAAAGAAGCCTTTAAATATTGATGCTTAGTGGAGGAAAAAGGCTCACGTTCAAAAAATGGAACAAAGGACATAAAATTATTTCTCTAGAGAAGTCAATAAAATAAATAGGATTCCAACACTGATATGATTGAAACCTTCCAGTGATTTCTAACATGGAAGGCTATGAGCAATAGGGCCTGTTCATTCCATTCTCTGGTCCTGCTCTGTCCCCATAAGCTGGGGCAATGGCCAGCAATGTTGGTTGTCTGTGTGAAAGTAGAATCAAAATAAAACCTAAGAAAATGTCCTCTCTATCTCCCACCCCTTTTTTCCTTTTTTTTTTTTTTTTTTTTTTTTTAATTGCTTCCCTGGTGAAGGGTTTGGAAATCTGCTAGATAACAGTTATTTTGGAAATACACATTCTTGCCTGGTTGCTTTACGCATGACTCAAAAACCGATTCAGAAAGCTAGCACTTTGGTAAGACAGTGAGTGACTTCAGAGTCTGCAAAATAGCAGAGATTTGCATTTGCAAGGCTGGATGGAATTGTACCTGCCTCCCCTTTCTGTTCTGCAGCCACTGTGGAGAACAATGTAGGAGCAAAGACTGCAAAATGTTTAGGCCCTGCCTCTACGGCTTTGTCTAAACCCACACAGACTTGTCCCTGGCTGCCCAGACCACGTATCTCTTGCAGAAATTCTCCTTCTGGCTCACATGCCATTGATTCTTCTTGAGAGAAAAGCAAGGGAACATGGTGAGGGAGTGAAATAAAGGAAGTGAGAGGAATCGAATGAAAAATACAACCTGTGTGCATAGAGAAAAGAGATGAGATTAAGATTTATATTCTTGGCAGATTTATTTCCAGGGTTGCTAAAGTATACCTTTCCCTCTCAGTTTGCATAGTCTGCTCCCAGACATGCAGAAGCAAGATTTTGTTTTTGAGTTGAAAGACATTCTTTTTGCTCTAGTCTTTTCTGTGGAAGAAAGAAGCTGGGGTGAAGAATAACTTGTTTTGGCAATAATTAATGGTTCTGATGATTTCAAATCATACAACACCAATTCCTAAGTTTCACTGAATTTCTTAGATATTTAGAACCAGTCGGCGCAGAGAGCTCAAGAAATGCTGCGACAACAACATAATGCACATAGCAACTCTCCTCTTCTTTTCCAGACTGAAAACTGTTTTTCTAAGCAACTGTCCTACAACAAGCTAGTTTATATTACAAATATTTTAAACATTTTTCCCACATAACTGGATTTTGGGCACAAAAAAAGATGAACTAATTTTAGAATTTATATTAAATAATATGCAGAGGATATATAAAGCTTCTGTATAAAGCTATCACATGCCTAAACCACAGTATGACTGCACTCTCAGGACAGAAAAAATACCAAAAATTATCCCTTATATTTGTAATAGTGGTCTCAGAAAAAACTATACATAATGAAATACAGTCCACATTGTGAGAAATGTCTTAGTAAAGATCCCTTCAATAAAGATCTACATATAAATTAGGGTGCCACTTTTAAGGCAGAAGCAGAGCATTTTGTAATTTTGCCATGATTTGTATTTGTCCCTTTTACAGAAGTAAACACCCGCGTTGGCTCACATGCTTGGTTTCTGCATCTCAGTACTTCACAGCATGGCTTGCTGTGCTGGGAAGACGTTGTTGACATTTAAAACCCTTCCATATTACTGTCTTAATTCAGATCACAAACACATCTTTGAAATGAATTTCTCAATCATCCCCACTCACTCTACTTTCGTTCATATGGATTGGTTTTAAAGCACAGAGCTTCCAGACGCAGCTAAGCCAGAGCCCACCTAACATACGATTTCAGCCACTAAGAGGTGTCCAGTCATGGGACTGGACAAGAAAGAGCCTGAAAGATCTCCTCCCACTCCCAAAACCTGGGTTAGCAACACTTTAAATTTTCCTAGTGCTCCACACTGGTTTCTTGTGTAGACTTAGCCTTTGCCTCCACATGTCTAAACCAGGCATTTTTGTTAGCAAAATGTCTCTGCGAGGATTATTCTGAAAAAACAGTTAATTAAAATGCCCAATTAAATGGCCTTTACCTATGCCAAAACTGTATTATGGTCTCTGATAAATACTGTATTCACACGTCATTAAAACAGTAACAGCCAGACTAGAAACTTTTTCCCATGGTGAAAGTTTCTTAAGAGCGAGCCACGTGCCTCTGACACAACTGCTTTTGTCAGCAAAGGGAATAAGAGATTTGTAGACAAAGTTTTCTGTCACTTTTGGAAATAAAATGTTTTCAGTTGGATGGGAAAAGAAGATAACTACTGAAAATCCTTTTTGTGCAGGTAAGTATTTGTTTTCAGTAACTGAGAGATAAAGAGCTAAAATGAATAGTGGCTATAAACTCTTGTACAAACCTAATAGCGTCCCTTCAGAACAAGCTTATTCTCAGGTTCATTTCAGTTAGCATGGCTTTTCAAAGTGGACAAACCAATCCGCACAGAAACATGTTCGCAGACAAATTGCCCAAGTTGTTCAGCACTGTTATTTGGCAAGGTCGCCAGCCAGATGGGTTTGCTAGTGACTCCTGTAAGGTGTTTAAATCAGAATCTAGTGTAACACGTGACTGCCATGTTTAATTACTCTAAGTTAATACAGCTTAATGGATAATGTTTGGTATGTAAGAGTCAGAGTTTTTGATGAAAAATACAAAGACAAAATAGTCTTTTTCATTTGAATGTAAGGATACCAAAGCCTTGATTCTCTGCCCATGTATAACCTTTCCTAAGAGCAGTCATTCAGAACAATTATTATAGCAGGGACGGACATTTGTTCAACTTACAAAACATTTCTTAGCCTATATGCACTACAATGGATACAGAATTTTAATTGCATCAGCTGAATATATTTTGTAACTCTTCAACAATTTTCTGTAGGTTTGCCTGAATGCATTCAGCTGCTGAAAGGAAGCTGCGATACAACTGTGATCTTGAACTATTTTTTTTCCTCTCAGAAGGATAACATCAAACGTGCTCATTAGCTTCATTTCATTTTGCAAAACTGCACCTTTTTGGAGTAGACTTTAAGCTCAGTACTACACACAAAACATCTCACATATGCTAACACTGCAATCAAATCCTTGATTGCTGGCACAAGAAGATGGCAAGCTATTTGCTGCTACAATTAATGTAAAATAATATAAGAAAACTAGACGCCTTTTGAAAACTTTCTTTAGAACATATTTTTGGGTAAAGCAGTTTTTCTCCTAGGTCACTAATCAATGCCTGGGAACAGTCAAAACAGCTTTTGTTCCTTGGCCCGTGAAGCCACCTCCTCGGTTATAGGATAGCACACACCAAAGAGATCAACATTGGTCACGTTGACAGTCCCTCAATGGTAACAAGGAATCGTGAGAGCTCTGGGGGGTGGACTGTCTCCAGACAGAGAACCTAGAGAGTGGGCTGAACAGCACCCTGAGCTATTACTGGTGACAGTGGTTATAGATAACACACGATAAAATAAGTCAGGTTTAGATTTTTAACATTTATTAAAAAAGCAGGATGTATGTTCATTTCAAATTAAACAGTTAAAAATGTTAAAGCATACAAACAAATCAATTGTGTACTAGCAGCATCCAATTGTTAGAATTTTCTAGAACTCCTCAGTACGGTCTTGGCAAGCTAAAAATATTACGACTTGCAACCAACTGACCTCACCATAGTGCAGATAAAACAAACTTTATAAAAACAACAATTTAGGTTAAATAAGCTTAAATAAAGGTGTTAAATACAAGACACTTGATCCAAGCTTCTGTACAAAGATAAACAAATTTGGCATTGTACAATTGATTGGCTGGCTCACACCATACATGATTTCAATAGTTAAGCAGTAGAACTGTTTAGCTGAACATCAACTATACAAAAGTAACTGAAGTTGGGAGTGGGCTAACCCCGGTGAGCCATTTACAAGGCATGTGTATTTTTAGAAAATCAGAACACTGTTTATATTCAGGCACCATTTGTTCCTGCAAATAAATAATCTCTAATGTATCTGCATCCAAACTAGTGTTAAACACATCAGTGCTAACATTTTATAAACACAGCTTTGTGACTATTCACTATACCTCCATTGTTATTGCTATGACAATGTGGACTGTGGAAATAAAACTACTGTACATACAAAAAAATAGAGCACCTTTTAAACATTAAAGTATATGTCTGGTTATTCTTTTTATCTTACAATACTGAAGCCCAAGCTAATGTAAATTGCTTTAACATCTTCACCAGCGCACCTGAAATGCAGGAACTAAAACCCCAAATATTCCTCTTCAGGCAAGCCCCAGCCAGAGCATCTTCTAAAAATGTCTAAAATGACACTAAGGATTTTTTACATTCATCTGCACACGAACAAATATCTGCTACTCTCTGCTTTCTTCATATTAATTTAAAGACGGATTACCACAGTTCTCTCTCCTTTTCAAATGAATAAAGCTGGATAGAGAATGTAGCAGAAACACCTAAAATGGATTGTGAACACAGTGAAAT
The DNA here is from genome assembly GCF_034638445.1 of Ciconia boyciana. Classification (NCBI taxonomy): domain Eukaryota; kingdom Metazoa; phylum Chordata; class Aves; order Ciconiiformes; family Ciconiidae; genus Ciconia; species Ciconia boyciana. The sequence continues at coordinate 83,539,995 of NC_132936.1, forward strand.
TATTACCCCGCTAATTCAAAAAAATACAGCTGTTACATTGTTCAAATAAGTATTTTCCAGGGGCCCAGTCATTAGGATTTTTTGTCTATCGTATTGAAAAACCATTCTGTAAATTTCCTCAGTTGAGCAGCTGCTGTTTGAGACTCCTCCTGAAGTCTCATGTTATCTTGTCTCAGATGCTGTACCTCTGCTTGGAGAACTGCCTTGTCCTGTTTTTCCTGGTTAACAAAGATACAAGTTGAGTAAAGGGAGTAGTCGTGATGACAGCATTTATTTTTGTTGTTAATACTTCTGTGCAAGTAATACAGTTATATTTTGTTGAGCTCCCTAATCCATTCTGACAACTACTAACTGTAAGTTAATTCCCAATATGCTCCAACTACCTCATTCATTCTGAGAAAATATTGCAAGCTAAAAAGAAAACTAGATGCTACTTTAATACAAAAATTATAGGAGTTTACCCCATTTAACAAAAAAATTCAAGCACTAAAAGGATAAGAAGCTTTTAGCTATTACAAATCATAGGTGAGAGCCCAAGTCATAAGGAATTGATTTCAAGCATACGTTAAGGAACAAAAATACCTAATTTCAAAATTTTCCCTTACATCATTATTTTCTTACCAAAAGCAGTCTCATTTCTACCAGTCCTGGCATTGTCTCCAGCTCAGTCTAAGCTCCAGCTTAGACAGCAAATGAGACAAAGCAAGTCACTGTTACATGATCAAGATACCACAAGGCAACAAGGATGACAAATCTGGAGTGCTAACTACTTAGCCACAGTGCCCGTGTCCATATCCCTATCCATTGCTAAATCCAAGGTACCATAAATGGAGATGAAGTGCCTCATTCTTTCTGGGGTATGACTATATATAGGACAGTTATTCTGGAGTTAAGACCCATAAACTAGTTAGCCTTGGGGCAGCTTGTTCACATAACCACTCCCACAGGACCTTCCGCACCTCAGTGTTCTGATCAACCACTGGGCTCTACCATTCATTAATTACACTATCTAGTTTAACTGATGTACTTTTTTCAAGCCCTTGATGACCTCTGCATAAAAATATAACTATTAAAACTGGAGAGTAATAATGATCTCTTACCTTTCTCAGGTCGGTTTGTAGTTGCCGGAGGATGACCTCTAGCTGGTTTACTTTTCCAGTCAGAGTACTTGGAGCATGTTCCCTGTAAAGTAAACCACTACCTTCACTCTGGGTTAGTTAAAAACATTTTCTCCCCCAGCTTTTGCAAACACTTTTAGTGATAGCAAAGGAAACAAATCAGTTTAGGCATACTTAGGAAAACACAGACAAAACCAGCATCGGCAAAAGGCTATTACTGTAGACATGGCTGCAATATCTGAAATATGACACTGCCTCTCATGTAAATCAGGCAGAAATTACAATGATTTTAAGAAGGAATGTTTTAGGAATTATTTGCACATACCCTCACAGTGCAAGTCAAACTTGCTGCTAAATGGTGTGCCGAGCACATTTGTTAACAAGCTGCTTTCTGATAAGGACCGTACTAATCTGAAGCAAGCTGCAGCAGCAATTATTGTAAACCAAAAGAGCTGTTAAAGAGTTCTTTTGTCTGGTCTGCAGTTCTGTCATTTCCAGTAAAGGATAAACCTATGGCTTTATGGAGAAAAATATTTTATTTAAAGGTCAAAACATGAAATATTGCCACAGGTTAATCAAATGCATGACTGAGGGAAAATACTGAGACTAGCTTCTGTTTCCTGTATGACAATGAGCACTGTGGGAGACAGTTTTGTATCGTTATAGATGAAATTAGCCATAATGTGAATCATTTTGTCTAGAAGAGAGAAGCTGAAGAGAGAAGCTTTATATACAAAGCTGAATCAGCTGCTTCATGCAAGTGCACAAATCTGACAGATTTGCCAATGCTAAAAGTGGAACATCTTTAACAGTCTTTTGCAATCCTTACTGATCACTAGGCTGGGGAAAGATGTGGACTTAGAAGTCATTACAAGAAATGAGCTTTACCATGCAAGTAAGTTAATTTGTGTAAAATTGTTTCAAATTAAGATGTGATAATCTAACAAGCAAGAAGACTTTTCCCTCCGTTTCCTGTTCTTCCATTCCTGCAGCTGAAGAGCAAAGCTAATCAAAGATGTGTTTTTCTTTTAAAGTGTGCTAGTGGGCAGATTATGCTGCTGAATCTGTGTTTTTAACAAGTGTACTCTGCACATCAGGGAAGACAGGGGGAAAAAAAAAAAAGAAAAAAAGAGAATAATCTCTCCCAGAGCACTGGGAAGAATTCAAAGAATCGGGCAGTTTGGCATAAAAGTTTCCTGCAGTCCTCAGTTACAGGTCCTCTTGATTTGTTTACCTCTGTATAAATGAAAAATTATGTATTTGCGAGTAGCAAATAGTTGCAAAAGATAGGTAGGAACACCTGTTCCAAAGTCCGAGACATTTGCTGCAGATAAGGTTATTGCATACTACACAGTTGAGCTCATTATTGGTTCTATTCAAATGAAAATAGAAATAAGCATAACACAAATTGTTATTGTATAGGAGGAATACAGTGAAAAATTTGATTCGCTGAAACTCTGCATCTAACAGCACTTTGCATTAGAGGCCTATTCTAGTGAGAGCACTTTATCTGACTATACTACATATTTTCTAGATAGAACTGCTCAGAGGTTGATTTCAAGCAACAACATTTTTCAAAATTAAAGTAAAGACATGATCATACAAGGTAACAGGTCTGCCATCAAATAGCAGTGAAACATGCATACAGGCAATTTGACATGCGACATTAAGAGAAAATATTTTCTTAAAATATTTTTGTAAGAAATACGCTTTAATTCTGACGTACCCGGTAGCCTCAAGGAAATCTTTTCCATCTGTGGGACTCTCATCCAAAGGTAACTCTTGTGTTTCTTCCAAGCCCTGAGCTTGTTGCATATCATTCAAGGTGCAAAAAGATGCTACTCTCTGATCTGTAAAAAAGTAACGTAAGGATACGTTTAAAGCTGGACATATATACAAAATAAAAGGCTATATTACAGCCATTATCCTGGTTCAGTTAGAGAAATGGATGTAGGTTTCTACATCACAGCTTTGAAGATAATCAGCAGATGTAAAGTATATTCCAACTAGTTGGCTTCCCCACATCTGCATCCAAAGGCAACCCCAAAGCAATTTTTTGTGTCTATCAGCAGAGTGAGACAGATTTGTTTGACCCATTAATGCTGATATGAACAGTAAATTGGTCTTGATGAAATCTGCAGAAAACCATTTGAGATTTCAGGGCCACAACCAATGATGATAATAATTCAGCGAAAAGGTTTGCATTTTCCATGGACTTAAAGCCATCAGATTCCTCAGAAATCTGCACTGTTCGTTTCGTACTGTTTTACTGTCTCAAGCATTTGCAGAACCTAAAGGTAATCTGCATACTTGAAAAACAATACATTCACACTATTTTTATCAATTGAGATTTTGTTATCTATATTACTAAGGCACGCTATTATCTACATTGGATTCCATTAGAACATAATCTAACAAGCACAGATGTAATTACCTATGGATATACAGTGTGGTTGCCACAATACATCAGTCACCACATAATAGAAGTATGCCATGCAGATCATCATTGCACAGAACAGGAGTAAATGATATATTCATTAGGATTTAATTTGTCTTCTTTAAAAAAAATACATATTCTGTGGAGATTGATTTAACTTATCTCTGTCAAACAAAATCCATGTCTGTAGGCTTGTAGAAATTCTGGCGACAACATGCCTGCCTTGCCCTTTCTCCCCTTGCCTACCACCCCACAGGCCCAAAGCTTGCATTATCATGCAAACGTGCAAACATAGGAAATATTAAAGAAAGTTTACAAAAGGCAAAAGTCATCAATCCCAGACCATCACCTAGAAACGGCGTGTGATGACAGAACGGCCCAAATTCTTCATCTGAGTCAAAACCTGGAATAAGATTTAGAATGTTCCTATAAACAAGACAGTCCATCTCCACTGGAGCAGCTGTGGCCCTCACGTACAGCGCCCACAGTGGAACACTCCCCATGCAACTCATGCTGGCTCTCACTCTCGGCCTTGTGATGTCATTTTTACACAACACCGACATGACAGTAAGCATGAGGTGTCATGCCCCGTGTCTCTCGTAGTAATACCCAGTATTGTGACACAGCGTGGCAACTTGGCATGATACGTAGCAAGACAACCCTCCAAACTCTAAGCATCCAAACAGTGAATATAGGCCAGATCATTTTAACTAGGAAGGAAATTTTGGTTTAAAAGTTTTTTACCAAACAAAAATAGGAAATCACTAAAAAGCTCTTTAAAGGGATTTTTTAAATGCATAGTTTTAAGGAATAGCAAAGATGGACAATTCATTCTATAATATAATGACGAAAAGTTGCATGTCATTTTTTGTCCAATTTTAAAGACCGCAGCTCATTTCCCCTGCTTTTATCCTTATTTCTGACTAGTGATGGATCTCAGCAAATACAAACGTGACTTTCATATGTGCTGACAATAAGGTAAGAATATAATTTTAAAAACATAACCAATGACATCATTTACAGATTTGAAACTTACTAAATTGAATAGATTTAATTAGTACAGATAAACTAAAACTAGCTTCCCAGATCAAACGCAGTGTGTAGGCCAGAAACAAGACTGTGTAAACAATCAGTTTGAGGTACGTATCCAATTATTGATTTCACCCTTACACTGGTCACATTTTCATAACCACTTGACAGAAGAAAACAAAGCCAGCAACAAACGTTATGCTGTTGCTATTTTTTCTATGGCCAACAATACGTGACATGTGACATTGTGTCTCAGAGGCAATTCTACTGTAATATAAAAAAATCTGCATTTTTCTCCCTCTGCCGAGTGAGCGTAATTAAAGAGAATGGCCACTTGTCTGGTTTATGTTGTCAGTTGAGAAAATGTTTTGTCAGTTTGATCCCCCCAGCAATATTTGAAAGCATCTTTTTCTTGACAGATAAAAGCAGGTGCAAAAACAGGTACATGCAGCTGTCAATGAAATCATGTGATGCCATTTTTAAACACAATATTTTAAAATATTTTCATATTATTTCAACACACAACAAAAACATAAAAACATGCGTGCTTGCAATGAAGTATAATGTGCAGATTAACTTTTTCTTCCTTGTGTAATCCCTAACGAATTTCAACTCCACAATTTAAAAATAATATTAACACTTAGAGTAGGAAATTAATTGTTAAACCTTTTCTATTTTCCTAGTATAACTTAAACATATTTTTCCAATATTCATATCTTTATAAAATATGAAACCATATTCTCACATTCATCAGGTGAGGAACAAAGTCACTACATGGCCACTAATAACCAGAATTCTCCAATCATATAACATGCTACGTAAATTCCTGTGTTGCTCTTCAAAGAGTAGTTCCTTAATTTTCAAAAGCCAGGTTAGTGTCAAAATCATTCTCTGAACAAGTTAGTAACACAATAAATTTCTGTAATAACTAGTACATCAAGAAGATCCCGGACTAGCAAAATATTTTGCCTTTGAATAGTTTTCAAGTACTTTTAAAGACACATTTTTATTTTCAGTAAGTATGTCAAATCTCACTGATCTCCCTATAAGTATTCATGCTTAGCAATAGTTCCACCAATTTACTATTTAAATCAGAACTGTTTTTAAACCTGAATTGTGGTGAAGGTTGAACTTGTGCTTCAAAGAGCAAAATCTTCCTACTGATTTTTGGTTTATTTCTTCTTAACAGAATTGGCTTGACTCTACATTCATGAAAATGAAATCAAAGCTACCTTCACCAACAGTTAATTTTTCGTAAGAAAAATCAAGTGTATTTCTGACTATGATGCTGTAGACATAAGTTCTGCTTCCTCCAAACTATAGGGACACCTCCTATTCAATTCAAGTGATATGTGCATACTAAATAGAAGAAAATACATGTAAATCTCAGAGCTCTTATTTTTATCTGGGACATCCTTGCCAAACCCCACATAGGACCCATGCATAGAAAACTATTTGCAAAAATATATTGTTGTTTATATCAAAAGTTTAACCAACAGCTGACTTAGCAAGACCAAAGATGAGACAAAATGCATGTCTCACTTTAAAGTAATAGAATTGTACAGTTGTAACCACTAAGAATTTTAATCTGGATTTTCATTGTTCTAGACCACTAACAGAGGCCAGAAAAAACTCCAGACAATTTTGATGTACGGGAGAGCAGAAAAGGCTCAAACGAATATAGTGCATGAAGCCTCTCTCTCATTATTACGGCAAAGTCTACCCACAAATGTACACTGACATATGCACTGAAGCAAAAAGAGTTACACATGCATGCACTAGAAATGACCAAATGTTAACTAAATATTTTCATTTTTTCTTTTTCTAGCAGTTTAACATACTAATTTGGTTAAAATAATTATCTCTCATGCTGAATGCTTCACTTCTTTCTCATTATGCTATGTGTAGCATTACTTGCATTAAGCTATAAAGATTTTAAATGGAAGTATTAAAATAATATTAATTATAGTAGCACAGATGTTTCTGCAAAGATAAATTGGCATTAAGAAACACTGCATTATGATTGGCACTAGTAGACATTCATAAAAATAACCTGGAAAAAAATCAGAAGTTGAAACCACCTATTTTAATGAACTAAATCAGAGACATCAGAGGGACCTTCTTAGGCTGTTAATTCCCACAATATGTTTTACCAGACACTAAATAGCTTTTTTTAAGCACAATAACCCCAGTTTAAAGTAGCACAAATAGTACAAAGTTCTATTCATAATAATAATCAATATTTATGCTTGTGTCAATTCTCCTCTATAATGACAGTAACAGATATGGACATCTAGAAAGGCTTCTTCTTTTGCTCCCAAAACATGGAAAAGATCCAAAATTAGCCACCAGCAACACAATACAAATGTTGAAAGCTAGTCCTTCTTCCCTAACTTGAAGATCTATTGGAAGGAGAATACAAAAAGAGCATTAAAAAATACATTCTCTCCTTTTCCCTTATTCTTTTCTGAGATGTCTTTGTTCTCCTTTTTCTAATTTGGCTTTCCCATTTATTCTATAAATCCTCATGTCTTTATCTTTACTCAGTTCAACATGCTTTCTTTCTTTTTGCTTCAACTTCCTTTTTCACCCCAACTGCCCTCCCTAAAACCCTACCTCTTTTGCTGTACAGTCACATCCAGTTCTATCTATTTTTTATTGTTTGCTTCAGGGACGGAAACAAAAATTTTACAACAGTGTATTTTAGCATGTCAACTGCTCCCTGGTTACCATCGCTCTGCAGCTCCCACCAAAACAGGAGAAGGGAACTGGAAGTAGCCTACCCATATATGAAAGAAATGGAAGGATACCCCTTGCTACTGACTGCATGCATGCTAAAGATGATCTCTGTATAAATATCAGCGTCAAAACTATGTCCTGCAAAGGAAGGCAGTGCAAAGACTTAAAATAACGTTGCACTGTGCTCAAGCTTATGGACACTGACCCTCAACAGACACAGCTCAAGCAAAACCGCTTACTGATGCAGCTTCCAGAGCCTGTGGAGTTACAGCTCTCCATTGCACTGTGAAGATCTGTCTCAGGAATAACAGAGGATTTTCAGGAAAAGTTTGAAGTAAATATTCAGCTTCCCAAAAAGGTTCTTGCCAAGCAAAAGCAGTGAAAATTAAATCCTCACAAAGTGAGAAGCATTATCATCATACTTTCAATTAAAAAAAAAGTAATGACTTACTCCACCCTCATGGACCACAGCTTAAAAACTGCCGTTCTACATAGGACCAAGGCTTCAGCTGGATAAAAGCTAATACTTATTAATAAACAACTTAGTCAATTGTTCATTTGGGGCAGGGGGAGAGGGGGAGCTAAAAATGAGACCGCTGTTCTTGTTACACCCATGAGTAAACTCTGAGTACAGATGATGGCAGCAAAAATCTTGCTACTATATTTAATTCCTAATTCAATTGATGCCAACATTATAAGCACCTAAAAAGTCTATATTTAACATTAATCGAGATTCAATTGCATTTTAAGACAGACAGGTGAAGGATTGTGAGGCCCACATTATGGACGTTGAACTGATCAAAATATGTAAATTGTCAACATACAATCTAGAGAGATCACAGGGCAAAAACCCTGACCTTTGAATCAGATTGGTAATTCTAATAAACTGATATTAAGAAAAGACCTTGTACAAAAAAACCCCTAAAATTAAGTCTTGTATCTAGGTTCTAGAACAGAACACAACTTTGAAATATGAGGTTGGCAAAGCCAAACTAGAGAGCAACTCTAACATTAACGTCTTAAATCAGTATTAAACAAGTCTTATCCATTTTGTGATCTTTTTCATTGAAGGTTTGGGGAGAGGCGTGTTGTTTGTTTTGGTTTTTTTTGAGACTGTCCTATATAAAATGTGATCACATTTCCATCCAGTTTAATAAAAAGATCAAAGCAGTTTTACATTCAGAAGTGGACAAACTTTAGAATCATCCACTTTCTTTTTCACATTGATAGAATGCAGAACAGTAGTTCCAAGCTATTTTTAAATGGTAAGTTGAAGCAACTCCTAAGTCAACAACAGTAAAATACATAAGGGAACTGCACCTGCTAATTCATATCCAACATATTCCCTCCCAGTGATTTTTTTATGACATGACTATCAGTTATTCTTTTTAAAATTACTTTCAAATTGCAAGACATAGGATAGAGAAAGTTGAACAAGGGCTTAAAAATTCCATTCCTTGTAAAAATTTCAAATTGCAGTACTATGAATTTAGTAAAAAAATTTTATAAATAATCTAACTTATACACAGATGTCTCTACTGCAGAGGCCTAAACAGAAAAGAATTACAATCCTTCATACAAAACTAGATTATTATTTACTACTCAAATTCTTACAATAATTAAAAAAAAAAAAGTTTCTGTCTTGCAACTCAGACCATCAGTTCTTCAGCATTATCTACAGATATATCTAAGATTTTTGCAATTAAAACCCAACAAGTGAATACTCCTCCTCCCTATGATAGCGCACTGTGGATAGCTATGTTGTTCTACCTCTCTCTCTCAAATTCACATAGTAATTACACTCACATAACACTTACCAAAGTGAAATTATTTTCATCACGATGTTAAGTAGTGAAAATACTGAAAATCTATTAAAGTTTTCAAAGAAAGCTGAAAATACAGGAGCATAACTGGTACAGAATGACCTTTTAGTCAGCTGAACTCAAAATTTTTATTAGCATTTAAAAATATTCTTCAAGTACAAAGTTATGGAGTTAGTAGTTTACTGATCCAAATCTATTTTCAGTTGTTTAAGATGTCAGTGACAAATAGCAGGTTGTTCCCCGAGCAATCAAACAGCAATGCACGGGATCAGTTGTCAGATTCCCAGTGTCACGGTACTTCCTTCCAGCTACAACAGGCGTGTTTGAGTAGTACTGAATAGTAATGAATGCAGATACGGTTAATCAAGTTAAGAAACAATACAGTACTTCAGATTGCTCATCATCATTGTTGGTCTGGGTTTTTAACTATGCTGTTTAAATTAGTATAGTAAGTAGTTCTGAAGAGCTTTCGATCAAATTGAAATTTAATCTCTTCATACTTAGGGAAGGAATCAGGTACCAGAAAACTGATTCCCATGGTTGCTTTTAGTTAAAAAACCAGAAGAACATCTCATCACTAACTTCACAACCACTTTTCCTCATAAAGTTAAGACCTACACCTTATATAGCGGTGACTGTGGTAATGTCATCGTTATTCACAGATAACTCTGACTTCCCATACATTCACTCATGAGAGTAACACCAGTTAAGAAATGTCAGAAATTTTAGGACAGCACAGCGACCTAACATAAACACCCCTCAGAAACAACAAAACACAAATATTCAACTGTATATATTCATATATACACTCAAACCAACATCCACCTTCCTGTGTTTATACATTATGTGTAGGTTTAGCTCTCAGAGAGGCGAACGGGGTTTTTTCTTAGTTAACCTGATCTTATAATGTAATAATGCAAAACCAGTCTATATCCTGCACCTCAAGTTCTGCTACTGGAAAATATAGTGTACATTTTTGCTGTTTTTCAAGGGCTTATTATGAAAACTGAGAGGGACTGCAACATCATTTGGACTACACGTGCAAGTTTATAAACACAACACAATAAACTCAGGGAAGTGTTACTCCCAGTTTTATTTTAAACATCTAACTTAAATGCTTTGAATCTCTCCTTCAGAGCACCTGATTTTTCCAGTTGATTACAGAAGGAACTTAGGCCCCTAAGTGGATTAATTGTATCTAAGATAGATACTGAAAGTATCATGAATACCCCAAATTTTCAGTGACAATCTTCCGCACTGAGAAGGGATACTGTCAAAAGAACTAAACGGGCTACGGAGGCAAACACGGGATTTTTGTAATTCAAAATGTGGCTATACAGTATATATTTCAAAAAAAGTTTGTGTACTGAACATCAATCTTTATTCAAATTTTCCTGTTACCTTCAAACGCTCGTGCAGCATCTACCAGGTGGGACCAGTCTAGCCCTGTGGCAGTGTCTGGCAGGGGCATCAGGCCAGCATCATTGAATTTGGCTTTATCAGATAAGGACCCATCTGAGAACCAGAATTCATCTAAACAATAAACACAATAATTAGTCTTCCTATAACAACGATGTACAATTAATTTTGAAGCTATTATAATGAACTCTAAAAAACGTGTAAGCGAAGAGTTCTTATCTTCATTTCTCTTGTTTCTGTCTTTTCCTGTTCAATACTCAGTATGGGTGGAACAATTTTTAAAGTTTGGCAGAATAAGATGGGAAGGGTTTCTAAAGGGTTTTTTGTGCCACTTTGCACATGATGTGTTCTTTGCATTTTCATATGAATGCTGTGTGAGTAGGCAGCATCCATTCTTAAAGCATACCATATTAAACCTGAGCACTGAGCAGAAAAGTTGCTAGATACAGAAAGCTATAAAGAAGGTTGTGAAACAACATACGAGTATTTACATGCAGAGTTTTATTCTGAAACTTAAATATTTCAGTTCCAGAAGCAATTTAAAAAAATATCACCTGCTTTTCTTTTAATGCATTTGTAAATTCTAGCCTATATCCAAAACTCACTTTCACATTGAAAATACTACCCTATTAGTTTAATATTTGTAGCTGTATATCCAAGGACGTAAGACTTGTGTGCCGATCTCTAAGCTCCAGAGTGAGCTGTAACACATTGTATACTGTAGATAGATTGTATATTAATTGAAATGTATACACTATAGAGTTAGTTCAAACACAGCTTTGAGTTATGCAGTCTTTTAGAAAGGTGCCACAAACACATATCTTAGTAGAGGAGATGCTAATTTTCATAATTATCTTAAATAGTATTACATTTTCCTTATCTATCCATAGCAATCTTCACTCTGATCAATGTGAACATATTAAAATGAATACTGCTGAACAGGCACACAGAGGTTCTTAAAACTGAACATAAACCAAATACATTATTTATAATCACATTTCATCTTAACCATAAAGCTAGTGATACAATATTGTACTTTTATTACATAGTATAGTCAGGAAAAAAGAAATTTTGCTTCAGATGCATCTACTCTATTAAATAAAAAGGTCAAAATAGTAATTTTTCCTCAAATATTTCAGAAGGAAATTTCCATCTAGTTATTCCAGTGATTCAGACTAATATTTATGAGGAATATTTTTTCCAGGAAAACACCAAACACAAAAATCAATGAAGGAAAAAAATGCACACATACAAGTGGAAGATACATTATAGTTTAAGAAAATGGCATGTTGTCATTATCCTGATACCAATGAACAAGAATACCAAAGTCCACTTGAATTAAAGATTTCTGCCCTAAAAATCCAAAAGCAGTAGCCTGTTACAGAGCATTCTACTGCACAGAGCAACGATTAGAGCATAACATATATTTTGCAGAACGCTTATTTAAAAAAAAAAATCAGAAACAGGAAAGTGAAGGAGGTTTGCAATCCTCTGTCAAAACTTAGGAGTCCCACAAAGCAAAAACAATGCAGAAGAGGTAAAAATCCTGTTTACTGTGGAATTTATCTTGTTCTACAACTTATATGAAAGATGCAGTATTTTTATATTATAATTGGAAGTGGCTTGACAAACCTCTGTAAAAATATCTTTCTCAATACCCACTCTTAGTATGCAAAAGTGGATGTTATATGAAATGGAAAATGTAATATACAAATATATTCTATCCATACATCTGTACTAAGATTTTATTTTCAGTTCCTTATAAACATACATAAAATCTTATCTAAGGTTACCTTGGGGTGAAAATACATTGGAAGCTCAACATCAGAGCAGTCTCTGAACTTTTGTATATGACCTGGGAATTATAAGAACCTTATCTATGCAAGGACAAATGTTTTATATATCCCTGTTGTGAAAAATAGACAGAATGCCTTATTTGAAAGGCCAGCAAGCCAGCTTTTGGTTCCAGACCAGCAGGCAGGCCCTAAGGGACAGCCCTTGCTTTTGTGTGATCAGCCTACAGAGACTGATTGTGAAACCTGTCAGGAAGATGCCTGTTCCCACTGCGATTCTGCTGGCTTTCCAAATTAAAGTGTAGGAGTGATATATTCACCAGCAGTCATCCTTCATTATGCATTGTCTTTGTGAGAACCTCAGTTCACCTTAGGGTGGATCCTCTTCGGTCCTGCATAAGACCTGACAGAGCAACTCAACTGCAGAAAGCCTGCCAGAGTAGAGATTTGAATATTGATAGCTCTGAAAATGCAAGTGCTCATACTGATGCCTGAAATTATAGGCAGAACAACTGAACAGGCATGAGTATGCCACCACAGAATAATTCATTTTCAAGATATAAATTATGTGTTCTTGTGCAATGGGGGGGGGGGCCGGGGGGAGAAAACTTAAAAAAAAAGAGCTCTAATGATATAGGCCTCTCTGTGCTTTTGAATTTCAGAAAATATTGTTTGTATTTCAGGAATGCTCTGAGTGAGATGAATTATTTCTAGCCTCCTGTATTTGCATTTCCTCCCTGCTCCTCCTACTTCACTGTTACCTCCACTTTTTCTCTGTATGACAGCCATATTAGCAGCTGCAGGCTGCCTGTTGTCTTCCTTTCTGATCTGTGCAAAGGTGGCAAGTTATGCTTGAGCATGCCCACCTCTGGGTGTCCAGGAGGATATGCCTAATCTCATAGGCTGCTATCTTCATTGCCTACAAGATTGGTTTTGAAGCAACACAGACTTAGCCCTTATTTCCTTTGAGGAAACAATGTGTTATCTTTCAGTTTTAAAGATTATTTTATTTGCTGTACTCCTTTCAGCACAAAATCATTGATCTTGTGGTTTCTGGTCCTTTCAGTTATGTCACTCTCTTCCTACACTTAGGAATTTTCTTTATTTTTATTATTGATACATAAAAGTATAAAGCATTTTGAAGGGTCCTTATTTTCACGAAAATTATATGTTCAGTTCAGTTTCCAACAGAGCTCCTCAAATTGACTGTCATCAGTCCCACATACCTCTGTATTCAAAGAGTACCTAGTTATACAGAAAGAAGAAAGATTCTCCTGACTTAACCTTTTGTACTTCAAACAAGTATCCTGCTTCAGTTGGAACTGCTACTTTTATGGAGAGGCTGTAGATCATGAAAAAATATCTGCTAAGTACTCCTCACTTACTGTGCTCACACTAGACATGTCATTTAACAAGTAGATTATCTCAAAAGATGGTGCAGCTGAAGGAACATATCAAGTCATATGCAGACAAAAAATCCCATTGTTTGCTTCCTGTTCTTCTTTCCTGCAATCACCAATTACATCTCTATGGTCCTCTTAAACAACAGCTTCTGCCTGTCGAACCATTCCCTTCTTCAGTATTACCTAGGGTTGCCCTAAGACTCCCTTCAAAGATGCCAGCCTGCTAGTAGACTTTCTCATGGACATATGCTCACGTTACTGTTAGAATAGCGGACATGTGCTCCCAATAACTACTCTTCCCTTCCCTTTTGTTATTGAAAATAGTCTCATGTTCTGGTATGCTGGATTATTCACTGTGTGAGAGTCTGTAACAGACAACATACATACTCCTTTGGTCAGGTGAATTATTTAATCAACAGCCTTTACTTGCTTACTGAAAAACTGATTCACAAATTGTTCACATTGTACGTCGTAAATACACAGTGATGCTCTTCCATTTTAATACTGCTTCTTACCAACGAGGTTAGTTTGGGATTGAAGCTAACACTGGTAGTAAACCAGTTTTAAGATAGACTTTCATCTAATAACATTGTTGCAGATATAACAGCTGCACTTCTGGCAGCCTTCTCCCTATGGTATGTATAATCTGAGAATTTTCAGAATTTGTTAGTGTATCAGTGCAAAATATTCCCTTCCCTATGACCCTCTTCACTGCAAGTATCCTGCACCTTGCTCCTTTCCTCACAGCACAGGAATGTCATGCCAGTGTATCACTCAGAGCATTTTTCTTTCCCCTTTCTTTTTGTGTTTCATAGTAGGAGTGGACCACTGTCCCTGCAATGTCAGTCAGGCTGCCTCCATGTGTCTCCCTGGGTTTCCGACTTGTGTTAGTACACTAGTTCTGTATCAGTGGTTCTCATTGTTTTCATTCTTTTCCTACTAGTTCAGCTGCCATGAATTTGCAAGACAGGGATAGATTTGTACCTGCAACCATGTATGGCATGCTAGAATCACTCAATGGGAACAGCACTGTCTCAGTTAGGGAATCTTTAATGTCCCTAAGGTAAAATTCCAGAGTTCTCAGCTACATGAGTTCTGCTTTCTGGTTTAAGTTAAAAATAAGATAAAATGAAATAAATCTTTCTACATTTGTGTACTGTGTGCAATCAACAGCACTCAGCTGTCCAAGCTTGCATTTCAGGCTTTACTGAAAGCAACTCTTCTTTCACTTCAGTTCCCCCAGTGATAAAATAATAAAAAAATCCTATAGTCCTATAGCTTCATTTTCTCATCTCCTTCCCACAGTCAACATCACACACAGTTGAAGTTTCTGTTTCCATATTTGCATGGTTGTTCTGCCTGATAATTCTGATCAGGTTGCCTATTATGCTTTGGTTTTGGTGCTGCCTTGCTTACCTATTAATCACACACTTTTCCTTGCTAGAGGGATCTCACGAGACTTGGTGCTGCCACAATATTTCACGTACCACATGCTGGGTAATAACATGCAAGAACGTATCTTTCTAAAATGAATTCCAGCCAAACCCACACTATTTCCACTGATTTCTGTAAACATTAAATATCAGTAAAATTAAAATGTTTTAAGACCACAAACATATGTATTTTACAAAAGACATTACTATGACAGCTAAGAATCCTGGTACCTGAAACTACAATGTCAAGCTAAAATTATAAATGAAAAAGAAACCTCTCACATCACCACTGCTATAGAATGTAAATATCTGCCATGCAGGTATACACTGCAACACCTGCTATGCACTGATTACAAAAACCTTCCTAACAAGAGCCAAAGTTAGCTTCTTATATGGAGATACTGACTAACTTTATTTTGGCATGATGTGTTTGTTTTCAGAGTGTAATTACAGATAACCAATTAAATCTTCCTCGAAACAGCCATCATAAAAGATCTTATATTGCTGGCATTGAAAGGCACTTTTATAATACAAAACCAGAAGCAGAAAATAGAGGTTGTACATGAAAATAGCATAAACTACCTTGGATATCAACAATCAGCTTCATTTTGACTGACAGGATACTAGTTTCATCTTTTTTCCCAGCTATGTGTATAAATAACTTTCTGTATCTAAGCAGCAGCAAGAATGGAAAATAAGGTGTTTAAGACAGAACTAATACATAAAACACTAAAATTTCACTGTGGGAGGAGCAGTATACAGCTTGAGTGTACACCATTAATTGCCTTGTGTCAATCTCCAGAATAAAAGCACACTGAAGGTTTGATCCCATTGCACATTTACCTTTCCAAGAAACAGCTCTAAAAACACAGGCCTAACATAGTAAAAGAAAAAAATACAATCAGGATGCCTGATTATATACATAGCTCCTTCATACACTACAAAATCTACTGAATTAGTCTCAAATGAAACAAAATGGGTCTCCATTCTCTATCAGTAAAAGCAAAGGATTTTTTCATAATAAATGTATAGTAAAGAGTTTCACGGTGATACAAGAATATTTTAAGAATGGCAAAAGGTACACCAAGCACGCATTCCCATCTGAAGCAGGAATTTAGCACTTGTTTGCACTACCAGTTTAAAATTAATCAGTGGTTAGTGACTAAAACTTGGTCTCATAGCTGAGCCCACTATAACTAGAAAAGTGTTTTGTATACAAGGCTTACTTCTGAAAGTTGGCAAGTGACTGCTAGCTCCTGAAGGACATGATGAATGACAGAGCCCTTTTTATTACTATTTCTTTTAAGTGATCTATCTGCATTCTCTCTGGACACGCGCCTACAAAAGTCCTTAATGCTTTCAAGAAATCCACCCACAGCTTCTTAACTATGGACTTCAGAGTCCACAATTGCTCTACTATTTTTTTAAATTGCGGTCAGCTGTGATGCAATATTAAAGTAGCTAACTAAATGTACCTTTTTTTTTTCCTAGACAGAGTGGCCCCTATAAGTCAGCCTAAAATAATTGAGAAGTGAAGAGATTTAGCATTTTTTAAAAAAAACAATTCACTCCTACTAAATATATAAATATGGATGTGTAGCCTAAATATATGTATTTGTCTGTGTAGATTTGGGCTGTGGTATATAAGCATATATATTTTTCACAGTTGCCTTTTTTTTTGTTATTTTCATAATTTTAATTCCATTTTTTCTGCAAAATTACTACAAACTTTATAGTTCATCACTCCATATTGGAGTTATTGCAAGATAAGCATATAATAAAGATCTTGAAGACCTCACAAGTAGACACCTTCATAAAATAGATTTAATTTAGCACCCCAGACTACTCTTTTTCTGCCATTAAAAATGAAGTGTTATTTGCAAAAGTTTTACTAACATGTTAAAAAAGGTATCAGCAAATTCAGTTTTGAAATTGGAGATGATGACAACTACTACACATTTCCTTTTAAGATGTTACCAAAAGGATTATCTAAATAGAAGCTGTCACATTTAGTTATTATTTTGAGTATATTTGTGAATATTTCAGTAATTTGAACACACATAAAAAATAAACAAATAAAAATATTAAAATGAACCAGGCCAGCTTGTCCTCATTGGATCACCACTGGAAAATAAAATGATAACAAGAAATATCTTCAGACAAATATTTGTTGCCTGTCACTGGTCTCTGGAAAATTGTTGGGGAAGTAAAGTGAATGCTATCTCCAAACATGATAAATTTGAATTGATCACTAAACTAAGGCAAGCATAAGCATGTACTGCTGACCAAATATGCTTTTACTAGGATATCTAGAGCACTGATTGACATTTCATAATTTCACCTTACAAGTAAAATCTAACTTAATATTTGGTGATTTGTTTGAGTTTATTACAAATATTCCAAACTCTGCAATGACAGCAACAATCACTTACTTCTCAGATTTCCCATTCCAGGAGTCAGGCTCATTCTGGGAGGCAATGTGCTGTGATATGGTGGAGTGGTGCTGAATAAGATATCATTTGGCAAGGCCTGGTCTAGCATTGAACTTCGAGAGCTAGCATATGAAGATCCTCTTCGATTGCTACATATACTCTCATCAGATAGGGTACGGTAAAGTGTCCTCCGTGGAGAAAGGTTTCCATAAAATGAAAACTAAACATCAAAATATGAAGATATAAGAACATGTATTACTGGTTAAAATAATTCACACAATCATAACCTATCATCAGTTCTTGGGAGTATTTTTCTAGGCAGGCACTCTGGAATTCTTGAGCTAATACAGAAGATCAGAGATTTGTTCCACCATATCAGATCTACTGGGGCCTCAGAAGAGTTACTGAACTGGATTTTCCTACTTCTTGGTATTTTGGAACATATCACCATGAATTTATCAGATACTGTATAGTTTTATTAATTATGAAATGTTAAATGAAACCTCCGTAGCCTTATGACAGCAATGTTTCCCAGAAATATATATAAGGTTACCAACTCTGGCAACATTTATTCAAGACCATACATAGAACTGTTTGATTTTAATTTGAAATGACTACACTTTAATTTAAACATTCTGAACTGATATATGGTGCAATATAATTCATTGGACAATAAAATTGACTTGAGACACTGCATCTCTCCAGATATCACAAAACAGGCTTAGAAAAGAGGATAATAGAGTTCAGTGAAAACTGTTTATGCATTTCAAAAAGCTACTTAAACCACAACCCAAATATCTACAGTAAAACAAGATGTTACTGTATTGTAAAACTGGGCCATTCTACTTCATAAGTCATTCCTCAGCACTGCAAATCCAGTTATTCTTCACATCTACAAATGTAAGTTATTGCCTTAATTATTTTAACTGGTTTGCCCTGCGTATAACAATTTAATGTCCTGTCCTGTTTTCTTTGTAATTAATTATGAGTTGCATACTCTATGCAGAATGTATGCTTAAGAGCAGTAGCTTTTTAAAACGGTGAATATAGCATAGAATTAAAGATATCTACATTGTTTTATTTCTGACAAAGCTTGCTCACTGATGAATACTTCTAAAAGAAATACACAGAAACACTCAATCATGCCACAAGACACGGTCTTCACAAAATAGTTAAATACACTTCATAGTGCTAGTTCAGGAAAGGATCTATCTTGATGATAATATAGAACATGCTCAATTGTTAGAATGCTTAACTGTGTCCCAGAGAAAATTGAGGGAGATATTCAGATTCTAAACTAGGAAAGCATCAAAATACTACATCAGTTCTAGAAATGTGCCTGAAACAGATATGGGCTATGGGAATAAACATCATCCAAAACTTTAACACATACATAAAATGATCACAATAAACATAAGCAGCATCCCTAAACGAATGGATAGAGGACATACACAGCATCCTTAAATGAATGGATACATGGTATCCTTCTATAAGCAGTGGTTAAGGAATATCAAAAGACCCTGAGCCTAACTGGGGACCACATGGGGCAAAGGGTTAAAAGCTTTCGCCCTCTGAACTGAAGGGTCTCCGATCCTCTTTCCTGCACTCAAGATTCCCAGCAAGCATCCTGCTGCAATTCTTGGTTGTTATTCAAGTCTCCTCAACCTTATACTGCATCTTCTATCTATAAAGGTTGTTTGCTAGCTATCCAAATGTGCTGAATGTTAATTCTTGGAGCTTTACAGAGTTTCCTTTCAGGGTGCGACAAAAACTAACCATTACCTAGAGGGCTCATTATTCCCTGATCTATGAAGAAGGTAAAACCAAACCAAAGCAAAAATGTGATTTGATTCTGTAGAATCAGAAAATTCCTTTCTGGCTTTGCTGTCAAAGACAACTGACTCACCTATACCAAGATTACTACCCTCTATGAAGGCATAGTCAAAGACTGGATACTGCCGAGCCCTACAGCTGGGGATCCCCTGCGAGTCAGGGCCTACGGTCTCTCTCCCTTAGTGCGCTTTTGTTCGGGTGTCTCGGGAGGGGAAGGGGACGCCAGTAATTTATCTCAGGATGGCCAAACCTCCTCACTCCTTGTTGTTTCTCATTTAGGTAGTCAGAAACATTGGCAGCTCTTGAAATCATCAGAGAAAACCAATTATTGTATCAATCATAAATCATAAAAACCTCTAGGACATTATTAATGAGAATTTTAACACATATAACACATACTTAACGTACTGCACATTAAAAAATATATATGATCTGAATTTTAAATTCAGCTCTGCACTTAGAGGATTCCCATGTGTTACTTTTGTTCAGACATGATGATTATGCTATTTAGCACATTGTATAAACACAGTGGGTTAAGAGAGCATTGAGTTAATATTGAAGTGTGACAATTATCTCAAGTAATTTAATTGCTTTGTGCTTTATTCCACATTAAGCACAGAATTCAGAATCATGTATACTTTGGGGAGTAGTAAATTTTAAGTTCTCTATCCACTTTTTGTGAACTTTTAATTACCAATTGTCTTCATACTATAAAGTATGTCTTCATACTATGAAGATTAGATGTATGCTCTCCACTAGCACTGACAATTATGCCTTTTGAGCAGTTGCCACTGATACCTATATGAAATTGTGATTCAGACTTCAAACAGAATTGTTGGTACCAAGTATCACAGGGCAGGGGAAAGCAGGCGACTTTTTTCATGTGCGTTAATATCATCTGAGGTATATAAATTTAGGCATCCAACCTTGAAAATGTTACTTTTAATCTTTGAAATTATAATTCAGTTGCTCAACCTGCACCTGTCTCTGCTTAAGCTAAGCAAAGACATACTTAAACAAATACTGTGTTTCATACATAATCATCAAACTAGATATCATTTTCATATCATGGGAAATGATATTTTGGGACTTACGGTCAGTATTTATAGCATCCCCATGGAATATATTTAGCTTGTACAAAATTATATCGCCTTTTCTACAGCAATTTTGGGAATACCAGAAATTCATTTCTAAGGTAACTGTGTCTGAGATGATACACAGAGCCAAAGAAAGTAGCTAACCTTTCTTCTCCCTTCCTCCATAGAGAGGCTGTCTGGCAGCATCAGCTTCAGAAAATCTTCTTTGGACAAGACTTGCTGGCTTTCAACAATGGCATTCCTCACAGAAGTTTGGAGTGGACTTGATGCAGACACAGCATCAATATCATCATACACTCTGTTGAGACAATTGGTGTTTTTAAGCAAGAGAAGCAATAGTGCTCTTGGATTTGAAAGACTGCATTCATTTTCCGTCACAAAGTAAAAATTGTTAGAATTATCTCCTGAGACAGCACACTTATTTAGAACATTTAAAAAATTATTTTATATTTATGAAACTGTTTGTGGGTCCAAAATGAAATTCTTAAACCAATGAAAAATCAATTTTAGGAATTCTAAAGAACAATTTAAAAAAGCATAATGCTTGTTTCTCCTAGCTTGCCTCTCTCTTTTTTTACACACCACACTTCTCTATTGTTAAAGCTGTATTTATATCAACATTTCTAACAGTTCATCATAAAATATTTTAACTTTTACTTCTTAGCAAATAAAAAAATCAATATTTTATAGTGTGATATTGTATCCAGCTTCACAATCTGGCAAAATTACTATGGTCATCAATGGCAATGTTTGAAGTGTATTGGTAACTGACTGTGCCATGTGCCAAGTGTGTTTTAATATCAGCAATTTCATAAAGCTCTTTAGATAAATAAAAAAACTGTCTTCCTTAATTATAAGCATATAAAAATTTATTTACAGTCAACAAAAGACTGTCAAACAATTATTATCTTTCAGCTTCCTTCCAGTGAGAGAGAGAGAACTTTAACAGGTTTACTCCGGAAATACAATCAAAGGTACTGGAGATTCCCAGTCACACAGAACATACATTTGAAGCCATTGCTTACTGCCAAGCGCAGCATAATCAGTGACACTGTCTTCAGCACAGAGGAAACAAGCTTTGCTACGGTAAAGTGTAATTCTCAGTGAATTATATCCTATAGTGGCACAACATTCAGCAATTGACCTGATTTTCATCATCATTGCTAATTGGAGATGTTATTTTATTTCAACATAATTATCCTCAGAGAGATATTTCCTCTCTGTGACATATAGAAAGCTTTCCTAGAAAGAGGTGAAGCAATGCTGTACACCATGGAAAAATCTGAAAATATTTTCTGATATATAGAGTGCTGCCATATTCAATTAATATTTCTTAAACAGAACTAGCTCTGGAAGATACTTTTTTAAATTGCTGTGGTTTCAGCCTAAATACCATGATTCATTGTGCCATTTTGTTTTAAGGGTTCCATTCAAAATAGAGAAATTGTTTCAGGAGTTCATCAACTCCAAAATGCAAAAACTTGTGGGAATCAATGAAGTTACCACTTTTTAAGTGCAAATACTACTACGACTGAACAATTTAAGCAATTAAAACATTGCAGGGGGGGCGGTGTGTGTGGGTGAAATCACCAGTACAATAACACAAAGAAACACAAATAACCAGGACAGGAAGGCAGTAACACCACCTACTTTTGAAAATTAGGAATTTAAGAGCTTAACTTCATACTCATATTTCATAGCACATATATTCTAGCTTATATTTTTAAATATGAATCTTGCTATAAATATGCACATACATGCAATATGAGATATTAGATGCAAATAACCCATTCCCATTAAACAAAGAGTAATCCCCTATTAAACATTTGAAAATCAGGTACTGCATGTCATCTTGTCAATTTATCGAGATATATAGGGCTGACCATGATTATTGAGAGATAGAACTGAATAGCTTATGCACAAAAAGAAAGCAAGAAGGTTATCTGAGAAGATGATTTTGAAGATAAGAGGAATTTAAAGGTTGGTTTAAACAGCAGATTCAAACATTACTTATTACTGCTGCTGCAGCACTGGGAAAGTATAATCTCTATTTATATTTGAGATACTGCATCTTCTCCTTTGAGTGCAAGCCTTTTTCTTCTACCTAAGAACACCACCTTTCTCATGAGCTATTCCTGTGTTAAGCTGTACATATAGCTGTTCGTTAGAACTGCGCTGAATATTTTTGTCTAAATGTCATTTACTAGAAAACTATGTAGTTTTATTGAAGCCTGCGCATTTTGTAGAGTATCGTGAAGAGAGGGTCAGATATATCCACACTTAATCTTTTTCTTGTGGGGTCCTAACCACCAGTTCATACCTGTTCATTGAAAACAAAGTCAGAAAAAAATACCAAAGAACCACTAAAATGCCCTCAATTGTCACTAATTTTTAAAAATTATCTACCATAGATCACTGATAAGTTTATGGTCATCTCTCATCTGTATTGTATTAGCCAATGTAATAGGCAACCAGGTAGTAAGGTTTTATACAGAAACGTCAGGAAGTAAGCTTTTTCCAACTAACTAAAGTTCCTGGAGATTTCTAGAAAAGGTGTTTAAGACCTTAATGAAACTGTACCTTCCCAATTGTTTCCTAGAGATTCAAAATGGAAATTCAGAATGTCTGACATAGCCGTACTTTTTTGCCTGCACACACTTTCAGAAATTTCTGTCAGCTTGCTTTATTTGACACATGGGAAAAAAGATGCAGCTGGACAGAACAGAGGAGAAAACAGTATCCTGCAGTTACTGTATTTTTTTCTTTTTTTGGATGTACCTCCAATACATAAAGGTACAGAAGAAAACCTAAACATTTAAAAGCGAAATGGAATTTGTAATTTTTTGCCTTTCTATACCATTTTAGAATTTATTTGCATTACCCTTCTTCCCCCAAGAAAGTTAAACAAAGTTCTTACTCATGGCATTCAGAAACTTCAGATTCTTCAGGTGTAGGACTTCCTTCTGATTTTTTCCATCCAATGACGTATTTACTCACTGCTCCTTGTCTGTGGTACGGTTTTGAAACTGACCCAGAAATCTGTTGACTACTATTCTGTGACACTATATAGACTTTGGAGGTATCTAGGGAGCCACTCTTTTTAGAGCAATGTGTTGATGGGCTTCCTGAATGATGTGACCCACTGAAAAAGTAAAGAAAACACACAAAAGCAAAAATGAAATCTGCTATACAACAACAAATCAGAAATGCTTCGCCTGGTATGCAGCTGTAATTCTTAATGTTAAGTTTTTCTCAAGGTTAAAATCAAGGTAGCAATATTGCTACAGTAATTTTCTACATACCAGCAGTGTATATATTAAAGCTCTTTGAGAACACAATTGTGATGAGTTTCTAAAACAAGTAATGTATGTAATTCAACTTGCTGAAATGCCAACGCAAACTGATATGAATTAAAATTAAAAGACTAAGTTCAAGACATATATATAGAATTTGTGTGTGCAATTTTAAGTAACTATGTACACACACATTATTAACAGTATAATTCCATTTACATCAAGAACTACATAGGGAATTACCCCAAACATCTCTCTAATTATAAAAATTCTGTGCCTTTCCACTTCCTGTTAATTTTGCCAGTTCACACCAGTTTAAACTGTCTTTCATTCAGTACCACTGAGAATTTAATATTAACAGAAGTAAATTTCAGTTCAACAAAACCAGTCCTCTGGATAATTTTAATAGCCTCTTTTATTATGTATAATAGCACTAGTAGGGACTAATGAAATCTTTTACTGAAGACTCTCAAGATGATTTAAAATGAACTAAAGCAAACACTTCCTTGAAGAATAAATTTCTTCTTTTCATCTTGCAGGTGAAGCAACTGAAGCATTCATAAACCAAGTGGCTTGCCTAAAATCAGAGGCTGGAACCTGAAGCAGCGGCTCCTAACTTCCATTGTTGGTTTACGAATACCAAACACGGTACTATCTTTTAATCTAATCCCAAGAGCATTGGATTAATTCACAGAGGAGTAGAAGGTGTTGCTGAAAGTGTAACAGACATGTCTACTTTGCTGTCTATGCAGAGTCAAATACAAGCAATGCACATGCATAGATGTTATTAGATCAAACTAAAATGCCTACTGTGGAAGAAAGTTGAATCATTAAGGCAATGGATTAATAATTTTGATCACAGTTAGTATGTGCATTTAATCTTAAAAACAATTTATTTTCTCTCCTTTCCTCCCTCTTCCTCCCCAAAAAGTAGAAACAAGATTATGGTTTTGGGGGAAGAAAATAATGTAGGTGATGTCAAAAGTTGATTTTTTTTTTTTTTTGCCTTTTTTGCTTGCTATCCTTGCAAATATGCAAAGAAATGATGTAAAGATGTGGTGAAGAAAACTCAGTTATGAAAAATTGAAATCTAAAGACGAAGCAAACATTGAAGTAAAATGTAAAATACGTATCAGATCAACAGCAAGGACATTATACAGAGGATTTTAAACTTCTATTTGTAGCTAAATTTAAGAAAAAATGGGCATCCAACCTCATTCTGTAGGTTTTAAATAAGGGAATATTTTTTTAAGTAAAGAAATAAAATGCCTATAAAAGCCCTGGTTTTAGATATTGAGTTCAATGCAATGGTTGGAACGAGCAGTATATATTTTTAGGATC
Source organism: Ciconia boyciana (assembly GCF_034638445.1). NCBI lineage: Eukaryota > Metazoa > Chordata > Aves > Ciconiiformes > Ciconiidae > Ciconia > Ciconia boyciana. The sequence goes on from NC_132936.1 coordinate 83,565,185, forward strand.
CAAAAGATGGTCTATGTAAGAAACAAAGCGATACTAAAGGCAACGAAGCTAAGTGTTTCAGCTACATAACATGAAGGTATTTGATAATTCATGTGCATAATTAATATAAAATAGGAGAGGTAAAACCATTAAGAGAGCTGTGAGACATAACATTGTGCATAGCTCGTCAGTCTTGTAGCTTGAGATACTGTTTCACACAGCAGACTTCATTCTGTAAATCTTACTCAGACACTATAGTATTAAGTTTTTTCAGGGGGTTCTTTATCTGATGATGTCAGAGAATCAGGCCAGTATCTTTCAACCAACCAACATCTTTCCAAAGTGCATTGCACTTCATCTATTCAGTAAACAGAATATAGTTTTAATAATGAAATGTTTCATTTATAGATTAATGACTTCCCACCAGTCTGCGGGCTTGTTTCTTGAAGTTTTACACTGTTCAGCTACTGCAGAACAAGTTTACTATTTAACATTCATAAAATAATTGTGAATGAATGCCTCAATAGTGTTAGAATTTCATTTTACAGATTACGAAGAAATACAAATTCAGTGCCTGACCAGGTGGAATATATATATAGGATTCAGCAGTGGATATCACACGCTTATATGTTAACTCAACTTTCTTATGTCTATTTGAACATGTCAGTGTTGCAGCATCACACCTATAAAATGAGATATTTTTTAATTATGTATGCCTGTGGGTGCTGTATAGGTGATGTCAGCTTTTACACCCAACTGCAAAATTAGTTATCACTCCAACATAATTTGAAGGACATTTAAGCAAAGTTTAAATAAAACAGGTGGGTCACATAACATAAATCTGACATTTTTCTATAGCAAAAGGATTTGGCACACTAATTAGAAGGTGATCATTTGAAAACACTGCTATTGCCAAAGTGGAACTGGGCAACCCTAACATGAGTAGTCATCTCAATAGTTACTACTTCAGAAATGCCTGGGTAAATCACTTCAAATCGATATGCCTTTTTTTTAAAATTATTTTTAATTAATCCATAAAATGTTTATTCCATAGAAATGAGCAGCATATTACTTAATGGCTGCCTGCCACTTTAAATACAACAGCTGCCACACAAGTGCTGGGAATACATATTCTAGCCATTAGAAATCTACTTCGGCTCATAATGATGAAGTCCTAGAAGCATAGAGCTTATTTCTAGCACTTTAGAAGTCTCAGTATATAAAAGTAAATCTCAGCGCACACAAAGCAGAGAAAATCTGGAGCGTCTACATTATCACAGGGGTAGTGAAAGCTTAATGTGAAAGCATTTACCTAGTTTTCACAATAGTTCATACAATAGTCTATACTATCTGCTATAACTTGTGAAAAAAAATCTAGAAGTCAGAGTAAGTATACAAGACTAGTCCACTCATGTCAAATGTATAAAGAAATGAGGATACAAGATATTATTTGGTTATTTTCCTGTACTGATTGACATTGAAACCAGAAAAATCAGAGGGAAAGAGGAACAATTTCCTTCCATTTTTTACAGAGTAAAAAACTTAACACATAGACCAAAGTTTCAACTTCAAAGTCACCATAAAATGGGAATTGGGAGATAAAGGCAACCAGCTGTAAAACTGTACTTTCAAAGTTTGCTTTACAACAGATGTACCATGCACACATTCCATTGGTAACAAAAAGAAGAGCTGAAAATCAATCAGAAATTCAGTTCAACAAACAAAATTGTAAAGCATACATCACAATAATGTAAATTAGGGGGGATGGTATGCAATGCAGTTTCACTATATGTAAAAACTGTCCGTTGCAATTTCTCTGATTTCCCTCAGCATTAACTCCCAGGTAATTTGTTGCACTGTACTAAAAAAAAAGTACGTGAAATAAGTTCTAGGTGCAAACTTCACTTTTACTCAGGGATGTTGCCCAACTTTAAAAACCTAAGCAATGTGCAGAAGGTCACTCATAAAGTTCTCATCAGATCTGGGAGTAAGGCTAGCTATACTTTTTAGGCGGACTCATCAAAAATTGCCTGAAAATTGCTCATATAGGCATTTAAATACAACAAAAAAATTAAAATCAGTTAAGTGTACTTTCAAAGAAAGCTAAACAGAATAACAACAATGAAAAAGAGTTCTCTGTATGTTAATCTACAATCCCTAATTTGTAAGAAACACATACCTGGAATGAGAGGAGATTTCACTTAGGTCTCCCATACTGCCTTCAGCTGTATGACTGGTAGAAATAGCAGAGGCATAGCTATGAACAGCATAGATTTTAGCTGGATCATCATCTGGCCCAGGAGTTTCAGAAGACTCGGTCCACTGCTCGGTACGACAATGTACTCCGGACCTGCTGCCAGCAAGGTGCAAAGGGGCCAAAAGAGGGGCAGGCATGCAGGGAGCTGTATCAATTCCACTGTCAGTAGAAGCCCCCTTTATATATGTTAATCCAAGCAGCTCAGGATCCATCAGATCTCCAGAACCAAAGTGTTTTTCATCACTGTTGCTGGATGTATTACTGGATAGGGTGTTGCTGCTTGAGTGGCTTGAACAGCTTTTGTCTCCAATCTTAACAACAAGAAAACAAACAAAAAAAGACCGCCCTCAAGTTAAATAGTAAAATATTTATTTTCATATAAATTACTGAATTTGTGTCATTCAGAGACCATTTTATTATTTTTTACAGTATGCTGTAATGTAACTGCAAAGTATGAAAAGAGCTAATTATACCACCGGTTTCTATGAAATGAATTGCACAACTGGCTAGACACATTAAAGGTTGATGTCACTGCAAATAAAAAAGCTCTAATTCCATCTTCTATGGCAAATCTTAAGATCACACTTGAATTTTCTGATTATAGGACCTGCTTAACATCCATAAAATTGCATTTCTGAACAGTTAAAATAAGCATTTGTTAAAGCTAGAAGCATTGGTAATTGTTTGTTTAAACAAGTTCTACTGCAAATCTGAAAAACACCAAAGACTGAATTATCCTTGGCTTTTTCTCAGTGTGGGTGAAATATGCAGCTTATTGGATCAAATCCAATTGGATGTGTGGCTAGTTAAATTGAAGCCAATTGCGATGTATGCATACCAGATGAAAGTAACTTAAGTCACAGGGCCCTAAGCTAAGCATGGCTATTGAAGTGGAATAATTATGTCAGGCATTTGTGTCAATAAAGTTGGGGGTTTTGTTGTTTTTTTTTAAAAGAGGTTTTAGAGAGAGATGGATTAACTTATCTATGTGACAGAGTAGCCAGAATAAGGGCAGATGGACTTCTATTAGGGCAGATGGACTTCTATTAGGTAGAATGTAAGTGGGAAGGGTGACTAACTTTTTTACGAGATCTCCCTCCTAGCAGATGCATATAAACATAGCTGTTGCTCAGACATTAAAGCAGTTAGACAAGGCAGCCTTTCCAGAAATGATACTTCTGTTTCATATGGAAATTAACAGGCCTCAATATTTGAGAAAATTATTTTAGCAAAAAAGGAGAGGTTACATTTGCATTCACTCTAACCTTTACAAGATGGCTGTCATCTTAAAAACAATGGAACAATTGATAAAAATACAATGAGCAGTTTTTCCAAGGAGAGGGACTTGGAAAAAGGTGTCTGGAGAAAAGGCATGTCACTTCTTACTGTAAATGTAAAATGGAACCAAAGTGGAAAGAAACAAGGCGGGGGGGGGGGGGGGGGGGGGAGCTCAAAGGCATAAAATTAAACTCAGAAAGTGTATTGCATGTATGAACTTTTCAAAAAATTTCTTGTATGTTGCTGAACATACCATGCTTAGGCACCTTCCTGACCCTGCAAGCAGCAGAGAATCTGAACAACCGCTATTAATATATATATATCTTGAGCTGCTCAAAGTTCACTATGGCCATAGCTTAGGATCATTTTATGCATTTCCTTGTGCCAAGAGAAATTATTGTATGAAAGCTCAGCATGGTCCTAATTGTTACATGTTTTTAAATATTGTGTCATGGAGCAAGAGTTAAAAAAAAAACAAAAAAAACCCCACCAGCAGGAATATGATATTTATTCCAGGAGAACAAAGAGAGCTTGAAGACAGCTACTGAAATTCCCCCCACCCTCCTTCCCCCAAGTTAAAACTGATAAAAAGACAGCATAGACTTTTTTTTCTAATGGTTCAATATTTTACAGAGTTCTTGTACATTGGCTGTAGCCCTCAGTGTGAATTTCACTGGCTGGCAGAGAGTCATATGACAAATCAAGCTGAACAAAAAGGGGATGCACGAGAGAACGTTAAAAGGTCCTTTACAAGGTGATGACCATTTTTCTGTTTTACAGCATCTAACAACAAAATAGTCTCATATTATTATTATCTTTATAATAATAAAGTGCTTACTTTGTACAATATAGTTCTTTTGCACCTGCACTACACATATGTATATGCAGGCAAACACAAACATAAGCCCATTAGGAAATTTTCCATTTAGATCCCCACCACCCTAAAAGCATGAGAGCTGCCAGTAGCATAAAACTCTGACTGAAGTTAAGCAAACTCATAATTTAACTTTGGTATCGGTGCTCTGTTTAATACTGATTGTTACATATACTGATTTTAGCTCCCTGCCAACTTTGGCTTAAGGTAAAAGAAAGTATTTTTGTCTTCATGTGCATAATTCTACAGCATGATTCTGTTTATGATAGTGCTTTTTTTCAAGAAGTGTCAAGCTAGATTCCCATAAGGTATCAATGTAAATAAGATGAGAAACTGGCTTCATATTCTTAGCAATATAAGTCTACAAATAGTGTACAGATTCCTACCTAGCAGGTCTTTCCATGTAATGAACACACAAAAAAATAGAAAAAGACCATGCATATCATTAGTGTACTTTCCATCACTAAGTCATTGAGGATTTTGCCATTACTGAAGACAAGTCACTAAACTAGGTAGACTAGAAATCTATTCAGCATTCCCAACATACAAACTACATTTTTATAGTGCTTATTGATATTTATACTACATGGGTATTTCACACAACATGACAAGTGGTATGGTGAATATAATTTTTTTTAAAGTATATGAAATACTTCACAGATTAAGCAAGCCAGTATAAATGAAGCTGTAAATACACAGCTGAGTGTAGACTATACTACTTTTATCTCCTCAATGCCACAGACCCAAGCCCTCTTGGAGTTCTTAGTTTATAAACACAGATTAAGCATACTCAATTCACTCCACATCTAGGTGAGCATACTCTTTGCCTTCCAAAACACACAGTGGTCTCCATAAATTAATAAAATGTATTTTTAAGATGTATTTCTTTTAGTCCAGGGTGGGTTTTTTTTTGTTTTTGGGTTTTTTTGAGAGTTTTGAATGACATCCAAATAAAAGACTTACATGTGAAAGTTTGTTTGGCGACTCCTTGCCACTGCCTTCTTTCTGTAAAGCCCGGTCTTTGTAGGAGCTCAGGACTTTGGTCGATGGTGCATGCCACTTCGTTTCTGCCATAAATAATTGTGTTTTAATTTCTGAATGCTAAAAAGATTAGTATACTGTACAAAGAAAAAAGGCACATGGCTTAGCATCAGGTTTCAAACCTGTACACTCATTGGAATCAGAGACGTGTATCTTTGCAGAATGTCCTAAGATCTAGTTTTTCAATGATAATTAAATGAAGTTCAACCTGCTTTTCATCATTCCTGAGGCTTTCTGAAGTTCAGGAGTAGTTTGTTCCAAGTATTATCTAAATATCCCACACCATATTCTGTTAGACTGTCTGTAACAGTCCTCCCTTTCACTGTCATATTACATGCTCTTTGTGCATCAAACCTCTGCATCAGAAGGTGGCTGCACTGCAACAGGCACTGCATTGCAAAGAACATTTATTTTTAAGATACAGTGTTTTTTTATTACCAGAATGTCTAGTTCCTTCCAAAGTTTCCTCTCGTTCTCTGCCTCCTTCACACTCCAGTGAGCCTGAACCTTGGTGGTGTTCATGGAGCAAAGGGGACTGGCACCTTTTAAGGTAAGCAGAAAATTAAGCTGTTTCGGTTTTTTTCCTAGAAAACTAGTTACATGATGAACAACAACACTTTTTACACTTCAAAGCAAATATCTTGTGATTTGTTTAAACAATCATTATCCCCCTCACCAAGCAAGTATAGTAACATTTCCAAACACTGCATGGAAATATTTACATGCAATTTTTTCAACAGCACACTTATATCTCAAGTGTGAACAGGCCAAGAAGACACTGAACTTTAAGAAGAAATGCACTCTTGGGCCTATATATCCAAAGGTTTTTGCAGTGGAGAACTATGGTAATGTATGCTTAACCGCTTTATGAACCAAGCCCCACAGAAAGTAATTCTGTAGTTTTGCAGGGTTTCAGACTCATAACACATAAGCTAGTACCAGTCCATCACTTTGTATTGTATTGCAAAAGTTAAATTATTTCACAAAGCAACACAGTAAAACCAAGGTTGCTATTAGAAATGACTGTGCTGGAAAAATGACACAAGATGCATTTTCATGTATTTACTGTCAAAAAAATTGCTATAGTTTTATTTGAATTATTAGCATCTATTTAGGTGCCAGAGATTTCAGTGAGTATTCTGAAATTCCTTGAGGATTCTCCAAGATATTGCATATATATCTGCTACATGGAATATCTTATCCACAAACAGTCATGCCAAAGCAGTATTAAGCTTACAGACAAGGAGTCAAGCTGATGTTTTCAATATTCACATTTTTTTCTGAAAAGTAGCTTCTGAAAGCCAAGTGGCAAGTCTGGAATGCTTTTATATTATGCTATGTAGATACTGCCACAGCTCAACATTTTATAACAGGAGTGTTTTCAGCAGCTGTATTTATACAACAAACTGATAAATTTAAAGTAATTTAGAACAGGTGTCTCATAATATTCTTATAACATGGACAATATATTGGGGTGGTCTTTTATACACAGATAGCTAACTTCTGAAACTTCAGCACCAAGGGATTAACAGGGATGTGAAAGAACCACCTATATACCGCAACAGCCTTTTAGGGAGAAGACACTTCTGAAAGAGTGCTACTTTTTTGAGGAGAGATGCTCGGGAATGGATGCCACTGGAACAAGCACAGTAGGAAATAAAATCTTTGAAGACCATAAAGATAATTTTTTTAATCAAATACCCTTCCACTGCAGCAAAAGGAGGAGAAATGATTATTTTATTCCAGTTCTGAGTTACTAGCCAATTTCTGGCCTGTTTCTGGGAAAGCAAACCTAAGAACTTTGTTATTTACCTGAGTTGTAAAATAACAATTTGGTCTTAAAGAGTTAAAGCAGTACGGCTTTAAAATTGTATTGGCATACATGTTACATCAAAGATCAGTAAACCTGTACCTCTTAAAATATACTAATAGATTTGGCAAATAAATCGATGATATGGAACACACATAAATTTCACTTCAGAAAGAAGATGCATGGGAGCTATAAGAAGATTTTAAAAAAAATATCACCAGTACCCATCATATCCCACTTGCTGTCTCCACTGGCTGCTCCCGCTGGGTCCTGGGTCACTGGAGGAGGACTGGTTGCTTGGAGAACTTCTGTAATGTTGACTAGAGTCATTAACAGTGCACTGAGGTATTTGTGGGGTTTCAGATCTGAACTGGGCTGTGCTTCTTTTATAAAATACATTCATTTTTACAAGTAATGCAGATGCAGTATGAACACTTAATTATATTCATTTGGGGAATTTACAGTTTTATCTTAGTTTCACAGAACTTAAACAAGTATTTTTTGAGTATATTATTTATTTCATCACCAATAAAATATTTCCAACTGAATACATTTTAAAAAGGCACAAAAAGAAAAAGACTAAGTGCCAAATCCTACTTTTGTTACATCTAGCTTTACTTCTGAACAAGTAGGATTACTCAGGAGTCAGAGCAGCTGGATTAGGTCTCTAAATTTATGTGTGGAAGCTCTCATGATGGATCAGAAATGATTGTTAGTCGCTTTGCATGTATTCCAATTTTCAACATAGCAATTTAGAAGAGGTAATACCAATACTTTTTTTATTGTATTAATTCTTTGACATAGAAGAGCAATAAGGAAACATTTTCATGAATAGTATTATTTTTTACTTATTTAAACTTTTGAGCCTCATGTCTTAACAATGCCTCTAATTACTCTTCTTGGATTTCTAGACAGTTGAAATGCAATGTTCAAATTTGGTTTTGATCACTCTACTATCCTTCACTTCTACACATATCAGTCCATAACTACAATACAACTTCCCTCAGTGACACTACCTTGAATTCCCTGTATTTCCCTTCTTTTTTTCATATCGTGTTTTTTTTTTTTAAAGGCTATATGTAGAAATGAACATACGTACTCAGGGAAGAGGTGAAAAGAGGTAGTTTTGGATTTATGCACAACACTTTCCCAATGACATGACATTCAAGAAGCAACTTTACTGTTCAGCTTGAAAATTTTAAAGACATTAGCTATTATATTTTGTCTAACAGCCAAACACATATACAATAAGTACATAGTGTAGTGCCTAATTTTTCAGCATGTGTCTCTCTGATAAGTATTGACAGGACTGAGCCTCTCTCAATCAAGTGAAATAGTCTATAGGCTACAGTTGAATTCAGTTGCATGTTCTTGCTTCTTATTACCAAGAACTTTGCATTTCTTGCTCAGCTTAAGCGAACCAGCATTAAGGAATGGGTAAGTTATGATCCCATGTGTTTCCAGCCTCCAGACTGATGTTTAGGACACCATCCTGAAAACCAGGACATTGGTTTGTACTATCCCAGGCTGAAAAATGTCTAGATCCAAAGCCTCCCATTTGCTGGACAAGTGCCTAGCCATTAGCCTACTAAACCAAAGGGGGCTACAAAAGGAGAACCACAGAAATCCAGTTAGCGAATGCCTCGCACAAAAGAGTTGCAGCTGCCTGCTTTCAGGAATGGATTCCAGACTCGAGATGAAAAGATACACTCGCCTAAAAGCGTGACTCAGGGACTAAAGTACATGGAGACTTCTTGGTGCGAAAGAAACAGAAAAATGAATCTGACTGAAGCTTCACTCTTAGGCACTCACTATGAGCAGCTGTCACAGAACTAGGCATTTTGTAAAAATAGCAGTAGAGCTCAAGGATATCCTTGTATTTCTTAGTGACTAATTAGAGGAAACTCCTTGATCAACACAAAAACATTTGGATTGCCTTCTCAAAGCACTTAACTCTCCTCAGGAACTGTACTAGGAGCATAGGTGTTCAGCTCCCAGTTTTCAACTTCACTCCAGGGACTGGGCACCTAACTGGTACATGCCACTGTAGTTGAACTGTTGCTGCTTAAGTTTTACTATATCTTGCCCACATTTCTGTTTCTTCTTCCTCTTTTTATCTCTAAAAACAACTATTTTATCACTGACTTCAATGTTATCTCATTTTCAGATCAGTTGCTGTAACTTCCCTGTTTTATCAGCCTGCTTCTCCCTGCCTGCACTCTTCCATTTGTCTAAACTGATATCGGGTCTCTGACACTCTAGAATCTCTTCATCATTTTCTAGCCTGAGTATACATTTTCACCCTTGCAAGACTACTTATAAGTACTAATCAACCTTACTTCAAACTCTTTTGTTTTAAGCCCATCTCTCTGCCAAGCCATCAACTATGCCTCTTCCCATGTGGAAAGACCTTGCCAATTAGGTAACTTTCTTTTCATGTTTCAAGACCCACATGTCACAGTTCGCCATTTTCCTCTCTTTTCATTATTTATACTCTGTACCAGGTCTTCCCCAGAATAGCACTTCTGCATTGAACCTGTTTTGTTTAAGTGATACAGGAATTTCTTCATGACAAGAGATAGACTCTGTCTTAGCATTTTTTCACATGCTTCACTGAGTGTTAGGAGAAGTGCAACTTATGTTTGTGAATTTTTTTGGAAATGAGTAGTATGTCAGAAAGCTTTCATTTTTTGCTCTGTATAGGCATACAGTATGCTTAATAAAGCTCCATAAATCCTGAAGTATTTATAGACATTTGATCATTGTCTCCTTATGCTAGACGTTACCGAGAATTTCAGTAACAAGACATTACGAAAAGCTTAAGTCCTATAATGGTATATACATGCTTACAGAAATGCACCTCTCCTTTTTTCAGGGGGTGAGGAGCGGGATAGGGGAGAAGGAGAATACAAATGATCAAACAGTCATAACTGGGAGTCTGCCTTCCCCAGACTATGATACAGATATATTTTCAAATAAGTACTATTACCTGTATATATTTCAAAAAACGTAAAGTCACTAATTCTTTTCTACTAAACAAGATAGTGTAGCAGTATTTCGTTATTTCATCCAGAATTTTTTAAAGCTATTTAAGACTAGTATTTTAGATTTTCATATCAATTATGTATTTTCAACATGCAGTATTTTTTTCCTTGGAAATTAGAACTACATCAACCCATGGAAAAAGGGCATAAGCAGAAATAATTGCAAAGAATAAAGGACAGGGAGTTCTGCTCAAGACATATGGTTTTCCTAAATAATTCAAAGGTCAAATATATTTACAAATTTTTGACTTTAAAAATAAATTTTTATCTTATGAAGAATTATGATTAAATTAGAACAGAGCTAACATTTAAGGATACCATCCCATCATTTAAGAGGTGTTACATATTCAAATCACAAGCTCTGCTTTGTTTAATTAAAACCAAAGCAAAGCATAAGGACTGGTAATGAGTTACAGAACCCTTTGAAACTATGCCAATAGCTTGGTAATGAGATTAAATAATTAATTTTTAAAAGGATGAGTTCATTTTATTTACGCTCATTATTTGTTTAAATAGGGTCCCAAAAGGTGGGGGACAGGACATTGTTTAGATCAAAAAGTCACAAGGCAGTTTCCCACTTTATTGATTTGGGACTAAAGGGAAAGGTCATCTGTCCTCAGTGGTAGGATCCTCAGTACACTCCACTTCCATCACAAACAACAAAAGTCACTTGTTTCAAGTAGAGGGAACTGGGCTCAGTGAATGCTCTTTAATACAACCTGAGAATTAAAATTACTGTCAAAACTCAATAAAATAAGGTTTAAAAAGTAAGTATACCAAAGTTCTAGAAAGCAGAGATACCTTAAGTAAGGCACATCAGGAAAATGACAGGCATTAAATGGAGAGTATATTACCTTGCACCATCTGGCAGTTTTCTATCAAAGGAAGTGCTGCGAGGAATGGCTGTCTGAGCCTGCTGGAGAAGCTGCTGGCACTGCAGTCTGTCAGATGTTCCTAGGATTGGAGAGGCACGAGAGAGAGGCTGCCCAGCGGGAGTCGGCACCCGATGCCAAGTGGTATTCCTTCTGAAAGGGGTTTTATACTCACATGGGGTGCCTTCACTGTCAAGTTTGTATTCCACCATGGGTATACGACAAAGTTCTGAACAACCCCTGCAGGACAAATAAAAATGCCGATCAGTCTCACTGGAGGGAACAGAAAAAGAAATCTTGCATTCTACAGTCAGAAGTGTATGCATATTTTACTTCCAGTTGCCTAATGGTGTTCATATAGCATTGTACAGCCCTTCGAATGCTTCAAAACTATCATGCCAACCAGGTAGGAAACATTTCAAAATAAAGGATTTGCTCTCATGTGCTCAAAGGTTTTTTGAACTCTCCCCTTGCCTTTCAAAGAGGAGAAAATATTAAGCTTTTATAAATTAATCTGCAGCTTGAATTTTACATAATAAAAACTAGCAGAAGCAAAGCATTCAGAAGTCAGCAAACATCCAAGTTCTTCTAGAACAGCTTTAGTTTGTTTAAATTTAAATTTAATTGTTTAAATATCATTGCAGATATTTTATATTCTCACATACTGTCTCCATTATTTGTCTGATAGGCAGCAAGTACTAAATTAACATCTATGAAGAAAACACCCTAAATAATTCTAATGCAATGCATTAAGTTTGAGTGAGAAATCGTGAAAGTGTGCTTCTCTGTCTCATCTACGATTCTGCTCTATCCCTTAGGCTGTCTTGACTGAGCTTTGCTTTTGTTGAAAACTCAACAGTCATCATTTCCGACTAAATTAAAACCACCTAGATGAAGTGTAATAGAGTGTATGTAAAGTGTTTACAGTCTTAATCCTGAAAATGTTTTGGCACAAATGACTTAACAAAATGTGCAGTTCCAATAAATTGTACAGATTCTCATTCATTAAATTACTGTGCCCCAAAGCTTGTGAACCAAACCCCAAAAGAACATTTTCATTGTCAGTGTTCTGGTAAGCAGATTAAAAAAAAAGGTATTATAAAAATGCTAACTATGTTATTCAAAGTTGTTGAAGAGAAGATGCATGTGCATCTGTTGCATTTACATTCTAGTTACTCTGTATATGCTCAGTCTGATCCAGTCAAATGCTTCAGGCTGCTGAATTTTGTGGTACTAAACAGGCAAACTGTTTATCCTGTAGCGTTAAATCTCAGTCCCTGCTGGCACCCAAACATATGAAAAAGGTAAAGAACGAACTATAAAATATAGAGGATAAAGCATTGAGAGTGGCAATTAGTAGCCAATGTAGGGTAGAAGACACCGTGATGAAGACAAAGCTGAAGAGGGGTCACTGGAATGCTCCAAAACAGAACTCAGAATTGCTGTTTTTTCAAGGTTATTCTTTGATCAGAAATATCAGCATTAAACACACCAGGAAAATCTGACATGTGTAAACTCTGCTGACAAATCATAACCGGACATGCTGGAAGCATCAGAGAATTTCACAATAATGATTTTCTGGTTTTAGCTTCCTTATGGAGGTAAGACTACCCCAGTAGTCTCCTCCCACAGACAAGGAATGGAGCTACAGAGAAAACAACATTATAAAATCATCAACTACTTTCAGAAGGTCAATTTGATATATTTATAGCCTGAAATCACCCTGAATCACCCTGAAAATGGCACAGTTACTCAGACCACCACTTCAAACTATGTCAGTTCATGTATCTATATTTTAAAATTGTTTCACACTTCTGAAAATCACAAACACATGTTGGGCTCTTAAATGGGCTCATTCCTATAGACCTTAAGTGTTAGAAACAAACCACCCCCTACCCAACTTTTATTATTAAGATATCGATTTCACAGTTTTTCTCGGTAATTGAGAAAGTTATAGCATGTAATTGTCATTGTATTCCTTATTAGATACCCCCCATAAAGTACTTTAAGTGCTGTAAAGATAGCCATGGGTTTGAGGGCAAAAGGGATTGTTACTACTATTTAGTTTGACTCAGCTTGCTAACTGAATAACTAAGGCGTGATATAAAAATAGCAAACAACAAACTTTCCCACAAAGAATAAGAATTTAAAATTTTGTAAAATGTTGTGTTTGTTTACATCATGAAAATGTATTCCTCTGACAAATGAAAAATTATTCAGGACACTGTTCCTGAAAAAAAAGGCTTACAAAACAACCCTATTTCAAATCACTATAAAAATCTAACTTTGTTACTTTTAAATGCAAAACGGAGCCCCAACATGACTGTTGTAACTGCCCCCCCCCAAAAAAAAAATTTCCATGGTTAAAATGGAACTACTCTATATGGCTTCCTTTGTCACATAGACTTTTCAGTTTTAATTTAAAAGTGCCAAACCAATCAGTTCAACATTTATATGAAAAATTATGCTTCATTGCTTCACAAACACTGCCTAAAGAACAGATACTGCAGTATACTGAGATATGTAAAGTCATATTTGTAGCTACCTCCTATATCAGAAACAAAGAGAATCAATTACTTCATGCCTGCAATCCAATAAGGACCGTCCCCCCCCACTGTGGATCAAACTGCAAGTTATCTTGCATGAAAAAACCACAAAATTAAATGCAACTTCCTATTAAATATTTAATTCAACCATTATCTAACTTCTATTTATAATATTGTTACTTATTCCACTGGATGAAGAATATACATTGGCACTGGTATTGAAGAATAGCTTTTAATTCACTTTTTAATTTTAATTTTTTAATTTTTTAAAAATTCATTTTAAAGAATATGTAAAGAAAGACCAATGTCTATTTCATGGTCTTAAAAAGGTATCTAAATTTATGTTAAACAAGTATAGGATATCAAACATCTTTCCAAATTATATTCAATATAAGATTTTGAAAAACTGACTCATGTTATTTATCAAGCAAGTGTGACCCAGTCTTAACCACACATCAGAAAAGATAGCACTTCCTGTCCTTCACTATAGTTTGGTATTAATTAAACCAATCTTTCAACACAAAACACAGAGTCCTAGTAATATCTTTGCTTCAAGAGCCATATTATCCTACAAAAAAATTGATTAATAAAACCTACTCTGCAATTACACAGAGCATTACTCTATGATACAGCTAGCAGGTCATGACTGCATATTAAAATTTAAGAGTCCACTATAAAAACCTGCAATATTCAAATGTTACTGCAAGGAGCATTATGTTCTGAAACAATTATCAAGCAGTCCATTAATTTTTTCAAACTATGTTAACCAAACCTTTCAATATTAATTTAAGATTCCATATAAAGGTTCTGTAAAAGGCTCTGTGAAAGGCCTACATTAGGCAAGGATGCTAGTTAAAAAAGGTAAATGTTCCTCTCCATGGAAGAGTTAGAAGCTTTCATATACTATGATCAGCAGTTTGCCACCTTGATAACTACACAAAAGCCTTCTTTTCTGTTATATCCTACCACTATCAACTAGTGGGTATGGCTTCGGTATTTGGACCCCAACTATCTACAGATGTCATGCATCATGATTTGCTAGGGTAATAACAAAACTAGAGTAACTGGTTATGATTTAACTTCAGTTCAGTGTATCACAGATCTGAACCACTAAGGGGGATGTAGGGATAGACAAGTAATCATTGGTGTTCCTCAGTTGTATCACACCTATAAATTATCTCTTACTATCACCATTTCAACTCAAAACATTTAATCTTGCTCAATAAGGAGCCTTTATCTATATCTAGCAGTATAATAAGTAATTGCATTCTTCTAACTCAAACTTTGTGTTTGAAAGTAATCATTTCTATTACAGTGCATGTTTGTTCTTACACTACAGCAGTTCCCACAAAGTGTCACAATGAGACTGAGGACTCATTATGCAATCTATTAAATCCAGATAATAAAACATAGATTAGTTTCACATAATTGTAGAGACTTAACTGAAAAGCAGAATTTAGTACCTTCGTTTTGCTTAGACTCGCCATGTATTTAAATAAGACAGACATACATTTTCCCTTCTCTGATACTCTGAAGTGCCTCCTGGAGGTTGTAACCCCTCAACTCCATTGACTTCCTATATCAACTACAGTGCAAGTCCAAGACATTAGATAAGGTTCAAATGGTCTAAGAGAACTTTGGTCAAAAAGTCAAGACAAAAATTCTAAGTTCTGACATCTTGGAAACCTATTAACAGTAGTCACACTGCATCAAAAAAGAAAGAGATGTAATTTGAAAAACAGTAAATCAGTTTTACTTTAAAATCATTTCATAGCACAATAGATGTATGTGATTGCTTACAGCAACCTCGGATAAGCCTGCTGCCCACTTTATCATTCCTGGTTTAAGGAGAGTGATAACTCTCCGGCAGTCCCTTCATAGAGCTGAAGAGTTGAACCTGACAATCCCTCCTTTATGAAGATACACTCATTGTCCTTCTGATCTTTGTTACTATTCAGTTTTAAACAGAATCTTTGTGTTGGTGAGCTGACAAACAATTTAGAGGCCTCCTAAGAGCCTCTATGCCTGCATTGTTGTATGAAAAAGACAAGAGAAATACAGACAGGACATTGGATGAAAGAAGCTAGTCAGGAAATAAAAGAGGAGAAAAAAAACCAATGACAACCAAGGTGTTTGGCTTACTTGTATGATCAGTAAGGCAGTAACAACCCCTGCAGTCTCTGCTGATGGAAACTAGGACACAGAGCAAGTCACATTCCAAATCCCAGAGAAAAGGAGAACAGCTACCTCAAAAGACAACAGTTATGGGGAATAAAGGCTTGAGAAGCTATTGGCAAGAAGGAAGAATCACTGGAAAAATAGATAAATAGGAAAGATTTTGGTGACATTAAAGAGAAAAGCCTTCAAAAATCACCACAAGATTGTAAGATAAAGAGAAGCTGGAAAACCAACGGCAGGGATGTAAAAGTTAACATTATGCTCCAACTTAAGAAACGGAAATGCCAAGTAACAGAGAGGACAAATGAAATAGAGGAACAACCATGTCCTGGGCTGCATCAAAAGAAGTGTGGCCAGCAGGTCAAGGGAGGTGATTCTGCCCTTCTCCTCTGCTCTGGTGAGACCCCACCTGGAGTACTGCATCCAGCTCTGGAGTCCTCAGCACAGGAAAGACATGGACCTGTTGGAGCGGGTCCAGAGGAAGGCCACAAAAATGATCAGAGGAATGGAACACCTCTTCCATGAGGAAAGGCTGAGAGAGTTGGGGTTGTTCAGCCTGGAGAAGAGAAGGCTCCAGGGGGACCTTATTGCAGCCTTTCAATACTTAAAGGGGGCTTATAAGAAAGATGAGGACAAACTTTTTGGCAGAGCCTGTTGCAATAGGATAAGGGGTAATGGTTTTAAACTGAAAGAGGGTAGACTTAGACTAGATATAAGGAAGACTTTTTTTACGATGAGGGTCGTGAAACACTGGAACAGGTTGCCCAAAGAGGTGGTAGATGCCCCATCCCTGGAAACATTCAAGGTCAGGTTGGACAGGGCTCTGAGCAACCTGATCTAGCTGAAGATGTCCCTGCTGATTGCAGGGGGGTTGGACTAGATGACCTTTAAAGGTCCCTTCTAACCCAAACTATTCTATGATTCTATGAACAGTACCAAATGGAGATCTAAGTCTTTGAGCTCTGAAAGGACTGAGTTCAGAATGAATCCTGATTTTGAAGTAGTCTTTAAGATACTGGAGAGACAAGAATAGGAGTAAGACCACACATGAGGAGATACAGGAATCAGTCATGAGGAAGTAGTAAGTTGTCTGGGTTCCGGCTGGGATAGAGTTAATTCTCCTCCTAGTAGCTGGTATACTGCTGTGTTTTGGATTTAGCATGAGAATAATGTGATAACACACTGATGTTTTAGTTGTTGCTAAGCAGTGCTTATACTAAGTCAAGGACTTTTCAGCTTTCCGTGCTCCGCCAGTGAGCAGGTGCACAAGAAGCTGGAAGGAAGCATAGCCAGGACAGCTGACCCAAACTGGCCAAAAGGCTATTCCATACCATATGATGTCATGCTCAGTATATAAACTGAGGGGAGTTGGCCAGGAGGCAGCGACCACTGCTTGGGGACTGGCTGGGCATTGGTCAGCAGGTGGTGAGCAGTTGCATCACTTGTTGTTCCCGGGCTTTGTTTCTCTCTCTCTTTTTGTTATTTTCCTTTTCATTACTATTATTATTATTATTATTCTTTTTATTCAATCATTAAACTGTTCTTATCTCAACCCACGACTTTTCTTACTTTTGCCCTTCCAATTCGCTCCCCTATTCCACCGGGAACGACATGGGATGGAGGGTGAGCAAGCATCTGTGTGGTGCTTGGTTGCCAACTGAGGTTAAACCATGACATAAGTAAAGATATTTTACATGATTCAATCAGCTGAATCTATAATAAAATGGCAAATATAAAGTTTGGCTCCACAGATATGCCATTTAATGACTTAAAAATATATCTTTTAACAAAGAGAAAAAAATCTAATTTGATTAACAAAAAAGCTAAATACAACAATTGCATGCACTAAAATATCTTTCTAGGTCAGAAGTAGCATCTTTGGAACCCCAACAGGCTTAAAAAAAGGGAAGAAAGAATAGGAGATTTAACAGACTACTGCAAAGCACATCCACAGATTCTTTGTTTATCCCTCCACCAGTCAGATTCAGGGGGCAGCTGATTCTTTCAAACTTCAGATTTCCAGGTTATCAGGAGTCCTTTGAAACATTTCGTTCTTTACTTCAGCGGGAGGAACTATGATATTCTTCAAAGCAATTCCCCATAGTAGCAAAAAGACATTCAATTAGTATCTCCTGCCTTCTTTGAGACAGCATAAAGAAATCAAGATACAGATGACTATGAAGACATCAACAAATTTCAGCAGTTGCACACAGCATAGCAATCACCTAGACTGATAATATACTGATCTTAAGATCAATTCAGTGAAATGCATTTCCAGAGGTGCATTTTAAATTTTGCTATGTGGAACTTTCATCCAATTCTCTTTTACAAAAGAAAATGACAGACTGGCCATACTTCTGATAAAGAAAAATAAAAATTCCTTAATCATACTCTAAGTGGTTACATCTATATTTTACTTCAACTGATGGACCAAATGAACAATTTGAAGTCCAGGAGCTTCTGAGACCTGACATTTAGTATCCAAATTGTAATAACAAATAGCCTAAACCCAACTGATAGTCTCTGTACAGCTCTTGTAAGCCATATTCTAAATACCAGGGTCCATCGATATGAACACTCCAAACATGCTCCAAGGTTTACACTGCAGTGCCTGTCAGCTACAGTACCTGTTAGGTTGAATCATGAATGCATGTAAATGAGGTGAACGGCACAAAAGTCGTCCATAAGTCTTTTCTCTGCAGATCACTATTGTAGATGCCAAATTAAAGATGTTTTAAATGCCCTTCTCCAGCTATGTGGGACATGCACGTGCCATATAGTAAAAATCTTGACAACAAGTTCTTGACAACTGCCAGAATGTTTGCTCATAGGAGTCAGTAGGGCAATTTTAGCAACAGTGTGAGGATGAGGCACATCTTCAAATGGAAGAGGGAAAGGATTTCAAAGAATGCTGCATAAGTTATCTTGTGTACAGAATTTATTTCTTTGATCTACACTATACCTTTATGTCAGCTAGAGATGAAAGAATTAAAAAGAAAAAAGAATCAGTCATCAGATTCTTGAGAATGGTAACGCTGTATGGACTACAGCAACCCAGTAGAGTCCACACAGCAATAAAAAAAAAACAAACCACAAAACCCCCCACACTAGAAGTTCCTCCAGTTTGGCAAATGATCTGCTAATAGAGATAAAATTCCCTGCTTGATACAGCTAGACACTGTGATATTATTTCCAAATGATAACAAAATGAGGAAGCTTTAAACCAACTAAAAAAAAAGGGTATAATATAAATCAGCAGTGGGAGACAGTTTTAACTGAGTTGCTAAGGGGATTTTTAGCCAATTGTTGAGGGGAAAATGCTTAGTTTATCTTACTAAATAGCCAGTAAAGTTGCCCAATACAGACTAGCTTATTGTAATGAATACTATCCTAATATTGTACAGAATAATATACATATGCATACATACACACATACAGTGACATTCTTTTTCTGTTCCTTTTTGTTAAAAGGAGAAAATTAAAAGTATATTAAATATTTTTTTCTTAAGAAAACACAAATTATTCTCAAAGAAAACCAAGTAGAATATGTTTCCCAGAGAGAGGTTATGCAGTCTCCATCCCTGTGGTTTTTGAATCCCTGACTAGATAAAGCCCTGAATAACCTAGCTTGACCTCATAGATGATTGTTTTGAGCAGGAGGTTGAACCAGATAATCCCCCTGCAGTCCTTTCCAACCTGAATTATCCTATGATTCCATGAACCCAAAAGTTTTCAACGAGGTAAAGATCAAATCACTTGCAATTTCTGCACAGATGTTGCGCATTCCAATCCAGACATAACAAAAATGGATCCTAAAAAATGTTTTATACAATAGTAGGTATATATACCCCAAGTTATTTACAATGAAAAACTTCTTTGCTGATCCAGAATTGAGCAGGAAATCGTTTTAGCTTCAAAATGCCAAAAACATGTAGTTTGAGTTTTTTCAATCATGTTGAATAATAGAGTGAAGAGGGGGGGGGGGGGGGGGAAAGAGTCTGGAACTCCTATTTACATCTCTCTATAGAGACAATCAGAGCTTTGCCTGGCATTTTTGGTTTTTTTCTGCTTGACTATAACAACTGCACACATAATAAACTTGAGCAATTATAACTAACTCCTGCTATGAGTCCATTCATAACTAAATGTAAGAAAAACTCAAAGACTTTTTACTTGGATGAGAAACACGATAAGCATCAGAGAATTGTTTTCAACTTTGCACCTTTTTAGTTTATAGTTCTTTTGTTAGACCATTTCTGGGTGGAGACCATATGTTACATACATTGCCTAGGTTTTCCTTTGTTTTGATGCAAATCAAAATAGAAAAAGATGCTCGTACAATAAAGTTTCAGCTTCCCAAGGATTATAGTAACGCTGCATACTTAGCCTTACTCTCTTAAGTACAATGAATTTAAGGAAAGATGTTAAAATGCAAATTGTATATACTGGCAAAGGCCAAGTTTACACATCCTTTTCTTTGAAAACTATATTGGGAAGAATAAAGCTCAAAAGAATTTATAAAGAGTGACAGAAAACAATATTTTTTAAAAAACAATAAAAGTCTTTTTCTTTTATGCAGAAGAAAACCATGACGTTTCAGTTATTTAGAGAAGAGACAAAGCATGTGGTGCATGACGTTAAAGATGGGGAAGAGGGCAGCCCATACCTTATGCTTAAGCGCTGTTGTTTGCTGGTGCTGCCAACCTTCCAAAGGCAGGAGGAGTGGCAGAGAGCTCACAGTGAGGGCAAGAGCTAAAAGGTCTTACTGTGACATTGACCTTCTATTAGGAATTGCACTTAAAATGTAACAGCCTAGGTTAAAAACTCTGGTGCTAATCAGTTCTGACAGAGTTTGTTTTGCCAAGAGGTCCCATCAGACTAAATCACTGTGCATGTCTCATTCCCTGAATCTAATAATGTTATAAAAAGTACAGTAATTCTGACAGTAAAGAAAGTTAAGCATTTTCTACCATTTTATTTTTTGTTGGGTACAGAGGATTAACTTTTGCAAGTGATATGGCTTCCAATTAATATCATTATATTTTCTTAGTACTAGTTCTTTCAGTTACCTCTAAAAAACATCATCATCTAGAGTTTTGAGGTATTTGCAGCCTTCTTCGGCTAGTAGCAGGGGTTGTAAGTAAATGCTTTGGTACATCCAAATTCTACTTTTACAACCAAAAGTTCAGTTTCAGGTTTTTCTGCTTTAGCCCACCTCAAGTGCTGTTAGTCTGGCAGTATCCTGCCAGCAATTCTAGACCTGACATCCTTCTAGCTCAGAAGACTTAATTAAAAAAAAATAAATCAAATAATCTGAAGGCCCTATGAACTATCCCACCAGCTTACGGCAAATACCCTTGGAGAAGATTTGAACTCCTCCACACAGTAAACCCTTCCACTTCCTAAAAAGATTTTTCCAAACATGCTATACTCTGCTGGTTATCTATTACTTAAAAAAGCCCTAGAAACACAATTGTCTAATAAAATCACAATCATTTAAGAGGAGCAAGCATCAGGACTGGAAAAAACAGAAAGTCATTACACCTATTTTATTTGTAAGAAAGAGTTTGAAAAGTTCAAGAGAACAAAATAACCTCAAAAGAAATGCAGTAGTACTTAATAATGGCCCCCAGGTAGTTTCAGTCATAGTTACTAAAATACTTTCATTTTCAAAATTACCTACAACAGCAGGAAAAAAGTCTGTTACTTGTTCAGACCAACAGGTGGAAACTACTGCTGCTACATCTCTTACAGTGGTTGTACTTGAGCTCCTGTTTCTCGCCCATCCCTGGAAATTTTTCTTAAAGTTTTGTTAATTTTCTAAACTTTCTAGAAATTGTTTCTTAAGCAGCTCTTAAGGAGTTTCTTTTTATATATAATGGTAGTTGAACTGAGACAGACAGGTAGGTTTCAATGTAGTAAGTAAGATTCTAGCAGAACCTACAGTTTAAAATGGATTTAGAAGTACTTGAATTCCTTGATTGGATTTGACTGATTAAGGATATAGTGTCCTTGAGCATTACTGTGACACCACCAGTGAAAGCAAATTAGAATGAACATCATTATTCTCCTATTAAAGTGTGTATAATTCTAGCTACTGCACTGCAGTACTAGGTAATATTGACAACAACAGAAGAACAACAATTCTGAAGGGAAAGACATAGCATAGAAACAAATATGACACAAGGATACTTATTCAGATATGAATACACTGACCAGCATGTTTGTTCTAATACTGCTTTGTAATTTAAAGAATTTGTGTTTTAAATAGCAATTTCTTCTTTCTATCTAAATATCAGCCTGGTGCCATGCAACTAATTATGATTTCTCAATTTGTGCGTGATTACTTAATTGCTGGAGCAAACCGAAAACAGCAGGAGCTTTGTCTCAAGTTCATTAATTTTACAGGATAGTAAATGAAAGGCCTTATTCCATTATTGCTTTTGCATATACTGCTACCAAGACTATAGGTAGAAGGACCTACATTAAGTAATGGAATGCATTTATTGAGCGGAATTTTCCTCTGTAATTTCCTAATCACTCTGTAACATTCCTTTGTAAGCACCTTCAACATTCCAAATAATTTATTTTTGTGATGAAATAAATTAATACAAGACAGTTTGCAGCAAAAAATAAATTCATTGTTAATAGTTCATTGCTAATATTCTCCGTGTGCGCACATTTACACTTTGTTGGTTTTCTTTTAAAATATAAAGGGCTGATGGACTAAGGATGATTTGTGGGTAAGCTAAGAGAGAAAAAAATCAAGTTAAGAACTTGATGAGAGATCTCCACTTCAGCTGATATTTTTCCAAGGGACTGGGACTGCTTTGGAAACACCCTTGCACACTTGAAACTCATTTTCATTTGAAGGGCATAATTCCCAAGACACTCATGTCCAATCTGTGTAAACTCACTTCAGAATTTGATCCCAGCAAGGAACCAGTGCTAATAAGCAACCTAAAGAGAAAGTCCTCATTGCTTCGTATTCCTAAAACCCAGCAGACAGAGCTAAGCAGAAACTACTCTTTCAAGCAGTGGAAATCAGCTGATTATCTCCATAAATGAAAGACAGGCATTAATAAAATGATACGTGGGGATTTTTCATGAAACTATGATCTTTTTTTTTGCTAAAATTATATTTATATTCTTGTAAATGTATGTCAATTTTTAATGCAACTGATTCTTGTAGAAACAAAGATGAATGTATTTTTCTAGCTATGCACTGTGGACAAAAATTTAGTGGCTGAACTTGAAACCCCAGATTATGGCATTTAAGGTAAAAATTTTTTATGAACTACCAATATCTACCCTGAGAAATAAGGCTGAAATACAGAGAAAAAAACCCCAACTGCCAGAAGATCATATGTTCTGTAGGATGAGTCAAACTTTCAAGGTACTTATTTCAGCCTCCAAATCTACTATGTCAGACAGACTGAAGTATAATTTCTTAGAAGAAAATCTCTAAAACCAGCTTTGAATGAGAGCAATCATTATTGGAGCATACATGTAAAGCTTTCTCCTGCTTCTGAACCATCCTTCTAGACACGTGCAGCATGCGGATCAAGGACTGATGGACCACTAACTTTGAAAGAAATATCTGTACGTCTGTTTTGAGTGTTATTTGACAATTATTAGAGCTACTTGACAGTAAAATTTCTCTCCTGATGAGCTGGCACACCTGCCTTAACTGTTGTTCACAGATACGTGTTGGAAATCACTCACAGAGACCTGATTCTATCCTATATAGCCACGCATGGATTCTCCAAGGACAGTGACAGTTCTTGTCAAATGAAGGTGAAATGGATTCTAGTTCTCCAGATACTCCTGTTTTACATCCAAAACTACTTCCTCTACATTTCTGGGTAAACCTGATACCAGAATACAAGAGAGACATGAACATACTGGAGCAAGTCCAGCAAAAGGCTACAAAGATGATTAAGGTATCAGAGCATATGAAACACAAGGAGAGGCTGAGAGTGCTAGGATTGTTCAGCCTGGGAAAGGGAAGGCTCAGGAGGGATCTTATCAATGTGTATAAATACCTGATGGGGTGATGGGGAGAGAAGATGACAGGGTAGGACTCCTCAGAGTTGTATCCAGTAAAAGCACAGGAGGCAAGGTGCACAAATTGAAACACAGGAAATTCCATTTAAGTATAAGTAAAAACATTTGTTACTGTAAGGATGATCAAACACTGGAACTGAAGCTGTGGAATCTCCATCCTTGGAGATATTCAAAACCCAGTGAACATGCCCCTAAGCAATCTGCTCTATTTGACCTTGCTTTGAGCAATGGGGTTGGACTCAACAATCTTCAGAGGTCCCTTCCAACCTCAACTATTCTCTGTTTCTATGATTCTGCAAGATAAGACATTGAAGATGTCCAAGACAAGCAATTGAGTAGGAGACGGGGAGACGGATTTGCACAACCTTTAACTAGTAAGTAGCTGTGATAGACTATTTTCTTTCTCCAAACCTCTGGTAATTTATGCCTTTCTGCCTTCTCCTCATTCCCACACTCATTAATATATTTTATAAACAATGTCATAGCTCATGTTTGTCAACATGTTTGTCATACATGTTTGTCATATTTGTCATAGCTCTTAGTCTTGTCATCTGATATCTATATTGCTTTCTGTCTGCTCTGTTTAGATTATAAACATTGAGAAAAGGCAAGCTCAAAACTCTCTGGATATCAGATCCCTTTCAAGTTGGGCAATCAAAATCACTAAGCATATTTTGGGGATATAAAGGGGAAAATGAGGAGCTTTCTGTTTCAGTAAGAAGTTAAAATTTGAGAGAAAGAGGCATTAATGAAGATTTCTTTTTTATACTAGAGAGATGGGGCTGAAAAGAACTTAAACATAAATGCTTTGGTGTTTTTCGTATTTTAGAATAGAAACGTAGTTTAAAAAAATTAATTTTCCTTAGCAATCAGTCACACAGTTTTATAAATGCAAAGAATTTATAAACAAGAACAGCTTTTGCAGATTTTTCCCAGTTTGGTGGCACTCAGTTAAAACTCCTCCTACACACAGACTGGGTGCCATGTATCACACTGATTTGGGATTTTAACATTTTATTTCTAAAAATGTATCAAAGAAGATATAAACAATACATACAGTATGTATTTTTCCATCAGGGCCTATAAAATACAAGTTTTTACCTTCAACATAATAGGATCAGCTCATTAGGCTCATATTCTGTAAACAGCTTGGAAATGTATACCAAACAAGTCACTGAAAATTCATACCCAGAAGCAGATGGTGAGAATAGCAAAGCTAAGCAAAGAGAGGCTTAATTGCAAATTCTATCCAACTAGGCAAAACGGTGGTATTCTACATTCACAGGCATTTTCTTCAGAAAGGAACCCAATGCATCAACATGCAGGTTGAGGCAGGGGAGGGCACTTCTGTGTCATTCATCAGGCCAATGACTACTTGGAGAATTGCCACCAATTAAACAGTATTTGTGTACAGTTGGCACCAACTTCATAGTGCTGCATGCTACATAAAATTTTATGGCTTGTTGTCTTGCCAAAAGCAACACATCTAATGTTTTTTCTGTTAAATTAAAAATCAACAAGAGATTTAAAGTTGGCCTTCTACAAGAAGACAAGTAATTCAATTTACTCTGGTACAGTTCTCATTTAGAATGAGCCAAATTAACAGTGCCTAGACAAGGTATATGAGAATTAAAGTCACATTATTATAAAGTTTTAATTTTTCCCTACTGCTTCTCTACCTCATAATACTAAAAAATGAAGAGAAAAGCAAAATTTTTTGTCACCAAAAAAGGAACACTGAAAGAAAATTGCATTTCATCCCTGAAAACAATGGTACAGTCACTATAATAATCTTAATTGCAGTCTTTTCCCGAGTGAGTGAGCATTTATTTCATGTTGCAGCGAGATTTCTTTGCTTTAACTGATGATTTTATTGATGTAATTCACTATGTAATGACTAAATTAGATAGCTGAAGAAAGTGAGGAGGACTCTAACACTTGCTACCATATATGTCCAGAACCCAGTATTTCACTACTTTTGTTAAAATTTCAATATAAGAAAAAATAAAAATCATTTTCAATAGTCAGGAGTCAGAGAAATGTCAAAGACAGACAAGGTACAGTTTTCAGAAGAAGTTTTCAAATTTAGTATTAAAATATAAAATTCTCCTGTGGAAGAAACGAAGTCACATCAGCTTTCATAACAGCTCAGTCATGATGCACTAAAGTTTACTTCTTGCTCTTTCAAAGCCATATAAAAGTAAATTTCCCATTAAATTTCTTACAGGATCCCATTTTATCTTCCATTACAAACAAATAGGGGTTTGGGGGAAAAGATTGCTTTAAGAGCCTCAATAATATTACCACCAAACATGAGACAATATCTATTTCCTGAGGGCCTCCAATAAAAGAGGCATCATTTAAGCAGTAGCAGAGAAAACAATAACAGATACAAATGTCACATTGAGAACTGTTGCTTGTTACCTTCTAGGCGCTCCATCCTCGTGTGGTTGAATAATCACCACTTTTACTGTCACCGATGTACGTAAAAGGTCAATCATTTGTTCATGAGTCAAAGTTGCCACAGCCACTTTACAGATCTCAACCAGGCGGCTCCCTTGCCGTAGGCCTGCCTTCCATGCAAAACCAAAGGGCTCCACATCTGCCACTATCCCTTCAAAGTTCACGTGGAATCCAAGTTGGCCCAACCCATTCCTCCGAAGGGTCATTTCTGTGGTTTCACATCCTCTGGTCACGATCTAAAGAAGTATCAGATTGTTATGCTGTTGTCAGGAGACTCACTTCTTTGGACACACACACAGATCTGTTTTCAAACACTATAAAGCCATGTATGGCTTTGACATTAAGTATCTTTAATATACTAACAATTATTTTAACATTTGTGGTTGAATGAAGGTTTCTGCATAAAACAAAATGAAGAAAACATTTCACAATGCTAAAAATCTTACATCCCCAGAGCAAGCAGCTGACCCGTGTCAAGTTCCTTCCCCCTTGCCCAAAATTAACACAATACCATTTATATCTTATTGAAAACTCAACAGCTGCTTTAGTTTCAAAACACAAAGCAAGCAAAATGCTGTCCTGTCAGTTACTTCACTCTTGTTGGCTGACTGACTGCAGGTGTGCAGGCATTTTTCCTTCAGTATTAGACAGTGTTAAACTTGAGATATAACATGAGCCAAACTGAGTCAAATGCTTCAGTTCTAGCAGCTTTTCTTCCTCAAGAACATAGCAATGAAGATAATTTTGATTTAGTTTGCCTTGTAGTCAGATTCCTAACTAATGCCATCTCTAGATGTGGACATCACTAAAATGGGATAAGAGTTTTCATGTCACTGGGAAATTTAGAAACAAAAAAATTACTTTCTTCATATTCAGTGAAAAGTGATTCTGTCATTACATGGAGTTGCCAAAATCCTTCAAATTTAGACTTTGCTAAGCAGGCTCATTTCTATATACTATGTAAAAAGTCCTCAACAGTTTTGCCCAGTAAAAAATAATCATACAATAGTGTGTATGCTGGGATATTGCGTCAGACTCAGAAAACCAAATTCTAGTCCACATTGCAAGGTAAGTGAGTTACCCTAACATTCCCTTATGTCAGTGTCACAAACCAGTATGTATTTTAGCTCCATTAGTACAATTGGAACAAAAACTTAACCACTGTGAAACAACATTATCAAAAATCTTTGTTCATAATGCATATCATTCAGAGATCTCACAGTGCTTTGTAGCACTTCAGCAAGGCAAATAAAGATGCCTATGTTACGATACAGATCAAGGGATCTTCCCAAGGTCACGCTGCATTTAGAGCAGTTCCACAGCACACCTTGTTCCACAAAGGTGTTCACACAGTTCATGGTTGCTTTTAGCATGCGTTACAAAGATACACACATTACTCAACTTTAGGCATCTAATTTAAGGTGCTTAAGTTAGGAGGCTAGCGTCCTGTATAGTCCGTTGTATAGGATAGGTCTTTGCAAAGGTTGTTTTATAGCTTGAGCTTAATTCAGAAGGCTATTTTGGAAGAGTCATTCTTTCCCTCCATTGTCTACTTGAGCCAGAATCTGGGCAGCCTAGCTCACTAGTTTATTGTGTGCTTCCCACAGAAGCATGACCCAGCCTAATTCAGGGCTGCGTGGCAAGGGAGTGGCACTGTGCAGCTAGTGAGATGTTGGCGCTGTGACTGGGTAAAGTTGTCACAAAAACACTCCTTTCACTGCCCGAGTCAGAGGCAGTTGACTAGGTGCAGTTGCATGGGAGGTTTAAACTGATCTAAGACCCTATTACCACTGCACTGTCCCTTGTATAGCATTAGCACTTGTGCACCCATGCAGATAGATCAGAAATACGACACAGCTGACAAACAGGGTACTTTTTAAAATAGTGTTCCAAAGGGGTGGCAGGCAGGGAATGGATGGGACTGTCTCGTTCACTGGCAACTATTATGAAAGTACATCTCTGTCATCGACAAAGGAACTTACCACATAACAAATATTAAGCTGTAAGTTACTTTCGTAGCTTCCTTTTTACACTTCCTGTTTAGACAAATCTTTTGTCCCAGTCTGTTACAGTCAGGGATTACAGGCCTACCTTCTACTGCCTTCCCAGTCCAATGGCTGACTGGAATGAAAGGTAATGAAATACAGTTAGCCCTCATTCATTATGGGCTAATCTTCATTGAGCTATGAAACTTGGAGAAAGATCTTGCAAGGATTTGATATTCTGAGAATCATTGCCTGGCAAATTTATGCTACTTAAACTGTAGCACTTTGACTTCCTAAACCTTCCTGAAGGTTTCTGAAGATGTAGGCTTCAAAGTTAAAATGTGAAAGTCATTCTTGAGATGTCCAAAATAGTACTATGTACTATTTTGTTTACAAAATCATGTTCTGGGTCTTCCTATCGAAAAAAGCAGCTATTTCCTTTGCCATTATTCACCTCTGAGTTTTTGGTATATTTTGAAGCTTTCCATTTTAAACAGAACTTTCTGTTGTGTTTATAACTATGCATATAGTATTAGAGCTATACAGCATGCTGAGGGCACTAAGCTTTAACTCTTTTTTTTCCAGCTCTGAGGTTCATCTTCAGTCATGACTAATTTCCAACAAGACTTTCAAAATTTGTGAACTAGGTAAATGAAAATGAAATTTTAAGCTTTCATTAGTTTCCCTACACTTCTGTCACAAGTTTCTAAAACATATACAATATTCAGTTATGCTGTGAAAAGAAGAACATGCTATTAGAGTCAAGAGCCCAGCTGAGGGATGGAATTTTATCCTTATGAAACTACACAGTATTCTTTTTGGGGGGCAGACACCTCTTTATCATTATGTCACAATTATAGAATACTGCAGAATGAATTCACCAGCCAAAGTATATGGATTTCCCCAACTCAGAGCACTTAAAATCTCTTCTTCAAGTTAGTTAAATATTCAAAGGTTAAAAAGAGAAGGAAGATAAACATTCCTGCCAAAGATTTGTCTATTCCCAATGGAAAGGATTCCAGAAGATCAAGTCCTCCACAAATATATCCCCTAGAAGGTGACACTGCATGTTACATAGTAATGTCACATAAAACATGGTGCTGCTCCACTTCAAAACAGGTCATTCTGCTTACTTGGTTGCTGTTTCACTGAACATGTGGCTCTGCATGAACTAAGAGCCAGCTTCTCTGAATGCACTTAATACAGATGAAATTAAAAGACAGAGATCGTCTAAGTCCCATGAAGAAGGTGAAGAGCTTTTTTAGTATACAGGCTTCTAAGGAAATTATGTCTACTCAGATTCTTGTCTACAGATCCATTCAGGGTTTTTGCTTAATCTTATATCACTCTGCCATTCTCTGTTATCCTAAAGCTCAGAACCACTGCTTTTTCTGCCTTCAAACAACAGTCCGCCAAGTGAATCTATAGTTTGCTTTTGCTGCTTTTTCTACTTTATATCACTAGATATTCTCCCCCACAAATACAGATCTGACTCTAGATTGACAAATCCCAGCTCTTTTTTTAGTCCTGAACTGATTCTTTTGGTTCAAAAAATTACAGTCTCAGCTTTTCACATCTCTGCTTTATCTGAATATTCAGATAGGTTTCTTATTCATCTACACGATTTAAACCCAGGCAATAAAATGTAGATATTTCTTTGACAATTTCATTTAGTAACTGCAACATTTTACTCCCTGGTTTTGAGAAATGCTTTTACTAGTGACTGAAAAGGTTTAATCGTCTGGCCACTGAAGTTTGAGATTACTTCACAGTTTGAGCTTTCATCTTTAGCATCTGCTGGCACATGTGGTTGTTGACCTTAGCTGTGTTCTGAGTCACTTAAAAGGTTTCTAAAGGATGCATATGAAGCACGGAATCAGAGTTTTAAATACTTTTTCATGGTTGTAATGGTCATCTCTGAGCTTCTATATCAAAATGTATATAAGGACTGTTTAGAAAGCATTCATCATCATAAAACAACTAGGGAATAACATTAATATGCAGCTTTCAAAAGGGAGGAAGAAGCAGGGAAAAAGGAGAAAAATATGAGGTAAGAAATAGGGATGAAAAAAGTTTTAAAACAAGTAATGACAGCTAATTCTTTAAGCAATGTGGAAGTTGGATAGATGGCAGTGAAAGAGAGAAGGCGTCCAGCATTCATTGGAATAGATATTTGAAGCTAATATTCGGGTTAACTTGGTAGTAACTGATGCTAAATTTTTCAGGCTTAAAGCCAATTTGTCATTATTTAACCCAAAATCTGATCATAAAAAGAGAGGAAGTATTCAAGTAAATATAGGTAACCATTTCTTTTTGTGTTTCTAATTACTGAATTTTAAAGATCTATCCTCAGCAACTGGGATATTTCCATGTTTTGAAAAACCAAAGAAGTAAAAAACAGCAAAAGAAATTGTCATCAGGGATGACAGTAGAAGTTTTCATTAGAACTTTGAATGTTGTTTTCCATCTGTGTTATGCAATTTATATAGTTAATTTAGCAATACTTAATAGGAGTGAACTACACATACACTATTTTTCAGAAGGGAAATATCTGCCTAAGGAAAGTGAAACTGAAGACCTCAATGAAAAGGAGAATATAACAGCGGCAAGAGCTTAAAGACATTCATCTAGTGAAAGATTAATTTTACTTTGGAAGAAAAAGGTTATTATTTAGAGCATGATATTGACAAATGCTAAATGTGACTGCAGAACTACAGAGGCCCTAAAACATCAGCTGCAATCCAACTGTTCCAGTGCAAACATGGTAAAACATAATGATCTGTTTTCAGGACCAGGGTTTCTAATATAAACAAAACTGAGACCATCTAGATCATTTAAATTATGATCAAAGGGTGCAGTGTAACCACATGAAGCAAATGCATCAGCACTTTTACCTTGGAGTTCCTGTCAGTTCATTTGTACTGACTGAAATAGTTACAGGACAGTTGTGCTGACAGGGTCATCAAGCATCTGAAAAACTTCATCCAGTCAGCTGTAAAAACTGGCATTAATTGGTCTAGTTTCCTTTACTTCCTGCAGTTGCTCAGTATAGAGGAACAAATCAGCAGAATTACTTACACAAATTTTTCTGCTAATATTCACATGGGTTATTATAATGTGTAAAATACACTCACTTGGACTTAAGATTTTGTGTATTTTTTAAATTAAGGTATATTTCTACCTACAAAGGTGTGATTTGAGAACAGGCTACAGCAACAGAAGACAAAAGCTTAGCCTTTCAATCCCTATTTCAACACTGAAACCATCCATGGCCTTGGGCAAGTCTAGCAGATTATTGGTATCAGATTCCTCATCCCTGAAAATGGGTTGATAATCCTTATCTCATATGCTGTTGTGAGGATTATTGTTTGTAATGTTCTCTGAAGACTGAAAACACTCCCGAAGTATAAACATAGGACATTTTTAATTACATCTCAAAGGAGATGTAGACAAGTAACTCTTCATAAAAAATTTGGAATTCCAGTTCAGAAACTGCACTTACTTCAAGTCTTTGAACAATTTCTCTGATGTCTTCAGTACAATTATCTGCTGCAGACAGAAGAATACATTCTCCTCTTTCATAAAATATTTTGATGCTCATTAATCCAGACGTCCATCCAATAACATCTCTGCAGGAGCAGTTAAACACAACATTTTTTGATTCCCTTTCAATCAACATGATAAACTCATTGGAGATTCCAAGGAGACATTCAATGTCAGCAGACTGGCCAAAATCTCGTGCAATCACATTCCACATAATTGCTCCAACACTGAATAGATGTGCATCTTTCCTTGGTTTCACTTTTTCCTTTTTTTTTGCCCCTAAAGTAATAAAGCTAAACTTTGCTGAAGTATCCACTGTAGCTGTGGTAACAAAATTTTCTGCCAGATCTTTCAAGTATTCTTGACGTGTCCTTGTGGCCATGGCTCGAAATTTTTCTGACTTATGTGCCGCATTTTCAGCATTAATAACTTTGGCTAAAAGGAAGTCCCTAAAGACTGCTGATTTGGGGAAAGTTACTCCTTTGGGAATGGGTGGACCAAACGGAGGTACATCTTTTGATCGTGAAACACCAACACTGGAAATGGAAAGAAAAAAATGCAGTGGTTAATTCCTAAAAAAAGATCAGATGATAAGCAGAACTGTGATCTGTGCAGTCCATTTACACAGTTGGGTTTAGCTTTGACATGTCAATTTTCAGACATTTTAGACACATCAAAGAAAACTGATTGGGTTGTCTGTTTTAAAATGGCTTTTTTTCTTTTAAATATATAAAAGGCATTACGGATGTATCTTTCTAACACAAAAAATATCAAGGATGACTTTGGAGGGTGTCACTGTCTCCTTTCTTTAATGGTATAAATATAAAAATGCTTTTTGAGACAAATGAGAAGTATTTTAATTTTTTTTTTTATGTAAGTCTGACTATCATTTTCAGCTGTCACTCAGTTGCATGATTTTAAAATTAAGAAATATATAAATAGAAACAGAATTTATATTAATCCTCAGACATTTTGCTACAATGAAGTGTGAAGACAAAGCAAATGGATCTGTGTCAAATGTGTCTATAATGGGACCATTCTGCACCTGTTTAAGTTGCCTACTCTATGTTCATAAAATTTCAAAATACCTGCAATTCTTGATATGGGCAGTTCACGGCAAGATGTAAAAGAAATAGGAGTATTTTCTCATTGATACAATTATACCTACAATTGATATCTACATAACGTATTTCAACTCAAAAAGGATTTCAAAATACTGTGCAAACTACATACAACTACTACTAGTTTGACTGAAATGCAGTCACATTTGGGATGACAGACAAACATCATTTGGCAATAAGAAAAATGTAACATGAAATGTATTATTAAACACAAAAGAGCTACTGAAACAAAATCAAGTTCTAAAAGATAGCTTAAGTTCTAAAAGACAGCTAAAAAGACAGTGATATGACCTGACCTCATGATGTACTTTAATTTCTTTCTAAACAATGAATAAATAACATTTATACATGCTAAATCTGCACCATCATGCTTCAAGTCCTTACCATTATTTGCACAATTCCCAATCAGTTCAGAACTATGCTTCCACCCCAGTTACCTTGCTAGCATTCCTGATGCAGTAACTTAAATGTGAGAGTTAAGGCCATCTGAAATTTGAGATGTTTTTATACTCCCCAAAAGTTCTCATTCATGTACTTAAAGGCCATGACTCATCCTGGTGTCATATTGTCATACTCAGGGATTTATACAGGTTAATAGCCTTCTAAAATACTTCATTTTAAATCAGTTTCTTTGAAAAAGGAAGTGTGCGATACAAATTCTAAATTAATTTCTATTGCTATGTCTGCAAATCTTATTTTCACTAACTTGTTATATCCCTGTTTCATGCCCATAAATCAGCAACATCGAGTTCTGCATTTACCCATTTAAGTCTACAAACTGTGCCCCATAACTCTAGATGTGTGCAAGGGAGACATTGGGGTTTCAAACTCACAGAAAATGTAGCAGGAATTTTAAAATTGTATACATAATATCTCTAGGAAATACAAAACTGTTAGAAGAGGCAGTTCCATTGTAGTCTTAATAACAAACTTAAATAGTTATAAGGCTCTACTCACCTATAGCACACATTTTCAGTGCAAGGATTATGCACTTTGACTATGACAAATACATGTTGAAAGTGGGAACGAATATTTTTTGGAGTAAAAGGAAGTGCTCCTGGCTCTTGGAAGACAATGGTAACTATGTCATTTCCTATATGCCTTTTCCTTAGTAGCTAGACAAGAAACATGCATTGAAAAATTAGTTATAAAAAAAATAATCACAATTTCTTCATTTTAGCAAAAAAAACCCCAAACCAAAATAAATGAAGCTTGATTTTTCAGAAATAACTTTAAATTAATCATATCCTGGATACCTACAGTTAAAGGATATTGGACTGAACTGCAAAAAAATAGGGAAAGGAAACTGGGCTAAGTTCACAAAAATACTAGGAGTTCTTGCATTCCCACACTAGTTCTGCATAGTTTCTCCTCATTTCGCTTTTATTCTACAAGAAAAATATACTTCTCTTACTTTAGTGCATCACTTTAGTAATAAAAAAATGTTACCTCACTGGACATTTCTCACTATCCAGAGAACTGTGCATCAGTTCCCTCTTCACAGTGTAATATTTGCTTCTATATGAAAAATATAATTTTGCTTTTCTTTCTCAATAAACCTTCCCTTTCTATATTGCATTTTTATTACACACTGTTCCTTAATATTATGATCTTAATTTTTTAAAAAATAGATTATCATGAATACTCATCACAAATTTTAACAACTGCATACTTGAGGAACAGAGCAGAGACACAGAATACTCATGGAGAAACAATAGCTATTAGAAACTCATTTAAAAAAACCTTATTCTTTTAATTGGTAGCTTTTACCATCAAAATATATTTAAGAAATAATTTTAAGTACTAAATCATTGTTACAGGCTAAAACTTAATAAAAACCACAAAACATGTCCAGCAATAAGGGACCAATCCTCTCTCTCTCATAAAAAAACCCCAAACCCACAACAAGGCAAAGTGATGTTTGCTTTCCTCACAGAAGTATATTGTACTGCTCAAATTTTTTACACTTTTTTCTTCAATACTTTTGTTTATAAAACATCCATGTATATTACCAGATGGAAAAAAGTAGTCTAGTATGTGCTAAATTTTAAATATCCACCCAAAGTCTGGCAAAGACCTTGCATTGTCAACTAATAGCATACAGACACTTAAAGCTTTACCTTAGCTCATGTGTAACTAAAAAGGATACAAGAATAAATTTATTTGAAAACTTTATGACAGAACAAGTAAATATTTCTCTATCAAGCTGATTTTGCAGAACATAATCTTTCTAATAAAAGAGTATTTGCTTGTATTTTCTCAGTTCCATTAAAAGTTAGTATTTCAGCTACCAATAAAAAAAAGCAAAGTTGCACATGCTAAAGCCTAAGACCCATAAGTATGTTTCATTATATCTCCTAAAATAACACAAAGGATGGCATTCTAAAGGTAGTAAGAAGGGCCAAAGCCACAATTTTAAAGCACTCAGTATATCTATATTATTTAACATAATCAAAATCCCAAATTCAGATTAAAGAAATAAGACTTCTGATGAAACTTTAAAACAGATATAAGAACAGAAAATAATATTTGGTATAAGTCATGTGGCTCAGTCACGTTTTCAGTTTTTTCAGACTAAAATTAAAAAAAATGGCCATTTGAGCAATTTAGGATGTACATCCTGTTGCATACAAATTACAGTAGAAGTACACTACGTGGAACTGATCACAGAACTAAGCGTGTCAGGTATACTTTAATTTGCTGAGCCAGTGAACCATACAATTGGATCATAGTAGTGAAGCACAAGTTCATGTTTCGAGGTTGTTATTATCTCACAGGTTGGAATTTACACTGCAGTTAAATTTGTAAGAAACCTTCCAATTACGAGGTACAAGGTGATTAATTTCTACTTTGTTATATAACTAACTGCCCAATTACTCTTTCTTGCTATAGTGGTTCATGCCTGTGCCTATACATTTCCACAGAGCAAAATTATAAAAATTAGAAAGCAACATCTTGTTTAAAGTTATATTTATTTCTCAAGACAATCACTGTTTTCAATAATATTTTCTGCTTTTGTAGACCTCTTTAGGAGGTTCTACTTGCCATCATAGGTTCCTTAAGCAAGAATAGCAGTCACTTAAGAGATAAGTTTTAGAAATGTTTGAAATTTTACTAGCAAAAATAGTCTTTTCAAAATTATGGCAGTTCCCATATCCCATCCCTAAACTATTTTTCAAGAGCTTAAACCTCTAAGACGCACAAAAGTAGGAAATATGAAGTCAGGTCATCATTTTTAAGAACCTTACCAAGCTTGCAGAGATCTTAGTCATTTCTTCAACATTTTAAAATAAAATCAGTGTAACACTGTTGTAAATAACTGTCATGCATAAGTGGTCAGTGAACTTCAACACAATGCAAAGGCAAGCACAGTCGTGGCTGTGCGCAGAGTATCATTATGCAAAGAATTTGGAAAGGGGAGAGAAGTAAACTAGGGTGATCTGGAAGATGGAAAGAAGTGCTCTGGATAGGATAAAGGAATAGGAAAAGAATAAAGTATTGAATGGAGAAGAAGGAGGGAACACATACTTCCCTGGGAAATGTGAGATTAGGATAGCATACTGAAAATGAAAAAGGAATTGAAGGAAACCGGAACTAAGCAAAAAGATTTATAAGAAACCCTTTTCTAGTTTCCATTCTAGAACCTAGATTTTCCTCCCAACTTTTACCTCCTAGGTTTTTTTCAGGTTCTCAGTTTCCCCTTCCTCTCCCATTTTGAGGTCTGCTCAGGTTTGGGGTTTTTGGGCGTTGTTGTATTATTAAATTTTTTTCAATCTGCCTTTCTAACATACTCTAAAGTGTATCATGCCAATGCAGAGCACAATAGGAACTCTCAAGAGGGTGCACAGATTACAGAGCACTACTTACAGTAAAGAGACATCAAACACACTTTGACATCATTCCTGTATCAGTCTAAATTGGCACGGTAGAATTTGAAAATGAACCCAATCAAGTATGACAGGCAGCCAAAAGGAAATCAGTGAACTTTAATGTAAGAATACAAGACACACAAAGGGGAGTCCAGTAAGGAAAATATGTTAGAAAAGCAGAATCCATTAGATTAAAATTATTTAGACCAAATAATAGTTACTATATTAATTTTGAGATTTTAACTACTCAATTCTTAATTTTCAGATATGCATCTCTGAAGAAAAGTACTGTCTTAAAACTTAGCATATTTACAGGTTATGCCCAGCCATAAAAATCTACCCACTTGTATGGAATTTTAATTGCCTAGTCAAACTGCGAAACAAGGAATTCTTGTTGAAATAGCAGTGAAATATATTCGTCATTCAATTAAATGATGAAATGTTAAGAGTCAAATAAGAAAGTCTTCAAATTTATTTTAGTACCTTTCTAAAATAAGTGGTTTCAAAAGTTTTATTTTCAATTTGTGTTCTTAACTGGTACTAAAACCAGAAACAAACAGCAAAAGATATTTTATCAGATCTGGTTAAACCGAGTTTGGTATAACCACATGTCTTGTTATCCCAACCATCTTAACAGTAGTTTAAATTCAACAAGTTTATTTCATTATTGCATATCTGTTTCATTTTTAAGTTTTCATTAAACCAGCTGAAAACTGATTATTTGAACTGATTTGGATTAATCAGGTCTGACCACGTGTACACAAGCAGACTGCAAATGTCTGAATGGGAAACTTGCAAGGGAATGATTTGGAAAGGGATATTGCAAAGGTAAAGTTTAAAGGGAAAAGCCTTGAACTATCATTTGAAGAAAAGGCCAGTAAAGGAAAAGAAACTGGCCACACCAGGGCTGGTAGTCTTTTTTGTCCTAGGGAAGGAGCAGCTGACTTGAAAGTTCCCAGCCTTTGTTGCAGCCAAAGTGAAAATTACCTTGCTCTTTGGATCTCCTGCTGGCTCTAAAACTAGAGGGATGTCCTGATCAGGGACCAAGCAGGGCGTAGTTATGTCCTGGAAGAAGCAACAAACAGTTCTGGTGTGGCCTATTTTTGGCTCACAGGTATTTGGAATCTAAGCAATGCTCAGTGCTTGCTCACTGAAGGTGGTAAGGTCCTAGATGATGAAGAGTGACTCAATACCTTGCCCAGTCATTACCAAACAAGGGACATAGGGATAGGATGCAATAACTTCATCACCAGTACATACACAATACGGTAGCAAAAAATAACTATTGAATGGGGGTCTTCATTGCTAACATAACCTAAAAGGAAAATTACCGTGGTCCCTAACTTCCCCTTACTTGGGTATGTAGAGTTAGCGAGTCAAACCCTGAAAAGATAAACAACATTCATATTCCACAGCACCTGTAAGTCTCTCTGTCTTGAGCACAACTGATGCAACTGCACCTGTGGTCTTCAGCATCTAAAATGTCTCAAGGAAAAAGACCTAATCGAATTTTATCCTAGCTTGTGAGAAATAACTGTTGATACATTTCATGCTTCAGTATGTATTTTGGAACTAAACAGTAATAGAAGAAAATTAAACAATTATTATAGATCCCTTTTGCACATTAAGGCTGGCTAAATTCTGGTCATTTGGGTGCGCTTGTCACATTTCATTAAGACAGTGTCCATGCTGTGCAAATACTGCTAGATCCCAGCACCTAAAAAAAAAATAATGTGGTGGGTCTTCAGATAGGCATACTACCCGAACTTGGAAAACTGCCACATTATTTTGATCCCAAGAAAGCCATGAATAACAACATGGTGCTTATACTAAATATTGAACCTGTTAAAGTGACAATGATGAGAGCTTACTAAAACACTGTGGAAAGGAGTGCTTGTTGCTGGGGAAAACCATGGAGTTAAAATTGGAAGATTTTGCTGTACAGAAGAATTGGTACCTGACTATAAAGACAGACACATAAGGAAATTATGAAAATGAAAGGAAGGCACAGAAAGAAGTGAAAGGACAGTAATAGGGGGTGGCTGAGCAACACAGCAGTGAAGCTGACAAACAGCAAACAATTATGAAAACTAGTGGATCGTGGCAAGAGGATATCCTGTTCTCACAAACAAGGGAAAGTCATGAAAGACAACAACAGAAGTAATAAACTCCAAGTAAGGCCATATTTACTGTCAGTGCCTGTGATTAGCTATGAAAATATTACTTTTTTCTTTTTAAGGCAAGCTCATTCAGTGGCTTATATCTTCTTAATAGTGTACAGTTTTCCCTATTTGCATGTGCTTTCCAGTCAAAGATGGTTATGACTGATTACAGACAGAATAACTCCTAGTATGTTTACTAAATTAATCCTGTACTGTAATAAGGTATAAGTGAAAGTTCAGAGAAGTGGAACGATCTCAAATCAGTGATGATGATCCAATACCTTGATTACTAGCTATTGGCACAGTTGAGTGTGTGATATAGCTAAACATTCTGTCTCCTGAAAGCCACACATTTTAAGATGTGAGTCATCTAAACATTCATATTATTCATATGGTGAAGAGTTTCTGTCTTTTGATTCCTACTTTAGTTTCTTTAAACCACACTAAATCCTAAGTGTAATAGAGTAAAATTTGCAGTTGTCTTAACTGTTCACCTGAAACAGCTCTTCAGTGCAGAACATTATGCACTGACTATTTAAAATACACAAATACATTATATACTTTCGATTGTCATTTATCCTATCTCAAGAATTTTAATAATTTCCTTTTATCTTTTTCTTGCTGCCTTGACACATCTCTTTTTCTTCCCACAAGACCTATTGATAGGATAGACATGAAAGATACAACTCACATATGGTTTAACAATCAGTAACCATCTTTTGTATGCTGTTCAAAAAGAAAGTGAGATAGCATCTTTATTTCATGACAACCCTCCAAAATGACTGAAATCTTTATATCTTGCATGGCAATGAGAGAATATTCTAAAACTAACTAAATAAATTCAACACTTATTTCTGCAGACCTAGAAAAATGCAGAGTAGTAGTGCAGAAAGTTATGAAGTAGCATCAGTCTGACCTATGAGCAATTCTACTGCCTTTTTTTTTTTTTAAGTGTTAATATTGATATATTATACCAAATGTGCTTGTACTTCTTAAGTCAGTCACAAGAAATATCTGAGACAGGCAAGACAGAGTAACCTTACTGGTGCACTGCACACTTTGGATGCTGTGCTGGTTTTTAGCCATCCTTAATGCTTTAAAGATATCCTGAATTATTACATAAGCAAAGGGAATTCTCCAGAAATAAAATAAGTACACTGCAGTTTTCTGTCTTCACAAGCAGACACCTTGAAGGATACAGTTAAGCATTTATTACTAAGCTGACACATTAATAAACATTTCAAGATCTGTAATATAAAGATTCAGTGGAATCATTTTAAAAATCTTATTACATGCATATTTTAACTATAAGACTATTTTCAAGCTTCATTCTATTCAATGTTTAAAACAAACATAAGATCTAAATCCGGTCCAAACTGAAAATAACTCATTCATCACAGGCAACATTACCTTTTAATAATATCATGAAATGGGGGAGATAGGATAAGTTCCTGAATTACAGAGTATAAAAATCCTATGAGATTTCTAATGCCTTATAATATTTCAAGAAAAAAAAATACAATTGAGTCATACTTCATAGAAAACAATTCAGTTTTAAATCACTATAACTTTAAAAAAAACCCTCAATGTCAAACATTTATAATGTAAAATTACAATGAAAAGTTAAAAAACATACCTGTTGCCTGTTACTGGGCATGTATGGAAGCATTGTTGATACATGAAACATTAACTCATAATCTTTATAGGTAGTATAGAGGGAATGAGTTCCTGTTGAATCAGCTGAAAATGAATTTAATTGCAAGAAGGTCAGTAAAACAGAACATTTGTACTACTTTTTAGGACACCACTCTTTGAATGCTATGATTTAAATCTATTAATGCAATTTAAAACTTTTTTCAATAGAACAAAAACAGTTTGCATCAGCTAAAGATCTACTCTTCAGTTTCATATTATGACATAGAAGGGTCCTGCAAGAAATTGCCTGAAGGGTTTGCTGTCTATGAGGCCTAAATGATCTAATTTTGAATATATTGGCATTTCATGAAAAAAAAGAACAAACACTTAACTACTTGAGTATAGGTTTATATGATATATACTTTCATTATTTGAAACATTAATAAGGGCAATTGACTAACCCCATACTTTACCAAAAATAAACTGATAATGCTACTTCAAATCTGACATTAACACACATACTACAGATCAGACATTTTTAAAACATTTAAAAAATCATACTACATAATACATTGTAGTATAATGTCAAATAATTTTATTGGGAATTTTCAGATCTTTAAAAATTATTAAAATATATTTATT
This sequence comes from Ciconia boyciana, assembly GCF_034638445.1. Classification (NCBI taxonomy): domain Eukaryota; kingdom Metazoa; phylum Chordata; class Aves; order Ciconiiformes; family Ciconiidae; genus Ciconia; species Ciconia boyciana. The sequence continues at coordinate 83,606,551 of NC_132936.1, forward strand.
ATATGATATGACTTAGTATTTTTATTTCTTTTATTTAGGAAGTTTGTTAACAGAGTTAGCATTTCAGAATGTTTACAGCAAATTAGATTAGTTTTACTCTGTAGTCATAAATTAATCCTTTTTATTCATCCTCTTTAATATGTCTGGATTATTAAGTAAGTACAATTAACTTTAAAGCAGGAGCTTGGGAACACCCTATTGAGTCAAGACAACTATCAATTTTTCTTCTCTTTTTCCATGTTCACTCTTTTTTAAATATAATTTTATATTATCTACACCAATACACATTCTCCAGCACTCTCTTCCACACAGTTTAAGGTTTTGGGGTTTTGTTTTAAATAGTAACCGTATTCCAAAAATAAATTAATTGGCCATGTTAGTTCTCTGGTTAGAAGTATATAAACATACACTTAAGTGTAAAATTCAACAGTAACCATACTGTATCTGCAGCCCTAAATCTGAAAATATTTAAGTGTGTGTATAATTTTGAACACATTCATATTACAACTGTCTTCATCAGTTATGTTGTATGATAATAAAATTAACTTCATTTATTTATATTGATGTAATATAAATTACAGTTACATAAGAAATAGGGAGCATAATTTCCACTGAAGTTTCTTACTTAAATGTTGCTAAAAAAGCAAACATTATTGCACTCCTCTATTTTAAAATAATCTTTCTTGAAAATATAATTGCATTATGACCTTTCCATGGCATTTTAGAAAGACAGAGTTTCGAAGAGATAGAAGGAGGTAATAAATTATATTGTGAAATACAAATATCTTCCTAAACTACACTGATCTCAGCAACCCTACTCCCTGACTCCTTTTGCAATTATATATTAAAGTCAAACTACCTTGAACAGATATTGCACAAAACAGTCCCTTTAAAAACTTATTATAGAAAGGCAGATTCTTTACCCTTAAATCGATGCTTTCCTAATACAACATCCTAATACAACATTCAACATAGTTGAATACTTTTGATTTAGCACCTTGTCTTTGGAAATGAGCTAGCAAGTTTTTCTTCTGAAATTTAGTCCCTTACTCTAAGCAAACTGAAAACTTCTAACTCAACAGATGCTTTACTGAACGCCTAAGGCCCACTGTGATTAAATTTATGTAATGGTTGCTACTACAAACATTCTGCTGACAATTTTAGCCAAAAAAACCTTATGTCTGGGCTGACATTTTTGCACCTCTTCCTTTCTGAACATTAGTTTTATTTCACAAAGTTTGAGAAAAATTGGCTAAACTTTTTTTCAGTTATGAAACATTTCTGCTTTTTTGCAGAAAAGCACCTTTTACCAAGCAGAAGTGAAACAGCACTATTCCTCTGTATATATAAACTTACAATGTTTCCTCAATTTCTTCCACCTTCATTTCTCTCTTTACAGGTATAGGGAAATTAAATGCAAATATAACCCAATTTATCCATAGTCTAATACATAATTAAAGTCTGAACATTACAAATGAGAATATTAATGTTCCAAAAATATTTTAATTCCTCATTTCTAGTAGATTGATATGTTTTAAAACTTATACCACACAAATTATATAGCGTTGAATTGGTAAAGCTTCCTCTAATTTTCTTCTTTCTTGATCTTGGGATTTAGAATTGCGTGCCATTAAAAATGCAATAAAGAAGGGCAGAAAAGAGTTTGCATTTAATACATTCCACATGTTCTTCACATTTGCACTTGGTCTGGCTTGGATGGAGTTAATTTCCTTCACAGCAGCCCATATGGTGCTGTGTTTTCTATGTGTGATCAAAACAGTGTGGATAACACACCAATGTTCTAGCTATTGCTGAGTAGTGCTTGCACAGCATCAGGGCTTTCTCTGCTTCTCACACTGACCCCACCCCACCCTGGGGAGTATGCTAGAGGTGGGCAAGAGTTTGGGAAGGGACACAGCCAGGACAGCTGACTTGAATTGACCAAAGACATATTCCATACCATATAACGTCATGCTCTGCAGTAAAACTGGAGCAGGGGCAGTTTTTCCATGGTAGCTGTGGCTGAGAGACTGGCTGGGCATCAGTCTGCTGATGGGAGGTGGCACATGATTGCTTTTGCATCTCTTGTTTTTGTGGGGATTTTTTGTTGGTTGGTTGGCTTTTGTTTTGCTTTGGTTTTTTGGGGGGTGTGAGGGTGTGGTTTTTTCCTTTCTTTCCTTCACTTATTGAACTGTCTTAGTCTCAACTCACAAGTTTTTCTTGCCTTTGCCCATCTGATTTTCTCCCCCATCTTGTTGCGGGGTGAGTGAGCAAGCAAGTGGGTGAGGGCTTACCTGGAATTGTATATTCCATAAGAAATGGAACAATTAATTTCTTATCAAAATATTAAACAGAACAAATTTAAAAAGAACTTTTTAAAGAAAAAATCCACAACTAGTCAAACATTTGAGAATAGAAAAACTTAATAAATGTGAACCCTACAAAAACTGAGGAAGAAATATTACTGAAACATTATGCCTACCAAAAATGTAGCTACTAGAGATGAATGTATTATCCAATTACAAATATGACATGCAGTAATACTTGTGCCGTTATATTAAAAAACCCAAGTATAACTCAAAAAAGATGATAATTAAGTCAGTCTTTTACATTTAATATAAAACTGAAGACTATTTCTTTGTGAACTCTCTCAATTCCATTCTGTTTGTTGCAAACTATGAGAACATATTATGACAGGCCAATATCGTTAATGGCACACAGCATTTGTAAAACATTAAAATTATGTTACTGAATGATATGTACACAATGCCAATCAGCAATGTACATTCATACTGAAGCACGGCAAACATAGAAACTGAATTTGCTGACAGATCAGCATATATTTTCATATGTAAAAATTACTAGGTGATATTTGGTCATGCTCTGATTGGGAAAAAAAAAGCAAAACCAAAACACCCCTTACTCCTTTGAATTTTTCATCCTTATTTATCAATTCATCCCAGAAGTCTGACATCCACAGTGTGTTAATAAATATTTCTACACATTAATTTGAAAAATGAGTTATTATTCTGTACTGAAATAGGATGCAATAGTCTCTGTCAAGCCTGAATTATTAAAGTGAAACAAGCATGGATTTAGGCAAAGAGGCAACAATATTAATGAAAATAAATGTGGTGCTTACACTGGTTGACAGGGCTACGGAATTGCAGCTTTCCCACCTTGTAAGTCATAAATTAGAATCTGTCAGAGGATTCAGCTCACTTTTTTCACCATTCCTCACCACTGCTAGAGATGGAGAATGTGAAAGATTTTTTGAATTGTAAAAAGTTGGTCTCCCTTCATTGCAAAAGCATGAGGTTTTATCACCAACTTTGCACATCTCATTTCCCCCTGGAGATTGGCCTATGGACAGTTTATCTGCACTGGACACCAACTACAACATACACGCACTAGACATTTCCAAAAATTTCTAATCTGAATTAAGTCTCTCTCCTAATGGTGTACAGGAGATGACAGTCCATCAAGGGCACTACCAGTTTGATAACAGAAGATAAATCCTTTTATGACTATGACATTGATCAGTGTTCAAATGTACTATTAAAAAAAAAATCCAGATGTATTCCAGTTGAACACAACTCCAACATCAGAAGATTGATGTTGAAGTAGCAAAAACACGCAAGAGATTCCTAAGAACCAGGCTAGATCAGGTGGGTAAGTGGCAGGAAGAACAGAGAAGCAAATAGGAGGACTTATCAATTCCCAGATCTCTGTGACTATCTGAGGCAAAAATTCCCTTGCAAGAAAAGAAGATCATCCCTTAATTTCCTTTAAAGACACCTTTCTAAGCTTCCTTCTTGGCAGCTTATCTCTAACAGTTCAAGCAACTTTCCCGTTTGATTAGAAGAGTAAGGAGAATATACACACGAGTAGCAGGATTTAATAGTTTAAAAAGATGTACTTCACTAACAAAAATATTCCTTTTCTGTTATACACAGGCCACATACAGTACATTAAAAAAAATTATATTTTCAGGATGTAATAGGCAAGCTACAGCAAAAATAAGGATACAAATCAAATCATAGCATAGAATGGTTTGGGTTGGAAAGGACCTTTAAAGGTCATCTAGTCCAACCCACCCACTATGAGCAAGGACACCTTCAACTAGATCAGGTTGCTCAGAGCGTTGTCCAACCTGACCTTGAATGTTTCCAGGGATGGGGCATCTACCATGTCTCCGGGCAACCTGTTCCAATGTTTCACCACCCTCATCGTAAAAAAATTCTTCCTTATACCTAGTCTTTATATCTATAAAAATAGTACATTACAATAAAGTAGATGAATACCTAGATATCCTTAGACCACAGCTCATAGTGATTAGTTGTCAAAATCCTGTTAAAACTACATTGAACTATGAATGAGTTAAGTTAAAGTTAAGGGCAGTGAAAAGCAGTGCTAATAAAGAAGTGTGTTAACATATCATTGACTTTTTTTAACAGCAATATTTCAGTTCCTGTTTTTTGCTACAAAACCCAAATTTGTACAATTAAATTATTATACTATTGCACTTAGGGAAACTGAAAGAGCTGAGGAAATGGCAGTAATAACACAGTGGTTACGTAGAGGAACGTTTATCAACTGCCGAATGATAACATGCTTACTCTGCATGTGTGAGAAACTAGAAAACTTGATTGCTCCTCAAATATAAACATCAATATATATGTTGATTAAAAAGCAGCACAAATGTTTAATTGAAATAAGGAAAATGGTCCCTTGTCACGATTCCATATTTTGAAATACATTTCTTTTGCCTTTTTAAAGATAAGATGTTAAACTGTAGCTGGGGAATTCTCAAACATATAAAAAATATCACTCACATAGTATGATTTTAACTAAGTGCAAACAAATGAAACAAGTTGCTTTGATTTTCAGTTCTACTAATGTCACAGAAAGTAAATAACCTTTCAGACAAGGTGTGATACATGCTTTTACCATATGCTTTATCTTCTTCATTTACCATATAATCTTACTAATTAAAACCCAAATTCAAGAGGATGAAAAGACAAAACAGGATTTGCAGAAGATCAAATTATTATAGTTTTTTATTATTATAGTTATTATTATAGTGGATTATTATAGTTTCTACCATAGGTCAGAAACATAACTTACTTTTATTATCCAGCTGAGCCCTGTATTTACTAAATCCTTTTAGCCGTACCCTCTGGCCCAGCAGATCCAGGAATTCTTCAAAAGCTGGTCCTGCCATCTCATTGTTATACATTTCTTCCTCTGTGCTTTGGCCTGCTTTGCAGTAAAGGATACCAATCTTATGTTGAAAACTCAGCTGAAATAAAAAAAAAAGAAAAAGGAAAGGAAAAATTACAGAAGCAAAGGAAAGTCAATACTAGAACAAATATTAACTACTAAGATATTAACATTGTTATAACCCCTAGCAGAAGTTATCTGAAAGTGAAAAAATACGTGTTCTGATTTGGGAAATAAGTCACCACAGAAAATAAAAAAAAAACCAAACCAAACCACAAAACAAACCAACAACTATCTTGAAAGAAAACTGGACTGTCACTATACAAACACAGATAAAAGCAGTACATGAAGACTTTTGACTTAGTCAGTTATCAGTAAAGGCACACTCTACTGCATGTTATAGTACGAGAATAATTGGCAATTTTTGTATAACTGTTTTCTCTCTCAGATTCAAAACAAGGAGAGCTTATTTTACCTTATTTCTACCCTTTAAAGTTCTGCGCAGTTCAGTTAAAACAGGCCCTCGGAACAGTAATTTCTGTTATGTGTAATCTTTTGCCCTGCCTATAAAATCGTCCATTGTTAAAAATTATTGCCCATTTTCAAAATATACTTCAAGCTAGAAATCAGATTGCAGTTGAACAGTTTTGTTAAACAAACTAGAGTCTCATTTCTAGAACATTAAAAAGAGATAAATTACTTCTATTAAAAAATAAGTATAAAAACTATAACAAGTTAAATATAAAAAGAGTTGATTACTTCTTGAGCAGAGTATTGTCTTGTTTTCTTAGCTTTTATGCATACTTCAGATGACAAACAAGAAACCTCCATGTGAATGGATTAGTCCTATTATTCTTAACTGACAACTTTTAGACCTTCACAAACTGACAGAGACCACCAGCCACACCAGATTCCCTTAAGACATTTATCTATATAAGACTTAAATCAACTCTCCAGCTATACAGAATTCTCTTAATCAAATTTCAGGATTAGTGTCTAAAATGTGTGTTATGCAAAGACTGTATATATTCGTATTAGAGCAAAGGTGACAAGAACAGTCTGCTTCACCTTAGTGATACGTAACACATAGTCTGCCACGTTAAGTATATTGTAAAACTCGAATCCATAGACATGCTACTGCACCAATGTTTTACCACAGCAATTTTGAGGAAAAGCTACAAGATGAGAATAAAAAAAGGTCGAGTCAAGAAAACATACACACATGAAAGAAGAAAGTGTCAAAAATATCATTCCAGACTTCAAATAATCCTTAACTTCCCTCTTCAATAAATGCTGCATTTCTCCATTGTAAGTGGAGAGTTGTATATAAGGCAGTTGCCAACAGTCAATTAAAAAACAAAACAAAACCAAGAAAAAGAAAACCACTACCCAAATCCTCATCACCCCTGGAGAAATAAAAGCTTTCACTACGCTTTTACTAACCTAGTCTTCTGTGCTTTCATGATGCTACTGCTTTTTTAAGCTAGTATTCTTTGTTTGTCTCCCACGCAATTCAAGATTTAACTTGACAGCATTCTTGGTTTAACTATTTACCTTCATGCACAACCAACACACAAAAAATCCCCAAGATGTCCAAGTTAATGAAGATTTCTGAAAGCCATAGATAGAATCATTGACACGAAGAATCTCATGCCCAAAGGGTAAATTGTATTAAAATTAAGTAACAGGGAAATGCTAGACTATTAAAGTCAATAGCAAAACACTTAATAACATCAATTGGGCCTGGAGTTCTTTTCTTACTGTGAAGTTAAGCCTATCAGTGGGACAATTTCTTTTCATTGTAACTAGTACAAACAGGCCTAACTCCATGATTTCAGCAGGTCTTATATTCACGGCAATGCACACTATAGAATTTGGTCTACTGTGCAGAAAATCTGCAGCACAGCAGGAATAAGAGTAATGTATGATGGCAACCCTTCCACCTCTCTGGTGAGCCCCAATCCATCCTCTCCCTTTGATAACCGCTTTATGTAGCAGTGAGCCCTTGTGGAACATACTCTGGCAGGAGACCATTGACCAGGGAACAGTTAGGAACAAAGAACAGGCTTAGTAAGGACAGGAATGAGGAATGATGCTGCAATAAGGTTTCACCTGGGCAGCACAGAACACAGAACTAGGAGCTGTGCCAAAGTTTGATGCAGAATGGGAGGGATGACCATCTGAAATAAAAGGAGATTCTGGGTTATGGATGCACTGTAGGAGCTGCCTGAGTCAGACCGCTGAACTCTGGAGCAGGGCACGGGTAAGATACCAGCTTGCTCTTGTCATTTCCTTTTGACTGGCATTAGGTGCTATCCATCCAAAATGGGGATCAAATAAGGTGCTTCCTTGTTTGATCCCCATTTTGAAGCACTGCCTGGAGAGAGTTAGGTATTTAACAAAAGGTTCCAGATTGCACACTGGTGACTATTTTATTCAGTGGAAAGCTAGCATGAACATTTCACGGAGGAAACTGTAAGAGAACTGGTCATATAAACATTAGATTACAGGATGCCGTGCTGTTACTTGACACTTCCCAGCAGAGACTTAAAATGATTGTGAGCACACTGCCACCTCTATCCCACCTCTGTGTCAAATAGTTTAGTTTAAACCACAGGGAATTTAAGTTAATTTCCTTGACTTCACACTAGAACTGAGGAGTGGAGAAGTTAAATGCTAACTGAGCTACCAACAAGAGGGGCAACAACTAACAATAAAGCAGCAACCTGGGCAAAATATTCAGTCTAGAAATATGCAGTCACATTCCTTCATTCTTTCTGAGGACATCAGTCATTCCCAAATTTATTCATGAATATCAATATAATTCCAAACAGGAGTGAAGTATACCTCTATCTTCCAAAACAACCTACCATCTCATGGTTTTAAACATTGTCCTAGGAGACATTGAAGATGAGGATCTGAAACTCTCCAGCCCAAGGAAGGAATTAATCCTGGGTTTTCACTTCATGGACAAGTACTGTAAACACTAGGTAACTGTGTACAAATTTGATTCTACCAATACCACTATTCCTAAACAAGGCAGCAGCGCAAGCTCATCTACAGTAATCTGAACCTCCTACCCGTATGCTAACAGCAAACATGACTATAAAATTAGAAGACTTAAGCAAAAGAACTCTCACGCCGATATCATGGGGACTGTGGAGAAGCAGAAATGGAGGTACCTTTAGAATGTCAATGCTTAAGAAAGAAGTAACTAAATGAGCTTTGGCAGGATCTTTTTATGTGGTGCATTTAACTGGCATGAAAAATTATCAGAATATTTAAAACTCACAAAGTTTGCCAGTTTTGAAATGGTATTGCATGCTTATTCAAGTCTTTTAAAGTAAATAATTGCAGACATGGTTCTGATTTCATGATTTCTAAATTAGAAATTTTACATTTATGTAACACTGAGAACAATTTAATAATGTGACATCAGAAAATAATTTCTAAACCCATTTAGCTAGTTGGGTATATGATACGTATTAAAGATGCATAGCAGTCCTTCCTGACTCAAAATGACTATGTTCTAGTCAGAATCACTCACTACTGAATCTTGGCATCTTGTCATCTTCTTGTACAGTATACATTCTTTATCACGTAGCAACAACTTGTTGACTTTCATCCTGTGAAGATTTTAGAGTTTTTCTGGCAAGGAACCTCAAGAGATTAGACACTCAATAGCCACTAAATAACACTGCAATCAAAGGTCCTAATTTATTTGGGCTTTTTGTAAACTTCAGCCTTTGGCCTAGAGAGAAGTGAACATTCCCAGAGGGATGTGAGGGGAATCAAAAAGCATATATACAATAAACAACCATTAGGAGAAATGGGGAGGGGGAACTAGGGGGGAACTAGAGAGGGGTTAAAAGAAAAAAAATCCTGTCCAGGTTATAGATAGTTGACTTTTCTTGTAAATTTACAGCCAAATCTAATGCTGATCTTCATATGCCAGAATAAATTGGGAAAATGCAGAGTCTTTATTTATATATTCATATTAGGTCAACCATCCAATTCGCATCTACTTTCTACTGTCATTTTAGAGACAAAGTTTTAGCCACACATTTCTTCCATAATCCATTCTAGATTTCACTGGAAACTATGAAACAGGTAGAAAATGAAATCAAAACACCGAAACAGTCTTCAGTCTGCTGAGGAACTATGCAAACATTTAATACACCACTACGCAAAATGAATATTATTCTGGTGACAGTATTAATCCTCTAGATCATGATTCATATTTTTAAATTCATGACACTACAGCCAGTCATCACCTTCAGTTGCCAAGCATAACTTTTTATATTTGCTTGATTAATAAACTGAAAGCATCAAGTACTTAAGAGGATTAAAAGCATAAATGGATCTCATGCTAGTTCTATGCACAGCTTTCTGTCTATGTTCAAGTAATTATCTCATAATAAGCAGCACATAAGATACATTAATATTACATTTTGCCTGGTGACAGCCCATTTCACAACATGATTGAATTTTCAGAGTTGATCACCTAAAGTAAAAAGAAATGCTATGTACTTCTGTTTCTTAAAATTATGAGTTAATGATTAAAGGATTATTTTGGTCAGTTCAATGGACAATCTGCATTCCAATTTTTGGGAAATACTTATAGTGAGTTTGGGAAATATTCAGGTCAGGTCAAATAAAGTAGTACTCTATACTGTCTAGAACATACTGCCCCTCTGAGCAGTGAATATCATTTATTAGATTAACCTAAACTCACACTGGAGCTCAAACAAGAAAGACAGAGAGCAATAGTACATCAGGAACTCTTAGATTCAAAACTGAGTGCTTCTGATTACCCTTTATTGTTTTACCAAAAGAACTGACAAACACAGGAAAAAATAAGGACATTTGGCAAAATGAATTTTCAATTAAAAGTCCTCCTCAAAGACTACAGTGAAGACTACAGTGAACAAAAGTAGTAAAATATACATTAAAAACTAGCTTAACAATCCACCCCAAAAAGCTGTTCTCTTCTTCTGTCTACGTTTACTTGGTTTTGAGCAATTGTTACAGCCACAAGAGAAGACAGAAGAATTCTAGTAGACACCACAAATGTTAGACGCAATCACTACATCTGAAACTGAATTAGCATTAAAAAATTAATTATACCACCATCATAATCAACTGGATCCATCAGCTGATTCAACTTCAACAGATAGATACTGAATTTTGCCTAGAAAGTGCAAACTTCACTTTAAATCAACACTTTTTAAATACATGGTTTTAAAAATTTATTTAAAACCCATCACAAGCCTGTCCTTCACAAAATATTCAGAAGCTATAAATTTAATCACTAGCTTTAAATGAAGCAGATTCATGTTATTGAACCTAATAAGCCTCACCATTTTCTCTCCTAATTTAAGCCGTACGAATATTTCATTGCCATGCAGTTAATTCATTTGTCTCAATCACAATTTCAGTTGTTTGAACCCAGAAGCATTCTATTCTAGTAAGACTACTGCAAGTTAATCAGAAAATGTTACTGTAGAAAACAACCCAAAATTTTAGATGTAGACACTTAATACGTTATATCCTTCTGCCTCCTTACCTATACACAATATTAATAAAATGTTCAAAATGTATTTTCATTTGCATTCAGCATTTGTACACATTAAAGTGCAAATATAGACTGTGAAAACCACTTCTTACTGACATTAAAAGTTTAGTTATAATCTTTCTCTCACTCACTCACCTAAAGAGAATCTCCAGAGACCAATAATTTTTTCCTAAGCTGCAATGTATTTTAAAAATAATTTGTTTAGAAAAGGAAACCTCATTTTGTAAATGAAAATACGCAAGTATCTCCCAAACCTAGAAAGAGAACGGTCTGCATTACAGATCCATGTTTATTAACATTGCCTGCAAAACACTTCAGATGACTTTTCTTTAAAGACTATTCATTTAAAAAAAAAAAAATTATGTGCTACATACCCCTTGTTCATCCAGTTTCAGCAGCTGTTCAGGTACTTTGGGTGAGTTGGAAGCCTGCCTCAGGCACTGAATGCCCAGCTCTGGTATTACATACTCTAGTACCTCTTTGAGAGGCAGACCTCTTGCTGTGCCATGCCGAGCAGTGGACGGTATAGCATCTTCTAAAATTGCTCCTCTAAGTGTAGTAAGCTGCAGTAAAGGTAAAACACACAAAACATTTTTAGTACTAATACTACAATGACTTTTAAAGATATAAACTTTTAGCAAAAAAAGTTTTAGCAAAAGCATGGAAGAAAGAATAGGAAGAAAGAGATCCCTATTTTTAATTTTTTTAGCCAGTAAAAAGATTACTAAATAACTTCTAACGAGGAGACAGGCTTTTACTGTCTCAGTGACAAATATATTTTTTATTTAAAGAAATTCACTGATGATCTTATTAACTTATTCTAATTTCTAAGACTACTACTTTTTTTGGAAAAAATATTTACAACACCAGGAAAACTAAAAATTGTTAATTTTAATGCCATACTACCCTAGCAGATACAGTAGGTGAATGTGAGGTTGGACAGGTGAGGTAAGCCACAGCTAATGGCACCTTCATTTAACCCATCCACCTATTTTTTAAACCATGCTGCTTCATCTTCATTGGATTTGGCAAAAAGAGAGTAATTTCTTAGAAGTGAGTCACCTGAATCACCTCTCCACACATACATACACACACCCCCCCCTTTTTTGGCAATTAAAAAAAAACACAGCCTAAAAAAATTTTATATATATCTGGTTTTGCATCTGTTTGTAAAAGCACATGAGCCCAGAGATATCAGGAGGTCTAGCCAACACTTCTCTACGTCCTAACCACAATAGAAAGCAATAGTCCTAAGGATTATGAAAATTTATAGTTGCTTGCTACAATAATAACATTGTGTATTTTCATACAAATCAAAGCTAGTTGCTGTGATAAAGAAGAAATTAGTTTCCAAGAAATACTAATTCACTTGAAATAGAAGTTATGAGATGTGTCCTTCCACAATGATCACAAGCGAGCTATTCTTCCAAATATGACAATTGTTTTTATCAACATATTAATATTCCTTCCACAAATCATGTATGTAGAAGTATATAAAAACATCTCACAGAAAAAAAGCTTCTAAGAAAGTATATTGAAACAAAACACAAAAATACAAATAAGTCATAGTACTAGCTTTCATATTTTTCCCCTCCCTTTTTCCCCTGCATTTCCTAATCTTCTATTTCTATCATTAGAAACTTAACATCAAACAGCTTGATCCAGACTCATCTTCAGCTTTGTTCTTATCTGTCCCTTCCTTGCCTTGCAGTTCCCTTCAGCCAACTTACTTCCTTTTGGGTGCCCGCTCAAAAAGATAAAAATTTTATGGAATACAGAACAGAAAAACTTCATTCCAGGAGCAACTACATTTACTAACTGTACAAGAAACATCCCTTTCCCATTAACAGATTTACTTTCGAAGTTAGCAACATATCCACAGACAAACAACTAGTATCCTAAGCTCTAAGTTAACTTTTCCATTCCTTTGCAGAATTACTGAAAGAACATTACCTCACTTGTCCTGAACACTATACGATAGTTGAACTGAGATCCTTCTTTCTCCTTGGCATCTTCAACCTTCTCCCTCCGGATGCTGACGGCTACAGGTCCAAGATTTTCATCTATTCCAAAGTAGTTCTGATGCTCTTTTGCACAAGAGTGAATGAAGAGAGAAGAGAATAATGAAGTATGAGTCTCCTAGAAAATGTTCATCAAATCTCATTGAAAATTTCTGCAGCAAGAAAAAAATACTTTTTTTAATTGAGCTATGAAATCTGTAAATACACCGGCTTGGGATCTTCTGAACTGTACAGTAAGTACATAAATCACAAAATGCTAATTTTGATGAGCAGAATGGTCACTCATATCACAACTCAAATTACCGCAACTGCTGCTACTACAAAATAATAGTTTTTATATAATAAGTATATATAATATAAATATAATAAGATGCTCTGTAGCTTCCTTCATTTCATTCAATTTATTCTTATTTAAAGCTTTACATTCAAAGCAGCAACTCAGTTTTAACAAGTGAAAACTGAGGCTAGTAACTCTTCAGTCTTTGATGAATAGTTAAATAGCCAACTAGCCCAGTCTGGGAGAGTAAAGCACTACCAACAGAAGAGGAAGATCAAGTTAGAGACCATTTAAGCAGACTAGACACACTCAAGTCCATGGGACCAAACAGGAGTGAACTAGTCCTTGTCACTGTAAGGCCACTGTTTATCACCTTGAAAGGTCATAGTGAGTGGTTACACCCACCTTTAAAAAGGGCAAGAAAGAGGGTCTCGGAAGCTATAGACTAGTCACCATAAACTTTAGTTCCCAGAGAGATTCAGGAACATATTCTCATGGAAGACATTTCCAGGCACATGAAGGACAAAAAGAAGCTTGGAAACAGCCTGCCTAGATTTACCAAATGCAAATCGTGCATAAGCAACCCAGTTGCTTTCTACAATGAGATGTCTGGCTTTATGGATGAGGAAGGAGCAATAAATGTCACCTACTTGTACTTTAGCAATGTTTTTTACACAGTCTCCCATGGTATCGTGTAGCTAAACTAAAAAGACATGGTTTGGACATGCAAATTACAAGGTGGACATAAACTGGCAGGACAGCTAGCCTCAAAGGACTGTGATCAGTAATACGAATTCCAGTAGTGGCCAGTTACTAAAAGGTTTATCAAAAGCTGATAGTGGAGCTTACTGTTTAATTTTTTTTTATTTATCTAAATGATGGAATGGAATGCATCCTCAACAAGTTCATGCACATGACCAAGCTCAAGGAGAACAGTTCATGTATTGGAGGTTGGGGCCGTAGCTGGGTGCAACAGATGAAGGGGAATAACCAGCAGGCTTTTAACAAATTAGTAATATGTGCATAGGGCAGATACTGAAATGCATAAACCTTGCAGTATTTTACAAAAGTGGGCAAAGGAGGTTAACCCATCCGCACAGGTAGAGTCCTATAGCTATAGGGTCTCTGTGCTTCACTGTCCAATCTCCCCCTCCCCTGGAGGCAGCTGCTGCTGAGATGGGACAGCTGAGCTGCATGTGAAGCAACTCCTAACCCACTGAAGTTTTCAACCTGACATGTTAAAACAAACTCTCCCTTTGACAATCTGAAAAAATGGACTGACAGAAATCTCATGAAGACCAGCACAGACCTGTATCTGGAACAGAGCAAGCTCATACAACAGCACAGGCTGGGGATCAACTGCCTCAGGAGCAGCTCTGTGGAAAAGTACTGGGGACCCTGGTGAACAACAGGCTGCACAGCAGCCAGCAGAACCCCCTGCAGAGATGAAGGCTAACCACACTCCGGGCTGCACTAGCAAGAGCATACCAGCAGGTCAGGAGAAGACATTATGCCTCTCTATTTGGCACTTTTGAGGCCACATAAGGAGTAATGTCCAATGTTGGACAGAGTGGGACAAGGCCAGCAGACAACTAGCAAGACAATTATTGGGCTGGAGCATATAACAGATGAGGAGAGGCTGAAGATGGGCTTGTGCAGCCTGGAGAAGAGCAGGTTAAGGAGGGGAAATAATTGCAGGATCCCACTAGCTGATGGGGAGTTACAGAGAAGGGAGAGCCAGACTCTTGTCCAACATACAGAGAGAAAGGCCAAGATGCAACCATCACAAGATGCAGCTCCTCATTGAGGGGAATCAAACACAGGAAAGGGTTGCCAGGAGAGTTAGTGAAATCTCCATCCTTAGAGATGGTCAAAAGCTAAAGGGACAGCTGAAGAGGAATAGGTTCTGAGCAACCTATTCAGAACCTACCTTTAAAGGCAGCTTTAAACAGGGATTTAGACTGGATGACTTCCAGAAATGTCTTCCAATCCAATTGATGCTATAATTCCATATTTTAAATAGCAATTAAGTAATAGACTAATTTCTCCTTTTAAGATTGTCTGGATTAAAAAACGCTTTGCTAGCATTTTTGAGCCAGTTTGATAGGTTAGGGTTGTTTTTTTTTTTTTTTGCTATGTATTTATAAAAATGTGTAAGGAAGTTTCGCAAAATGTCTTTCACTGAGAAGTCATCCATACTCTCAGAATGGATACAAAAAGATAAAGTTATCTCTACATAAATGACAGTCTGATTTGTCAAATCAAGTTTAAATTAAGTTTCCAGTAGCCTTTCAAAAATCTGTCTATAAAGTATGTTGGTGGTTACAGTCCATCACCCAGCAGAGGGAAAATGGACAGTATCAGCACATTACAACTAGCAATCCTTTTCTTGGAAGGAACACCTGGGATCAAAGGGGCACAGACATTAAATTATTCGCTCATGCTTACCAACTACATTCCTTTCCCAGCCTGAGCATTCTACCTGCATGGATAAATTGTACCTCATGGATTTTCCAGTGTTAAATTAAAAATTTCAGTCTTAATGGGCAAGTTCACCAAATGGAACAGGATTTTTTTTTATTTTTTTTTTTTTGGGGGGGGGATTTCCATTCAGAGGCCAAACACTTTCAACAACATTAGAACTCCCCACAGCTGCATATTCAGGCTTTGACAAAAGGTAGACTTCTCAGTTAGGGTTTCTATAGCCTTTCATTTTGATGTAAATCTAGAAAAAGGTATTACACAGTTACTAGATTTCTTGGTTGCAGTATTACTGAGCAGAAAAACGTAAGCTTGGCAGGTGTCTGCTTATTTCTTGTACAATATGAAAGACACAAAACCAAAGACGTTATTTATGTACATTAAAAATAAAATAGATAAAACAGTTTCAAGAATGGGAATTAAAGAAGCTGATGTAAATTAAAGCATAGCATGGCTACTGACATTCTGGGATTTAGGGAAACCGTTTTTAAGTCAAGGCGCTTTCTTTTTAATCTCATAAAGTACAAACTCATTAAGCTCATTTAAATGTATTTATGTTGATTTAAAAGTATTGACTGGAGAGAAGAGAAGAAAATAAGTGCTATTTTCTGGCTGTTTAAAGAGAGATGGTAAAATATTCCTCATTTTTTACTTTTTCATTTTGAGGAATAATTGTCAACTTCTAATACAAAAGTCTTACTTATACAAAACTGAGTTAATACCAAAAGCTTGCTAAGCCTGTACATTTCTTCTAGGACATTTTTTCAGTTTCATATCAGCAGATAGATACAATAACATATTAAGAAATGGTTGCAAGCATCCCTCAAATAAAAAGCATGGCAGTAATAGTCAAGTCTCAAGGTATTATGAGGATAACTACACAAGGGTAAAAGGACAAATCAATGACAATAAAAGCATATTTCAATTATCCTTTTCAAAAATCAACATAGCTTTTTTTCCCTTCTCATCCCCTTTTATCCCATAAAAATATAGTTCACTAAAGGACACCATTAATAAATCAAAACCATGAGATAAAATAAAATATTCCAGCTTTTACAAACCTTAACTGAAAACTGAGAAGATATTTTCCATAAACATTAACATATTTTACATCAGTCGTGTTGGATTTGATTTTAACAATCGTTACAAAGCTTATAAATATGCAGTATAAAACTACAGCTCATTTCAGAAGACACTGAATTCCAAATTCTCTCATTTCTTGAAAGGGAATGGAATAATTAGTGCTACACATGCCAGGGTGTTTCTTCCATACATCTTAAAACAGAAATAAAACTTGTACTCTGACAAGTGCCAATTAAAAAACTGTGAACTAAATCAAATATTCAGAAAGTTATTTCTTTTTCATAGATGTCTTGTTAAAGGCAAAGAAAATCGGTGGCATTACATATGTCTCTATATACAAGTGACTATTGTTTGCTAAATTTTTATTTCATCCTTCCACAATTATTTTGCTAAATTCAACTGTGTTATTAAATCTACAATTCAATGAACAACCAGCTAGGAGAGCTCACTGTCATGGAACAGCACCAAGTAAGACTTAGTATGCATACTAAATGTCACTTTTTCTTATACGGGTGATCTGCACAGCAGCAAGACATTTTGGTGCCCAAGGCAAAATGCCTGTTTTATTTCCTCCATCCACAATAAACTTTGCTTAGGTGAGAACTGTGTTCAGCTGGAAGTAATCTAGAGATTCCTTAGATGCTTGATCCCTTGAGATAATAGGTACTGAAAATTAAGTTTTTAGTTCCATCAACATGTTTGCCCTGACTTGCTACCTGTCTCATAAGAGCCATCCAATACACGTCTCTCATGTAGCTTCTGTTACAGCTCTATAGAAAGTTAATGTGGAACAGGGCATGGCTTATATATCATTGTAAAGGTGAGAGGGTAACAATTTATTACTGGATATTAAATGCATCACATATTTACTTTTGAAGAACTCTACCTACAGAACAATTAGTAACAAGGACAAAAACAATTCAAGTTTTCTAGTATCATACTATGTGGGATAAAACTCTCAGATACTATTTCTTAACTTTTAAATACTATTTTAAAATAAACATACTTTACTTCTAGTCAAGAGAGCATATACACATAATACCAGAACAGAAGTTAATTAAAACTAATTAAGTTCACATCAACTTTCCAGAAAGGTCATTAGGTTTATTTATAGTATATTATTTAAAAGTTTTTTGAGTACTCTTTGTATTTTCTTTTTTTAATCTTTCTGACAAGATTTTTCTTCACAAAAAAATGTTCAGCCCTTCAGAACCTGTAACTCATCCATGATAAAGACATTTCATAAACAAGTCCTCTCATTTGGCTTAATCCTTGTCTTTTTTTTTTTTCCTATCCTGCCACAACCTTTGTCCATTGACAATCTTCCTTTCATTTCCATCTATGCCAATCCTTTCTTCTCTCTGCCCCACAAAAAATATGCCACCCTTTTGTTACAAGTTTCCCTTCCCTCTCTTCCATTCTTACTCCCTCAATGCTTTTTGATCCTTTACAACCTGCCTAGCTTAAAAGCCATTTTGAACCTCTGAATTTACCACCCGTTCCTTGCTTAGCGATGGATCTTTTTCTGCCTCTTCCATGGCAGATCAAGATTCTTTTCTTCCTTGCCTTTTAAATACAGTGTTTTTACAGCCAATATGTTCTAGGTGTCTACCATATTGTGAAAACAAGCACTGTACTGGATCCTCTTTCAAGTCCCTTGCAAAGGGTCACTGGAGGAAGGAGTACAGTACAGTGCTTATTTCCTGCTATTCAAACATAGAAAGCAGAGGAAGTATGATTTCAGGAAGACTCGGGCAGTAACAGTCTTTTAAGGACAGAAGCAGGGGGTTTTTTTATTTTCTTTTAATAACAGCAAAAAGACTGAGCTGTAATTCATAATACAGAAAGGACAGAGACAGGTATTTTGGGTTTCTCCCCACAAAAACAGAGATTTCACACACATTGTACAATGCAGTACTGAATATAGACAGCCAAAGTAGATCACAAAGTGAAAACAGTTTATCTGACTAACTATTCAAGCCAAGATAATTACTCTGCTGAGAAGAGTACCCTGGCACTTCGCAGTGTGAACGTATCCTAAAAGAATAGGGTAAAAGGCTAGGAGAAAGGCATAAAACAACCTTCTTTAAGCTGAAAAAGTAAGTATCATCAGAAGCTCTCTGTTTAAGGAGTATGTATATGTGCATACAGTATGAAAGACCCCAAGAGATACTTTAAGACAGCAGAATCTAGAAGAAAGGAGTCAAGCCTCACTAACAAAACCTTCTCTTTTGGAGGCACAGTTTAGGAAATAATGATTTCCACTCTGAGTATCAGTATTTCCAATGCATTTACTGGATATACATGTCTTCTTTTCTTCCTGCCCACTGAGAAAGTTTGGTTCAGAGAAGTTAGTTTACATACTAATTTAAATGACCCCACACTTAGTGAACTTACACAAGTATTGCATAACTTTATACATAAGCCACTGGTTATTGAATATCCCCCTGGGAGAGCAAGAATAACAGGCTTAATTTTAGTAAAGAGTTTCAGGATCCCCTGTAATGCTTAGGTCTCTCTACACAGAAGAAGGAGGAAAAAAAATAATCTTTACTAAGCAACTTAAATCTAATGCATGAATATCTCAGAACAGTTGCATTAGAAAAATTTACCTTTTCCATAGAAGAACTTGCGGTAATAATATGCTCCAAGATCAATGTGTTCTATGATGTAACGCTTCACTTTCTCTCTGTGAATGGACTGATTTTCTCTTGGTACTTCCAGTACTGAAACACCAGCATTTGTGCAATGGGAACTCAGAGAGGACTCAAAAGAACAACTTTCACCTGAAGAAAAAGATGCTGAATTTGCCCTAGAAAGTGCAATCCGTCTATCTCCTTCCCCACCAGTTTCGTTCCTGAAGTAAGGGCAACTCAATACTAAATCATTACTCTTCCCATCACCCTCATCAGCATCTAAATTCTCTTTTGAATTGAGGTCCTCTTTGCTTCCCAAAGGAGATTCACAGTTTCCCGTTTGGCCTGCTGGCATCTGAGTTTGTGACGCAGCTGAAGCCCCAGTGGTTATATTTTTTCTTTTTCCTACATTTACTCTGGTAGCCATTGCTTCATTTATGTTAAACAAAACGCTCTGAACATCATAATGTGCAAAACATTTCTGACAGTTCCAAGAACGAACATTTCTGTCAAGTCTATCATCCAGATCAGATGAAAACTTGAAAGTTTCATGCTCACTTTTAACTGTTCGCAATTTTCTAAACAGAGATGTTTCTACTGCTTCTGATTTTAGTCTCCTCTTGAAAGATTTCTCCCTGTCTCGACCAATAAGTAGGGCACTATCCATATAATCCAAGCCAGAAATCCTGACAAATTCTCCCCTGGAAATCTGCGCAGCAGCATGTAGACTTGGAGAAATTGTAGGATCACAGTGGAAAAACTCAGAAAATCCAAATGGAGCAAGGGTTTTATGTTCAAAATTTTCCACTCGATATCCTCTTAGCATTGCAAAAAAATTTTCTCCAGACAAGCCTTGTCGATCAATTGAAGAGGTACTGCCATATTCTCTATGAAGAGCTGCTCCAGTATTTGGGTTAACAGCATTCTGGTCTAACACATCTTCAGCATCAATATCACTTATTGTCACATCACTGTTGCTTCTTTGTCTTATGGGATGAAGTCCCCTTTGAGGGGAATGAACAAAAAGATCTCCAATCGAATATTTTCCCTCCGTAAATTCCAATTCTAGCTCTTCTTGCTGTCCATCACTTTGGTCATTTTGTCCATTTGGAAGTACTGAGCCAACACTTTCATAACTGGTTGGAGGTCTGTTTTCCCAAGCAGCTTTACTCAGCTCTTTAGAGCAATCCTTTTTAGGAGGCCATTCAGATACCCTTGCTCGAACACCCATTTTAGGCACAGCTGGTGTACCGTTTGTTTGATTATTTTCAGTTTTGCTAGACGCATTTGAAGAAACAGGAGGACCCATGCTACCATTCAAAGCTTTAAGTTTTCTAGCAAAATAATCATCAGATTGCATGCTTCTTGAAGACTCCCTGAACTTTGAGGAAGTTCTGCTAACTTTGTGCTTATCTTCTTGCAAAGACCTTTGATCACTCATGTCCAGTCAGTGGGAGGGGAACCACTACTATTGCGTAAATTTACTGTTACTTTTGTTATTACATCATCTTTTATGGGCCAATAAACTGCAATATAAAAATACAGTCACAGTCTTCCCAGAAGTGCAAGCAGAAACCTCAGTGTACAATTTTTGTACAGCTTCTGTCAGGAGAGCAATCTTAAAACATTTCCTTCAGTTCAGATGCATTCAGTTCAGTATTAATCCAGAAAAGTTTCTTTTATCTGTTCATAAAAAAAAGGAGAAAGTGTATTAAAATGTTTATAGTCAATAACAGTGAGCTTCCAATGTTGCTTGTATATACACAACACCCCATGAAACTGGAACTAATGAGACTTGCTTTGTATGGTTTTCTATCCTCTGCCTCCTTAAAACCCAACAAATGCAATAATCCCAGTTCCCCATATGATGCCCACAGGATGCGAGCAGTTTGAACCTGCATATTTCTCATGGGCTAACCAGTACACGCACACTGAATAGCAGGTCCTGCCAAGCAGAATAGCCACATACAATTCTCTCTGTGTTTCCTTCAATGCTGATAGTAACTTAGATGCCTACTCTCTGTCTAATCACTAGGGTTTTTTACATAACATGAAAGAACACAGCCATGTCTAAGATACCTTTTTCAAGTTTGCTTGAAAATACACAGGAGTTACTGGGGCAAGACTAGTAGAAAGTGTAAGCAAAATATATGAAACTGATAGACTCTTAGACAAAGAAAAGTGTTTTGTCCCATTTAAAGGAATATTTTAAAGGTAAGTAATCTCTCCACTATGATTAATTCAGTGAATAAATGTATTTTGCCTTTTTTTCCCCTCTCCCCTCCCAAAGGGAGATTTACTTACATTCCTTTCTTTGGAGTGTAAACTATTATATAGCTGTGTAAAACAGTTATAGTTGTTTCTGTTACATTATATTCCTCTGGTTGGAAACCTAGACTGTTAACTCAGTTACTGTGCTACAGAACACGTCTGCTGTCTTCCACAAATAAGAAAAGATAGTAGCCCTATTGATAAGTCTTAATTTGCTTACAAAATCGGAATTGTTAGGATATAAAAATATTCTTCAATGGCTTTAATGGTCTTAAGAATGACCAAGACTCATGCTGTGAAGATTCATTTGCAGGCAGAGCTCATCCTTTAACCCACTGCATAAAACTAGACTAAAATGAGACAAGACAGCATGTTATGTACTTCCTTTTCAGCTTTTGTCCCTTGAACAAAAACATCAACATAATGATGTTTTAAGAAGCTGCAAATAAGCATATGTATTTACCAGAGTTTTAAAAAAAAGGCCAGGTCAAATTAGCCTGGAATATGAATTCTCCCCTTATTTCAGTGAAGATATGAGGTAGTAAGAGGAGCTCAGAAGATAAATGTTTTTTTCACCTACATTTAATGTCATAAAAATTCTCAAAAAAAAAAAAGGCGTGAGGCAGGGGGGCAAAGGAATAATATCCATTAAAACTTGACAGATTATTTTTTCTGCTTGTCAGAAATCAACACAAAGTTGTGTTTGATATAGCAAACTTTAGGACTCTTCTACCAAAATGGGTTAATAAACACAAGTTAGAGTTACAGTAGCATCATGATTGACATGATTTCTATGTGACTGCTACTAGGAATGGATAACAATAACAATATAACATTGCATCTTACTTTCACTACATACAAATTCCTCAGAACTCCTGTTTGATGGCCAATAATGTCAATTAAAACAAAGTTTTTGGTTCCTTACAGGAGTCCAAGAGGTTGTTTAAATAACCGACATGTTCAGAGAAACAGTATTTCAAAAGTAGCCTGTAGGATTTTTAAACAAACAAGTGCACACTACCACCTCATTTATTTTCAATCCAAATCCACAATGTGATTTACCGTTTGGCCTCACAAACAGCTGTATCTGTGGAAGGCAGGAGAGAGCCTGAAAGCCACAGGAAAGAAAGACTTTTTTTTTTTGTGGTGGTGTTAGCTTAAATACTTGATGAAGTATGGCCTGAGTATTTTAAAACAAAGGTACATTGCAAATGTAGTATTTAAAGATAGAATTATTTTTCTTTACACTGTAAAGCTGGTGTGACAGAAGACCAAAGAAATGCCTGTTTTGGAACTGTAGATTGACATTTTATTGGAAATATTAATATTTGAAGATGTGATGCAGTATACTTAAGGTATATATTTTTTAAAAAATTCTGACATTGGCCTAATTGACAAAATCCACCTGTTTTTAATATAAATGTGTGTGTTTTGGTATTGCCCATTCCTGTAAATTTCTGTAACTCGGTACAACAGCATGTTTTGGTTGACAGCTGACCTATGCTGATGGATAGCACTATATTCTTCTGTATTTGTGGTTCTTTAAGGTTTTTCTCTCTCTGTACTAAGAATTTAGCAACTCACAAATATTCCCCTATAGATGTTGATACTATTTATTTTAAACCAATTTTGTTTGCTGAATTTAATAAACTATTACTTCTACAAAGAATGCTGTCAATATGATCATGAGTACCCTTCTCTTCAGACCTGTACAGTCCTTTCGGTCAAGTTCTTCACTTCTCTCACTTTTCGTCTTATCCTAGCTTTTAAGCATGGAATCATTGACAGATATGGTCAGAAAAGAAAAGCTGGATGCCTACCAACCCTTCCCACTAAGGCTGCTGGATGCTATGCAAATAACTTAAGTTCCTTCCACACAGCTACAAAGACTTCCTTCTGAGCTCAATACAGCAGCTGGTTTGTTAGCCACAGTTACAGTTCTTTAACATGGAATGATTCCAAGTTTCCTGTGGACCTGGATACATGCCCGCAAATGTTCCTGTGCCAGTAGCAGAGCAATGAATAAGAACTGTACTATTGGACTATCCTGTCAAAAGGAGGCTGTTTGGTAACACTGCCTCGTGTCAGCCTTGATAGATGGAAATGAATTATTTAAGAAGCCTTTCTGTGATCATTTTGTTGATCAAGGCTTTGGAAATCTGCCCCTATTATTATGTAATGTTATCATCCTAAAAAGAATGCATAATTTGGATGAAAGCATTCATCTCTACTATTTATCAAGATGACAATTCTATAAACCATGACTCCCAAGCTCTACTAATCTTAAAAAATGGGAAGTGCAATTTGATAAAATAGGAGTATAGGCAGCAATAATATGCCAAAAGCTGAAGATCAGACATTTAATTTGCATTCAATTGATTCTACACAGCATGTTCTGTGTGCTCAGAGTCTGGTTAGTTTCCACTCTTCAGAAGAAACACATAGTATGGCAGAAGTGTTATGTATTTTGACAGTACAGCAGAGTAGCAGTTACACAATGGCTACTTTATGGGAATCCAAAGTCTGCAAGAAAATTCTGCTTTCAGGCCCATACTTTTAAGTGCAGTGAAAAAGAACAGTGCAAAGGAGAAACAAACACTGTTCATAAGCTGCCTGTATTTTCACAGGTTTTGGACCAGATATAACCCACTGAACAAATCTGTCACAAGGTATTATTTCCTAAAACTAAGGTTGCCACTAGAAAAAAGGTAACTAATTTTTGAAAAAGAAGAAAATCATACAAAAAAGGGTTTTAAAGCCCGTTCAAACTTGTTTCAGTTTGCTTATTTTTAAAAACAGACTACATTAGCAAATGCTTTTAGATTTACATATTCTCAGTATATCTATTAACAGCATTTATTTCTTAATTATTCCCAATTCAGAACTATCCAATTTTCAGAAGCAAAATGAGGACCATGCCTGGTTTTCAACCCATGCTACTTATTTGTGTGTCCAAACCAGAAAATTTGGTCACACTGAACTGTGATATATGATACAACAGTTGATTATGATGTCACGTGGGAGAATTATTACTGCAGACAGGAATATGGAAGAGGAAAATGAGTTCTTCATGCATTTGTTTTCATGCAAGTGTCTTTAGAAAACCATGATATTTAAGCATAATTGTCTTGAAATAGAATATTTCTTTCAAAGTTTTCCATGAGGCACAGTGAATATTAAAGGATAACACTAACTATAATTGAGCCACTTATTCAGATTGCAGCTGTGGAAAATGGATTGGAAATAATACAATGAACAAATTATGAGCACAGCTCATGAAAAAAATGATTCAAATTATTATACATCAAATTTACAATTAAAGCTATAACTACTACAGTATAAATGGTTACTTGTCATATGCATATTTCAGATACTTGATTAATATGCAGACGTAGAGAAGAGGCAGAAGAAGGATGGGAAGCCCCTCATTTGTCTAATGGAAATACATATGAGCTGCTGTGTAGTGAATATTTGTTGCACACTTCCTTAGTTGTGCTGTATTTCTTCACATTTACAGTCTTTGCCTGTGAGAGAAATGCAAGAGTAGAAACTGAAAAGAATTATTTGTTGAAATGACATAGTTACAGAAAGGTATCTACAGAATAATCCACCAACAATCATACAACAGCTTAGATGATTTGGGGGTTGGGAGGAAGGAGCTATAAATAAGAGTGACAACAGCCTACATGATTCTCAGTGCTGGTGTAAGACCATCACATTTCTTATCAAAACAGTGGAATTGCACTAGTTTGGGACTGGTACAAAATTTGGAGTAAAAAAAAATTAAAAATGATACTCTGTTCTTCAAATACGTTTCCCTTCTCTAACAAAGAAAATGGTGGTTATACGTAAATATTGAGACAGAGATGCAACGTGTAATTTTGCAGCAATGGATCTTTAGAATGGAACTTTGAATTCCACAGCTGTTTGGTACTGTTCAATGAAAAGTGTTTTATTTTTAAGAAAGAGACACCTCCAATCATAACTGCTGTCCTTCATTCACATGCTGAGAAAAATCTCATCATCATCTACAGGAATAACTGTAGAAGATCTAACAGTAAAAAACAGACCCGTCAAAAATGTTAGACTTCTGTTTGTCTTATGGTCAAGATCTCCCACCTGTCATCTTGGTTTTTCCAGAGAAAATAATTTAATAAATCACACTTTCCAACTACTAAATACTAAACTCACTACTATTAATTGTTTGTTTGGTTTTTTAATATACTACAGCCATTTGTTAAAAAGAACTAAAAAAGCAGTTACAAAATATATACTTTCTTTGGTGTAACTCATTATACCAAAGAATAGCTATCACAAAGTTTCGCAGCTTCTCTTTAGCATATCTTCTATTACTTTCCCTGAATACTTGCTCCTACACATTGTATCGCAGTTCATGCTTTATTTCATTAAAAAATGCTGTTCAAAGTTTTCATCAAGCAACCTAGGTTATCTCTCAGTGAATATCAATGTTTTATATAGTTATTACTGACTATAGCATTACTGTCACTGATTTTAAACTTTCTGTTAGAAATCTCCTTCTGTTACTAAAAAATATGTTTAGATAAATTAGTGACTGTGTGTTTTAGCACTGTATTTTCTTAGAATATTAATACCAATATTCTATTGTTCCATTAGCACAAGTTTTGACACTGAAATGCATTAAGGCTAATTTGATTTCCAGAACAAACTGGATATCTTCCTATTCTTACAGCTCTATTATAAACAGTTCAATTATGCAGCCTATGCGGAGTTTAACTAAGAAACTGGAATTGAAGTTATATCTTGTTCAGGTTGAACCATGTAAAGTAGCAGAGTGAAATCACAATTATGTTGAAATCAATAGCAAAAGTACCACTGACACACACACTGAGAATCTTTCATTTGTACTCTTCCAATTCAGTTCAGTTATTTTTAGCTGAAATTATGGAACCTAACAAAATACAGTAAAGCCTACAACATAATGCAGTTAATGAGGTAAAAAGGAAACTTCTTAACATGAAATTCTTACACCAAGGAATTTTTCCAGGAAAGGGTTAAAAAAAAACATCTGCAAGCACTGACCACTTCTTATCCCATGAGAGAGGAAAAAAAAAAGGGGGAGGGGGGGGGCCAACAAACTCCTCATAGATTATTATTAACCAATACCATTTTTTGGCAGTCTTCACTAATTGCAAATAGAAGCTATATACCTGTTAGTCAAGTTCTTGTATCAGTAAAAATTTTAAATAAACAGAATCCAAACTGTCTTTGTTTCCTTTCATTCTTTCCATTCATGAATCTAGGTGTCAAAGGGCAGGATAACAAAAAAGAACCCTACTTATTGAGCATTAAATCTGTTTTCTACAGGGAGGCTAAAATGACATAGAGAACATAATTTACATGCATGCACATTATCTCTTCAGGGCAGAAAGAAGTATGGCAGAGTTGATGACTCTAAGACATTTCCCTACCTTAAAGTATTTAGATGTACTTATCTCTGTGCCTCCAACATTTCATAGTAATTACAATTTCCTTGTAAACATATTTATGCTTAAAATACCAATAATACAGAATTTTAATTCCAGTTTCATCTTTGAGAATGAAGAGTCTTCAACACATAGTGATACAGGTATGTCATAAACAAGATTCATACAAAGAAATATCAGTCAGCGGATAAACAGAAGTAAATTTTGTATAATACTTTATAAATTCAGTGTAGTTCAAGAGCTTACAAAGTAGGGAGTTAAAATCTGTTTGCATGACATGTACTTTTCCTCAGCTAGTAGAACCTATTTAGTAAGAGAGTTCAGATTATAGAATCATAGAATCGTTTAGGTTGGAAAAGACCTTTAAGATCATCAAGTCCAACTGTTAACCTAGCACTGCCAAGTCCATCACTAAACTATGTCCCTAAGCACCACATCTACACATCTTCTAAATACCTCCAGAGATGGTGACTCCACCACTTCCCTGGGCAGCCTGGTCCAATGCTTGACAACCCTTTCGGTGAAGAAATTTGTCCTAATATCCAATCTAAACCTCCCCTCATGCAACTTGAGGCCATTTCCTCCTGCCCTATGGCTTGATATTTGGGAGAAGAGACCAATTAGACAGAGCATGAATTATTCTGGAAGAGTAAAGATGATTCACTTTCAATTATAATACTGAAACATTGCATTGAAGCAAGTTCCACTCAAAAATAACAAAAAAGTCATTTTCAGTGGTCTTCTCAAGCAAGTAGGACACCCTCTGAATCCTCAATAGAAACAGTACTGTCTACAGGCTCAGAAATTGTCATATGGCCACTGATTCTTGAATTGCCCCTTGCTGCTTGAATGCATGTATTCTCATTTAAATTGTATAATCCCCAAGGCAGGGACTAATTCTTTGTCCTGTTCCTACAGGATCCTCATACGATGACCCCACTGTATGGGATGCTAAATACTATGATAATCCAGTTGGTAAACAAGTGTACCAACTCACTTTCAGAGGCAAAGCTTAGAAAGACAGGACTTGTGCACCCCATTCACATCATTCAAACACAAGGAAAAGGACTACCATGTACTGACTCTAAGCAATCATTTGCATAATCCAAAAGGAAAGTCAGTAGTTGCTGAATAACCCGTCACACAGAAATGAGCTTTTGACAGTCAATTGTATGCATTGGGATACCACTCGAAAGAAATTCAGCATCTGTAAACCAACTAGCGGAAGATTACACAGAAAGGAGAATATTCATATTGTATGTTGGGAAAGGAACATACTACATGTGTTTCATTTCAAAACTAAAACTTTCTACCTTCAAGTTGTTAATACTCATTAACAAATACTAAGAATGCTAAGTTTTTATGTAGTTCTTATAAAATACTGGCAGAAACAAAAAGCAACTCAGCAGTTTAGAAGAAATAATGGAAGTGTACTTCCTTATTTTAAAACAATGAAAAGAACATAGCCTACCTTCTCCCAGAATTAGTCACATCAAGAATTATCTTTTTTGTTATAATTCTAGCTCAGCGCACAAAATGGTTATTGAAATTCCAATGGAAAAGCACTCTGCCCAAGAGCAGGCATAGAGAAAACCAGGTGGGGGGGGCAACAACACACAGAATATTAAGAAATGTCTTGTCCATTTCATAAAAAAAACAAGTAACACTGTAAGAATTCTTGCTCTTACAATATATAACAAATTGCTACAGATGGAATGATGCAATAGAAAAATTAGTAGTAGTTAAATAACATAATTATCTATACTTATCATTCTACAAAAATTTAAAACTTCAGGAACAGAGGGTGATTTGTAACAAAAATATGTTTAGATAAATTTCTGACTGAATGTGTTAGCACTGTATTTTCTCAAGAAATTATCTCAAACCTTTTTTGGGATATGTGTGTAAGGCTGTTTTCACATATTGCATACAATTGCTTTCGATTATTCTAAAAAAAAAATTAAGATGATCAGAGTTGGCGCCTCCTGGGGTATCTGAAGAAATGGTTTTTAATTAAAGGTTGATACGAAAGGAGAGATGTGCTAACATTTTGACTGTTATTTCACATTTGGAGGTAGAAGTTTGGAAGTTCAAAGGCTGCACTGAAGTTGAGTAAGGAGTCAAGTACTGGAAGAGGAGAAATTGTTCAGTAAGGGAGAACAAGATTGCAAGCTTTGACTTTTCAGAGTCAATATGCCACAAAAATTTATAAGAGGCAATTCCATTTTTTGTAAGTCTACTACAGTAAGGCCCAAAGCAAAGCTTTTTCATTCACTCAGTGAAAAGAGAAAACAATAAATCTATTAAACAGCTGAGGCTGCCTATTCCATGAAGCAGGTTTCAGATTCTGACACAGTACTCAAGAGCGCTTTTGAAACGTACTTTTTTGAAATGTACTTAAACAATTTTTAGCCAGAACAAGAAAGTTCTTTTATATGTTTCTATTATAACTGTGTTTCATAGTAAAATGCTGCTTCAGGCAGGAGCAGAGATTAAGCCTGCCATGTTCACATTGGAGAGGTCAGACTATTTGCATTGTCCTAAGCATGCACTTGGATTCCATGGTATGAGCTCACAAACCCATGCATTGGACACCATCTCCAGAGATCGCCAAATTCCTCCAAACAGCAAAACACTTAGCACTAGAACAATATTAATACTACTTCCACCAGAAATACTCTCTCCAATGCGTCATGAGCCATACTGCATATGGACTTTTAAGGGCATCTAATTTTCTGTAGAAAGAGTGAGCCTCCTTAAAGCAAAAGACACACCCAGTACATCCATCGATGAAAGAGAACCAAAGAGGGTGCATGGATTTCGATCGTGGGGACACAACAGCTTGAGTTTGAGAAACAAATTCCCTACTCCATTCAAAAAAATCTTCTGTTTTGACAAATTAGCATCAATAAGACTGTTAGTGCCCAATGGAAACAGACATTCCAAAGCGGATTCAATGGTATAAACCGTAAGGACTGTAAGTGATCACTGAGACAAGGTTGAACTTTTGTTCTGCTTATGTTCATGAGAAATGGGTATGTCATCCTACAGGTCTCCATATACTTACTTGCAGCAGACCTTGCTCGCTCAAAATAATCAGATTTTTGCATTTAAGGCATATGTACAAGAATATATTTCACAGATAACCTCTCAAAGGTTATCTATCAACTGTATAAAACTTTGGGTACCACAGAACATCTGGATATGACATTAATACTCAGTGCCTACAAAATTACACTATTTTGTTACACATTCTATTTTATCCCATTTCCTGTTGTATGTAGATTTTTGAGAGAAAATTGCAATGATTAAAATAAGATTTGAGGAACTTTGCTAAACATAGATTTTGTTTAGATTTGTCCTCATATTTCCCCCCCAATATCAAAGACACGTTCATGTTCTTTGTGAGTTTTCCTGTAATAATGCTATCTGATGATACTCAAGTTGGTCTACCACAGGACTCCAATTTCTGTATCTATTAGAAAGGCTCAAAGTTAATTGTCCCAGCTTCTTTTGAGAAAAAATATTATTCCAGAAAAACACTATTTTGGTGATGCTCTAGAGAATTCCTATAGACAGGCTGTAGGCCTGTGACAGCAGAGGGTCATACTCCAGCTCCTACCCTCTCATGTGACTAGGCAAGTCACAAATGCACTATACAGCCTCTCTGCATATATGCAGCATCATCCAGTGATTCCTGAAACATTCTACAGTTTCCCAATTAAATGCGCAGAAGTAGTGTGGTGATTCCCTTCCCTTCTTCTGCTAGACCTACTGCATTCACCTGACATTTCCAAACATCACCTGGCACTGAACAATACAGTTTGGGCAAAAAGCACCTCTGAGACAGCCCGCTGTTCTACAGCTTCATACAGCTATTACCTAGTTCTTACCAAGTGAGTATTTACAATAACGAACACAGTGTTTCTCAAAATTTTTCAGAGTGCGGCTCCTGTTAAAAGTCCTGTCTTTGTGCCATCCTGACCTGCTGCATTCCTCCAGGATGGATGAAAATAGTCTGTAATTACTAAATGCAACTGTAGACACTCACTTACATACTCTTTAGGAACTGAGGTGCTGCAGCTAACACCACTTTTTCTAACACTTTACAGCCTCTGGGCAAAGAGGGAATCACAAAGCGGATAAATGCAGTTTTAGAAGTTCAAGTTAGTTCATTTCTAGGGGGAAAAAAAAGAGCTTAAGTCCACTCCACTGTTAAAGCAAAGGAGAATTTTAATAATCTCACCTATCATAAAAGTTCACAACAATGAAAAAAACTAAAAGAACATGCTCTCCCACTAATTAATAAAAAAATGAACACTGTCTATGACAACAGATGGAGTGTTCAAAAACTCAAAACATCCTAGTGTGGAAGACATCTAAACTATTCAGTAGGAAAGGAGTACAGAGGCACATTTTATGGAAAAAATAGAAATGCTAGCTTTGCTTCTCTTTCTTATGTTTTCAAGAAAGTAAAACAGAAAATAAGTTTTATGGCAAGTCATTTGGCAGTAGAATGGCTCTGATGTCATAGTTCTGAATTATTTTTAGTAGTAATGAAGGAAGTGGTTAATTAAAGTAAAATAAGTTTTAAAGAAAAAGGAAACATTAGCCTTTATCGTCATTGTTTTTTTAAGGAAACTGTTTTAGTTTGACCTTGGTTCTTTATTAACTGGCATGAACTGTGAGGTAGCATAAACTGAAATATTACTGGCCAGTTTTCTGAATCTTTCAAACTGACTGGGGTTCTGCCGTTTCAGATGTCAGCAAGTAACTTCTCATGTAATTTTGCATCACTTTAGAGCTCTAAAGTATTATTTCATGTCACTGCACATCAAGATCTTTTAAAGAAGTTATTTTCTGAGAACAGAGATTTCACTTTTTTCTATCATTTCTCTCTGAATCAAAAGAGCAGAAATTCCGTATAGAAATAAAATACATTGAAATCTATGGTGACCATAATACACTTAATTCATATAGTCTTACTAGATTAAACAATTTTGTTCTTAATTTTACAATGTAAAATTGGAAAGCAGGTTTCATAATATTAACAAAATACATTAAATATCTTGGTAGTTACCAAATAACTTAGTAACTTGTGTCCACAGGACATTTCCAAGCACATGCAATTGAGCCTGGACCACCTGGCACTGAACAATACAGCTTGGGCAAACAACCACCTCTCTGAGACAGCCAACCTATAGGCTGGTTCTTCTACAGCTTTGTAGAGCCACAGTTCTTTTTTGATTAATAAAACCTTTTCACATAATTCTAGACATAAACAGAAGAACAGTAGCTGGAGTGAGAGAGTTGCTAGCAGAATATTGTTCTTCATTTTTCAGCAGTCCGCTAAAATTCAGTGCAACTTTATAGCAATAAAAGTCATTACCATCTATTCAGTGATCATTTGATATCTCATCTAGAATTAAATTGCTGTCAAGCTAAAAACTTGTTATCAATGAGACTTAAAAGGGTCATAACGGAAAATAATTTTGGTTAAAGTTTTATGTAAACTCTATGGAACATTTCTTTCTGCTCCCCCCTCAAAAAAAACCCAAAACAAAAAACCCCAATAAGATAGCTTAATCATTGCTCTACAGTTTTGCCTTTAGTTTAAGTTAAAGCACATGTCAGAGAACTTTCTGGAACTGTCCTACTAAGAAAATAAGCTATATATTTTCATTTTAAACAGGAAGAAAATAACTGTCTTCAAAATTATAGTGTGGAAACACATCTTTCAAAAATTCTGAGCCAGATCAGGAAGACTTTATTTTCCTAAATTGAAAAGAAGACTTCTCGTCCTATATATGCATTTTCCGAAGTCGTCATCATGACTGGGTTAAGGAATGCAGATTCAATGTTGTATTCCTTCCTGTTAGAGAGACATTAAAGAAAATGTCTACAAGCCTTTCTTGATTCTTAGCATGATGACAATGGAGTAAACTAGCCTTTAAAAAGCTACAACCCTAAAAATAAGTTTTTAACAATTCAGGAATCTTACTTCTTTGCCCCCTCCACCCATGCTACTCTCAGTCTTATCTCTCTCTTTGGATTCTGAAAAAAAATTCCTATGGGGTGACACATGAGATGATAGCTACAAGCTATCATAAGCATGCTATCATCTTCCTAACTTCACTGCTTTATGATAAAAGGCCAAAAGGCAAAAATTTTGGAAAAAGAAGTCTTGCTTTAAGATGACTTACTGAAATACTCAGTAATTTAATAATCAGTAATTTACCTTTAAATAGCTCTCTGAACACACTAATAAGAAATAACACTGTTAGGAAGGATGAAAAATATAACTGTGGTCCACTGTTGGTAAGCATGCGGAATGTTAACTATAAATTCACATTCCTCTGGAATGGTTTGCTTTTATAGGGCCAATTTTGTTTTAACTTTTGCTTTTAAAATTCTGATTACATAACACCCCATCCAATAATTCAGACACTGAATTTTATATTTGATTTACCAAGTTCTGCTCCTTATGTAAATGAAAACATTCAAATAGGAGGGTATAATTAACCGATCCAAAGTGTTCACACACAGGCATAGTAATGCGGTGTAGGCATTGTAAAAAATCTGCCTCTGAATTTCATTATTGGCCTTGATTTAGCACAAAGTTTCTGGTCAGCCAACAAACTGTATATCATTCATACAGACTGCACATTTCTGGAACTGTGTTTTTACTTGGTGTCAGTGCATATCTCCCTCTTTTTTGCAGCGTTATAGAAACTACAGATTTATTTCAAAATCTTAATTTACAAAGGAACAATCACATTTGCTAAGTTTCTGACTTTTAGAAACCTCATATTAGATAAGAGAAACTACGTTTGACACATAACCTAAGTAAATGGCATTCCTTCTCCTTCCCAATGCATACTCACCTACTTTATCAGTAAAATCCACAGATTATTTTTCCCCAAAATTCAGGACATTATCAAACAAACCCTATTTGCTTTATAACCTAGAGAAATGTTGTCCCCTAAACTGAACTCTGACAGCATATTTGTCAACAGATTATAAATTGCTTACAAAAGGTCTCAGCTATTTGTGTCAACATTATGTATGAACCTTTAAGAAAAGCATCCTTACCTAGGGCAATTCATAGTGTGAGTAATTTTAAAGGATTTTCTACAGAATCTGCTCAGCTAGCTTTTCTGCATTTAAAGAAATAAATGCACATGAGAATAAAAAAACCAAACAACCAAGGCAATTAAAGATGCACTAAAATATCCATACAGTAAGTTAATGTGAATTTCTACTGGCTTGAATAAAGCATGGTCAGTAGTCTTTTGTAATGCAAAAGGCAATAAAATCAAAATAGTCAGGGACTTACTTAACCATCAACTGTGATTTTTCACTTTTTAAAAAAATAACAAAAAAACCAACCCCAAAGATATCCAGAATTTTAATAAATACTTATGTTTCTATGCAAGTGTATAGTTCAGTTGTTTGAATTTCTTCCAGCCAAACTGTATGGGAGCAAATTTTTGTGCATGTTCAAGGCTGCATTCCTCAATATGGACACTCACACTACAGTGTGTGTATAAAGCAAGCAAAAATATTTTTGCATACAAATGCATTCATACTCTCATTCGTCTGTAAGTCCATGTTAAACAATGATTGTGCAAAAAAAGTATATGTAAATTTTAATACCATCTTTAAAGTTAAATATAATCACAAATTCCCTCTCATCTTGTTCTTTAAGTACTCTACACACTGTTTTATAGGCTTAAATTGAACTAAACAGAGATTTTATAGACTCTAGAATATTTTTAAGACTATGGTATCTAGGAGGAAAAACACCTCTTCTTCCTAGAGGATAAACAGCTTTCTGAAAATGCAGACTAAATTTCTGGTCAACAGTTTTGATTTACATGAAGAAAGATTTTTTTTTTGTCCCCCCTTAGCTAGAGAAACATGTTAAAATAAAAAGCTTAGGCAGCAATCTGGGCCAAAACAGAGGGGTGCAAACTTGCTAAGTAATCATCTAAAGCCATGTTTAGAAAAATTAAAGAGACTACTTGCACTCCAGAAGGCTTGATTACATGAGGCCTTCATTGGCAGTGATGCAAATTTAAATTGTAGAAGACTGCTCTGAGAATGGGGGTGTGGGGGACACCCGCTAAAATTATGTTTTAAGGAACCATGTCATTCCACTTAAAAGAAGGTTGTACAGTTTCGGTCTTATTTTTCTTATTAGTCTTATTCAGGAATCTGCTCATATTTTCTATCCAAAATGCCAGCTCTTGAGGGAAAAAAACACTGCCAAAGTCTCGTGAATTGCTGTTTCAGCATATAGCAGCCTTTCATCACATCATTAACTAGGCTGTCCACATTTCACTAGGAAGATTTCATTATGCAAATTTATATTTACAAAACAAATAGCACACATACAGTTTTCCTTCCTTTCTAAGGATTTGTTAACTTTCCGTAAAAGTGATGGTCTGCATCTGCATGCCATTTTGCTGCATACACCAGGAATTCTCTGCCTTTCATGACGTAGCTCCCATCCGTATTTATTCCAGTGTTCTCCTTCTAATGCAGGAGTCTTCCAGTCTCCCATTTTTATCTCCCATGTTGAGAATGCTGTGTCCTTCTTCACTTCCTCTTTTCTCTATTTCCATATACTAGGAACCATGTATTCACCAAATCATATCCAATTCATGCAACATTATCCTTCTCAATCCATACTTATATCACTCTCCTTTCAAGGAGCACAAGCCAGATAGTTTACTTGTGTTAGGACCATTGACACCCTTTGGTCTGGAATGAGATTGTTCATAGATAGCAGTTATTCAGGCATAGCTAGTCAGAATGGAAACAGGCCAATAAAGTAAATTAAGATGCCAGGCAAAGTTAGGATGGTAATGGTTGTCATCAACCATTTATTTAATTTGCAGGCAATTACAGAGATGGAAAAAGCTAGCAGCTTTGCTAATCACCAGCCAAAAGCTCCCACATGTCCACACTATCTTCTTTCTGTTTTCCACCCAAATCAATTGTTTTCTGCTCACTGATGCTTAAAACCATCCTGGAAAATGCAGAATTAATCCGACCCCTTGTTCAAAATCATCTGTTATCAAGAAGTGATCTATCTGGTCCTGGCAAGTTCAGCCCCCTATAACATCTTGAAATCAAAAGAAACATCCTATATCATTGTCTTCCCCCAAGCCCATTTCTTCCTCTTTTATAAATACCCTTTTCCTTGTCCTTTCCAAGGTCTACTACCTTGACAAAAGTCCAGCTTTCCAACATAGATTTAAGTTCAGCTGACTTTAAAAGCATGTCTCTGTTTCAGCCTTCTTATCTAGAAATATTCACTTCAGGTTCTATTTCATTCTGTAGTTTTACTATTAATTTCCTCACTTAATGCTTTGTCCTCTTTGATGTCACTTCTGTTCCTCTACTGCTGCTTCCTTTATTTCAATATTTTTTCCTTCTTATTAATACCTACCTAAAGTATCATTCATCAGTCTTTTCTATTCTACCAAGATACATCTTTGTGGTATCCAAGGCAGTCAGATGAGACACTGTACAACATTACTAGCATCAGTTACCTTACTTTCCTTTATCCTTCTTTCCAGGATACCAAGGAAGCTATGGGACTTTTTAAAATGTCCACTGTGCTGTATGATTATTTAAATGTTGTTTCTTTTCCTTTGAATAAGAAGGGTCTGTACCTACACTCAACAGCTAATGTTTGCTGCAACCTTGCATTACACTTAGGTGCTAATCCATCCATCCATCTCCTGTCAAAACCAAGGCATAACAAATATGTACTTCAGTGTGTCCTTAAAGTCAGCAAACGATCTACTTAAAACAATAGCCTAGAGAGAATTCCAAGGAACAAAGCCCCTCAGAGAACACTGTCAGCAACCCTCCTCCAATTACAAAAACTGAGAAGCCTAGTGAGAAAATGAGTAAACAAAAATAAGATCTTAATGACGACAAATTACACATTTTTAGTATAGATAAACTAAAATGAGACATTAATATGGAAAACAATGTATAGTAGCCCTGTGGTACTATATCATACATTTTCTTAAACTATAATTATTTTTTTAAAGATCTGTTTCACTTTTCAGCTATTATTTTAGAGGAAATATAATAGAAATATTTAGCCTTTGCTTTTTGAAAGAATAATAATTAAATACTTCAGAAACTGATTAAAGCTACTTGAAAGTGTTCAATTAATCTTTGAGTTTAAACACCGAGATTACTATGCAAAAACCTCAAAGATGCATATCAAAGCCACAAAATAATTTGAACAAATGGAACATGTATGAAGAAAAAAAATTAACACCTGTATCAAGAAAATAACTGAAATAACTGTTCTTGAGCAAAGTACTTTATGAATGCAAGAACTCATCTTGAAGATGAAATGGGAATGCTATATTATTTTGCCATATCTTCCTGAAAACCTGCATTTCATAAAAGGAGTAATGTGTTAACTGGAATTAGTTTTTTCTTGCTAAGACACTTAAAAAATACCTTTTAATAATAAAGACTAGACTTAGTGTTCCAGTCAAAACAATTCTTCCACTGATTGGGGCTCTCTCTATGCTTACTAATAACACTCTACATGAAAGAAATAAAGGCCTATTAACTCATGAGTCAATAAGTTCTTCTATTCTAATAATCAATGTGGAAGTCCTAAAATATTTGAAACTAAGCCTAATATTATTCCTTTCCAACAAATGCCAGTTAGAGAGAACTAACAGAATTAGTCATAGCAAGAGGTAGCAGACCAATTTGTTAGTCTTTGCAGAAAACTAAAAGGAAATCTATAGTCACATTTCTCAGGTAAAACACTGACCCTTCCCCATTTGCCTAGTTTGACTCCCCCTCCGTCCCCAATATCAGATGAAAGTGTCTCTCCTATTTGAATGGACTCAGTCTAGTACCAACTGCACATAAGAGGTGACCTTGTATGCAGGAACCACTCAAGGCAGAATTTTATAAGAGAATAGTTCTTTACTGCTGTGTTTTCTCCAGGAACATGATTTCCTCACAAGTCTGTACAAGCAGCTAACATTATGGCTGCCCTAAGGCCATGCACTTTGTCAGACATACCTGTCAACTCATCTGGAGGTAAAGCAATGAGTCCATCTAATTCCCTCCCAACTACTTAAGAAACCAGAAGTTAGTTAACTTTTTAAAAATACAGCAGTAGTTTAATATTGTCTTAAAGCATTATTAGAAATTACTTTCTAGTTAGACAAAAGCAATTAAAAGCTGCAAAAAAATAAACAGGTCACCTTAATGCAACAGTTCTTTTCACATTTGGTGCTCAAACAAGGTATAACTTGAATGAGTATTTGTTGAATCTCTTAATTTTTAATAAAATTTAATACACCTGCTTTTTAAAGTAGGCATCAGCAACAACATTTGTAACTAAGTTAGGAAAATGCACATTATTAAACAAACACACAAAAACTGAATGCAATTTACTGATATACAATTAATTGTTCCTACACACACAGTGACTCTACATTAGAATGAGATAGAATTCAATACAACATGCAAACTGCTTGCACATAAAGTTGGGTAAAACTACTATAGTAACCTATTGTGCTTAAGCTAAACAAGACAGGCATTATTTCCATTGAACTCTATAGAACCCCAGTGACAGTGCGAAGTGACTGAGGAAAGAGTACACATTAACATAAAAATTCTGAGTCTACTGGAGAAAAGCAGCTTTGTGGAAATCTGTAGAACTGAAGTACAAATACAGAAAAAATTATCCAGAGCAACTACACAGTACACCACAGTAAACATCTTCCTACCCTGAAATACTCTGAGAAGGAATTGAATTTGAGTTTGGTTTTTGTTGGTAGTGTTTGTGTTGCGTTTGTGTGTGTTTGTTTTATTGGGGGGGGGAGGGGGGAGCTTGGGGGGTTGGGGGGAGGTGTTTTTTGTTTTTAGAAAAAAGTTGTTTTATTAATTAAAAAAATGAGTACAGTCTGTCCAATATACAGCTTGTTTTCTAAGCAACATTTATAACTATGTATTCCTGCTGTGTTGCAATATCACTCAGATTCCAGTATGAAATAAGTTCTCACTTCTCTGTTTAATACAGGGAAGTACATTAAATCTTACTGCAACAAGTCTGCAAAATGGAACATCAGCAATCAACACCCCAGTGAAATACCGAAACTACCAAGCAACTGGCTACTCTGAAATGGGGAGGCATCTAGGGGAAAGTTTGCAGATCTCCACTTCATCCTCACCAAATACAGAAACACTTAGGAACCAAAATAGTCATGTAACAGGAGAAAAAAAAAAAAAAGTATTTCTTCCTAGTTCTAGCTATCATCGACATCTAATAATTGTAGACAAGACAACGGAAGTAGATCCTGAGTCTGGGCAATGGACACGTGGGCAGTACTATTCTGGAAATGTTTGCTTCCAGAGAAAGAATGAATACCACTTGACAGACCGCCTATGTGGTCATCTGAAAGATTTTTTTAAACATGAATCAGTATCAAAAACAGCTGTCTTCTGATTCAATTAATAAGTAGATTTCATAACAATTGAATAAAGAAGGTGGCATGTTCCTTACGGAATAAATTAAGTGTAAATGATACACTGCAAAGATTCATCCATAGAATACATACAGACACTTCTAGCCTAAGGGAGCACAAGAACTAAAAGTGCTCAAACAAAAACAACCACCCACCCCCAGTCCATCATCATTCATATAGTCTTCATAGGAGGTATGGGATACCAGTAAGGCCCCTTTCCATGCTATGAAACAAGGTCATTTTACAACATTCTGTAATTTAAACATAAATAGAGAAACATCTGTTTACACTGTGCTTAGCTCTACTGCTAACTAGAGAAGAGAACACAAGTAAAAAGCTGTTTTAGTAAAATCTTCACTGAGCAGCATGCCCAACATAGTTGGGCAGTTGCCGGGCTGAATACTTAAGGGAAATGTAACATGTAAAAAGGACAGAGCATCAAGGTGGTAATACTTGAATCAAAATAATGGGGGTTGCTGTCTGCATGCAAATCAGCATGGTTATCAGGGGTTGAAAGGAGACAGTACGTATATTCTAGTCAAAGCTGACACTTAGAAGTCAGTAAGAGCAATAATAATAAAAAAAATCTGTCAGTTAGAAAACTTAAGTTATATGTTAACAGTCCAGGCATGGAGTTGGGAGGAGGGAAAAAGAGAAAGAAGAAAGTAAATTAACTATAAAGAGAACTGCTAGAGAAAATATTTTTAAATAGGACTAGACAATTAAATTAAGCACTGCAAATTAATTCCAAGCAAAATTATGATTTCCTTACCAGTGTTTCTCTCTACCTCTAGGTCTATACAACATCCAAAACAAATCAGTTTTGCAGTCCTCCTTCGATCAATGGCCTGAGCAAGATTAGATTGCTTGATCCCTCAGGTTAGGAAGCATATGAACACATATGCCTAAAATACATACCAGAAATAAATGTATGCATCAGTAGAGCCAGGAGGTTTGCGTGTGCCAGTTGAGCTCAGTTCTCTTTTCTCTCTTTAGCAGCTATGTGGATCATGTGCACATAACCTTGTGGCTTAACTGAAGCAAAAGGAAAAGAAGCTGTTGGACAATTATTTTATTACTTTAGGGAAGGGATAAAAGACAGGGGAGAGTATTGCATTAGTGGGTGAAACAAAGAGAAGGAAAGAGTATGAGAAAGCTCCAGAAAAGGGAGCATGTGGGCAATGAGGGGCATGCAGTAGAATGCATGTCC
Source organism: Ciconia boyciana (assembly GCF_034638445.1). Classification (NCBI taxonomy): domain Eukaryota; kingdom Metazoa; phylum Chordata; class Aves; order Ciconiiformes; family Ciconiidae; genus Ciconia; species Ciconia boyciana. The sequence goes on from NC_132936.1 coordinate 83,647,320, forward strand.
CAATAGAATGCGCTGTATCACCAGCCCCTCATCAACCATCCATTGAGCTTATGGCCAACACTGGGGGGCGGGGGTAGTATGAGGGATTGCTTTTTCTGGCAAAAGAAATAAAAAGAAATTCAGTTTAGTTAAAATTTATTCATGTTTCACTCCGCACCAAAGTAACAGATAAAAAAACCAGACTGATTTTAAATCAGCCAGATGAGTGAAGCATTAATATTACATCATCCACTTCAGTTGGATATTCACAAAGAAGAGAGAAAAGATATTCTGGAGGTTTTACCAGGATGGAACACTCATTTTATCCCAATACTCCAAGATACCCTTATTTCTGACAGTGCTCTACACAAAAGGTCTATACCTCACGTGACCCTGAACAAAACACCTTATGTCCATCCAGAATATTTGTTGGATTATATTTCTACAAGATCCTTCTAAAATAGGTACCCTTATTCATTCTCATTTTAAAACTTTTAAGTTTTAATCTCCTTGAACTAAAAGGAAGATTTTAAATTTTCTGGATGATGACTTGAAAAGTTTAGAAACTAACAAACTATATCTCAGCAAAAAGTTATTAAGTATACCCCGCAGCACCAAAATACTCTAAGTTTTCGATTTTTGCTTCAGAAATACTGTCACAAGGCCTAGTCACAGAATACTAGTCACAGACTTGCAGCTGTTCCACTAGCAACTGTCATGTTGTTCCTCTGTCATGAATGTATCTGGTTTCAAATTGTGCTTTAGTTCACTGTTGTCAAACCAGGAAACCTGAAGCTTCCAACAATGAAATAATTACTTCAGTATGTACTTCTAGAAGCCATGCACACAACACCTCATAGTAAGCCACACACACCTAACACAATGAAGAATTCTCTTTTAGTTTCCTGTGTGAGCTTAACAACAAAAACATACCAGGGCAACAGGAAGTTAAACATGGAGGTTCAAGACAAAATAATCTTATTTCATAAAACACACTTGTGAACTACAACAATTTCAGTATGCAGTCTGGCAATTTTTATATTTTCAGTTATTTCTTTAAAGAGACACTCTGCTACCCCCAAAAACGAAAAAAAGAAAATCTTAAATTAAGAAATAACCTTCATTTTAACTTTGTAGCTACATCACTTCACTACCTTGATACCAAATGTCAACCCCAACAACTCATTATAGTGGTAACAATACTATGACAGAACAAGTTTCCTTTCTATCTCATCCAGTAACACCATACTTCAGTAACTTAAAATCTATCATGGTTTCATACACTAACCTGTTAGAGAAAAACAAAGTAGTTCAAACACTTATTTCTATTGTGTAGTTTAAGAACACTGTTTCAAAGTCAAACCATATCAAATGCAAAGTAAGAGAGACCCAAGATTACCTTGCTAAATCTAAAAGTACCATAAATGCTGGCTGCCCTGGAGACCAAGTTAGCTGAAATGCATACAGCTGTCATATAATCCACACTCTTCCTCCTCCTCAGACAAAGCTACCAACTGCCAAATGTAATCTAATAATTAGCATATGTAAAGCAAAAGGGCTAGACTATGATATCAGTTTATCTGCTCCTTAGAAAATAGTTTTGAATTAAACCTGCAGCCCACTCTGACCTTCAAAATTCTAAAAAAAGCTTGCCAATGGGAACAAAACAGGAAAAACAAAGAACTCTATTTACAGGTGTATTGTAAATTTTAAAATGAGCAGGAAGATATTTCTAAACGTTCTCTTCTTAAAAAAATAAGTCAAGCCTACTTTAGGGGAAGATTAAAACAATCAGAGTCAAAAATCAAAGTCACATTCTTTGTACCTGGCTTCTAAACATGATATGAGAGGAACATTTGCATTCATTTACTGCAAAAGTAAATATCTGTGAATGGTGCTTTGGAGCCAACTGAAAAATAAAGAAAGGCAAAGTAGAAATAGACAGTCTATCTAATCTGTCAGTCACCCAAACATAATTAGCTGGTATCATCATTGACAATAATGAAGATCACTTTTCTATAATCTCCAAGAGACAAATGACAAAAGGAAGGATGTCACATACAGAAACGGCTGAACTCCTCCTTTCTTCTAAGGAGACAGTCAGTATATATGCTTAACAAAAAGTAAATGAAATGGAAGCATGTGTTCCTGCCCCTCCTAGAAATAGCCACTTCAAAAAATGTTTACAAATGTAGTTTATATTTTTGAGAAAACTTTGTTGCTGCAGTGGACTTTGAGCCTCAGCATTTGCTGGCATGTAGCCCTGCCCTTCCTGAAGCTGTCCAGAGCACTGGTCTTAAAGATGACAGAGAAATCTCAAGAAATTTCAAGAAGAAAATCTTCCTTTTTTTTTTAAGTATGATTCCTTCCCATCCATATAACTTTCTCCCATTTACAATAAGATGAAACAGAAAAACTGTATACAAGCGGACACTAGATGAAGTGGAGGATCTGGGAAAATTTTGTATTCCTGCTTCCCCCCCAGGCCTCCCCAGGCTGCCATGCATGACAGAGTACACACTCCATTCATAAGGAGGACTTTGATGAGGCAGCAAATCAGGTAACTAGGCTAAATGACAAGAGTGAGATGGCAAGACAAAGAAAAAACTGCAAAAAGTCTAACAGGTAAGAACTACAAAGTATTATTCATAGTAAATTAATAACTTTTAGAGGACTAACAAAGACAGAGTACTTGTGAGATTTCTATTTTTGAAACTAGATGCTTCCCCACCTCCTGCCCCCTCCTCTCCCCTCCATCTTTGCAAACAGACAGGGCTCAGAGTGTGCTGGGTTAATAACCAGACCAGGTCAGCCTGCAAGAGATTATTTTAAGCTGTCTGCATTTTTTAGATAGGAGTGAATGTGACAGGCTACCCAAGAGAAGACCAAATATAACAAGAGGTCATCTGTATCATATCATTGTTATTTTAAGACTAAAATTTACTAAAAACAAAAACTTAGATATTGCATAGACAGGGTAAAAATATTACGGCATAGCAAGTTTCATGAAATTCAAAGTACTGATAGTTCTTTTAGACAATCCATTTATGACCCCAAAAAATACTTCCAAAACCTCATTAAATCTTTCCCCCATAATGAACTGAGCCTGAAAAAAATTCTGATGTCTATTACCCTTCTACCTAAGCTCACTAACTAAGGAATAATCGACCTGAGCATTTTTCTTACAACTTGATTAAGAAAGAGCTGCAAGTGAACTTGACTTAATCTTTTTAATTCACAGAATTTATCAGTATGTTCTAGCTTTTTTCTGCTTGGAAAATACACATCAGTTTCTCCCCTTTTCTTATAAATTTTCTCAGAATCACATAAAATCACTGAATAGTTGAGGTTGGAAGGGACCACTGGAGATTATCTAGCCCAGCCCCCCTGCTCAAGCTGAGTCAGATAGATTGGCTGCTCATGGCCATGTCCAGTCAGGTTTTAAATATCTTCAAGGATGGAGAATCCACAGTCTCTCCTGGAAGCCTGTTCCAGTGCCTGACCACCCTCACAGGAGAAGTCTTTTCTTATGTTCAGATGGAATGTCATGTATTTCAATTTATGCCCATTGCCTCTTGTCCAGTCACTGGGCACCACTGAAAACATCCTGGTTCCATCCTCTTTACACCCTCCCTTCAAGTATTTATACATTGATGAGATCCCCTGAGCCTTCTCTAGGCCAAACAGTCCCAGCTCACTCAGCCTTTCCCCATACGAGAGATGCTCCAGTCCCTTAACCTTCTTTGTGGCCTGCACTGGATGCTCTCCAGTATATCTATCTCTCTTGTGCTGGGAAACCCAGAACTAGACACAGTATTCCAGGTGTGGCCTCACCAGCACTGAGGGACAGGACCACCTCCCTCAACCTGCTGGCAACGCTCTTGCTCATACAGCCTAGAACACCATTAGCCTTCTTTGCCACAAGGACACGTTGCTGGCTTGTGTTCATCTTGCTGTTCACCCAAATCTCCAGGTCCTTTTCTGCAGTGCTGCTTTCCAGACGGTTGACCTCCAGTATGTACTGGTTCATGGGGTTATTTCTCCCCAGCTGCAGGATTTCACATTCTCCTTTGTTGACCTAGGGAGGTTCTTCTCTGTCTATTTCTCCAGCCTGTCGAGGTCCCTCTGGATGGCAGCCCAGCCATCTGGGATATCACACACTCTTCCCAGTTTAGTATCATCAGCAAACTTGCTGAGGGTGCATGCAGTCCCATCATCTGGATTACTAACGAAGACATTAAACAGTACTGAACCCAGTATAAGCCCCTAGGGTACAACACTAGTAACTGGCATCCCGCTGGACTTTGTGCTGCTGATCACAGCCCTCTGAGCCTGGCAGTTCAGCCAGTTTTCAGTCTATCTCACTGTCCATTTATCAAGGCCATCTCCCCTCATCCACCAAGCCAGCCATCTCATCATAGAAGGCTATCAGGTGGCTTAAGCAGGATTTTATCTTTTTAAATCCATGCTCACTACTCCCAGTCACATTCTTGTCCATCATGTATCTGGAAATACCTTCCAGGACTACTTGCTCTGTCACTTTCACAGGGACAGGCAAGGCTAATCCGCCTGTACTTCCCCAGATCCTTCTTGGACATTTGCTTTTCTCCAGTCCTCAGGAACCTCTCCAAATTGCCATGATCTTTCGAAGAAAATCAAGGGTGCCCTCACATCGACATCAGTCAGCTCCCTCAGCATTCATGGGTGCATCCTATCAAGTCCCATGGACTTCTTTATGCTCAGTTTGTTTAAATATTCCTTAATTTAATCCTCCTCCACTGAGGGTAAATGTTCCTTACTCTGCACTTTCTGGGATTCCTGAAGGCCAGTCTTACCAGTGAAGACTGACGTGAAAAATGTATTGAGTACTTCAGCCTTTTCTGTGTCCTTTGTCACCAGATCTCCCACCCCATTCATCAGTGGGCTCACATTTTCTCTAGCAGCATTCCTTCTACTGCTTATGTACTTGTAGCAGGTTTTTTAGTGCCCTTCACATCCTTCACCAGCTTTAATTCCAGAAGGGCTTTGGCTCTCTCTGAACCATTTTCAAATTCTTGTATTTTTTTCATTTCTCATCTTTTCCATTATGTTACATGTTCTGTTTCTCCAATTTTCTCTTAGAAGTCTCTCCTTCACAAATGCATAGCTCTTTTTTCCAGCCTTCCCACTCATCCTGCACAGTTCTGGTACCAACCAAAACAAGCTCATAGGATATGGTTTTGACCCATTCTTCAGTTTATCTTTAAAAGTATTTGCATTAATTCTTAATTATTTCAAATATTTCATTAGAGATATTTTCCTGCATGAGCCAGAAACAAATCACTTCAATTAAGATAATTTATTGTAATCCTTCACTTTGTATTAAAAGAACAACACACAATTAATTTTACTGAAATAAATTAGACTATATGAATTAAGAGATCAAGATACTATGCATCCTTTCCCCCCTCCCTCCCAACAACTTTCTTTCAATTCTTTTTATTTGGTTATTAGGGCGTTTGTTGTTTCTTCTTACATCTTTTTAGTATGCACCAGTGGCACATCAGCCTCTTCCTCAAAGATAAAATACATACTGCATTTGCTGAGGGCTAGGGAAAGAAGGTTTTACACTAGGTTCTCACAGTTTTTTCTTTTAAAATAACCATCTCTTTCCCTTCTAAGACTCATCACTCTCCAGCTCTTGATCCTACCTCTCCTTTACTTATACCCAACCTGCCAACACTCCCTCTTTTTTCCCCATGCCCTCTCCAAAACAGCTAGCACAAAACACAAATTAGTAAGCTCTTCCGTTTTATTAACTTGAATGTTAATTCACCTTGACTTCTATTTTGGATGAACCTCACTAACAATGCATGCCTTCACAAGTAGTCACCTAGTGCTTCTTACTGTGATCTCTATTATTTAGAGTGACATAGCATTTCAATAGGTGAGAGAGAGTCCTACTACTTCCCAAGCTTCAGTAAGCTAAAAGGACAGATCCAGCCAACCTAATAAATCTTCCCAGAACCACAGACTTTGTGAAGCACAGTACAGAGAAACCTAACGTAGCACAGGTATTTTTTTGGCTCACTGCCTTTAGGAACCAAAATAGCCCTCTGCCTGAACTGATAAGTCCTGCCAGATTTATGACAGTCAGAAGGGAACCAGACTGGGAAGACCAACTCTGCAGATTGATACAATTTTACAAAAACAAAAAAACAACCCATATCATTAATAGTATTTTGTAGTATGTGATCTAATAACTTTTTAACAAAATATTGGATCACTTACCCATAACCTGTCCACCCAGGTGACAGATGAAGGAACTTTTATGACTATGTACCACTCCAAAACTGAAGTATATAGCACACCATGCCTTGAAAAATAAAGCAGCTTGATATTTTATTTATACCTCACTAAGTATATTTTAATTCTTCTCACAGAGGAAATAAAGGATAACAATTTGGAGATTGAAAAGGGATATTTGAGACATCAGACATCATACAGAATTACTGAATATATTATGTTGCTATTGACAAAAATGGTATGTGCCTATCTGCATTTCTAGCTAGTTATTTTTCACTTACTGGTTAGAGCTAAAATTCCATCATTATTTCCTCACCACATCTGGAGTACTGTGTTCTGGGTTCCCCAGTACAAGACAGACATGGAATTACTGGAGCAAATACAGTAAAGTGCTACTAAAATGATTAAGTGATTGGGGTATCTTTCACATGAGGAAAGGCTGAGAGAGCTGGGACTGTTTGGCCTGGAGAAGTCTCAGGGGAGATCTTAGCAGTGCCTGTCCAGGGGCAATGAAAAGGGAGCCAGACTCTTCTCATTGGTGTTCACTGACAGGAGAAGGCAATAGACACAAACTGAAACACATGAAACTCCATCTAAACATAAAACACTTTTTTACTGTGAGAGACAACAGAACATGTTGCCCAGAGAGGTTGTGGAATCTCCACCCTTAAAGATATTAAAAACCTGACTGGACTTGGCCCTCAGCAACTTGCTCTAGCTGACCATCCTTAAGCAGGGCAGTTGGACTACATGATCTCAAGAGGTGCCTGCCCAACTCAGCAATTCTGTGATTTGTCTAATACAGTTTGGCTTCTGAAAACAATTTTCTTTGCACCAAATGCATGCCATGTTTTCCATGAAAGTTATATCACACTATATACACATTATTGGATCAAATTTTCTGCTATACTTTCTTTCTTTGCATTAGTTTCTGAAAATATAGTATGTTTATGTACAAATTACATTGTTCTATCTGCCCCCATATCATAACTATCAACACCATATACAGACTGTCAATAGTTTAGGTTTTCATTAATTCACACAAATACATAAGCCTTTAGAAGCAGGTTCTTTCCCAGGTCACAAATATACTACCAAAATATCAAACTTCAAGATCGGTAAGTTGTCCCACATACGCATGTCCCTATACAGTAACTATCAGAAATATGAAAGGAATAGTGGTTCAGTAGCTAGTGGTTCAGTTTATCAGTAGCTAAAGGTGAAGAGGGGTGGGCTTATTTTAAATTTATTTATTATTATTAAAAGGAAATATGCCACTGCATGCAAAAGTAAGACCAAATGCTGCATTTAGGTTTACTGCTCCTATATTCACTTCATATATTTGGACACATGCTCCCAATTAAAAGGTCACCCAGGAAGCAGATGATGACTTAGGCAAATATGGATAAGCTTATCACTTAAATCTGACACTTACATATTCTGTGTGGACGTACAGCCTCTAATTTTATTATCTGTTCCTCTGCTTTAACAGTACATCTACAGACATAATGCAGGCCTGTGCAGTTGCAAGAGCTAAACAACCTAATATAAGCAATTTAGATTCCTTTTTAAATAGTTGAAATTGTAAACATTTCTCAAACATTTAGTTTTGTGTGACCATTTTTTAAATACATCTTAAACAGAAACAAACCAGATATTTTTTACTTTATAGTGTTACCATTCTTTATTAAACAGTCAACTACTTAACTTTTTTCAGATACAAAACCACTATCAGTTTTCTACCATGAGAATAATTTCCTTTAACTTTTATGCCTGTACTTATGATAGAAAAAGAGTGAATAAGTTCTTATGGTCTGCAACATACTCTAGGTTTACATATTTCAAAATCAGGATTACCAAAACTGCTAATCAGTACCACTGCTACCATAATTGTAAACTATACCCAGAGAATTATTTTGACATAAGCATTTTCGCAGAATATATGGAACAAAAACAAACAAAAAATAAAAATCAATGTATTTAGTCCATGGATGAGCAAACCACAAATTTCTTCTCCCAGTTGTAAACAGCAATATTCCTTGTGTTACATACCTTGCAAATTATGAAAGAAAAACAATGTACCTCATTAATGTATCAGCACATGCAAGATTAGACATCTGCAATCCTCGTTCTTTTTGCAGTATTATTCTATTACAACTACTATTACTTTGAACCATAGAAAGAGAGCAAAAGAGAATTACAAATTATATTTTTCAGCTTCTTCCAGATTTCTTTAAACAGCTACTATGCCTTGGCTAACTATACAGCCAAAAGAGAAAGCAAATGCAATACTAGAAGTGGTTATCATACAATACTAGACTACATTTACTAGTGTTAAGTTCTCATTTACTACATAACTAGCATTATTCAAATGCAGATATTCTTGACAAAAGGTAATACAAAATATGTTAAAATATAGTCCTCTCAGTCTGACTATTTCTGAAGCAAAACACACTTTATATAAAAGTAGTAGGTAAGATTTTAAGAGGTACACTGCCATTAATATAGCAGAGCTTCATTGGCCTCAGTAACACAGGATTCTGGTGATCTTATTTCGTATTACAGAACAGACCATTTATTGAAAAATGGAGTCTTAGATGAGAAGGGGAAAGAAACTATTAAGTTGATGTGAGCAAAAGAAGCCACTTAAAACCTGATAAATGATAACATGTAGTTATTGAGCATCCACCCAGTTTAACTGCTGTAGCGCACAGAGGGCAGAGGGGCTCAGGTGGCTGGACAGAAAGTTCAGTTTTGTTTCTTGCATCAAAGCATCAGCCAACCATGCCAAACCACTGGCAAAGGAAGGTCAATTACTCAGACTCTCCTAAATCTATGATTCTTTGAATAGATTGACAAACCTGTACAGAATCTAAAAGCAGTTATCTTACTTCATACAAATCTCTGAATGCATAATAAATTTAAAACTAAATTTTAAAAAAGTCAATTCTTCTTTCAGAATTTTATTTTTCCTGGAAACAATATGTAGTTAGAAATGAAAGGTGAAAGTTGTACTGGTGTCATCAATATGATACAGACAGAAAACTACTACACTGGAAAAAAATGTACAGACTGAAATTGCATGTAGAGTATCATAATAGGTATAAATGTAGGTATAAAGGTAGGTATAAAGCAGAAATTATCTTCAAGCCTGCATTTGGAACACCTGGAATATTCTGGAATGACAGCCCTGTCCTGTATCTTCAACAGGCATGGGTACTTCACAAGCAGCTGCTGTTAGAAATTCTGCCCTCTCTCTGCTCTGGCTCGCATGTTTGGTTGGCCTCCCTAGTCAGGTATCTCGCCTATGCTGTAGATGTCTGTCATGGGAACTGCACAACTATACCTGGCTCAGTCAGAAAGAAAACTATTGCCTCACACCAGATGCAGCCTAGTCAGAAAAGCTGGCCACCAGCATGGACATTAGATGCTTGAACACCAGCTTTTACAAGCTTAGTTTGCCTCCTAGGCAAACATAGCTTAGTGTTGAACTTACACACAACAAAAGATTTTGCGACAGTTCCATTAAAAAAAAAACAGTTTTATTTTCCTGCCCCAAAATAGGAATATTTTAGAAAAAAACGGATCATGCAAAATAAGCTTTTGTCAGAAAATAGAAGTTTCTAACCAGCTTCAATAATGATCTTTTCTTCCTGTGTAAAAGAACATAGAGTAGTGGAGGACTGTATTTACTGCAGAAGTATGGTGCTTGAAAAGACTGGAAATGAAGAAACAAGAATGAATACAATAAGAATTGAAGCGTAGCTTATTTAATATAATTTATTTATAATAATACATAATTTATAGTTTATATAAAATTTATCTACTCTTACAAAAACTAGTATTTCAGTTACAACAATAATCAGGAAAAGAAGCTAAATTAGACTAGTTTCTCAGAACATTTACTTATTTTCCTAGGTATAAAGGTATATAATTCCTTCTTTTTGTGCTTTGTGCAAAAAAGAAAGAGCCAAAAAAAGAGGCAGAGCCAAAAAAAGAGGCAGAGCCAAAAAAAGAGGCAGAGGCACTACTACAAAAATTAGCAGCCTAGCTTAGAAGATTACCTAAAACTTCTCTGTGTCTGCTTTTAACCTGATTTGATTTCACATTGATCATATCCTTATAATATTATTAATCTAGAAAGAAGGGAGGTAGAAGGGACTCAACTTCCCCCCCCCTCAATCTGCCCATTACATGGAAAGAAGGAACATGAGTACAGCACTTCTTCCTATGATACCCATTGAAGGGTAACTTCAGTGCTAACATGGAAGTGGGAAAATTTTGACAGCTTCTCTTAAACAAAAGTTTTCAGCATTTTACTTTCCTATTTTCTCTTACAGCAGCTGTAAAATTGTGAAATCCTGAGTTATATTAAAGTGTAGCCTTAAATCTACAAACATTTATTACCCTCTTACCTTTAATTTTTGGTACACACCTCTGATACATGTTTGACATTAGACTGCCCCAGGAATGTTGAATGAGCCACAAGACATATTGTAGCCCTGTACTATTCTATTTCTTCTCTACAAAAGAAAGCTCCCACAACTACTTCTCCCTCTCATTACTATCTCTCTCACCTTGTAATATGAGAAATCCATATTGCTAATTTTGCATATATATCATTGCTTTTCTTTTAAGTTAGGGGTTTTTTTCAAACAGTTTGTAAAAGACTAAGTTTTTCATCTGGACCACAAGCAACTAAGCAAAATTCTGAAACTCTTACTCAAGTCTCACACAATTATACACACTTTATTTTCCACTGTTTATCATTATCAATATGATACTCCATTCTTCAAACAAAAATAATTACAGTACATATTTACAATGTCTGACAGTGACCAGATTACTAGATATATTAACTGAATAATTATTTACGTGGCAGATTTCTCTCTAGATTATAGTATTCTTGGTGGACCCATGGAATGAAAATAGAATGAATTAATTTGATCAAGTTTTTCAAGTTTGTATTGAAATACTTCCCAAATGTTTGCATGTTGTTGAAAGTAAACAATTTCTCTATAAATCCCCAAAAGCAGGTTTTATTCAGAAGTAAACATGCATGCACACATGGACAGGAAGGTGTTCATCCCCCAATAAATTATTCATTTATTCACTGTGCTGCAGGGAGCATGTCTTCATTAGATGACAGATTGTGTTCAGCCAACATGAAGTATTTCTAAACCTGAGCCATACGCTAGAACTATAAAGCAATCCAGTTGGACTAGATCAAGGAGTTTGCAGAATTAGGAGCTATAGGAGGATGACTGCACGTCTTAACTCCTGTTGCAGAAAATATCAGGATGATTTTTGGCAACTGTAGGCCCAGGATTTTCTACAAGCAGCCTAATTAGCCCTTACAAAGGACACTCTTTCAGCCTATTATGCTAGTGTCTATTTCTGGTCATATTAGCTCTTTTCCAGAGGAAGACCAAGCTAAGAATTTCCAAATCACCAAAATTATGATTTTATTTTTGGGTTATCCGATGTATTAAGGAATGCAATCATCCTGTATAATAACAGCTGTATAATAAGTTTTGCCTCAAAGTGATTGTACCATACATTCCAATATTAATGAGAGGCAATCTGCCAAGTTACAGATTTCAAAAAAGACTGAACTTCACTTGTATGCTGAGCCATATAAATGATTCTCTTATGGGTTTGTTAAGATGCTTTAGATATCCCAAAGAAATTCAGTTCGTGAGATGTCAAACATCAAGACAGACAGTAGCACAGCTGCCATTTTATTTAAAAGGTAGGGTAATACTATAAATATACTAAAAATATATTTGTCACTGGTTAGAAATTATGGTTACCTTTGGCTGAAAGGATTCCCAATGGATGCCAACTTGAGTCACTGTTTTTCTGACATCAGTAAAATGGAGATACCTGCAAGTCAAACAAGAAAGGTTTAGGGTTTTTTATTTTTAGGTGAACATGTCCACTTATTATTCTAAGGCATAAGTAAAAACAATAATCTTAAATGAATACTTGTGTAAAACGAGAATCTACTAATTTATACATGAAAATAAAATATCAAGAACAACTCAATGGCTTTAAACTTCGGCCTAGTGTAACACATACCATGTGTATGTGTTGCAACAGAGAATTTAGAGCCATTATCTGCGTAAGTTCCTGGCATTAACTGGAAAAAAAGCTTTGCTAGGGCAAGAGGTCATGAACCAGTAACTGCTGAACCATCAGACTGTTTCATTATGGCTCTGCTTCAAAGGCCATGAGAAAGGGTCCACAGCTATTCCTAGAACTGTATTATAAAAAGCAAGTAGCTTGATAATATTTTCAATTACAAGTCTGAGAAAAATTCACAAAGTTCCCTAAAATTTTTTGAGGGAAGATAGTAGTCAGTTCATCCAAAAAGTTTAGAAACATTCTATGAGAGTCTGTGGGATGACTTACAGCCAATAAAGTATCTAACACTGCAAACTTTACATTTGACAGACAAAAAAAAAGTTGTTGAAACATTAACAAAGGTGACTAAACTGCAGAAAACTCAACCTCACAAACAGGAAAATATTATTACTTCTGAATGAAGTAAAATGAAAGTATATGTAAAGTAAAAATATTTTAGATAGGTCTGTCTGATCAACATACAGAGGTATAGACCATAAAATTATCATGTACCAATAAGGTGATTTGGCTTTCTATTTTATATCTGCGCTAATACAGTTTCAAAGGGAGTTCATTTTAGCATGACCTCAGATAGTAAAATCTAGCTTGAAAATACACAATGTTACATTCATATTGAAAGAAAGGAAAAAGAAAACACACACAGCAGGAACAGATGTTATTTCCTGTACTAAATCACCACCATAGGGATAAAAATAAGTCTACTAAGTATTTTACAGAATAGAGCATACAATGGACAAGAACACAAAGCTTCAAAATCTTAAGTCAACTGCAAATCTAGGTATTATAGACACCAGTAACATAAACAAACAAAAAACCCCATACAGATGGAATACAGGACAGTTTACTACTACCCTCTTTTTAGGCCTAGCCAAAACTAGGCAGCCACTTAAGTCTACTTTTACCAGTATGCTCACAGTAGCAAAAACCTCCTGGTGTAGTTATGACCTAGAGCTTAAGCAAACACTTTCACCAATGCAGCTTTTATGGGAGAGCTAAAACTAAAACTAGACTACACCAGTAGTAGGGTTGACCAACACCATTAGATAACTAATCCATTTGCCAACAAAAGACACAATTAAAAAACCAGGATATTAAAAAGAAAAATCTCATTCCTAACCTAAAAATTACATCTGATGAAGACAAATTTCAAACATAAACCTCACTCAAGTAAAAGCTGAAACTAAAGCCAGAGACAAACGTTTTAACTTTTTAATCAATGAATCCTGGAAGAAAGAACTTGAGAACACAGTAACAACATCTAAAACTCATGAGTATCCAAATTCTAAACAATCCTTGCATATGGTAAAATAAACAGCTGAAGAATGAAAGGAGGTCCAGCAGGACAGATTTGATTTCTCACCTAGATTATTGCTGGGAGCAAAACTATATATCCTTGTACAAATTGTAGATTGGCATGTATTTTAGTCTAATCTGACAAACTGGAAACAACAATCTAAAACAAGGATTATCACAGTTTATAAATGATACACATACTTCTATATAGGTACAAGTCCATACTGTAGTCTTATAGTGTCACTGCGAGATAGACATTTGTTCCAATGTAAAACTGAAATTGAATCAAATTAAATCATATATATATGATTACTGTTTATATATGAGATATATATATATATATATATATATATTTATAAACACACAAAAATATTCAACAAGCCTCTCCAGACAGATAACCAAAATCCATCCTTATTTTCCAATACGAGCCTCTGGATTCATAAATTATATTATCTGGGTAAGAGGAAACATCGGCCATTAGTCAGCACAGAGGGAGAACCAGAAAAGTAAATATATGAGAAGAAAGCAATTGCAAAAATGGAAAATAAATTTTTTAGAATGGCTATGGAATCTGGTCAATTTTCCAAAAGAAACTGGTTTCAATTTTCTATAAATAAATTTATGAAAATATCATAATTATTAATGTTGTCTTTCTCACAAAAAAAATGAAGATGTCTTCATACGTTGCAAATCACTAGAAGAGCAAGCTTCAAAATATCTGTCTCAAAGACAACTTCCAGATTGCCTATTTATGAGAGTAGAAAGTGGAATCAATTGATCCACAGAGTAAAGTAGGATTTAGAGGATTATGTGAGGCATAATTCTTTTGTGACGCAGCCAAATGGGAAAATACTAGGCTTTGTCCACATATGAATTTTTTTTTAATCCGAAGTTCTTACATAGAATACTGCATCAGGGAAAGAAATATTTAAGAATTGAAAAGAAAAATAATTTAATATATTTTAAAAAATAATTCACAATTTCACCAGCATTCTAAGAGTTTTCTTCATAACATCTTGCCCCTACATTCATGAAGATCTACAAATGAAAAAAAAAACTCAAAACTTAAAGTAATAGATGTCCCTTTAAACTCACATAAACTAACAAATTCTAAATCAGATATCAGGAGAAACTATGTCTATTTTCTTAAATGAACTTTAAAACTTATTTGTAGCATTAGACATAATAAGATGCCTGTGCGTAAGGCGATTGTCATACATCTGTTTTTTGTGGACATCTCATCTTTTACTATTCCCAGAGTCCCATCTGGGTTGCTTTATTCTCCAGGAAGTAATACATGCATTTCATTTGCTGGTTTGTTAGTCTTTCCTTTTTCTAAACGTCCTCTGGAATTGAAGACTAGAGTCTTCCTTCTACAGGGAATGTCACTGAGGAAGCTAACTTGGCCAATGACAAGGCAAAGAAGAGTTCACATAAGAAGATACCTGAAACGCAGGTAGAAGTAATTCCTAAATAGATTAGGAAGGCCAATCCTCATTAGTACTCCTGTTTGGCAAAAGGTCAGACATTCATAACTGTTGTCTGCCATACACTGCACCTCATTTTCAACTACGAAAATATGATTTTTCTGCATGAATCTTTGGTATTACTTATGTCCAACCTTTTAATATTTTCTATTCCTATTTTGTTATCAGAGGAAAAGTGGAAAGAGACAACATCAGTCATAATATCAGTACCAGATATCTGATTTTCTCCGGGCAAGTTTTCTTTCTCTACCCAAAAGGTTTGGCTATGCAGAAGAAACTGATTCCAGAAAGAATGGGCAGACAGGCAGCATCCCAGTCAGGAGAGCCGAGTTCCAAGCAGGCTCATAGTGCTCTGAAACACTGTACAGATGGTCACTGCAGAGATAAGCTCCACAGCAAGTTCAGTATGTCCAGAATACCAACTTGCCACAGTCAATCTACACAGTAAGTCTGATGTACCCTGGACATGCTCGACTTGTAGT
This sequence comes from Ciconia boyciana, assembly GCF_034638445.1. NCBI lineage: Eukaryota > Metazoa > Chordata > Aves > Ciconiiformes > Ciconiidae > Ciconia > Ciconia boyciana. The sequence continues at coordinate 83,662,993 of NC_132936.1, forward strand.
ATTAGAGCCATATTTCTGCTGGGGTATCTGAGGGAAAATAGGAGAACTTTCATGGGAAGGAAGAAGCAGCAGTGAATCTCTGAAAGATAAGCCTAGCAAATCTACTGGGGAAGTTTGAATCAAACTCCCATACATACAAAAAGAAGCTGGATTTATTACATTTGCAAGATGTATAAGGAAACAATTTATTACATGTGAAATATAAACCTAACAGTTTCCTCATTAAAGAATATTCAGGACAAGAACGTAATTACATCCCAGACCCCATTCACTTTGCAAAAATAGTATGTTCAAAATTATATGTAGCCCAGCAAAATAAATCCCACATAGCACCACAAAGACTAGCTAATGCCTTGTTGAGTCATTTCGTCTAGCTTGTAGGATACTATTGGCATTTGTTTCTTCAAGACTCCAAACTTTTAAGAAGAAACCTTATGCTTTCCTCTACCCCTAGACAAAGTCTCATTCATGACTGCAGTAGCTCTTTCGGTAACATTCTACCTAGAATGAAGAAAGAATTAAAAAAATACAGGCAGAAAGCAAACAAGTAGACAAACACAAAAACAAATACAGGCAGCAAAGGAATCACTGTATTTCTTCTGTAAGGACAAAGACAGGGCACATGCTCCATTCACCGAGCCATGCCAGAAGATAGACCACTCCCAGTTACCATTTACACACATGCACGCACTCCAGTCTTATTTGCCAAATAGACCTAAATACCCAGACATTAGGATTTCTGTGTGAGGAACTGGATCCATCATGTTGGGGGGTGGGGGTGGGAGGGATCATTTCTGTAAGAGGGAACACTGCTGTTAAGGCTTTTTGTATTTAAGTACGCATTTTGAAACCAAAATTGGAGTTCAGTATCTATTAAGCAAGCATGATTTTTTACTTTCTTCATTTCCATGCTTACAATTGCCTTTTCTTGGTGTTCAAGTATTAACTACTTATATTATAAGGAGCAAAAGGAATGATAAAAACTGCTGTAATAAATTTCCATTTTCAAGTGTGACTACAGTAAAAGAACTGCAGATAAAATAGATACAGCTAATGACAAGTAATATTGTATGTATATTTTTCCCTACGTTGCTTAGTTTTATTGGCAAAGCTATTGTCTGTCCTATCAGCTTATATATACACCTGAGGTTTCAAGAAAGCCAGATTATTCTATAAGGCCTAAGCAGAATTTAGAGTTAAATACCTAATCCACATTTCTTACAGGTGATAAGAGTTCTTACTGGTGCTACAGAAGATAAATGAAGATCAAATAGCTATTCAGAGACATTAATTTAATAACACAGGCAAGAATAAGACATCCTGATTCATACCAGAATTATAGTTAACATTTTTCACAGGTGAAGCAGAACTTTGAGAATATGTACACTCTACATGTACATTTGAAACCATTACTTTCAAGACAAATCCAATTATGACATTTCTCTAGCAAAGACAACTGTATTTCAAAGACAGCCAGATGGAAGACAGATGTGCAAAAGTAAGTTAAACCAGTAATTAAAAGTACAAGTATCAAAAGAGCTTGTTTTTAAATAAAAGCCACTTCTATAAGCTCTTGGCTTTTATTTTGAAGTGTAGCTTATATCTGATCAAGTTCTCCAATGATCACAAGTTACACTAGGATTTGGGACCAAACCAAAACACTCCATGTCCTAACTCCTGCTTTGATTTCAGCAACTAATGGGGGCATCTAGCACTTCCCAGGGTCAAGACTGAAGTGATTACATGTTCTCTTGCTGTTTATTTCCCCTCCAAACACTAAACTCAGTTTAATTCCATGTAACTTCCAATATTCCCAACACAATAGGTTGATCTGTATAAAGGCACTTTTCCTTCCTTTCATACAGAAAATATCCTGTAAACAGCTTATTTCCCACTAAGTGACTCCTTTTGTTTACAGGAAGAAAAGGCAACAGAAATCTTGCCATAAAACAGTGAGAGCTAAAAAGTTCTGTTTCACTTCCTACTGTGCAGGTGTTTCATACACGAAACCTATTGTAATTCTTCATTTCAGAGAGAAAACATGCTGCTTCTTTTTGAAATACAGACTGAGAAATAGAAAACAATAAGGTTAAGGAAGTAGCAGCATGCTTTACTGTGAAACAAAACAAAGATATACAATAAACAAGCCATAAACAAGATCAGCAATGTATTTTTTCCCCCTTAGCCCTGTAAAATGAGACACAGAAAAACAAAAGGCACCAAGATTTAGAAAGTGAAACGTAATAAAAGCATGGACTCAAGAAAGCAACAGATATCCCTGATCAAGCATTCACTTGGTTTGTATTGCATTCCAGTTCTCCCCAAACTCCACCCTCTGTCTTTCCTTTTTCTGTGTAGTTCCTGCCATAACACACTCAAAGCATTTTTTCAAGGCCCTAAATGCAAGCTATACAAGGCAGTAGCTTTGCTTTAAAACTTGCAAAATCCCTGGCTTTGGACACCAGAATTCTTTTATATGTTGACTTGTGAACTGGGTTTTCCTTCTAAATCCGTTAAATTCTTTCTTAATTTTATGCCGCCCAGATAAATGTGTACAAATCAACATTCCAGCCACCTCTGACTACAAAGAAAAAAAATCCTCCCTTATTTGACAAGCTTTAATACATATGTTGGTTGCAATGTTACAATGTCTATTTAAAGCCCAAACTGGAATTCCCCATTTATAGATTTTTCTTGGACTCTGTAGTCTGAACTGCTGTACCAAAGCCACAAGCACAATGAAAAAAACTTGTGTTGGTTCAGGATGCCTGGCACCTCAATTTGTACACTTGTTTGTGAGTTTCAAAAATACCAACATCCATCATAGTAAGAATTACATTCATCGCTCTAAGATTTGTAATTCTCTATTGCCCAATGGTGTGCGGAAAATACAAATTCTAAAAGAAGTCAAGCAGATTGAGGGCACTAATCATGTAGTAGCCTACACATATCACTGAGTTTAAAAAGAAACTGAGAATTTTATCACTATCACATGCTACCACAGCACATCTATCACAAATACTGTCACAATATAAAATTATATAAAATATAAAAATACCGTCACAAAGTTAAATTTGCCCCTATGGAAGGGATATCTTATTTGATCCAGGCTGGCCTAACCTCACCAGCTACAGGTCAGTTTGGAGCTATTTCACCATTACAGTAAACATTGTTCCCAGTTCTACGTACCAGTCCCTGTGCATGCAGCAAAGGAGGGATGCCTCTGCAGTGCATGCATTTCCAAGCTCTGAGCATCTAGCTGAGTGTAACACAGGGAACAGCATTCAATTACCAGAGAGCACGCTGCCCAAACACCCATCTCGTATCTTAAAGCAACAGCAAGACAGCTGGAAGGACTGGGTGGGCCCAAGACAATTTGAGGGTCATCAGATAGATCACCACTGTTTCAGTCAAAACACTTTCAATGAAACATGCAATTACTTGGAGTTTTTTAAAAGCAGCTTGTGATCAGTTACCTGGGAAAACAAATTACATCACTGTAGTCTGAATACTTAAAGAAAGAGTCGCTAATTAAGGGCAATTAATTACACAGCAGTACTAATTTGAAAAGCAATATCCATTCAGCTTTTGTCTGCTTAAGTCTCAGATTGACTGCTGAGAAGAATCGTTTATGGAACCTGCTGAGCAACCTGTAACTTTGGATGATCCTTTCTCTGAGACGGATAATAAAGAGCACTTGCTAAGAAACACGTAAGGTGGACAGTGCAATATACACTATTGGTTCACTCTCTAATACAAGTAGCAGTGTAAATAGGTCTATCGTTAGGCCATCATAATTTTCTTATATATACTCAACTGTAACTATACCTTTATACTGAATATGAAAAATCAACTAGCCCTGCTCTGACCTGGAAGAGTTCTGGCACATTTTGAACATCACCTCAAGTACAGGATAGTCTTCATTATGACAACAGAAAATGTAAGCTAGAGATAGCTCTACCTTTTGAGCTTCCTTTTCAATTGGGAAAGGGTTTGTGCACTACACCAAAATGATTGTCAGAAACGAACAGAACACCCCACATTGCCCATCATTTCACTAGATGTCTTTTACGTACAATAAATTGGCAATTAATATGGAATGTAATTATTTTTCATAAACAAAGAGCTAAATCTTTATCATTTATGTTATGAACATGCCACTTCACACACTGCCGTTCATGTACATAATGTGACCACCATCTTCATTCCCACCTTTGTTTCATAGAAGAAAAATAAAAAATGTTCAGCCCCAGGCATTTTTTTCTCCCTTTGCAACACTTCATTTTGACCACACTGCAAAAGCATGTAACAATCAAGACCACAAAAAGAGCATGAAACAGTATCAATTCTGGCACTACAAAATATCATGCTTGGACCACAAATTATAGAAAATACAGTAGATAATACAGAGTAGATAGTATAGCCACTTTCAGATCTATTCTTTGTTGCTTTTCTGTTCTCTGCCAGGAACAGCTCAGCATTCAGTCCTCACATTCATTTTTTTTTTTTTAACTTTGTACTATGCCAGACTTCATCACAGAAATGAAGAGGTAAACAGCTTAAATGTGAGTGGCTTGGTATAACCACAGCAAAGTTGAGTACCACACCCCACAATGAAAGGGACAGGGGCTCTTAACTTCCCCATATTTTCAGAGTACAGCAATAAGACATTTGCAGTGCTTTTGATACCCCCTAAACACAAAAGAAGGAAACCTCATGAAAGTGTAAATGCTGAAAGTATTAATGATAAAGATGAGTTACCAGCCTGGAACTGAAGTTACTACACTAGACAGAAAGCATTGATGGTATCCACAGAAAATCATATTAAAAAAAATAAATAAATCGGCTAGAGGATGAGGCAGTACCTGACAATTTCCAATTAATGATAAGAGGAATGAGGCTACTGACTTAGGGCAACTGCTTAAAAGCAGCAAAGAAAAAAAATTATTCACAGGTCATAAAACAGGTGTGAAAAACTTAACTAAATTACAGTGTTGTGAACGTTATTCACAGAAATAAGATGAATTTTTTTTATATATTGTTCCCATAGGTCTGCTTAATATTTTATTTGTCATTAATTTTTGTCTAGGGTGAAAAAATACTTTTTGTTATTTTTTCTAGTGGAAAGCAAGATTTTAAGTACTATAGAAAAAGCCAAAACATTTCGTTATCAGCTCTGTTTTCTTCAAGAGTGAAAAGTAGGATGGTTTTCAAATGCTATCAGTAGAGGGGATTTTTTTTTGGTGTTATTATTTTCTCTAAAAAACAAGAGTAGCGTTTTGTGAATATCATTTGCAAATGCCTTATTGTGTGTAGGATATGCATTTTGACAGTGTTGTTTGCTTTTTCAAATAAACATATGAGCCACAGTCACTTTAGAATGGGGTAATAAAAGAAAGGAGATAGAGGATGAACAAAAACCTAATCAGTTTAAGTTGTGGAGTGGTTGAGAGGGACTTCTGGAAGTCATGCAGCCCAACCTTTTGCTCAGAGCAGAGCTGTCATCGACACTAGAAGTGGTCAGGCATGGCTCTGTCTTGCTGAGTCTTCAAGACCTCCAAAGATGGAGAATTCAACAGCCTCTCCAGGCAGCCTGTTCCAGGGCTGTATTGGCCTCCCAGTAGTGTTCTTCTGCACATCTAACGTGAACATACCATATCACAGTTTGTGGCCAATCTGGTGCCACTGAGAAAGATTCAGCTCTATCATTTCGTAACTACCCTTCAAGCAGCTATGGGATACTCTTAGGTCACCCAATAGCTGCTGCTTTGTTAGAGTAAACAAGCCTAGCTCTGCCAACCTCTCCTGGCAGATCATTTGCTCTAAGCAGTGGGCCTTCTACCCATCTTATTGGTGCTCCCCAGTTCCTCAACATCCCTCTTGAACTCTCGGGAAGAAAAGGGGATATTTAACATAAATCAAGATCTTTAACGTACCATCCAGCTCTCCTACTGAAATATCCAGTAATTTAAAGAAACTAGTTTGCCGGATTTAGAAATTAATTTGATCATTTCTTCATTCAACACAATTATAACCGCATAGTGCTTTTCGTACACACTGAACTTAGGCATTTGATTGGAAATCCTATTCAAAATTCTGTACAGTCCTCTTTCAACCTTAACTCTAATACAACACTGAAAAGACTGACAATACCCAGAATTGCATTTGAACGTCTCCCATTTCCCTTCGAATATCAGGGACAAAAATAGCATAATAGGTCAAATTCATTCCAAGAATATGATCCTCATAATTTACTACCATTGCTTTTTATAGTCAGTCAATTACATGGTGTAATAGGAGAGTGGAATAAGCCAGGTAAAACACACACACAATGAAAAACAAAGAGGAGTATATAACATAAATACACAATAGAAAATAAAGAATTAAGGCTGATCCTTTTGAGGAGTAGAGATCTGAACTATCATCTGAGCTGATAAGTACACTATAACATACAGACATTAAGTACACTATAACAAGAACACGATCTCTCTTTCAGGTCCAGAGGGACTAAATTGGAACGAGCCCTAAACTTTCAGCATCCCAAATACCATTAATCCATATCCATAGATCAACAGGATTTTGTCACAGCTTTTGGGTACATGTTGATTCTAGTTTCACTGAAGTCAAAGAAAGTTTGTCATAGACAAAAATCACTATGATTTTACCCATTAAGTGAACTGGGGGAAATAATACCTTTTATGAAGGTTGTAACACTGGATGTTTTAGGATATGGTAGCTGTCTTATATTTAAAAAATTTGAAGCCCATGAAATTGTAAATTTTATATAACAATTTTGATTTGAATAAACATTTTTTGGAGGTTGGAATGAGATAATAGATCTTTACATACTTTATAAAATTATAAACAAAATCTTCTTCAATTACTTTGACCAAGGAAACATTTTTACTACGTTTTGGATTCCCGTTGCAACTGGAGCCCAATATTTATATACTTATACTATAGTATAGGGTATATTCTGTTTGCCTGACCGAAAAAAAGAAAAATTTG